>NW_024386885.1:450844-1879940 GCF_900408965.1 Simochromis diagramma
GCGGCGCCTCTTCAGCTGGCGGTGTCGGGTCCTCCGGCTCGCTGAGCTCCCGTAGCTGCTGGACGAAGTCTTGGATTCCCCGCTGGCACTACCCCCGGGCTTTACGCAGGGTGCGACAGGCAGGCGGAAACTCCCTTGCGCTGGCCGCGGTAGGGATTTCCCTCCAGGATCGCCTCGATGGCGTTTAAACCCACCACTCTTGCCCTTGTGTTGGTGGTGTGAGTCACCCAGTCAAACAGGCGTTGGACGCGTGTGAGGGGTCGCCTCTCTCGGAGGGCCGCTGGAGTGGGTAGTGGAATGGAGGCCGCTGCTGGTGGAGAAGCGGCTGAGCGCGGTGATGTGGATGGTGAACAGGATGAAACGGTAAGCGGTGAGGTGATGTCAGGGGATGATTCCAGCGTGCACGCTGGATTACTAGCTGGGCGATTGGCTGTTGTACAGCGACCAGCTGGCTGCGGGCAGCGCTTCAGCTACCTGCGCGCAGCTTGACCGTATAAACTATGCCCCGCGAGTAAACCGTAGAGTGAGTGACGATGAATTGTCCATCTAGGCTCACCTCGGCCGGCTGTTGAGATGTCTGTGGTGTGGCTGAGGTGAGGACGCCGGCGGCGCGAACGTCGTTCCGTGTTGAGTCGTCGGGCCGGCGTCTCAGGCAGTGAATCCACCAGCTGTCCGAGCTGTGGGGAGGCCTGAGGAGGAGAGTGGAGGTGGGGGTGGAAAGCAGGAAGTCCAGGACCACCGCATTAAGGGAGTCCACCAGCCAGGGGGATTTAAAAGCCTTCCTGCCAGCTGCCTCTCCACGGCGTGACGCAAACCTTCCGCAGCTTCTCCCACCATAATTCACACATGCTGTCCACTTTGTCCGTAATCTCCTCCTCTGAGCCTCTCCTCGGAGACCGCTGGGTCCATACGGGGCGGGATCACTTCTGTCCGGTCTGGCAGGCAGACCGTGGGGTGGGGGAAGGAGGACCCAGGCGCGGAGCTCAAATGTTCAAGCAGTGCGTTTTTTACAGAGGGTGATATCACACAACAATAAATCCCCGTGTTCTCCCTAGACCTCCCGTGTCGTGTCTCCCGTGAATAGTCCGTGTGCTCTCTGCTCCCGTGTCAGCCACCCCGGTGCTCGCTGCTCTCCGTGCTTCCACCCTCCTCCTGCGGGAAACAGTAGCGCAGCTGTCCGGACACTCACGAAATCGGCAGCGCATACCACTTTCCGACTAAACTTAACATGGGGACTCGTGGAGTCTCATGCAATGATCCGCGTCGGTGGGAGCTCCAAGACTTCCCAAGTAGCTCCCCCCGCCGAGCCCTGATCAGCGGCAGGTGTGTGGCTTCGGGTGTGGCCAGTCCCTCGCAGGGCCACACCCCTCCGGCTGCAGGTGGCCGAGCTCCATCCTCCAGGCACACCCGCAGACATACAACACCCATACCTCGCCTAACATATGAGTGGGACACAGATAACACAGCAACAGAGAAAACACACATGATGTACACGCACAGAGAAGGGGAAACGACACCAAAAATACATAATAATACACAGGTCCATGACTGCCCAGGGATCCTGGGTCGCCCAGTCCCAGGACCCTGACAAAAACAGAAAATCCGATGAGGCTCAACCAATCTTAAATCTTCAATACAATCAAAAGATGTGTATTTTCTTGCAAATTGCATTAAAAAAGATCAAAATACCAAGCTGCTGGCTATACATTTCAAATGCTACACACGTCATATACAAAGTGTTAAGGCCACCTGACACTGGGAAACACAAAAAGTATCATGTGGACTAGAGTTACAACTGATGGAAAAAATATTGCTACAGTTTCCGCTGTACAGGTTTGTAACAATGTAACAAAGTTATGAATCATTTCCCCCACCCCCCACACTCCCAAATACACACAAAAGCCTTGAAACACCACTAATAGTTCACACTGACCCATAATGAGTCACCATGTTAGTTTTTTCTTTTGACAGCTTCAGAACTGCGCCAACGCACCAACACTTGCCTCACCGATGAGGAATAGGAACAAAAGAGTGCAACTAGTTCAGCGGTCCCAACACCCTCATCCAGACTACTGGTAACAGAAATGCAAATCAAGCTACTATCCAAATAATCGAGGGCAAAGCTACAACTGTTTAACGAATAATATCCACACCTCTTCTATACCATCTAATTCCAAAAGAAGTTTCGAGGAAGCGGTGTAATCACATCCTCATTATCAGAACTGCTGTCTGAACTCCTGTCATACCATCATCTCATCAGAGGTTCGGCACAAGCTCCCTGAGTTTGGAGTACTGAGCGTTACTCCTCTTTGATATTCTTCAAATCTCTTCATTGTTATTTCTTGGTGACTCTGTTCTGGCTCGCCCAGTACCTGCGCCGCTTGACTCTATTTTTAGTGTATGACCACAAAATAATGGTCTTTTAATTGAACTGCCCCATTCTTCGTTTTGTTTAGTTTTCTTTTAATACGGACATGAAGGGCCATTTTGTTGGGAGGCTAGGCCACTTTAGTGAGGTCCCCTCCCCCCACACTTACAGATGTAGTAAAACATAAGAAACAGGTATAAAAGACACCGGTTTAGTTTGAATGAACTCTGCACTGAGGATTGCAGTGAAACACACTGTAATTGCGTGAGTAGTTAGTAGTGTAAATTGATTGTAGAGTTTTGTTTATTTTGTAATACATTCATATCTTGATTATTATTCTGTGGGTTTTGTGTAGTCTTTAACTTTTTCTTCTCTGTTGCATCTCCAGTCTTTTTTTTTTTTTTTAATTGATTTGGGAAAATAAACTAGTAAAAGTAATCAGTCACTCTTATCCGTATTATAAGCCAAATGGGATCAATCAAAATTATACGACCGCCTCCCATGAAAGGATCACAAGTTTTCTGATGTGGGGGCTTGATGGCCCTCTTACATTTTGGTGCCTGAAATATCATGGAAACTTAATAATAACAGATTCTCTGTGAAATCAGCTAATGCATTCCCATATTATGAAGAAAGTCACAGTCAATAAAACCCTGTTTTACTGATTATGTTATTATATTGATGTATGTTATGTAATAAGTAGCTAATAGTGTTTTTAGCCTGACCCTTACAAAACAGAAGATATGTTTATACTGACGGGTAAATTGTGAAGGTGATTATTACACTGCTGTAAAATGCTTTTGTGAAGCTTGCCTACACATAAAACTTGTTGACAAAGATTGAGAGCTAGATTAAATTATCAAGTAAATGTAGGTTACATGTAATATTATCATTAATCATTTTAGTTTGGTCAGAGAAAGCCTTGATAAAGGCAGTGAGTTAATTCAATAGCAGGAAGTGAAAATATGAGTGACCGCAAGGTGAGAGGCATTTCATATTTAACTTTTATTAAAACCCTTATATCATTTTAAGTTAATAAATTCAGAAAAACCACAGGTTGGCCATATCAGTGATGAGTCTGTGTGTGATCTTCAGGAAAATTTCACCACATCAACAACATACGATAACCACACTGGGGGCGGTTTAGCCCAGGTGTGGTTATAATTAAATATAAGAGAAAGAGAGAACTTTAAGAATTATATGCCCACTACAGCTGACCATCAAAACGGGAAAAAATATTGCCGTAAACCAGCTATTTTGCGACACCACGAAACACGAAACAACATAGCTAAAATGAAACGCATAGACCTTTTTTATATCGGTCACCCGTCCTATATGCTATATCGACACAGCCCTACTCTTAATTTAAAAATACTTGGACATTCAGATGTTTATTCTGTTTTGCTGTACCTACCAAAATTACACAGGAAATGTTTGGAAATACCCATAAGAGTGAGTGCGGACCCTTATTTTTCCTAAGCCAACAGGGCATGTAAAAAAGTGTGAAATTGCAATTCATCGGCAGAGTTCATATTTCGAGTAGGGCATTCTGCAACAGAAAATGGGTTTTCTCTGTTTTACCTGCAGTACAGATCCTAGGCCTGATTTTTATTTTACAATCAGAGCTCCAAAGAAGCAGGGAGCAAGACCTGTCACCAGGTGACTGCATGTCCGTTAGCGAGCCGGAGGAGCTCAGCTGCCCGAGCAGGAGCTCAGCGAGCCGGGAGGAGCTCAGCATGCCCGAGCAGGAGCTCAGCGAGCCGGAGGAGCTCAGCTGCCCGAGCAGGCTCAGCGAGCGGAGGAGCTCAGCATGCCCGAGCAGGAGCTCAGCGAGCCGGAGGAGCTCAGCATGCCCGAGCAGGAGCTCAGGAGCCGGAGGAGCTCAGCATGCCCGAGCAGGAGCTCAGCGAGCCGGAGGAGCCCGCACCGCCAGCGATGAGAGCGCGGCGAGCCGGAGGAGCTCAGCATGCCCGAGCAGGAGCTCAGCGAGCCGGAGGAGCCCGCACCGCCAGCTGAGGAGCGCGGCGAGCCGGAGGAGCTCAGCATGCCCGAGCAGGAGCTCAGCGAGCCGGAGGAGCTCAGCATGCCCGAGCAGGAGCTCAGCGAGCCGGAGGAGCTCAGCATGCCCGAGCAGGAGCTCAGCGAGCCGGAGGAGCTCAGCATGCCCGAGCAGGAGCTCAGCGAGCCGGAGGAGCTCAGCGAGCCGGAGGAGCTCAGCGAGCCGGAGGAGCTCTCGCTGCCAGCAGCCGAGGAGGAGCTCGCGCTGCCGGAGCAGGAGCCCGGCGAGGAGCCCGGCGAGCCGGAGGAGCTCAGCGAGCGGAGAGAGGAGCTCGGTGAGTGGAAGGAACAACCGACGCTGCCAGCCGAGGAGGAGCTCGGCGAGCCAGGGGAGCCCGCACCGCCAGCTGAGGAGCTAGGCGAGCCGGAGCAGGAGCCCTGCGAGCCGGAACGGCTCAGCGAGCCGGAGCAGCTCAGCGAGCGGGAGCAGCTCAGTGAGCAGGGGCAGCTCAGCGAACCACCAGCAGAGGAGCTCGGCGAGCGGAAGGAACAACCGGCGCTGTCAGCCGAGGAGGAGCTCGGCGAGCCGGGGGAGCTCTCGCTGCCAGCAGCCGAGGAGGAGCTCTCGCTGCCAGCAGCCGAGGAGGAGCTCTCGCTGCCAGCAGCCGAGGAGGGACCCGCTCAGCTTGAGCCGAGGTCAGCGAACTGGAGGGACCTCCACGTCTGGCGCGGCCTCCACGCCATCCACGCCATCCACGTCCTCTGCATCCACGTCAGCGACCAGCGCGTCATGAACTGTGTGCCACACCTCGCCGTTGTTCACCGGAGGAGCAGCGCCGCCACTGGACCCGTGGCAGGCCGCCTGGGGAGCAGCGCCGCCGCCGTCGGACCCGGGGCAGGCCGCCGGAGGAGCAGCAGCGCCGCTACCGCCACTGGATCCCGGGCAGGCCGCCTGGGGAGCAGCGCCGCCGCCGTCGGACCCGGGGCAGGCCGCCGGAGGAGCAGCAGCGGTGCTGCCGCCACTGGATCCCGGCAGGCCGCCTGGGGAGCAGCGCCGCCGCCGTCGGACCGGGGCAGGCCGCCGGAGGAGCAGCAGCGGCGCTACCGCCACTGGATCCCGGGCAGGCCGCCTGGGGAGGCAGCGCCGCCGCTCGGACCCGGGGCAGGCCGCCGGAGGAGCAGCAGCGGTGCTGCCGCCACTGGAGCAGTGGCAGGCCCCCAGAACTGTTTTTCTGCTGTTGCCGGACCCGTGGCCGTCCGCCGGAGCTGCAATGTCGCCACCATTGGACTCGAGGTGGGCCCCCTGAACTCTTTTGTTATGTTGATGGGCCGCCTGAGACTGTTTTGTGGCGTTTTTTTTCTTTTTGTTGCTCCGCTGCGGGATGCGCGGTCGGCCTCTGGGACTGTGACCTTTGGTGGTTTTTGCTTGTTTTGGTTCTGCCCTCCATCCTGGTCCTCCCGCCGCCCGCCCTGGGTTGGTTGTGCTGTTTTTGGTTTGTGTTTTTGGGTCGTCGGGAGCCGACCCTTTGAGGGGGGGTACTGTCAGGGTCCTGGGACTGGGCGACCCAGGATCCCTGGGCAGTCATGGACCTGTGTATTATTATGTATTTTTGGTGTTGTTTCCCCTTCTCTGTGCGTGTACATATGTGTGTTTCTCTGTGCTGTGTTAGTCTGTGTCCCACTCATATGTTTAGGCGAGGTATGGGTGTGTATGTCTGCGGGTGTGCCTGGAGGATGGAGCTCGGCCACCTGCAGGCCTGAGGGGTGTGGCCCTGCGGAGGGACTGGCCACACCCGAAGCCACACACCTGCCGCTGATCAGGGCTCGTCGGGGGAGCTACTTAGGAGAGTCTTGGAGCTCCCACCGACGTGGGATCATTGCATGAGACTCCACGTTAGTCACCCTGTCTAAGTTTAGTCGGAAAGTGTATGCCTGCCATTTCTGAGTGTCCTGACAGCTGCGCTACTGTTTCCCGCAGGAGGAGCGTGGAAGGCACGGAGAGCAGCGAGCACCGGGGGGTGCTGACACGGGAGCAGAGAGCACACGGACTATTCACGGGAGACACGACACGGGAGTCTGGGAGAACACGGGGATTTATTGTTGTTTGATATCACCCTCTGTAAATAAACGCACTGCTTGAACTTTGAGCTCCGCGCCTGGGTCCTCCTTCCCCACATCCCCACGGTCTGCCTGCCAGACCGTGACAGTTTTTTAATTTTGCTGCAGCTTTCTTGTAATGGTTGCTTTACTACATAGCACTACACCTCTGGTTATAACCAAGGTTTGCAGAAGAGCATGCATGAATGCAAAAAACATTAAACCTTAATGTCACACCAGCTGAAAACTTCACCAGAAATGGACAACAGAAGGCCGTTTTCCCCACAGTCTTCACATACTATACAGGTTTAAGGCACCTCTGCATGGTTTTCATTGGTTCTCATGGAAGATAAGTGTCTCAAAGGGTAAATTTGGCTTTGAAAACAGATTACATACTAGCATAAGGCAAAAAAAATAAAAAAACAGGGAGCTTAAGCTGGCCTGATTACCACATTGACCAACAACAATCTGTTGGGAAGTTGTAACTCCAAATGGTGCTTAAAAATAAAAGAAACATTTACCAGAAAGCAGGTGTGACAGGTGAGAAATGGGAACTGGGGAGGCACCGCCACTGGGTGGAGCTTGTGCAAGAGCCAGCAATAGCAATAGAAAGAAGAAGAAGAAGAAGGGGAAAAAAATCTCTCATCTACTGATCGGAAGGTTGGTGGTTCAATCCTTGGCTCCTCCAGTCTGCATGTCAAGTATCCTTGGGCAAGATACTAACCCCAAGTTGCTCTCTGATGCATCCATTGGAGTGCGAATGTACTTAGAAAGCACTATGTATACAGAAAGTGCTTGTGAGAATGGGTGTGATTGGGTGAATGTGCCATGCTGTATAGAGCGCTTTGAGTACACTGGGAGAGTAGAAAAGCGCTATATAAGAACCAGTCCATTTTTACCATTTAATAACCCCTGTCCATGAACTACCCCGGCCTTAAAGCTCTCCAACTACTTGGTGCTCTGTGCTGCAGTTTGGCACAGTATTTAGAAGCTTTTAGTAAACTTAAAAAACAAACAAACCTAATAATAATAATAACAATAATAATAATAATGAAATACAATGACCCAGCCTAGAAGTAATGAATGCATGAACTAGAGACCTGGTTAAGCTCACTTGGCTGAGCAAGTGACTCACAAAGTCACTTACTGTAAGTGTGCAGGGTTTACACCTCGTGAGTCACTTGCAAAGGCCCTGGTTTAAAATTGCCCTAGGCCAGGGGTCGGCAACCTTTCTGATGACGAGTGCCATTTAGAATTTCCTCAGAAGCCAGTGTGCCATATGATTGCATTAGCAATAAATTTAAAAACGGTCTGTATTAACAGTTACACACTATATAGAACCACTTTATAGAATTATATTTGTTCGCAGATGTTGGCAGCTATCAGCGAATAGTTATCAGCTATTTCGAAACAAAAAAAAGACACTTTTTATCAATAACAAGAACTCCATAACAGCAAATGAACTGTACGACAGAAAATACAAACGCTATTTATGGTCTCCTCACAACAATGATAAGTAAAATAAACTGGGCCAATATGGCATGTTTGTTAATACAGGGATACACATGTTAATGTGATCTCTGGTCTCCCACTCAGAGACACAGGTCTCCGAGTGTCCAGCATTCAGACGACTACCTGAGGACTCATGTGAGAGAAAATCTGCTCACACAGACATGTCGAGCCAAATACTGTCAATAAGGCCTCTGCAATGTTCTGAAGACAGTTAAACTTGTCAGGTAGTGATGTCCAGCAGGTGAAAATGCAGCTCCATGAACACGCACAGCTGTGGATTCCAGCTGCTTCGATGTTGCATTAACTCAGCCAGTTAATGCGAGACAAATCTAGCTGCTCATTAAAGATTTCTGGTTTGATCAGAAAATAAAACATTGGTCCAAACACCTGAAAGTCCCAAAAAAACGCATTGTGTCTCGAGTCTACAGATGTATCCGTGTATTTCCGTGGTGCTGATGCTGTGCTGAGCGGACAGCTCCTGAAGCTTTTGAAGTGTCGGAATGTGGAAATCTAACAACGTCCCTCTTACCAGTAGGCTAAGTTATTTTTAGCCAATTACAAGTTGAATCTGGTAGTTGGGGTTGTTAGCTAAGATACCGTCATTAAGAAGCAGCACAACTAATGTGTCTATGCGAGCTAATTTGGAGGGGCACCGCTGGCGCGGCCATTTATTTTTTAATGCACCTTCTCAGATTAATTCACTGCGTGTCGTGCCCAGGGCTGCACTGGGACAAAAAATCGGCCCGGCCATTTTGACTAGAGACCGGCCCCCCAGGTATTAAAGCCATAAAGCCTTTGAATGAAAACAAATGCTGTTGTGACAGTGATGTACAGTCTTGTTGGTATATGTATGATTTCTATACATTTTACGTCAGATAAAAACTTTGGTTGTGAGCTTCAGATAATTATTTAATAACAGACAGACATTTTAAATGAGAATAAGAAAGTATTTCTTTGTGCCCCCCTTTCCCTGTTAATGCCCTACCTGGCCCCCTGGCAAAACTTTGCTAGATCCGCCCCTGCACAGTTACCAGCTGTCAGCTGCTTAGAAAAGGATCCTGGTGTTATTTGTCTCTCAGAAACAGTTCATAACTTCCCTTCAACTCATTCATGTCACCTAAAAGATAAACCTGTTTCTTCATCACCTGTTCAGCTCTGATGATTCAGTAAGGACATCTCCTGGTTTCATCTTCATGTTTCCCTCTCACCACATAACCAAACCAATATCATGACCAGCAGCTTTTACAGCTGTGGCTCCAGCAAACATCAGCTGATACTAGAAATTAATTGGTGCTGTTGTTTAGAGCGACATCCTGCGGTTTCCTCTTTCTGGTGCAAAGTGGGCGATAAACAAACAAGAGAGACGGGACTTGCGCCAGAAAAGCCGATCAGCTGATCATTGATCAGTTTTATGATTGAAGTAGCAACAGGAGGGAGAGGGGAGAGAATGTGAGAAGAAGAGGCAGCTGTGCAGCGTAACGACAGAATAAATCCATCTTTGTGTCTTTTTCCATTCTAGCTGAAGTACGGGACAAACTGTTTTCCTTTTCAGCTCAATACGAAATGCGGAATATTTTCTCTGACGATTCCTTCTTTTTACAGGACGGTTGGCAACTCTACTAATTAACCTTATGAATAAAATAAAGTTCGCTACTACAGTGCTGGTGAAAACTGTCATGCTAGCTATAGACAGTACGACTTATTGTAACTGACTGTAAAAAGTCAGCACAACGAAAATAAACTACACCTAAACTTTGTTTATATCTGACCCAGATAGACTGCAGGTCATAACTTCTTACCTGAAGTTCAGTTCACCTGACACTCGGACCGGTGCTGCCTCGGGCGTATGGATGTTGGCGCTCACAGTGCCCTAATGTTTCATCAAGACTGGTCGACTTGTCAGTGAGGAAATAGGGAAAATGCTAAAATACATAGGCTTTAATCATACATCGTATAGCATCAATGTCCAGATTAAGAAAAATTCAGTCGTACATATTTGTTCAATAAGCATGTTGAAGGACAGGTCCTGGTCAAAAATGACTCCAGGATTGCTGGAGGCCAAAGTAATCTAGAGTAAATATCTGGTTAGACACCATGTTTCTAAGATTTTTAGAATGAAGTACAATAAGTTTAGTTTTCTTTGAAGTTAGGAGAAGAAAAATATTCCAGGTCTTTATGTCATTAAGACATGTCTGTACTTATGCTGACTAATGCTCTACATCATTTGACTTCATTAATAAATAAAACTTGGTATCATCTGCACGGCAGTGAAAATGTATGCAGTGTTTTCTAATAATATTGTCTCACACAAGCATGAAAATAGCTCTGGTCTCAACATGGAACTCTGTGGAATTAATTCTATCGTTGATTTAAACTAGCAGAGCACATTTCTTTGAATTCATTTTAATAATATTGGTTAGACTGTAAGATAATTATGCATAACCTTCACTAGTGAGGTTTCAGTGTTATGATGAATCCTAAACCCTGACTAAAACTCTTCAAATAAAATTATCATGTCAATTGAGGGTGTGTGGCAGGCAGGACGAGGACCTGAATGCAGGGTTCAAACAAAAGGTTCAAGGTTCTTTATTTGTCACATGCATAGTTATACAAGTATAACAACAAGCAGGTGAATTCTGTACATTAATATGAATAGACATCTGACTATTTTACAGGATAGACAATATAAACATATTTAAAATTAAGGAATTTGAAATGTACATTGTGCCTTGGTTTAGTGTCTGGAAGAGTCCTGTCTCAGTCAATTATAGATGATGTGAGAGGGCGGGTGTGTGTGTTTAGGGCACGGATGGCTTGGGGATAGAAGCTCCTCTTGAGTCTCTCTGTCCTTGCCCGGAAGATGCGGAACCTTCTACCAGATTGCAGAAGTTGGAACAGTTTGTTGCCAGGATGGGACGGGTCCTTCAGTATCTGCGCTGCTCTAGTCCGGCATCTCCTGGTGTAGGTGTCCTGAAGCGGGGGGAGAGCAATCCTGCAGCAGCGTTCTGCTGTACGGATCACTCTCTGGAGAGCTTTTTGGTCCTTCACACAGCTGTTCCCGAACCACGATGTCATGTTCTGTGTGAGGATGCTCTCCACAGCGCCTGTAGAGAAAATCCTGAGGATCTTTGGAGAGACCCTGAACTTCCTCAGTTGTCGTGTGGACACCAAGATACTTGAAGGACTGCACCCTCTCCACTGGAGCTCCATTGATGATAATGGGCTTGTAGTCTCTGTGCTGACCCCTTCTGAAGTCCACCACCAGCTCCTTGGTCTTGCTGACGTTCAGCTGGAGGTGGTTGTCCTGGCACCACGATGCCAGATTCTTCACTTCATCCATGTAGGCCGCCTCATCGTTGTTGGAGATGGCACCCAACACCACTGTGTCGTCAGCAAACTTCACAATGGTGTTGGAGCCATGGGTGGCCACACAGTCTGAAGTGTAGAGGGAGTAGAGCAGTGGCGAGAGGACACATCCCTGAGGTGCTCCTGTGTTGATGGTGATGCTGTTGGAGAAGCACCTGCCCACCCTCACCACCTGAGTTCTGCCAGTGAGGAAGTCCAACACCCACTCACACAGACGGCTGTTAAGTCCCAGATCCCTCAGCTTTGTGAACAGTCTGCAGGGCACTATTGTGTTAAACGCTGAACTGTAATCAACAAACAGCATTCGCACATAGTTACCCTGTTTCTTGTCCACATGGCTGAGAGTGGTGTGTAGGACGTGGGCGATGGCATCCTCTGTGGATCTGTTGGATCTGTAGGCGAACTGCAGCGGATCTGTGGTGTCTGGGATGGAGGAGGAGATGATGTTCTTCAGCAGCCTCTCAAACACCTTCATTACTACCGAGGTCAGTGCAACTGGCCGGTAATCGTTCAGGGATGAGGGTTTGCTGTTCTTGGGCACAGGGATGATGGTGGATCTTTTGAAGCATGTGGGGACCACAGACTTCGCCAGGGATTTGTTGAAGATGTAAGTGAACACACCTGCTAGCTGGTCAGCACAGCAGCGCAGCAGACGGCTGGTGATGCCGTCTGGCCCCGCTGCTTTCCTTGTGTTCACTCTCAAAAGGTTGAACTCAAAACGGCAGCTTTATTTGCTGGAGAAAACTAAGACATTGAATACAAAAACTAGTGATGGCCCGCTTGAAGCTGACGCTCCGGTGTGTGTGTCAAAAAAATCAACACACTGCTTCAGAAGCACTGTGTCGAAGCTTGATTTGTTTAGCCACAGTCACGTGATCAGTGACGCCCAAAGCTTCATTTAGAACCTAACTGCTTCGGTATCTGATTCAATGGTTTAAAAGGAAGCGAATCATTCGCGGGATTTGTGGACTGTTTTGATGGCAACAGATAGCAAACCACTGATATTTTTACTGAGAGATTTGGAGCCAGCGAGGAATAGAGGAGTTTCTGTTGCGTGGGAGTATTTTGAGTTGATTTTGGTCAATCGGGTGGGTTTTCCAGCTTTGTGTTCTTGTTGTTTGCTTTTGTTTTGTGCGTGTTTATTTTATCTGACAACAGGAAAAACTTAAAATGTCAAAAATCTGCTTTTCATAATATAAATATCATTAAATAACTTTAGAAAGACTTCTATTTGACTCTTTATATTTAATGTTATAAAAATATATATTTTATGTTTTAAATAATCTTAAACTGTTAGTCTGCAAAATGTGCAGCAATTTAATTTATTTATTCTCTTTAGCTGATAGTTTGTGGGGCCCAGTTAGACTGCATAACTGCATCTCTACCAGTTTCTGTGCACTCCAGCCTCCTCTGTGCCATGTGAAGGGATTTTCCTTAAGGCAGGAGAAATTATCTCCACAAAAAGGAACAGGTTCGGCCATCGCACAGTGAAACTAATTTTCTTCTTGAATACAAATGGAAAGGGTTACCTTAAATGCATCACGATTTTAATTTGCAAGTTCATAAGCATTTTCCCTTTCTAGTTCACAATCAATTCTACCCCCAGGTCAAAAATATGTATAGGAAAATTTCCCTAATGTAAAATTATTTATAAAAATACCCGTCTAGCGATTAACTGCATAAGTACATGGAGGCAGGACCTCACAGCAGAAGCCTACTCCATAATGTGTTGTACATTATTATATGTATATTATATGTAACGTGGTATTTTTCATTATTGTATTTACCAACATCAAGAAGTCACAAGCAAAGAAAGACCACACCATGGTGCATGTTTAAACAAGGAAAGTTTAGTGGTCAAAATTATTTATTAAAGAAATAAACAACATTTTTGTCACCCCAACAAATACACGTTTAAAGCAACACAACAGCAGCCCAATATCAGACAGAATTCCACTCTTTAGAGTGGGCAATCATTGCAGTTGGTTTTATTTTGTGGATTCAAGCTGCTCTTCATAATTTTGGCCACCAGATGTCACCAGAGAGGATTGTGTTGAAAAGCTTCGAGTAATGAACCGTTTTTCAATACAAGCTTCAATGCTTCAGAAAGCTTCATTTGGCCATCACTAACAAAAACTAACCAGGAAGTTGAAACAAGAAACTAGGAACTGTCATGAGCATGGTGGAGACAGGGAGCAACGACGGCATACAACACAACAAGGGGCAGTGGAAAACACAGGGCTTAAATACACATGGGAGTAACGAGGGAATGGGAACGGGAGGGAAACACAACTGGGACTGATCTGACATAATGAGACAAGGGGGAAGCAAAAGTCAAAACACTGAACACAGGACACGAGACTATCAAAATAAAACAAAACACAAGACAGGCATTGAGATCCATGCAATCTACTCTTTCAAGAATTTTAAAAAATACAATAATTTGGTCTGCAGTTAGCTGAAACAACTAACTGACCTTCAAAGTAAAAGAAAGGTAGTGGTGTGTAGCCTGTAACAGGGATCAACTGATCAAATTCACCAGTCTTGTAGGAATTGGCCATGCTGATGATTTAGAGGAAGACGCTATTTAAGTTAGTTTGGAAAGCTTGACAGAAGAGAAAAGAAATATAAATAAATATCAACAGTTATTAAAGTTGCTGTATTTAATGAAAGGCCCGCTGGAATCCTGTGAATATTTTTATGTAATAATTATACATTTTTATTTGTTCAGAAATGCATGAAGTCATTAAAATTTTCACTTGAACATACTATATTGTCAATAAAAAGTTAAATGATAGGTATAGAATGACACCCATCTCTACAGTAGATGTGGACTAAATGGTTTTAGATGCCATGAAAAAAGTGTAAAAGTGTGTTTTTTCAAATCAGCGCCACAAACATGCTTTTTCACCATTTTCACAATTATTCTGTTTGTTGTTAATTAAAAAAGTAAATAATAATCTAACAGTTATAGCAGTATTGTGCAAAAGTCTTGAACTACCCCATTTTCTAAAATAGAAACATAAACACACATACATAGTTACAATGCTATTATGATACATTGTGAGACACCATTGTGATCTGACATTCCATCCTATACTATGACGTTGTCTTTGGTGCTCAGCTGAACTGTCAATAGTACATGATTGAGGAATTTATATAAAAATATTTGCGTATAACTTATAAATGTTGGCACTCACAGTGGCCTAGGCATTGTTTAGTTAAAGTTTCATCTAGATTGGGTCACTTGTCTTGGAGGAACTAGGGAACATACAAACATATAAGGCTAAATATGTTTTGAGACTACAGACAGAATTTTTGGGTCGAGAATTGCTTTAAAAAGCTTTTTTAATAGTAAAAGACAACATGGTTTAGTCAAACAGTTTTGTAATGATTTAACTAAACACTAGATGGAGACAAACACAAACTGAACTTCATGCCAGACACTGGTTTTATTAAAGTAAATGAAATTTAATACCGCGAAACTTCACATTTATTTGTTAACTAAAACACGGTTTGATTAGTGTCTAATATTTTCTTAATATGGAAAAATAAAAATCAACCCATTATGAACGATGTATATATATGTATATATATATATGGGTGTGTGTGTGTGTGTGTATTTACAGTGGTCCTTTACTTTGAATCCTGTATTTATTGACTGTTTATTATTGTTGTCCATTTAACATTTAAGAGATTAACATATTTAATTAATCATAGCATTTACATTAACAGTGTAGTATTTTTTAAATGATATTGAAATGGACTGTTTTTTCTTTTTCTAGAACGGTGCAGGATCTTTAAGGTTCTGTGGTTTTCTTGTCTAATCTGGCCTTCTTGTTCTTCAGTGTAACCATCTAGGTGCTCCACACCTTGTTATAAGCCCTCTGTATTTTCATTTGCTTGGAGACATAATAATAATAATGGTTCTCTCACGCCAACCGGTCGCAGCATATGGCCCCGCCCCTCCCTCAGCCTGGTTCTGCTGGAGGTTTCTTCCTGTTAAAAGGGAGTTCTTCCTTCCCACTGTCACCAAAGTGCTTGCTCATAGGGGGTCATATGACTGTTGGGTTTTTCTCTGTATGTATTATTGTAGGGTATAGCTTGCAATATAAAGCGCCTTGGGGTGATTTGGCGCTGTATAAATAAAATTGAATTGAATTGAACCACTTTATTTGTCTTCTCTGGTGCATAAGTGTTTCTGACCTGGGTGCATTATTCTTTTTTAAGAATTCCAGTGAAGAGATGTCAAATGTGAATTGAACACATAAAA
Organism: Simochromis diagramma; assembly: GCF_900408965.1. Lineage (NCBI taxonomy): Eukaryota > Metazoa > Chordata > Actinopteri > Cichliformes > Cichlidae > Simochromis > Simochromis diagramma. Next base: position 466,459 of record NW_024386885.1, read on the forward strand.
TTTAATGTAATTCCTCAACTGTAAATGCATTTTTTTTCTTTTGTTAAACTCCTTCAATTAAAACTGAAAGCCTGCAATTAAATTACAGCTTGACTGTTTGATTTAAAATCTCCTGTGGTACATGGCCGTACCTGTACACCAGTTTGACTTCACTTACCCTTTGAGCTATTTAGAGGTGAGAAATGCTGCCATTGCCATGAGTGGTCTGATGGGGGAGGCAAAGAGACACGAATGTGACCTTGGAGGGAGTGGTTGAAGATAGAAAACATGGTTCCTGCTATAAGAAGGAAGAGCAGAAAAAAGGGGGGAAGAAAGAGCGAGAGGAGGGGGTGCTGACAACAAGCCTACAACACTGTCTTTCATCAAACTGTCATGCTGTTGTGTTGGCTGTTTCCCAGCTCCTGCTTTTACTGCCCGTGCATGTACCAAGCAACACCAAACAAGCATAATCAATCCCAACCAACTCGCCCCATACCCTCCTCCTTCCCCCCCTTTTTATCTGGTGGTGATTATTGACTGGATCTGAAGGATTTTCTTTTCCCCAAGACTTCCACTGAATCAATTTCCTCTCCTGGAAGACGTTTTTGGCTCTATCAGGGTCCAGAAACCCCAAACCCTCCCTCCTGTTGCTGGGAAACCACTCCAGTGATTTGTGTGTTGTCAGAGTGCATTACAGACGGTGATGTGAGAGCGAGCGAAAGAGAGAGAGAGACGCAGAGATGAGAGAGGAACCTTAGCTGGAGAGCGTGGAAGAAAGAGATGGAGAAGAAAATATACTACATGCACATCTACTCCAGCTCCATTTTTCTTTCACGCACTGTCTCCCTATAAACACACACTGCACTGTGGGGCTCGATTAACATGCTTTGATACCCCCTCCTCCCTTTCTCTGTCTTTTCTCTTCCTCAGTTTCAGCTTTTGGGATTAAAGGAATGAGGAATGTGTTTGGCAGCAAAACTGTTGGGGGAGAATATTTGATGTTTAATTGATAGAGGCTGGAGCAAAAGACTTGTTATTTGCAATTACCCTAAATCATGAGATTGTGTGTGTGTGCACGTCTCTGTGTCCGTGTGTGAGAGAGATTTGCTGCCAGGAGTTGTCTGTGAGTGCTCTTAAGTGTGAATGCGCTCACACGAGAGTCAGAAACACCCTTCGCTGCCAAATACCTCTCACGCTGAAAAAAGTGTCACATTAATTAAAATCAACAGGGCCATCGTGAGCTCCGCTTCTGTGCCTGCATAGATTTTAACAGTGCAACATCACAGTGTAATAAAACCTCAGTCCCAGTATTTAAAAAAGTCTGTATGTAGATATACTTTAGGTCATTTAACTGGTTTTAGGACAAGTCTGAAAGCTCCAGAGGGAAAAATATTTAGTTTAACAAACATTACACAAATATTAACTTTTATTATCTAATAGAATATAATCATATTGGGCATCTCCTACCCAGTGAAAAGCAGTTTTTAACAGCAGCTCACACCTGTCATGCTCTGTAAGACTAACAGGTGTTAATTAAGTGCAGTCCCTCATTATCTGCACGAGAAAAAAGGAATATGGAAGTTAAGGTCTCTTGAACACTGTTATTCAGAGAAATGACTCCCTATTTACTTAATTAGTTCATTACTACCTACCACTTAGTTAAGGTCCTCTTTGTGAATGGGTTTGATAGCAGCTGTTTTGACTTGTAATAATAAGAAAAGCGCAGGTGTTGCTAATGTTGACTATTCAGGTGTCCCAGTAATGACAGTGTGCCAGTGAGCTGTCACGCACAATGCCAGGCAGCTACAAAAATTCTGAGGTGTTAAATATCAGAACGTAATAAAAAATCTTTTTCACACCAGGTTGTGAGATTATTTAAAAACAACCCCAACACATGACTGATTACGCCGTGTCATTATTAATTTAACTGTGTGTGAAGTGGTAAAAAAAAAAAAAGCAGTGTGAGAAAAAGTAAGTGCACCTCATGACTCCGTAGCATGCAGATGCACCATTAACAGCAATAACCTGAGGTAACTGTTCTCTGTAGGTCTTTCTCAGTCTCTCACCTTGATGTCAAAGAATTCTGGCCCACTCTTATTTGTGGACAGATGTTGTGTCACAGCTCTCGCACCACAGAACTGATTTCTGGAGTTTGACTGGGACATTGCAACACCTTCATTCTTCACTTTTTCAGTCATTCTGTTGTAATTAGCTGCTGTGATTGGGATCATTGTACTCCCATGGCTCGGGCTTTAACTGACCTCATGTTTGACTCTAGAATACTTTTGTAATTGGACGTGCTCATGGTTGAGTCAATGGCTGCAGGCTACCCAGGCCATGTGGCTGAAGACAACCTCAACTCAAGATACGTCCAACACTGTGCTGACTGTTGATATGCTGTTTGTTTGGGTTTTTTTTCCCCAAACGTGGAGTTGGGAATTATAGCCACACATCTCCACTTTGGTGATTTGTTCAAAGGACATTCTAGGAGTTCCAGGAGTTGGTTTGTTAAGATCCAACTTTTAAAACCTAAGCCCTGCTGTCATTGGTATGTTTTAGAGAGAAGTGGATGTATCTTTTTCCTAATTATTATTGTCATGAAAATGAAAATATAAGATTTTAATTGAGGCCTGTAGAGTCTCAGGTGTAGCTTCTGGGCTTTTGTAGTTTCTGACTCTGGGGGAAATTTGTTTGGACACTCATATCCCTCCTTTTCTATGTAGGTAGTTGACATTATTTGAAAATGAACTCCAGAGTACTGTCCTTCTTCCTCCACCCTCTTCCTCAGCATCATGTCAAAACACACCTTAATGCTCCAAACCAGCAAACTGCCAAAACATCTTTTTTCATCGCAGTGGTCACACTGATGATGATCAGTTAATTAAAGTTATTTGATTAGCAGCCCCTGGATGCTACTTATGCAGTAAAGGTCCCTAATGTTTTTCACACTGCGCCTCTGCATTCGGCTTAGTTTTTGTTAATAGTGTAATATGCAGTTCATTTAATTTTTTTTATCATTAGCACTGTGAAAACAATTTAGTTCAAGTGCGGTTAGCGCTACTATGAAGCAATATGCGGTTTATTACACTAATTATATGATTTGGACCAATCATAGCAGTGTTTTGAGGAGCAGGGGAACAGAAAATGGTTTCATAAGTGAAAGCATACTTTTCTAAAAAAAAAAAAAAAGAAAAAGAAAAAAGAAAGAGGTAAAATATATTTTCAGTTATTATTTAATCTGATAAAATTAAATTTATTAATAAATCATTTCAGGGTGAATAACCACAGCTTGATTTATGAAGTAAAGATAGCTTACAGTATGTACATTTTAATCACAAAGAAAACTCAGATGACATATTTTAGCTGCTGACTAACTGACGCTAATTTCCTGCATGTTTATAACATGAGTGACACATTTAAATTTTTGTCTTTTTTTTTAAGTCCAGACTTTGAAATATGTCAATGAAATGCACAAAGCTTTAAAGCTTTTGTTCCAAAGAAACATCCCACAGCACGTCTGTTTTTTTGTGCCCTCTTACGTTTGTTTGTTGTCGGTGTTGCAGAGGATATTTAAAGCTAAAACAGAAATATCTGTCTATCTGTGTCTCTTTCCACACAGAGTCCTGACCCTCACATGACCCCGTGTGAAACATGCCACAGAGGACAGGCGGTAAACCCATGGTTGAGCCTTACACACACACACTCATATCTCACCTTGAGGGCAGCCTTGTCTCTCTGCGTACCAGCGTGGATTAAATCCTCTCAGGAACTCGGCTCAGTCAACACTTTGTTAGGACTCACAAACAGTTTCAACAGTAAAAATCCTGGATCTTTTATCTGAGCTTAAACCCCAAAGAAATGCACATAACCTCATGACACACTCCAGAATATTGCAGGGTTTATTGTAACATATTTGCCCTTTATCATGAAAAGCAAATACAAAAAAGCAAAAGAAGTATTGATGCGAACAGAACGTGACAGAGCTAAACATTTCTGCTTCATTTACCATCACTGCAAAAATGTGGCCCTCATGTAAAGATAAACCTATCTGAGGGTATATATATTTATCAGGTGATATGCACTCATAATCTAAATACCCAACACACATCAAATACTTACAGGTTATAATGAGACAGGAGAGAAAACAAGAAATTTTATCTTTTAGCTCTAAACTAACCTTCATGTAGACTTGTTCTGTCAGGGAACATACTGGGCTTTTTAATCAAGTGTCTCAGCTGTAGTGCAAAAAGTTCTTTGAGTCGTCAGTAACACTAGAAAAGTGCTGTTTAAATGGCACTCTGTTTACAGTTTACTAACAGGCCATGACTGTGAGTGAGTATGTACAGTACCAGCATCCTCCTAAATGGGAAAACCTGGTAAAACGTCCGCTTGCTGGTAGAAGCAAAGGCCTACTGGTGCTTCAAGCTGCTGTGTGAGTGAGTTGACATTATCATACCTGACAGTATAACCTTCATTACCACCTTTGTAGTTATTATTAAATCCAAACTGTGCATTTCTTTTTTGGTAGATGAAGTTCGATACAAAGAAAATATTTCATACATGAAATTGCTCACAATAAGGTTAATGGCATGTTGGCTGCTTTTCCAGCCATGTGTGTAGATTTAAAAACATTTTTTTGGTTCTTTTTTACTCAAGTGAAGGTCAATATCTACATGTTATATCCTCCAAGATGAGGATCTCAGTCTCAAAAAGTCTTGAGGGATTAATAGCAGAGCAAAAACCACAATCCTGATTGTTGTGTTCATAATTGTAATTTTCGTTAAAGTATTTCTTAGTGTTTCTTTATTATGACGAAAATGTTTTGTTTCAGTGTCTTTTTACCTGAATTTTCTCTTCAGGTCATCTTAGATTGGGGTGAATTAACTTGTGATTGACTTTGGGCAAAAACAAGAAAAAACAATAATAATAACAAAAAAAACCCAGGGGTGCAACGATACACAAAATTCACGGTTCGGTTCGGTTCGGTTCGATACTTTGGTGTCACGGTTCGATATTTTTTCGACACAAAAAAATGTTCATGCTTTTTTAATTTGTCATTTATTAAAATTAGAAATATATATTTTAACTCAAACGTAAAGTTTTTTTAATTTAATGTTGCTGAAACAACAAAGTAATAAAAAAATTAATCTGATTGAGGAATCACTCATCTTTGGAAAAGAGAGTTTATTACAGAGAAATGGCTCTTTCCAAAATAAAAGCTATACTATACGCTTCTTCTGGGCTATATTCTCAGCAGCATATTAAACATATCAGGTCCCCATAAGGAGAATCATGTGCTAACGGCTGTCTAAATGACTCGGGTAAAGTTTGTAGCATGCGTGCTTGTTGTTTTTGTCTGCTTCCACTTGTCTTTGCACTAGGATGATGTCGGCGTAAATGTGCAGTCATATTCGTTGTGTTCCCACTAGTGCTGTCAGCGTTAAGCTGAAATGACGTTAACGCCACAACACGGCAAATCTCCATTAACGAGCTACCGCGGATCGCCCGTGCATGGGGCTGGACGGCCAACACGTTAATGAGCTAACTGCGCTAACACACTAGCTCCCACCCATGTAATTGAGCATTGTGTGGCACATCCGACATACTGTTTTACTTTTGTCCATGACGCGCTTACCTTCAGGGTCATACGTCACATGAAGACCAAAATAGTTCCAAACGCCAGATCTGAATGAGGGTGGGGGAGGTTCAATTTGCCATGTTGCAACGAGAGCTTAGCTTCTGTCTCGCAAGCTTGTGCTGCGCTCAGTGGATCTGCGCTCGACAGTGCAGCCTAGGCGGAGTAGTCGAACGCAGATCCACTGAGCGCTCAACACAGACAGCATCGTCAGAAGGAAAGTTGATCAAATAAATTACAAATGTTGTATTGTTCGATACATATGCGTACCGAACCGAAAGCACTGTATCGAACGGTTCAATATCGATACGAATATCGTTGCACCCCTAAAAAAAACCCAACACACAATAAGAGCTTCATAGTGAAACTATTGTTTGTTTGTTTTTTAACATTTTTATCCCTGTTAACTTGTCTTCACAATCACTGAAAGCTGCAAATCTAATTTTCCTTTTGATCTCGGATTCATTATGCTTCTCTTAAAGACCAATGTAATCTAGCAAAGCAAAGTTTGTCATGTGCAGAGACAGTATCAAAAAAAGTCAAGCCAATGCACAAGCACCTTAACCCTGCATTCTTTTATTGGCCAACAGAGGGCGACTCTTCTCGTTGCAAAATAATTTTATTGTGCAGAAGTCTATGGATAAACAAGTCTACACTCCTTTGCTGTGTGACCTCAATAAATATTTTTCTGATCCTGAGATAACAGCTGATATGATAGAAAAAGAAGCATACCACAGGGTGGATATACCCGTAGTGTGACACGTAGCCTTGCTTCACAGGATTGTTTTCTCCTAACCTTTGATCTGCTTTGACAAACCCATGTATTTTCCCTCTTCACTATGGCTCATTTACCACAAACTTGTCTGCACACATTCTTGCTCAGTGCCAAATATTTTGTATTTTGCATCACAGTGCCATTATTTCTAAAACATAGCAGCATGTGGATCACCCTGAATTCCTGTCATGTGCGTGAATTCCAGAGTAGAGTACGTATATATATATATATATATATATATATATATATATATATATATATATATATATATATATATACGTGCCCACTCCGGGTCGGGGATGAGTTCCTGCCCCAAGTGGAGGAGTTCAAGTATCTCGGGGTCTTGTTCGCGAGTGATGGGAGAAGGGAGCCGGAGATCGACAGACGGATTGGGGCTGCGGCTGCAGTTATGCGGACGCTGCACCGGTCAGTCGTGGTGAAGAGGGAGCTGAGTGTAAAAGCGAAGCTCTCAATTTACCGGTCGATCTACGTCCCTACCCTCACCTATGGCCACGAGCTGTGGGTAGTGACCGAAAGAACGAGATCGCGGATACAAGCGGCGGAAATGAGCTTCCTCCGAAGGGTGGCTGGCCTCTCCCTTAGAGATAGGGTGAGAAGTTCGGCCATCCGGGAGGGGCTCAGAGTAGAGCAGCTGCTGCTCCACATCGAAAGGAGCCAGCTGAGGTGGTTCGGGCATCTGGCAAGGATGCCCCCTGGGCGCCTCCTGGGCGAGGTGTTCCAGGCATGTCCCACCGGGAGGAGGCCCCGGGGCAGACCCAGGACACGCTGGAGAGATTATATCTCTCGGCTGGCCTGGGAACGCCTTGGTATTCCCCCGGACAAGCTGGAGGAGGTGGCTGGGGAGAGGGAGGTCTGGACCTCTTTGCTTAGGCTGCTACCCCCGCGACCCGACCTCGGATAAGCGGATGAAGATGGATGGATGGATGGATATATATATATATATATATATATATATATATATATATATATATACTAGGGGTGCAACGATACACAAAATTCACGGTTCGGTTCGGTTCGATACTTTGGTGTCACGGTTCGATATTTTTTCGATACAAAAAAAATGTTCATGCCTTTTTAATTTGTCATTTATTAAAATTATAAATATATATTTTAACTCAAAAGTACAGTTTTTAAATTTAACCCTAACCCTTGTGCATGTTTTTTATTTTGACAGCGAATGCGCACCTGTGGACCACTTATGTGCAGCCCTGGTTATTTAGCTCATCATATTGCAGCCACAGAAATTCTTTTGTCCATGAAACCATAAAGCTGCACTTTCTTTTTGCCTTATAGTCTGATTTGTCATAACTTCTCCGTTTTGTGGTAAGCTTTTCTTTGGCTGTCACTTCTTCACCCTGACCTGTCTTATTTGGCTCAGCAGAACTGAAATGCTTTTACACGCTCACTCACATAAGCTCAGCGATTCTCTGTGCGATCAACCTCTCACATGTTTAAGCTTGCTGCGGGAGATTTCACTTGTCATGTTTGCATAGTAAGCTAACGATTAATAAGACGATGTCAGAGGAATTGGTGCACAAATTATCATCACTCACAGATCAGTGCTGTCGCTCTCTATACACAGTTCGCACGATTGCAAAGTGAAAGCAAAAAAAACAAGCGCAAATTCAAACGCGACTTCAATATGTCACATATTGACAGTGGCTCACCGATGCCAATGACATAATTACCCAGCTACATTTCTGAAAGAATGCAAAAGCATTGACATATATTTTTCCTACAATAGCCCGACGGGCAGGGAAGAGATAGATTTTGGTAGCCCGACTGAAAAAATCGCTAGCTCCGGGACGTCGGGCTAGCGATATTGCAAGCCCTGTATCTGATTGAGGAATCACTCATCTTTGGAAAAGAGAGTTTATTACAGAGAAATGGCTCTTTCCAAAATAAAAGCTATACTATCCGCTTCTTCTGGGCTATATTCTCAGCAGCATAAGGAGAATCATGTGCTAACAGCTGTCTAAATGACTCGGCTAAAGTTAGTAGCATGCTTGTTGTTTTTGTCTTTGCACTAGGATGATGTCGGCGTAAATGTGCAGTCATATTCGTTGTGTTCCCACTAGTGCTTTCAGGTTAATCTCGTTGAAATGACCTTAACGCCACAACACGGCAATCTCCGTTAACGAGCTACCGCCGATCGCTCCGTGCATGGGGCTACACGGCAAACACGTTAACGAGCTAACTGCGCTAACACACTAGTTCACACCAATGTAATTGAGCATTGCATGGCACATCCAACATACTGTTTTACTTTAGTCCATGACTCGCTTACCTTCACGGTCATACGTCACATGAAAACCAAAATAATTCCAAACGCCAGATCTGAATGTTGCAAGTAGAGCATAACTTCTGTCTTGCTAGCTTGCCCTGCGCTCTTCCTTCTGACTATGCTGTCTGTGTTGAGCGCTCAGTGGATCTGCGCTCGACAGTGCAGCCTAGGCGGAGTAGTCGAACACAGATTCACTGAGCGCTCAACACAGACAGCATAGTCAGAAGGAAAATTGATAAAATAAATTACAAATGTTGTATTGTTCGATACATATGCGTACCGAACCGAAAGCACTGTATCGAACGGTTCAATATCGATACGAATATCGTTGCACCCCTAATATATACATATATATATGCAGTTAATAAGAAAAAGCTCAATAGGATTGCAAACCTAGGCATTAAGATTACTGTTCAGCAGCAACATATTATGCATTTAACATTGCAAGTCTCCAGTGTTGGAAAAGAGACATCCTCAGTGATGTATCACAGCCTCTTCATAGTATAGCCCTACTATCTTTAGCACGTACAACAGCAAGACATATCCAGGCGTGTCTGAGAGTGAGAGCTGGTACCAGCCTTAGATTAGAATTTAGGAAGACGTTTTAACAACCTTCAAAGAAAGCACACATTTTGCAAAACATGCAGGAAAACTATTCCTGTTAAAGACGGAAGCAACAAATGTGTTTCAGCACTCGAAGCAAAAACACAACCAGACTATGAAGGCATATGAGGAGGAGATGCTATTAGGCAAACTAAAACAAATGACTCTACTGTGCAACACTGGAGCTCTGGCTATTTGGCTCTATATAACAGGAAGTGCAAACAGTGGGTAGAAAAGACTGACTGTGGTTACACAATGGAAACGGAGAGCTTTGTGTAGCTGGTTAAAAGCTCGACCCAAGATATAAAATCCCAGGTACGAAATAACTTTCAGTTTTATTCTGAGACAATATTGTGCAGCTCCCGAAGAGTTAGAATAATAAGTTACTTTAGTTACTGTTAAAGTAAAAAGTGAATCAAGTTACATTATACCTTTACTTAAGAGTTAAAGGGAAAACGTTTATATGGCAGTTATGTGCTTACAGCTCGTTGTCATGTATATAAAACTGTATACTATTGCATTATAATGCTACTGCTGGCACTTTGTTTCAATAGATTCACACTTTGAATTAGTGTGTCGTCCGTGACAGCAGATTTTCAAGCTACAATCATCAATAAAATACCGGGTATGTTTTTTCCTGTACTAAATATCGTTATCATCACAAGATGATCCCCGTTATGCATTTTAAAGTGTGAGAATATACAGCTGTCATGTTAGAAATAAACAGTAGTGCCTAGAGCGAAATTAAATTAATATGTAAATATATTTACTTGATTTTTTATATTTACTGTTTTATGCAAAATGTAAGATTAACGATTTTCTGCAGCATTGCTCTCGTGTCTTACTTGTAGCATAGCTTATTCATTCTACTGTTTGTTATTCTTTAGAGATCTCTGTTGCCTGTTCCTTTGACAAAGCTCAATTGATCTATTTTGATCTGCTTTGTGAGGAAGACGAGTGGGATGACATGTTAAACACCCACTTTTATGTGAGTATGTACAGAGCCTGAGGCAGAAAGTGCATTAACAAAGAAAGCTGAAAACAACTGTTGTGATACCTGTTATCTCTAACTAGGGTTTTAGGTTTTGTTAAGTCAGATAAAGCAAACAAAGCCTGGTTACGTTGGACATGTTCAACCTTTCAGTATTTAACTTTGACTTTGATATGTATTTAACAAAAGCAACAATCCTACGACTCTTCCCGCATTTTAACTTTTGCACACACGTGAATCCTTTTAGCCCTCTCCCTTCCTCCACGCTCTGTCACCTGTTTCTTTCTCTTCCTCTGTTCTCTGTCTGACACTGAGGGTTGAGGAAGGGTTGAGGAATGCTCGAGGGCCGTGAATGGAGACATTGTGCCCAGAGGTCAGGAAAAGTCAGAGAGGCACAGTGTCACAGTCAGAGTCACTGCTCTGATCGCCCAGCTACTTGACAGTCACGTCTTACTGAGCCAGAAGAACCGCAGTCAGGAACACAGTGAATCACAGACGGAGGAATATGAGCTGAAAATCTGCACAATAAAACACAAAAACACAGTTTCAAGGTAGCTCTCTTTTAAATATTTGAAGAAGAAAAAATATGTGAAGAAAGAAGAAAAAAGATAAAACATTGTGTGTTTTCATACTGGAACAGAGACAGGAACACTTACAAACGGGAGGGCAGATAAAAATAAGAACTTTATGTGTTGCTTGAATTTCTTTTAAAAAAAAACAGCCTTTAAAAGGACCGTGTCCTTGGCGAATGAACCCTCAGATCTATTCTAAGTGAGCACTTAAAGCACTTTTTGGAAGACACATTCACACAGCTCTTGAACTATCACTCACACACAGACACACACATCAGGGGGAATTTGGGGACTCTGGACATGAGGATTGAACCGTCAGCCTTCCCATTAGTAGTCTTCCGGACTGGCAGCCTCTGTTCCTCGTGGAGCTGCTAAAATGAGACCAACTGATAATCAGATATTTAGTGTTTCTCTATTAAGACAAAAATGTTTTGTTTGAGTGTCTTTTTACTTCTTGAGTAACACATTACAGGAAGCAAAGGGAGTTAAACTGTGGATTCACCTGGTTTGTTTGTGAATTACAGACTTGTCAACATTGCAATTTAACATCTAAAGAAATGGTTTGGGTGAATCATGGCATCCTGCAGGTAGAGAAACATATGATTAGGTATTAGCTGGGTGTGGGAGGGGTGGGGTGTTTGCTAGTGTACTTGTTCTCCCAGTTCCAAGCCCAGATAAATGGGGAGGGTTGTATCACGAAGGACATCTGATGTACAATCTTTACGAAATCAAACCTGCACCAGTAAAATTTGCATACCACATTTGTCTAGGCCGGGGTTAACAATGACTGCCACCTGAATTGACAGTCAAGACAAAGGCGGGGACAGGGTGAAGCCACGTTCAGAGGCAGCACGGCGGCAAGCCCTAAAAAAACAGAAGCATTCAAATTTCTTAGAGCTGCTACTGTGAATAAAATATGAGCATATGTGGGTAATTTGGAGACCGGTGTAGTAGACAAGCTGCTCTTGGCCCTGCTTTCACTGCTCTGACATATCTGTGCTTTATTATACACATGTGTAGATTTGTGTAGCACAAAGTAAACAAGTTACTCTGTAATTTATCATCTCATGACTTTGGCCAACATGTCTCGTTACAGCTAATGGTAAATATTTTGATGATGAGTATATAAGTAAACATATTTTACAGTTCTTCAGTTGGGAAGGGGTGTGGAAAGGTTGACGTGTCCATGCAGATTGCAACGGCCTATCGGAGGCTGTCAGCATAAAAGAAAACTAGACCGTATCATAAAAAGCTGTTTTGATTTGGTCCGGTTTGTCTTGTTGGTGTGTTTAACTGTGGAGAAAGGAGTCGCCGCTCCGTTTGTACGAGGTTCAAGCAGGTAATCAACACTACTGGCAAAGGTTGTTTCTTCACAGTTGATTTGTTTGATGACATTTATTGTGGTGCACCAACATTTTTTAAACTTCAGGAGGCAGATCTGCACTCTGGGTGTTTTTTAATTACTTTAGAAGCAGTAAGTTTAAATGAATTTCCATAGTTCCTCATTTTAAAACCCACTGTGAAATAAAAGTAATATCCTGATTTTATATGTTATTTAAAAAAAAATGACAAGAGGCATGAAAACATACATGACATGGTAACAAAACACAGAACATATGGGTGTAAATGAAGTAATAACTGTGCCAGTGTTTCCATGTGATACGTGAGGAAGTGTGTGTGTGTGTGTGTTGAACTCTCCTCATTTTGCTTAGCAACATGGAGGAGAAAGAAAAAAAAATTAACATAAATGAAAATACATTTTTGATACTTTAGAAAACAATTATAAAAATCATTATGTTCTGTGTAGCAGTGTAATTTTATTATAGAAACAAGATAGTCTAAGAACATAGAAACACTGCTGGTACAGTAGAAACTTTTACTCTCTCTCTCTCTCTCTCTCTCTCTCTCTCTGTGTGTGTGTGTGTGTGTTTCCCACTTCATCGTAATTATTTTCTGTTTGTGGAAATGTCTCAATGTGTGCAAATGGGTTGTGGTCCTTAAAAAAGTATATGAACAGTGCTAAGGACTTTGATGCAGGCAGCGCTGCAGTTTTGTTGAGAAAGTGTTCTTATAAATAGACATAATGTTAATGTCCTGCTTGATAATCACATCTTGTACTTTCCTCACCATCTCCACTGAAGTGCTAATGCTCAGGTCTGATGCTCTGTTTCCAGTCTATAAACTTGGCCTCAGCTGGAACAACCACCATCTATTAGCTGACCTGCTGCCACACAGCCACGAGACGATCAATACCTCCCGATAATGATGTCATTTACTCACAGTAAAGTATAGATGATGACAAGACTTGTTACTGCCTCATTTCATGGCTTTGTCTCAACTCTTTGCTACATGCAGTCAACATGAATTGACGCTTTTCCTTTAAAAAGAAAAACATCATGTACAGATATCGGCTTGGTCAGTCATTTATTAGACAAAGTCAGTCAATCAATATCGATGTATTCTTCTGTGGATAACAAACAGTAATTACACCCGGGCACCAGACAGCATTACCTGCTTTAGCTGTCTATATATATATATATATATATATATATATATATATGAGAGGGGGAGATAGACATTTTAAAAAATTGCCAAACTCATTCTTCAGGCAGCTTTTTCTAATCTAGGCTGTAGATGATGGCAGTGAGTGGAAATATGTTAATAAGTTTGCCTCAGGCTCACAGCTCCAGCTGTAAGCAAAGAAACTCCACATAACGATGTTCAGACCTTTTGTTTGCAAGGATCGAGCTACCTTAGATCTACTTCATGCTCATGTTGTTGTCGTTGTGAACGGAGGCATGTGTTTAAAGTGACATCAACACTGTTGATGGTTTGGCCCCCTGTGCAAATCTCGATTTTGGTAATCTGGTGCGTGTCATGCGGCTGGATTTAAGCAGCAAGTGCAAAATTGTATCAGTGTTTATCCATTTCAGTCATCTTTCAGAGATTCCCAGATTACAGAGGAGGAGAGAGCTTCAAAAGATGAATATCCATCGATCCTTGCATTCACACATCCAACTTTTATCTGCAGCCTAAGGTGAAAAGTGAAGACCTCCCTCTCCTCAGCCATCTCCTCCAGCTCATCTGGGGGAAACACCGAGGTATTCCCAGACCAGCCGAGCTCCTCCCACAGGATCACCCATTCTCCCAGTCCACAGTTTGAAAATAACTCTGTGATTTCCTTTCACTTCTGCTCCTCCTGCACCGGGGCTGATGCAGAGTGGCGACACCAGGGCAGGGATAGCTCAGTAGGTAGAGTGGTGGCCCCATGATCGGAAGGTCGGGGGTTCGATTCCCCTGAACAGCTACCCTGAGGTACCCCTGAGCAAGGTACCGTCCCTACACACTGCTCCCCGGGCGCCAAGTGGCTGCCCACTGCTTCACTGAGTGAATGGGTTAAATGCAGAGAGGGATTTTCCCCACGGGGACCAATAAAGTACACTTTCTTTCTTTCTTAAATGCTTTTCAGGCTGTGCTGACGTCACAGTTGAGGCTTGAAAAAATCAATATGGTGGCCATTTAAACTAGGCTTATTAGAGGGGAAGAAGGGAGCTTGTTTCCGTCAGTGGATCTTCATTAAAGCCCAGTATACCCTAAATAAAGTGGATTTTGAATTAGGAAACTAGCATGCTGTAAATGAGCAGAATTAATAAACATCATTTTAACGGGATTTTGAACATTTTGAGTTTCGTGAGATATGTGAATACATTCTTATCAAATATATCAAGTGTTTATGGGGGTTTAGGGAAGATTTACATCCATATTTCTGTGATAGATATCCGACTTGTTTGCATATTTAAAATGCAGATTCTCAGACAATACCACTGTTAATCTGAAGGCTCTCTTTGCAGAAGGGTGCATTTCTTCTTTCAGTGCTTGTTTTGTAAGCATATACAGACATTGTAATGAGGAAATGTCTGTGTGTGTTTGTGTGTGTATGTGTGCACGCTTCTGTGTTGCAAATTCATGCCGAGGTGAGGTCTGAGCCTCAGGTTGATCCATGGTTGATCTGACAAGAAGCACAGGGAGTCAGAGTCCGCCTCCAGCCAGCTAGCCCCCCACCCCCGTGCACTGCCTTCCACACATACATAAACACATTCACCCCTGCTACTACTTCCACAGCCTCCTCCATCCCTCCTCCTCCCTCTCCTCCCTCCAGGATGCGGGTAAAGACAGCTAGGCTGAAGTGGATGTCGGGGGGAATTAGACACTGGGAGACAATTTGATTTGTTCTTCTTCAAGGCTTCCTTCTCTTCCACAGATGCAGGCAGCAGAGACGGAGAGAGAGAGAGAGAGAGAGAGCTTGTTTGATCCTCACGAAAAGCAGACAAGCAACTCTGAGAAGAGTACAAGATGCAGACAGAAACAGACAGAGAAACAAAGCAAGGTCGGGTGTGATAAAGACAGAAAAGGAAGGTGCAAGTTGGAGGCATTCGAGGTAATTAAGACTGACACAAAATAGGAATAACAATGAAAAGACAAAACCAGAAGGGAAAAAAATGTTGAGGATGTCAGTGGGAGTGAATAGCAGAGGCCATAGAGGCACCTAATTATTAATCCACCCACTCACTGCAGTCCAAATGGGCAGATTGATGCCTCTCAGCTGCTTTAATAGCTCTTATAATGGACCGCAGTTTAGGTGGACAGCGGGAAAAGGAGCCATCATGTCCAAAGTAACTCAATTCCTCGGTTCTGGTCTCTTGTTTCAGCCCTTTTCAGCGCATCAGGGCGGTGAGCAGACACCGTGCTCTTACCTCGCTGCGATCATGTGCACAGATAGATTTACTAAGCCACAGAGGACTCTGGCAAGGTGAATTATGGTGTGTGTCCGACCTGGTGGTAACGTAATGTCAGCCGGAGCTGTGTGTGTTTGTGGGTTCTGTACATTATGCACATCGTGAACGTAACACACACACTGGAAATGGGTGGTGAGTGTGCTTTAGTGATTTTGTGGCTTTTAAATGCTCAGTCTTTGCACTTTGCTTATTTTGTTTGAAACATAAGAGAAATCTCTTTGTAAGTCTACTATCAGCCGAACCGCATCATTCAAAACCACAACTTAATTTTGGAATCACACAAACATCAAACACAAACATTTTCTGAAAATATTGTTTCAGGATGAATTTGGGAAACAGATACTGACGAGATTCAGAATAATTATATTAATTTTATACATGGAATAGTCGTATATTTATACATGTGGTGAAAAGGCTATTTTTAAAAATATGAGATTAAGTAGCTTCAATGGCTCATACAGCTTCATATATCTACATTCAAGCATGAAATACTCTAATCCTAAACTCTAAATGTTTACTACACATTAGGACCTATGAAAGCTGCCGTTATTTTGCTTTTGCAAATGTGATTCATTTCTTTCATTACTCCATTGTCCAGTTCTGATGCTCAGCGATGCCCAGGGGTCATCGTGGGCACGCTGACCGATCTGTGGCCATGCAGCCCCATATGCATGTCCATATGTATTCTGACACTTTTCTACCAGAGCCAGCTTTAGCAATATGAGATACAGCAGGGGTAGGCAACTCCAGGCCTCGAGTTCTCCTGCAGATTTCAGATATGATGCTGGGTCAACACACTTGAATGAAACGATTAGTTCATGAGCTAGATAGATCGGATGAGTACGATCCACACAGGCCCGTCTTCACTTGGTTCACCGCTGTTCACCACTATTCGGTCCACTTTTGATAGATACAGACCACTGCAGACAGTGAAGGACTCACAAGAGCAGCAATTCCAGAGATGCTCTGATCCAGCAATCCAGCCATCACAATTTGGCCCTTTTCAGACTCACTCAAATCCTTGCACTCACCCATTTTTCCTGCTTCTAATATCAACTTTGAGGACACAATTTTCACTTACTCCTTCATATATCCCACCCACTTACAGGTGCCACGATGAAGAGATAATCAGTGTTATTCACGTCACCTGTCAGTGGTCATAATGGTATCCCTGATCAGTGTATATTTACTGTGCTACGCCTGTCTCTGGGCAAAAAGATTACTAAGGATACACCTGTCCATTCTCAATTACAGCCTCACTGGCAAGCTTCCTTTCTCCAGAAGCTTTTTAAGAATTGCAAGTCCATACATAGTGTAATGAGTTTCATTTTTGGATCACAGGTTGGAAACATGCTGTATGGAAGCAACCTGCGTGCTACTAGACTTGGTGCACTCTGGCAGAATAGACGTGTAAAAAGTTATAAGTGTATTAAAAAGGTGAAGCTGCTGGTTATCAGTGACCACTGTAGACTTACAAGATGATCTTCCATCAGCAAAACCCTATCCTGAACTCAAGCGCAGCAGTGCTGGCTGTGTTCACTGTAGTGCTGTGGTTACACAGTGGCGTTGCCAGGCATTTACTGTCGCTGCCGTTTGTAAAATATCCCTCGCAGCTGTAGGTGGTGCCTCATTGTCAGCTGTACAGTCACCGAGCCTGCCGGGCTGGTAAGGCAACTCTACAGCTGTTCCAGTTGTGGACTGCCAGACCGTGAGCATACATGGAGTAACTTGTCAAATCTTCTCTGTGGGTACACCCTGGCCCAGCAGCTATCCCCACTGGATTCATCCCACAACACTCCCAGATGTAGGTTGCCAGGTCCTCAGACCCCACATGTAAGTTGCCAGATCGTGGTAACCCCACGGAGTGTGGAGGGGATCTGAGGCGCTGGCTGTGGCCTGGTGCCACGCTGGGTCTGGTTATTATCTCCAGATGACATCAGCATGAGCAGCAGATGCCTTTTTGGCCACAGGGGCCAACAGGCAGAGAGAAAGTGTACGTGTGTGTGTGTGTGCTTGTGTCTGTATGCTGTTCACAGGAAGATCAAGCTATTTATTACCTCCCCACTTATCAGGCCATCTCCCTCACTCAGCTCGGAAGGAGTGTCTCTTTCATTGCAAAATGGCTATTCCTTCTCAGAGCGATAATGTAATCACACAGAGACGTACACGCACACACACGGAGATGAACCATTTAATAACAGTAATCGTTATGTAGTTGCTGTGGCAGCACAGCTAACAAACACATGTGAAAAATGACATGATAATTAGCCTCATGAATAATTATGATGATACTAATTGAAAGCAACAATCACAGCAAAGGCAATGAAAGAAAACTGCTTGATGCCACACTGGAATACATTTTACACGACTATCGTCTTAGTAACAGCGAGAATACATGAATATTAGTGTGATTTACTCACAAGCACGTTACCGCGAGATACTTGCAGCTAATGATGCTCATCAGGTTTGTCATTCAGGTCACCTGGATATGCATGTGTGTGTGTTTGTGTGTGCGGTTTTATTTATGCTTCTGTTTTCTTTGAGAGACAGGCTGAAGAGGCAGGAGATTAAACTCATGGAAGCAAATCAAAGCAGAGGCAGACGATTTAGATTAAAGCGCCCGCACCCCACCAGGTTAGGCAGGAGCACAACACTGTGCACCCACACAGCCACATGCATGTGTGGATCGCTCTGTCTCTTAGCCTGTTTGAGGCAGCAGCCGGTGTGGCCGTTCCCCGTCTATCACCTCGGTTATTTTGCAGTCCTCCCTCTCCTGCAGCTTATTATATACAGTCTATCCCGGCGCAGCGCCGACCAATTTAATCGAGGAGGAAAGACGGGCGTCAGGAAATGATATTTCTAATCAGAGCGCAACAAAGGGCCTCTTTTATTAAAGTGGGGGTGCCTTCTCTTTCTGTCACCACGTCTGTGTTCAGACGAGTCTACAAGGCTGATAATGGCCTCTGCCGGCCCGGTGTCATCATATTAAAGCACTGAGCTATCACCCCCCCTTTCTCACATATCCACGACCTCTCCCCCACATATAGAAACTCACTCCTCCTCCTCTTCCTCCCATTCTGACCCATTCCCTCTGCTTCTTCTTCATGCTCTGCTTTTTTTTTTGGACACTTTTGTTGTTCCTTCTTTTATTGCCAGATACCAACGCGTATTGTACCTTTTGGAAGAATATTGAATTCCATCGAGTTCTCAGGGCCGAGCAGCCGCACCTCATAAAAAGCAGCCGTGGATTTGTAGAGCGGTAATGTTCTGTGATCTTGTGCACCGCGGCAGGTGCATGATGAAGCAGAGCAAACACTGTGAATGCCTGCAGCATGTAGTGTTAGCACAGGGAATTGAATTAAATTTTTACTGGTATTTGATTTAAATATTTTACTTTGAATGTAAAATGACTTAGAAAGGAGTGACTAGTATTTTTCACACAGAATGCAAAATAATTTCAGATAATTGATTTTAAAGAGGGAAATGTGAGAGCAGGGTAAAAATCGCCCTGTGATTACTTACATTAGAAATGTTCGTTTTTGTAACAGGAGGTTTGTGAGCTTTCATGTTAAAAATGCAACTGCTTTGTGTTATTTTCCAGAACATCTGTTGTCAAATCTAAGTTCCAAATTCCTGCTTATTTCAGACGACATATTGCAGTAAAAGCTTTTTTAACAGCAATGAAAAGTAAATTCTTGGCATGTTTTTGGGACTAAATTGATCTATAAAACAGGCTCTCAATAGTGTATAAACAAACACCCAAATATGGGGGTATGTAGGGTCAAATGAAGCATAGAAAATCTCTGAGTATGAGAAAAACATAATTTAAAAGCTATAAATCTCAGTATTTTTATTGGAAAACACAATTTACTGGTAACATTTTTACCATATAAATATGACAAAGAATCTTCCCTAGTTGATTACTTACATTAAAACGGTTGTTTCTGGTATTACAACATGAGTTTTTAAATCCAAATATGCATTTTTATTGATCTTCATATCTTTTTTTTGGAATAAAACATTATTTTAACTCAGCCTTTGAATGATAGATGAACAAACTGCTTTGTAAAAGAAAAAAAAAACACCTTTTAAAATATAGATAGAAATAAAAATGCCTCGTGTATGTAAGTGCTGCTGAAGAAGAGATTTCTGGCTCAGAGTAGAAGAAGAAAAATGGCCTTTCAGCAATTGTGTCCATAAACTTTTATTAGAAAATACAATTTATCTGTAAAGATTAACAGCTTTGTTTCCCTTTTGTTTTAAAAATGTTGTATTTATTAAATGTGTGTTTTGTATTTTCTGTTCCCACTAGTCTGAATGAAGACACCCAGAATTGACCACTGCATAAAAAAAACATATTTTGCCTTCGGCATCTTGCTGTAAGTGAAGTTTTTGTTAATATTTCAGCAGAGTCGGGCCACGAAACACAAACCAGTCAGTCCAGCGAGTGCACCACAGCATTTGTGACAGTTTAAATTCTGAGTCAAGTCTTTGACAGTGCTGTCTTTGTTTGAATGGATTCAACAAAAACAGGGCATCTTAAGTGGCTCTTTTTCTCATCTCCTTTATCCTCCATCCTGTGACCTGGAAATTTATCTCAGTGTCTCATCACAAAAAGTCTCAAAATGACACTTGGAGAGGAAGAGAGATGCTACTGGGCAGGTGTGTCGCTTACAGAGGTCTGTTCACCTGTTCACCTGTGCCCATCCAACTCATGCTGGGAACCCATTCATTGGTGAGATACAAGAAAAGTAAGAGTGTGATATATGTGGATTCTTTTCATATTGTGCCACCTTGATGAACGTCTTATCAATATCATGAAAACAAGACTCCAAAGCAAAGGTGTGGAAGTTTTGTTAAGCGCCCGCTGCTTCGACTCCTCTCTCCTGCTGCGATTTCCTCGCTTCCTCCACTCGCACCTCAGATTGGATAGACTAAAACGCAAGGAGAGAAAGCGAGGGAAGGAAGTGAGAGTGTGAAAGCTGAGAAATGAAAAGAGCAAGTGTAATTAAATCTTTGGATGGTAATGATGTCACTCGGGGTAATCTCCTCAGCCGCTGATGGACTGATAACCTCTCACTGATGCTGTAATCACATAGTAACACGTCTCTATCGGGAAACATTCGAGTATAAACATTTCACAGCATTGCAAGAAAAAAAAAAGAAACACTTTATGCCTCAAAATCAAATAATGCAGCTCAGTGTATCAGCGCTTTAAAGTGTTCTTCACTGTGGATGCTTAATCTGCACCTCATGTAGTGGTCTTTATCCAAAATGCCATAGATGGGAAAATCAATAATGTTTAATGGCTTTAAACAGCGCCTGATAAAAATGCTAAACACTGTTTAGGTGCGTTTTAAAACTGCAAGCTTGACCATTCGCAGTGATTTTCAAGGGCCTTTAGAAAGCAGGTTATAGAGGTTATATGTAGAGCAATCTTCATCAGTAGCAGTAACAGCTGTTATTGTACGTAGCTGCACACACAGGTGCGATGCAGGGGTGACGTTCAGTATTTGAAATCATGCATTTGTCCCCCCAAATAAAACCTAACCACTCATTTTTAAAATGATGTAACATCACTCAGGGCTGTTTCTTTTTTTTGTTCCTCATCACTACATACTTGCACCATTTAACCCAATATTTCAACTTTTGTCTGCTGCTTCCTGCTTCAGAGTCCTTTGTTTGGTCTGTACTATCTACAGTAATTAATGTTTACTGTATAACAGGACAGACCGAATACCTCAAAGGTGCTGAAATACAAATACGAGCTGATAAATGCAAAAGGAGGAAGTGATCCGATATTTAGGGCATTTTTTAAAGCCTTTCATGCATGAATTATGACAACCTAAATCAGCATTTTTATTCATCTTTAGTCATTCATCTTTTTTAAACATGTTCTTTTCAAAGAGTTTTTGACATGTCCACTGAGGTGGGCAACATACGTTTTGACTTGTGAATTTGACAAACGAATAAATAATATACACTGTGTGTTGTGTTTATGTGCAAGTATACCATCAACTCTGACGCAAATACAAGAAAACAGCCTTTGAATAGCGTCCACTGTGGTGACCACTATGTGTGAAAAGGTTAAAGTCAACCTTTTTCTAATTGCTGTTGCAAGTTTGTTAATAAATAATAATAAATAAATAATATTTCAAGTGATTTATGATGGACAATGTCACAAGTATTACAAGAAAATCACAACAGTCTTACTTCAGGTTATGACACGTTTCCATAGCTGATCATTTGATTTTTACTCATTGAATAAAATCAAACATGTTTAATCAATCAAACCTGTTGACAAGTTACTGTTTACTGGCTTCCAGTGTCCAACAAATGTTGTGTATAAAATCTTAAAATAAGACTTTTGAAATTTAGTATTTAGATAGTGATTCCACTTAATAGTAAAAACTGCATCTAATCTTAGTGAGCAGTGGTGCTTCTGAGTGTAGTAACCAGTAGGTTCAGGCACATTTAGTAGATTTTCTTCAGTGATAACAGCTGAAGTTATTCATCTTATTTCTCCATGTGGCTGTTCTTATGTATGTTATGTCTATAGTTTTTTTTTTAAATTTATAATATTTATCCCTGTGATTCCCTTTAAATATTTGTATATAATGGAGGCATAATACAGACTTAACTTTGATACCATGAGATTTTTTTTCTCAGCTTTCTTTGCTTAGCCAGTGTTGTGTCCACATTCTGTGGAGTCTCTTCTTTTTCTTTTAGCTTGTTTGTTGGATTGGCCTTTCATAAAAAACATTGCACACACAAAAGGCAGCTGTGGCCCTAAGCTCCTCGCGTTTCTGACTCATTGCTCAACAGTTCTTGTAAATTTGCACCAGCACAAGGATGAAGGATAATGTTTTCAAAAGGAATCTAGTTGTAGTCCTACAAGATGTCTGCAAGATTCCTCATGTCTGCAAAACCCGATAGTTCTGACACACTGTCTCAGTGGGTTGTCGGACGCGTAGATAATGTTTCAGGCTCTTCAGGAACAGAGCAGAGATGACTAAAAATCATACCAAAAGCTCATATGTGGGATGTGTTCTGAGAAATCTTGCTGAAACACATGAGCTATTAAAAATCACACGTGCACAGACTTCTTAAATGATTCAGTATCAGAGAGACGTTACACTCTAACTCTTGCTTCTGAAACCAGGCGAACAGAAAAGAAGATAGAAGAGCACCTGGTGCCGAAATATGTGTGATGACTTTTTAAATTAGGAAATTTGGGAATGATTATTGAAAGATGAACAATTGATAAGAAATTGACAGTTCATCAGTATATGGTGAATTGTGATTTTCTTAACTTAAATAAACACACTTCTGCATTGAAACTGATAATGTAGGAATTTAAATGTCGAGTGCACGTAAAGGTTTCTTGAAATCTGCTCTGGTGATTTTGCGCATATTCAGCAACACAGAGAAAGTCAGACAGTTTTATCCTGTTTTTTCCTGCGGTGGAAATGCAAATGCTGTCTGAACACTCAGAGACTAAACAGTTGCTCTTGGTTGCATCAGTTGTGTTTTTCTAACTCTGTGCTATATCATCACAGTGGAGCTGAATCAAACCAAAGTCCTAATTACAGGCCATTGGTGGCTGCGAGGGAGTTGTCCCTCAGATACTCGGTGGTTAGTGTTGAAACAGAGAGGAAATAGGAAGTATTACACAGGTAGCAGGGCCTAACTGGTCAAGCCATAGCAGTTCTTTAACTTTTCTTTTGCAACAGCCACAAAACACGTTTCTGACGTTGTAAGATGCTCAGTTTCTTTCTCTCACTCTGCAGCAAGTGCATATTCATTCAGTCCGGTCCTGAAACCCGGCAAAGGTAACTGGTGACCATGAGGCTCAGGAAAACCACCTGCATGCATGTTGTCACCCAAAATCAGACACCACCTCCAGGCTTGAGCTCAAGGCAAACACGAGTCCCGCCAACACACACACAGAGTCCATATGCATATACAAATACATACACACAGTAAGTCCTCTGACAAGAACATAAATTAGAGCGTCTACACAATGCACAGAGCAAGAGCCCTGTGACACAAAGCAAACATGTCATCCTAACCTCTGACGCACACATACACACAGCAGCGTATTTACCAAACAGTTTATCGTGGCTGCTGAGTACTTGGCCTGTCTCTTGGCCGTGTGTCACTCTGTCATCTTAATCCCTCTGGTATTTACAGCATGTGACAGTCGCATACAGCAGCCGGTCACGGAGCGATTCATCCAGGATCCACTGGGTGTGGCTTTGACTTTTCTTTTTGGTTTCTACACAAACAAACACACTCCTCGCATGAAGTTGCATCTCTTTGTTTCCTTTATGGGTAACAAACCGGCTGTTGCTTCATTTTGCTTTTTTGTGTTTGTTAAACCAGCCAGTTCTGCAGGCTTTGTGTGCACTCAGATAAACCCGGGCTTTTGACGTCGTTTCACTCTTCTGTGTCAGGTGAAAATAAGAAATTTAGGGCCAACGAAGAGCTTTTTACTCTTGATTTGAAACTGAGACTCTGGATCAGATTACGTGTTCGGCAAAAACGCACCACTCTTGGTGATTCTGCACCTGTTCCACACTGAAGTAAATATTATTTGTGGTAATAAATCAAATGGTGTGTTTCCTCTCTATGTAGATGACACCATTATCTATTCCTCGCCTCCTTCAGGAGTGCAAACCCTTTAAATCTTTCAGTGCTGTTCAAACACACACCAAATCCATGATATTTTTAAAAAGCTAACCCCTCCAGTTAAAAAAATAAAGACTTGGCTTACAGGTTATTCTTACATCTGTATATTTTTATGTGGATCTTTATTTTAAACAATAGCTGACATTTTTACACTCCTACTTCTATAATTTGCAAGACTTTTTTTTGAGTAACAGTGATAGAGACATCTGTAAGTTTTGTGTGTTCATCTGATATTACTCAAGTACCAAAGACTGTCTACAAAACAGTCCACACTCTAAATACAGTTTCAGACCATCAGTGCAACCTGGCAACCTGACTCAAGGTATGTGTGTACAGATAATCTCTGTGCACACACACCGGCTTGATGATGAATTTATTAGCTCTTGTTTAACCTTTTTAGTATTGTTTACTGTGAAGACAAAGTAAAGATCAACACACCAAAATACATATGGGCAAGTTTTTGACTAACTGGAAATCTGCAGTTGTAAAGATTTTCATTGATTTCAGCTTCAGGAAGTACTGCTGTGTTATCTAAACATGAAAATGCAAACAACATATCTTTCCAGTCGTAATTGTAGCTTCAGCAGTCTTCATCAAAATGATCTCAGTCAGTTATTTCTATAGCTGGCAGAGGCGGAGCCAGACATTTGAAACACCCGGGGCTTAGCCCTAAAGGGTAGTATGCATGTGGGATTTTTTTTTTTTTTTTTTGGGGGGGGGGGGGGGGTAGAAATGACTGAAAGATTAATTGGCTCTGCTTTGAGTTTTGTTCAAAAAAGAATGACTTCATATAGGGAAAAATATATATCACATATGCAGGACACCTTAAACTAGTTTTTTAATTAAGCAGCAAGGCAGAACAAAGTCGGGGCTGCATCAAGACACGAGGACTAAACCCCAATTCAACCAGACCCAGAACTGATCTAAAACAGGACTACAACAGTTCAAAATCAGGACTACTGAGGACTTAACCAAGACAGAACCACAATCAGAAGTAAATGATAGTAGCACTAAAAATCATCATAGACCTGCACTACACTTATTTTTTTAATTCTACCAAAGTACAATATTTAGATTGAGAAAAGTTTATATAATTATTTAGCCTTGTTGTGCAAACAAGCTGCATAACTTAATAAATATAGAATTTGAAAAATAGTAAACTTAAAAAGAAACACTAGGTACGAGATACATGAGTACCTATGATACGGTGATACTTTTGGTAAACAACCATTTGACTAACATGTGTGTCTCACCTGCTCTTGTTCATCTCTGTTCTGTCCTCATTCTCCTCCATCTCCCTCTCTGCTCCTCTCTCTCCCTCTTTGTGCTGACAATCATCAAATATACAGCTGAAACCAGATATTTACTCTTCAGATCAAAACACAAACACTTTTTTAATTGTAACATCAAATCAGACTAAATGTTTATTTTTTTTAGCTTGATAAATATAAATAACATATTTGTTAACTTTAAGAGTAAAGAGAGAAACTATCTGTATTTCTTAATTGTAAATGGCACCAAATTGTATTCAAACTGAGCCACACTTATGGAGCTCCACAATTCTTTTTCTGGTGTTTTGGTTGACATCTCTTGATTTTCCCATGTTAAAGAAACAGGCTCTGTGTTTTGGGGGTGTCTTATATGCATCCACAGCTGTGCTACCAATTTACTCACATGGACTCTACTAACCTATCAGAAGCTTCTTCAACTCAGAATGGAATCGTCTGGAGTTTTCTTATTAATTAACAATAAACTTAGTGTACATGTACTCCTAAATTTGATGAAAGTGATAAAAAATAGAAAGCTCTGTCTCTCTTTATTCTGACATTTAACTAATTCAAAAGATATTTCAACATTTATTTATCTAAAACAAAAGTTTACTCTAAATTGATGTTTGACAGTAAAAAAAAGTTTTTATGTTTTCTCCATAAAGTGTATGTAAATATCTGGTTTCAACTGTGAATATACTGCTGTGTATTGAAGTTCCTCTTGTTTTGCATAGGAATATACTGAACAACATACAAAGCATAATATATAAAATACTACCAGAGTTTTTTCTTTGAAAGAAGCCCCTTATATCCATTCTTGTATATCAGTGCATTACTGAAACCGATTTATTTAGCCGTGGAGGGAAACAACTGAAAATATGAAATAAACACACATGTAAGCTAAGACTCTCTAAAGAAACAGCATTGTTGTTGTTCGGCTTTTCATTTCGCCATTTGTTGATTCACTTGAAGAGAAGTAACGTAATATTGGTGAAGTGATCAGTTTGATATCAATCTTTCGTGATGCACCGTCATATTTACATTATTTGTACGGTAGGAATGATTTGCTTTGGTACCTGGTCAAACTTAAGCTCTCCTTAGTATGGCTGGCTCCGTTTCTCCAACAGCGCACTCACAGGCGGCAGCTGCCCCGCCCCCTCGCTCAGTCGCTTAGTGCCTGAGCTCGGATCATACCAATATCAGGGGGGGTTCACGCACAGTCGTAAATTCCCACAGTGTGCACTATATTGTGCACAATCGAATATTGTGTGTACCTTTTGTTTTATACAGTTGTCAGCCAGGCATCTAACTATGAAAAAATTACACTCCAAAAGACCCCGGGCTTCTGACAAAACAACCCGGGCTTAAGCCCAGTAAGCCACCCCCACGCTCCGCCCCTGATAGCTGGAAAGAGGGGGCCTCAGGAGGATGTCTCGTTCACAGGAGGGTGAACGAGACATCGATTCACTGATCCACACTACCAGGATATACAGCAATGACAGGGATGTCATTCGGGCTGGAGAAGTGTAGCCGGATGATAACAAAGAGAGGGAAGGTAGTCAGAACTGAGGGGATCAAGCTACCAGAAGGCAACATTGCAGGCGATCGTGGCTCAAGAGTTGGGAGTTCACCTTGTAATCGGAAGGTTGCCGGTTCGAGCCCCGGCTCGGACAGTCTCGGTCGTTGTGTCCTTGGCAAGACACTTCACCCGTTGCCTACTGGTGGTGGTCAGAGGGCCCGGTGGCGCCAGTGTCCGGCAGCCTCGCCTCTGTCAGTGCGCCCCAGGGTGGCTGTGGCTACAATGTAGCTGCCATCACCAGTGTGTGAATGTGTGTGTGAATGGGTGGATGACTGGATATGTAAAGCGCTTTGGGGTCCTTAGGGACTAGTAAAGCGCTATATAAATACAGGCCATTTACCATTTACATAGAGGACAGTTACAAGTACCTGGGGATCCCGCAGGCGAATGGGAACCATGAAGAGGCAGCTAGGAAAGCTGCAACCACCAAGTACCTGCAGAGGGTCAGGCAAGTCCTGAGGAGTCAGCTGAACGGTAAGAACAAGATCCGGGCTATCAACACCTACGCCCTGCCCGTGATCAGGTACCCAGCTGGTATAATAAGTTGGCCAAAGGAGGAGATAGAAGCCACTGACATAAAGACAGACAAGAAAGCTCTTTACCACCTTAGCTGTACGCTAAGCGGAAGGAAGGGGGCCGGGGACTGGTGAGTATCAGCACCACAGTCCAGGATGAGACAACGAACATCCAAGAATACATTGGGAAGATGGCCCCAACTGACCGAGTGCTAAGTGAATACCTCAGGCAGCAGAAACCCAAGAAAGAGGAGGGAGACGAGGAACCATCATGCAAGGACAGGCCCCTGCACGGTATGTACCACCGGCAGATAGAGGAGGTGGCTGATATCCCGAAATCCTACCAGTGGCTGGACAAAGCTGGACTGAAAGACAGCACGGAGGCACTAATTGTGGCAGCACAAGAACAAGCTCTGAGTACAGGATCCATAGAGGCTGGGGTCTATCACACCAGGCAAGACCCCAGGTGCAGGCTGTGTAAAGATGCCCCAGAGACAATCCAGCACATAACAGCAGGGTGCAAGATGCTAGCAGGCAAGGCATACATGGAACGCCATAACCAAGTGGCCGGCATAGTGTACAGGAACATCTGTGCCGAGTATAACCTGGAAGTTCCGAGGTCAAAATGGGAGACGCCCCCAAGGGTGGTGGAGAATGACCGAGCTAAGATCCTGTGAAAATGGTGGTGGCTAACCAACCGGACATAGTGGTGGTAGACAAACAGAAGAAGACGGCCGTAGTGATCGATGTAGCGGTTCCGAATGACAGCAATATCAGGAAGAAGGAACACGAGAAGCTGGAGAAATACCAAGGGCTCAGAGAAGAGCTCGAGAGGATGTGGAGGGTGAAGGTAACGGTGGTCCCCGTGGTAATCGGAGCACTAGGTGCGGTGACTCCCAAGCTAGGCGAGTGGCTCCAGCAGATCCCGGGAATAACATCGGAGATCTCTGTCCAGAAGAGCGCAGTCCTGGGAACAGCTAAGATACTGCGCAGGACCCTCAAGCTCCCAGGCCTCTGGTAGAGGACCCGAGCTTGAAGGATAAACCGCCCGCAGGGGCGAGCTGGGTGTTTTGTTTTTTTTATATATTGGCTCTATCGTCTGCCTTACCCCATCTCTAGCATCCTTCTCTGTCACACCAGCCCTCACTACATCCCTGAATCTTCTCTGTAGTCCTCCTCCTTTCCTCCTGCCTGGCAGCTTCAACATCCTTTATGCAGTGTTCCCCCTCTGTGCATGTCCAGAGTATCTCAGCCTTGCCTCTAATTTTGTCTCCAAAGCCCTTGACTTGAGCTGTCCCTCTGATATACTAATTTCTAATCCTCTCCATACTGGTCACTCCCAATAAAATTTTAAACATCTTCAACTCTGCTACCTCCAGCTTGGCCTTGACAGTACCATACACCATAGCAGATCTCACTGCATCCTAAACTTCAGTGTTAAACTGTGCCATCAATATGACGTCAGCTGGAGGAAGACAACACTTTGAATTATTTCCCTCCCCCAAACCACAACCAACTAATGTTGGCACGTATGGTTTAAAGTAATCATCTAAGTTTTTTTTTATTGTATTTTGTAACATTTGAAATGGATCCAATGTGCCAGATAAATATCAAACACTGACATTAATAAATGTCATCTTATTTGCCAATGTGTCGATATTAGTCAACCGTATTGATATGTTTGTGCATCTCTAATATTTGGTGTTATTATTGATCAGAATTTATCATCATATGTTAAAACCTTCTGATTTTTAAAATAAATCCCATCAACTTTTGACCTTTTTCCTTTAGTTGCTCTTCATGAATGCAGCTGATCCACACCTGCAGAAGCCGCTTTCTGTTTTACATTTATTTTTAGTTTGTTACACCACTGTTCACTGCAGGCTGCCAGATGTATGTCTGGATTTTTTTTCTTGCGTCCATTGCTCCTTTTTATTTTTGTGCACACGTGCAAAACCCCAAATCCACATGACCTCCAAATCTCAAAATATTTTACAAATGTTTGTCCCCAGAGTGAAAAAAGAATTTTCCAAAAAGGTTTTTGAATACACTTTCAGTTTTTCCTGTAATAAAATAGAAAAGGAGAAATGTCAGAGCCGGTTACTGTGGGAGGATATGAATAGATTTTTAAAGGAAAGAGAAAATACTCTTGGGCAGTGTGATAGCATCAATGTTAATTTAATGCTGTTTATTATGATTTTAGTATTCTCCTTTTTTAGCTGGCAAAGTTAGTGCTGCAAAGGGGAAAATTAAAAAGAAAAAGGAATAAAGGAAAAGCTAAATGTTTCAAAGGGATGTGAGCTGCAGTGTTTGGGCTGATAAACCTGAGACTAGCATCACAACCAGTCCTCATCTGGAATTATATATAGGCTATAACCAGCTCGCCGAGGCAAAGGACAGCTTGTTCATAATGTGGAGACGCAGGTGGCGTTTTGGAAAATGGCATTTTGACGTTTCAACGTTGCTCTTTTATTGGTCACGAACTGGATATTGTGTTCCCTTATTTCTAATGTGTGGCTGTTATATTTGTCTTTTGTTGTAACAATGTTTGCTGCTCTCTTGGGCAAGTTAGTCCTGAAAAGGTGTTTTTATTCTTAGGGAGACCTTTACCAGGTGAACCAGGAGGAGATGGTAATAATATTAGAAAACTGAAATAATATGTGAAGTTTTGTGACACATTAATGAGCAGATATCTCTCTACAGGCTTGTGTCCATTTTCTGCTGTTTATTCTCAGAGTTTCATTACAGCACTAAGCTGGTGACTGCTACAAAAAGTAATGGCTCTGGGTCAATGGCAGCCGCGTTTTTAAGGCAGCCATTTTAATAGGTATTGATGCCAGGTTTTAGCCACGTTCTCCCACCACGCTTAAAAGCCCATGTTCCACTGATTAGCTAATTAAAACCTAGAGCGAGGGCTATTGATCCACTGAAGGGCAGTTGGGAGGCACCTGTCCCTCAGCTTGATGTGGCCCTGGTTTTCTCACACACACACACACACACACACACACACACACACACACACACACACACACACACACACCTACTCATTTAGGGCCTGAAAGCACTAGATCCATATATTGGCTTCAAGTAGAAGCTATCACTTCTATTTTAAGAACATTTGTTTGTGATTACCAGTTGAAGAGGTGATATTTTGTGAGTGTTTGTCTCCACTGGATGTGTGTGTGTGTGTGTGTGTGTGTGGTAAAGAAGGCCAAAGCCGCAGCCTTGGTTCGATCGGTCCCCTGGCAACCTCCCAGTAATGGTGGGTATTTATATCCAGAGGTATCAGACACCTGATGGAGGCAAATTACAGGCTTGTGGTTGGACAGGTAGCTATCAAAGTGTCAGCGCTCACTTTTAGAGAATCAAGACTCTTTCCTTTTTCTGCCAACTCGCATTACAGCTAATAACATGATATCATCAGACCTCTGTGAGCTTATTTTTTCTGTAAAGGGTAAATATAGTGCGATGAGTTAAAAGCAGGCTCAAGGAAAATCCAAGAACCGAGCGGTGTCATGTTGGGGAATTTTTGGAAAAGAGTCACTGTGATGAATAAATATGTGGTGATTACTTATTAACCTTTCCACTGTATCTTAAATAGACTATGTGTATTGCACAGTTGTATGCACACAGTCCACATCACTTTAGACCATGGACGCGGGACCTGGGAGGGTGTTTAATGTTTTGACTAACTATTAACAGCAAAAACTGTGTAAATATTAAAATAAATGTACATATAAAACTATATCTGGATTGATTTGTGTCATTTTTCATTGTTGCTGTTTAAAAAGTCTGTGGTTATGTCACATGCTAAAACTTCATTAAGCTATAAAACTCATAGACAGCATAAAAGATGAATGTACTGCAGGATCCTGGAAAATTCACCCACTAAGAGTTGTTACAAAGGGAGTATTGATCTATTAATTTCTCTGCCAGCTGTAAAGCTGTACATTTTTAACAGGTGAGTCTACAGAGACTGACTCGTCCCAAGAATCCACTTGGAAGAGCCCACTCACAGTTTTCATCTGTTCTATATGTGACCATTTCAAGGTTTATTTTTCAAACGTAAGTTCAGGGTCAACACTGCAACGAAACGTGTTTGACCAGACAAAAAAAAGTCACTCAGCATCTGAAAACGTCACAAGATAAAAACAATAAAGCAATATAAGTATAAAAACTAAGACGATAAAAAGAGAGAGATAAAAATAAGATAATAAAAGCAATAATAAATAAAAAACATTCTTAAATTCATACATCTTTATGGGATGGGCGGTATGTGGTATGCAGCATTATTGCACTGTTGTAAGTAGCAGTACCAGTGACAGGTAAAATAACACTGTTGCAGCAGCGCATGACCCAGTCAGTATTTCCAGACTTAAAGGCAACAACAACAAGACCCAGAAACAGTGAACTGTGGTTAGTCAGGTGTTGCAGTTGAGTAATCTAATGACTTGATAGTAAAATCTGGTATTCTGTGTTGCCATACGCCTCTATCTGCCTGACGGTTACAAGGAGAGTAGCTGGTGTGCTGCATGGCCTGGATGATTCTGTGGGCTGTGGTTATGTATTTCTGTTGGTCGGCTTCTGCTGTGCTTTCCTCAATGCAGCACAGCGTAAGTCAAAGCACAGTGCATATGTGAGGATTCCTGTTCACAGAAAACCACCAGGAAAGAGCCGCTGTCCCCGTGAAATCTGCCAACACAAAACACAGCAAAACACTTTGTTTTTTTCAAACAGTGGTGCGTTGGATACCCGCTACTCGCATGTCACTGCGGACAGGGTAACTGACACGCAGGCATACGTAAAGTCCCTTTGCCCACCAGTGTACCGTTTCAGTGAAAAAAAATTAAGATTAAATTTGTCCTTGACCTGAGGTTAAAAGAAAATGTCTTGGAGTTTTTATTTACTTTTAGTTTTATATTTTTAATATTAGTAAAGTAGAATTTACATTTTCTTAATATAATAAAGATGCTTATTTCACATTTTGAATAAAAAGGTGTTTGAGCAAATTAAAAATAAGCAATGTGGGGAATTCAGGTGGAAAGAATTAAAAGTATCTTGGTGGGAAAATCAGTGTGTGTCTGTATAACAGCGCAGGGTTAACTGAGGTTGACAGTGACTGAATATTTCATTGGCACGGTTATGCAACTTAAACGCGCACACACAGACACACACGCATTCACCTGTGTGGAAAGTAGACCACTTTGGTTCCATAATCACTCTCTTTCATAATGAGACTTACCCAACTGCTGATCCCTGTGGATAAGTTTGACACAGCAAATAAACTCTGTGTGTTTGTGTGTGTGCAGTCGAGCGTTTCCCCTTTCATTGCGATGAATATTTATACTGCTGACCAGCAGCCGAGGGAAACTAAGCGCTGTTTTAGTGTGCAGTATTTGTATGGATGTGTCCAAACTCTGTGCGTATGTGTATATAAAGATGGCGTGCATTCGTTGGTGTGGCGCACACAGACTCATATTTCCTCGTCTGTATTCATTAGCCTCCCGCCCGTCTCTCCTGGGATCGAGGATTAGCCCGAGACGGGAAATGAATGCTTTCTGGGGTAGACGGCATTTTCTCGGCCAGCAGCAGGAGGTCCATTGTCTAGTTTGATATCCACGCAGGACACGGGACATCTGATCTGGCAGCCCTGACACACTTGACGCAGCAGTTAGAACTGGAGGGAGAGGAAGGTGAACCTGGGTGACAGGAAGTGATGCGGTTTCCATCTGGGGACTGCTGTCTGATCAGGGGGAACTAAATGTGCATGTGATTGACTTTACTTGTTTAAAAAAAAGTGGCTTTATTGGCTTCCTGTTGACAAGTGGGGACGTGGCAGCTGATTGTGGTGTGAATCATTAAACGTGTTAAGGATTGATTTTTCTTTCTAACAGGATGCAAAGAGTCAGCACATAAGCCGCTATTGGACAGTTAGAGAGTAAACAATAAGAAGCAGCTCTGTACTGAGGGCGGTTGAAATTTTGATGCAATCAGTGGTAGCTGCATAAATTCAAAGAGGTTTTCATAATGCATTAGCAGCTTCTTGTAATATTCTGCTTCATTACTGAATAATGCCACATAAGGAAATAGATTTCTTTTTTCAACTAATCTTAAAAAAAATAATTCTCGAGGACAAAATTACTCTGTGTAAATGGTGGCATTAAGCTTCGGAGAAAAAAAGCACAGCTTCCACCATGATGCCTCCGTCCCCTCGCTTCCTGGTCCGCAAAATCCATCAAGGGAATTTAAGTAGCTGTTAATTACTTCCCTGTCCCCATTGAAAAGAGGAAGAGAGTGGGAGAGAAATCAACAGAGAGAGAGAGAGACTTTAAAAGAGCTGAAGCGTTGCTGCGGTGCAAATCCTCTCTGCCTAACAAAACCAAATCAATCTATATCCCTCAGCCATCCACAAACTGCTCCACGCTCACATATACACAGGAAGATGATCCTGTAAATCTGTGGTCTCGAGGGGCTGTTTGAGTGCTGCTCCAGGGCTTTTTTTGGGGGGGAGGGGCTTACCATGGGGGTTCAAGGATTGAAGGAAAGGCGTAAATATCCCTAAATTGCAGCTAAAATGTAACATTAGGATTGGTAAGCCCCACTTTCGCCCATAATGTTCCACAGCACTAAACCATTGCGCTAAATGACCTCTATTACAGAGCCTGAACCCATTAAGTCAATACAGGAGAGATTACCTGTGAAGTAGAGGCAACCAGCCTGCCTTCTCTGACACATGAGCCCCCCCCCCCACCCCCAGAAAAAAAGCCATGGGCAAAATTTGATTTGAGGTGTGTGTGGCCTGTGCTGTGGGCTAGAATTAGAGGATGTAGTATCGACCTCTGCCTGCTTGTTTGGAAGGAATGTGTGTACGGGGGCGTGAGGGTTGATCACAGTGCAAATGGCACAGATTAAAACCAGAGTTGTGCGATTTGAGTGAGACTCTGTAAGCTGAAGTAAAATAGCTGCAGGGGTCAGGTGGTTAACAACAAAGTCTTGTACTCAGGTTCAACAACAGTCTGCGTTTCATTGCGGTCCACATGTCTGCATGAAGCCCAAAACCCAAAATGTAAACACACTGTGCAAAAATAAGTGGTTGTTAACGACAAACAGAAAACGAACACAACCTTGCTGGCAGTTTTTTTGTCAGATGTTGAATATGGATGATAATAATCGCTGGAAATGAGACACGGTTCACGCAAGGTTTCGTTAAGATTGGAGGTGATGTTCACACATATTTAAGCTACGATCATTATAGTAAGATGACAAGATATTTTCAAGTGACATCTAAGCATTGAGGGCTTGAAGCAGGTACGCACCCAGCTGAACTTCAGGCAGGATCTAACACAGCCACCAAGGATCCTGCTCTTCGTGAAACACTGCTGTGTGATACAGGAGCCACAAATAATGAGCACACACAACACATAAGCAAATCATATTTACAACTCCAAATACATTCTCATCCTGTAAACTTACACTGATTTATAGTGCTTCATCTTCTCCTTTTATTTGTATTATTTTACTATTTTGAATTATTCTAACTAGCCTTGCAGTTTAACCTCCTAGGACCTGGCGTCCACATATGTGGACATCACATTTTGGGTTATTTAGATCAAAATACTCAATTTTACTCTACAAGGGTCTTACTCCACTTACGAGGACATTATACTGCCGAAATTTTAAACGAATATCCTTATATAGGGCTCTCATTTTTCTCAGAAACAAAAATAAGGTTAAATCTGGTAATTCTTTGTTTTTACATTCATTGGGTGCCAATATGCCCAAATATCAAAGAGAAATTAAAAATGCATGCTTTGGGAGAGTTTGGGTCTTAGGAGGTTAAGTAGTGAAGTGAGGATAAACATCTAAAATCTTATGGTAAAATTGGCTGCAAGGTTCATTTACTTATTTTATTTAAGGTTTCAGAGTCGTTGTCTCTTCTGCTCTATTGTTGCACATTGTGTGTCAGAAAAGATGCACCAAGGCCTCCACAGCTCCATGTGGGCCTCACCTTCTGCTTCATACCGGATTGGTAGCGTTACACTGCCTGAGTGAAAATAATATACAGCCTGGATTCAACCAACTGTGAGCTAGGAAGCAGTGGATGCCAAACACACTGCTGTGTTTAAGGATTCTTTGCCTTGGTGTAAATGTTTGTTGTGGAGAGTATTAAGCTCTGTAATCTTCTCTTTTTTACTAATTTTCTATCTTAAATCCAATCTTCTTTCTGTTCTCATCCTTTCCTCCATATATGTTTATTTTTTTCCACCATGGAGACTGTAACCATGTCAGCGCTTCACGCCACGTTTGCCTTTGTAAAATCAGGTCTGAAAATGGATCTGCGTGTTTATTTATGTGTTTTCTTATCAGATGCTACACGACCATAACAAGGTTCTGTCGACAGCGACGATCTTAATGTAATGCATGTTTGGACTCATGCATGCATGTGCGCGTGGACCCAAAGTGAGGAGTGTGTGGTGTTTGTTGCCATAGTAGACATCCCGCAGGGAGCGGAGAGCGGTGGAGATGGAGGGAGGACGTTTTTAAGCACTTCAAAGTGGCCTCATTCCACACAGCTGAGCTCAGAGGTGCGTCTGTGTGTGCGTTTGCGTGTGTGCGTTCCCTCTATAGACCTCGGTGTCAGCATGTGTGTCTGTGTGTTAATGCATAAATGACATGTCTGTTTGGTGTGCTTGGTATGTTTTGCATATGTAAACATGTGCATGCGAGGTAAAGATGAACTGCTGTACCTGACTTTGTTTATGCCCTCTTCCAAGCCGAGTTCCTCCTGGGAATGAACTACAAACAGAATTTGAGCGCTTTGGGCCTTTTTTTCAGTCGGGTGTGTGTTTGTGTGGAAGCTGTTTCATGTGTGTATTTTTTAAAATTATGCACACATAGTGGAGAAGCGAGGGAAAGTGGGGAAAGTGAAAAAGCGGCGCATGTCACAGTGAGTGATGTGTTACTGGTTTGAGCCTCGGCTGCGGTGAAAGTGAAATCCACTGTCTATGCTTTGTCTCCTCTTTCCCCGCAGGAGAAAATGGAAATAGCCAACATCGAACCGACGCAGTCAATACCACTCACCAGAAAAGAGCTGAAAGGGACTCTCACAGAGAAAGAGTGATGGAGGGAGGAGTGGGCGATAGCTAGAGTATGTCAGGTTTCATCTGCCCTGTGTGACACAAAGCTCTCTGACAGCTCTGCTGTTCTCAATCTAGTCTCCAAACTATTTTTCTCTCTCTCTCTTTACACTTGTTTTCCTCTCTTTCTCTACGCCTTTCCCTCTGTTTCCACTTCTCACTGTATCTTTATCAGTCTCTCACCCCCTCTGGGCTGCCATTTTGCAGCATATGGCTCTCCCACTCAAGTCCTCACACATGCACGGCCATATGCGTTTGCTCGCCTCTCTTTCTTTTCTTCTGTTCTGTTAATTTCTTCCGTCTCCCTGTCTATATTAAATTAACGGCTGTCCAAATTAGATGCATTATAATTAGATAAATGCGAAGAAGAAGAAACAAAATAGAGGAGGATTGAGTCTTTCTAAAAAAGAAAATGTAAAGGGAAATCACATGGAGGCTCGCTTCCAACTGTGATGAAATATTTAGTCGCCACTGAGCCAGGCTGGGAAATTTTCTTTTCTGTCTTTTGTTGTTTTCGTTGACCTTTTGAGTGGCTGTGCAGGCTGTCTTTCAAGGATTCCTGAGCTGTCCATCACTGGGAAATGCCATGTCTCCACACCTGATTTGATTTGTCAACCTCTTCCAGTCCTCTGCCCACTTTTGTTTCAAACAAGTGAAGCATGTAGCTGGAGGCTGTATAGTTTTTCCATTCAGCCTCGAGCTGTTTGAATTGTTGAAAACAGTGTTAAACCGGGCAGGTGTGAATCCCTCCAACTGTTGATGTGTGTGTGTGTGTGCCAGAGCTGAAATATGTTGACAGTAAACTGTAACATGTTGCACAGAGGGGCTGCCTGACAGGGAACTGATGTGGAAACTTTAAAATCTGTGATGCATATGACAAAGAGAGTTACTGTACCTGCACACGTCCCATTCGGTAATGTTTTAGGCCTCAGACATTATGGATTTAATTAGGGTTACAAATGATAATTGTGGTTTTCTCAGTGACACGGGATTATTTGTGTTTTAGTCGAGAAACATAGAGGATTAATATCCTGAGACCTTGAGAAGTCGACATCTGGTTGTAGTTTAATGACTTGCAGAAACTAATTCAATTATCTGATAAACAGAGTTTTTAAAGGGCACCTATTATGCTGTTTTCCACATTAATAGTTTTTATTCTTGGGCCTCACTAGAATAGTGTGATGACTTCAAAATAATCTTTATTTATCTCATACTTATATCTTAGCCATTCTTGCTCCCATCTCTTTAAGCCATCTTTCTTGTGATTGGCTGCTTCTTATTAACAGAAGGTTTGAACAGCTGGTCTGTGAGGCTTTTGTGCCTAAGACGACAATATTAATATTATCCTCTGTCTGTGACATCACACTGAGCCAAGAGGGGAAAAAACTACATGTACAGATCAATCTGAGGTCTGAGCTTTTGGCTCACAGGGATTACGCATCCATTTATATCATTATTTAAAACTTTGAGCATCCACCACTGTAAAAGCACTATAACTATCACGTGGTGCTTTTCAGAGTCTTCATTCTATGTTTAGTGGTGAGTTGAGCAAAATTTGGTCATCGTTAAGTTACGTATGGGCGGCTTATGTTGAATTTTTAGACATACGTCTATCGCAAATGGAAAATGGGATTTAGAATAAATGTTTTTCAAAAAGAAAATTGATGCTAATAGTTGTTGTATCTTCTTGCAAATTTTCTTTTAAAATTGCCAAGGGGTGCATACAAAAACATATGCACATATACCTGACGATCATTATTATATTTATTCACTAGCTGGGCCCACTTCCTCATTTTAGGTTTGACAGCGTTTTAGTAGGTAAAGGTGAATGCTTGGACATGAATTGAGCTTGGGCAAGGCCTCGAAGGGGACTGGCGACGGCTCCCGGGCCTGGCAGATCCCCATGTACGAAATAGGAGTGAAGAAGTTAAAGAATTGAGAACAAGGAGGAAGAGAGGGTAGGGCACATAAACGAGAATGAACAGTTTGCAGAACTGGGGGGAACCTATATAGATGACAACTGGAAGGAGCGTGTTTGGAGGCGTGGTCCCGCTCCTGAAATTCCAATACTTAATCTCCGATAGATGATGGTAGTGTATGCGTGCATGCCTGTTCCTGAAGTCTTTCCAGGTGCTTTAGGCTACAGCCACACGTACACGGGTATTTTTGAAGACGCAGAGTTTTCTATGCGTTTGGGCCTTTCGACCACATGTAAACGCCGTTTTGGGTCACTGAAAACTGAGATTTTTAAAAACTTCTGCCAGGATGGAGCTTTTCAAAAACTCTGTTTTTGCGTTTAGGTGTGGATGAGTAAAACTGAGGTTTACTCGCGCAGGTGTGCGCCACGTTGTTGTTTAAATGAGGTGAATTTCTACAATGACGGATATAGACAAAATACTGTTGCTGTTAATCTTACTATCTGCAGTTTTTCCACGCTTACATACACGCACGCAGTTCCTGTCCCTCCATTTAGAAAGACGGAGGCGTCAGAGTAAACTGCAGACGTGGCTTCTACATTCAACGCAGACGCTGTCACAACCAAACGGAAATTTTCTGTTTTCAAAGATGCCCGTGTACGTGTGGATGTAGAATCAATCAATTTAGCTGAAATTTACAATAAACACTCCTCAGGACACCAGGATTATCAACCTCTCTATATATTTTGGGTATTATTTTGATAACAATCAAATTATTAAAAATCATGTTTTTATGTATAATTGTTGATATCAAAATGAACAACGGCATTACGTCTACGTTATGTGTATGTTGTTGATGAATGCTTTTTTTTTGTGGAGTGGCATTTTGGGGACGTTTGTGTTGTCATGCATATTTGTAAATAACAGTAGTGTCTGATTGCAGGCATCTGTTTTTGTTATTGTCATTTTGCCATGAGAAGTCAATATCGTCAACCTTATCCCAGCCTATGTTTGTA
This sequence comes from Simochromis diagramma, assembly GCF_900408965.1. Lineage (NCBI taxonomy): Eukaryota > Metazoa > Chordata > Actinopteri > Cichliformes > Cichlidae > Simochromis > Simochromis diagramma. The sequence goes on from NW_024386885.1 coordinate 506,237, forward strand.
AGAAAAGATAAAAACATTTTTGCAAAAGAATTTACATAATTTCTGATCTGTTAATGTAAGAATTATGGATGTTATCGGTTGCTTGAGAAATAGTAACAGAAAAAAGAGAAAAAAACAGAAACCAAAAAACCTGTCTAAAGACAGAAACTCCAAAGTAAACTTTTAAAACTATGCACATTTTAAATAGTTAAACACTAACCAAACAAATACTGTACGTGTATTTAAGGATATCTAGAAAACACTCAATCACCTCCCTTGTTTATCAAACAGTATTTAAATGTTGTTGAAATGCACTTTGCACCATGTATGGTGTATAGTTGAATTAGCTGGCAGTGCTTAGCTAACCTCAGCAGTACTAGCAAAAGTAGCCTTGGTTTCTTACGTGCTGGCATCCACGCCCTTACCCTGGTACAGAAATCTGTTGCGCATCACTTCAGCTGGTTAGATATATTCCAGTTTATCTTGACAAAACTGACACATATGCACTTTGCATTATGTATGATGTTAGTTGAATGCAGTGTTTAGCTAACCTTAACATGCTAGCAAAAGTAGCTTTGGTTTCCCACATGCTAGCATCCGCGTCCCTGGTGTAGAAATTGGTTGCACATAACTATAGCTGGCTGGATATATTCCAGTTCATCCAGACAAAAGCCATGGTTAGCATGGCTCTGTCAGGACTGCAACCCTTCGTAAATGGTTCCTATATAGCACTTTTTTCTCTACCTGAGCCCTCAAAGCACTCTATACAGCTTGCTTCTTTCATGCATGCAAAGCTTTCTATCTAACATTCACACTGCAGTGAATACATTGGAGAGCAAATTGGGGTTAGTATCTTGCATATACCATTTTTGTATCTTGCATGAATCAAAGCAACAAAACTTCCAATTAGTACATGACCTACCCTACCTCCTGAGCTACAACCACCTCTAATCAGAAGTGGCCTTCATAATATCATTTAAATGATAACTGCCACTGTGCATTAAAATATAATACATGTAACTGAGTATTTCTGGAACTGGCGAGCAAAGGAAGCCTAGTCATGCACACCCGTAGTTAAAATTATTATATTTTAATGTCCGCTGTCTGACAAGACCTGCAACTTTGCTGAAAGTATGTTCTAACACCAGCAGCCTTCCTTTCTACCAGGTTTGTGTCCACACACCTGTGCAAAATGACATTAGGCATTGTTGGAGTTGAGGTTAGCAAGGCAGTCATCTACTAATTTCTGTTACTGACTATTCATCTAGTGGACTAATTGTGCATGACAATAGATCAGTCTAAAAACTGAAACAACATGATGTTCATGAAAACAATCATTCTAGACCAAGTTTCAAACCCTTCAGATTGTAGGCAGGAAACCAACTGAGAACAGATTACAAGCAATATTTGGACAGTTGCTCATTTGTTTTTCACAGATGGCTCGAGATTGATTGAGAGTTGCTATTTTGATGGAGGAAGAGTTGTCTGTAATTATGAGGAGTAAAATGGTGATCATGCAAGCAGATAATAAGATGAAAAAGTAATCTGTCAAGGACATCAAGATGATTGGATTGGGTTAAAAAAAAATTACATGTTAGACTGAAAAGCACATGTCTTAAAGATAAGCATTAAGTTATTTGGATGATGAAGAAAATCCCTTTATGACTGCACAGGGTGCCAAGAATGCTCTCCGGGGTGTAGGCGTTCACGTTTCCTTGTCAAAAATCAAGAAAGTTTATATTGTCAGCCTCAGAAGATCCAGAATAACATGCAAAAACAGAAATGCCAGTAGTTCACAAAAACAGATGAAAAGGAAACCTAGAAAGTTATGGAGTAAAGACTTTCACTCGTTATCAAAATAGTGGGGGAAAAAAAGTCATTTTTTTAATGGTTTCACTGGTCGACAGGAGACTGTGGAGGTAATAGGACCGTGCTCAGATTCAGCGCACTAATCCTAAGAAAAGCCAAAGCAACAAAATAGCTTTGTGGAACTTGTCTGGAGTTCCCAAGTTGGGAATTTGTTTTGTTGTCTTCTGAAACAGACACTCTCTACTTTTAATGATTAGTACTTATGAAACAGACTCTCTCTTACATTGCGCGTCTTTTGTCCTGTATCACTTCCATCACCTCCAACCAGCTGCAGCAAAATGTTGCCCCTCCTTGTTCCCCTGGAGGTTCCTTCCTGTAAAAAAGGAGTTTTTCCTTTCCACTGTTGCCAAGTGCTTTTTCATCAGGGGTCATCTAATTGTTTGGATTACTTTCTAATATTGTAGGATCTTTATCTTAAAATAGAAACTGTCTTGAGGTGACTGATATTGGGAATTTATTTTATATAAATCAAATTGAATTGGGTTTTTAAGGTGCCGCATGAAACAACATTGACATTGTGTTATATGTTATTGTACTGCAGAGTAAACAACATACTGATAGCTGTTTTCAGTGTACAATTACCTGATTTGTTATCAGTATTACTGTTAATAAGTAACATTTCTAACTGTTCTAGGACGCTCTTTGTGGGGGGGTAGTTAATGATTAGGACCTAATTCCATATTAAAAATGTAATCTAAGAAAATATAATTTGCATGTATTTGTTGGTTGGTTTCACTCTGTTGCCTCAGAGAAAGAGGATCCTGTGTTCAAACCTGGGGAGAGTCCCTCTGTGCGGAGTTTGCATTTGTTTTGTGGTTGTGTGTCAATCCACAGCACTCTTGCCAAAGAGGTGGTTAATCTTAGGAGTTTCACTTCCTGGTTTATTAAAGGTTAAAAAAACTAATGTTTGTCACTTAAAGTTTCACAAATTTTTTTGGACTTCTTGACCTTGTTAATTTAGGGACTTTTCACACTTTCTGAAATGTTTTTTTAATTTGAATACATCACAGGAAGTGCTATTAAAAAACTATCTTAATAAAAAACTGAAATTTCAGAGAATATACTCTCATCCAAAGTCCAAACAAAGTCAGTATGTCCAATAAAAACATTATTGGACATTATTGGATTTTGTTTGACTTTATGTTTATGTATGTTTATGTATTTTGAATCTTCGGATGCTCAGAGGGCTTATTTCTGTCACATACTGGCTGAGGCAGACTGTAAGGAGTGAAGAAGGTAGACCCAAATCCGGACACGCAAAATAACAAATTTTAATATTAACTGAAAAACGAGCCGTTTATTAAAGGCTGGACTTAGTTCTTCCCATTGCTTTGTATTTCTTAATCATAATCTAAACTGGGTGAGCTAAACATAACAAAATCCTGGAGCATGGACGTAGGCATGTAGAAACCCGGCATGATTTCACAATCTTGGAAGCATTGCATGGAAACAAGGTAACAGACGCTCAGACAAGGAATGAATGAACACACAGAGTAAAAGAACACAGGAGGTGATCAGGGGAAGTGGAAACACACGGATGAACATAACGACATCATAGTGGAAGAGTAAAACTAAACACAATGAACATAGAAACACAAGACCTCTTCAAAATAAAACAGGAAACATGAGACACAGACATGACAATACAAACTTGACAACATGAAATCACAGACAAGAAATACATGAGACTAACCAGAAGACGTAAGTGAAACATAACTAGATTAAACTTGAGGCAACTAAAAAATGCAGGGGTCCCGGTACCCGTCCGTGAGTCGTTTGGTACCGGGCCGCAAGAGTTGAGCCTCGGGTGTGAAATGAATGGTTCTAAGGGTTTTTATCGGTTTTTAACGTTATTTTCTTTATTGTTAACTTGGTTTCCCTGGGTCTTTTCCCGTGTGTTATGAGTAAATCTTGTTTTTTTTGGTGCCAGTAGTTGTTTTATTTTGTTGTATTTATCCACAACACCTTAAAGGCCGGTCCGTGAAAATATTGTTCGACATAAACCGGTCCGTGGCGCAAAAAAGGTTGGGGACCGCTGAAATAATGAACCTAGAACTTAACATTATCTTCAAAATAGAACAAAAGAGATCAAAAACCAAATGAAAGCATGGGTCACAGACCCAGCCGCTGACAATTTCTTTCTACAAACCTGACAAAAATTAAAACTGAATGTAGTTAGTACCTGTTATTGTATCTCAGAGAACCTAGATGTAATCCTGTGAGATCAAGAATCTGGAATACAGCTGATTCCAAAACAGTCGTTAGCACAAAGAAAGGAGGCAGATTCCCAAAGACAAGCCTGCACAAATATGAAACCAGCAGTAAATCCACTTTTCCACAGCATGTTTTATTGTGCAATGGAAAGAACTGCAAATTGTTCAGATAGTGCAGGGGAAATATCACCTGTGTTTCTCCCACACACCCATGCAGTACATACATAATCATTAGTTCTCTCTGTAATCAGCGGAGGCTTTGCTTTGTTCTTTCCTTCTGTAATTACTTCTCCTCGTACCGCATCAAGCAGCAGATTGAATCCTCACTGCTAAACAAGTTTCAAGAGGACACACTGAGAGGGATGCAGAGAGGGATCTCACACTTCCTAATAATTTCGGTCTGTCTCTCATCCCTCTTGTTTCTCTGTCACTGTGCGTATGACAGAATGAGGTTCTTGTATGACAGCTTGATCAAACAAACCCACAAACAGACTCGTGCGTTCACCATCAAATCTGCACAGACATTCAACACAATCACAGAATTAGACTCTGTTAAATTTGATCAAAAATATATACAATGTTTTCTTTTGTTATATAAATATTACGAGATGCTATTATGCGACACACAGGCACTGGCACAGCCAACAGGAGAGAAAATAGTTCCCATTGTTAATCTACAATGCTGTGGCCTTGCTTCTTCATTGATGGATTGATCCGACTGTGCTGCTAAATTAGCATGTTTTTCTCTAGATTTATTTTGTGCTCCTCGCTGTTTCACGCTTATTCCACCTGTGTGTGCGTATGTCTGTGTGCGTGCACAATCATGGATATGAATATGGCTATCGAGGTGTGTGTGGGTGTGTTTATTTGCATTCACATGCAAACTTGAGCGCACGTTTGTTCCCGTTTGTGCCCGGAGATGACATATTTCTTTCCGTGTGTGTTTCTTATGCAGGTCGTCCGTAGGTTAACTACAGTGATCAGTGCACTTGTGTGTGTGTGTGTGTGTGAAAGAGAGCGAGAGAAAGGTGGGGGTCTCAGGCGCTCCTGTGGTGAGATTGCATTGACCGCTGTGTTATTGCTCTTTAATTATCAATTACGGCAGCCCCCCATCCCGGGCAGGGCTGGGGGGTGGAGGCGTATGTGGAGGTGATAATGAATACAGAGCTGCCATTAGGACAGTAACCAGGCCTACCGTCTGGGGCTGTGGAGCCAGCGAGGAGGAGGTGGAAGAGGAGGAGGAGTGGGGTGGGCTGGCTGGTGTGCTAATGAAACAGGCTGCAGCTCAAGACAAAAGAAAAGCCACCAGCCCTCCCTCTCCTTTTCTGTCCTCCCTTCTCTCCATCCCATCTTGATCCTTTCCATCATCTTTTTTTTTTATCTCATGCATTTTCTTGCTCCCTTCACATCCCACGCTTCAGACGTGTAGATCTCCTGCCACCCGCCCTGTAGACAAGCAACTTACACACATGCAAAAACGCACACAAGGGGAACACAAACAATGTCTGTATTTACTGAGGGGGTCATCTTTGAAGCTGTCAGATAATCCAATACAAACTGCATCCATTCTTTCAAAGGGTGTCATTACTGCGATTCCCCCCCCCCTTTATCGCCGTGTTTGTCCTGTTATGGCGGTATTTTCATCGCACATAATCGGTGCAAATAAAGAAATAAATAGAAAAACATTCCAAGAAAAGAAAACTGAACAATGTGAATTTGCACTGTATTTAATTAAACTATTAAATTACAGTAAAGGATTGGAAGCTTGATTCTCCTGGATTAAACTGAAATATCAGTTTAATCCAGGAGATCCATTTCATTTTCAATCCATTTCATCTCCAAAAGCAATTTCTTCAAACAGTACGATACCTTATAGATTATAAGACTTACAGTCTAATACTGTCAGCCGTTTGCTTCCAGTACACTGCTATTTTACTGATCCAACTGTAACCAAACTGCATTATCACAGTAATCCAGTAATCTAAGTATAATGTTCTGTAAAATTACAGCAAAATACTGGAAGGGTGATTTTCCCGGATGAAACTGATATTTTAGCAAGATCAACAGTTTCCACATATAATATGACCTTTACAATTAAATACAGTTAAGTTTATAAATTAAATTAAACTCAGTTTTATTTCTGTACCACTAAATTTAACATCAGTCGCCTCAGGTTACTTTATACTGGAAGGTAAAGACCCTATAATTATAGTTTGGTCTTTATCTCACATTCTTCTTAAACTAAGATAAGCCATCAAAAGAAAATATACACTGCAAGCTGCACTGTAAGAAGCTTCATTCATGTTTGGCATTATTAAATTATTTTAGTGTACCTACTGTATCTACGGCAACAGCTTTTCACTTATAGAATATAATTTTTATGGTATAATGCTGTCAGCTGTTATTTTTCATTATACTGCTGTTTAATGGCCCAACAGTAGTTTTATAAAGAGTTGATGACTGTAAAATGTATCTGTTTTTCCTCACAGACAAACCATCTGCTCAGTTTTTTGTCCTTCTTAAACTGTACTATCAAAAGAAAATATTCTAGATTAATTAGATTATTTACTGCTCTTGGATGTTTGATTCGAACTAATCTGCTGTTTTACCATAGACAGTTAATCACTGTAAAATTCAGTTTTAGCCTAAATTCAGTTTGGCGATGTTCGTAGTATGTTTACATGAAGGCTTCTGTATTGTTGGTAGCTGCATTCCCAGATAATTTCCCTGTATTTTTACACCTTTTTGTTTCAGTTAGCTGGTTTCTGTAGAAGGTCCGTGTCACCTTTTTTTAGGGTCAGCAGGCAGGTTGACACCCTGCTAATTTTCTGAGAAAATTGAGGGTGGCTGTTAATGAGACGAGGGCTGTTTCACCATCATTTGTAACACCTTCCTTCCAGCCTGATCCGGTCTTATTTATAGTAAGACTGACGTTGGTGTTGTTACCTGAATGAAGCAGTGGTGGGGAGGTTAACAGTCTTCATCTAAAGCTGCAATCCTTTACAGAATGTTTAATGGCAATCGCTCAAACAGCTACATTAAAAAACTAAAGTCATTTCATTTGCATTCATAGATGGTAAAAATAAAGTAGTGTTTGCTTTAACCTTCATGAAATAAAGAATCGAATGCACTGCCTCGTGCATGCAGTCAGTTAATCATCCAGCCTGCCTGCTGTGTGTACAAAGAGATGCCACATGGCATTATGTCAGCAGCGCTCACATGTAAATAGGCTGTTTTATGTGGCTGACATGTAAATGCCATCATAGCAGCAGAGTAGAAAGCACCATGGGACAGGCAGCAAGGGCTTCCCTTTGTCCTTTCACTGCATGACAGATGAGAGCCGCTCCTAAAATGCAGCCGGCAATCACATCCTCTTTCTCCTTTTTAGAAGATGATACACATGAAATGTCTCCTGGAGGGGAAATGGGGAAAATAAACAGGAATAAGTGTGGCCCCTGCAAAGGCATACAAGTAAATGATTGAATTAGAAAAAGGCTATAACAGCCACGGGGCAATACGATAGCACATTTTCACGTAGAAGCACATCGGGGCGACACCATCCACGACGTAATTGAACGAATTTAAAACGGAGGAAACGTGACCGATAGCCAGCCACGCTCTGCTCTGTCACATGTGCTGTGAACCTGACTGGGCGACACGCCAGCTGCACCTGCTGTAAATCTGCTCCGGTACAGTCATACAGTGGCAGATAAAACAGTGTGTAAACCATGACCTCTCGTCCGGGAGCAACGTCACTCTAAACCTCTGCCTACCGAAAGACAATTAGTGAATATTCATATCCAAGTCCTTGAAACCTGAAATAAAGTGAATTCAATAGCCTGTGTTCAAATGTATGGTCTTAACAGGCCCCGTGAAAAAGAACTAAATAATAAAGACATCCCCCTACCGTGTTTCTGTATGTATTCACAGCATTAATTTTCTGTATCTTTGTCAGTTTGTTATTCAGAGTAATGACTCCTGCTGATAGACTCGGGCACTTAAAGCTTATGGCGATGTCCCCCTAACCTCTCGTTTCATTTAACGGACAAAGCACCGGGTTCCCGTCCATGACTTTACATGTATTCAAGCTTTTGTCAATAGACATTTTCATTAGGAGAAATGCAGGCCAGACTCAGGCTGACTGGAGTCTGAAGTCCACTCAGGTCTAGACATGGAGAAATGGAAAGTTTATTATCCTTGAGACCTTTATGTTCATATTGAATTTTTTTTATCTGGCCTCATATTTAAAGAAAACCTAAAAGTCGAAAAGGGTTTTAATACAGCTCTGAATTTCTATATGATGACCCCTAAAAAATCCAGGTCCAGTTTGCCCACACAAATTTTAAATGTTTAATTTATGTTTCATTTGGGGATTTATCAACATTTCCTTCATAATAAAACACAAATATATTACACATAGTTTTTTAAAAAGTGATCCTGATCCTGTTTTTCCCCTAAAATAGAGAGTCTAAATAAATGAACTTTGGCAGTTTCAAGATTGTGTCTGCAGTTCTGTTTGCTTGTGTGTAATGGGCCTTCCTCACAGACTGACTTCTCAGCACATTCATTTTAACCTGAAGTGCAGTAATTTTCCTGCTGAGTCACCAGGACGTGTCACCATGTGAGGTGTCAGTTACACTTTTTTTCTTTCAGTCTGTACAGCGTTATCTCCCAGTCAGCAGACGCCTCATTCGGCCGACAGCAGTGAATTTTGAGAACCTGTCCAGTTGTAAAAATGTTTGGTCTGCTCTGTTTCATGTCGTGCAGGAGCAGCAGGTCTGCACTTTTAAATTAAGGAGAAATATATATCTATATCTATATATATATATATATATATGCAGCTTTGTATCTGTGAAGTGTAGGAACATTTTCAAACTTTAAAGGGCAAAGAAGAAACATTATCTTTGGAGAAATGGGACAATAATACAGCCCCTCGTGCCATTTTTGGCTTCCTAATTTATCTTGCAAAAATAGAAACTCTTCAGGCGATGAGAGTCCACTGGGCTTTCAGTCACCGTGTTCTCTGAGAGCAGCAGGAGAGCATGCAGCCATGTTAAAGGTCGTGCATTCTCGTCTGAATGGAAGCTCTCCAATTCCCCCTAAACAAAGAGTATCGCATCAGAGATTTTGCTTTAAAGGTCATATATGTAGCAATATAGAGAGAAAACTCATCTTATGGACAAAACCATCAGAGACAGAAAGTGTGTGAGGAGATCCTGAGCTGCAGTGGGAGTTAATTTTTTCTCTTCCGCTAAGACCCCCACCCACCCAGCTCCAGTGCACCAAAAAAACATAACCATACTTAGATCACTGGGAGTTTAAATTGCAAGGAACGGAAAGGCAGCAGGGGGGAGTCTGACCACACAGAGGACGTTTGAGCTTGTGTCCCAGCACCATCTCGATCTCCCACCAAGGACCAGACAGACAGTCCACCTGAGGGGAGAGGGATGAGCGGACAGCGGCTAGTAAAGCTGGATTTGATTCAGCCTGCACAGAAAGAATTATGGGAATTTCACCAGCATATAGGGGCTACAGAGACGTGATTGCACGCAGTCCAGTAACAGCCCCGGAGCGCTTTAGCTGCATGTGAAGCTGACTGGTCAAAAAATTGTACTGAATAGGAAAAGCAATGACCTCAGGAAAGGGAGCAGCAGGGAAAATAAGCTTCAAAGAATTAAAAACAATCACCTTTGGTTTCACTTCACAAAGTTCTCTGCATATTATGACTTCTGTAGGTGGGACAGGTCAGATAGTTCTGTGTTTCGTGTTGCACCTACAGCATTAAAATTCATGATGTGCCAGGTCCATTGCTGCCATTGCTGGTGGTAGCGGGAAGTGTTTATCCTCAGCTTCCTGAAAGAAAGGCTTTCTGTCAAAAATACATTGAAGCTGAAAGGCTTTCAGACGCCAGGTCATGCAGTGCAACTCAGAATAAAGGCAGTGTTAAGAGCAGACTCACCTGTGAGACCGTGGTTTGGGGCCTCTGCAAAACTTAAAGTCAGACTTGACTTACTGTTTTTGATATCATTTTCACTTTTCAGATGCATCTTGCATCACAGCAACAAGATCCTGGCTTTCAATCCTTCGGCCAGCTGGGGTCTTTATGTGGGGAGTTTGCATGTTCTCTCTGGGTATTCCTGCTTCCCCATACAGTCCAAAGCCATGCATGGGGTTGGGATAACTGGGGATTCCAAATTGGCTGTAGCCTTGTCTGTCTCTCTGTGTTAGCCTGTCTAGCGTGTACCCTGCCTTTCACCCTGTGACAGCTGGGATAGACTCCCCTGGAAGAAAATGCATGCGTGGGCTTGCAGTTTGATTTGAATCATGCTGCAAAACTGTTTGCTGTGCTTAAGGAAATGGCTATGATTTGTGTTCAAACGTGTATTAAAACAATTGTCAATGTGAAATTGTCATACATCAATGTTTTCCCCCTGGAAAATACATGAGCTCTACCTTTAACTAACAGACAGACGGCATGCCACACTGGGCAGGTTGCGTGTTGTTCAGCTTTTGAAATTTCCCTTCTGTAGGGGAATTTATGGCTACAGTAGATGCTGACAATAGATATTATATCTCAAACATTACTGCCCTCTGCATACATGAAAGCACAGCATGTATGAAGAGGAAAAGAGACAAATGCAGAGTCTGCAGATGTATATTTTTTTCTCATTTGCGTCAGCTGAAAGAAACCCTGGGTTGCGATATTATCATGCATTAAACTGCCAGTCAGACCTAATTTCTGATTTATTGAAAGTGACAGGAAGGAATCGTTCCAGCCTGCGTTAAACCCTTGGACACAACCAATGCAAACTGAGCTACAATACACGCTTCACTTCACACTTGAATATCGCTAATCATCTCTATTCATGGCAGCGCTTTTAGCGCTTTTCTTGGAGCACTGCACACAATATATAATAACTGCATAACAGTCTACATTCATAATCTGCCTACAGGTTAATACATACTTTAAAGTTAAAGACAGTCATGGTGCTTGAAGCTGTCTTGGTTTTGTTGTCATTTGATTAATTTTGAGTATTAGCACTTGTGGTACTTGAGTATTAGTCAGTGTTTCGTTTTGGATTTCTGTTTTCTTTGTTATTCTAGTGATTTATGTAGTATTTATATATCTTGTAATATTCCTGCTTCTTTGATTCCTTTTTTAGTTGATAGCTTTCCTTAGAATGACCTCCACCATGCCAGGCTCCTGTTTTCCCCGTTTCCTGTTTGTGTTGGGTCCTTCTGTGTTGTTTCATTCATGTTCAGTATTGATTTCCATGCTCATGTCTGCGGGGGAACAGGAGGTTTGTTAATTTCCTGTTTTATTTTAATAGTAGTCATTTTTCTGTTGTGTCATTATTTGGTTTTTGCTTCCTGTGTGTTCATTGTCTGAGCCTGTGTCTCATTCCTGAAGCTGTGCTTGATCCCTAATCAGCTTTCTGTGTGTATACAGAAATAGTAAACTCTTCTCTGTTATTCTGTGTTGCATTCTGTTGCACTCGAGTTTATTCTTTGAGTTTGTGCTCTTAGATTCTTTTGGATCTTGGTTTTGTTTGTCTGTTTGCTTCTTGGACTTGTCTTCTGTTAGTAATCTGCCTCCTGCATATAACCGCTAAGCCCTACACCCCACATAACCTGACACAAAACATATCTGCTTGTAATGATGGGAAGGCACAACATTTATTTACAGGATGATGTGTGCCACTCGTCATCTATGGATTGTTTTTGTGTTGTTCTTGCGTGGTCCAGTCTATCCTACGCTAGAGGAGATAATAAAGGAAGCACTGTTAATCTCCTGCAGCTATTATTATGCCACACAGATAGGCGGGGTCACTACAGACAGTTAAAAACCTTCCCAAGCAAAACTGACTAATTATGTGCAATCTAGGACCTCCACTTAGTGGAATGCCTCCATCATCTAGTACACCTGTGTTACGGGTTATAGCCAGCGCCTTACTGACCACAGCCAGCTGTGCAGAATGACAACAACAAGTCTCCCTATCGCCATCTGTCTGCACGTGTTTCCCTCTCTTCTCCGCGCTGATCGATTAGCTGTTTACGTTTCTTTCTCTCACAGTCCCACACTGCTGCACGGGTTCCTCGTTTCTCTTGAACCTGCCTTGCTCTTCCCCTTTATCAACCCCTCCTTCTCTTTTCCTTTTCTCTCCTTCTTCTCTCTCACACGGACAGACAAAAACACCGCCACCCACCCCCTCTACACCCCACCCCTCTTACACGAGAAAAATAGAGTGGATGCTCGCGCTCGCTAAAGTGCCTGCAGAAAGCCTGGCCGAGGCTTTCATGGAGCTCCGTGAGCAGTAATGGGTGGGCAGAGCAGCGAAGGAAAAAAAACATGCGGCCCAATTTGGTCCGTGTGTCTTGTTACAGGAAATTGCATTTTAGAGGGGCAGCAGGTCCGTCTTGCACACAAGTGAAGGGTGAAAAGCTTCACGTACTGTTGTTTGTTTGGGAAAATAACGTGCGTGCAAGCGTACGTGTGTTATGTTACGAAATACAAAGTTTCAGACGTGCGAGAGATAACATCTCCAGACATTTCTAATACCACAGGATGTTACAGATGCTTAGTATCTGCTCATCGCTCCCCTAAAGACGTCCTGTAACGCAGATTAGCCTTTTTGTTCTTTCACGTTGCTGCAGACGGTATTTTGTTCCTGTTTTTTGCTCCTACAATGTGCCACACTGTTCTTGTTTTTGTGCGCCAATGCCCGCAAGGCACGGCGACAGCGAGAAGAAAAAAGATGGGGAAAAACAGATTAACATGCAGCTAATTGTAACGGAAGCAGCATCTCCCTCACGCCATTGTTTTGCCCCTGCGCCCGTTTGGATGCCGCATAAAGACATAATTCCCCTAATGTGAGGTATTTGTAACGCTGCCTTTGTTGGCAGCAGGTCGGCTGGCGTATCGCTCCACTCTGAGAAGTCTCTGCCAGCCTCACACTATCCATCACCCGCATCCATGCCAGGCGGGCCTCAGCACAAATGATCCCGTACCCGTGCAGAGGCCTGCTCCTCCGGGACAGCAGCAGGAGTGTTTGTGTGTGTCTGCACATGTTTTGTGCGTGTGTGTGTGTAACTCTGTAACCCTGTTCGTTAGTCGTCTCATTGTCACTGTAAACAGCTCTCTTTTTGTCCTCCCACAAGCCACAGTGCTGTGTTTTTACAGGCCAGAAGGTGCTCATTACTGTTGCAACCTAAACCTTCACTGTATACAGATCACTTCCACATTCCACATTTCCACAAATATTCTGAAAGTCATTTTTAGAGCTTTGTTAGTGAGCGTTTTACTGAGTTTTTATTTTTATATAGACTTTGCGTTACATCAAAGCCAAAACTCTTAATTTAACAGTGAAGAAAACCTTAATCGGTCCTTTAAACCGCAACAAAAGAACGCATTGTGTCAGATCACGCTGCGATGAAGGTTCAGACCTTTAACTTTAACTGCTTCCTTCCTCTGAAGGCCTCATTTATATCAGCGCTTAGCTCGCCGGCGTTCTTCACATTTTTTGGCACCGCCAATCCGTAACTCGGTCTGCGGGGTCCAGGAAAAGATGGGGTTAACCCCGAAACGCTGTCTTCCAGCCTCTCTGACAACAGCCAAGCAACTGTGAGGCTGCTTTGTTTCCAAGAAATAAGTAGGAAGCAGAGAAGGATGCGTCAACACAATGGAGAGGATTCTCGCAAAAGCACAGTCACGTTAGCATTAGGGTGTGAGCATGTGCTTGTGCCCGTTTGTGTATACATTGGTCTTATTTACCGTGTCAGCACCAGCTTTACTTTTCCCTCCCCTCCTGCCCTGCACGCTGCTGTCTCCACCATAAATGCCAGCAGTCAGGAATTCATCTAATTCACAGCGCCAGCCGCAGTATTTCCCATCCCCCTGTCAAAACACAGCCGATCCAGCCTCACTCACCTCCTTGTTTACTCTGCTGTTTTATTCTTCCTCGTCTTCGACGTACACATGCAGCTCTGGCCGCGGCGGAGACAAACACAAATCTGTGCGAGGACACACCGTACAGAATGGTAAGCTCGTATTTTAAACTGGGCTTAAGCACTATGTTTGTCACAGAGGTTTGAGGTTTGTTTGAGTGCAAACTAACCTCAGCCATCCACTTTTTTTAATCATAAAACAGCTCTTATTTTCTACATTCACGAGGCTGGATATTTGTCCTGGTTTTCAGCTGAAGAAATGCTTTTAATTGATTGTAAGAACAAACCTGTCCAATAAATCCCCTTCAAAACACATAATGAAATAAAATAACATAAAAATCCGTCATCAATTTCACAAAATTGGGCCGTGATTTGACACTGACATTTTCTTTGCTGGAAAATAAGACAAACAACCAGCCAGATATGTCTCGTCTCAGCCTTCAGTTTTCAATTCTGCCTCTTCCCCAAAGGAAATTAACTGACAGATTCCTCCTGACAGACAGCTGTTCCTCCCACTGTGGGTCTTCTTCATAACCTGCACCTACCAAAGACACCCCTCTCCTCCGCACACACACCCACAGACACACACTATTCCCAGTTACTCCCTCCCAGGAGAATAAATCTGCAATCAACTGAGCCTATAAATAGCTGTGGCACACTTCACTGCTGCTGCGGCCCCCCTGCCCTTCTCAAAGAACTGCACACACACACACCCACACACACACACTTTCTCACTGAAGCTCTCCACCCCTTATCCAAAGCAGGGCACCCAGCTTCTCTTTGCTACTCTGCTACCTCCTGGTGACGTTATGTGCTGATATTTCGGCGAGCAAACACATTAACAGAGGCTAATTAAAGTAATTTGTCCTTCACATATCTGCACATTAGTCCTAATAGCTTTAAGGCAATTAAAAGCCTCGACCACCAGCCATATTAGCCATTCCATCTGAATCGCTGTGCTTAAACCCTCGGAGAGAGCCGCTAAGGCTACACTAGGCTAACACTAGTTATTGGTAGCCAGGGCTAATCACCTCATTAGTCAGCAGGCTTAATGAGATGTGTTATTTAAGTAGATACTGTATCAGGCAGGGGGGAAGCTGTTCCTCTGGAGCTAACGCACAACAGAAAAAGGTTTTTTATCTTCATTAATAACACATACAAATCTACAGAAAACTGATTTTATATTATTCGTCAGTCTGCAAAATTCACAAAAAGCTCCACAGAGAGAGATTTGCTAAAACAGTTTTGCCCAAGCAGCAGAAATTTTTTTAAAGAAATTAAAAAAATAAAGACAACAGTGATCTTAAAATACTGAATTTCCCGTTTCACTGGATTTTATTTTATATGCACGTCATAAATTGTAAACAGTAAAAAATCAATGAGCAGCTGTTTCCAGGCTCCTCTCCACGCTTCTGAAAGTTAGAAATCTGGAAATGGTTTTGGAAAGCAGAAAGGAAAAAGCAGCTACTGCTGGGATTTAAGACTCTGCGTTTGCACTCATTCATATTGCATCTCAATGTCCACCCTTTCCCCCGGGGCAAGACCGTGCAGGAGAGACTGTGACTGCCAGGGATGTTTTCTGGGCCTTTGTTGTGAGGTTGAACACTCAAGACTTGAGTAACTGAGGTACTGAAGAGGAGAGTTGATGCTGAATACCTATTTTTTTATTTAGTAAGATTTGACTGTGGGCTGCACAGAAAGAAAATCCACAGTCGACTTTATTTACAAGGACATTTAAAAACAGCAGCTTTGACCAAAGTGCTGTACAGCTAGATGAGGAAAATACATAAAACAAGAAAACAGATTTAAAAACATAAAATAACAAAAGATCAGCCAAGGTAAAAAAAAAAAAAAACTAGAATAAAAGTGGCTTTTTGAAAGTGTCTAATGTTGGAGAGGTCCTGATGTGACAAAGGCCTGATCTCCTCTGTGTTTTAATCTGGATCTCGGGACATCAGGCCTCAGGGATGTAATGGGGATGTAAGGATGTGAAAGTTATTAGTCACTTTGTTCTGAAAGTATTTCATGCTGCTCACTCTTGTGCTACGTGTTAGAGCAGTAGTGATCTGAAGGGTGTACGATGACGTGGGATTAAAGGGTTAGATCAGTTTTCATCGTCATGAAGGTGCCTTTGTTTTTACCTGGCACCGTCACCGTGGTAACTTATCCAGGGCAGGTTATGTTCTGAGTTTTACTTTAAAATTGTCTGGAAATGCCACAATTTCAAATTATTTTATTTGCACAATCCTTTAAGTGGTGTACAGATTATTGCTGAAGGAATGTATTTTGTAAATGCAGATGCTGCAAGTAAAACCACAGATTATAAAACTGATTGGTTGCATTTTTATGCTGTTTATCACCCATTCAGTCAACAGAACAAACTTCACTTTGATCTCGCCACAGACTGAAGGGATTTCCACGACTCCGTTATCACGCGGCAGGGCGTCACACCTGAACGCAGTGGCTAACCTGCGATGTTTAAATGTATGCAGGGTAAAATTTAGGAGCTCTGATGAGCAGCTGACCTGTAAGATCTAATAAATGCTCTCTCCTCTGTGTCCTCGTGACGCTCGTGAATTCACAAGATGAATCATTTTCTGCAGGATTACTATCTCGTCTCATTGGCAACACAAGTGTTGCAGTTTACTTGCACAATTTTTAGATCTCTATCACCTGTCTCTGTGATAATCTCTCTGATAGGAGTAGATGACGCTCTGTTCAGAAGAAGAGTCACATGACACCCCAAACGTGGCCTTTCAAGCCTGAGATAACAGGGAGCCGTCATTGTGATGCCCGTTATTTCTGACTAGGATTTTAGGTTTTGTCGAACAAGCTCACACATAGATAACCGGGCTATGTGGAACTTGCCTCACAGTACACTCTGATTGCCACATTTATTGACACCAGACATTTATTTCCATGCTTTAACTTTAAGCTGAGTGAAATTTTGCCCTTGCACCAGGCATGCAACAGTCTCGGTGCACTTTGAGATGCTGCAATTAATTAATAACTAGCTAATTACCCTAACACTGACGTCTGTCTGACCACTTTATGTTATAATTCTACATGCATGCTTAGTCATGTGACTTAAATGTGACGATAATACATGAGTGAAACAATCAAGGGTTACTTGAGCGTTGAGCGCTCGCCGTTTGGTTCACTTCACCGAACAGAAAAAGCATTAAATTCTTGGGATTAGGTTTTTAATTTGCATGCCAAATGTAATTTTAAATAAACTGAATATGTTATTTTGAAAAATTACATCTTTTTAAAACTTAGGCACTAAATATACTCTAAAATGGCAGTAGCATCCGTAATCGTCTCGCCATTTCTCAAAGGAAACAGAGTTCAGAGTGACTTATTGATGAGCCTTTCCATTGACGACACTGCTGAATTTAAAATCAGTGATTGTGTTTGTGCGCAGGTGCTTTGTACGTGCAGGTAGATGCGTGTGACACTCAGCGAGTGTGTGTGGTTACTGCTACCAGACCCCTGACCTTTCCATGTCCTGATAGCATCCCCAGGGAGAGAGGGAGGAAACGACTGAGGAGGCAGGGAGGGAGGGGGTAGCTGGTGGCTGGGTAAAAGGGGGTTGCAGGGGGCTTTGTTTTTCTAGCGCAGGCCTTCACGTCACCGCAGCCGGAGCTTTGAAGAAACAGCTGGAAATGTGCCCTTATGACTTGTGAGGACTCATTTGTGGTACAAAAGGAGATAAAACTGAATCATGTCACAGATAACTCTCTTTTAGGTATGACTTTAACTTAGAAGGGAAGCACCAGCTGCTGACAAAGCCAGCTTTTAAAGAAACCTCCTTCAGGAGAGAGGAGAAAGCATTGTGCGCACCTACATGGTGAAAGCAGTCCACTGTGTTGATGCCAGATTTAATTGTCAGGGGCAAAGGAGAGTGTAAACTGCACGCTTCGCGCGCAATAAGTGCTAGTGTGTTAATGGAGGTTTGAGGCGGTGGGGGGTGGGGGTGGGGGGGTTCTGGTGCTTCCGACCCGCAAATCACATCACCTCCTCCCCTCCCTTTCCTCCCCCATCACGCGCCCACCATTTGCTCATCCATCACCATCGCCTCTAACTCCCCGCTCCCCTCTGTCTTCCATCACTCCACCCAGCCAATTTAGTCCTCACTCATTTTTCTCTCCTTTTGTCCTCCGTACTAACCTCTCTTTCACTCCTTTCCCCCTCACCTGCTTTCTCCTCGGCGCTCGTGTGTGATCGCCAAATTTGAGCTGGGTCTGCCGTCAGAGAGGCCGTTGAATGACAGCTCCGCCTGCGTGTGTGCCGTTTTTATTTTCCTGTGTCTGTGTGCATGCAGTCTGTTTGTGAGCAGGGTTTTCTTTTTTAATAAAACAAAGCAGTGCGTGTGTGTGTGTGTGTGTGTGTGTGTGTGTGTGTGTGTGTGTGTGTGTGTGTGTGTGTGTGTGTGTGTGTTTAGACTCTGAGCTGGTAATAAGAACCGATGACATCCAGAGAAAAAAAAAATACAGCCGGGCTTCACCATCTGTCTTCCCTTAAACCTGATACTCCTGAGCCACCTCGGTCTCTTTCTTTCCCTGTGCCTCTCTCTCCACACACACTCACACACACACACACACACACACACACACACACACACACACACACACCTTTCACCCGCACCACCAAACCTACCTCTAATGCTGCCATTCGGCTATTTTCCAGGAGTTTCTGGCTAAGCTGTGGCATCCAGACTCAGAATTAAAGAGCATTAGTTATGACTGCAGGGTATAGCAACCTTGGCCCCAGCCGGTCATGTTCATGCCATTTCAACAACAAACACGCAAATATTATACCCGCCCACCCCTCCCACCCCGCACCCCCCTCAGTCCCCAGGCTCTCTTTGCCACTCATTAACCCTGTCACGTTTATGGTATGAATTAAATGATTCCAGCGATGCATCCCCACGCACCAAGGGATCCACAGCCAGACCTCGCTCTACCCCCTCCTTCCCCCCTTCCCCTCCGCTCAAGGCTGGAGGGACGGCCCGAGGCACCGCTCTGCAGCCTCATTATTACCAGCACGGTGGTCGCTGGCTGCCACACTGTTGTTTTAGCATGTCCGAGTGTGTGTGTGGAGTCTCTGGTGTGTGCCTGTCAGGGTCCGGATGTTTGATGTTTCAATGGAGGCAGCATCGTTAGGGAGGCTTGCTTGTGCACAGAGGTGTCAAAACTGGTACAGTCATTCAAGTGTTTAGTAATATATATATTTTTATATTACCATATATTTGGTTTATTTGTTTCTTGTTATAGAACAGATCCTTGTCACAGTAATTCAAATCGTTTTCATTAAATGTTTGAAGTTTAAGGAACTTAAAACTTTTATCTTCACTTTAAGCACATGACAGGTTTTTCTGGCAAACCTCTCTGGCACAGACGCAGCAAAGCCATGCTGTTTTGTTAATATTTTATTTGTAATTTTGCAGAGCAAACTACAAAAAGCTGCAAATGTTTAGAAGGAGATGGAGCAGATAAACTGTTCTTTCAGAAATGATGGAACAGTAAAGGTCCGTTACTGTCCCCGTAGGTTCAATCTACACAATTTTATGCCTTGAGGCTAATAATTGGACTGTGCTTGTGGGCCACAAGGGCACAGACACTCACCAAACACTTCATTAGTTACACTTTGCTAGTACGGGTTTGAAGCCCCTGGAAACATTCCTCAGAGATTTAAGTCCATGTTGACATGATAGCTGCTGCACGACCACGATGTGAACCTGCTGTTCCACCACATCCCAAAGCTGCTCTGT
The DNA here is from genome assembly GCF_900408965.1 of Simochromis diagramma. Lineage (NCBI taxonomy): Eukaryota > Metazoa > Chordata > Actinopteri > Cichliformes > Cichlidae > Simochromis > Simochromis diagramma. Next base: position 526,016 of record NW_024386885.1, read on the forward strand.
TGGATTGAGAGCTGGTGATTGTGGAGGCCATTTAAGTGTAATGTCATGGTAAAGAAAGCTTTGTGATATGGAGTATTGTTCTCCTGGAAGCAGCCATCAGAAAATGGGTACAGTGTGATGATAAAGCGAAGAACATGGTCAGCAGATCAGCAGGTAGGTTATTATATTTAAATGCTGCTGAGGCACTAATGGGTCCAAAGGGTGCTAAGGAAATGAAAGAAAAGCAGTCTGGCTGTTCTCTTTAAATAAGTACAGGTTCCACAGTTCAGTAAGGCTTCTTTTCAACGGATTAAATGCAGAACACCTACAGCTGAGATCCCTGAACTGGTGCCAAGATTGTCTGTGGAGTGAGTGCGACATTTGCATGAGCAATGCATAACATTCAGCTTTAACTCGCGTATGATTTGCACTTTGTTTACTTGCAGGAGTATATTTAGCACCTTTGGATGTTCATCTTGTTGCAGTCTGTTCTGCTTTTACAAGGTTTCCTTTCATTTGCACTTCACAATCATGACTGTACAGTTCAGGTGCTTTGATCTTATGTAACTATTTGCACTAAAACAAACAAACAAAGGGAATAAATACTAAAAATCGCAAAAATCTAAATATTAATGGCTCTGATTTAAACCTTGTCTCATTTAAGTGTGGGATTATTGTTTTTTAAACTGACTCTAGTTATTAATACAACATTGGAAAGTGATAAAAAAAAAAAAGGAAACTAAAACATAATCAATTATTTAAGTACATTTTATGCTTTTTAAGTCAAGAATAAACTATAGGACAACAGTAAAAGTTAAGGTATTAAAGATATTTGATTCATTTTGTTTGGGAAAATTATGGGGGCTGTTGAAATTCTTAGAAATTAACATTTTGACCCTCGAGTGTTAATGGAGGCTATTTGAAAATCCTTTTCATTATTGTGATTGCAGATCAAACTATCGTTTATGTGTGTTCTCTCTTTTTTCTTCTTTTTCCAATAATTTTTATTGATCATTTTTTTCATTCTCTGGCAGAGATGAACTTTTTGTTTATATTCTTTTATGCCATAAACTGCAGGTAAATATGAAACGTTTGGATTTGCTCACTTAACTCTAAATAATAACATCCAAAACAACAACAAAAAAGATCATTTACAGTAAAGAAAATGCAAAACCTATAACATTAATGCTTAATTTTTTTAATAAGTGACCAGTTCCTGTATTTTCCCGCTCAGGGGAAACTTCACATGATGGAATGATGTGTCTGCTCGCTCCTGTAGTTTCTGGTTTATTTCCCCCATGAACCAGTTTCTGTTGGAAGTCTCTTCCTCATAGGCGTTCAGTGGTTTTCCATATATAATGTTGCATATTATGTTACCTCAAAATATAAATGGACTGTAGATGACGTTTGGATTGAACTGACTTCCAATTCCAATGAAATAAAAATTTGAATTTAATCTGCATCCTGACCCCTACTCTGGGTCTACAGGGAGCAGTTTGATGGCATGATTTATAACAGCGGAGCAAAAAGACAAACAAAAAAAACTGAACAATTATGATTGAACTCAGTCATATTAGTAAGCTGTACTTATGTTTTCAAATTCAGCAAGTTTGCATGATTATTTTAAGTTCTGGGACCTAATTAGATTTTCTTTGACTTTTATTTCATAAAAATAAAACTTGGATTTTTTTTTATTGTTAATAACTGAACTAAAAAATATTCAGTGTGAAGTTCGACATGCCAGAAAAAGTTTGAGAACCACTGATATAGACAGTCACTGAGGAAAACATGCAGCGGAGATGTTACAAAAGCCTCAGTAACACAGCAACAAGAACAAAAATCGGGCGCTTGGAGTCGAGGGTGACAAGCTAAAGGAAAAATGAGACCTCCACAGCGAGGGAATCCGGTGGCTCCGTTATGCTTTGGGGGGTAATTTGCTGGCGTGGTTTGTTTGCACTTGTCAAAACTAGAGAAAGGCAACAGAAAGTAGGAGCAGGTGCTGGGAAAGAACAAGCACAGGGAGCTATCTCCTCCAGGATCACACTGCCTTCATCGCTGTGTGTCCCTGAATGTTCTGATGCATGCAAAAATGATGTAAATCATATGCTATGGCCTTCACAGTCACCGATGACCTTAGGATGTCCTGTCTTTTGTAGAGCACACTGAAGCTGCTCTGGATTCATGTGGGGACCAGAACTGGACCAGTCAATGAGTCCAGTTAGTGTTCTCAGGTGTCACCATTTGTGGACAGCTGGAAAAATGTGATGCAGCTCTGCTGCGACCTTCAGGTTAGTCGTCTGTGAGCTGGAAGGTCGGTGGTTTGATCGCCGTCTGTCGAAGTATCTTTGGGCAAGACTCTGACCTCAAATTGCTTCCAGTGCATCTGTTGGAGTGTGAATATTTGTGTGATGGTTAGAAAGTGGTTGAAGGCACAGAATGAATCATTGTGAATGGGTGAATGTGACTTTTAGTGTTTAACTGGAGTAGAAAAGCATTTTATAGTCAGCAAAATGTTTTACTGTAATCATTTGCTCCACCCCTCCTGTAGGTAGGTTTCCAAAAACACTTCAGCGGCCGTATTCGGACAAGTAACAGGAGGCAAACCTTAATTTGTGTGAACACACCAAAGACTGATGTTCCCATGGTAACAATCAGTGACACCTATTTTGACTAGTGGCACTTATCAAGAAAACAAAGAGGAACCGTGGCTCACGATTTGTGGTCTGTTAACATTGTTGTGGAGAGAGAAATGAGAAGGTCGGGAGTTTTTCGACACTGCAGTAACTGCAGCTGTCCTGCCACGTTAAAAAGCCACAGCTTCTCTGCAGGTCTGCTCTTCACTGAGACTGACTCAGGAGGAATTTTCCTACACACCGTTTACTCTTGTTTATTCTTTTTTTAATCCCAGGTTTTTTTTTAATTATTATTATTGCTGTTGCACTGAATTTTCCGAGTAAAACGTCCTTGTAGCTGTGGGATTTCTGCAAAGGTAAACAGAGCTGAGCAGTAAGACGTTTGCCACCCAGACTGCCATTAAATTACCTAGACTTCACTGTACCACAGTCCTGCTCAAGATAGTAAATGACTAAACTTTGTGTGGATGAATGGATGAATTTAGAGTTCTATCTGAAGGCAGAGTGATTCATCTGAGCCGTAGCCAAAATCTATTTTAGTGAAACTGGCCTCGAGGCTTGGACTGCGTTCCTCTTCGGGCTCTTGATCCAAAATTAGTTCAATTCTGGCTGCAGCTACACAAGTTCTTAAAAATATGGAAACAACCATATACCACCACCCCCCTTTGTCATTCTCTATACCCAGTTATGTGTGTGTGTGTATGTGTGTGTGTCCATGTATATGTAAGTGCAGTCAAACGTGAAACTCTGCCTCCTTAGTGAAGCAGTGGCTTGACACGTGTTGGGGTAATGGCACTAATATGCTCATAAATCGAAATCAGCCTCACAGTGTCAACATAAAAGAGAAGGAGAGAGGTTTTGCATGCGTGTGTGTGTGTGTGTGTGTGTGTGTGTGTGTGTGTGTGTGTGTGTGTGTAAGTGAGCATGTAAAGTCTCAGGCTGCCAACAGTCCAACGAAGCTTATCAGCTGAATCATCCTGTCCTGCTGCCGTCTGTTTATGGCTTTAAGCTAACACATACACTTTCTTGATTTCCCTCTGATAAGACACTGCTCCTCCTGTTTGTGCGTGTTTGTGTGTGTGTGTGTGTACACGTGGAGGTTGTGTCAACCGAACTCACTGAGACTGCTCAGTGCTGTTAACCTGTGTGTCCTCCTTATTACGACCCGTATCCATGTTGCTATGAATGAAATGAGAGGAGGCAGATAAAGCAGAAGGAGGGATTTGCATGTTAAAGCCTCCCTCTCTGCCCCCCCCCCCCCCACACACACACACACACACAAATACACACACACACACAGACACACTCACCGTATCCCACTTTCTGCAGACAAGTACACAAATCTGAAACAAATACCTGAAAGCCTGCAGGGCGAGAGGAGGAGAGAAGAAGGGAGACAGACACTCGAGAAGGGGAATTTCAACATCCCTTCAGAAAAGATAGATTTCATGTCACTTTTATTTATTAATGGGAAGTTGTATCGTTTGTTTGACGGATGCCTCTTCCCAGCCCTTGTAAAGTTATCCACAGAGAGCAAAAGAAAAAATGTGAAAATTACAAGACCTGTAGTTGGACCTTTTTGTGCTGCGTTCAAAAATGCGATCCCACCAAGTGACTGCTTTCGGTAGGATTTATTTTGAGGTTACGTGTGTGATATATGGGTGTTTGGTGTGGTGCATTTGATTAAAATGGTTTACACATTATGATTACCCCAACATTTTTGAGGTTTGTGGTCAAACCGAACCCCTCTCGAGGGAGCGTTGGCCGATTGTCTGGTGTTCATGGTGGAAATGATTTAACGCTGGAAGCAGGTTTTAACTATCTCGTGTTTTTCCAACATCGTGTGTTAATAAAAACACAGAGCCCTATTCTGTTTCAGAATGGATTTTCCATAGTGGAAAATTTTAAGCTTGAAGATTTCTGAAAAGCTATGCCGCAGGAAAAAAAAGGAAAAAGGCATGAGGCTGCTCTGGGGTCAGCATTAGCCGTGTCGGATACAGGCCATCCACTCAGCTGAGTTATTACACTAGTAGTCTGTCAGCATTACAGAGGGCAAGACATTATTTATTATTGTCATGGAATTTGATTATATTAAAGTCAGATAAAAGAAGGAGAGCTGTAATATTTTATTAAAGGAGGCAGTATTTTAAGCATAAGCATGACATTGCTTTGGACAATGGATTTGGCAAGGAGTCAAGAATCCTTCCCCTCCAAAAATTTAGGACATTTGAATTTCATGTCCTGCAATTCTCCATATTCAAAGGTGGTTTCGCAAAGGATGTAGTGTATACTGTACTCCAAAAACAATTATTGCCAATGGTGCACAGTGCACGACAACACTGTCGCTGCACTGTGCAAAATGCAGAAACTCTCCCAGGACTGCTGCGATGACTGCCCATCCAACCAGGCGTCGAGCCGATGACACAGAGGCAACATGAAGGGAAAGTAAATACTGGACGCATTTAGTGACGTTTGAGTTTGTGGCAAGGTGACAGGAGGAAAGAGGTTTCTGTCGTGGCATGTGTGTTTATTAAGAGTCACGTAGCTTGTTGTAGTGAGCTTAGATTTCTTATCTGTTCCTTCCATCACCTTTACGATCCAATAAAGTTCCGAAGAGGCGCAGAAAACATTCACCTCTGTGGGAACAGTGAGATGAAGCCAGCTGCGAGTGCATGCCAAGTCCTTCAAAAAAGTCCCATAACTATGCAATACTTCCTTGACTCTGACTTTGATGTCCTCACAGCGACATTGTGAGAAAGAGACACGAAACTCAATTAACCCTGAACTGAAAACTATGGAAGGATTTGGCAGCAGCAAAGATGGAAGCGCAGCCAAAATCCTTCAGCTTGTCAGCTTTGTTGAAACACCTTCAGGTGACAGCAGTAATTATACTATACTAATTTTAATAAAAATAGCATTCATAGAATCACAAATCAAATCTAGTTTTAAAAAGTCATTTTAAAAAGATTTGTGGTTTTGCGCTACAATAAGCTCTGAAAAGCTTTTTCCCACCTGGAAGTTGCGCCTCCACCGCCATCTTTGCTGCTGCAAAATACTCCTTCAGCTTTGACCTGACGGTTTTTGCAACACAATGACTCTCTCATTTCTGGTGTCATCATAGCTTCATAACTATTTATTCCAGTGCGAATCGCAGCAATTTTCTCCTGAACGATGACGCTACCACTAAGATAAACCTTATCTGGAACATCTGCTGGGACAGCAGTATATGCAGTCGAAACAGTTCTCTGCAGAAAGTCTCACTTTTTTCCAGTTATTGTAGAATCTCCTCTTCTGCAGTCTGACCATCTCTAAGCTCCTGTACTGACATAAAAAAACAACAACAACAGACTCATACACTGACTTGTAACCGAGCACCACTGCACGCACCAACTTACAAAAATCAAGAGGTTCCCAATAAGCTTTAACTTTTGGTGTGTGCACCATTCACGAGTGCTGAAATAGGAATCAAAAATTAGGTTTTATAATGTTTCTGGTATAACTTCCAGGTCTTTTTTTTAAAAGTGTACTAAAGTGTACTACTTATAAATTTGTCAATTCAATTTTAGAGCCAAATCACAACAAGGAATGTGCTTTGTATTTTAAGGTTAAGACTCAACAATAAAACAGACAACAATAACAATAACATGCAATAACACATTAAATGTGTTATGACACTCACTTCCTTGGCCTATGATGGTTTATTCCTCCTTAATAAATATTTACAATTCTTTTGGGGGTGACTTGAGGCTGACTCAAAAAGTAGGTCCTGTGGATTCCTATGTTGAATTGGCAACAAAACAAAAATAACAAAGATGACAATAAAATTGTTATCTTTTTTTAGCTAGCTAAAAAAATTGACCTGTACCGGCTGTTTTTTGCTATGCCCCCATCACAGGTCTGGACTGTGATGTTTTTGTGGGGTTTTTTTGTTTGTTTGTTTGTTTTTTGTTTTTGTTTTTTTTTTTTGGGGGGGGGGGGGGTGTCCTTGGGTGTCTCCACTCTGCCCGTATCCCAATAGTATATTTAAGTCTTGAGTTTTCTTCTGTTCTTTGTTGTGTCGTCCAGTTCAGTCCAGAACCAATAGATGATGTCATAGTGGCTATGTCCGTCTTTTATGTACAGTCTGTGTTTTCCCCTGGTGCCCGTCAGACCCAGTTCTTTCTTGGTACCTTTTGAAAACCAGCCCACATTTTGAAACATCTGTGAACCATGACTAGTAGAACATGAACTGTTCCGTGGAAAAAACCGAGACTTGCTGTGTCCCCTGCCAGCTACAGGCTTAGCAATTTTGTGGAGCTTTTTGGCACCAGCAGCATTTTTTTTTTAAATATATCAAAATGTAGAAAACGATTATGAGAAACACACAGACACTGACAACTATATTTGTTTAGTTTTAGCCTTGGTCACAATTTCTAACAGTTTAAGATAAAGTCCGAAAGATGAGTTTAAACAGATAATAAACTAGTATTCAACACAGTAAAGGGGAAATGCCCCTAACTTCTTCAAACACAGTGAAGCTGTACATATTTTACAGTTTTATATCTGATCTCAACTGTCTTAGGCCCATAAATCAACTTCTCACAGAACTTATAAGGGTTAAAACATGGAGGAGCTTTACTATGTGTGTGTGTGTGTCTTTGCGTGTCCATGCATTGTGTGCATGTGACTATGCTTATGCATGTTTACTTTATGCAACAGCCTTTGGCCGTTAACGCTCTCCTCGAAAGCTCTCTTCTGAACTTTAATTAACTTCAAACACACACAGACATTTGCTCACACACAGAGACATGTGCTCACACACAAAGATCCACATAGGCATACAAAACACCCCAGAGAGTCCAGCGGATCAAAGAGAGCCAGAGAACGAAAACAAAAATATTTCTCTGTCTGAAAAGGGGAACCTGCTTCCAGTAAAGCGAAAAACAGACGGTAAATATTGTCCGTGTGGACGTGTGTGTGTGTGTGTGTGTGTGTGTGTGTGTGTGTGTGTAAGAGAGAGAGAGAGACCTGGAAGATGCTTTGACTCACCACTCCTCTGAGTCATCACTAACAACGATGGAAGGATACACACAGAAGGGCAAGAAATGTGATTTGGACTGTGAGGGAATAGTGACAAAGGCCAACCCTCTCCACACACACACACACACGCACACACACGCGCGCACACACACACACGTCAGAAAACAGCGCAGCATGTGAGTGTGCACATGTGACTCTGTGCTGCAGTATGGAGTGTGTGTTTATGCCACACTGAGCACGAACACTGTTTTTGTTTGTGCACTGTTGCAGTGGGTGGGATGACTGTCCTTTAGCCAGATGTCCCTTCACTCTCAGCATCACTGAGCACAGTCACATGGTGACAGGATGTCCAGAAATCAGCTGCATTTTGTGTGTTTTATTTATTTATTTGCCGATTGAGATAGACAAAGAAATAAATGAGAGATGAGATGACAGATGGTGGATATTGTGGAGCTTAAAAAGCTGGAGTTAAAACTGTGCTGATAATTGGTGCATTGACTCAAGGGTGAAAGGTGTTGGGATTAGGCGTGGGTGAGAAAACTGATTAGTGTAAGAACAATGATTCCTATTTTCTGCAACAGAAAAAAGCAAACACTATCAAAATGCACAAATAACAATAGACAGTATTTAGAATTGTTTTTCCTAGTCTTATTGCAGCTGATTGTGGGAGTCTTTACTGCACAATGCTGACATTTACAGGCTTGTTAACGTCTTTCCCTGTGAGTGTACCTCCTCACACCTGTACCTGGCAGTGGATCTGAAAAGAAACAGGTGAAGTGATATAATATTAATTGAGCTGACCGTTGATGGTTAAGCCAAACATAATAAAAGACAGAAGCTGGTGAATAATTTATAATTTCTTTAAATGAAAGCAAATACGAGACTAGTCAATTAGTCTAAAAGACCGAAATCTCTCAGAAAACATTGAAAACTCTGCAGAATCAAATGGACAAAGTTAGCCATGCACATCTCTAATTGAACACAAGCTGCTGGCACAGGAAGTGTGAAATACCACCAAACTACTGGCACATTGCCGTTAGCTGTTAGATCGTGCTGTGTTTGCTCTCTCACTAGCAACCAGTGCACTGCTGAGGAAGCTGGTGTAGTAAAGACAGAAAAACACCTTGTAAATTCAGGTTCATAGATGAGCACCGCAGATCTGCTGTTGGTGTCGCACTGAGATCCAAATATGAATGCTTTATTTTGTTCTAGTTTGATCTCATTTTAGATTATTTTATTATTGAAAATGTTTCATTTTAGGATTTATTAGCTTCAGTGTTAGTTTCAGCTTACTAAGTTATCACAGCCTAGGGGCAGGTGTAAGGAGTAGATTTCTCAAATAATACAAGACAAACACATCCCAGTTTGGAGGCAGTTATCACTGACTTGTGTAGACTCAAATCTAAGTAAACCAAGGCCTCGCCAACAAAGACTAAAAATAAGTTGCTTGTCTGTTTTTGTAACTTTATTTAATGTTTTTGAACGTAATATAAGTTAGTGCTCTTTTTTAAAATTTATTTCCCTAAATTATATTTTCTCTCTTAGTTTCCGTGCAAACATGCAAATATAAAACAGTCAACAACACAAATTTCCCTTTGCTGCAAAGGAAGCAGTGAAGCCGAGGTTGTTCTCTGATGTTGGCAAAACTTGTTTTGAAAATGTGCCACAGAAAATCACACAAAGATTTGCTTGTGGTATGCAGCTTTTTAGCTGGTGATTGGTAACTGGCAGATACCCAAGCCCTGGATGTGTAGAGAACCCTGCATTGTATTATCACCTCCTCGTGTGTCAGTCAGAGCTAATCCCACTGGTGATTACCTAAATTGGGCACTTCAGTGCTGAGAACAGTTCAACTCTGCTCCATTCATGTTACTAAAGTTAGTTTGTCTCACTACAAGTTCCTGAATGTCATCAATAGTTTCACCAAATCGGTGCATTGAAAAGTTGGCAGAGTTTTGACGGCGGCGATCAAATCAATGTTTTAGCTACTTAAAGAGAAAAAAGTGTGAGTGTCTGAAATCTCTTGTCACTGTAGAGGAAGTGTTTGTGTTATATACAGAAAGCAGTGGATGAGCGAACTGGGCAAATATAGAGAAAGGTTGTGTAAAAACAGAGGTGTGTGGTGGTTTTGTAAAAAAACACGTGACAGCAGGTCAAACGTGTCTTTGCTTTGCTCAAATTTAAGATTTTATTTGGCATGACACAATGTTGATTTAACCCTTGCCCCATTTTCATGCCACCTGACTCTCGGCTTTCAATCCACCTTTACACCTCACACCGACAAAGTACTGTCAGGACATTGGTTCTTGACTTAAGGATGAGGTGTGGTGTAACTTTGAGATAAAACCATTATCATAAAGGATTGATTGTGATAAGAATTTGCGTTGACTCACTGTGGACTCCAACTGGGAGAGTCATGTGACTCCAGCTCTGTGGATGAATCCAGAGAGAGAAGTAAACAAAACAAGGAGAGAAAGGAGGGAAGACACATAAGGATGTACATACATGCACACACACACACCTGTCCTAATTTCCCCCAGCTGTGAGTACAGTCTGTTTCTCCCAGAGACACTTGACAGAAAGACGTTGAACGGCACTCTCGCACACACTCTCAAAACCCGACACATGTGTACACACAAGTCTCTCTGTGGTTTAGAGACGTCACGTCTGGCTGAGTTTTAAGTGTATCTAAGGGGCTATGATTATATTCCTCTCACACACGCACTTCTCTGGAGAGCCTCAGTGGGGCTGAGGACTCATCCAGTATGACAGCAACGGTTGATGGCTCTGCTCAGTGCAGTCTGACATCGCCTCAGGTCAGTTTGATCCAGACCTGTGTTTGCTCCATTGATTGTCCGATTGTCCTACCTGTTACATGACACACACACGCGCACACACACACACGTGCACAGACATGCATGCTGTTCACTTAAATGACTCACGACAGAAACAACTGTCTTTGATTGATTGGCTGTGAGCAAAAAACAAACGTAGTTGTACCATAGACTGTAAAAGAAAGATGGACATAGCCATTGTGAAAGCAAATTTATGTCAAAGACAGTCAATCATTAGTTATCATATGAATCTCTTTGCTACAGTCGGTACAGAAAGTAGTTTTTCACTCTTTGTAATATTGCAGCCATTTGCTAAAATCATTTAAGTTCATTTTTTTCCTCATTAATGTACACACAGGACTCCATATTGACAGAAAAACACAGAATTGTTGACATTTTTGCAGATTTATTAAAAAAAGAAAAACTGAAATATATGACCCACTCACAAGTACAAGTATTTTGGTGATAATTAACCATAGTGTGTGAAGAGGACTATATTTACATCAACAAATAGGAATCTAGATCTAGATAGATAGATGACTGGATATGATTCAAACCACTGCAGAGCAGTACTTTAGATACCTACAGCATGCTCTAATAAAATGTAACATGAGGTCTAGCGGGACAAGCACAGAGATGAGTCCGCTGTCAGAGGCCATTAGAAGATCATTTGTAACCTTCGCTAAAGCTGTTTCTGTGCTGTGATCAACTCTGAAACCTGACTGAAATGATCTGTTAGCTGTTTGACAACTGCTCTCTTTCAAGAATTTTCGAAGTAAAAGGAAGGTTGGGGATTGGCCTATAACTAGCTAAGACAGTTGGGTCAAGTGAACACTTTTTAAGTAGTGGTTTAACTAGTGCTAGCTTGAAGGCCTGTGGTACATAGCCAATTTATAGAGACAGGTGATCATATTTAAGACTGAAGATTAATTAATGGTAGGAGCAGTCTTGTAGGAATGGGGTCCAAAAGACACTTTGATGGTTTGGAGGAAGTAATTATTGAACCCCAAAGGGACTTGTGTCTCTGTGAGACTCCTCACCTCTCAGCCATGCCCCTCCACTCACTAAACCAGCGCAACTGCCCCCAAGTTCTTAAAGTGGTAAGCACCTATTTTATCTTCTCATAACAAACAGTGCAAGAAACAGTGGGTCTCATTAATTAGTCGACTCTTTGCCCTCTTGAGGCGCAGTCACATGGATTCCTGTCTATGCTGATTTGTCTCCACTGGTTGTCTGCAGAGCCTTTCAGGATAGCTGAAACTCTGTTTGCCACAAATGGACACATGGTCTCACCCTGGAGATTCTTGAGTACCATTGTACTGTCCATCATGAATGTACATTGTGTTTCATTGCTTGCATTACGCAGGATAAGGTAGCTGACTGATCCATAAGCATCCATGTGAATTTGAAAGTGTCTGATTCAACACACCCATTGAGACCAAGGCCCCTGTTGAGTGGAAGTTTGTCATGATCCAGGTTTTTGTTTCTGTCGTCAGTTCAGACTTTGGGATGGAGTCAAGCACCTTCCGTCAGTTGCTCACCCATTTGTTAAGACGGAGGTCTCAATTGCTTCAGATTTTTAAGACACATTGATACAGCAGCCTCCTCAGTAGCGACAAACTTGACAGTCATCATTGTAAAAATTCTGCACAACTGTTTGAACTACTTCAGCTCTGAACTGTCCTCTATCTTCAGCGCACTTCCTCAAAGCGAAAATGGCGCAACTGGGTGAGGATGTGGCCCCAATCAAGTGCACCGTCATGTTGTGCTCAGTCAGAAGACAACTTGTGCTTAGTCTACTCCAAAATTCACTCTAGCCTGATGTGTGTGTGTGTGTGTGTGTGTGTGTGTGTGTTTGTTTTGATGTAATTTTAACTGAAAGCATAAGCATTCAACACATCTTATATTCTACTCCACAACTAGCCAGTCAGTCTCTGGTGTTACTTTAATTTGCCATGATGTTGGGTTGCCTGTTTTTTGTTATCTCTGGTCTTTGTACATTCCTATTAATTTTGCTTCCTGTTGTAGTTCCCATAGTTTGTGATTGTTTGCCCCACCTCCATTAGTGACTGAGAACCTTCACAGACATATTAGTACAGTTATTAGTAAAGTTACTTGTCTATTCAAAGGTGTGTTTTGTGTTTACCTAGATTGTTTGTGCACCTATTAAAGTGATAATCATCTTGGATTAAGGTATCAAATTGCTTTTTTTGCTGGACAAATGATTTACTTCCTGGTTCCTACAGTAATTTTCTTTCCTCCATGGCAGCTAAATACATCAGAAGATGTCAGAATTTTCCATATTTCCTATAGTTCAGAGCTTTTATGTACAGTGGGGCAAAAAAGTATTTAGTCAGCCACCGATTGTGCAAGTTCCCCCACTTAAAATGATGACAGAGGTCAGTAATTTGCACCAGAGGTACACTTCAACTGTGAGAGACAGAATGTGAAAAAAAAATCCATGAATTCACATGGTAGGATTTGTAAAGAATTTATTCGTAAATTAGGGTGGAAAATAAGTATTTGGTCACCTCAAACAAGGAAAATCTCTGGCTCTCACAGACCTGTAACGTCTTCTGTAAGAAGCTTTTCTGTCCCCCACTCGTTACCTGTATGAATGGCACCTGTTTGAACTCATCATCTGTATAAAAGACACCTGTCCACAGCCTCAAACAGTCAGACTCCAAACTCCGCCATGGCCAAGACCAAAGAGCTTTCGAAGGACACCAGGAAAAGTATTGTAGACCTGCACCAGACTGGGAAGAGTGAATCTACAATAGGCAAGCAGCTTGGTGTGAAAAAATCAACTGTGGGAGCAATCATCAGAAAATGGAAGACATACAAGACCACTGATAATCTCCCTCGATCTGGGGCTCCACGCAAGATCTCATCCCGTGGGGTCAAAATGATCATGAGAACGGTGAGCAAAGATCCCAGAACCACACGGGGGGACCTGGTGAATGACCTGCAGAGAGCTGGGACCAAAGTAACAAAGGTCACCATCAGTAACACACTACAACGGCAGGGAATCAAATCCCGCAGTGCCAGACGTGTTCCGCTGCTGAAGCCAGTGCATGTCCAGGCCCGTCTGAAGTTTGCCAGAGAGCACATGGATGATACAGCAGAGGATTGGGAGAATGTCATGTGGTCAGATGAAACCAAAGTAGAACTTTTTGGTATAAACTCAACTCGTCGTGTTTGGAGGAAGAAGAATACTGAGTTGCATCCCAAGAACACCATACCTACTGTGAAGCACGGGGGTGGAAACATCATGCTATGGGGCTGTTTTTCTGCCAAGGGGACAGGACGACTGATCCGTGTTAAGGACAGAATGAATGGGGCCATGTATCGTGAGATTTTGAGCCAAAACCTCCTTCCATCAGTGAGAACTTTGAAGATGAAACGAGGCTGGGTCTTCCAACATGACAATGATCCAAAACACACCGCCCGGGCAACAAAGGAGTGGCTCCGTAAGAAGTTTTTGAAACTGATGGCCTAGCCAGGCTCAAGACCTCACCCATAGAAATCTGTGGCGGGAGTTGAAGTCGTGTTGCTCGGCGAGCCCCAAAATCACTGCTCCGAGAATTGCATGGAGAATGGGCAAAATACCAGTAGGTTGCAAACCTGGTAAGACCTATAGTACGTTTGACCTCGTTATTGCCAACAAAGGTATGTTACAAGTATTGGTTGTATTTGTTATGACCCAATACTTTTTTCCACCTGATTACGATATTCTTACAATACCATGTGGATTCAGGTTTTTTTCACATTCGCCCCACTTGAAGTGTACCTCTGGGCAATACTGACCTCTGTCATCATTTAGTGGGGGACTGCACATCGGTGACAATACTTTTTGCCCCACTGTATGTATGACGTGTGCTCTTACCTCTTAACCTATTTTTGTTGCTGTTGCTGAGCCACTTTTTCCTTGGCGCCTTTGGTGTCCGGTTTGAGAACCAAATGTTACACAGTTCATTTCCATAGGAAGAAAATCATAGAATAAACTATGTGTTGGCCATATCTGCCAGTCCTTGATGAATTTCTTGCTGTAATCCCAAAAACAGCAAATTAAGTCAGCAATTTAAACCTTGGGCACCAGCAATGTTGTGGCGCGCCGGTGCCAGTCTCTCTTTTGTTTTTTTGTTTTTTTTTGTAGGAAATCGATGGAATAATTTCTGGATTGGGCACCAGCACTGTGTCAGTGGAACAGGGGTATTTACAACTCAGGTGCTGGTTTTAGGTCTGTTCAACAAGAACACAGCTCCCACAAAAATAACAGTGATAGCAGTGGAGTAAATGCAGATCTTTAAACATATGAGCATTTCTCATTTATTCCCAAAAGTAAACTAGGCGGATTTAAACATGACTCACATTGCAAATCTTCACTAAACAATTGACTCAAATGTCCATGTTTTGCCTGAAGCAGCAGTACTTGTTGAAGAGTACAGCACATAACAGGAACTAAATGTTCAGTAATGTGGGAGTCGTTATCTGTGATACGTTCTACTTTTGTTTTATTTGTCCATAAAGAGGTGAAGGTAAAAGGCATGGAGAGGAACTACAGCTCGTCAGTCACAAGATGAGGAATAGTTTAGTCACATCCTTCCTTAAGTGCTCATTAAGCGGGACAAACAGCAAAACAGTGTTCATGTTTGAGTGTGCATGTGACCGTCTGTGTACTCAGTGGATCAGCAGTGGGAAACGGTGACACACTTTGTCCGTTAAGCTTTGTTAACAGAACAAACATTATGTATTTCTGTGTGTGTGTGTGTTGGATATGTGCAGCTATTACTAAGATGCCACTGGCAGAAATTACACAACACCTGCTGTTTTAACATACATGCTATGAGTGAGTGTCTCTGGGGAATCTACAAATATGCTCTCTGTTACGGTTTCCTGTCTCCTAACAGGCAACACATCAGACTGACACTGCTGCTGGAAAACTATTTGCCAGGATTTCATGCTGTCATGTGATACAGTCTTGTGAAAAACAAAGTTATTATGATGCATTTCATACGCTGATTAAGAATATTTTTAAGTTTGTCCACGTGCACAGCAAAACTTAACCAGTACGTTGCTATGCAGCAGTTCAAAAACAACACTGTGCTTTTTTTTACTTGTTATATTACTTAAAATAATCTTTAATGCTTTTGTTTATTTACTGTCATGTGCACTGCTAGAAGCAAACTCTATGAACAAGAAACTCAGGATTCAGACTCATTATGACTCAGACTCCCAAAATGTTTTTGACTGTATTACGTCAAGACAACAAGTGCAGATCTTTGCAGCTCTGCCAATAGGCAGAGAAGCCCCGCCCACCTGCTGCTGGGAGGTACGCCACCATGAGCCATGTTCTTTTAAATGATTAATAAACACATTATTGTCAATACTTTACTCTCCAGGCCTCACACAGTTGTTTTCTCTACCTTTGTAATTTCTTCTTTGAATTTGTTGTTTTTGTCCAGGTGTAAATGAGATTTTAAACCTGGTAAAATAAAATAATTATAATAAATTTCAGACAGCAAGAACTGCAACCAAGCATTTTCAATAACTGGAGGAATTCCAGCTTTGGAGCATTCCCACTCTTCTGTGTAGACTTGATTTCATTTCAGCCACACTGGGACGTTTCAAGCATGAACGGCATGTATAAGGCTTTGACAAGGTGACATTTGCCTCAGGTCACTTTGCAGTGCCATAAAAAAATAAAATAAAATAAGTTCATAAAAGAGAGGGCATGTTCACACTAACCCAAAAGATAACGGAGGTACTGTAAACCACATCATGAACTGGGACACATACATGTGTTACAAGCACGCATGGATGTGTAGGCTCATAGAGAAACGTGGCCACAGTTATAAAATGCAAAACTATCTTTTTTAGATTGCAGAGGCAAATCAGGAGTTGAATGGGAGAGATGTTTTCTCTACATGCAGAAATCTGTTATGAAGTTACCACATGCTAGGACACTGGACTGTGAGCGCTGAATTATCTTCAGCATATTTACATTTGTTTTGCAAATTTCTACTGACGTCATGCTCTGAAGCTACACTAAATGGACGCAAATTACAGGGACTCCTACACGTTACACTTACCGGAGCTGGTAATCCTTGAAAACCCATGGCATGAAGCTTTCACAAAAGCTCTCTTTTGTGTTGATGTTAATGCCAAAAGAGGTTTTTAATTACAGGTGTTCAGTCAGCTAATGTTGTACACGCCTCAGCACTTGGTGATCCTGCTCTGTAACTTTATGTGGTGTGACACTTTGGGGCTGAGCTGCTGTGGTTCTTACGGCTGATCGTGGAATACCTACGAGAGAAGAAATTTCACAAGCTGACTTGTTGAAATGCCATTCTTTACGGGGCCACGCATGAATTCATTGAGTTCTTTAGAAAAACCTGTTCTTTCACAAATGTTTGGAAAGGCAGACGGCATGATTGGCTGTCGGCATCCTCCTCAGATACACAGTAACATATCAGTGTTTAGCCCTTTCATTAACAAGCTGTATGAGCAAATTTAAGGCAAAGTGGCGATTTTGGATGAGCCTGAACCTCCGATGCCTGTCCAAAACATCAACGCTGAAACCAAGACACAGTATGAACAGGAAGCACCCCAAGAGCACAGACCTCTGCAGCTCAGTCGCTGGGCAATACTTACTTTTAAAGGAATACACTGTACATGTTAATTTTACTTTTTTATACTGAAGTTTGTAGTACAGTATAAATCAGATAATGGTAGCATGACAGATGTTTATTTTGATTACACAAGGACTATGTAGGAGTAGGTCATCGATAATACTGGTACTGATTTGTAAATAAGCAGACACGAACAACTTGAGCTTGTTATACAACATTATACTGCAGTATGTTTCTAACTAACTTGACAGCTCATTCTCTTTAAAGATATGAAATGAGGTCAGCTTGAAAGAAAGGCAGATGTGACATGTACAAGTGAACTTAATAGTCAAAAACTATAATGTGGAATTCCTAAACGTTGCCAACACAAACAAAGGCAGCAGAATTTTTAACATAGCTTTAACAATAACAGACATTTTATGAATGCTTGACCTTATTTGACCTTAAAGAAGAGGTCAGAGGTCCAAAGTAACATGATATTTAGAATACCATATGTCATTCCCTATATGCCTATATGTTGTTAGTTCAAACAATGGCAGTAAGAAGCATAGTTTTAAGTAGCTCTATATGGGTTATTATTATTTTGACCTTTAATATACTTTCTACATGTTGAAACTATGCAGCACACTTGTAAGAATCATAGTTTCTAAGTTATAAGACTTTTTTTGGTCAATTTTAGACCAATAAAATCATCAAGTTGACCTTAAAGGCCTTGGTGGATGTAATATTTCTTGCTTTGTAAGAGGTGGTCAGACCTGGCAACTATAATATGGAAACATCAACATCTGTCCGTCCGGAGGAGCTTTTACCCTCAAACCACAATCACTTTTTTGACCGGATATTATCAATGTTTCAACCGTATTTGTGGGTTACATTTTGGGGCTTTTATTGTAGCCAGCAGCCATCAAGTATCAGTTGATAGGTTAATGTCTTCCTGTGCTCGTTGCTGGTAATCGTTCGTGAATCCTGATCAATTTGAAAAAACAAAGCGAAACAATAAAATAGTAAATCATAGTTGAATACTAGCTGATAGACTCAGTCTTTTCCCCTTCACAGTGACTGTTTACCTCCAAGCAAACAAAGCCTGCTCAGTAGACTCACACTACCAACAGACTGTTTGTTTGTTTGTTGATTTGGGTTTTTTTTCCTGCATGTTTATAGTGATTACTGCAGATTAGACATTTACTGCACATGTGAGGTGGATATGGAACTTGATAAAATGATTTGAGGGGGTCAGTAAACACTTTATTGGTGAGTTACTGCGCATGTGCTTTAACTTTGCTCAACTCGCTCATTTCATACTAAACTTTGCGGGAAATTACATCAATGAGACCAAAATATTTAATGGACTAGTACCTGACTCAGGCTGTGGCCTTCAGCAGTCGCTGTTATTAAATTATGCAGCAACCCAGCAGACAGCTGTTAAGGATATAAAGGATCCTCATGGGCTCCGTGTGCATGTGCGTGTCTGGGGGAGCAGACACCCTGTAGCAGTGACACTGATGCATTGCCAGGCCTTGAGCGTGACCATAAGAAGAGCCTCGTGCCTGTGCGTGCGTGTCTGTGTCGCAGGTTTTGGAGGTGTACGAGCACAAAAACAGACAACAATGCAGAAAAGTTAAGGAGAAGAGTGGAATGTATTTAGATTGGCAGTTAACATATGGCAGTAAATCTTATCTGCAACCGATAACGCCTCCGGTGTGTGTGAACAGATGTGTGTGTCGACATGTGCGCGGGTTATCAGCTATCCAGAGTTTTACTGCCTGCGTTAAAGCGCTTCCTTTTAGAAAAAAACAGTTTTGATCCACTGCCACACATGGTTAAGCATTCACCACCTGACTCTGCTTCGTTTCAAACAGCAGCCCGAGGAGAGAAGACAGAGGGAGGGGGCGCTTCAGAAAGTCCATGTTGTGAAATAAAAAAGTGTGGAACTGCCCTCACCTCCCCACTCTCTCTTACCTGCCCTCAAGAGCTCCCATGGATGTTTCTTTTTTTTTTAAATTTCTTTTATATCAACCTGTGCAGATATTCGTTTTCTTTCCTCTTACCCACTGTGTGTGCTTTTTTTTTTTACACTAATTCTCTGGCTTAACCCCTCAGTTTCCCTCAGTATATCCACACTCCTGCAGCAATGGGAAATCCTTCAAAATCCATAATTCACGCTTCACTGCTCCTCTGCCTCTCATCTCCCACTATTTCTCCCTCTGCAGGCCTCTGTGTGTGTGTTTGTGTGTGTGTGTGTGTGTGTCTGCGTGCATGTGTGCATGTGTGTGTGTGTGTGTCTGAGAGAGCGAGAGAGAGAGACCTGAATACAAATACAAACCCCTCGTGGAAAAATACAAACAAACATATGGTCTTGCCTTCACGCGCACTCACACACATTTCCAGACACACATCTTATTCACATGCGCCCACCACACACTGCACTCTTATGCAAATAGTTGCTTTTTAATGATTCTGTATGCAATAAAGAAAATATATTTTTAATGACCTTGTATGCAAATTGGAGAAAGCGTTCCCCTGGCACGCGCTGCACGTGACAAATGCCAGTACAGTGAAGAGAAATGCATGCGAAGAAAAGTCTAGGCTCTCCAAAGCCACCGGTCATTTAAAGAATAAAGTTAGTACACTTAAAAACATTACCAGAATGTGAATCATTTTCTTGCATAATAATAAATATAAATATTTACTCATAACATATTAGCACTGGACTTTTTTATAGCAGACAAGCAAGAAATTGTGTTATCAATAACATTTACAGTGGCCGTGTGTTATTCAGTTGTCCAAATGTAATGTAGGAGGGCATCCGTGTTGTTTATTTATTACTTAAATAAAAGATCATTTATTAAACATTTGTGCTTTGTGACATTTATTAAAAAGTGACAGAGAGAAGGACCAACTTCATAGCCTTGAAGGCCCCAGGAGCTGCATCAGCTGACCGCCCTCCCATGTCTGGCAGCTGTGATGGTGGAGTAGGCCAGGACCACTCCGAGTGTCAGAAACAGCTAAATGAGATTTAATGATATAATATTTGTATTACTCTGTCATGGCCTTTGTGTTGATCATTGCTTGTTGTTGTAATCTTTACTCCTTGCTTCATTCTGAGCCTGCTGTGTTCCCCTGTTTATATCTTAACGTTATTTCTGCGAGTTCATTCTCGGTCCCGCTTTCAATTCACTTCCAGCTGTTGAATATTTAATCCCTTTTGTGGGTCTCAGCGTTTCAGCTTTGCTCCTTTTCCCACTTTCATTACTGTCTTGATTGAGCTTACCTGTGCTTTACTCCGCGTCTCCGTGGTTTGTCTGCATAAATTGCCCGTGTGTGCTTCTCTCCCTTGTGTTTCTCTTGTTGTAGAAAACAAGTTCAGCATACCCAGGATATATTTTCGTCATCTGGGATCATTTACTGTGACACTGTCAACCAGATTAAACAGTCACATAAAGGTGATTATCAAGCGTGTTCACATGACCGAGACAGTGTTTGTAGCTTCTGACCAATCACAAACAAGGACAGGTGTGCTTGCAACAGAGCGGCATATTTTACAAATGACATTTTCAAATGTGTTTTTTGTGATTGTTGTGCATGTAAAATATTTGCACTTATAATAAAAAAATATTGCAGTATAATTCCCTCACTATGCACATGTGGCACTTTTACTTTAACGTGCTGTTTATTTAATGTATTATTTTTATTTCTTATCCATCTGAAACACAATAATTTCCCTTGTGGCATCAACAAAGTATCGACCTATGATATGAAGGGTACACCAGTGTGTAACATGAGTCCTTTGAGCAATTAATAAAACTGCAGAAAGAAAGCTAAAATAAGATAGAGTAGTTAAGTTAATAAAGTTGTAATTATCAAGTCCCCATCTTTAAGACAAAATGCAGATCTCACTTTAATCACAACTATGTAATCTATTAAATTTATGGTTAAATGAGGGTGTTATGTAAGTATTATGACAAGTATAACAAGGATTCAAACCAAGCTGCGTCTCCTTTGAGGTAAACAAGTGCAAGGCTTACGTATCCGGTTTAAAGATGATATTGAGTTTATGGTGTTTGCACAGTGCAACCGACACCATATAATGTCATCAATGTTTAAATTGGTTGGTTGTTAAACTTTCTCTTCAGTTCTGCAGCCCACTGAGTCCTGGGGTCAGCAATGGTGAGGCCTAGCAGACAGCTTGCATTTATATCCAATAGGTCCAGATGGGTGAGTTACACTAAAAAAATAAAAATAAATCACCTGAAGAAGAGTACTAGCCATACTCTTGATTTCCTTGGTGTGAGCGCGACCCTGGTTTACATGATTCAGTCCTTACACTGCTAAGCAATAAGAGAAAATAGGAGAGGTAAATCTGCAGCTCTTTACACTCTTTGGGTGTGTCCCTAGATCCCATCTTCCTAACCTGTGTAAGTGTCAGCATCCATGTAGGTGAGCGACACAAGTAAAGGAACTTGATTGAGGATTTTACCCTCAAGCTGTCGACATGGACGCCTGCAGACACCGTGCACAGCAGTGAGTCTTGTTACACTTCCTTGAAGTATGCATGAAGTCCACCTGAAAGGTGCATGGATGCATAACCGGTGCATTGTAACAAGACTTCATAGAGTCACAAAAAACTGGCAGACACACTCACTTCTTGTGATGAGGTTTTGCACCTGCTTGTACTCTAATGAGCTTGGAATGAGAAGTGAAAGGTCTTCAAGAAACTTTAAGAAGTCCAGTTGCTTTTCTTTCCACGGTCCTTAGATTACCAAGAACCTGCACAGACATATCACCTGATCGTACGTCAAGACCTGCTTCTTAAAATGTTTCCTGCAAATGTATTTATTTTTGTCCTGCATAATAGCAATAGCATATATGGGAACAGATTATTGTGTTGCATATTTGGACCATATACTTTTTCCCTTAAACAACTATGAACACACACACACACACACACACACACACACACACACACACACACACACACACACACACACACACACACACACTGGAATCTGTCCCATAAATCAGCAGGATCTCTGTGAAGGCCGGAAACCCAAGGACAGCTCAGACACGTGGAGCACACACAGCCAAGACCTCCTGGTTCCACGCCACCCTCTCTCCCTCACTCTGAATGTGCCAGAGTATGTCTGTCCATATTTATGACTGCCTACGAGTGTTAACTCCCTTGTGTGTGCTCTCTCATAGGCATGTGCATGCTTATCTGTGAGAGTGTGATATTGTGTGAGCGTGTCCAGTAAAAATTTGCTGCTGTCTCTCTTTCACTCGCTGGGATCTGCAGACTTGCACACGGCCTCCAAGTTATGAATCTGCAGACAGCACTCTTTCTCTGGCTCCATCTTACTCGTGCAGCCACTTAGCTGTTGCAAAGGCAGTGTGATCACGTTGTCACGTGTTCATGTGTGTAATTTGTTCTATTGCTGGGTTGTAAAGCCTTCTTTAACTGGACAAAAATTAAAAAAAATGAACAACGACAGAGCAGAGAGAAGCAAACGTACCAGGAATTAAATTTCAGTGCCCCCTTATGTACTTTGAAAGACTGTAATTTGGATCATGACGAACCTGTAGGTCAAACAGTGATATACCAGTTGATGAATGCATTTCTATTGAAAGCCAAATGATTACAGTGCGAAATAACACTGAAATAACCTTCAGCAACAGTTTTAAAGGTTAATGGGACAAAAAGCGGAATAGATAAGCATGTAAAGGCTTAACTTCCTTTCATTCTCATTATTTGGTGAGGAAGGTAGGAAGGTCAACTTCAAATAAAATATGGTCTTCATGATGTGGCCCACATCATCCCACACAAACATACTCTGCTGGGAAGCTACCTTCAGACCTCTATAGAGGAGGCTGGACTACTAGGTTTGATCTTTTCTAAAACCCCTAAAACCCCGAAGAAGGGATCACATTAGAACCCACCTCACACTACTGTGGAGTGGGTTCAAGTCCACCCCGGAAATTTCCCACATAAATGCCTTAAAATTCCAAAATAAATCTTAAAAACGTCTGCTCCAAGACCCCCAGGAGGGGCTGGCTTGTTAGGGATTGACAGATAGACGTTGTTGGCTTTGTTAAGAGCCTTTAAACATGGTGACCATTCTTTGTCCATCACCCTGCCCACCCCAGAAGGTTCCACGAGAGTCAGTGTTTATTTTCTGTTGTTTTCCCCACTCTCATCTTGTGCTTAACAAGCTTTTGATCCCTGACTGAGCCTGACCCCCGTTTAAAGGCCACCTGTTCTGTGCTTATGGAGAACGCGCTGAAGGCAAACACTGCGTTGTTTAACATGATTAACGCGCAACAATGCACTGGGGGCGGAGGATGGCGAGCACGTCAAAAGGAAGCTGTTGGTTTTTAATGATGTTTTTCAAGCTCTTACTGACTCCACATAGCAGCAGACGGCAGAGAACACTGACGTGAGACAGCAGCAGGAGAGAGGGTCCTGTTTTCTTTTGTCTGTGTGTGCGGATGGGACTGTGGGTTATTTATGGGGTCTTTTACACAGCGAGGGGACAGAGAGGAGTGTCTGAGAGGTGAGCAGAGAGTGGGATGGAGAGGACGGCTCATTCAGCAGTCACTGCCAAAGCAGAAGAGCTTTTCTCTCTTTTCAAAATTCCTTCTTACAACCCCCGCCTCCTCCTTTTTTCTCCCTTTCCCGTTTCCTCGCACACTCTTCCATGCTCGACAGTTTCCACAGATCTGAGGGTTAATTCCCATTTTTCCTCCCTCAGCCTCAGAATGAAATCTAATTTCTCACAGGTCCACTCCTGCTAATTTAGCGTTAATGCTTCAATCCGATCTCCGCCTTCTCTCCCTCTCTTATCTCTCTGCAGAATGAAATTCAAGTGTAATTTTAAAATCTCCCACTGAATCAAATCTAATTTTTCTCACCATCTCTCACACTAATGTCTGTTTAAAAAGATCTAATGCTTTATTTTACCGCTAGTGATCTCTCTCTTTCACACTCCCTCACTAATCCAAGAAAGTGCTGAGAGCGTTTTTGAAGTATTATGTGACAAAAGATGGAGGGAATGCAGTACAGGTGAACGCGTTTGTGTTTAATTTACCTCATTACTTTAATTTGGCATTTCTGTGACCAAACCCTTAATAAATAAATTAAATAAGCTGTCCACTCTCTGTCCATCCCTCTCTGTCACCCTCGTTTTCCATCTCACGCTCCCTTTTTCGTCTCTCTCACACTTTATCTCTCACCTACCCCCCTTTTTTCTCCTCTCTCCTCCATGGAGTAACCAAGGGTGCGAGGTGTCTGGTTGGAGAAAATGTTCCCACATATCAAAAGGCTCCTGGGTTCTTAGTGGAAGCGGCCAAGAGAAGGAAAAGGTCAAGTTGAATACAGTGGGTGCAGAGAGAGGGATGAGGGCTGCAAAGAACAGTGATTAATACAAGCAGCAGAGAGGTAGTGGCACTGAAAGGGCACTCAGAGTGGGAACCAGTACTGAATTGCTTTGTCCCTTATTTCCTCTTTGAAATTTCCATTGATTGTTCTTCTCTATTATATATCAATTTCCATTTTTAAATTTGTTGTTTTGACGCTGAAACTGAAATTTAACCAGCTTGTGTTTGTGGAACTTGGTGTAAATTCCCTTTGGCTGTTTTTAATCATAGTAAGTTTTCACAAATTATTAATTATTATTCATAAATGGATGTAAATGCATATGCAGCGCTCTGTTGCTGACAATGCTGTAAATCTTTGAAAATAGTTCAATGAAATGTAGTTTCACTTCTTTAAAACCCCAGGATGGAATAGTGGTTTGGATCATTGCTTGAACTATTTTTGCCAGTTGACTAATGCAAATTTTGGTGACGGACAGTTATTCTCTGTATCAAATTTACATATTTTCCATTTGTCTGTAGTGCCGTTATCTGTCTAGAGAGTTTTGTATGATATGCCCAGTTTTGGCTGCTTCTCCAGTACTGCATGATTTGGGGGTTTTTTTTGGCAACACAGCGGTAATATTTCTTTCCGCAAGTCATTTCCTTGTTATTAAAAAAAAACAACCAAAAAACACTGTGAGCACATTCATAAAGAGACTGTTTTAGTCTACTAAACTATAGTCACCTGAAAAATAAAGCACACTTTTACTCAGTTCCAAGGCTTCATGCATCAGGACATTGCACAAAATAATCTGGTTCTCAGATGAACAACAACATATGACATATGTCCACTGACTGCGCCATTATTTAAGTAATCGTTTAGGGAGTTCTTCCTTTCCACTGTCTCCATGTGCTGTATTATTGTAAGATCTTTGCCTTAGAATGTGAAGCATGTTGAGGTGACTGTTGTTGTAATCTGGCATCATATAA
Source organism: Simochromis diagramma (assembly GCF_900408965.1). NCBI lineage: Eukaryota > Metazoa > Chordata > Actinopteri > Cichliformes > Cichlidae > Simochromis > Simochromis diagramma. The sequence continues at coordinate 551,453 of NW_024386885.1, forward strand.
ATAAAATCTAACTACACTGAATTTTCTGTATGACTTTATCAGCCTCTCACATGATTTTGGCCCAGTATTCTTTATAATGTTGCTTCAGCTCATTAAGGTTTGTGGGTGCAGCTTGCCACAGCATTTCCTTCCTTTGACTGGACCATTGCATCACCCCGTCCCTTTTCTTTTTGAGCTGGTCTGTTGTAGATTTGCTGCTGTGCTTGGGATCATCATCCAGCTGCATGACCCACTTAGCTGTCAGACAGATGGCCTCACATTTGACACTGGAATACTTTGGTATTCGGACTTCATGGTTGACTCAATGATAACAGGCTGTGCAGATCCAGTGGCTACAAAACAAGCCCAGATCATCACCCTCCACCACCGTGCTCACAGTTGGTATGAGGTGTTTGTCCTGATGTGCTTTATTTTATTTTTTCCAAACATGGTTCGGCGCATTGTGGCTAAACACTTCCACTTTGGTCTTATCTGTCCAAAGGACACTGATCCAGAAGCCCTGTTGTTTGCTCAGATGCAACTTTGCAAAGCTAAGCCACGCTGCTGTGTTATCAGAGAGAAGAGCTCCTTTCAAACAAGCCATACTTATTCAGTATTTTTCTAATTGTGCTATTGTGAACTATAACATTTAACAGACTAATGGGCGACCTGTCCAGAGTGTCCTCAAAGTCTTTTACAGGTGGAATAAGCTCGAACCCCTATGACCCTGAAATGGCTCTATAGATAATAATAATAATAATAATAATAATAATAATGATGATGATGATGATGATGATAAGCTTAAATTACAAATGCACAAAGGTAAGAAAGGCTTGAACGAGAAAACTCTACAAAAACATACAGAAAGCACAACTAAACAGATATTTACGATATAGTATTGATAGTATTGATAGTATTGATGTTTGTGACACTTGTGATTTCTGCAAAGCAGATTTTTCCAGATTTATTTTTCACTTTTTATTATTATGAGTCTGATTCCAAAAATTCAGGATGTGATATTAATACAGTGTTGTGTTACCATGCAGTGTACAGTGGGACATTTATACAGTAAAACACATACATTGTGAATGTTTCATCACTGTAACAGTATGCATATCTAATTGCACTTTATATTCTGACTACACTTCCTTGTTTTCTTTTCTTTCTTTTCATTTATTATTTTTGTTTTTTCATCTAACTTTAGTAAAAGGAACTCGCTAAAAGAAGAATTTCATTGCTCAGCATAACCACTATGTGTTGTTGTGTATATGACAACAAACTTCCTGAACCTGTTGATCTGGAAAGGGCAGACATCTCTGCAGTGCGTAACTCTAAAACTGGGAGACTCACAGAAAAAAAAAGTCAAACAAATAGCACTAAAGGCCAGAGGAAAATGTGCATATGGGACGTTGGAATGAACTGTCATTTTAATAATGGTGGAAGAATGGAAGTGCATATGGGAATATGCAGGGACTGCAGTATAATAATCTAGCGCTAGAGATGTAATGAAGAATCACCCGTACCACAGGGACTATGTTTACATGGAGCATAAAAGCCAGATTCTTATCAGTTTAAAAGCCTAAACACAATAAAAATCTCCCATATGAGCTTATCAGTCAAAATAAAGAATCTCTTCACAAACACCGTGTACTCTTTTTCACGTGTCCTCTGTCTTGATGTAAATTTGCGAAGGGAAGCTCACGTCTGTCCAAAAATGCTTCCACACTGAACCAGTTCTCTGTAGGAACTAGTTTTTTTTTTCAGTCCATGTGACAAAGTGGCTAGGACTGAATTCATTTGCCATTTGTCACTTGCATATATTGTTATTTTGCGTCCTGTTATCCTATAGTCTATCATAATGCTTTAATGTAAACACAGCACATGTAACCTTGGCTCTACATACTATCCCGGGTCTGTTTGTGGTAGCATTGGTTATATTCATTTCATCTGTGCAAATGCACTTAAAGCTAAATGTCACTTCATCATTAATTGATTTGAATCTTTCATTCGTTTATGTAGTTTGGTTATACTTACCATTGTCTGTTCCTTTGAGCAGGTCCTATTTGTAAAACAGGTATGTGGGAAGGACCGCCCCAGTACTTCCTGATTTTATAGGATATGATGTCACTGATCATGTCAATTGGGTGTAACCAAATGAAGGGGTGTTTCTTTTGTGTATAATTGTTTATTTCATTTAAAATAACCTCATGAGTCAGATTAGGTGAAGAGATTGACTTTTCAAACTGTTTAGTTGGGTGAATGAGTTTGTTAAGTGGAAAAATTATTTTATTCCTGTTTCTTTGTCTAGACTGTGTTATTTAGTCTACCCTGTTTCCCCAATGGTAGAGGTTAATGAGATCCAGGTGTGAGTGGAATTCCATATAAAGCAGGTGAGATTTTGACTCACAGGTTTTTATGCTTTTGTGGAACAATTGTTGAAAGGCGACGCCAGAAAATAACGAACACTTAAAAGAAACTTGAACAGTCTGCAGATGCTGTCTTCTTATCACCTTCCATGCTGCTTATGTTATGCTACTTCACAGTCCAAACTCCTAAAAATTGAGGAGCAATAAAAGATTAAGCAGAACAGATGACAGATATCTATCTTTATTAAGCTGATCAAGAACATGCCAAAGAGATAAGATAACCGTTAAGGAAGACAAATGCATGGCACAATACAGCAATGTCCTGCTGCTCACTGCATGGTAACATAACACTGTATTAAAATCACATCCCATGTACACATATGACCACAAATCGATGTGTGCATGTAACCGCAGCCAGTCTGGCTCAGGATTTGGCTTTAATTGTTTTTTTTGGTAACAATGGCGATGAATGGAACACAAGAATAAGCTCATAATTAGCCGCACAGCTGGATACATTTTTTCTAGTTTTGGTTTCACAGTTTAATAATGGTAGAATATTACCTGATTTATTTTCTGTTGCAATACAAATATATATATATATATATATCACATATATATATATAACATCACCTTAAAACAGTTTCAAACCAGCAGCCATTTGCCTTCTTTCATTCCATGTGTCATTACTCTTCTTGTTCTTAACCCATCTGTCTTTTTTTCCTCTCACACCATGGAGCACCCTCCAAAAAAATTAAAATTCAATCACTATAAGCAAATTTGCTCCCCCACAGGACATCACTGAGTGGCACACAGCAACAGTGCAAGGTACTCCAATCAATGGCCTTGTTCCCTGAGCACAGGCCCGCAGCTTTAATTTGCATGACATTGGACAAGTAAGCAGATAGTCTCTCTCTCTTTCTCGCTCTCTCTCCATCTCTCTCTCTTACACACCCACGAATACAATTGCATATTATCCTCACACATCTATTCCACTCTATAACAGAGGAAAATATATTCAAAGGCTGAGTGCAGGCACACGGTGAGAGAAAAAAAGCAATAAAAACAGGGGCAGGTTGACACATAGATGTGAAGTTTCCACAGAACATTAATCCAACTTACTCCAGCCGTGATGTGCTCCTGCTCCCGTCTGCTGCTCCTGGTGGGTGGATAATGGATGGAAACTTGGACTGGTGCGTTTGTGTGTTTTATTCATGAGTGTGCACGCTCCAAATTATCAGTTTGTGTATGAGTGCTGTTTAATTTGCTGTTTGCTGCTGCAGACCAGCGGTTGCCCAATCATAACCGAGTTTCCCAACCTAGGCATAGCAGGTGTGTCGTGGAGTTTAACAAACACAAGGAGAGATTATTTGAAAGATTTAAACATCATTTATTGAGGTACAGAGTTTGTGTAATGATCTGCTACGATGAAGCAACAATGTAGAGTAGGAAGCGGGACTGGGCACGCCACCGTGAGTGTGGATGCTGGTGTTTTTGGAGATGAAGCACTTTGAGACTTGGATGAGTGACAGGGTGAACATGGGGATGAAGAGCACTGAGGTTTAAAGCACAGGGAACAGAGAATGATTAGCTCTCAGAAGGCAGCTTGAAAATTACTGCACTGACTGAGGGTGAAGTAAATAATAGACCAGCAGCCCAAAGGCTCAGGAATGCTCTGCTCAAGTGAATATAGATATTTCTTATTGAGCTTTAGCATAAGCTTCATTACATTGAAGTAAAGGGGATATTCCTCAATAAACACTGGGAATGCTAAACTGTTGTTTTAGCACGTATTCATTGTAACAGAGCGTGGTTAAAAAACTGATGTCTGATGATTTCTACTAGATTTGCTTCATAAAGTTCTGCTGGACGTCCTTCTCCAGGTTTTCTAGCACTAAGTAGATTAGTTAACATGTTACCCCTTCACTGATTAGAGCAGAAATTACAGAACCTGAGAACAACAAGATCAACAACGATTAATGCTCCACAAGTCTGGATTATAATTGTGAAATGTTCATACCACACACATCCTTTTATCTTACAGAGCTAGCTGCGTGCTGGTAAATGGTTTAGTGAAAGGGAAAGACCCACACAAATAGCCACACCAAGAAAAGCAGAAGGAAACAAGCAAAAATGCCCCCTCATGATCAGGACTTTAACAACCAAACCTGGCACGCAGACACATCTAAGTTTTATCTGTATCGCATATTATGACATCATCCCATTGCCTAGCAACCACCTACCAATGGACTATGACCCATTTATGAACCTGTAACACCTCATAAAAGCATTTTATACATTTAATGGACATACATTTATTAAATTAATACATTTTAATGTATTCGAATTTAAACACACAGAACTTGAATATTATGATATACGATCTATTATGACATCAGCACGTTGCCTGGTGACCACTCAACAATGGACTAGTAAAGCTGGACCTGAGCATAGCGGCGCACCCCCAGAAATGGTCCAATCATAATAAAGTCATTATGATATAAGACTAGTTGTATTAAAATAACAGAAACAGATACATTCTGTTTTGGTTTTTCATGGTGGTCATCCGTCCTTCCATCCATCTCCTTAACCGCTTATCCATTTCAAGGTTGCTGAAGAGGCTGGAGCCCATTCCAGCTGTGATAGAGTGAGAGGCAGGGGTACAGGTCACCAGTCTGTTGCAGGGTCACGGAAATAATACAGTCAATATTTTTTGGTTTGTACGAGAGTCTGACTCGACCATACTTGGACACGGACACACCACCCCCTTTGTGTGACACAGATAAAATGCTTAAAGCAAGAATCAATCCACGCATGAATGTGTGGCTATAATAGATGATGATTGTGACATGAGGTATGTAAACAAAAGCACTTTGAGTACTCGGTAACACTAAGCAGTGCTATATAAATGCCAGTCTTTCCATTAAATACACACATGTATGGATCACGTAACCACAGGCGCTGGATATACGATACATACTTATTCAGAGAGCTTGTGTATCTACACTTCCTGAGCACACAGTTTGGTCACACATCAACACAAAGCAGCTCACAACTACGCCATGCATTAACCTCGATCTTGCATTTGTTTTTCCGACACATGAAAGCGCTGCGATTCTGTTACACTATGTACACTGTCAGTCTTCAAGAGTCATAAATACACTTTAATCTAAACAAAGACCACAGTGAAAACCACACACCCATAACTGGCTTCTCAGACACTTCTGCCTGAACGGTTTGGACATTTCTTTTCACGTGTTTACAGGAAGATTCAGTCTGAACTGTATACATTAGCCAAACATTGACTCGGGGACCTTTTTCCTGCATAGGAGATGTGAAAGGGTGTAGCCAACTTCACTCGGTGCCCGGTCTCTTAGTGCCAGCACTGCTGCTCCTCTGCTGTCACAATGGCATCGAATCCCTCCACAGGAGGCCGAACTGTATCAATTACACAGCCAGTGACTGTTTAATTTGAGATTTTGGTTTGCCTTCCCATAGACTCTCTATTCTTTCTGCCAGATTGACAACTAACCAACAGCGTGCGTCAGTATAATATGTAAATTAATCGACTAATTCTCAAAACATTCAGTTTTCTAAATATACTATTTTTAACAAATGTTGAAATCCGTGTAGCATTAACATGTGGTAATCCGTGTATGGACCTCCAGTGTAATGCACTACAATAGCATTAAATACAGCCATTTATTCTGCGTGTGGTTAGATTGACACGCTGTGCACATTTACTAAACCGAAGCCGATCGTTGCCACGAACAGACAAACATAAATGTCATCGTTACAATGCTTATAAAAGGTGTTTTTTTCTTGCAATGAAATAGCCCAGGTTTATCAGACAAAACGATTTACAACCATCGCATTGAGTTAACAATAATTAACATGCTGGCTGCAGTTGATAAAATCTGCCAGCCTATTTCAGTCAGTGGAATCAATTTGCCTTTGTTTTAAATCAAGCACCCATTGTTTCATAAGCTATTGTGAATTTCTGGTGGTAAGTCTTCCACTGTTGCAGTGCTCGGCTAGAGGGGAAAGCTTGGCGGGCATAGCAACAGTAAGGAAAGGAGGCAGGGCCTGGTAAACAGATACACAACACCAGCACACTCTCTCCTGTCTTTCTCCTCTGCGTAGCAGGTGAAGGGCAGAGAAAGGGTTCATGCATGCGGCAGCTAAGTGGCTCAATGCGCTATCGACTGGCTCGCCGAGGCAACCTGCAGAATTCCACCGCCCCCTCACGAGCCTGGCAGACTATCTGTTCGCCCTTCCTTCCCTCCTCCTTCCTTCCCTACCTCCCTCCCTCCCTTCCTCTGTCCTTCTTCAGCTCCCATCCCCCACTCCAACAGCTCCAGGGAAGCAGTGACGTGGGGGCTCGCTGCTCTGAGAGGGAGACATGGAAAGAAAGGCTGGCAGCGAGCAAGAGGGTGATGTGAGAGAGAAAAGACAGAGCTGCTGCCACACTAAACAGAGAGCGAGAGAAAGAGGCGAGGAGCAGGAAAGAGAAAAGATAAAGATCTCCTCCCTCTCCCAGCACTCGTTGACAATGACACTAGGAGAGTCATTTCGAAGCAATGAGCCAGAAAACGCAGAGCCGCCGCTGCCATTCATCCTCCTAAGCACAACACTCAGTCACCACCGTGCCACAATCACATTCATCTCTGAGAGAACAGTGCTGGCTTAATAACATGTATGGCAGAACACTCGTGCTATAAAAACAGGCCATTTGAATGCAGTGACTCACTTTAATAAAAAATAACCGAAAAGTGAATTGAGATTGTGTAGTATGACTACAGTGGTTTAGCTCGCTCTTTCATTCGTTTTAAGATATTTGCTTTTGACTTGTATTTTAATGCAATAAAGGGGAGGACTGATACCGTGCGCTACATGATGCTCGGCCTGTTCAGCCACTGGAAAGCAGCCAAGATGATCACGTATTAAATTAGGAAATACGTCATTACTCATTTAAAAACATATTTTTTACTTAAATGACAGTAATGTCCTTTACGTCAGTTAAACCTATAAATCAAGCATTTAGTATATACTGAATATTTAATGTTAAAAATAAAGGAACGTACTGGTAACTATCCTGCTACTGTGGCTATGCCAGTACTTTACTGCAGGCAAATTGCGAATTTACTACAATAGTTTTTTACTATAAAAATATTTTGTTTTAATAATCAGAATAAGAGTCAGAGTACTTTATTAATTCCAGAGGAAATTATGTGGTCACGATAGCTCCAAGACAGTAAAAGCTTTAATAAAAATAGCTCTAATATACAAATATCCCCTATGTAATAGACATAAGAAGTATAAAATATGAAGTTGAAGCTGAAGTGCCCGTCTTATCATACTGGCAGTTATTTTCTCTGTAAAGGATGTGCAGATAACACTGAATAATACAGAAGCATTAAAAATATAATCCCATCATCTGTTATGACTATACTGCAAATGTTCCTAATCCTAATCTCCATAAACAGTGTATTACAGTGTTAGTGTAATATAAGTACAGCAACCTATGCATGCATGTTCTGGTTTACAGCACGATGTACAATTACAACGTGTAATTAATCATTAAAAAGCTGCTAAATAAATCATCTGAACTTAAACATTTATATCACCACAAATCTCCACAGTGTGAAATCCTGGGCTTTTTCCCCCCATTTCTCTGTTTTTTGTGACTCTGAAGTCTCAAACGAGGCGGGAGAACAGAGGAGGCTTGCTATGATCAATGATGCATACGTGCATTCTTTGGAAGTGTTGTTACTTGTGACACATGAAAGAGCGTGACACTGCTTTTTCAGTCATCTGAAAAAGAAAGTTTTCCACAGGGCCCATGAAAAAAATAAATACACCTTTACTGCTTTCACAGGGAGAAGAACGAAAGCAGCAGCCAGGCGCTGATAATCAAATACGTTTGAATGTGGCCACCAATTTAATAACAGAGGTCCTGAGCGTAATCTTTGTGTCCTTTTGTCTTCCACTGTTTATCCAGGAGTGGACATCTCAATGTAAGACCATATCATGCTCAGAAAAACTGCAAAAAGTATGGCTTGAGTGGAAGGGTTGCCAGGAGAAAGCGCCTTCTCTTTAAAAAGAACATGGCAGCACACCCTAGGTTTGCAAAGCATAAATACTATCAAGCATGGTCGAGGGGTGATGATTTGGCGCCTCTGATGGAGTCACTGAGTCAATCATGAACTCCTCTGTACCCCGAAGTATTCTAGAGTCAAATATGAGGCCATCTGTCCAACAGCTAACACTTGGCTAAAGGTGGGTGATGTATCAGGACTGTGAATCCAAGCACTGCAGCAAATCTATATAAGAACGTAACACCTTGGTTATCTTATTTTTCCAAAGTTGAGAACTCACCCTGACTGAGATGTTGTGGTGGGAACTTTATGTAAACGAATGCCCACAAACCCCAAATGAACTGTAGCTACATTATGGAGAAGAGTGGCTCAAAAGTCTTCCAGAACTGTGATGATAAAATGATAAAATCATACTGAAAATGATCACCTCGAGTACCTGCTGCTGAAGGACTGACTGTACAAAACATGTAGTCAAGACACTTTAACAATTATTCCCTCATAATTTGTCTTAGTTATTTAAATGTGCCAAGTGGGTTAGCACTGACCCCCCCTTGGTCTTAAATTTAAATGAGTTTGTGTGTGTGTGCATATAAAATGTGGATAACATGTGGCCTGTTTAAAGCACTTTGTGGTCTGAAAGACTGAAAAAGCACTAATACATATACACACACACATATATATATATATATATATATATATATATATATATATATATATATATATATATATATATATATATATATATATATATGTGTGTGTGTGTGTGTGTGTGTGTGTGTGTGTGTGTGTGTCCCAGTCCCTTCTGTTCCAAGATGACTGACTGCATGATGAAGTTTCCATCCTGCACCATTTGCATGTGTAATGAATAAAAACAAAAATGTTCATCTATACAGGAAATGTGAAATAAAGTAAAGTACAGCAAAATGCAAAAGTTGTCATGAAAATTCTGACATCTGAGCTCATAAAATTCTGCAGTAACAAAATAGCAGGCCGACGATGCAGCAGCTGTGCTATACTTTACTGAAATTGCTTTAAATGGACGGCTCCAAAGCCAGGATGTCTGAGTTTATTTTATTTTATTATGCTGGTGCCTCAACTCATGTCTCTTCTTCACCTCCTGTGGTGGGAGAGGATGCAAAAAGAGGACACAAGGAGAGGAATCAGGGATGATTCCTCAGGGATGAGTGAGAGGAGTGGTGTCTGCAACATCACTCTGATTTTTAGATTTAGATTTTGACTGTGTGCTAAATAAATCAATGGAACTTAACATAATTTTGCTCAGATGATTTATGGGCAGACTGAATCAACAGAGAGTCAAGTCTGACTTATTTCAAAAAGAAGAAATATTGTATTTTGCTGTGAGACTACACAGTAGCTCGCTGCTTTTCCTCAGTACTCTCTGAGTATTGACAAAAATCAATCATAGAATCAAAATGTTGTGAACAACAAAATAAATTGTAATTTTTGCTGTAAAATTTGAGAGACACATTTTATAATACAAACTCACAAACCAATCAATATGTATGAAATAACATAAAAATAGTAATTTTCATTTAATACAGCGTCTTATTATTAATCCAAGTAGGACATCTTGTAATGGCCTGACTTGAATATTCATACCCAGCTCTCTACTTTCCCTTTTTTCTCTACAAATAATCAAAAATACCATTTCATTTCCCCCCAGTCAGCCCCAGGTCATGTGCTGATGATGAGATGGAAAACACAGCATGTCGTTAAGCTGCCAGCTAATCAGTGTTAGCTAGTAATCCTCCCCCTTTCCATCTACCACACGGGCCCCTTCTCTCCCTCCACCTCTGCTTCTTCTGCTGCTGCGCTGCTGCTGTAGTCTGCCTGCGAGATGGATGGCACAGCCCTAATCACCCCCTGCAGTGCACTGTCAGCGTGGCTGCGGGCCGCTCTTAACATTTACACCACATGATCACACACGCACACGCAATAAACACAAGCCAATAAGTGAGAAAATCTACCCTCCTCCTCCTCTTTTCTCATCCTGCAGGTACCGGCTCCCTCACCCTCCACCCTCCCCTCCCCTCTGCCTCTGCCCAGGGCCCACCACGCACCAACACTTCTCTCACTGTCACCTTGGATGGATTCAGTGAGATGTGGTTATGTCCTGAGGGCTGAGATAGATAGTCCTCCTCCTCCTTCTTCTCCTCCTCTTCCACTGCCTCCTCACACTGCGCCTTCCTGCGGTTATCTCCAAGCTGGAGCCTCATCAGCCTGCACAGTAGCTCTGGCTTCCAGCTGTCTCACCAGCAGCTCCAACAGGGGAAGAGGCTGCCAGAGGAGCTGGGAGGGAGGCCGCTCCTATATCAGCATCCTCTCATGTGGCCGGCTTCAAGGTTCCTCTTAGGCAAGCTTTCAGTCTTTCAGACTCATCTTGAGGCGCACACATGGAAACACAGCCTCAGTGGTTGGCATGAATTTTAAGAGTCTCAGAAGTGCAGATTTTAGCCCAGTTTTTATGATTTTAAAACAAGCTTTGGTTTGATAGTGTCTGTGTCATAGCTATTATGTGGACAAATAATAATTCATAATAATTAAATAAATCTAGTGCAACGAAAATTGAATGTGTCCATAAACATCACGAGGAAATATTGTGTGGATGCGGAAATTCTTTCTAATTGAGAACCAGATGTTCTTTCTGCATTCATACGGGAACAAATCAATCAGATATAGACAGAAGTTCCTCAGATAATAATGATCTGTGTTTATCAGATTTCTAAAAGAAACACGTCCAGTTTGAAGTCTTATTCAAGAACACATGATGTGCATTTTGTACATTTTGTTCCCTCAGCTTCTCAGATCCACTCTTCGCTCATTGTGTCTGGTTTCATAACACCAAGATGGCAAAAATGCTCAGCTCAGATGCTTCAGGACAGGACCTCACTAACAAGGGTGTGAAATCACAGTGGCTATTAAATCTTTAAAAAGAAAACAACAACAACAAAAAACAAACTTTGCTCTTAAAGTACATTTGACATAAAAAAAAAAATTATTTTCTCATGCAAAGGCACAATTTGGTCTCCTTTACACTCTCACACCACCGTAATAATACTTACAGATTCACTGATACATAGAAGTTTGATAGAGATCTGAGGAAAGAGATCAAGGTCTTTTTTTGTTTTGTTAATTTCCTCACGCCACTTTTGAAGAATGTTTGGGAGATAGCATGACTTGATATGCTTTTTTTATGCTAATAAAGCAAACAGGCATCTGGGAATGTTTTGCAACATTTTTGTAGATGGTACCTGTTGAGAGTAACAGCCACATGTCAGATACCAAGGTTCTCAAGAACTCTACTGTCTCTGGCAGTCTCGATGTAGTCTCTTTCCCAGGTAAACGGTGCACAAAATTCACTTCTTCTATTGCTCCACGGTCCAGTTCTGATTCTCACATGCGAACTTCATCCACCTCTAAAACTCACCACAACGTCTGCAGCTCTGCAGCCTCTGTATGCAGGAAGCTGCAATGCTGTGTGTTTTCTGGCATCGCTCTTCTGTGGAACTGGACAGTCGTCACTCCCAGCATTCATCTGTGAGCCTTGGGCAGCCATGCCTCTGTTGCCAGTTCACTGGTTATCCTTTAATAGATATAATGAACACTGGGAAAATCCCACCACAAGATGTTTTCAAGGATGCGCTCATCCCGATTAGCAAACTATCAATACATTGGTCCTTGTCGTTAACGTCATCTGGTTTTAATGCGGTGGCTGACTGGCCACAAGAATCCTTTTTCATCTATTTCTGTTCAAATCTCTGACCTGGGTTATCCAGCTCCTCTTTGGATTGCTCCTCACCAACCAGGTCTCCTATTGCCTGGTTTGCTGAGTTTTTTTCCTGACTAGAGACGTTTCTTGAAGGGGTTTTGAAAGAATCTTTCTTGCAAACAAACTTTTCAAACCATTATCCTTTTGACTTCCAGAGCTTTCAGAGATTGTGAAGTTACAGCACTTTTTATATCTTCTAGAAGTCTTTTCTGTTGAGCTCCTCAAGTCTGTTCACTTTATACTACAGTCTGTCATCGATCTTCTGCAGGCGTGCAGCTCCGGTCTTCTCCGTTATGGCCTCCAACCTGCCATTCTCCCTCTCTGGGAGAAGAAAGGCCTTCAGGGAGATTAACTTTATTTTTCCTCCTTACTTTTCTGACAGTTTCTTAAACTCTGCAACTGCTTCTGGTTCAAAGACAAAGGTCATTTTCCTGAAAGTTGCACATTTGTTTGTCTCTCTCACCTCTCGTAGAGTTTACGTCGTGCCTCCAACTTTGAAACTTTGAAAGCCTGAAGAGCTTTTTCTGAGGAGAATTCCTCGCTTTTGCTGTTCAGCGTTTATGTCCTCCATAGTTTTTCAACACTCCTGATCAGAAATATTCACATTATAAATAATTTAAAAGGTGAACCTAAAACAATAAAAGATCCTGAGAATTTAATTTGATGTTTGTTCGTATTAACTATTTCAGTGCGTTAGATTATATTTTCTCAGTAATTAATTCTTAGTTCCGAATTTGTTAAAAAAAATGTCAGCAGCTAAGAAGGAAACAAAAATGAATTAAATGAAGTATAATTGTGAAAAAAACATGTACACATCGTAATGCAATTAAACCCATGATTGGTCCATTTTGGCTCACTACCCACTTAGGGGTGGGGATAGGTTAGGTTTTAAAAGCATGTTGTGCACATGCAGAAAGTACTCCGTTTGGGCTGGGGTACAGAGGCGGCCCAAAGCGAGGGAGCTCAAAGCGAGGAATCTTATTCACAAACAATGAGAAAGGTGGAGCATGAGGTGGAAATGGCAGGTTTGGTGTGGTTGGAAGTTGAAACTTTTGATTTGCTAGTTCTTCTACATTCCAACACTCACCTGTGGAAATGAGATATGAGTGTTTCCACTGTTGGGTGGCTAGACTCGCCATTAAGGGTGTCAAAAAATGCCAGCTGAGGTGGTTTGAGTCTGGTCAGAGTGCTTACTGGCTGCCTACCTTTGGAGGTTATCTAGGCGTGCAAGCTGGAGAGAAGATCTCATCTGGCCTGAGAGCACCTTAAAGCATCGGTCCTCAACCTTTTTTGCACCACGGATCAGTTTAATGTCCAACAATATTTTCACAGACCGGCCTTAAGGTGTCGCGGATAAATACAACAAAATAAAATGATACGACCAAGACAAAAACTGTGGTGTTTTGTAAATATAAAAATAAACGCAAATTCACTGTGTAATTGTGTAACTTTGTTAGCAGCGTCCTCCTGAAATGTGCCAACAACATTGAGAGTAACATCCTCCTCTCTGCCACCTTAATGCTCTCTGGTCGCTATGGTAACGTGTAAATATTTCTTTAAAAATAAGACACACAACTACAACACGGGCAAAGATCCAGGGAAACCGAGTTAACGATAAAAACCCTGAAAACCATAAATTTCACACCCGAGCCTCAACTCTCGTGGCCCGGTACCAAACGACTCACGGGAACTCGGGAGAAGAGTTCACCAGACAGAAGATTTCGATTTACCAAAAAGGTTAAAATACCATTTAAAAAACAAAAACAAAAAAAGAGTTAAACCTAACACTACAGGTTGATAGCAACGATAAAAGGCAGCACTCATGCCTTCCACAATGGAAAAAGCTAATTAAATGTTATTATTCATTGACAATACCTGAGAACTACCAGTAAAACAAGACAATCCACTGTTATGAGAGACAATGAAAACTGATATTTCTAGTTTTTATAGAGTTTCACTCAAGCGTGACGTTCACTTTGAGGCTATAAATTAGTCAGCGTCTTGTTATGGCATGCATTAGCTGTGTTTTGTTTGGCACTTCACTGTAGCTTCCTCATATGCTTTTATTTTCCCAGGATGCCTGCCAGGCCAGTCCAGCAAATTCCCTGCCCCATTCTGACTAAGCACATGTGTGTTTGTATTAAACATGCCCACGTCTGCTCCTCTCATGACCTGCTGACCAGATCATCAAATGAAACCATGTGTCCACTACAAGGCCAGGCTCCAGATGATTGCACTCAGCTGCTGTCCCCGTCCCTCCTCCAGCCTCCCCGCCAACTACACACATGTCGGCTCCGCCGCTCCCTGCCAAATACATAATTATCCCGCTTTCCATTGGCATCAGCGGCATCAGGTGGAAGTGTGAAAGACAAAGAACCAGCAGGATGCCACTACACATCTCCTAGGAGGCAGTTTAACAGTTCAACTTGCTCTTATTTTTTTTTGGCAGCTTCTTGCTTTCATTTGTTGTACGAGGACATAAGGAGGTACACTGGAGCTGATTAGTCATAAACTGCACACTGAAGTCAATATTCGCATTTATGGACTTTTGAGTGAGTCAGGCAGGATGGAAGATGAACTCTGGACTGACTGGAAAATTTAAAGATTTGATAAAAAAGTTTCGGGCCCATGTGATGTTTGCGGGAGGCTCAGCTCACGTCACTATCCGCGCAACATCCATTATGTACACTTTGCTGCTGTGAGTCACTCGGCACAGTGGTCACTGCTCATGACTGGTACCTGCCTTTGACGCACAAACACACACATCTTTATCAATTACATGTCTAGATGGGAGGCTGAGTCACCGCGATGCCGGAGCACATCTTTCCTGCTTCCACTCTAAAATGCACAGGAGAGGCTCACAGCTTGCGTCGTGGGCAGGTTGCCGCTGCTGACGTAAGCATGAGGTCTCTTTAGAAAGCCTGAGCAAAGCCTCTCAAGAGACTCATTTAACCCCTGAGTCACGCTCACCTATTAGCTTCCACATCATTACAATCCAGATAAAAATAACTTGCATATCGGGACGGAGTCTTGAGTCTCTAATTACATGCCAGTGATTTATGCACGAGGCTCGATTTCTGCATCTCTGAATCCTTTTGAATTATGCTCAGAAGAAGAGACAACACGTGCGACTCCATGAATCTCGTCGAATTGACTCTGTCGCCTCAGCAGGTTAAAAACATTTGTCACACGCTAACACGCGCTGGGAAATCAGATTCTTTAGAAGAGGCTCTCAGGATTTCATTTCGCTTTCATACAGTAACTCCCACAGAGACAAATCTCTGAAGACAGGCGTTTATGACAGGGTTGCGGTTTCTCTCCATCTATAAAATCACCGCACATCAATAAGTGGCTTTGACGCTCTTTATTAGAGTTTTTCCACTTTATTCTAGAAGAAAATAAAGTACTTTTTTACTGGGTTACATTTCTTTAAAAGCTATAATTAATTTTCATTTTAAAGGGACAGTTCACTCCAAAATCAAACGGTCATGTTTTTCCTCTCGCCTTGAGTGCTGCTTATCAATTTAGGTAGTTTGGTTTGCGCACTTCTGGAAATATCCACTGCAGAGTTGTCTCCCTCCTCTTGAATATCATGGATCTGACTGACACTCACTTTTTGGTGCTCAAAACTTTAAAACGAGCAGTGGTTTCTGGCACAACTTCAGCTACTTCTAAGGTGCATATTAGATGAGTACAAAGTCTGAAGAGGATAAGGTTCCAGCAAAACAATAAAGAGCAACTTTATTGTTTGACCAACATATTTTAGTCCAAAGAGCATCTGCCTTCTGTGGCTTTAATCCCGCAGAGGCATTAAGGACCACCTCATTTCTTATTTCTGCGCCAAATGATGTTTTGCAGTAACTGTCTGAATATATGAGAAAATAAGAGATGTTACATTTTCTTAAGCCACCTTCTTTGCGCAAGGATAATCCAGAATCCAACTCTGCTTGGAACAGTGTTCTCAACAAATACTCCTTTGCACCATACAACACCTCAGTGAAATCAGAGATGTCTGAAAAGACAAATTTCTGAAAGATGAAAATGATTATGAGAAGGACTACACCTCTCCAGCTAACACACAACCAGCATACAGTTTAGTTTAAAAACTCAAAGCACCAGTGCCTCTTTCTAGAAATCATCCTCCTGTATCCAGCTATTTTCTCCAAACTACACCCTACCAAGTGTATCATGCTGCAGAAGGAAGGGTCCATGCACACATCTGGAGACACTTGTGCAAAGAACTTCAAAATGCTCAAGAACACCCACTCTCTGGACTTCTGGTTTCATGGCGGGCGCTCGTGAGATGAATGAATGGGGCCATATGAGGCTAAAGGGTTCATTTTCAAAGGGGAAAAAAATAATAAATATAGCTCTACTTCTAGTTTTGAAGGGTTCAGTAAAATCTCTTTCTGTGAGCATTACAGATACCATGAGCTACTTTTTATGGCATGAAGTGAGCAGCAGCATGCTGATAGCACTCAGCTTCACCAACACGTTTAAGCTTGTGCTGCGATTTAGCTGCACTTCTAATGTCTCCTTTAGTAATCATTTGTAAGTGGGGCTCATCAAGAGAGCAGGTCAGTGTCAGCATGTATTACCTGAATGCCGGTATTTTATTTGCAAAGTCATCATCACTGTAAAAAAAACAAGAAAAAACAAACCAGAGTTGTTGTTTTATATTATTTCAGACTTATCTTCAATACTGCTTTTGTCAAGGTTTAGCTGCCTTCAGTGAGGACTACCTGGGCCTGGGTTACAATACAATACAACTTTATTTATATAGCACATTTAAAACCGAAGGTACACCAAAGTGCTTCACAACAAGGTTAAAACATAAGATATAAGATAAAAGGCTATAACAGAGTACAAGCCCCCCCCCCCCCCAAAAAAGTACCGGCAAAATAAGAAATAAGTTTTTTTCTTTTTTTTTTCTTCATATTTTAGTTGTGATTTCTGGGTAAAAACACGGCAGCTGGAATTTCCAAATCTACTTCTGGCACCCGGTCACCACTGGGCGAGAGCCATTTAGAGCTATTACATTCAATAGAAGGCAGACATGTCTACACCCGATATCTCCAAAACTGGGCAACTCACACTAAAACGACCAAGGTGAATAAAGAAACTCCAGGGGAAATATATGTAAATATATTTCATGAAATGAAATCATCTAAGAAGTTTAGAGGAGACAGGAAAGTTTAGTGGAACTGGTATAAACTCTGGGGAGCCCAACCAGAAAATTGTTGGTTTAATGTCTTATTTTAATAACCCATCATGTCTTTTTTTTTTAATCATCTAAAGGTTAAAGGGCCAGTTCAGCCCAAAAAGTCAAAAAAAGACATGATGGGTTATTAAAATAAAACATTAAACCAACAAATTTCTGGTTGGGCTCCCCAGAGTTTATACCAGTTCCACTAAACATTCCTGTCTCCTCTAAACGTCTTAGATGATTTCATTTCATGAAATCCAAAGCAGTAAAATATATTAATTAATTACTTCAGACTCAAACATCAAACACCTGAGTCGCTTAATGAATTAAAACTGTCAGACACGTGTCGAGTGATTTAAAATACTACAAAGTTAATGTGCCATATTTACAAAGTTATACATCAAACCAAATGTGAAAGTCTCCTTGAAGAAATCTTTGTTAACATATTGTACGCGCTATATTTATTAGGGATTGAACCATCAGTGTGTCCATTCACGTTAAAACATTATGAATCATGCTTTCTTTGTCTCCCTCCCACCAGCCGTCGCTGCCTACCAAAGACGGTAGAACATGTCACGAGCGCAGGCTGAGAATGGCATTAAAACCTGTCTGTAGTGCAGCGCTGACTCACTCATTTGATCTGTGTGGTGAGAAAAAAGAAGCTGCGGTGAATCCCAGCTGAAAAGGAAACGCGCAGTGAAATAGAGAGATGACAGACTGGGCTGTTCGGCTGTGGGCAACAACAAAACTGCAGCAGTTTGTACCAATAATGCAGATTTCATTATACTCAACGTGTGTTGGTTTAAACGGTTTGGTTTCAGGTAACAGTTTAAAAAACAGAAGTATTTTTAAACTTCGTGAAAATCTGCATAATTCAAAAGTCTGGAATCATTTGGTGAATGAAGTCTTTCATCCTTTCTTTTTCTATAGCCAGTCTCAGCAGAGAGTCTGACGTCTGCTGCTTTTCTCCTACATTAAAGAAACCTTTCAATTGATTAAATAATTGTAAAGCTTTTAGTTCCAAGGCAGCACTTTTCTTTATGTGCTTAATATGTACTTAAAGGATGTCAGCCGTGGTGGTTGGCTGACCTTTCACCAGAAAATATTTTGATTTAAGATTACTAAATGCCTCTGAGGTTAAGGTCAGACGACTTATTTATGGAAACTCCAGAAAACCTGAATCTCCCCTCCAAGTTCTTTCTTCAGAAGTCAAACAAACAGTAGTCGATTTGAAACTACACATCTGGATCTGAGCTTTCCTGTCACTGCTGTTAATCAAATCTTTTCTTCTGGACTTTAACGTCACCTCATCCCTCCATCTCCTGTTTTTCCTCTGCTGTTATTGGATCTGCAGCACTGCGCTGTGATGCAGGCAGAGCGTCATGTCTTCCTACGTGGAAATGTCATCTTAATCAGATGTTCCCACTCAGAGAAAGAGCGTCATCAAATGCTGGGGATTGGAGGATTTTTGTAAATGAATATGAGCTTTCGTGTCCACCTGCCGATTCACCTGCTGAATACTTCAAACTTACATTGGTTTCATATAAATCATGCATGTAAGACACTTATGTGATGCATGAGGAAGAATTTTCTCTTTTTTTTTTTCTTTGTTTTTCACTTCTTGTAACAGTAATGTCACTTCTTCCCCTCCACTCACCCTGTCACTAATGAATCCAGTCATTATTTTACTTCAACCCCCCTCCACCGTGTGACACAAAGACTTGCAATCATGCGCTTTAGTTTTTTAGCAGAGGGGAAGTACTCCTTCTAACTCATAAAAACAAGCAGATTTACTTAAAGTTTGCATCTATTAAGACTGAACAAGCAGCTCATTACAGGTGGAGAAGAGTGAAGGGTTGGGCAGGAGTGGGTTTAAACGTTCTCCTTTCAAAACTAAACTTCAAAATGAGCTAATTTCTCTGTAATTTCCTGTGGATTTCTCCTGTTAGTGCGCTCCCTTCATCCTGTCCTCTCACAAGCACTGATTTCATAGATCTGACTGGCACATGCACGTCGGGCTTTTCCATCTAAAGGACTTTCCTGTCCACACACATACGAAGGAAGACAGAAACGTTTTTCTTTCTTTTCTTTCTTTTTTTTTAATGGGAATGTGGCAGAAACTTCCAACATATCCCTGCAGCGTCCTGATGCATTTATTAGATTTTTTTTAAACAGAAAGTTGGCATGAGGATGAATTTAGAAGGAGATCGAGACAAAAGCGAATCCAATCACGCGAGACCAGTTTGTTCTCTCTCTGCGTCACTTTTTTTTTTCTCAGGTGGTTTTAAAATAAAACGGAGCCCGGGCTGTGGGAGGAATTAACGCCGAAATATTAAATAAACTGCGCTCGTGCAGCTGGAGAGAAACGGGCTTATTTGCGCTAAACTGCCGACGACTGCGCTGGTTTTCGTTCCTGCCGTTGGCGAATTTTAAAAGCGCAAATGCAGCCGCGCGGTGCTGCTCAGGTAAAGTTTCCGAGATACCGTTAATAACCAACACGCACGTGCGCCATCACATTACACCCACCCCTGGAGCACGTGCCCATGTTCCCAAAACACGAGACAAAAAAAAAACGAAAAGAAAAAAATATGTAGTATATCAACACTTGGCGCCAGCAGCCTTTTTTGCTCGAAGACAAATATGATACCTAGATACGATATTTGATCTTCAGCAGGTTTTGACATCATCAAGTTTGAAGTGCAGACAGGTGACACGTGCACGGCCGCGCGGACGCTTGGTAGAAGCTCTCTGGCGAGCACGTTATGGCACTGGCACCTTCACCTTCACCCCCAGATTCTAATTTGCGACCTCGGCTCTTCTGCTCATCCTTAATTCAGGAGTGACGCAGATGAATTAACAGACCGCACGAGCGGCGCTGTACGTGTGCGCGCGCCGAAGCTGCTGTGCAGCCCAGCACAGAGGGGCCGACTTGATGAGTATTGAATGTTTTGTACATATGAAAAGCTTTTTTGGGGGGGAAACAGAGGAGTGCGAGTGCGCTGCGTTCGTTCATTTCAGGCGATATTTCACTGCCGATTTGCGCCCATTGCCTTATAAGGAAAGACCGCCATGCCTGCCTGCAATAGGCCCAGCGCAGCAGCCTGCGGGAACTCTACACTTTAACCCTTTCGCTGCTGAATTTTATTTAGTCCTGCCGTCTGAAACAATGCGGCCGGGGCTGCAGTGACATTTTTCCGCTTTTGTTTTCGAATAGATGTTTATGAAATGACTTCCTCCCTCAGACTCGGATTAAATGTAAAGAATAACAGTGAACAGAGAGCTGCGTGTGCCAACAGCGGGAAAGAACAGCACATGTTATTTGTAACCTCCCCCTGTGTCCGTCTAATTATATCAAAACCCTCAACCTTCCCTCAGGTGCAAATAAGCGCAACCATTTCTAGCACAAACCGTCGGCTTTGGTGCTGCAGGTCCGTGTGCCCCCCTCAGCTTCAGGCCCGAGCTGGTTCAGGCTGTCCACAGGCTGTCCACAGGCTGTCCGTGCCAATAATGGAACCGGCTGGTGCCTGTCTTGTCGGGGCTCAGTCAGAAATAACCCCTCCGGAGTTAAAACTGAGGGCTAGAGTAAGAGGATGACCTACATCGGCTGCCACTCAACCAGGAGCTATCTTCTAACAACGCGAAAATCCACCAGAAAATCCCCGCGACACGCTGCCATGCGAAATGTCATCTCTTTGTGTGACCTTGACTCAGGGAAGATATGGAAATCTATTCATTGTAATGCGCATTGCAGCGTAGGGGCTCTGTTCGCAATTTAACTTTACACAGGGTCACGATTCATGCCGCATTATCCACACTACAGGGCTTCGGATGGGAATGTGTTTTTCCCGTTTCACTGGCATTTGCCGTAATAGAGAAGGCCTTGTTATGGTGGCGGTGATAAATCAATGTCAGACGGGCTCTGGCCTTGACTTTGGTTGGGCCTGTTGTGTATTTTCAGGTGGATGGTTTCCATTTTGAGGCATACAATCTTAGGTTAACCACCTCATCGTGTGGCCCTCATAAAACACATTTTGGATAGCGCTTTAGGTGCTATTAAGTGCGAAGGCGCAAAGATAAGAAAAAATATCTCGTATAAACTCGGACTGTTGATGTGCTGTGACTGCAAATACAACATTAATTGCAAGGCCTTGCTCAGATGCTGAATTCAGGCTGGTGAGCAGCACATTCGGGCCATCACGTTTCAGGATAAAACACTCACCATTCATAGCAGTCTCTTCCAGTTAGATCTGGCTTCGCGTTCAGCGACAAGGGAGGGAGGTGAGGCGTTCAGGCTCTTGTTTTGGCTCGTAACCTTTACTACCCCAGTCACGTTGTGTAGTGCACTTGTTTTTCTGATAGGCGTGTCACCCTCACGTTAGTTCTTTAGTCACAAACAGTCTAATTTGATCTCACGTGGGCCAATAAAAGGGTGGGATAATAATCCACTTTTGTTTCAGTATAAGGAGACTATTGCTCACAAACAGATAATAATCAGGCTACATCTTAAAGATAAGTGGAATGTCAACAATGCGTCTTCTGACAGGTGTATCACAAAGGTTCTGCAAGAACGCGAAACCTTCATACATAAAGTTTTATATGTATATATGTATTTAAATAATCACATAATCACAGCATTTCACTATTCGTGTTTCCAGCAGTTTATCAAAATATAAGAAAAAAACGTTGTAATTATATAAATGTTTGGTGTTTTTTATTTAGAAAGCAAATCAAAGATGGTAAAGACATCACTGTATTTCTCTCACTTGGATGTAAAGCCATCCTATATGGTAGTTTGTACCGTATCTGTTCCCCAGAGCCACATATTGAACACCCTTGCTTTAGGTAGAAAGTTTATTATTATCTGTCAAGGTGATTTTCCGCCCAGACAAACAGAAGAGCAGGTGATTTCACACACTGGCATCTCCCCACAGTCAGACATGGAGGACTTAATGATATTAGAACTTCCTACCAACAGGCCGGAGGGGTACAAGCTTAGACACTGTCATGTAGGCAAAATTAGTGTCATATTTTTGTTTTTCTACAGGAAAAAAGTAAACGCCATTCATGTCTGGTTGGTGTTAATATCCTGGCACAATAAACTAGCCCACAACAAAATTTCAGCTACCAGTTTTTGCCTTGGTTTTCATCCCTCGCCAAATTTCTCAAAGACATCCTCTACATCAGCCACTTACAGCTTTTTTCATGTTGTTTACGCGCCGTTGAAGTCGTGATTACACTTTTTACGACAGTCTCCGAATGCAGCACGGGAACAACCCCCGCCCCCAATAACCTCCCCCTCATGTAACGTCACACCAACGGCTATTTGCATGAAGTGTTTTCTGGCTGCAGCTCGAGCTCGGCTGCAGAGCGAGATCCTCTGAGGGGGAAAGCGAGGGAAGCGGTGCAGTGAAAATAGGAGGAGGGGGGAATCTTGTGTTTCACATCAGAGGAGCAGCGAGGAAAAACGGGCTGAAAGCAAGGATAAGGTGTCCGATAACAAAAGCAGAGAGGGGGGGGAAAGCAGAAGAGCGGCTTCTCTTGTATCGGAAAATGGAGCTACCCGCCGCGGGAGAGCACGTCTTTGCGGTGGAGAGCATCGAGAAGAAGCGCAGCAGAAAGGTTTGTCACAAGAGCACCGAAGGACATTTTTGCACACATGCACTTGGAAAGGAGGCTGATTTTTCTTTTTCACTTCTGCTTTCAGCGGAGCATATGTTGTTTTATTATTACTATTATTGTTATTCGATATTTTAAGATGACTGTGCAGCGCGGAGTAAAGTAACGTTACGCTCATTATCCCGTTTCTCCTCCTTCACAGGGACGGGTTGAGTATTTGGTCAAGTGGCGTGGATGGTCTCCAAGGTGAGTGCACTTGATAACAGAAATACACTCAACGAGGACGCCACATCCAAAACAGAAAGTGTGCGCAAGTGTAAATGCCTGCATTTTTCTGTGCGTGGGCGCGCGTACGGGGGGTTGCGCGTTCTTGCTCTGGGCGCTCGGCGCGTTTATTGGCCCCGATGATGGATGTGGTTTTCCAATGTATGCAATCCCCAGTGTGCCAATTAGAGGAAGACATGTCTATAATTGAACACTATGTTTAAGAAATGCCACGTATCGAGATTTGTGTGGAGGCCGGACCGTTGTTTCCTCCCCCTATTACCGTGCGTAAAAGTTACCCATGATTTATTACACGTGTATCCACAGGGAGGACAAGCGTCTCAGCATGTTGTTTACATGCACGCCCACAATTATGACTCTAGGGAGATTTTATAAGTAATAGATTGAATTAGGTCCTGTCACCTGGGTATCTTCAGCCAGTGCCTGTTATGGTGAGCCGTTTTTGACTGGCCAGCGTGCACTCACTGCTCTCTGTCTCTCCTCTGTGGACAGATACAACACATGGGAACCAGAGGAGAACATCCTGGACCCAAGACTACTTGATGCGTTTCAAGACAGGTACGTTTTTAGTTTGATAAAGAAGCTTCACCGGTGCACAAGCTGCTGAAAAACATGATAGAACAGGTTTTAATCCACTGTATCTTACATTTCCAGTTTTTGTCACAGCACATAAAATATCTGTCACCCATCCCCAGAGAGTAAAGCAGGTTCGCCTGTAAGTTTTAGAAGTGTAGAGAGTTTGGTTTACAGAAAAGCCTTAATGTTTGTCTTTAGATTAAACCCTGTGTCATCAGAGTTGGATCAGGGTTAAGCTCAGGTTAGGGTTATCAGATCAAACTGAACCACTTTGTTGCGCATCTACTTTTTGTTACCTGATAGTTATTTGAGTGTCGGCATCATGTTATCCTGCTAAAGTGCTACCTGCTGTCCTGCCATCCACTCACCAGATGACCAGTGTCATTTTCCACAGCATGACTGTATAAGTGAATGATGATTGTTCAAAGGTTGTTTGATCCCTTTACTTTTTTGCAGGTTAGACTTTTTTCCCCTGGATTTTCTGATGTGCACCACTTTTAAGAACACAAATACAGAGGACACGAGACACATATCACCAGCTTTCAGAGATGAATAACACTTAGTATTCAACTAAAAGATCTCCATTAAAAATCAATGAAGTCTAGTACTAGGATCAGTCCACATCTACGAGACAGAGTTATGATGTCACTTTATACTTCTTTAGTTGTATAGGTGTACTGCTTATTTAAAGTATCTGCATCTTTCACATTATTTAAATTGCTTATGGATTTGCATTTATACAGTTTCTAGTGCTATAAATCCAGCTTGCCTGCACACATGTTAAAGTCAGACTTTCTGATGGCACAAAAAAGCCTCAGCAGACAAATGTGAAAATAATGTTCGTCACATTCTGCACATTACATCATCGTGCATGGTAGAGTTTAAATATCTGTCTGAAGGAACATGAAGCAAAGTGTATTTTGGAGTCGAGGGGAAGTTTACATTATGGTTCACATCTTTAAGTAATCGGCTCATGATGTGATGACGGTGCAAAAGCAAAGCAAGATTGAAGGAACTACATAGTATCTTAGTAAACGTATATATCAGAAAAATTCAAATATTACCCTTTAGCGTTGGCTACCTTGGTGACTTTAGCTGTTTGGCTAAATACTAAATACTCTGCTGAGTGGCTGACCAGGCTGCTCCGTGTGAAGGGCAGTGTAATTGAATTTCCTAAATGCATGCTGTGTTAAACTGTCACTGGCTTCCCTCTCAGTCTCCTTCAGCTTTTGCCTACAGCAACCTTTCAGGCGCAGGTCACACGTTAAAGCAAAACATCGACTTCACTCTACGGCTGTTTTCGCAATTATCTCTCGCTTGCTCCAAAGAGGAGGGATTTTATTGAAACTAATTGCGTGCCTCTCGGGGGAGCCAAATCGTCTGAATGCCAGGCTATGAAAATACACTGAGTCGTCATTGTAATTAGATGTGAGGGGGGGAGGAATCTGACATCACTCCTGTCTGCGGTATTGAATTACTGTCTTGGAGGGACTTGGATGGAGACTGAGGAAAGTCAGAGAGGGGTTGGCCCTTATCTTCCACCGTGGATAGAGTTTGTTTACTGGATTATGAGTGTTAGTATGAACTGACTGTTTAGCTTTTGTAGCAGCTGAGGATAAATGTACATTTGATCCTGTTTAAACAAAGGCGAGGACAGGTAAATATATGATGAACAAATAACAATGCTCACCTTACATCAGGAAGTGTAACACATGCTCAGCGTTTTCTAATAGAGCATGAGGAGGACACCCATGACGTCGTGTTGCCATGCAACTGCAACTCATCTCTGTGTCATGGTTCACTGATTGGCTGGTCTATTCCTCTCCCGCAGGGAACGTCAAGAGCAGATGATGGGGTATCGCAAGAGAGGACCCAAGCCAAAACATCTTCTGGTCCAGGTAAGAAAAAAAATATATAACGAGGAAACAGGACTTCGGTTTTTCTGTTTTTTATTAACCAGAACACCAGAAAGGCAGCAGCTCAAATAGCATTGTTTAGACACAGCGCATTCACACACTGAAATATACTTCAAAACATGATTCTAAATGCTAATCTTGATTATCAGTAATGATGAATGATGCTTAAGTTTCATTTTTATTTGTACCTCTCTCTCTAAGGTCGGGAAATTTCAGAAAATATTAAAGAACATGTGAAATATGTCACGTTTCATCATGTGAAAATGATGAAACATGTCGTGAAAGTTGTGATACAAAAAAAAAAAAATAACATTTTCGTCTCTAACATGGCTAAAGCTTTTGGTACCATTAAAGCCTACATTCCCCAAAATGCAACTCAAAGCTCCTTTTGTTAGACCCCGCCTGTTAAACATTTGGGCTTCACGCTCAAATTTTTTGGCTTTCAAGTTGTGATTATGAAAGCCATGCTAGATGAAGATGTTCCAAATAAATATGTGGTTAATATGTTTTTCTATTTTGTTTTTGTTTTTGTTGTTATTTATACATGAATAAAAGCATCTTTGTATAATATGCATAATTTCATGTCTTCACATTATCTTTTTAACGTGAAACTCGGGGGACACAGCAGATTAATATTGGCCACAGACATCTGTAAATGTATTTGGGTATCAGTCAAGTTGTTACAGATATTTGGCTGATATATCAGTATTCCCTATTTTAAACTGAGATGACCCATCATGGTTTACTCCACAGGGTTTTGTTTTACCTGTATGATGAGATAACAAAGCTTCATTTGTAAAAATTTAGGCGTTGGCTCACTTACGGAGTGAAAATTTGAATGAGCGAGGGACGTTATCTTCATTAAATTCTATAGGAATCTGTCTCCTGACCTAACAGTTGCAGTTAGGTGACTGCGATTGTACATTTAATGCATCAATCACTGGCCCAAAGGGCTAAGGGATCCCCTCGGAGGCATGTTTTTGTTCCTCTCAGGAGGGTGTTGGTGGTAACACATGGGATAAAGTCAATGCCGGGACACAAAGCAGCCAATGACATTCCTCCAAGCTGAGGTCACAGCCACGGGAGACACTTTGAAATGTCACTGTGATGGCCGGGCTGGTGGCTCAGAGAGCTGCAAGGGATCTGTAGGAGGGCTGTGTCAACATGGACCCAAGGCCTCTGAAATAAACCTTGTGCTCGTTTGGAGCCCCGTCACACATTCCAAGCACAGTGTCTTCATTGCAGCTCGTGGGCCCCATGAAAGCCTTTTTTTTGTACCCAAGGAAAGACACGTGTATAGAAACTGGAGACTCTTAATCATTAATCAAATTCCCAGCTCAAAGGGATGCTCTTTATTTTAAATGCTCATTAAAACAACACAAATCATTTGATTCTTTATCGATGGGGCTTGGGCGTTTTTAATAATGCTGATTACTGTGTTTGCTCGCAGGTGCCTTCCTTTGCCAGGAGGTCCAGTATCCTGGCTGACCTACAAGAGGCGTCCCTGGATGAGGACAGCTGTCAGAACGCCAGTCCCATCCAGATGCTTCGTCCGCAGCCCCAGCATTACCAGCTGAACAGTAAGAAGCACCACCAGTACCAGCCGCTGTGCAGGGAGCGTGAGGCTGAGCAGCAGGCTAACGGCAAGAAGTTTTACTATCAGCTTAACAGCAAGAAGCATCATCACTACCAGCCAGACATCAAGGTGCACGAGCCCATATTTGCTAAACCCAAGATAGACGTCCAAGCTCCTGAGCTGGCTAACAAAGAGTATAACCTTCCTCCGGTGCTGCAGCAAAAGTGGGTTCGGGACAAGGACTCGGGCTGTCTGACCAAAGTGAAGGATATCACCATGGAGTTGAAGAAGCTTCCAGCAAACTTCAACGGACACAAAGAGCAAGAGAAGCCAAAACCTAAGGAGGACGCTTTACCACAGCCCAACGGTGTCAGCAGCAGCAAACTAAAGATTGTGAAGAACAAAAACAAGAATGGCCGGATTGTTATTGTCATGAGCAAGTACATGGAAAACGGGATGCAAGCAGCTAAAGTGAAAAACGGCGAGTGTGATGCTGCTGAAAAGCCACCGCAAGGCACCGACAACGGTGCGGAAAAGCACCTGGAAAAGATGAAGCTCGTCAAAAAGCTCGGCCTCATCAATGGATTTGCTAAAAGCCCCGTAGACAAAGCAACGTCTCTCAGTTCTGGATTTAATGGAAATTGCCCCAAAGAAAAGGAACCGTCCCTGAAAGCGGAGCTAACTGTGACAGAACAGGATAAACATGTTGAGGTCAGGGGTCAGGGCCAGCTTCCAGAGGATCAGCCTTTGCAATTGACAACCAAACCTAATCTGCTCTCCCGGCCTTTGAACAGGGGAGTCCCCTCATCACAGGACAAAAGAGAAGGCCAAGGTGGGTTTCAAGGGCTAAAGCGACACCTCTCTGACACAGATGGTGAGGAACGTGAGGGTAGTAAAAGGTTTTTGAGCTCCAGGAGCATAAGCGCTCCCAACACAGCATCATCACCTGTCCAAAGCATCAACATCGACCAAAATGGACACCACAGTCACCCCGGGCTGCAGGATTGTGGGTATGTGGACCAAGTGGAGCCCATTGACTTGAGTATTGTCAAGTCGAGGCCTAAAGCTCCAGTTCCCACGGCAGCCCAGCCTGAAACGCACACACAGCCCGAGGCGCTAACACACACAGAGGAGGAAAGACAAACAGAGGCTGACACACAAACAGAAACTCAGCTTGAAACACAACAACCTGCAGAAGTGGAGAACGCCGAGTCGCTGTCCGTTTCTAACCACGAACAGAAAAAGGAGGACACATTTCCCTCCTTCAAACCTTTCCTTGGGAATATAGTCATCACGGACATTACCACAAACTGCCTCACCGTTACGTTCAAGGAGTACATAGCAGCGTAACAATCTGGGTACCAGCTGTTCATCTGTATAAATGTACATGACATATATTTGTATTTTTGGATGCTTGAATGTACAAATCGACCCTTGATGTTGTTTTCATTTTGTATATTGGTAGTTCAGATAACAAGAGAAACTTTTTATTTGCATATTTCTTCTTATAAGCTAACGAGAAACTGTCTATTTGCATATTTCTTTCTTATAAGCTCAACCTGTTGTTATTTCTGGAGATTTTATAACATGCAGTATCTTCTTGAAACCTAAACTGCAAAATTAGATCGAGCAAATGAGGGGATGTAATTAAAGATGCACTTACTCGTGTAAATAAATACGCTTCACTTTTCTATGGATGTAACTCGTTTTATACAGTCAACCGTCTACATGTCAGATAATGTCAAACAAATGTAGGCTATATGGAGAATTTTGTTAGGAAGAAAATTATATTGAATCCTGGTAAATTACACTGTGTGTGTGTGTGTGTGTGTGTGTGTGTGTGTGTGTGTGTGTGTGTGTGTGTGTGTGTGCGCGCGCGCGAACAGATGGACAGATTTAAAGGATGCGTGCTGCTTGGACAGATTATGCCATTAGGCATGCTTAAACAAGCAAATAAAGAAAAATGAAGCGCCTTTTTGTCAATAAATATGATTTGCATTGTTAAAAAGGCTTTTAAATGGAAGATTATTCAAGCTCGATGTTTGCTTCTGTTCTGTTTTTTAAGCCATGCCTCTCTGATGCCGAGCACCAGTCGCCTGTGACTCTGATAATTTATGTTTTGCAGCAGCACACTGACTGAACGTGGCTTCTTTTTCTTTTATTTGAATGACATCAGTCACAAATCTGCTAGTTGAGCTGTCTAATCTTACAGACTAATACCACCAGCTGGGTTCTCTGGATTCAACTTTTCATGTCTCTGTTCTTTGGCACCCTGACGTGTTCAGTGAAGGCAGTGCAGTTATTATGTATGGGATCCCAGAGGCTTGTCTTGACATAGTTTGCAGTGGAGCTGCAATTAGAAGTGTGTAAAAGCACTTTTCATAATCACTTCTGATCCCCTGTGTCTCTTCCTGCGCTGCTGGAGGTGGATTGAGCTGCTCTGTGAGAACCTGGAGCACCGTGTGCTTTTGTGTGCAGAGGAAAAAATAATGGCTTCTTATGATGCATCATAATTTGCAATAATAAAATTGTTTGCAACTGAGTGTGTTTGATGTGTTTATTCTCCATGCTCCTATAGCAAAGGGGGGGTACCCTGGTACCCTTAATCACGTGATGCGACCTCGGCTTCCCTCAGAGAGCTGAATGTTTTAGCAGGAAGAGGACGGCTGCTGTTGTCTTAAAAGGTTGCCTCAGAAGAAGCTAAATCTGATCTTGGCTCTGTCTGTCTGTGTGTGTGTGTGCGTGCGTGTGGGCTGCAGGCCACAAGGATTACAGAGCCGGGGTGTATTTTCAGATGAGCATCCTACAATCCCACAGGCTGTTTTGGACCAGCATGTGTGCCATACTGGAGCTCAAAGTCAGGCCTTTTCACTTGTATATGTGCAAATTATTTTAACTCACATAAAAAACTGCTTTTTACAGAAGTTTGCAGTTTAATTCTGGCCTATATCAGCAACTGAGTTTAAAGTGAAACGATCACAGGCCTGAATTATGCAACAGTAAAAGAAAGACCTTAAATATTGAATATATTGAATCGCTGAATTCTTTGACTGAAAAACAAAACGTCTGTTTTGTGCTGAAATGAATGCTAAAGAAGTACGTTTGTAATTTAAAGCTCATAATTTTGACCTGAACAGCTGTTCGCGCCAGGTGTTTCTTTGATAAATCATGCTGCCATGCTGAGAGACTCAACAGGAGGCAACTGATTTCTTCGCTTTACCTACAGGTTCAGCTTTAATGGCAGAGGCGGGGTATTATTTTCACGTTTCTTGTTTAATGCATGCATATAGTGAAGGAGCTGGTTCGTGCAGGTGAGCTCAGTCCTAAAGCTGCCCGAAACATTTTTGTCTTGCCACACGAATGCATCATCTATCCGTCTGCTGTGAGGGGAAATGCGCGATATCCGTATTTTCCGACAATGTGTGTGCATAAATAATCTTTAGAAAAGCGATGAAATCTGACATTCCGACAACCGCAATGACAGAGATGGCAGCTCTCGACCATTTCCTCTGCTCCAACCCGCCAATAAAACTGCTTTCTGTGCGCATTAATATGAGCGTCGACAGAGAAAATGGCTGTCCTCTCCTCCTCCGT
Source organism: Simochromis diagramma (assembly GCF_900408965.1). Lineage (NCBI taxonomy): Eukaryota > Metazoa > Chordata > Actinopteri > Cichliformes > Cichlidae > Simochromis > Simochromis diagramma. Next base: position 582,452 of record NW_024386885.1, read on the forward strand.
GCGCGCTCTTCTCTCGCGTCTCTCCGAAACGCTGAGCAGCAGCCCGCAAATTATTACCGCGATGTTCCAGCTGAGGAGCTACAGCGGGAAATTCCCCGCAGGATCTAAGACCAAGTTACTTCCTTTGTAATGGCTGTTTGCGCTTATTCGAGTAAAGAATCTAATAAAAAAATGTGACAGACACCAAACAAGTTGGTTTCTTACTGCAATCATCTAAAGAAGAACTGCACAAAATGCCGCACGGAGGATTTGCGCTGTTTCTCTTCCTGATCTCTGTCAGGTTGAGCTGATTTTGCGTGTGAGTGATGAACAGATCCAGGGCTCGTCTCACAGAAGACACGTGCTTTTTGAATTGCCAAACTTTTATTCCGAGGGGAGTCTCGAGTGGGCCGGCACTTTCTCCACACACATCCTTAAGTGCAGATTTTGGACTGCGCCACACATCAGCGCAGTTACAAACCTCTTGACCCGCCTGCCCTTTTTAAATTTAGATCCGGTTTAAATGCCGTGAACTGGACAGAAATTTCCACGCGTGACAAAATTACTGACTGAACCCGACTGTTTTAGCTCTTTATGATGTGAACATTAGTTCCGTTTGTAAAATGGGGAAAAACATCCTCTCAGGTTTTGTCCCAAACCCACCAATGAGCCTGGTACAAATATTCCTCTGAAACTCTTTTTAAAGCTGCTCACATAAAGGAGTCTTTGTGTCGTTTTTACACAGAAGAAAAAGTTGTTTGAAGGGGAAACGGGTAGGAATAGAAACTGGAGTGTAAATTGCACATAAAAACATTAGAGACTAATAGTTTCATTTACGCAGGCAGCCTGCTGGGATCCCCCTGCCTTTTCCAATGAACAAAGTGACTAAAGCTCCAGTCATCCAGCGGTGACTGGCAGATGAGCTCAGCCCTTATGAAGACTGTGAACTCATGAAGACTCTGGTGGTGGTTTTTTGTTTTGTTTTTCGTGTCAACGTAACATAATTATCCACAGTGTTTTCCCTAAGTAGTGAATTGGAGCCCCGCGCCTCTGATTTCGGTCTATTCTCTGTTCTCTGATCATTTTCACCCTGCAGGCTGTACGAGCCCGGTTGGTTTGAAACTGGTTGAGCCTGCACGAAAATCAAGTTTTCATGAGACATGACGGGAATCCGTGAAAGGAATTCAGCTTTAAAATGAAGAGAACCATGAAGAATATTGACTACCTGCCATGATACCTTATTGAACTAATTTTTTCTTCAACTGCCCATTAGTGCGATTACCTATGGGAAAAAGAAATTAATAAAGGCTAAAAATTGGGTCTAATGTAAACGTTTAAATCCCCAGACAAGTGAAAAAAAATGGGGGAAAGCTTTAATTGGGGCAGGATTCCTTCAATGCTTAAGCTCCACAGAACGGACTGAACTTGGTCAATTGGATGTCTGAAATGTCTGGTTATTATTGCGCTGTTTTTCGTATTAGTCCCTTTGTGCTGTAGCCGGGGATTCCTGTTTTGTGCGCACACCGGGAACACGCGTCTTGCCCGGATACAAGCCAACCAATGGTGTTTTAATGGCGGCGGCACTGCTGCACTGCAGGCGCGCCGAGACCAATCGCATCCAGAGTCTGAGGTGCGCCCATCTTCTCTTTCTGTCTGCGCTCAGAAGAAAAAAAAGCCGAAGCATGGATCAGAACCTGTAGCCTGGAATAATCACCGGGCCAGCTAAAGGCTTAATCCGAGCTTTGCTTCCTTTAAGAGGTTCTGATATGTCACTCACCGCAGCCTATAGATCCAGAGTAATGCTTTGGAGATTAGGGCATCTTTCAAATATTTAGTTTGGGTTTGATGTTCGACCATTCCCTTTGGGTTTCACCTCCGGGGGAAATTATCTTACATAAATGGTAAATATTTCCCTCTGTGCGCGCAACACCAAATTACTGCGAGTCAATTTCTGTTCTGGCTCTTTCAGGTGATTTTGAGCCGGTTTTAATGAGTTTTATTCGAAGATCCTTTCGCTCAGAAACTGAGAAGAACAGAAAAAATGTTTAAATTTGGTTTATTAGAAATTTGGGGGATTTTAATGCGTCGTGGCATCTTCACTCAGCCTGTAGTCACACCTTTTTATTAGCAACAGTTTAGGAATTTAAAACGACAAATGCTCCGGATAGTTTTAAATTTCCCCGAAATTGTTGGTGCTCAGTCGATCTCTGCTCTTAATTATCCCGATGTGAGGCCTCCTCACCCCCGTGTGGTTTTCATGTTTTTGTTCCTCAGTCAGTGATCGTGGGCCTGCTGGACCTGCGCGCATGATTGAGATTTTAAACCAACCTCAGTTATTTGTTTTATTACGCTTAAAGCAATAAAGGCAGCATATTGTTTACCATGTACCTACATGTTTAGCTTTACATGATAGTGTTTATATTTTAAAGTGATGAAACGTGAAAAAGAAAAAGGAAAACGTGTTTTATTATCCAATAAATATAAATGAGGAATGTTATTAAATTGAACACATTATGTCGGTCTAAACAAAATAATGTGTGTGTGTGTGTGTGTGTGTGTGTGTGTGTGTGTGTGTGTGTGTGTGTGTGTGTGTGTGTGTGTGTGGCAGAGACCTATACTGTAAAATGTAATTAGTTCTCAGAAAAAAAATATGCAAACTTGTTGCCTTAGAAAAACTAAGTGCAGCTTACTTAAGATGAATTAGGGCATCTTATTCGTTGAGAGTATGCGAAGTTAAATTATGGATTTCTCTCACCCACTCACACACGCACGCACACACAGAATATATAGTTAGTGAAGGTATCATCCTCCTGCTCCTCACGGAGCGCTTGTTCTTGAATTTGTCTTCTCCGCATTTGTAGTTTGCACCAGGGCCTTGCCAGGCTCCTCGAGAAAATCCTTTGCTCTGGAGCTTTCCTGTGTTCCAGTGTGGCTTTGGATATATCCAGATGATGAAAGCATTTCACGCTGGGATGTCTAAGATGTTGAAACATATCACAAGTATACCGTAGGGTTCTCATTTTGCAGCTGTAGCCATTCACCAGCTTGCCCATGTCGTCCAGCCGTCCCTCTGTGGGATTATAATCCATGATGATTTCCGGTATTTGATGCTCCTGCTCAAACACTCTCACACCCTTGTGCGGCAGATTTTTCTCCTTTTTTATGTAGGACACTAGGAGGTCTGGGCTGTGAACGCACACCTGGAAGAGCTGAAAGATTTGTGTCTGGGCCGTGTTCAGGACGGTCCACCTTTGTCTGCTTCCTCTTTAGAGGCTCCGATCACAGTTTGTGTGACATAAAAACGTCATTGCATGTTGCATAATTTCCCTGTAAACAGATGCAAGTTGCATTTAAATGCATTTGATGACTTAGCATCACAAGCAGCCCTGCAGAGCTCCCTGATAAATGGCACCAATGCTCGTCCCAGAGGAATTCTGTGAACTCCCGTTAGAATCCGAAACCCCAGCAAGGAGTGCACGGGAGTGGATTTGGGCCATCTCTCTCATCCCTCTCTAAAAACGCTTCTTCCCTCTAAATCAATGTACCTCAGAATGACTGAATGAATCCGGCACAGCCAGAAAAGGTTAAAAGGAAGACTGGATATCCAGCACTTGAGGAAATGACATCGGTGCTGCATTTTTACACTGTCAGCTCTGCGGGGTGTTTCTTTCTTTGGTGCAGGGAGACCATTTTCTTCAGATCCGTATTTTATCCCTTGCTGGCTGCTGATTGGCTGGCTGCTGATTGGCTGGCTGCTGATTGGCTGGCTGCTAATTGGCCGGTCCCGCGGTGTGCTGCTGAGCAGGGGTCCTGGGGCAGACTCGTTTTGGAAGGGGCTAGAGGTCAGTTTCATCCTCTTCTTCAAGCTCACCACAGCCAGAGTTTGAATGGATAGATGTAATGTTACGTTTCTGAAACATTTTCATTTTCTTCTAAAATCATATCTCTCTTGTGGTTACCCTAGCGTTACATAAATGACTCCTAAAAGAATATTTGGGAGTGGTGCTCAAGGACGAAATAAATAAAATAAATAAAATGTGTATGTGAAAGAATTTACATCAGTTTTGTGCTTGAACATATTTAACAGTAAATGATCGCAGTTAAGTTTAACCTGACCTGCTGCTAAGACGTAATAGATTTAGATGATGAGTCATGAGTCTGAGGCATTTTTGAAAATTTTTAATTTATTTAAAAATATTCCAACCCAAGAGGAATTAAATGCATAATTAATAACCAGATTGTATGGCCAGCTTTTTTTTTTACTTACTTACTCATTCGCTTCCCTTTATCGCCGCTGTCCTTGTGTTGGAATTCATTTCATCTCATTTTTAACTGACGAAGAAAGATCAGCCAGTCTCAGCAAAGATGTTCAAATGATTCAGCCAAGACTAACCGCTCTTTATGCTGACTCAGCCGTTACCGTCCGCGCTAAACAGACACATCAAGCAAATAAACGTTTGTTAAACAGATCTGTTCATATAAATAAATTTATATATATATATATATATATATATATATATATATATATATATATATATATATATATATATAAACGTAGTTATTCTTACTATTTCAACCTAATAAAATCGAATCTAAAAAATGAGCAAGTAAAAAATTATAAATATAAAAACAGTCTAATGAAAAATAAATAAATAAAAAATAATAATAATGATAATAACAATAATAATGTTTTTAAATTAATTTGTATTTTATAATTTTTTTTATCATTACATTGATACCAAAGTAAATGCATAAATAATCGAATTTATTTAATTTGTTGTTTGTTTTTTTGCGGGTAACATAAATGTGGCACTGTATGGGAAAACAGGGATCGGATTTATGAGCGGAAGGGCGCCTCACTGTGAGAAAGGAAAAGTGAAAACTGCGGTTTAACTTTGACTTTTTTGTTTGATGTGCGTTAAAAACAAGGGGCCTCGCAGGATCTTATCCATAATTTCCGATTATCTGGGCTGAGAAATCTCATTATCGGGAAAAATTAAACAATAACTCAAAGCTGGCTGTGTTTCATAATTCAAAGAAACAAATCACAACCCCCCGTTTCACTGAAGAGACCAATCAGATGCCTTTAAACCTCACACAGCGAGAAGCTTTCCCAGATCTCTTCCTGGAAAATTCGTCTTATTACTGCTTATCTTTGGCCCGTGACAGCTGTTTTCCTAACGTCTGATGAATCAGTGTCACTGAAAGGTTCAGTTTAATCGCTGAGATCTAATGGACTGACCTCTTACCAAAACACACATTTATTTTTATAACATTACAGGCATGTATTTGATTTAAATGTATCACCCACTTTGCATTTTTTTCAAACAACAGAGCGCCGGCGTGTGATATGCGGTAAATCAGACGGCTGAATATAATTACAATATTTTCTCTTTAAGGTGAACGCGCAGAGAATAATTAGATAAAATCACGTGAACGGACCGGGCAGATATGTAGCACTTGGCCTGACGCAGGGAGGACGTGGAGGCGATCGTTTGGTGTTTATGGAATAACAAAAAATAACCTCCGCTTCATCAGCTGATGAATACGCTGCTGTAGCGACCAAACGCAAATGGGGGAAACTACCTACGCGCTGGCGCGCAATTCAGGCGCCCTCGTTATTTCCTACTCTCTCTCTATTTGCCTGACAAGGCTGGCGTGTCCGCATAACGAGACCGCGTGCATTTTTGCGCACATAACTTGCGCGAAATGATTCACTCGCCGCACGGGGAAAAAAGCCACCATTTCCCCCTCCCCGAAGAATTCGCAGAGGCGCAAGCTCCTCCTCTCCACTTAGCAACCAGAGCACGTAGCAACGGTTCGACCAATGGGTGCTCGCCTAAAGGTTCCACCGACTGCGGTTCCTTAGCAACGCTGTGAAAAAACTGCGCTGACGTCCATTCTGTTCGGGAGTATTATGGTCTGTCGGGAATTCAGAGTGGCTGGGACTGGAGAAAAATATCTGCTCTGCTAGCGTTAGCGTCCACCCAGCTAACGGGAGGTAGCACTGGGGTAAACATGGAGCTTTCTGCCGTCGGGGAGAGGGTGTTCGCTGCCGAGTCTATCATCAAACGCAGAATCAGGAAGGTAGGCGGGAGATGTAACGTGCTCTTTTCTCCCAGAATGCTGAATAAGACCACCATCGCCGCACTCTCATACTACTGTTAACCCTTGCGAGCTAACCAAGTCCTGTCTGTTTGTTTCTGATGGCATGCAGGGTCGCATTGAATACCTCGTGAAATGGAAGGGGTGGTCTCCCAAGTAAGTCCCGCTACACTGAGCCTCATTATGTTTTCACCCCGCGGCTGCCCTGCCCGCACTGTCTCGGCTGTGGCTGTCGTTAGCACATCACAGCTAGCGAGACAGCGGGATTAAAACTGAGCACGGTGGAGATTTTTAGCTCGCAGGCTAGCGCCGTGTGTCAGTCTCCGCTCCCTCTGTCTAACTCTGCGTTTTTAATTCGCAGATACAGCACTTGGGAACCGGAGGAAAATATTCTGGACTCCCGCCTGTTCGCCGCTTTTGAACAGAGGTAAGATGTCTGTGTGGCCTTTCTGGGCAGAGCCAGTGAGTGTTCGGTAACTGTACGCTGTCCTCGGTGCACTTTGCTCCCGTGACACTCAAAATGGGTGTCTGGTTTTTCACAGGGAGCGTGAAAGGGAGCTCTACGGGCCCAAAAAGAGAGGACCAAAACCCAAGACGTTTCTGCTTAAGGTAAAGCTGGCAGCTTGCTTTATTGTTTTATTGCGTGTCTCTAATAAAGCCCCAACAAACCCTTCCTGCGCTCTCTCCACTTCTGTAGATTGTGGCTTCTTAATTTTTTTTCTTTGAATGCATTAGTGAATGAGCAGGTTAAATATGCTAATTATGCATAATTAGGACAGCCTGCCCATGAATGGGAGTGTATTCAGTTTGTTTATTGCCTAATGGGGATGTATTGACATGCTAAAACGGGCTTTGAATACCTAAAGACAGGGGTGTCAAACAAGCGGCCCCTGGGGCCAGAAGCACATCGCAAAAGGTGTCCCATCAGGGGGGCTTTTTTCAACTGGGGAAATTGAACTGTTAATTTTGTGGTGATACCAGGCATTAGAATATATATGATAAAATTATTTCTAGGTCCTGACAAATGGGTTGACCCAGAGAGTTTGGCATGTATCTGGTTATTTCTGCTTGTTAAATAAAATGTGTTTAACAAACAGCCAGGCTGTTTTTCCATCTTCTTCTTCTTTTTTTTTTTACACGCTCTGGGTCTGTTGTCTCTTTATTAAAGCCACTTTTAAAGCAAAAATGGAAAAGCTCCAGGTGGCATGTAATAAATTAGAATTCAGGAATGTTTAAGTTCTCCAATTTTGTAGATCAGTAATAAAAAAATCTCACTTGAATTTTAATGTACAAATTTATTTGCCTCTAAAATATAGTTGTAAGAACTATAAAACTACTCTACTTTAAATGACATGAGGTGTTTTTCTTTTCTTGAACACATGCCGTTTATGCATTTGTTGTCCCTGTTGTGTAATTTATAAATAGATTTAAAAAAATATAAAACGAATAGTTTATATACTGAAATGGATATGTGTCTGAAATAAATTATTTAATTAAAATTTTATGATTACATGTTACTTTCCAATGAGCCGAGAAAAACATCACGGCCTGATGCTTCATCTGTTCAGAGCGGTGAACCGTGAAAATTGCTTAATGAGCGGCAGTTTGTCTTGAACAAAATGCCAGAGTCTCCACTGACAGGGCTCGTTTAAAGGGGATTGGTAGAAGTTGAGTAATAAACATGGTGCCCTGGAACTAGTTATTGCTGTGAATTATTGATGTAAGATTAATATCCACTCTTTCGATAGTTAGTTTATTAGCAGTCCAATATGACAGGTGTAGGTAGAAGCAATCAATAGGCTGTTTAAATTACATTTTACAAATTAATAGAAAAAGCAGACGATAAAAGAATGAATGAATCCCTTTTAACTGATTCAGTTTGATGTTCGCTATGAAAAATGGTGTCATTTTCTTAAAATACTAATTTCAAAAATTTTCTGATAGGCTCAGGCAAAGGTGAAGTCCAAGTCCTATGACTTCAGGAGCGAAGCAGTCCGAGGAATGCGCGTCACCTACCCGACCCCAGAACCGATTGCCACCCCCAGGGCCAGAGAGGGCCTGAGAGCTGTCGTGCCCACCATCTTCCCACCGAGTACCGTCAACCGTGGAGAAAGCGTACGCGTCCGACCGCCTGAACTGAGCCCTCGTGAGCACCAGCAGTCTTTGCTTCATACTAGTTCAGAAGACCTCATCCACATACCTAAAAAGAGAGGTCCCAAGCCTAAGCCGCGGTTTAATGAGGTCTTCTCTGAGCACCATAAAAGGAGAGGGGAGGAGCAGGAGAGCCACAGGCCCTCACAAACTGGCTAAGCTCCAGGGGGGCGAAGACATGAGGCTGGTCAAACTGGCCCACAGACATCCAGAGAACCACGGCCACAGCCATAAACATCATTACCACCACCATCACCACCACCATCACCACACACAGCGCTCTGGGGAGAGCTCCTACAAACAGCTGTACTCAGACCGCGGCCTGCATCCTCACAGAACAGACATGGACACTCACAGGATAAAGGACGTCTCCGCCTACCTGGTACCTGCACACTTCAAGCACCACTCCAAAATGAGTCTGAGTCGTCCCGCCGAGCTCCCCCAAATGGAAAAGCCTTATTTTCTGGACAGGCCGTCCCCAACGCGGCTCGACGACGACTTGGACGAAGTGACGTGGAGGCCGTCTCTCGGCAACGTGGAGAAGGTCCTGGTGACAGACGTGACCACCAACTTCCTGACGGTCACCATCAAGGAGAGCAGCACTTCTAAAGGCTTCTTCAAGGACAAAAGATGACTGACTGATGCTCTGTTTTCTGACTTTCAGCAGATCTGAAGTTTATAGGACATGGTGGGATTATCAAGCAAAGCAGATTTTGTATGTAATGTAAAAAGGCAAATAACATAATGTGCATATGTGTATATAATATAAAGCTGGACATCTATTTAATGTATTGACCAAATCAAATGAAGTCCCTTTCACATTGTGCAATGGTTAACATGAGTTGCATGTTTCCTTTGCAGCGAGTGGCTACTTTCTGTACAGATCTTGTGACTTTTACTATTTTGCATTTAAAACTAACAAGAATGTATTTTTTCCACGTTTCTTCCCACCTGAGCTGTGCAGCGAGGATATTTAATTCAGGTTGTGGTCTGAATAATTCTCTTTATTTGAACTGATTTGACTGAAAGGTTTCGCTTGATTTCAAATCCTGGAATAATATTTAAAAATTAACTCAAGCACTTTGAATTTAAAAGTATTAGGAAAAAAATCTTTATGTTGTCTTCAAAGACCGAGTTTGCCTCGGAGATTTCTAAAACCTAAAGTAAATTAACAAATTCAACACACTCTCTGAAGTTTTCCCAAAGTTAATATAACATTTTCCATTAACATAGTTCCTATATTTTACATTTTCATAGAAAAACGATCATACAGCTTTGTTGTAACTGACAAAAAAAGAGGTTGTTGTCAAACTGCTTTTTAGACGCTTTTCAATAAATCATTTGAATTTCTCATTTCTTTGTGTTGTTTTTAAACCATCGTCAGCCCTCCGGGTTCCGCTTAGATCCATCAATTAGACCCGACAAACGACTTAACCGCCGGGCTTACTTTTATATTCCCCACATATAATAATATCTCTCGATTTCAACGCGTTGTTTAATATTTATTTATTTATTGAAATTTCTGCAAAGTTGCGCCAAAAGTTAAAGGCCTCGGGCTCATCACCCAGCCCGGCTCGCACAGTCCTGCGGGAGGCCTACATGATTCTCCCTCCAGAGTTGCAACAGCACAAATTTCTCCCCCCTCTGGTCAATAAAAGTCCGTGAATCTGCTTTCATTGTTTAATTTTTGTATGCGTCGTGACTCTACATGGCTGCATGCCCGCTTAGTTTTATTATTAAAAAAAGAAAAAGAAAACGATTGAAATGACCAAATGCAGCCAGTCATTCCAATAATTATTCCATTTTTATTGAAGGTATATTTAAAAGCAAACACATTTTTAATGTTTTTGATTGATTTCATGATATTTTCTGTGTATGCGATTGCGCCAGGACAGGCCTCAGACAACAGCCTTAGAGTGCGGTGAAAAATGAGAAACGGGTAAAATGTTCCGCATGCAGGTGCACACATTTCACAGCTCTATGCAGCGCGGCTCTGCTTTATTCATCCGCGACACAGGCCTACTCACATGTGGACCGATCGCGGGTTCTACGGCGTTCATACTGTACAGATTGGAGCGCTTCAATCACCGCACGTGTGTGGCGTAAAATCAGGAGCGACGCGGTCAGACAGGAAAACGGGTGGGGTCATTAACAATCAATTTTATCGGTTTTTAGAATAAAATAATAATAAAACATACATATGTCGCCTATAAAAATATGACAAAAACAAACCCTCTTTAGCTTCATTCGTAATTTCTGTACGTAAACAGACTGGGGGGCGAATACAGCAGGCCTGTATATGTCCTCCACATGATGCGGGTGGTGCAGTGGCTGATGTGGGTTCAAACTTTCTGAACGACTGTCTGTGGAGTTTGTGTTCTCTCAAAGCCCGAGGACATGCGCGTTAGGTTAACTGGTCATTCTGAGGTGTCACAGTGGTGACCTGTTCACGGCGTGCGCCTCCCTTCGCCCTGCGTCAGGTGAACGATGGTGAACGCACCTTCAACGTTTGCTTGTGTTCAATTTTCTGTCAGCTACAAGTGTGGACTGCCGTCTTGCGCGCGCACGTTTTGTCCCACATTTAGTTTTATGCATCCGGTCAGCCAGTTTATCCAAGTTTGAAATCCGGTAATTATCACACAAATATACTTTATCAGAACAGCAAAATCCTTCGTGTTTGTTTCATTTCCCCAAAAACGAAATAAAATGTTTCTTAGAGCTTTTGTAAAGCAAAGCGTGAGGACGGGGGGAAAGGTGTGTGAAGGGGGCGTTTAGACGCACGAACACGGCTAAGGAAAAAACATTCTGGCCTGCCTCCGCTTCAAGGTGTTAAGCAGAGAAAAAAAACGCCATCTAATATGCAAATAACTTGAGGCGCTAAAACTTTTATGTCACTGAAACCAGAATCCAGTCGACTGTCTTCAGAAAAAAGGAAATGATTAAGATCTGCATGCAGGTCTGCAGTCTCGCTCTTATTCAAACAAATAAATACAACTTTATTGGAGCTTATGATTTATTTTATTTTATTTTATTCTATTCATTAACAAATTTCAGTCTGTGCAGCTACAGAAATAAAGGCGTAAAGGAGCAAATTACAAAGAATTCACTCTAGAAATAATACAACACATGCATATTTTGGTCATTAGATTGAAAGATAATGAGAAAAGAGACTCCAGCTTCAGTCCACGGTCAGTCAGTCACAGCAGGCCTTTTACTGCAGAGAGAGAAAACAAATTCAGATTAAAAACAAGTTTGTCAGTGTAGTTAAAAAAAATAATTCTATATCCCCTTAAATCCATATGTACTGTGAAGTGAGGCACAAATCAGTCTTAATATTCATATTAACATCTAATATTCAGGTAGATTCAAGCAGGCCACCAAACTTGGTTTACTATCTTTATGACCAAACCACATGGACATCACTTCACCCTTAACTGAAACTTTATCACAGGGAACTCAGATCCTCTTTCATGTCAAAGTGACACTTTGGCGTTATCACAATTTAACTCAGAACTGGCAAATAAGCCTGATTTCGTAATTCTTAACCACTGATAGTGAGCCAGTTTGACTTTTGAAAAGAGTTAAGCCAGAAAACTAATAGTGTTCAAAGAAAAGAGCCCTGGCTGTGAGATATTTTCTCACAGGTTTCTGAGGTTTCCTGTTGTGCCAAACAGTCTTGATAAAATCGCAAAAAACAGGAAGAGCACTAACACAACAGCAGAGACAAACTTCCAATACAGAAACAAGTCATTCAGTTCAAAAGAGACAAGGGCTTTAGCCATCAGGGAATAAAAGGTGTCTAAAAAGGTGACTGAGATGAAAACTGAGGGGTCTGTTGCTGTGCAGATGCACTGTGCTGTAGTCACTCATGAATAGTTTGCAGTTGGGGTTAGAAGTGAAAGTTGAGACTTCGGGCGACTTTTGACACCTTTTAAACCGGGTGTCCATAGTTTCTGTCGCAGCGTGGGTAGCAGTGAGGGTTCAGCCAGTGCTCCAAGTTGGTCTCCCGGGCCCTCAGATCCAGAGCCTGCATGTGGAGCAGATGCTCCTGCAGGGAGAAGATTGACATCATTGAATAAGACGAACCAAAGGACAGATGAGTGCACACTGAAAGAAACAACGAAAGAAAAATGCTGGAGCTCATTTTGCAAACTGAAACACAGCACAACATAAAATGACAGAGATGAGTAAACCGAGGGCGATATCACGTGTCCTGTACAGAGCTGGGGGATGTAATAAAAGCAGTGCACGTGCTTTCAGAGAGATTACTTTAAGAAGCTCAGGTACTGACAGGAACCGACAAGCTCAGAGTCTCAGCTGTAACCTGTAAATTAGATTAGGTGACTCGGACCTTTGTGTCCGTGCTCTCTTTGTCCCACAGAGAAAGGGTCAAAAGTTTTTGTTGTTTTTCTTTTACAGGTACCATATGTATTAAATAATATGTAATGACACAGTTTATTATAAATATACACATAGAATATCTTCTGAAAAATGATCCTAGGTAAAATTCCCTTTAATTATACAATAGATGGAATTATATTGTATTTATTTGTTATATTTTATTTAATTTTCATTTGGTTTTTTATTTATTTTTTACCTTATTTTAATTTTTTTTATATATATATATTTTTTGTCCCACTTGACCTTTTTTGACCTTATTTTAATTTTGCATGTGATTTAATGCAGGAAGAGTCACTAAATTACACTAAACAAACAAAGACTAATAAAATGAGGTGATATCAAAAGTATTTGCAATGTACAAAAATTCTAAAAATTCATTCATAAAAACACTCACAAAGCTTTAACGCTTACCATCTCTAAGCAGACTATAAACAATAATAATAATAATAAATGTTTTATAAAATATTGTAACACGCTTTAAATGTTCTCTGAAGGTCTATGAAAGTTTTAAAAATACTGCCTTTGCAAAGCTCCTCACCTGAGTCAGTGCTGACTGGTCTAGAAACAAAGTGATAAGACAGATTTGCTTATGCTTTTATATCTTCAACTTAAAACTGTTTAACCCGCATAAATGTGATTAAACACTATAACTAAAAGCTTTAAAACACACACAGAATGAATTCATTATATGGACGAGTGACATGAGCAGGACTCAAATTTACCAGAAAAACCAAAATTTAAATAGCTTGCAGCACTTACACTGTGTTGCAATGTTCGGCTTTTATCCTGCTGACAAACAGGACAGCACAAACTGTTGCAACAGAACTGAAGAGGTTCAATACTCTTGGTTAAATCTGTGCTTTTTCCAATATACTAACTGTGCTCTTTGCTCTGAGTGGACCTTACCCTCATTGGCTCATCGGGGTAGCCAGCCTTCATTGGCCGGTCCTGCCTCTTGGTACGGAGCAGCTGCTTAGCTACGCTCTCCTTGATTATGGGGTTTGCATCTGAAGGGAAAAAAATGTAAAGATAAGAGTTTGGAAGTAAATGTTTACTTACGTTGACTTCTTTCGGTGCTGTAGAAGAAGGTTTAGCAGGTTAGGATAAGACTGTTTTGCTCTTGCCTTGTAGATGTGAGTCAGTGTTTGTGTTTTGGCAGCTTCCTCTGTTTTTGCTTATTCTTAGACTCAGGAACTAAAACTGCCTGCTTTGAATTTCACCTCTGCCTGAGATATTTTGTTTGTGACATCTGTTTTCTTTGCAGCTAAGTTGTGGTTAATAAGAATAGCATTCCTCTCACTGAAAGCTGTACTCAGGCCCATAAATAAAACTCTCACACTATTTGCTGCTCGTGAGCTGTGGCTGGCCTGATCTATTTAGCTAATGTCTATGTGAGGCTGTTTATTCCCCAGTGGCAGGCACACACACACACACACACACACACACACACACACACACACACACACACACACACACACACACACACACACACACACACACACACACCAGTGAGGGCTCTCTGTCTCCCTCTCTCTCTAAGCCCGGGCCTGCATTAGGAAGCAGGGTATTTGGTGGAAGGTAACAAAGTGCCCATTCAGCCCCCTCGCTCCCCAGGGAGTCGAGCCCATGCAGCATGTGACCCCAGCAGGCTTTCTGTTCCTCTCCTGCCACAGGGAGCTGCTGTGAAACTCTGTCAACACAGGCCTGAGCTGCTGGTGCTGCCTGGAGCCTCAGAGCAACGTGGCAAAAATACTCACGGTGTACCTGTGGATTGCCACAAAAATAAACCATCCTGATGACATGTAAGTCTTCTGGCTTAAATCAGGCCAAAAGTCAATTGTTATAAAATACAACAGTGTTTCAAAAAGATTGGGCTAAAAATACAAATAAAGATCTTCTGCACATCTATCTAAATATTTCTACCACAACAAAAGGAAGGTGCAGCAAACTACCCTAAAAATAACTTATTCTTACCACAATGGTATGCATTACTCTTCAACGTCTAAGGATATAACTACACCAGCTCCCTCACAATTGCAAAAAACAAGACGCAGAGCACCTGAAAAGGTGTTCTGATGTGACAGGTCACTGTCCTCCATGCGTCAATTCCCTGAGAATTTCCTACCTGTGTAAATGGTCAGCAGGACCACGCAAAGCAAAAACACCACCAGCTTCTTCATCTTTTTCTTTTTCGCCCTTTTCCTGCCTGAGCCCTCTCAACTCTGAGGTCCTGACCAGAGTCCAGAGGGGGTGAAAAGAGGAGATCCTCCTCCTCCTCTGCTTCCTCCTTGACTCTGGCCACAACACACTGCCTCAGACTACCAAGGTTTCAAATAAACTGTAAATATTAGTGACACATTAGCACATGTAAAGATATATAGTTTACCAATTAATGCTTTAAAGGTGAACAGTTCCTGTGAATAACTAACTAATTTACAGCTCCTTATTTTTATTATTGTACCCTAACAGTGTCGTTTTGCATGATTGAGTGTTAAAAATTATCCATATTATCGTATGCTGAGCTTTTTGTAGACCCCATCAGTTCCTCCTCTTTCTGAAACAAGCTGCTTTAGATCCTCCCCCTTTAAGACAAATTTGTTATGATCAGTTGATCCATGTAAACAGAAGATTTGCACGCCAGCTGGGCGGAGCTTCTGTATCCTCTCAGTGACATCATATAGAGCAAAAAGTAGAAAAAGCAGTCTGAAACCACCAAATACCTGCAGAGATGAGGCACGTCAGCTGAATGGGACAAACAAGATCCAGGCTATAAACAAAAGCAAAACAATCCTACCAGTGGCTGGTCTGAAAGACAGCACAGAGGCACTAATCACGGCAGCACAGGAACAAGCTCTGAGCACAAGATCCATAGAGGCTGGGGTCTAGCTCACAGATACAGACAGACAAACTGGTGATGGCTAACCAACCGGACATAGTAGTAGTGGACAAGCAGAGGAAAACGACCATAGCAGAAGTACCAAGGGCGGAGAGAGAGCTGGAGAAGATGTGGAGGGTGAAGGCAACAGTGGTCCCAGTGGTAATCGGAGTGCTCAGTGCAGTGACCCCCAAGCTGGGCTAGTGGCTTCAGCAGATCCCAGGAACAACATCCGAGATCTCTGTCCAGAAGAACGCAGTCCTAGGAACAGCCAAGATGTAAAAACAAGGAAAAGCAGAATAAGTCTATTTCAATGTATTAAACGTAGGTGTTAGGTTAGGTTGCAGGTAAAAGTCTGTCCACTAGATGGTGCTGCAAGCATAGTCATATGCATAGTTATAGTCTTGTTTTTAGATGCTCTTATATTTTTATGTCATACCAGCTGTGCACCCCATTCATAATGTAATATTTACATGTATCCGTCTGTTAACTACGTTTTATTTTCCCCTTTCTTTCTGCCTTTTTTCTTACAAACAAACAAAAAATGTTTGTAAGACAACATTATTAAATAAACGCGTTTGTTTTTTAAAGAATATTCCACACAAAGTACACTGAAACGTCACTTTGCTTGACCTGTGAATAGAGTCTGTACTGTGTGGCGCAGCAGGCGAGTCAGAGGAAATAACCACGATGACCGGATATGTGAAAGACGGCATCATGGGAAGTGGAGGATCAGCTGTTTCTACCGTCTAACCCATTTGGAGACCAGTCGGCATGTTCTGCCTTTTTCTCGTTCAGTTTTTCCACTTTGCATTTCTAATTTTTATTCTCCAAAACACCAGTGATATGACTGAATAGTCACTAATTAAGGTGAAGTAGCAGTCTAGCCGTTCTCAGCAGGGTTGTTATTCATTATCCTTTGTCACACACATTCGGACGGTGTTCCATGTTAAGTTACCCCTGCAGCTTAACCTTACACGATGTCTGCGCTAAATAAAAAATCTGAATCACAGCAAAGTTAAGAGTTGTTGTTTTTTATAAATTTCATTTAAAAAAAAACTGCCACAAAGAAAAGGAAATGCAATTGCAGCAAATATGGGAAATCTCTAGAAACTGGATTGAGCCGATTGAATGTGATTCTCGCAGAATTATGGATCAGGGTTTCCTATTTTCTTTTCTTTTTTTGTTAAATCCGTCATTTGAGTTTCACGGGTGCGCCCGTAGCATACAAACAGATGCATCCTAACGAAACTCAATAAACCAGCAGCTAAAATACAGTTATGAACAATGTTAAACGTTATTCTCAGAGAGAAATAAATCGATTCTGTCCCCGAAATCCAACTTTTGTGTTAGTTTCAAATATCTCTGAGCATCACGGGTAAAATGTCCCACACTCTCTCTCCCCTGCCTACATTTAGTTTGCTGAAGTCTGGACATCCTAATCTAACCCTTATTATTTATTTAGCTGCTGTACAGGATGCCTCCGGTGACGTTCGATGGAATACGTCATTGTGCGTCATTGTTACCATTTCCTCGCGACTCCCTTTGCACGTTTAACTTAATGCACGTGTCCTAATAACCACGTGGACTTATTACGGCCTCATAATGTCACTGCTCTGATTAATTCCCGGGACCCAGAGAGCTTTCTGTTCTCTCGACGCGATTATCTAATGCGCTCTGCGCTCGCAAGGCGCATGCGTGCTGATAACCAGCTGCTAGCAAGCCGGGGCAGCTGAATCAGAGATGAAATTTGAATTGTGAGATGTCGACTTTCAGTTACTTCCGTGTTCGCTCACATTCTAACGGAAACGGAAAATAGTCTCACCCCTCAGGGATCCCAGTTCCTCTTAAAGTACTGTTAACCTTATAATGTCAAACACAGCTGACTAAGAGCATGAGGATGGCCAGTGGTGAAATGAAACACAATACATTTACTGAGTGAACAGGTCATCAGCCTCACAGGGCAAACACCGACGACCACCAACACTCACCTTCACACCTACGACCAATTTTAGAACCACCAGTGAACCTAACCCCACTAACTGCATGTCTTTGGACTGTGGAAGGAAGCCGGAGAGAACCCACACAGACACGGGGAGAACTCCACACAGAGATGCTGGATTCAAACCCAGGACCTTCTTGCAACAGTGCTAACCACGAAAACCACCCTGCTTCCTTAAATATGATAAATACTTCTATAATATGAAACTTTAAACATTTTACAAATATTGTAGGCCTACATTGTGCTTCGTGCCATCTATTATAAGCGTTTAGTTTGCTGAATCATTATTACTGAAATTACCCAGCAGTATGTAAGTCATGACGTTTTTTCCTCCGTGGGTTGATCATCTTGTCATGTGAAAACTCTCTGCTGATGCTCTATCAGGAGGTGGCTCGTGGTTTTAACGTCATATCTCTGTCCTCTTGTTTACACCTTCCTATACGTGAAAATATATTTTAGCTGGATTCAGAACCAGCTTCCGGCTAGTGTTTGTGATCATGAGCGTCGCGTGGAGCTGTGGAGCGTGTCCGGTCTCCTTTAGGTGCCGTTTATCTGCCTTCTACTGATTTCCGCTCGTTAGCGTCTCGCCACGGTCCCGCAGCGATGTGCGGAGAAGGGGACGAGGCGCAGGACGACTGCGGCTCCCGGGAGGAGTGGACTCTGCTGTTCTGGACCTCCGTGGCCGTCGTGGTTCCGGTCATCATCACGCTGTGGTGCAGCGCACAACGCTCCAAGAGGAAATCGCACATGAAGGATTTCTTTCGCAAGAGCAAGCACGGCTGGCACTACACCGACCTGTTCAACAAGCCCACCTACTGCTGCGTGTGCTCCCAGCACATCCTGCAAGGCGCTTTCTGCGACTGCTGCGGCGTGTGCGCCGACGAGCAGTGCCTGCGCCGGGCCGACCGCAGCCTGTCCTGCAAGGAGATCATGGCCCCCTCCAGCCCCGAAGGAGCCATGGAGCATCGCTGGGTCCGCGGAAATGTGCCTCTGGCCAGTTACTGTGCTGTATGCAAGCAGCAGTGTGGGACCCAGCCGAAACTCTGCGACTTCAGGTAGCGTAGCTGGACGAGAACCGCTGAAGGGATGCAACAGATGTGCAGCCGTGTTTCTGCAACCAAAAGCCTCTTTTTACACCCACGAGTTAAAAGAAAAATGATCAAGTTTCCTGAGTTAGAGCTGGATGATAAAAGACCTCACTCTTTACTGTGGTTATTTAGTCTTCTTTATATTTGTAGATTGGTTTTTAATCACATCGATTTCTTCTTCTTTAGAATTTTAAATCTGGGTTTTCTCACGACTCAACATGACTTTAGGGTTTACATGTAATAACGGAACCACCTCTAATGGGCTCCTGCTGCTGTTCAACATAGCAAATTTCAATCTTAAAAGACCCCACCTCAGCATGACACTCATGCCCCGCTTTGTGAGCAGTTCAGGGTCTTCCTTTCATTGGCAGTATTTCTTTTTATGTGCTTCATCACCTTTCTTATAGTTTCGCTCCCCCTGCTCCTCCTTCAGGTGTGTGTGGTGCCAGACCACAGTGCACGATGACTGCATGGAGAGCTTGACGGATGGAGACGTGTGCGACTTGGGCGAGTTCCACAACCTCATCATCCCCCCTCACTACCTCTACCGTGTCAACAAGCTGCGCCGCAGGCACCCCGACGAGTACAGCAAGGTGTTGAAGTCACGACTGGCCTCGTCATAGTGCTCCTATGTCGGGTGCTCCGGGGATGTTTTAAAAATGCGTTTTCTGCTTGTATCTTGTAGCTCGGCTCTTCCTGTGGCAGCGGCTGGACTCCAGTGTTGGTCTTGGCTAACACGCGTAGTGGGAACAACATGGGGGAGGTGCTGCTGGGGGAGTTTCGCACCCTCCTCAACCCGGTGCAGGTCAGCTTGCAGCTCGCCTGCATCTTTTGTCTCAGTGAGAGCAAACTTTGTCATTGCTCTTTTTCAGATCCTGGAACTAATCTTGTTTTCTGCTTCACCTCCAGGTGTTTGACCTATCTCAGCTGACTCCTTCCAAAGCCCTCCAGCTGTGCACCCTCCTTCCCCCCGGCAGTGTCCAGGTGCTGGTGTGTGGAGGTGATGGCACGGTGGGATGGGTGCTCGATGCCATCGATGCTATGAAGCTAAAGGTGAGACGTCTCTGCGCTCAAGAAAAAAGAGCGATCTTTCTTTTACACATTACTTCTTCGCTTTGACACTTTTCTACTTTCTTTTGTCAGGGCCAGGACCAGTTCATCCCCAGGGTGACCATCCTGCCTCTGGGGACAGGAAATGACCTCTCTAACACTTTAGGCTGGGGAGCTGGCTATGCTGGAGAGATCCCCGTGGAGCAGGTTCTCCGTAACATCCTCGATGCTGAAGTGGTGAAAATGGACAGGTGAGCGGTGTTGATACTGATGACAGGTACTCCTCAGGATCAGTCAGAAATGCCTGAACAGACTGATCAGGTTCACCAGTCTTTTTAAAACTGTAGTCTCTTAGGTATTTGGGGAATTAAAACACCCTGTGTCCTGTGTCTTTGGCGACTATATCTATACAAAAGCGGTCAGATGTGTCTTCTAGTTGACGGCTAGTGTTTACATTTTCTTTCTATGTTAGGAAATTAATTGGTGAGTCACTTTGACCACTGTCGATCCTCAACATCATGATCATCCACTAGCTAACCCCTAAGATGTACCCTACTTTATTGTCCTTTTTGAGTTGAATAGGATCCATACCTTTAACCATAACCATGAACTCATCAAGAAAGTATTTACTAATGTCATAAATCAAGGGGTACAGCGTTTGTTATTCTCGTAGAAAACTTAAACCTCGGTTTCTGGCACAGTTTAGCCTCCTTCCAGAGGTACTTGGGTGAGAGGGTAAAGTACGAAAAGGTCAGAACTCCAGCAACAGTTGCTGAATATGAAAAAACTTTACTGGGTAACATGTTTCAGCTTGGGGCCTTCTGTAGGGTCGTCATCAGGTGGCTGTAGCTCATGTTCAGTCAGTGGTGTGGGCTTGTAGTCATTTACACTGCAAATCAGATGTGGTCAAATGCGTCTCACTTGACCTCGAGAAGTGGTTTGAGTGGCTGGGTCACATTGTGTCCTCATGGTTGTTTACATTGGATTTAATGTTTTCCACTTGTGATCTGATGTCACAAGCTGCACTTTCAAAAGCATGTGATTTACAAATGAAAAGGACATTTGTGTTTTATCATTTACGCTTAAAAAATTAGAGCTGTGTAATGTTATTACAGTCAGCATGAGTACCGAGACGTGAGGAAATGTAAATAGTCCAAATAGAAATAAAACTTTGATTCCTGAAATCCAAAGTTTTGACCCGTTTGTGTTTGTTTTCATTCCGCTAAACACCTTCATGATTATTTTCAGATGGAAAGTCCAGGTAGCATCAAAAGGCGTCTACTTTCGTAAACCAAAGGTGAGTTTTTTCTCTCTGTGCTGATTGATGAACACCGATGTCTTTCGTGACATGTTAATGCCTGACCCGCGGAAGCACTCAGCTGTACTATAAAGCAGACGCTGGATTTCCTCCTCAGGTTCTGTCCATGAACAACTACTTCTCTGTGGGGCCCGACGCTCTGATGGCGCTCAGTTTCCATGCACACCGTGAGAAAACGCCCTCCTTCTTCTCCAGCCGCATCATCAACAAGGTCCGTAATTTGAATAAACAAAGCAGGCTCAGGGTTTAAATATGAATGCAAAAACCTCTTAATCCTGTAACTGTTTTTGTTATTTTTGTTGTTTTTTTTGGTAGAGACATAAAGATGCAGCTTCATTTTGTAGTAATGAGTACTTTCCTCTTCCCACAGGCTGTGTACTTCCTGTATGGCACCAGAGATTGTTTAGTGCAGGAATGTAAAGATCTGGATAAGAGGATCGAGGTACGGTGGACTTGTGCACGTGATGAAGCATTATGCAAATTTTGTTTTAAGCTCATAAAGAGAATCAGAGTCACTGTAAGTCACTGCCATATCAAGCTTTCTCTATAAATGTGAATTGGTTGTCCTGTGACTTCAGCAGGGGGCAGAGAAACCAGTGTCTCATCTAGAGATGGACCGATCCGATATTACGTATCGGTATCGGTCCGATACTGACGTAAATTACTGGATCGGATATCGGAGAGAAATAAAAAAATGTAATCCGATCCATTAAATATCAAAAAAGCACCTCACAAAACTTGCGACATGGCGTAACTCGGCTCATAACCGTAGCATGTCGGAGCAGCGTGCTCACGTGATAGAGTGGCTGTGTGTATTTGGAGCCTCGCTACCAAACCAGCATTTCATCTCCAATGACGTTATCCCAGAGAGAAGTAACGCAAGTGTGTAAGTTCATCTCTGAATGTTTGTAAAGCATTCCCGTGTTAAGCTTAACAACTGATATATGGAGCGACAGCCTGTCCTGCTGCTACTTCAACCGTGAAACTGATCAATGATCAGCTGATTGGCTTTTCTGTCGCGACTCCGTCTCTCTTGTTTGTTTTTGGCCCACTTCGCGCCAGAAAGAGGAAACCAGCGGCGGAACAACAGCAGCACGTTTAAGCTTGATAAGCTGTTGTTAGGATTTATTTAATATTACTTTCTACACCAGGATCCTTTTCTACGCAGCTGACGGCTGGTAACTGTGCAGGGGCGGATCTAGCAAAGTTTAGCCAGGGGGGCCGATAGGGCATTAACAGGGAAAAGGGGGCACAAAGACATACTTTTCTTTCTTATTCTCATTTAAAATGTCTAGCTTTTAATAAATAATTATCTGAATCTTACACCCAAAGTTTTAATCTTATGTAAAACATATAGAAGTCCATTACTGTATATAGTAACTGTTAAGTCTAATACACCCTAGTAAGCTATACTACTTTTTCCTTTGGGAAGGTACCATCTGCGCAGTCTGCAATTATGTTGAAGAAAGATGTTGAATCTATTTAATTATTCTTGAAAAATAATTTATTTCTGTGTATTTTTTTTCCCACACTGCATCAAATTAAAGTTGATTACGTCGATTAAGCATCATGAGGTGGAAGGTTGGGGGTGGTTCCTTATTTATTTATTTTTGCTGGGAGTTTGCAACCCTGTTAGTTAGGTTGCTTAATATTTCTGCTAAGGACTCTTTAAAATACCAGAATAGGGAGGATGGAGCAGGTTTAAGTTTATTAGATTGATCAGTTTTGCTGAACTAAGAAATAGTTGTGTATTAGTGCAGTGTATTTTTTACATACAGGTATAACAGAATAGCTTTAGTGTTGTTGTTTATTTAAACTTGAGTATGATCTTATACAAAATGCAGCAATATATTTAAAAAAACAGTTTTATTGATTAAAAAACACTATATCGGATTCATATCGGTATCGGCAGATATCCAAATTAAAATTAAAACAGCGTCTGTATATAAGCCGACTGGTCCCAGTGTTGCCAAGTCGGTCCAAAAGCTTCTGATGAGACATGAAAAGAAAGTTCCAAAATACAAACATGTGAATTTACTTTAGAAATAATTATCTTCACACAGGATTTGAATCCTTCTGTCCTCTGCTCACTTGCGATTAGTCAGAGTCTCCTGTCACAGAGCCCAAAGACGCTGTGCAGGAATCCAGTTCTTTATCAGATCCCGTACAGTTTGCTGAACGGGTGTTTAGATGTTTTTGGTGCTGTTATGTAGCCAAGCTTTAATAAAAATTCACACTTTCCTTGATTACACTTTAATGAAAATGCAAAGGTTAAAAAAACAACCTGACAGCTTTTCAATTATAGGTTTCAAAATTTCAGAATCAAGAAGTGTTAATTACTCAGCTTTGCAGGTGCTGAAGATGTTTATTTTAACTTTAGTAAGAGCCTTGTTTCCAGTGCTGCCAGTAATAATGCTAATCTAATTAATTTGTTTATTTAATGTGTAAAAACAAATTAGATATTTTATAGTCAGCACTGTCTCATTTTTCTTACCTGGTTGATGTTTTCTATGTTTTGATCAACGTTTTCAGACATATTTGCCCATTTTGAGGTGGTTTTACTGACAAATGTCTCCATCAGTGTGTATCGTAGCTACAGCTCTTTAATATAAGACATTGTAAGAGAGATCCTTATTAAAAAATGTTTTTTATAACACATAAAGATTTGTGAAACATTTATGTGTGTTTGCATGTGTTCCTGCCACAGCTGGAACTGGATGGGGAAAGGGTGAAGCTTCCCAGTTTGGAGGGCATCATAGTCTGTAACATCGGCTACTGGGGCGGAGGCTGCAGGCTGTGGGAGGGTATGGGAGATGAACCGTGCCCCCCTACCCGGTAGGTCATTTAAGAGCATATTGGTCAGGAAAATATAAACGGTCCATCTGGCACCGACTGCTTCAGGTTACTATGGAAAGTAAGCATGCTATTTCCTGTCTCTGCAGGCTGGATGATGGCCTGTTGGAGGTGGTGGGTGTGTTTGGCTCCTTCCACTGTGCGCAGAT
Source organism: Simochromis diagramma (assembly GCF_900408965.1). Taxonomy (NCBI): domain Eukaryota; kingdom Metazoa; phylum Chordata; class Actinopteri; order Cichliformes; family Cichlidae; genus Simochromis; species Simochromis diagramma. The sequence continues at coordinate 606,423 of NW_024386885.1, forward strand.
CCAGGTCAAGCTGGCCAACCCTGTACGGCTGGGACAGGCTCACACTGTCAGAGTAAGGCTTCCTGTTTACCTCATTTACTGGCCACGCAGAACGACAGTAATTACTTTTCACTGCCATTCGCCTCAATCCAATCTAATTGTGACTAATCTGATTAGGCTTTTGTCACTGAGCTCCTGCATGTGTCCATTTACCCTCGATTGATTTCACCTTCATTCATTCTCCTTTTACATTGTGACATAAAGAGCGTTCATTAAAAAATTCACTGTTAATTAAGGCCTTCACACACCAAGCATGTAGTGAAAAAGCGATGCGTTTTTGCAGAATAGATATCCTGATGCATGCTTTTGAACATATTTCATGATATCAGGGAGTGAGTTGAGAATAATTTTATTTTGTGCAATATCTGCACAGATTTTACACACCTGGTGTGTAAAGCCTTAAGATTACAGCAGCTACTTTCAAACATCATTTTGTAAAAACTATAAATGCACACACCTGTGTGTGGATTTGCCTTTGCTGCTAGAGCGTACCCACAACAACAAACTCATTTTACTGGTATTTGAATACCTCACATATTTAACTACATAAATATTGTAACTGTGGTGATATTTTGTACGCAGGCAAAAAAAAGTCCAATGTCCAAAACTTGAAAGTTGTGTTTTACGGTTTATTTATCCAGTTTGGCAAGCAACAAACAAAGATCCATTTTATGTTGTTTCCTGCTGCTTCTCCAGCTCTGGAAAAAACCACAGGCCCACCCCAGTGCATGCTGGTCCTATACTACTGTCCTTTTACTTACAGAAAATGGCCTTACAGTTCTTCCTGTCTGACTTACAAAGATACAAAACAAAAAATTAAGCAATTATTAACCTAAAAATAAACCTTGTAAATAACCCAAGATAAAAAGTAAACCAAGAACAAAAAAAAAAGGAAAAAAAGAATAAATGGCTCCAGCACTGCACAGATTTTACACGCCCTGCTGTGTAAAGCCTTAAGATTACAGCAGCTACTTTCAAACATCATTTTGTAAAAACTGCAAAGGCGCACCTGCGTGTGGATTTGACTTTGCTTCCAGAGTGCACCCACAACAACAAACTCATTTTACTGGTATTTGAATATCTCACATATTTAACTAAATACATTTTAAAAGCATCGCTGCTAACTGAGGGTGTAGGTAATGGAGGAACAGAGTTATAGATGAGAAGAAAAATAATCTATATCAGTAACATTTTTTGTTTTGTTTGCTCTCACAGGCTTCAATCAGAAGAATTAGAAATATGGCTTAAAATACTGCTATTAATGGCCAAATCCAGTGTTTGCCTAAGCTTGCTCTGAAGCCCCCTGGTGGGCTCTGAAGGTACTTTAGGGTGGCACTTACACATACCTTCCAAAAAAAAATAAAAATAAGAGAATACATATAAAATCTTTCATATAAAAAATAAATACTGATTTAAAAAACAGGCTGTTAATGTCGAGGAAAGCTTTAAACTGGACTGTTGCCAATCTGATCTGAAATTTAAAAAAAAAGAACAAAGATGAAAGTTACTGATTTTAGTCTCACGTTGAGTTGTTATTATTAAAGGTAATAAAGTAAACCTTTTCTGAGCTACACATTTGTATTATTGGATTCTACTGGAGTAGCTTTGCATTAATCACAGTTCAAAATAAGTCTTATTTATCTTATACATGTCTCCCTATAAGTCAACTGTCTTCTGATTGGCTGTCTCTCCTAAACAGAAGGTTTGTACATCTGTGTTCACATCTGGAGCTGTGTGCCTGTGTGCTATATATGGTCATCTACAGAGCCAATAGTAGAAAAAAAAACCTGAAACAGTGATCACTTTTATATACATAGATTTAAAAATTTGGTCGTGTTTAGCATGAGCACCCACTGTTGTACCAGTATGTATACTTGATCGCTATTTAGACTGTGAATGTTTGGGCTAAGCTAACCTATAGGCCTACGTATGATTTAGCTAACATTTTTTCATTGTGCGCTGCTCTTCCATCTCCAGCTGGTTCTGAAGAGCTCCACGATGCCCATGCAGGTGGATGGAGAGCCGTGGGCGCAGGGCCCCTGCACCATCACCATCACCCATAAGACCCAGGCTTTTATGCTGTACCACAGCGCAGAGCAGACGGACGATGATGACGATGAAACCAGCGCCTCTGAGACGGAGAGCCCAACTCCTCACGACTCACCCAGGGCGGCGGGGCCGGCGTCTGCTCGAGCGTGACCCGCCGCAAACATCGTGTGACGTGAAGCTCTTGTTATCCTCGTTACTTATTTCTGCCTAGTTTGCATTATTCCCTCCTTTGCATTAGTCTTCCTCCTCCGAGGTCTTTGTAGTCACATCGTGATGATTAGAACAGACGTTTTAATTTAGAATCTTTTCAGAGAGCTCACAGACGGAGAAAGATTAGTTTGTTACTGAGCTGGCGTGAATTGTTTCTTCGGTCTTTTATCTACACACTCCCCTTTTAACTCAGAGCTCAGGCAGTCTCTCCTTGGACAGATTGCTCTTTAATTGCACTGATCCTCCGCGCCATAGATAATCTATAGACGACGATACTGTATTTATTACTCTGTATTTACAATTGAATTCTCCGTGCTGCCCTGCAGGTATCGGTGAGCCATTCTAACAGGTTGCCCAGGTTTAACCGACCCCTAAAAGCCATGTTTAAATCAACAGCAGGTGATGACGTTGTGTTTGTTGAGAGAACAGCAGGTTGCGCTGTCTGGTTGATGCTTTATTTCCCACAAATTTTGTATTCCACAAAAAGCACAAAAGGTGAAAGACCTGCGTTTGCTGGCAGGCCCCAGTGGCTCATGTGTCAAATGTGTTATGGTCTTTGAGGATCCTCATCGTCACACTGCTGGCAGGTTTTTAGTCACACAGGCTTTGAAATGTGTGGACTCGATGGGGCATGGACTCTGATAAAACCGCAGTGTGTTATCAATCAGCAGACATCAGTGTTTACGTTAAAGTGCACTGCCATTTGCCAAACTGTTAAATTATAATACGTTAAAGTGTATAAACTATGGTTAACATTCCTGTATGAGCTACAGGAAATAGCCAGAGTTGCTGAGGCCTGTTTGGGAAGTACTGCCAAGTAGACGTAGTTTAGTGGGTCCATTTTGCCTTCATTTTGAACCGTTGTTTTTCCTCTGTTTTGCTCCTGTTTACATATTTTGTGTTGCACTTTTTGGCATTTACACTGATAAGTACCTTAAACTGCCCAGGATGTTGACCTTTGATGTTACTGCTGATCGTCGTAATAGCTGCTGTTGAGATTATGCTCCCATTAACCCAAAAGTCACCACAAGGTGGCCCACTTAAGACAGTATTTCTGTAGACAGGATAATAGAGTGGTCTTCATATATATTAGGATCATTACACGCATGTACGTATCCATGTAATGTTCAGGTGAAATACTAATTCCTGTTTATTCTGTACTCAGTAGAATTTCTGCAGGAGGACTTTTCTGTTTCTGTGTTTTGCTGTTTGAGCTGGTCTGCTGCGAGGAGTCATATCAGGAATGTCTGTAGCTGTTAGTTAGTGCTTCGTTTTGAACCCGGAGCTGCTCCGAAGGCTGAACAGGGATACGAGTTTTGCCGCGCGATGCCTACTGCTTTCAAAATATGCACCTCCCTGGCAGTTAACCAAACCGCATGGTTTCATCGCCCTCTATTTGTTTGGCGAATGTTGTCGCTCAAGGACACCTGCTTGAACTTTTACCTTGTCATCCATGTTTACCAGAGCTGTCTGTGTTGCACTGAATTCTGCTTAAATGTGACAGGGTTTTAAAGCCACTAGGTCCTTAGCCACGCTAGCATCATGCTTCTAGTATATTTATAGAGAAAACACCCTGCTTTTTGTAGGAGTCACTACAGTTTTGTAGAGAAAGTCATCTCCAATGAATCCTAATGTTTGGTTGATTTAGAGCACTTCAGATCATGATGTGATACTCAAAACAGTAAAACTAAGTGTCTGTCTCAGGCTCAGCTACAGTTTTCAAACTCCAAACACAACCTGAGAAATGTTAGCATGATGCTAATTCTATATATACTTTTGTTTATAGAGAATTAGCATAATTAACATAGCAGGAACAACATGCCAACATCCTTGCTTGGAGCTGAATACAGCTGCAGTGGGTGTCATGGCTGCATCAGATACACATATTTTCAATTAAAATTTAATATTATGAAACGTGAATTAGACTGCTGATTCCACCAGCGTTTCTGTAACTTTAGCTCAATCTTACCAAACATATAAAATATGGACGTTGGTACTGTCATGTCACCTAAATTTTAGCATTTGGACTTTTTGGTTATTTTGAGCCAGAAGTCGCCATATTTGTATGAGAGGGTGAAGTGCCACATTTTTAGCTTGATTACCAAGTTCTGTGTGTAAATACTGTTACATTTAATCATTAATTATTATTAGTATTATTATTATCATTGTCTTGCTCTCTTCCACAGCAGTTCTTTGTCCTGTCTTTCCCCCCATACACCTAGCTGCTCGCTGCAGGTTTCTTCCTGTTAAAAGGGAGTTTTTCCTTCCCACTGTTGTCGTGCTTGCTCATAGGGGGTCGACTCAGTTTTCTCTGTACACTTTAGGATCTTTACTGTTGAATCTATAGTGCTTTGCTTTGAAGCGACTGCTATCTAGATTTGGATTTGGTTCTACATAAATAAAATTGAATTAAATTAGTAATTAAATATTAGTGCAACATGCAAAAAACAGCCCTTATTATGACATGCTTTTTAAAAATTATTATCATTGTTATTTATTTACAAATTTAAAAAAAATATAATTAAGTTATAAAAAGTGAAGCACAACCTTCTTGGATGGACTGTAGCAGCAAGCTAAGTTATATGTAAGATAACTGCAGTGAAAAGATTACATGCTCAGTGTAACTACATTTTCCATCGCATTAATCCGATTATCTGAGGTAAAGTCTAGAAGACAGCGATTGTTTACAGCCGTCTGTGTTGACATCCACCTGTTACAGCGCTAACAAAGCAAACTATAAGCCTTAATAAAATTCACCCGCTGCACAGCTGTTATGAAACCCTCCACATTTTTTCTATCAAGCTGTGAACGTGTTTTCTTCTGCGGCAACGCTGGACACTCGAACACGGCACTCTCGTTTGAATAGAGCCTCAAGTGGTCATTCAAGGAACTGCACTCCCTGTGATGCTAGCGCGGCTAATGAACTTGTTTGGGAGATATGACTGTGACATTAATGGTTGTTTTGAATTCTGCCAAGTCATAGCTTATAGTTTATTATTTATGAAGACACAGAACAGTATTTATTTAGAGTCTAAGGCAAATTGAGTGAAGCTGTGCAGCTGTCCATCACTGGGATTAGATTACTAGAGCTCAGCTTTTGCATTTGAAATTCAATTGTTACATTTCACTGTGTTGTGTGTACAAAAATGCTGTTGATATTACTTCGTTATTGCATATTGGAATATAGCTATTTCTTTTTGACATGGGTAAAATTATAATAATTATAAAGAGTGAGAGACATCTGCAGAAAACACAAAAATCACAAATTTTTATTACAAGATGACTCCATTAGAAAAACAACAGAAAAACTTTAAACACAGAAACGCCATCTGAGGGGGAGGAAAAAGCTTTTATCAAACAATCAAGTCAAACAAAGCTGTTTACAAAAAGAATCGTAGCGAGGGTTTGATGGGTTACTACTACTACAGGTGAGAGAAACTCATTTTGATTGAAATGAATGTAATGAAGCGATCTTTTGAATTTGATGACATTCCCATAAATATTTTCATATATAAACCAACTGTGTTTGTCTCTTTATTCACTTTTATGTAGACATCTGAAAAGCAGCAGCCATGATCTCTGGTCAAAGATTACAACAGCAGCTACATACACACTAACAAACATGACACATGATGTTTGAATTCGTTAATCATTCACCAGTTTTGCAAACACTGATAAAGAGACAGTTTGAAACAGCAGCTACAACACTTACACTGTGTTTTGTGCTGACCTTTATTCACGTAATATTCATCTTGGATCCTTTTAATCATCAAATCATTATTTAAAAAGGAAACATTGGGTGTCATTTTTAAGGTTCTGATCTAAAGGGAGAGGATCCCAAACTCTTTAAGAAAAACAAAACTGATGGTCTCCACCAAGGCCAAGATCAAGTGTTAATGCAAGTGTTAATCACACATCATCCAAGACTAAACAAAGCTGTAATAAAAATAATAATAATAATGATGATGGTGATGATTGCACAGCACTTTTAAAGACAGAGTTAAAAGAGCGGTGTGGAACAGTTCAAAGAACCTGACCAGAAATCGGAGGCTAACTGCTCCAATAAGGTCTCAGCAGGTCTGTAATTCTACTACTACTAATAATAATAATAATACTAATACATTTTATTTGAAAGTACCTTTCAGAAGACTCAAGGACACTGTACACAGCAGAAAATTAGAAAGCAAGCATAAAAGCAGACAATTTACAAAATCATAAAACAGGGTTAAAATAGCAGAATGGAAAAGGTTACGTGGGATAAGCTATTTTGAACAGGTGAGTTTTGAGTCTAGACTTAAAAAGAGAAAAGGAAGTGACATTTCTTATGTCAGGAGGAAGGGAATTCCAAAGTCAAGGAGTAGAGCAGCTGAAAGTGGCAAGATGAGGGGAGGGGACAGAGAGAGAAAGAGAAGAAGAGGATCTAAGACACCCTGATGGAATGGTGATCTGAACCAAATCAGAGCGATATGGAGGGGAGAGATGATGACTAGCCTTAAATGTATACAAAAGTATTTTAAAACTGATGCGATATTTGACCGGGAGCCAATGAAGCCGCTGTAGGACGGGGGTGATGTGGTGAATAGAAGGGGTCCTGGTGATAATACGGGCAGCAGAGTTCTGGACATGTTTGAGTAAGACCAAAAAGAAGTGAATTACAGTAGTCAATCCGCAAAGTAACGAGGCTATGAACAAGAATGGCGAATGAACATGGTGGCATGTGGAGTGAGACAGTTGCACAGTTGGAAATATGAAGACTGCGTGACATTATTGATGTGTGAATTCAAAGATGAAGTTAGTTAAGTATGAGTGGAGTTGTGTGCCAACTACCTTATCTAATACAGGAAAGAGACTGGCTTTCTAGAGCTTTAAATGTTGTTAATAAATTTTAAATTAGAATCTGATAGATGGTAAATGGTCTGTATTTGTATAGTGCTTTACTTGGTCCTGAGGACCCCAAAGCGCTTTACACTATACACAATCATCCACTAGAGCTGGGCAATATAAGATTTTTTCATATCACGATATGTTTTTTTCATTTCAGGCGATAACGATATCTATCACGATATAAGCCAAATAACTATATTTGTAAGATTTAAATGTGCCGTTGCTCACAAGTAAAATGTGAAATAATCAGCAGCTTGTTTTTATTTAAATATTTATTTCCCATAATAAGTTCAACAGGGTAGATGTACTTAAGGAACATGCGACTTTTTCAGATAAATAAAGGCAAATATTGCAAACTACACAAAAGGCAGCCGCTAAAGCGTTTAAGTTTCAAAATAGAACAAACGAAACAGGCTACTAAATTGTCAATTCCACTTAGAAACAAAATATTAATTCTAAAAATAAATCTTAGTTTGTTTTACAGAAGAACAGACAAAACTGACTAACTTTTGTTAATATCAAATAAACTGAGAACTAAAAGGAAATTCTCAATCTCTCTTTGTTGTATAGCTTAGCTTTTCAAACAGTTTTAACAGTTACTTTAGTCTGACAAAAGCCGAATGACGAATTAGCGCTTCCAGTCAGAGATTGAGGCTGACTGAATACACACGTACACAGGTATTTTTTAAAACGGAGATTTTCCGTTTTCGTTTTAAAAAATAATCCCGTCCACACATAAAGGGAGAAATGAAGGAAAACGCTGCTATGAACATGCCAAAGCAGCAGGTGGCGCTAGATTCCTAACCGTGTAGAAATGTTGGCCAATCAGAAGTCTAGAAGCCTCGGTGGGAAAAAGTAAACAAAGCTGGGGCATAGAAGCAGAACAGAGTCGTATGTGTGGAGGGACAGTAACTGTGTGTATATGTAAGCATTTAAACACTGCAGAGAGTAGAATTAACAGTAACAGTATTGTAGAAATTCATTTCACCGAAACAATAACGTGGCGCACAGTGTGACATCAAAAAATGCGCACACCTTTGACGCTGCGTTTTCTCCGTTTTTCTAGTCCACACATAAATGCAAAAACGGAGTTTTCAAAAATATCCACCCTGGCCGGAGTTTTTAAAAATCTCCATTTTCAGTGACCAAAAACGCCGTTTACGTGTGGACGGAAGGTGCAAACGGATAGAAAAATTTGCGTTTTCAAAAATACCCAGGTACGTGTGGACGTAGCGCATGCACCAGTTTATTGTATTTCCAGACTTGCTTTCGGCACAATTTACAGTGCACGCTACTCTGTTTTTTGTCAGACTTGAAATAGCCGAAATACCTTCACACTACGGAACTTCTATGGCTCTTCCGTTCGACAATCTCTCCGGCATTGGAACCATCATCTGTTTTCTCTTCGGTAACCTTCGGTCACGCTCGGTTGATTTTTCTAGTCGGCACACTCATTTCCTCCATTACCCGGGCGGTACGGTGGCTGGCTGCTTCCCAAACAAATACACATGTGCGGCTTGGCACTTGTGCTGTACGTAACAAGTCACGTGACGTGACGCTGCGGCTGTGATTGGTTCGGCTCTGCGCTACTTAATTTGGATTGGCTGTTCTTTTTTTTTTTTTTTTTTTTTTTAAGAGGACAAGAGCGGCGAGGTCTATCGCGATAGTTTAATTTTTCTATCGAGAAAAAGTTATATCGCGATACATATCGTTATCGTTCTATCGCCCAGCTCTATCGCCCAGCTCTATCATCCACCCATTCACACACTGGTGATGGCAAGCTACAGATAGATATATACACAAATCTCATAATGCATTCAGGCTTCAGATTAAAATCAAATATTGGTTCTACTTCTTCTGATTTCTATGAGGACGCGAGTGTTGTGTTCCTGAAGAAGCATGGCCTTTGGGTTTATCTTTCTTGGTGAAATCAGATCCTTTCCCGGATCCTGAAGACTTATGCCCTCCAGCAGCGCTGTGCGGCCTCCTGTCTGGATCTGAAGTAAAACATAGTAGTTAGTCAGTTGTCTTTAATGTAGGATGCGCACCACTTGCTAAACAAATCAACAAACAAATAACACTCCTACACAGTTTTTATGTACAAAATACAATAATCCCTTAAAACTATACACCGCGCAGAGAGTGAGGTTTGCACCCAGAGTGCTTCTTGTTGTATGTGTCCTGTTTATTTAATCAGTGGAATCGTGTTGTTATTCATCATCTGATTGGCAGGCTGACATTTTTTAATAACGCATGAGGATTTGATTCATACTTGATTTCTCAGAAGAAGCATGGCCTTTGGGTTTATCTTTCTTGGTGAAATCAGATCCTTTCCCAGATCCTGAAGACTTATGCCCTCCAGCAGCGCTGTGCGGCCTCCTGTCTGGATCTGAAGGAAAACACAGTAGTTAGTAATTTGTCTTTAATGTAGGATGAGCGACACTTGCTAAACTAATCTGATTTAAATTTATTAAATATCAAAAAGCAGAGAAACCCATGGTCAGATCAGAAGCTGGAACCTTTTCTGGAAGCATTTTTGTTTTAAATATCACAATATAGTTTGCACACAGTTTTGTCACATTTGACCTCTCACCTCACTGCTACATTTCACATCTGCCTTCCTTTCAAGTTGACTGCAAAATGTGCTTTAATTTAAAAAGAAATACTGAAAAAAAAATACTGTCAAGAGAAACAGAATGAGCTGATGATTTATGCTGCGGTATACAATTATATAAGCCCAAGTTTTACATGGCCAGTTATTTACAAATGAATACATATTAGCCATTAGCTCCTCCTATATAGTTCTTAAGTACAAAATGGAATAATCCCTCAAAAGTAAACACCGCCCAGAGAGTGAGGTTTGCACTCAGAGGGCTTCTTGTTATGTGTACTGTTTATTTAATCAGTGGAATAGTGTTGTTATTGATCATTTGACTGGCAGTCTGACATTTTTTATAACACATGAGGATGTGAGTGCTTCATACTTGATTTCTCAGAAGGAGGATGGCCTTTTGGTTTATCTTTCTTGGTGAAATCAGATCCTTTCCCGGCTGGTTTACCTCCTCCAGGAGCACTGTGCGGCTTTCTGTCTTGATCTAAAGGAAAATATGCAAAACGTCTTCCACAGTTAGTCGGTTGTCGTTAACACAGGAGATGTGCAACGCGTCCACTAATCTGAACTGTACACAGGCATACTGAATTACATTTTGTCAGGTTTAAAATGAACAGTGTGAATGCTAGAATTACTATAAATGTTTGATTTGTGAAGTTGCTTTTAAAGGCACATTTACGAACCCAACATACAACATCTGCTCAATGAGAAGCTGTTTTTATTGGAAAGGTTCCAGAACTTTGGTTACTGCTGCTGTTAACTTCGCTGTCGAGGACTGCTGCAGACACGCACGGCACACTGAACTGTAATGTACACAGTGGTCGCAGACGCTGCAATTCCTCGCGCCTCCGGCTGAGCCGCTGTCTCCATCGACGGGGAGGCAAACATTGCAGGAGGCGTTGGATCCAGGGAAAAATATCTGCATATGTATGTATATGTGTGTGTATGTATGTCCAGAGTTTAGCTGAGACAGTGTCCTTCACCCTGCCAGGCTAAGTAAACAGTCTTCCAGCCAACCCCGGTGGCCTTGCGTAGGATAGGAAGAACAGTCTGTTATCAGGGTGTTTTTGTTCAGATCCAGCCTTGAGACCACAGCTGGCGCTGAAGTGGTAGCCGCATGAAATGATGGTGGTTTTTACTTTAGTGCAAACAACTCATTGGAATTTCAAAGCTGTTCTAACAGTCCGACACTGGTCTCTCAATCTCCCGTTGGAGAGCCGTGAGCTTCTCCATGATGTTGTCATTCTTGCGCTCAAAGAGCAGATTCTGAGGACTCACGACCGCTGTGAGCTTCTCAAGGATGTGACCCAATGTTCGCTCAGAGGTCTTATTCTGAGTGTTCACGGCAGCCTCAAGCTTCTCCAAGATCTTATCCGTGCTGCGCTCAATGAGCCCATTTTAAGAACTCACGACTCATCCCATCATTTCAATCACAGCGGGCAGCCTTGTGGGGGTTTGAACAGCCGATTCCGCTTTCTTTAATCTTCGATAAGCCAGGGCCAAGCCAGCTCCGATCAGCAAAAACCCTGTTATCATGGTTCCGAAAAGGTAGATAACTTCAATGTCCTCGATCGACAGTCCCGCCAGGCACACGACCCTCCAGTTATGCCACCCGTCCATCGTGTATCCAGCAGGGAAAGTCCCTCCAGGACACTCAGGCTCACCCGAGCTCAGGCTTCTCGTTGAGAAGAGGGTGTCAATTTCATTCAGGGACCAGTTGATCAAATCCATAATTCCTCTTTTTTTTATGAGGACTTATCACTGTTATCAATGGTGTGCTTTTTATTGCAGTTAATCAATTGAGTGTTCTTAAACTTTGGGTCCAAACATTCATTTGGATATTATTTTGACGTGCGCCAACCAACCTAAACATTTCAGAGTAAGCACTCCTCATCATGGCAACAGCACTCCCCATCAGCAGTGGTCTCCCCCACCAGGAAGATTTGCCACACCTTTAAAACTGCTTAGGAGCAGATTGAAGAACATAATAAAGTTCAGCCCATCGACTTAAACTCCAAACTCCACAGACCAAAATCCAGCTGAGCATCTGCAAGAACAAGCTGAATCTTTCCAGACGCCACGGCAAACACAAATGTGTCACAGAGCTGCTTTTGCACCACAATGAGGATCTACACAATACTGGACAGGTGGCTTTAATGTTACGGTCGATCAGTTTATGACCTCAATTTTAATAATGACTGCCAGGAATGAAGACAACACTTTGGCACAAGGCTCGTTTTGACATGTGTCTTTTATACTTTGAAAGTTTAAATAATTTATGATGGGTTTACTGGTTATGGGAGGACTCGGCCTCAAAGTGCTTCTTGCCTAATAGCTTGTAAAAGTGCCTAGCTGCATTCTATTACTGCCAAACCATGAAGGACATCTACAAATGTCCGTAAGCTTCTGCGTGAGTATGGGCGATGAAGTAAGGTAATTTTAGAACCAATCCCTGTCTAGGTCTTCACCCACCTTCTTCACGTGTTTAACTGACTGCACGATCATGGTTGTCTTTCAGAACAGAGACATGCCCAGTGGTAAGTTGTTAAAACACTAAATGCACTATCAGATTGATCGAGTTTGGCTTAAGCACACTGACTTTTAGTAGATATGATTTCATATCAGGCTGAAATAAAACAAAGGTGTTCCTTCAATGTGTGTAACAATACTGTTTATTAAAAAAAATGGGGCTTCATCTTCCTTCTGTCTTTCATCATTTATAAGCTGGCTTGCAAAGGGTAGGTATTATGTGTCATTGAATTTTTAATTAGCTGTTAGGGCACCAATTAATTAACACATTGTCCCGTTTGTGGTGATTGGAGACTAAGCTGTTTACACAGACATATATGATTTTTGTCATTACAGACGTGTGTGTGTGTAAGAGAGAGATTTTAGGTTGTATCTTACTTGTGTTTTGTTGGGCATAAAATCGAGGTTGCCCAAAATGTTGCAATCGAGGTTGGGCCTGTGGATAATGGGGTGGATTCCATCTTTGCTGTGGTCTAATAAAAACGGGGATAGGAACCGGCTGGTAGTACGGCTGGATGGGTGGACTGCTCAGTGGACTGTGGAACGAGGGGTTGCTTCTCTGCTGAGGCGCTGCTGAGTAATGAAACAGTGAAATGAGAACGCACTCTGAACATCTTTATCACACTGTAAAGGATCACGTGTCACAAAGTGCTTGTAATGTTTTAAATAGTTTTCACGTATGTGCTTGAGGAAGGAAATTAACGATATTACAATATGATTTGCAGTATTTTAAATAAAAATGTAACATACGTTTTTTTACACAGTGTGCCTTCTCTTGCAAATACGCTCAAATAACAAGTGCAGGGAGGTGTAGTCAGTAATTATAGCTGTACAACAAGACCACATTATCGTACGTGTATTATTAACATGAGATCATCTTTAAAATTATAGTTACAGTGAATACCTGTATCACACTAGGAGATAGTCAAACTGGCAGATGTTTTCAGATACTCTTTCAGTTCACATGTTACTGTATTCAAATATTATCCTATAATAACTCCTCGCTGATATAAACTTACCAGAATTTGGCTGGGATTCACTACCTCCAGCACTTTCTGGTCTGGAGGCAGGAGCTGCTGTTTCACCTGTTAAAAACAAAGGTTACATTTAAAGAGTGCTTCCCAAAATACTTCCCAAGAAACAGTCACCACTGAAGAAGAATAAATTCATGAACATTTAACAGAAAATCCTCAACAGTATTTTCCACAAGACACAAACTCACCAGAATCCCCAAATGCACCAGTGTTAAGATCTGCATCAGAACGTGAAAATGATTGGCTTCGTTAATCTTTTAGAATATGAATCCAAATTTACATTTTCTGCTAATGCGTGCCTGCACACAGACCTGCTTTAAAGAATGGTAATCTGGCCTCAACTGGCTGTTTAAGCATCGCCATCAGAGTCTCCCTCAGGGCTGCAGCAAAGCTCTGCGTCGCTATCACCTTCTTGGAGTCCAGATTGATTCGAGGCACGTGAGGCTCAAACTTTACAACTTTGGGCAACACAACTGAAGCCTGTGGGGGGGAAAAGAAAGGTTTTTATTTAAACGTCCTAATTATTTAACTTAACCACGCCCATTCTATCTTATTCTTTAGTTTAAGTTTTCCACGGGTGTTCGTCTCACCTGTAGAAAAGCCGAGGTTTGGGATTGACTCAGCAGCCTGTTGATATCTTCTCTGGCTTTTCCCATCCTATTATAGTTTTCGTCGAACTTCTTTGTGAGATCCCGAAGTTTCATCTGACCGAGCTCCAGCTCACGGTCCACCTCAGTTTGGGCCTCGCGTTCATCTTGAGCCAAGATGTCCCTCATCTGCTGATAGACAGCTGCGAGTGCCGTCTTTCTTTTGTTTGCTCCATCCTGGAACAGTAACAATAAGATAAGATATGACAACAGTGAGTTTTTCATAGTTACTGCCAGCACATTTACTTTGTCTCTGTATGACATGTGGAAATTACCTTCAGCATACTCTGCATGTTGTTCATTTGAAACACAACATTTTCAGTCTTCTCCATTTTCTCATTCAGCAAACCCAACTTGTCTCTGAGGTCAGACTATAAGAACAGACACAGAACAGCTTAAGTGCACAAATTCCATACAGACACTGCTCAGAGGGCCTGGAGAACTTTGCAAGTAATGCTTTGACTGCATGTCCACCATCTGCATTATTCCATTATTTCATTTTTCAACTACATCTTACATGCGGAAATGTTTTATATTGTTAAACTTTATTTATAATGAGGTCATTCTTATCTGTTTCTAGTGTTGCCTTGACTAGAGATCAAAGCAGACACAGCTCAATGCCTGGCATACGACACTAAGAAAAACTTGTTAAAGCAAGGAAGACTTGAACTTGGCTGTCATTTACAAACAGTTGTACACAAGGGTCCCTTTTCAGGTATGAACCCACTTCCATCTTTTTTATACAGATGGAATGTTTCCTCTCCAGGAAGTCAGCTGACTGCCATCTTTGTTTAAAGATATACACACCAACATATTGATTTATAATATTACAAATTAAATAAGTTAAAACATGTATGAATTAAGGAGAAACAGTTAACTCTGTACATAAGTCAGTGTTTAATACAGTACAATCGTCAATGTGAATGCAAACACACCTCCTTCAGGTTCCTCTGCTCCTCCGGAGTTAAGAAGGAGCATCCTTTGTGGATATGCTGGAGGCAGAAGCTGCAAATCAGACGGTCATGCTGGCTGCAGAAGAACTCCATCAGCTTGTGGTGGTCGGAGCAGATGCGCTCCGACAGGTCCCCGACAGGCTCGCTCAGCTCGTGGAGATGGAAGACGGGGTTTTCCCGGTGAGGGCGCAGGTGCTCCTCACAGTAAGACGCCATGCAGGTGAGGCAGGTCTTCGATGCTTCTGCTTCCATGCAGGTATCACAGCGGATGACATCGTCTTTCTCCGCTTCGCTCTCTTCTTCGCTCTCTTCTTCTCTCTCCTCTTCGCTCACTTCTTCGCTCTCCCCTTCGCTCGCTTCTTCGCTCTCCCCTTCGCTCGCTTCTTCGCTCTCCTCTCCTCTCTCCTCTTCGCTCTCATAGCCTCTCTCCTCTTCGCTCTCCTCTGCAGTCAGGTTGTCTTCGCTCTTGCTCGATCTCAATTTAAAGGTCTCCACGACGGCGATGAGGACCGTGTTTTTCTTCAGCTCGGGTTTGGTGTCGAACACGGTTCGACACTGAGGGCAGCTGTACGAGTCCTCCCAGCTGGCGAGCAGGCAGTCCTGGCAGAAGTTGTGTCCGCAGGGGATGGTCACCGGACAGTCAAAAGTGCTCAGACAGATGCTGCAGGTCAGCTCATCCTCCAGACTCATGATAGAAAACTGAGACTCGTCCACTTCGGCCATGATGGGACTGATGCGAATGAAGCTGCGAGGCACAAACGAAACTTATCATTACAGCAGATAATCAACGAAGGCCAACCCCTCCTGTAGTTAAACAACAGCAAACGCACTCGCACCAAAACTCAGAACAGCCATTTTACTGCAGTAAAGTTCATGACGTTGCACATAAATAACCACTAACAAAGAATCCACGCGGAGCTGCTGCTGCAAAACAAAACGCTGCAGACCGCTTTATACTCACAGGCCTCTGCTGCGCGTGATGAAAACTAGATTTTCTTCTGGCTATAGAAAAAACAGTCTTCCTGCTTGCGTAACAGGACTCGTGATACAGGTACCACCCTCCGAGCGCACGTCAGAGCCAAATAATTTTTTTTTATGAACACATTCTGATTCTCGCTGTGAGAAATAAATGAGTTATTTCTCATCCCTTTTTACACATTCAAAACATTTTTTAAAATGGAAAACGGTGAAAAAGTCTGTTCGAAGAGAGTCGTGTGCCCGCTTTAACCTAAAACGTACCTGCTCCTTATGCCACCTGTCCTTCTGAAAAGAAAGACATGTTTTTTTCTTGTCTTTTTTTTTTACTAGTAATAATCACTGGTGAATTCAGAAGACATCTTTTTAAAACTAGAATAAATGAATTGTAGCAATAATTTACCAAATACACTTACTTACACTCTGATCCACAAGTATTTGGACAGTTACAGAGGTTGTGTGACTTTACCGCTGTATACAACTATAGTGGATTTTAAATGAAAAATAAATCAAGCTGTGACTGAAGTTTTGAATTTCAGGTTAAATTCAGGGGGTTAATCAGAATATTACATTATCTGTTTAGAAATTACAGTAATTTTTTATGCATAGTTCTCCATGTTCAGAGACTCAAAAGTCCCTGGATAATTAACTTGACCAAGAACCAAGAACACTCTTGATTGTATCACTGTCGAGGTCTGCAATCACGAGATGCCTTCATAAATGTAAATCCAGACGGTTTAGAACAAGATGAAAACCACTGGTTACACTAAGAAACTGGAACAACAGGTTAGGAAAAGTATGAAGAAGAGGAGACACAGCTCATGATCTGAAACAGACGACGACATCCGTCAAACATGGTGGAGGCAACATTATGGCACAGGCCTGTACGACTGTCAGTGGAGCTGGCTCGCTGTTAATAATGTGACTGCTGATAGAAGCCACAAGATGAATTGTGAGGTATACAGAGTTATACTCCCTGCTCAGATTCAACCAAATGTTGTAAAAAGGAGTGGACCCTTTACACTGCAAATAGATAATAACCCAAAACATATGGGAAAAGCAACATTTGGTTATGCCTAGCTGAGTGCTGGCAGGCACTGACTGCAAATGATTTTCTTCCAAACATTAAAAAGCAATCTTGATAGTAAAAATCATGTTAGTTTGTCCAGTTATCACAGAGCCTCTAAAAATGGGTTTTATTGTATAAAAATAGGTCTAATTCCTAAACAGTTAATACCATTTTTAAACCTTTGCACTAAAGCTGAAACTCTGACAGAACAGAAATCAAGAAACATGGTGACCTGGAAACAGCAGTGAACACTTAGACACAAGGAGCACGCACAGCCAGGGAGACAACGACGTGACACAGCTGGATCTGAGTAACACTAACCCTCAAAATAAAACAGGAAGTAACACGCACATCGAGACCCAGAAAAGGACACGTAAGCTTGACATTAGGAAAGGGGACTAACAGACATGGAAGCAAGTGACAGACTGGGGAGACAAGGGATGAGACGCGAAGGAAATGGAAACGGGTAAGGCAGACCGAAGACAGACATGACGGAGACACAGAGAGGGGGGGAGTGAGGGACAAAACATGGGGACGAGACAAAGCCATGAAAGAAACCTAATATCAAAACAAGACACCATGAAGTAAAAAATGTCAGAGACCCTCAAAAGACCAGACTGTACAAAGCTAAAACTCAAATCATCTTCCTAATGCAAAAGAAAGAATAATGAATTTACACAAAACTCGAAACCCCTTTGCTTCAATCTTTATTCACACTATTTGTTTATTTATTATTTGACATGTTTCTATTATATAGCGAGGAGCAATCATAAGCATTTTAAAGAGTTTTATTGGAAAAGAAGTCAAATTTAAAACAACACCACAGTATTTATAGTGTTACATGCACTGACCATACGATAAAACATCCTCGTGACTTCATAGATCTGGGAGCAATTTGGTGATGACCAGTGCATGATGGGTCACCGTGTCATAAGTGGTTCAAAGTGATCAAATCACCATTTTGGATTCAACACCAGATCTTAATCTGATGCAGAATCGATGACCAGTGTTTAAGAAGCAGGAGATTTTGACCAATATTAGCACATTACTACATGTTTTGCATGTGATCTGTAAGGTTTCATGGTTTTCCACTGATACAGTTAATGGAGCCAACAAATGTGGCAGCCAAGACCTGCACCTGGATAAACAGCGAATAAGAAGGCTGTCCGGTAACAATGGATATAAATTATGCACAAAGCAGTTAATATTTTGTGGGCGATCGTGGCTCAAGAGTTGGGAGTTCGTCTTGTAATCGGAAGGTTGCCGGTTCGAGCCCCGGCTTGGACAGTCTCGGTCGTTGTGTCCTTGGGCAAGACACTTCACCCGTTGCCTACTGGTGGTGGTCAGAGGGCCCGGTGGCGCCAGTGTCCGGTAGCCTCGCCTCTGTCAGTGCGCCCCAGGGTGGCTGTGGCTACAATGTAGCTGCCATCACCAGTGTGTGAATGTGTGGATGACTAAATGTGTAAAGTGCTTTGGGGTCCTTAGGGACTAGTAAAGCGCTTTACAAATACAGGCCATTTATTTTATTTTTTTTGATAAACTGGATTATTAAAATAAATTACTTATTTTTTGTTTTTACTTCAGGAGGAAATATGGCTACAATAGCTTTTGGTTGCTTAGTAAACTGAAAAACTGAAAACTGAAACACCATAGGACACCTTTAATTATAGCAACAATCGCACCAGCTGACTGTGTATGGTATTCATTGTTGCATTTTGCAAAAGGTAATGGAGGAGCCATTTGAGAAAATCCAGAAGGCTGGATAGATAGCCTCTAAAAAGGCAGGGTAAGGGAACTTGATAGTGTGGAAGGGATACGCCCTCTCTGCCACGCGATAGAACGTAGCGGTGCCGGCCTCGCAATCCAACAGCACGCCGACACGCTTTGGATTTGGATTAGCAAGCACGGTCTCAGTGCTGTTATGCCAGACTGACAGGCCGACATCAAACCACTCGACGCACCAGGACTGGACGTTGCGGCCCAGTCGACTGGTGGGGCCTTTGCGGTCGATGCTGCTGTAAGCCAAGCCTATGCCAATGAAGTTAATGTTGGTCAGTCGCACTTCCCAGTAATGGCGTCCTGTAGAGAAACCCTTGGAGGCGAGCACCTGGGAGCAGACAGCAAAGCGTCCGGGGCAGTCGGGGTAGTTTATGTGCTCGTCTGACACGGAGGCCTTAGTGAAGTTCTCTGTCAGCGCGATGCGTTTATGGGCGGTGCTTGGATCGAAAGTGAGTTCTGTGGCGTCTGAAAGGGATAAAAGGAAAGACCATTTTATTTTAAAAAACAAACAGACACGGCTGCTGTTGCTGCATGAGCGGATGATGCCTGCTACACTTACATTTCAGAAGTTCACCTCTCTTTTCAGCTGTGCTTATGTCTGGGGGAATATCTGGAGCTTCTACAATTAAAGACAAAAAAGTAAATCATTTGTGTTGCCATATTGGAAAATGGACATGGTTACTGTAAAACTGGAATTGTAGCTTGTGCCAAGTTGGGGTGTATTTACATGGTGATAGTGATGATTTTGTTTGCTTTCCACACAGCTGTCAGAGTTGCAATAAGTGAAATAAAGACATAGACCAAGTTTGTCATCAAGCTCAGAGATAACAGAAGATGAATGGCACCTGTTCTAAAGTCTGTTTTGTGCTGCTGGGATTACATTAGCAACTCAGCATACAGTGCTCAAATCTGATGTCTGTCTACCTGGTTTCTGATTAGGTTCAGCTGCAGGAGAACAGTCTCTGGGTTCCTCTTTCACTCCATACTCCAGCAGGTTTTCCATTGAACGGGCGTTTTTCTTAATTCCCATAATGCCAGTGGACTCATTAGGCTTTGTTTTGGTTTCTAGAAAGTAGAGAAAGCCAGTGGAGTATTTATAACACTGAATATGCATAAATCAGATCTAAACACTGGCAGGGAAGACCCGACATTCTCCATATTTATTATATAGGTTCATTATTACATCTTCATCAGGACTGTGTGTGGAAAAACAGAGTTCATTACCAGTAAGAACTGACACAGATGTGACACAGGAAAAGATATGGCACTGAAACAATCCTTCACATCGTCACTGTGAACTGAGTCATAACAGATGTTTGCGCACAGCTGCACAAGCAGAGGAAAAAGGCTTTTTAAACCTTTCTTTGGGTTTATGCAGTCTTTATGTCCTGATGACATTAAAATTACAATAATGGATCTCTCCCAGTTTATTTTGTGCAGGGCTTTAAAATAGACTTGCTTCTAGAACCGACCACCACCAAAACGTTTGACTTGGATTCTGTATATGGTGTCGTCCTCTATTAGAAGTCCTGGAAACAAACTGTCGAGGGACTGTGTGCTATCTATTGGTTCATTAAAAAAATAAAAATCACATGTTCCTTACTTCGAGTTCTTTTCTTTTTGGCTGTTTGGGCTTGAGGACCTGGACTGTTGGACTCGGGGAGTCTGGGCTGAGCAGGAGAGCACTCCACTTCTGAAAAAGCATAAAAATAAAAAAAAAGATTAGAAGCATTTTATTCTTTCATTTTTTTAATTTTTTTATTTGTTGCATGTGTTGCATTTAAATGACTTTCTTTCCTGAGAAGAACATACCCAACTCTGGCTGAGCTCCGGTACTTTCAGGTCTTGCTGGTCCTGAGACAGGAGCTGCAGTTTGACCTGTGGAGGGTAAACGGTTGCATTTAAACAGCACTTTACTTCTTGTTCGTGGGACTAGTGTACCCTGCCCAGTGTATGGTTACTGGGGCCCCACCTGGGAGGCAGCCCTGAGAGGGAGCTTGACAGAGAGTGGCTGCTGGCTGGGCCATTGGGCCTTTCCAGGTGCAGCCCAAAAAGCTACATGGGCCCACCCTCCTGAACCTGAGTGGTGTTCTGTTATTGGACCTCTTTGCAAATCACAGTTTGTCCAATAACGAACACCATGTTTGAAAATATGGATGTCCTGAATGGACCATGTTTTGCACCTCCATAGTATTTGGCAAGGATGCCTGTTGGGTGAGGTGTTTTGGGCACATCCCAGCAGAGGGAGGCCCCGGGGCAGACCCAGGACATGCTGAGGAGATTACATCTCTTGGCTGGCCTGGGAATGTCTGTGTCACCTGGATTAGCTGGAGGAGGTGACTGAGGAGAGGGAGGACTAGATTTCGGATCCTTGAAGAAAAAAAATCATAACCCTTTATCACAAAGTCTTCAATCTTTCCTTTGATTGCCAACATATTAAACATGACACAAACTCACCAAATTGCACCAGTGCAAGTGTTAATTTCTGCAACAAAATTTGAACAAAACCTGCTAATGCGTGCCTGCACACAGACCTGCTTTAAATAATAGTAATCTGGCCTCAGTGGGCTGTTTAAGCATCTCCATCAGAGTCTCCCTCAGGGCTGCCGCAAAGCTCTGCATCGCTATCATCTTCTTGGAGTCCAGATTGATTGGAGGCACTTTAGGCTCAATCTTTACAACTTTGGGCAATTCAAATGAAGCCTGTGAGGAACAAGAGACAGGGAACGCTGTTTATTGTGACATGTTTTTTAATGCCTAATTATTTATCTAGTACCATAAATGCTCTGTCTTGTTCTTCAGTTTAAGTTTTCCACCCTTTTCTTCTTTCCTGCTTCACATTCCTGTGATAATGTTTGTCTCACCTGCAGAAAAGCCATGGATTGGGATTGACTCAGCAGCCTGTTGATATCTTCTCTGGCTTTCCCCATCTTATTACAGTTTTCATCTAGCTTCTTCACGAGATCCCGAAGTTTCATCTGACCGAGCTCCAGCTCACGGTCCACCTCATTTTGGGCCTCGCGTTCATCTTGAGTCAAGATGTCCCTCATCTGCTGATAGACGGCTGCGAGTGCCGTCTTTCTTTTGTTTGCTCCATCCTGGAGCAGAATAAATACAGACACAATAAAATATGAAAATAATGAGGTTTTATCAGCGCATTTACACATTTGTCTCTGATTAAATTATATGACAAGTAATCTATGGAAATTACCTTCAGCTTGCTCTGCATGGTATTTATTTGAAACACAACAGTTTCAGTCTTCTCCATTTTCTCATTCAGCAAACCCAACTTGTCTCTGAGGTCAGACTATAAGAACAGACACAGAACAGCTTCAGCGCACAAATTTCATACAGACACTGCTCAGTGGGTCTGCAGAAGATTGCAAGTAACACTTACATGTTAAACTTCATTTACAATGAGATCAGTGTTATCTGTAGAAAGTGACGCCTTGAATAAAGACGTGTGTTTAGTTTAGATGCTGAGGGGGAAAAAGATCCATTACCCTAAACTAGGAGTGTCAATGATACAACCTGAGGACTGAACTAGGCTTCAAAGAATCTGTTAAAAAGCTCTCCTGTCAGCCCACGCCTTACCTGCATGGGAGGAGCATGATCCCCACAGGGTCCAATAGAAATGATCCAGCAGTCAATCAGTGTTCACCTATAGTATGGAGGGTGTTGAGTGCCAAAATAATTTAATTAAATACATCATTAAGTGATTCATTGTTTCATTAACTAATTAATATTGGAAATAAATAATTTAGTAAATATTTTAAATGAAATGAACATTGAATTAATTACGTACATATTTAATTAATTATTTCCTATTTTAATTCATTAATGACACATTTAATTAATTAATTTTGAAATCCATTAGGGGATAATATGCACCTGTCGATCACTGTGTTTAACATTTGCTCTCCTGGACTTAACTCCAAAAACCTGGAAGGACTCTGTTCTCATATATTGCTATGTCCATTCCAAATAAAGATATAATTTTTAAAAAATAATTTTGGTACTTGAGACCCTCCATAATGCTGGTTTGTGTGATAGCATTGCTTCACATGCTATATTTCTATGAATAAGCTGATTGTTGTTATTGTGTAAAGTTAGTGTTTGCAAGAAAGTCTTATCTGTTGTAATTTAGTGTGATAACATGTGCACCTGTGCTGACAAGCTTTATGTTTCAGAGCGGCACTTGAGTGAATTCCTGGGTCCACTAGGGCCGTGCTGATCCACAAACAAGAGATTTAATACAAGTTAGCTCTGATTCTGTGTCTATCCTGCTCTTATCTGCTTCTATCCCATGGTTAACATTATATTTTATTGTGGTTTAACTGTAATACTTCCTCTGAAAGATGCTGAATTATTGAAAGAGATGTTTATATTATTTCCTACTTGCATCAATTTCAGAACCACATTTCTACTCGCCAGCAAGGTTGTGTGCTTAATGTGTGGCAGCGATAAATAAAGTTCTGCGATACAGTGACATCATCTCATGTCTCTGATCGGACATTAATACACGGGGACAGGATTGAACCACATTCCAGAGATAGTGGGCTATCGTGTCTGCTGTAACAGGATCCATTCTGACTGGTGGATGGATTTGCAAAGTGTAAAAGCTACTGAGAAGTAAAAGAATTGTTCTTTTTACTGTTTTCTCAGCGGGGAGCCCTTTGCTTATACCATCCCATGTCATAAGAGTCATTGCTTAAACTCTCAATCTTAGCCAGAAGTCTAAATTATGGTCAGTTTTGCAGCTATCTTACTGATAAAGACCCATGGCTTGCAATACTACACTAAGAGAAAACAATAAACCCAAGCAGCCGTGCCAAGATATGCTTGAAGATGCAAGGACAATGAAGATAAGGAGATAATGAAGGTAGATGAGGTTAAATACCTGGGATCAACCATCCAATGCAATAGACCGTGCACAAGTGAGGTGAAGAAGTGAGTGCATGAATGGTGGTTGAAGAGGAGAGTCAGGAGAGAATTTGTGATAAAAGGCAGTGAGACCTGCTATGATGTATTGTTTAGAGAAGGTTTGAACTGACAAGAAGGCAAGAAGGCTGAGCTGGAGGCTGCAGACTTGGAGATAAAGAGTTTTACCTGGAGTGGCTGGACGGGATTAATATTGAGTGCATTGGAGAAACAGCTCAGGTCAAGTGGTTTGGAGTCAAAGTCAGAAAGATAAGGCTAAAAGATAAAAAAGAGACGGCTGAGATGGTTTGGACATGTGCAGCGGAGGGATAGTGGACATATTGGACAAAGGATGCTAAATATGGAGATGCTGGCCAGGAGGAAGAGAAGATTCACTGATATAGTGAAGGAGGACATGCAGAGGGTTGGTGTGACAGAAGAGGACGCTAGAGATAGGGTGAGATGGAGGAAGATTATCTGCTGGGCATCCCCTAAAGGGAGCAGTCAAAAGAAGAAGTGGACTGTTCATCATTTTCTGTGCTTCCTTACACTGAAAAACTGTAAACATCTGAGCTTATTGTTCTATATGTAATTATGTTTTTCTGGTTGGGCTCACTTGAGACCAAATGAAGCTGTCTAACCTAAAATGAGTCTGGCAAATATCCCATGTCTGTGATTTGCCTGTTGCCAAATAAAAATTATGATTGATGAGTTAGCGATAGTAGTAGTAGTAGGTAAACTTGAAAGGTTTAAACCTGACACTCACATTTTTGGCCCTGACGAATTGTTATGGTCTTATTAGTGGAGACTACCATCTGGTTACATACCTCAAGGCTCTATTTTGGGTCCTGCCTTGTTTGCACTGTTCATGTTTCCACTGGGGTCTATTTTCTCGATACCTTCTTTCATTTCACTGTTTTGCAGATGACTTGCAGATCTATCTGCCTTTAAAAGCAGATACAGACTCACTTCAGCTATTATTATGCTGCCTTGATGATGTTAAACAACTTCTGTTACGTTTAATTTAAACAACAGAAGTTGTCATTTTTGGTAACTTCATTAATAAACACACTGACAGTGCTCTGGGCCCTTTATCTTCCTAAGTCAAATGTAAAATGTAAAACCAAAATGTTTATGGTACCTAAACATTTTGGTTTTAACAGCCTTAGTTGTTGTTTTCATATTTTCCTGCATCGCTGTTATGCATTTTATTTATTTTAGTGGCATTTTACATTGTTAAGCACTTTGTGCAGCATGGACTGTTGGTAATGTGCTACATGAATAAACTTGACCTTGACAAACAGTGCTGCAAGGATGAATTTAGAATTTACTACAATAAGCTTGTCCTAGTTGGAAAACAGTTGCACAGCCAACCACTACAGGCTTGAACCTGTTTAATGTATAAAAACTGCTCTTGTGTGAGGAGCGGTGTGTGAAAGTGACATTTTCTTCTATTATGTCAAATTACAGACAGGTGAAGCACATGACTGAGCACCACCTTAAGCTGACAACCAACAAGAGCAAATGGAAAGAGGAACAGCGCTCTACTCCACTGAACACTACGCCAGGGAGGGGTGCTACTGTCATAGAGCCCTGCTCGCACTTTGAACGCGTTGTCTGCTAAAAGCTGACAACGCAGTAGGGTGCGATCAACTGACTTACTCGTGGGGCTTATGCAACAACTAAATGATTCATTCTGATTCATATGCAAGATTGTCATATTTTGACCATAAATAATAATAATAATAACCGTTTCCCATCATAAATGTGTAAACCAGTATCATTGTAAAGTGTGTCCATTTCACTCTTTGGAGAGCTAATAAAATGTAAAAGGTGGACCTTACGCTTTGACCTTATATCAGGCGGCTTATATCAGGAAGGATAATAAAACATCGTACAAGGTAATTTCTGGCATTGGAATGTTGATTAGAGGAGCCATTGATTATGACCTGAGAAGGGGAAAGCTAAAGACACGCCCCTCCTTTAATATGAAGTACAAGTCTAACCTAAATTTACTGGCTGCTAGCATTTGGACACATTTTAGAATTAACCATTAAGTTTCGATTTTCATTCATTGTGACCACAAACTGTACATAAAACTCTAATATTATCCTGAATATAAGGAACTGCCAGGTGAATACTAACAGACACACCTCTTTCAGGTTCTTCTGCTCCTCCGGACTTATGAAGGAGCATCCTTTGTGGACCTGTTGAAGGCAAAAGCTGCAAATCAGACGGTCATGCTGGCTGCAGAAGAACTCCTTCAGCTTGTGGTGGTCGGAGCAGATGCGCTCCAACAGGTCCCCGACAGGCTCGCTCAGCTGGTGGGGACGGAAAATGGGGTTTTCCCGGTGAGGGCGCAGGTGCTCCTCACAGTAAGACGCCATGCAGGTGAGGCAGGTCTTCGACGCCTCTGTTTCCATGCAGGTATCACAGCGGATGATCTCCTTTTTCTTCACTTGGCTCTCCTCTGCAGTCGGGTTGTCTTCGCTCTTGCTCGATCTCACTTTAAATGTCTCCACGACGGCGGTGAGGACCGTGTTTTTCTTCAGCTCGGGTCTGGTGGCGAACAGGGTCCGACACTGAGGGCAGCTGTACGACTCCTTCCATGTGGCGAGCAGGCAGTCCTGGCAGAAGTTGTGTCCGCAGGGGATGGTCACCGGACAGTCAAAGGTGCTCAGACAGATGCTGCAGGTCAGCTCATCCTCCAGACTCATGATAGAAAACTGAGACTCGTCCACTTCGGCCATGATGGGACTGATGTGAGTGAGCCTGTGAGGCACAAACGAAACTTATCATTACGTCAGATAATCAACGAAGGCCAACCCCTCTGGAAGTTAAACAAACACAAACGCACTCGCACCAAAACTCAGAACAGCCATTTTACTGCAGTAAAGTTCATGACGTTGCACATAAATAACCATAAATAACAATACTTGTTGTGTTGTTTACAATGTGTGCAATCCGTGCTTATTGTGCCTTGGGGTTTACCGTAGTGGCAGTGGGGGGCGTGTATATTACGGAATTATTATGGAAGTGGACGTGTGTCATTATTATGTTTACAGTAACAGGATTTATGACAAAGTCACCACAACTTATGTCTGAATATTTATTTTTTCATAAACACAGATTCAACCTGAACAATGAATAAATGAATAGACAGATATATTAATTTATTTGATATCCTGTTTTAGGGCGCTGTCAAAGAAATCAAGCATTAGGAAAGAAAATGAAAGATCTTTATGTTTAATCATTTTTAACATTTGATTGTTAATTACATTATTTAATTTAATATATAAATACAAGGAACAGGCTATGAATGCATGCAGGGGTGGGGAACTCGAGGCCTCCAGGGCCTGTTTCCTGCAGGTTTTAGTTAACACCCTGGGTCAACACACCTGAATCAAGTGATTAGCTCATTACCAGGCCTCTGGAGAACTTTAAGACACGTTGAGAAGATCATTTAAATCAGCTGTGTTGGATCAAGGACACATCTAAAACCTACAGGACACTGGCCCTGCATCACACGCCGAAAGACAGCCAGCTGAGTTTTAACTGATGACTTCTCCAGCTCTTTTATATCTTTATTTATGCAGTTTTTTTTTGCTTACATATTTAAGATCTTCCAGAATACTGCTGTGATAATAACCCCATTAGCTGAAAAAGCTTTAATGTTTAAATGACTAAAGAGATCATTAGTTATATTCATACAATCTTGGAGAAAAACTGGATGGTGGAAGGATGGGAAAACAAATATACTTCAGATGAGTACTTTTTAAAAGTACTTTTAGTTGTTAACACACAGAGACTTGAAGCCTGGAGAGGTGGAGGTATGCCCGGGAGTGGAGTGTGATGAATGTTAGTAGTAGCAATACGGTATACATGTGTGTGAATGAGAGGGAGACAGATGTAACAATGAAGATGCAACGAGTCAAAATAGTGAAGGCGGATGAGTTTAAATACCTGGGGTAAACCATCTACAGCAGCAGATAGGGCATAAGAGGGGTGAGGACAGGGTGGAGTGGGAGGAGATGAGTGTCAGGGTGATTTGTATGAATGATAAAAGCAAGAGTGAAAGGGAAGGTTTTAAATATGGTAGTGAGACCTGCAGTGATGGGTCTGGGCTGGAAACAGTGGCACTGACAAAAAAGATAAGCCGAAGGTGGCAGAGGTGAAGAGGCTAAGATTTTAAGTTTGCGTGAGCACAACTGAAGGATAAGTAATTAATACATCAGCGAGACAGCTGAGGTTGAGTGTTTGTAGTCAAAGTTAGAGAGATAAGCGTGTGTGTCAGAGGAAGGATAGTGTATATATTGGATAAAGGATGTTGGATATGGAGCTACCAGGCAGGTAAAGAATATATAACACAGGTTGAGAGTGTTTATAATGAATAACAGGATCAATTAAACAGCAGCTTAAATACATTTGAGAAGTATTCAAGGTGACAATAGACAAATAATAGTGTTTAATAATATTTATAAAGGTTAGTTATGAAAATCATGACAGGAAAGGGAAAGATTGTGTTATGACGAAGTGGATATCCAAACTGAAGATAATTCTCTGTCTAAATGTCTTAAAAATATTATTTAAAATTTGTAAAAATTCACATTTATATACATTGTGCAAAAAAAAGCAGCTGTTGTCAGAACTTTGCCTTAATCAGCGCCATATAATCCACAGTCTGGCATCCATAACAGGGCAGCATTAAGCAGCTGCTCTTCCTGGCAGCCTCAGGTCTTACATCTGAACTAGACATGAGATGTGGGCGGGCGATGTCGATATGTGGCAGCAAAAGAGCAAAATTCTTTGACCTGCATCTTATTTGGCTTAAAGTGTCTTTAAAAGAAACAAAGCCATTTGAGAATCAGAAAAACCCTTTATTAGCAATATTCACTGGTTAACTTGCAATGCAGTTTTTGATTATGCAATATAGCAATTCAAGAGAATACAGCATGAACACCTTAAATATAATGTACTAACAAGCACTTTTTCAAAGACAGTAAGAGCACAAGATGGTTAACCACTGAAGCGTTACAGAAACACACGTACTGCTACACTTCTGTGTGATGCAAAGACTACAGTTAAGCTGACATTCACTAATTTACACAGAACAAATCATCACAGTCCTGGAGTCTGCTTAAACTCGAAAAGTACTACAGGAAGTAAAAAAAAATAAATGTTTTGATTAATTGTATACACCACTATTATGTGATTTCAACGTAAGGTAGTAAGAGTACACAAGTGTCACCACGGTCCAGGAAAGGTATTGATAGTATCTTAAACCCTTCTATGCTTTCTCCACTGTGATAAGCTGATTGCACCACACAGGATCAGATCCAGTACACCAATATCAGTGTACAACCTAAAATTATACTTAGTTTATGGATTGCACACCGTTTATGTGTGAACCTTTCCTCGCTTATCACTCAGTCTGAACAAAAGTGTCTTTTGAACCTTTTAAATATAGTAAAGTTTGTCGAACTTTGTCAAAAAGAACAAAGTTAGGAGCTGTGACTGAACCACAAACTTCACTGTTAAAGCACACCGAAGATGTTCAACACTTAGTCTCATTTCTATAAGATGCACGTCTGACTCTTAAAGTGATCACTATATTAAACACTTTAACACCTGGTGGACTGGAGTATGCCACATCAGGAAGAGAGTCGTTGTTCTTACAGGCCGGAGTAAACTTTGCTACAACAAATAATTTACCCCTTTGAAACTGTACGTTTTGCTACATTTCCTCCACCTTTTTACAAGCCAACAAGGTTTTCTGATGGTTAGTTTAGTATGCCTACCATAGAAAAACGTGTATAACATTTTATTTCTATGGGGCAAGCATGATATCCCAAGATCAAATCCAGCCCAGGATCGATCAGCTGCAGATAATCGGTGACTCTTGCCATAAAACAACCCGAATACAAAAGAGGAGAGAGACTTTCAGAACATGATGAAAACAGAGGAAACATGGCTTCTGTTCCCATCAGTTGAAAGTAGTGAGCATTTGGAGCTGGGTGATACAAGCTACAGCATAGATTCTCTTATGCTGATAAAATTTCCATGACATGTGTGGTGCTTGTGCACATTAAGCAGCCAATCATGTCACAGAAACATATTTTAAGAAATTGACAAATGGAAGTCACTCTAGCTTCATATCAATCTTCAGATGTCAGGTATTTACAAATAATTTCTTTGTTTACAGTTTGGACAGATTTGAGCATTTTTGTAACGTAACGCTGAGGCAAATCTTTAAAGTCACCACACATTGTTCATATCATGAAAAAAACCGCTGCATCACCCAGTCTTAGAACCTCAGTTCCCACACTCTAAAACAAAGTCTCCACATGCAGAATTGATATCGAAACACTACGCAAACATGTGCTTCACAGGTAGACTCCCTGCTTGATCCAGCTGTAGTCACATCTGTTCTACAGTGCACGATACATAACCTGCACAGGACACACACTGTATGTGTGTGTTCTGCAAGAACTGCAGAAAAAGCAGGAAATAAATAAACTCTCCGAAAAATAAAAACACCACAAGGAAACCCTGACACCATTGAAAGTGAAATTATTGTATACATTTTTAAAAAATACATGTATATGGTTTTTATCTCTTGAGTTTAGGTCTGATGTTTTTTTGTTTTGTTTTTTTTCTATCCTGCTTTCTCTCGACACCAAGACATTTCATTTTGACTTGATGCAGTTTTAAAAGCAAACTTTGTTTTTAAATACTTTTCCTAAAGTGACTTGAACACATATTTGCTTCACAGTCACTAGAAAAAACAGGATATAGTGATTACCTGCGTTTTGAGACAAATTCATTTAAATGAATCAGCTGCTGAATATCACATCCAGCACAGATAACAAAAGTTAATAACATCAGATATGACATGCTATTAACTCTTGATGCCCACTTCGGTTGTTTGCGTAACTCTGTCTACTAGTACTGTCAGACAGGACCGAGAAACCGCCGCCATATATTCCTCAGATCTTACAGACGTTATTAGCAGAAAGCACTACTAATCAGGACATTCACATTCTGCGTCTCATATCGAGCATTTCTGTTCTCCCACTTGCCATTTTGAGATCGGCAAGTACAGCTACACGCATTGCACAGCAAGTATTTGGATGCACACGTGTAGCTGAACGTTTTATTACCCTCAAATACCACCAAGAAATTATCACTCAGTAGCAGGACAGTGCATTAACAGCACTGATTGCAACAAGAATGCTTTGCTGCCTAACTTAGGCATTAACATTACGTGCTGTGGCAATGTCATCGTTATTGTAAACGGGTGGATGGTCATGGGGCGGTCAGAGGTTCAAAAAAAAAGTTGGAAATGGCCCCAAGATTTGGCAACTAGAGCAATAGTTCTGCTTATCGTACATCAGGAATGTCAAACTCATTTCCCACTGTGGGCCACATACAGACCACTTTGATCTTAAGTGGGCTGAACCTGTGAAACTCCCAGTTCTGTCAGTATAAAGATGCAGTTTCAAAAGCACATCTCTTTTTCTACATCATAAGGAAGTCCTGCTGTAGCAAACAACAGAAATCTGTCAGCATGTCTCTGGGCTTAAAATGAAAATTAATAAATGTGTATAATTACAGGAAGGTGCTCATTGCTCACTGCCCAGACTGTAATTATAAAACAGAATATTTTTGTTAATTCACAGAAAATGCGTTTTTTATTTTGACCCATTGTAAAAATAATTACATTTCTATAGTAGACAGTGACATTTCTACTCATGTCTATCAGTTACCCATGTACTTTGATGTAGATGAATCGGCATGGGGAAGGTCTATACCCGCAGCAAAAGCTGTAAAACCTATGAAAATGCAGTTAAGAGTCCAAAATGTTTGCCCTTCTGCACATTTTCCAAAGTGGGCCAGTTTGGAATCTTTGTTTGGCCGATCCTAGCCCACGGGCCTCATGTTTGACACCTCTGATGTACATGAAAAGCAGTAACAGAAATCTCTACGAGACAGTGATATTTAACCTGATCAAACGTCAATAAAGATGCTGATCAGTTGTGTAAAGGCAACATTTTCCTCTTCAACAACAGCTGAACAAATAGTTCCCAGAGAGCAGCTATAATCGGTCCCGATGTGAAAAATATCGTGGTTCAACTTTTTGGTGTTTAAAACATTCAAAAATTATTGCTAACTAATTACTTTTTCTAATCAATCTTTTTTTGTTCCTCCATTTAAATAATTGTATATAATTTTATGTAGATTAAGTCTGTAATAACGAGCGATTGATTAAAGGTGCCCTGTGGAGCTTCTAACTACTGTCAGCACTGATGCATAGGATTTATGATGCCTCAATTTAGTTTCATGGTTATTTACTGAACCAGTTCATGAATCCAACAAGCCAAAAAATGCAGCGACCAACACCTACACATGCAGTTAAGTAGAAGGCAGCTTGTTAACCATAATAATTACCTTGTTAATTACATAATGCATTTTAATAAATTAGCTTTGCAAAATTTCTTTCCTGCACTTTTAGACCTTGGGACCTAAAAAATTTTTTAATGAATATTCTACAGTTACGTATAGTTACATAGTGACAATAAGTTACGTGTTTACAAGAAAACTCCACTGGGCACCTTTAACAAAGAGCCGACTGCAAACTCATTGCTGCAGCTTGCACAAAGTAATGAAGGAGCCACTCGAGAAAATCCAGAAGGCTGGATAGACAGCCTGAGCGAAGGGGAACATGAAGGAGTGGAAGGGATACGCCCTGTCAGCCACGTTGTAGAACGTAGCGGTGCCGGCCTCGCAATCCAACAGCACGCCTACGCGCTTTGGATTTGGATTAGCAAGCACGGTCTCGCTGCTGTTATGCCAGACTGACAACTTGACATTAAACCACTCGACGCACCAGGACTGGGCGTTGCGGCCCAGTCGACTGGTGGGGCCTTTGCGGTCGATGCTGTTGTAAGCCAAGCCTATGCCAACGAAGTTACTGCTGCTCAGTCGCACTTCCCAGTAATGGCGCCCTGTAGAGAAACCCTTGGAGGCGAGCACCTGGGAGCAGACAGCAAAGCGTTCGGGGCAGTCGGGGTAGTTTATGTGATCGTCTGACACCGAAGCCTTAGTGAAGTTCTCAGTCAGCGCGATGCGTTTATGGGCGGTCCTTGGATTGAAGGTGAGTACTGTGCCATCTGGAACGGACAAAAAGAAAGATCATTTCACAACAGCCACAGCTGCTGTTACCACATGATGGAAAGACACCTGCTACACTTACATTTCAGTAGTTCACTTCTCTTTTCAGCTGTGCTTATGTCTGGGGGAATATCTGTAGTTTCTACAATTAAAGACAAACGCGATTAGATCTCAAACAACAGGAACAGGCTCCCATAAACTAGTCCATTTCTGAGCTTTAAGCAAGGTTTAGCATAAAACGCAAAAATCTGATGTTTACCTGGTTTCTGTTTAGGTTCAGCTGCAGGAGTACGGCCTCTGGGTTTCCCTCCAAACTCCAACAGGTTTTCCATTGAACGGCCAGTATTTTTATCACCCATACCGTCCCCAGTGCTCTGAGGATTTTTTGGTTTGGGTTCTAGAAAAACAAGAGAAGTAGTTATAAAATTAAATGTGCATATATCAGATTTAAGAGAAACTCTTAAACGAAAGAGCGGCATGGACCTCAAATTTGTGGGAGGATTTTGTAACAGCAACGACGGTCTTTTGTCCCCCTCTCATTCAAGAGTCAAACCAGGAAGCAAGTGAGCCATTTGTGCAGTTTCACCCATGTAAACAGTGATATCAGGCATATCTGCTTTTTATTGTAGTAATGATATAGGAAAGCATATTTTGCCTCAGCTTTCTGTGTGCTCAGTGGGTGAGTCAGACGTCAGCATTCTGAAATGAGCCACTAATGAAGCTGCAGACAGCTGCATGTGCACAGTAGAAAGTACAAATATTAAATTACAAGTATAAATATTTTAAAGGTTTTTTAAATCAGAAATGAATGATGATTCCAAATATGTGGGAGTTTGTTTTTTTTATCCTGTTGACTAACAGATTTACAGTATGGAACTGTTCCCATTCATTTAGAGAGGAGCTTCAAATTAAGCGCAGTACAAATGTGAAGCAAACATGTAGAACAGCCATTCCCAAAGTCAAGAGTTCTGCAGCCAATTTAAAAACAAGAAAATCCCATCTTTCCCACTCAATCTAATGGGATTACATTTTCTTGCAGCCCACCAGGGGGTCCCAGCCCACACTCTGGGAATCACTGATGTAGAGGAATACTTCTTTAATGGCTGTTGCCTGACTCATACCAGAAACCCATTTCTGTGCAATAAAAGTGCTTCTTCCTGTCATTGCCTTTCACAATAAGAGACTTTGACAGCCCTCTGTGCTGACTGCAAATCACAGAAGTCAAAACAAATTATAACAGAATTTAGGATTACAATAAATTTTTAGTCTTATTAGATATGAATAACATTGAGTGAGTTGCTGTGCCAATTAAATGGAAGATGACATTTTTCCTTATCAAACACTACAAATCTGGACTGATTTCATGAAGTGAATTAACTAAATTCTTTGAACTATGAGTTAAATTACAAATAATGCATGAATATAAAATGTCTGAATAATTTATCATTATTAATGGTGGTATTGTACAAGTCACATCAGTAAATGCAGAGGCTAAAGTCATTTCCTGTACACCTGTAGTTCATTAAAAAACTGCATGACCATACAACTAAAATAATGAAAAATCTCCACAAACATATCGTTATGTGCTCAGTATCGACAATACAGTTCAACCACAAGACGGCAACACAAAATGAAAATTAAAGCCGTTTCATACTTGGAGTCTTTTTCTTCTGGGCTGTTTTGGCCTGAGGACCTGGACTGTGAGACCTGGGGAGTTTAAGGTGACCTGAACTGGACTCCACCTCTGAAGAAGCAGTAAATAAAAGAACAGACATTTATGCTTGACCTGTTATAAAAATCTTGTTTTATAAACCTGGTACTGGACAGATGAATTGACTTACCATATTCCAATAAATTTCCAGAGCCCAGTGGAGACCCCACTGTAGACCACAGAGTAGTGTAGGCTGAACCTGATTTTTCAATGAAAGCATGAACATGGAGTCATTACAGTACTGACTCTTTATCAACACTTAATGTATTCAACCTCGACCACAGAACGCGGTATCAATTTGAGTATTTTCAAAATATACTGTTCAGAAAAAATTAAGGGAACACTTGAACAATCCTAACTGACTTGATAGTTGGTGTGATTTTTATCCTGCCCTCAGTAAAGACGTTCAACTTGAATTTTTCCTTCAACAAGATCCGATACACGATTTAAGTGTTCCCTTAAATTTTTGAGCAGTTTGATTGGAATCCTGTTTTCATTGGTCCCCACATGAAACAACTCACCAGCTGCCAAAATATCAGGGTTAACTTCTGCAACAAAATTGGACACCATCTTCAATAAACTTTCTCAATGAACCTTAAACTTTAAAACGTCAGACAAAACGTGTCCATGCACTCACCTGGTGTATTTAATGGTAGTCGGCTCTCGACGGGCTGTTTGAAGATCTCTGTCAGATGCTGCTTCAGGGCAGCAGCAAAGGCCTGTGATGCCAAAACCTTCTTGGAGTCCAGGCTGATTTTAGGGGAGTAAGGCTCAAAGTTAATAGCTTGGGGGAGGTTAAATGGTGCCTGAGAAGAGAGGAACACAATGTTGTACGCTCAGTCAAGATAATCATATCCCCTTTTACAAAATGTAATGAACTACTATGTGATGTAATACATTTATAATAAACAAACAGATCTATGTGTACACATGTGGGGTTTTTGTGATGGTTGTGTTAAAATATCCCTCTAACACAACTATCATAAAATCAGAAATCACATCTGTTAGAGAACAACAATTGTTTAGAATTAAATTATATTTGACTTATATAGCACCAAATCCAAAATACAGTTGACTCATGGGGCTTTATGTTGCAACATAAAGACCCTACAATAATACAGAGAAACCCACAACAATCAAACAACCCCCTATGAGCAGGTGGTGACAGTGGGAAGGAAAAACTCCCTTTTAACAGGAACCTCCAGCAGAACCAGGCTCAGGTGGGGGCAGCCATCGTCCCCAAACAATACTATTTACATGCAATATATTGATTAGACGTTGCTGACAATGCCTAGCAAGCGGAGACTCCTCTGACTTTTAACGAGTTTGGTTCTAAATGCTTTACTGCTGATTGTATGACCTCATTTGCTAGTTTCGAGTCTCGCTGAATAAAACATATATAGGGAGTGGTTTATTTATATAGCACCAGATCACAAAAACATTTGCTTCAATGTGCTTTATATTGTAAGGTTAGGACACTAAAATAAAGCAGAGAAAACTCCAACTACTCTGTGACTGTGGGAAAGTAAAACTCCCTTTTAACAGGAAGAACCCTACGCCAGAAGCAGGCTCAAGGAGGGGCAACTATGTGCCCTGACTGGTTGGGGCTTTTATCATTTTGGGTGGTTACATTTCTCTGTGAGTATATTAGGTGTATATGGTTGTTTTTGGTTGGAACAGCAGAGAGACGTAAGCCAAATACTCTGTTTACAGTTAGTTGCCCCTCAAGTTTAAATGGTCTGCTGCCGACTCTGAACCTAAGCCCAGTCACCTAGGCTTTGTACCCAAACCTAGCTTAAAAAACTCAATTATATGTGACCCAATTGTTTAACCTGACCTTCAACAGGTTGGGTTTGGTGTCCAACCCGAACCAACAATGGCATTTAAAGCCAACCCAACAGCTTGACCTAACCCTAACTTCTTGTTTAAAGTGTCTATCCATAACCGATGTTGGGTGTGCTGCCACCCAACATTTAAAACACTACCTCATTTAAAACTGACCTAGCCCCATAAGCCCGACAGATCTGTGGCTTAAAGGTCGTAAGTGCCGTTTAGGGAGCTCAAGGAGCCTGAAATATTCTAACATGTTTAGAAAAAAAAAAAAAAAAAAAACTATCAAAGCTTTTCATAATAAAGGCAATGGTTGGTTCTCCAAAACAGAGGGGAAGCGATTAGAGTTATGATAGCAAAAATTCAAAGAATTCCTTAGCTATTTTGTGGTCATAGGGAAACTGTCAACTTTTTTAAAATTCCCATTTGATACATTTCACTCATTTTCAAGCAATAAAACTCAAACATCAAGGTCCAAAGTTCTGAAATGTGGTTTGCTTGGCATTTTAGATTCGAGACACACCGACTATGAAATTCTTGGCCAACATCACCATGGACCTTATTCGTTACCCCCTCTGTTCCTTGGAAACAAAAGCCATTCGTCATCAAAGTAAGTGGGGTGTTTGAAATTCTTCCAGCAATTTTCCACACAGAACATTTAACTAGTAGAGGGCCAGACCCTGATATCAGTCTACGATTGAAAGGGTCAAGATGGCATTCTTATACTTTGCCAAGCAAAATGAACATGCTGTTCACTTTGTAAATTACGGCTCACACTGCAGGAAGGGGAAAGGCAACATGAGGGTGCGGCTGCTTTTATCGTGATTCAAGTCTGTTTTAGAACCATTACTCACTTTTTATCATGCATTAGTATGTTATCATTACTAGCAGCTGTATGAATTAACAATCACAGACGTCCCACCTGCAGGAAGGCCTGGGTTTGAGAGCGACTCAGCAGGCTGTGGATTTCTTCTTTAGCTTTCGTCATGTTGTCAATGTTGTCACCAAACTTCTTCATAAGAACTCTGAGTTTGGTCTGACCAGTTTCCACCTCTCGGTCCACTGCGTTCAGAGCTTCGCGCTCATCTTGGACCAACATCTCCTTCATCTGCTGATACTCAGCTGTCAAAGCTCTCTTCCTGCTGGTCGCCAAGTCCTGGAGGACAGGAGTGAGAAAACATTCATAACTGGATCAGCAAAGAAATAATTCAAAGTAATACAAAATGTTCCTTTAGCCTCGTCTTTGTTTTTGCTTATTTATCTTAAATGAGAAGTCTTACCTTTAGCTTGTTCTGCATGTCCTTCATTTCGAATATGATTGTCTCATTTTTCACAATCTTCCCATCCAGCAAACCCAAATTGCTCCTCAGGTCAGACTGCAAAGAGGGAAACATGATACAGTATCTTACTTTAGCCCTGTCTCTTAAAAAAAAATAAAAATAAAAAATTTGTTGGCATAAGTGATAACGTTGGCTGTAACCTTGGCTTTTTGGCTTCACAATGAGGGTAAACTCTTAAATGGATGCTATGGTTGTACTCAGGTTATAAAGTCTCTCTTTTCATAATTCAGATATTCTAATGACAGCATAACCAATATCGAAAGATAACAGACGTTCAACCCAAAATTTTAAAGCTGTGAGCAGCTAAAAAGGAATTCCACTCATTCATATTTTAAAGCAGTTCTCAAACTGTGAGACACCTGCCAGTATTAGGCTACGTTCACACTGCAGGCGAAAGCGCATCAAATCCGATTTTTTTGACCCTATGCGACCCATATCCGATCATAGTATGACAGTGTGAACGGCACAAATACGATATTTTCAAATCCTATCTGGGTCACTTTCGTATGTGGTACTGAATCCGATACATATCCGATGTTTTAGAAAGCGACTGCTGTTTGAACTGTCATTAAATCTGTCTTTTACGTCACCGACACAAGACAGACGCCAATTACCAGCGCCAGAGAAGACATCGTGAACGCTTCCTGGCCATCCAGTGAAACTGTTGGGAAGACAACGTGAACATTTTATTTGTACTGTATAATCTGCAGATTCTGACAGAAATCTGCAACTATCCTTTGAAGCACCGCTCCTCTAAAACAGCAATAAGGATCATTATTAGGTTATTTACATTATGATGTAAATAACAAAATAACTTAAAGCAAAAATTGGGAAACGTAAAGTCCGAAGTCTTTATATTAAGGGCCATCAGTCAAACAATACTCTTTGCTCTGGGTCTAAACAGAGCGCGTTGCGTGTGAAGTCTTCTTTTGCGCATGCGGGCCACTTTGAGCGTTCACACTAGAGCACGTTTGCTGTCGCATTTTATTTGTAGTGTGAACAAGCAGACAAAAAAAAAAATAAAAAAAAGAAATAAAAAAAAAAATAATAATAATAATAATAATAATAATCGGATTTGATCAAAAAATCAGAATTGAGCATCAAGACCTGCAGTGTGAACGTAGCCTTAGTTTCTGCATCTGCAGCTGTGCAAGGACTACTAAGGTTCATCAATTTTGTCTCTTAGGTAAACGTAAGGCTCTGTGCAAACACCTGTGTTTCTGTGAAATGCCACACTATGATGTAGCAATTATGTATGGATCCTTCTGAGCCTCCAAACGGACATTCAAACGGACTATACTATTTGAGGCTCTGCGTGGGTGAATGCAAAGATCTGTTCCGAGTTGTCCACAAGGCACTGCTACAACTGAGTTCAAAGACGGACGTAGCTTCCATGTCTGAAAAGTAAAGGCCATGTCTAATATCTCTTTTCCATTAGAACCTACTCGCCTCGACTCAACTTTACTCTACTTGATTTCAGTCGTTTTCCATTACAACTGAGTACCAAGCTGAAGCTTACTTAAGCTCAGTACACATTTTACTGGTCACTGGTCTAAATTGCTAGTTTGAGCTCTTAATGAATAAAATACGATGCTCATTTTGTGAATTATGGTCCTATTTGCTGTCAGAAAGGAGGATGAATCAGGCTAAGCATATGTTATTCAATAATCATCCGTGTTTCAGTTTCTTATCTAGATCTGTGACATCTGGAAAACTACACAGCTTGAGGCTTTACAGGACTCTTCTAAATAGTGGGAGATGTCATGATAGCTACATCCATAGACTGTATCCAGGTACTGGATAAAAGTCTAGTCTATTGCAGCTCCTAGACTGTGGAACAACCTCCCGATTGCCATTCGCTCTTCTGAGACTGTTCAGTCTTTTAAATCTCGTTTAAAGACCCATTTTTTTTACTCTGGCTCTGACGTAAAATAGTTTGATTATCATTTGGTTGGTTTCTATGTTTGTCTCGTCTTGTGTTGTTTGGTAATTTTGTCTTATTTTATTTATTTCCTAACTTGTGAAGCACTTTGATCAAAACTGTTGTTTTTAAATGTGCTATATAAATAAATTTTGATTGATGGATTGAAAAGTGGAACGGGAACAACTACTCATCCATGGCATCTACCACTTTTCTCAAGTAAGTGAAACTCAGGCTAGCCATCCAGATGAAAATACAGAAACTAAGACATGATTATGTTTTAAAAGGAAAATAAACCCATCTTTGTTTAGATGTGGCTCTTTAAACTTCTCAGGTGAATACTGACAAGCACACACCTCTTTCCGGCTCCTTTGTTCATCGGGGGTTGTGAAGGAGCATCCTTTGTGGACCTGCTGGAGGCAGAAGCTGCAGATTGGCCGATCATGCTGGGTGCAGAAGAGCTCCATCAGCTTGTGGTGGTCGGGGCAGATGCGCTCCAACAGGTCCCCGACAGGCTCGCTCAAGCTGTGCAGACGGAAAATAGGATTTTCCCGGTGAGGGCGCAGGTGCTCCTCACAGTAAGACGCCATGCAGGTGAGGCAGGTCTTCGACGCCTCTGCTTCCATGCAGGTATCACAGCGGAGGATCTCCTTTTTCTTCACTTGGCTCTCCTCTGCAGTCAGGTTGGGTTCGTTCTTGCTCGATCTCACTTTAAATGTCTCCACGACGGCGGTGAGGACCGTGTTTTTCTTCAGCTCGGGTCTGGTGGCGAACAGGGTCCGACACTGAGGGCAGCTGTACGACTCCTTCCATGTGGCGAGCAGGCAGTCCTGGCAGAAGTTGTGTCCGCAGGGGATGGTCACCGGACAGTCAAAGGTGCTCAGACAGATGCTGCAGGTCAGCTCATCCTCCAGACTCATGATAGAAAACTGAGACTCGTCCACTTCGGCCATGATGGGACTGATGTGAGTGAGCCTGTGAGGCAGAAACGAAACTGACTTGAGGAGGCGGAAAACGAAAGTAAAATTTTTCGCGTTATTTCCTTGAACCTAATATTCGATACAGTCGGTAAATTTTGTTTTTAAAAGAATAAAAATCCGCTAATATAACATATAAACCACCCTGCTATAATATATTTGAATATAAAGCGCGACACGTTTTTACATAAATCACAAAATTAAAGTCGCTTAAATATATTCGGACTATCCGTCATTACCTGGATTCGTTTGGGTGTGCAGCACGCAGTCCAAATGGATAAACAACTTCGGACTTTACGCTGCCGTGTTGTACGCAGTTCACAGCTCCTGCGGAAGTCACTCCTCCCACCCTGTAACCCTGTACGTGTGACTCAAAAGCGCACTTGCGCACACGCAGTGGACCACAGACAGAAACCAGTTACATAATCTCTCTACCTGAAACCAAACTAACACACACCTGAGGGAAGCGCGTGACAGGTCACACGCAAACAGGGATAATGACAAAAGAACGGAAGAAGGAAAGCTTCTCCCTGTTTTTGTGTGCAGTCATCATTGTTTAGACTTTTAGTAGCATTCGCTGTGTCAGCACCATCAGTGATCCGGTTTATCCACAAAGTCATTTTGTGCAAAAATGAATTCAATATTTTACCTGAAGCTAAGTTGATCATATAAATTGAATAACTGCTACACATTAAATAGAATTTCTGTGTTTTATTT
Organism: Simochromis diagramma; assembly: GCF_900408965.1. Lineage (NCBI taxonomy): Eukaryota > Metazoa > Chordata > Actinopteri > Cichliformes > Cichlidae > Simochromis > Simochromis diagramma. The sequence continues at coordinate 647,789 of NW_024386885.1, forward strand.
ATTAGCGCTGTTTAAAGAAATCGTTCTGATTTGACTCATATGACAAGGATGCCATCAGGGCTGGACTGAGACAAAAAATAAAAAAATAAAAAATCGGCCGTGGCATTTTTGGTCCAGGCGGCCAAATAACTGGTATTGAAACAGGTTTAAATCAGGTTGGTACAATTGTTGTTGGGTTAGTCATGCAGCACGTGACAATAATTAAAAGCTACACTTTAGCTTTTCACCAAAGTAGCCATTCATTTTGCCTGAATCCTGTTAATCCTCAGTCTCTTCCTCATTTCTCCGCAGCTGATGCAGCAGTCCTTAATTTTACACATTTGCTGCATTTATTTTTGGTTTTTTACATTGTTTTCTCTCAGCCTACTACTCCACCTTTTGGCCACTTTCGTGCTTAACTTTTTCTACACGGCGCACACTAGCGGACAGCGAAGGGAGGGGAGAGACCCCTCACAACACTTGAGGGGCTTTTAAGAGGTTTGATTGGGCAATCTAGTGTCAGTAATGAAAACGAATGAATGGGCCACTGTCAGCATGTAAGGTGCACAGAGGCACTTCAGGCCAGTCCCATCGGCCACAAAGTGCGTCGGACCACCGACGTGGCCAGTGGTATACCAGGTTACCATCCAGGTGGAGGGCAGCAACCCCTCCTCCCTCCCTGACGACCTCAACGCGTTCTACACCAGGTTTGAGACGGACAACATGGCCCAGCTTGAGGAGTTCAGATCCTCACTCAAACCTGGCAGCTCAGCTCGGCAGGACTGAGGATGTGGTGAGAGCCCTCAGGAGGACCAGGGAGAAGAGCTCACTCGGCCCTGACAACATCAGCAGTCGAGTTCTGAGGCACTGTGCAGGGCAACTAGGAAGTGTGTTCTGGATTCTATTTCAACACTCAATTGACAGTCATCCCCATCCCCAAAAGAAACAACCCAAAGTCTCTGAATGATCTCAGTCCTGTGGCCCTCACCTCCCTGATGATGAAGGCCATGGAGAAGATCATAAAACAGCACATCGTAAGAGCAACTGACCCCCTGATGGACCCACTCCAGTTTGCTTACCGTGCACGCAGAGGTGTCAATGATGCCAAAATCTTCATCTTGGACTCCATCCACAAACATCTGGAGCTCCCTGACTCCTCTGCCAGACTTCGGTTTGCCGATTTCTCATCAGCGTTCAACACTCTGCAGCCTCATATCCTGGCCACTAAACTTTCCACCCGATTTCACCTGGACGATCAGCTAATCCTGTGGATTTTGGACTTTTTGACCAACAGGACTCAGAAAGTTCAGGTCAACAAGTCTCTTTCTGGTCTCTGTTCCACCTGCACTGGCTCCCCCCAGGGCTGTGTGCTCTCCCCCCTGCTCTTCATCCTCTACACCGATGACTGCAGATCCACACAGCCCACCTGTCACCTGGTGAAATATGCTGACGACACAGTTCTCCTGTCACTGCTGTCAGGCCCCTCACAACACCACGGGCCCGCTCTGCAGGAGTTTGTACAGTGGTGTGACAGCTCTAAACTTGAATTGAACGTGAGCAAAACCAAAGAGATGGTGGTGACCTTCTCCAGTAGGCACAGGGATCTGGCTGCTTCAGTCACCACCACCATCCATGGGAAGCCAGTGGAGGTAGTTGAGGAGTACAAATACCTGGGAACCATCTTTGACAACCTCCTGAAATTCCCTGCCAACACAGAGGAGATTCTCAGGAGGTGCCATCAACGGCTTTACCTCCTTAGGAAACTCAACTCCTTTGGAGTCAGCACACCCATCATGATGACTTTCTACTATGCCTTCCAGGAAAGCATCATGACCTTGTCCATCACCTGCTGTTTCCACTCCCTCAGCCTCCAGAACAGGACCAGACTGCAGCACACTGCATCAGTGTGCTCTAAAATCATTGGCCTGCCTGTCAGAACTCTGGCACAGGTTTTCAGCCAACACGCCCTTAGACAGGCAGCCAAAATCATCAACGACCCCACTCACATTCTTCACCCCACATTTCAATGGCTCCCCTCTGGGCGACGCCTCCGCTGCATTTCCTGCAGGACTGAGAGGAGGAGAGCCACCTTTGTCCCCAAAACCACTCTGCTTTTTAACTCCAGCCGATAAGAACATTTCCCGCACCCATAAACTACACTCTTCTTACACTGCTGACACTTTATTCACTTTTAGTCACTTGCAGTTATTTTGTCACCTTCAGTCACTTTAATTTTAAAACTGTCGGGCAGCAGGGGCGAATCCAGATTTTTTTTTCATAGGGGTGGCCATAGGGGTAGGGTGACCAACCATCCTATTTTTTGCACTTGTAGACATTAGCCTTTTTACTCTTCAATGCGCCATATAGCGGCTGCAGCAGGTGTGCCACTCTGTGGAGAAAATGGTTGTAAAGATTTCCCATCCCCCAAAATTCCTGCAGTGCTTTAATAGATGTCGGAAGCGGAAAGTCTTGAACAGCCCAAATTTCTTTGGCAATGGAACCGCACTCTCAGCGGAAATACAGTGTCCCAGGAAGTCTAGAATTGGTAACCCAAACTGGCATTTAGACGGGTTAATGATTAGGCCACATGCAGCCAAGCGCTGAAAAACCTGACGCAGATGGGACATGTGCCGTCTCTTCGAACTGCTGGCCGCCGGGATATCATCTAGATATACAAAAACGAAACACAGCCCGCGCAAGACCAAGACCATCAAACGTTTGGGTGGCATCTTTCAGGCTGAAAGGCATTTGAACAAAAACTCAAAAAGGCCAAACTGAGTAATTATGGCGGTTTTGGGGACATCCTCAGCGCGCATGGGAACCTGGTGATACCCATGTACTAAATCAATCTTACAAAAAAAATCAAGGTCCCGTGAAGATGGACGGAAAAATCCTGGATGTGGGGAATGGGATAGCGATTGTTTGCTGTGACGTTATTAAGACGGCGAAAATTCTCATAAGGCCGCCTCCCACCGTCAGATTTGGGCACCATTTGTAACGGGGAAGCCCAGGCACTGCACAATGCCCAGGCGCTCCATAGTCGCAAGTGGTAATCCCTCGCGGCCAGCAGCGGGGAGTTGGTAAGGCCAGGTCGCACTGGAGCTGGCAGCTGTCAGAGGAAGAGGTAGGTGAAGAGGAATCCTCCGTCATTTGTTCCTAGCAAGGACAGCATGCTCTCCATGAGCTCAAGAGCGGTACCATCACCCAGGCGCGAGAGACAAGTTTCTCAGCCTGCTCTTCATCAGAGAGGGAGTAGCACCTCAGAAGCAGTGCCCTTGAGAGCGGTGTATTTCCCTTGGGCGGGGGCAATCCTGTAGGAGGGCCATCACACACTGGGTGGACAGTGGATCCAGCAACGGCATCACATGATGGCATTTTGTGTCATTGGAATGAAATGCCACGAAGAGCAAACTGAACTTCGACGTGCATGAACCATGAAGGGGGGTTGTGAAGCCAAAAATCCAAAAGTGGTAGAACTTATTTACCTCTTGTTCCTTAAACATCTTGATAATTTATCCCATGTTATTTCACAGTTGGCCGTAACGCTTTATTTTAGATATTGCTGGTGTAACTTTGCTCTAAATACTATCCCGGGTTTGTTTGTGGTAGCATTATGTTACATGCACGCATATTCTTTTAAAGCAAATACTACTTAACCATCAGGTGATTTGAATCTTCTTCTGTTGACAGGTAAATTATGTTTGCTTATGTTGCTTTGGCTATACTTACCTTTGTCTGTCCCTTTGTTCTGGTCATATATCCAAAGCAGGTGTGTGGGAGGGGCCAACCCAGCACTTCCTGTTTATATAAGGTCATGAGGTCACTGATTGATTCACTGGGCACAACCAAATGAAGGGTTTTTTCCTTTTGATAGTATTGTTTATTTTCTTTAAAGCAACGTTTGAGTTGTACTATATGCAGTATTTTACTTTTCAAATCATTTAGCTGTGTAAACGAGTCTGTCAATCGGATGAATAATTTTATTCCTGTTTATTTGTTTCGATTATCTTGTTTGGTCTAACCTATTTCTTAATGGTGGAGAATAATGAAATTGAGATGTGTGTAAAATTCTGTATAAAACAAGTGAGATTTTGACAACCGGGGTTGTTTTAAAATGGTAGAATGGACATGCAAGGAAATAAAGTACACTTAAAAGAAATTTGACCCGTCTGCTGATGCTGTCCTTTCCTTGTCACTTGCTCTACACTACCACCCACTACTAAATTCAAAATGTATACTGTAGTCTTTACCAGGCTACATTTTGTCATTCTATCTGACAGCAAAGTTGACTAATGCAGCTTTCTGGGGGCAGGAGGTTCTTGCACATTAACATTTTTACAAACCTATTTTAAAGTGTTTTTCTTCATTTGTTTTTTTCTTTTTTAATTTTTATTTTCTATTAGAATTGTATTACTTTTCTGTTTGATTGTTTGGCTTTGTGGTGGATTTTTCCCACACAGTTTTAATACACTGAGATGGTGACAGAGAAAACACTCTTCACTAACCAATGGGTAACATCATAGTGGCTCTCCTTTTTTTTATACAGTCTATAACTACAGGCATGAAAAACTATAGATTTTGGGGTTACCTGTCCCTGCAAACCCATAATCATAATCAAGTTACAGTGATTATTCTTGATTAAAATAGACACAAAATAGACCACTTACCATGACAAATGCAAAATAGACTCCTTAAATAGAAAAACATTAGGCAGCAGCTTTTTTTATTTAAAAAAAAAAGGGTTTACAAGCAGAGATACAGTGAAAGAGGAAATGCGAACAAATCCTTCAGCCTTCATATTCACCTTAACTGGAGTTCATTATGGGTATCTTTATAAAATAAACTTATATCTAACCAGGAATTCATGATTGTGGCATCAGGCTGTGTGTGTGTGTGTGTGTGTGTGTATGTGTATAAAAACTATGAAGCCCAAAGCGTAACCCTTTTTCTCAGGGTTCAGGTGGTGTTGAGTGGTTTTTCAGGATGCTGTGTGTTGTTTTGGCTGCTCTTGTACGCCTCGCTGAGCTGTTGAAGGTCACTTAGCAGACCTGCAAACTGCTCCTCCTGTGTGAGCACATTAAAAACAGCTGTTAATATGCTGAAATCAACCACTGTCGCTAAACTTTAAATATCCAGTACCTTAAAGGGAACATATTTGGTTAAGAAATACAAATTAGCTTGTTTAAAGGGCATCAAATACACTTAAACCACTCTCAGATCATTTCTTATAAAACTTAATCAGCATAGTTGCATTTAACTGCTTTTTAAATATTCAGTTTTTATGGGTCTACAGCATATGAAACTGTAATCTTTTAGCCTACTGATAACAATAGAGGCAGTGTTTGAAATATGCAGAGGATGTTTATCTATCAGCAGTGATCCGGGCTTTTTCCTGTATAAGGTTTTGGCATTCCCCTAAAGTAAAGTCACCGGCATTCTGTTAAATATTTCGAGGGTTTAATTTAATCAGGCATAAAATACACTGTTGTTTATGAAACGATCACAAATCTCAGAGAATTCAGTGACTGCTGATGATTAAGGTAACACAGGTAGCTTCTGCTATTTGAGGCAGACTGTGTTTGCCTGCATAGTAAACATAACCTGCACCCTCTGTTATTAAATAGCAGATTCCATCACAGTTTTTAAGAGACTAATGAATATATTTCTGCCTTTTAGTTTGCTACGTTTTAATTTAAGGACCTCTAGGGCTGCACTGAGATGCTCTGAGCCAGTTCTGGCTGTCTTCACTCCTCCACTGAATGGGCTTGCAAAGAGAAGTGACCACCTCTACTGGTAGCATGACTCAAAGTGTCATTTATAAATATCATGCAGTTATATTGCTCATAAATTAAATTAAATTGCATATAGAGCGTAAAAAAGTAGGTATTCCTAGGCTAAATTCCAAAGCCTGCGGTAGCTGCACATGTTAGAATAGTCTAACTAGGTCAGAACAGAACAGAAAATAAAACCATTAAATTTATAATTATATAAAAAAAGTACTAAATGTTACTACTTAATAATTTAAGTGAACTGTTTTATGTTAGCGTTCTCTCTATGGACATAAATTCTTTTACCAGAAAGTTTTTGATTTCTGAAAATTTTAAAAATCAGTGGTTTGGTTCTATTTTTCTATCTCAACTTAAAATGCGAAAAATCTTTTGCATCCCACTGGACCCTTAAACCTCATCTCTGATCAACTCATTAGGCTAAGAATAAGGACTTCCTTCGTGATGACTGACAAAATACCGGATGCTCTCTAGATCAGGGGTGTCAAACTCCAGGCCTCGAGGGCCCGTGTCCTGCAGGTTTTAGATCTCACCCAGGGTCAACACACCTGAATCAAATGATTAGTTCATTAACAGGCTTCTGCAGAACTTCAAGACATGTTGAGGAGGTAATTTAGCCATTTAAATCAGCGAGGAAACGAGGAATAACAAATGCAGGTGACCTGCAGTACCATCATAGCCCACCAGGGAGCACCAGCGCACACTGCTCTGTGGGGTTCAGGAGAATAAAATGTGGATCTTGAAGTGAACTAATTACAAGCACTGTTCTTTGACAGTGGACTTTCTTCATCTCACTTACCAGCACATTCACTCTCTCGGCTGCTGCAATGGCAACACTCAGCTTCCTCTCATCTTCCTCCCTTTCCTCTTCAATCACACCCAGCCTGCAAAACACACAGATAAGAAGACATGCTGTTAAGAGAGAAACACTGAGGTTGCAGATTGAACAGGATAAAGCACAAACAAAATGCATGCTTTAAAAACAGAATATATGAGGTGTGATCAAAACATTCTGAGAACTGGTCGATAAAAAACTCAAATCTAAAAACTCTTTCCTGATTTCAATTTGGCTGTTCTTCTGCGTGTGGTCACCTCAGATCTTGACCTTTCTAGAGACCAAATGTGTGTGCTCAACACTGATCGGTTCGTTGTGGGATCAAATTTTAGGTAGCTATAGAATTTAGGTGCAGTACTTTAGGGAAGACAGGATGATGCCTTGGTGCCGGTGCTCTGGAGCAGCTGAAGCGGTGCATGAGCGTGATTTACAAGTGTGCAGCTTTTTGTGTAGTGTGAGAAAGAGGATTCAGAGGTCAGAAGATTTTGACACATGGAGGGAGATCCCACTGCACGAGTGCAAGCTGATCGAACATGACTGTCACTGAGAGATCTAAAATAGTAGGTGCTCTCAACACTGTCCAGAGATGCACGACCTTCTGGTTTTAAGTATGAGATCCTCCAAATTTAAACTGGATAAAGATGTTTTCAATTTCTTTAGTCACACCTTGTGTTTACTTTCAAATGGAACACACACACACACACACACACGTTAATGCACAGACTAACCTGAAGGTGGCGCTGGCAAGCTGCTCCTCACGCATAGCCAGCACATTCCTGAGCTCGTTGACCTCTTCCTGCAATATTGCATTCTGGTCCTGACTTTGGATGATGAAGTCCTCCAGGCGCTTAGCCATGTCCAGCTCGCGCTCCGTCACCTGCTCTATGCCCAGGCGAAGCTCTGACAGCTCCTGAGCATGCTGTCATTACACGTAGACATCATATAAACTGCAGCATTGAAAGCAAACACTTTACACTGTCACTATAATATGTAGGAGGCTTGCCATACCTTATCCAGTAAGCTGAATTGCTCATTCTCAGTCTTGATCTCGCTCGGTTGCCGGGTGTGGCTGCCTGGTGGGTTGGGGTCCCCGGGTTTAATCCAGGGAACCGGTGCAGGTGCACGCTTGACAGAGACGCTCTGGGAAAACATGAGCAGAAACTCCCTGCGTTATTCCTCTCAGTGAAACTTGAAAAAATATGTGTGCACTTACAGAAGCGTGATTCAGAGGTGCTACTTAAGACCCCTGATCTGTGTTTATGTATGCTGTTGTGATATTCCTAGACATAAAAATGTTTCCTATGATGATTTTTTTTATCCACCACTCATAAAACTTGGACCTGGCCGATAAGTGTGGCAAGGATAAGTGTTTGTCCACTTCCAATCAATGCAATGTAATGTTCTGCAATAATGTACGGCTCTCAGGAATTCCATTAATCTGAATATTTTGAGTGTTTCTGCATAAAATATTTAAATATTACAAATCTAGAAACAATCTGATCCAGATTTAACTTGAGCAAAAGAAAGGAAGTAACAACAGATAAAAAAAACAGCCTGACTGTGATAACAACCGTACTTTGTTGTTGATTAGAATATTACAGTCACAAATTTATCTGTATTTTGCTGTTACACTGACATATGACGTATGCACACTGTAATATATAAACTGACTCAGATGTAACTTTATTAATTTTTTTTCTACTTTTATTACAATAAAGTAAAGTTGTTTTGCAAGACTTAAGAAGATAAATGTAATTATGTTTTGTAATTTGTGTCTTTAAACACTTAATGTTGTAATTATATTACAACATTTCTTTCACAGACAAAAGATACAGTAGAGATGTGATAAACAACAACAGATTCATATTATTTCTGTAAAAAATCTAGTCATGCTTGGTCATTAAAAATGGCCAAGGCTGTTTATTGTTTAAAGGCTTCAGAGTATGAACTATAGCCTCCTCTGTGAAAAGCTGAAGTCCTTTTTGCATAAACACGAGAACATGAGCTGCGCAGCTCAGTTGCTATTACAGGCAGTTCACAGTTCCTGTTTATACTCACAGTATTTGGTGGCGAGATAAGTGGTTGGTTGGGCTCCGCCTCCTGTTCCTGGTCAGATGTCGGCAGAGCCTCGGAGCTTGTTTGCCTCTTCATCTCACGTTTTACTTGTGCCGGACGTCTGTGTGGGGCACTCTGAGTTCTGGCGATCGGTTTCCTCCTTTGACTCCTGATATCCACGGTGAATAAACGGATCAGTGTTAATTATTTAAATGCCAATGAACACATTATACCATGTTTAAAATGCACAGACAAAGGATCCTAAATGGAATAAAAAAATCAAATCTATCTGACCCAAACTGAATTTGTAATTGAATAGCTTGAGAGGGTCCTTCCTCCACACTGACATGGGGAGGAGCTGCGTCTGACCTCCACTGTGCCCCTTTGAAACTGACCTGTTGTCACGTGTGCTTTTGGATTCCTGAGGAATATGCTGGAGAGACGACTGGAGAGGGCTGTACTTGCTCAAGTCCTTAGGTGGAATATACGCTGGCTTGATGTGTCCTGTTTGGCTGCAGGAATACCACTGTTTTAGTAACACGCAGCAGAACTAATATGATGGACAAATCACACAAATCAACATACCTGTTAATATCTATCCGAGGTGCTTCAGGGCCTAGTGACTCTGTTATTTGGTTCAGAATTGAAGGCAGAGGGTGCAGCTTGTCAACTGTTTGCTGAGGGAGAAACAAGTAGCATGTTAACCTTCACTTATACACAAAGCATGAAATAAGTATATTTATATAGTGAATGGATACATAATTGCTTCTGGTAAACTTGAGAGAAAAACTACATCTATGACCAAACAACACAGCGATACACACCACACACACCACATTTTTTCTACAAGGCCTTTTAATCCCTTAACCTACCAGTGTTAGAATTAGGATTCTGTTTACAAATCTTTATATGGGATAAAGGGGTAGCTGTGAATCTCTTAAATCTGTGTAACTAGATAACAAAAATCAAACCCTATCTTTAATCAGAGCTCTGATCACAAGAATAAGATTATTTCCTTCTGTGTCTGTAGTTCACTATCAATAGTTTTACTTAGGTCACCTGACAGATTAAAAAAATGTGGGAGGGGGGGGGGGGGGGTCAGAAAAATAAAAAATTATATCTTCTAATAATATCCAGCTATTTATGTCATTCTTGTGACTTTATCTGCAGTACCCCCATAGTCCACTTGGGGGCCACAGCAAAAGCTTTTTGTCCTGTACAGCCTCCATCTTGTCAACACAATCTTAAAGGGTAGAATTAGTGCGTGAGTACACCATGTATAACTGAAGTGATCTATATGTGGGTGTCAGTCAGTCCAGCTTGGCCAGAATGCTGCAGCTCTCCTTTTGACTCGTGTGAAGAACATATTACTCCGGTGCTTGCTTCCCTTCATTGGCTTCCAGTGCGTTTTAGAATTAAATTCAAAATCTTACTTTTGACTTATAAAGTGCTAAATGGCCAGGCACCGGACTATTTGTCTGACCTTTTGCAGCTTTATACGCCCTCTAGAGCCCTTCGACCAAGCGATCACCTGCTCCTTACCTTACATAAGTCTAGGATGGTTCATAGAGGAGATCAGGCATTTGCGGTTGTGGCACCGAAAATGTGGAATGATCTACCTCTCCACATTGGAAAGGCCCCAACTGTTACTCTTTTTAAATCGCATCTTAAAACATATTTTTTTACTCTGGCTTTCGAAACTGTATGAGAGTTACCAATTCTTTTATCCTAATTTTCTTTTAATTTTCTTACCCGTTGTTGTTGTTAATGTCATTGTTTAATTGTTATTTTGTACAGCACTTTGGTCAACTCCCTGTTGTTATTAAATGTGCTTTATAAATAAATAAATAAATAAAATGAAATCTTCATATAAACTCTATAATTATAAGTATCCCCCTGATAGCTGCTTATAAATTGTCTTCCACTGTGGTTAAGCTAGCTAGTGGAGCCATGCAACGCAAGAGTCACACAATTCCTTTAAAACTAACTACCAAACTGGACTAATGTTTGCCTGCCTACCTGGTCCTTCTGGTAGATGATGTCCACCAGCAGTCCATGGAGCACAGCCAAACGCAGAGGCAAATCCACATAGCCATCAAAGGATGTCATTGCAATCTCGGTGTCTCCACTCGACACCGTTTGTAGGAAGCCTCTCATTCCATCCCAGTGCTGCTCCAGGAATTCATTCATGAAGAGCATGTACTCCTCCTTTTCCCCGAACCTAAGTAAGAACAACAAATTTAATTTACTTTAGGTATTTATTTCAGGCCCTTTATTGTTATTGTACATGTGCAACAAAAAAATATCTTTATCCATATTCCCAGATTATGTCTTTCAGTATGCCAAAACAAACAAACAAACAAAAGCAAACAATCTGCTCAGGAACAAATGCACAAACGTGACACAAACTACTGACAAGGTGAAGTTGGCCAGATTCTGGATGACTTTGGCTGTCAGCGTAAGGGTACGCAGGGTGTTTGGCTCCGGGTACGGTTGCGTCAGACCAAAAAGGGAAGGACTGAGGATAGCAGGACACAAGAAACGAAGGAAGAGGGAAGCAGAGATGAGCCGATGGCCAATCTCCGGTTTGCCCTGGTCTTCACACACCTCCACCCAGCTGGAGAAGATCCTGTTTAACTCTTCAGGAAAAGGCCTAGTGGAAAGAAGCGTGTCAAGTATGAGATCTCTGAATGTGAGAGATGCCCAAATCATTTATTGTATGTTAAGCTGATTTCTCTCACCCATGGAGCTCAATGATCTTCTGCACCACCTCCTCACAGGTTTCCCTCAAGTGCTTCTGGTTGTTTGACAGTTCAGCCGCAGGACATTTACGAGGGTCAACTTCACAGTTCTCGGTCGATGCATATAGACGGTTGATAAATTCTCCTGCATTGAAAAGAAAGCATAGAGTTCAGGAAAACCCAGTACGATTGAATACAAGCAGCCACCTTTACGACTGATCTGCCCTACCTAGTGTGTCGATGAGGTACTTCTGACCAACCAGCTTCATATATTCATCTATAGCTTTAGTGGCCAGTGTGTTCTCTCTGAAGATCATTGCTTCTTTTTCTCCAAGACGCTCCACCTCATCGTTGCCCAAATCAATGAGGAATTCCTAAGGAATAAAAACTTACTGCTGAATATGCTTCTGGTTGTATTTTTGATACATATTGTGAAAAAATAAAGTTTGATTCATAAATTGCATTAAAAAAAAATTAAATTTAATCTCATTCTTTACCTTGGCCTTGCCGATGCTCTGGAGTACGTGGACCAGAGCTCCTGCCAGCTCTTCCTTCTCCTTCACATTCAGAAGTGGCTCCAAGTTTCTGCACATTTCTACGTAATCCACAGTCACATACTCGGCAAACTCTTTGTATTTCTCCATCGGCAGAACTTGCAAGTTCTGGAAACGGGCCTTGATGCGGAGTGAAGCCTGCGGCCCCAGAGCTTCTTTGTTCCCTGCTGAGCCTGACGCCTTATATGGAGTGATGGGGTACCACTTCTCCTGATAGGTCCTCCCTCGAATGTCAGCTAGAGGTATGGTCACGCTTCCCAGAGGGTGTAGACTGAAGTCGTCTCGGGAATGCCGCTTTTTCTTGGGGTCTTCTTCCCGGAAGAGGTGCAGGCTGATTTGGGAGATACAAGGCAGGTTGTCGAGCTCAAAGAATTCTCCCCAGAACAGTTGGCACCCTCCAGTCGCACCTCCACTGGCCCCCAGGCCTCCCGAAGACCCAGCGGAGCCATCTGCTGCCAGGCTGGAACGGTTTGGGAGCTTGCCAACAGCTCTGCTGGTCGTGCGGGCGAACAAGGTGCCATCCAGGTGTACCTCACAGTAATAACGCTTTTTGGGTGGCAGATCCTTGGCTTCATTAACCCACAGACTCAGCGAGTTCTCTGTGCGCTCGATGTTGTCCTGTGAATATAATGAATGTTATTAGTAGCACAACACAATTTGAATATTGCGTGACCGGTGGGACCGGCGGCTGAAAGCTCACCTTGTTGGGCTGTGCAGCTCGTCTCAGATCTTCAATCCAGCGGTCACGTTCAGCAGCCGAGGAGCAGCCGAAGCAGTGGGTGTTCTCAGAGTTTATCACCTATAGCACATTGAAACTAACAGTTAGTGGTCGTGGAATACTTTACGGTACTCGTTAATGAATCTATGGGAGTGCCCTTTAAAGTCTACCTCAAAGCAGTACTTCTCCCCCAGAATGGAGCTGTGGACCGGTCTGATGACGGTGCTGGTGTCTGCACTCAGATCTAGCGTCCCCACTGGACTGACTGGAATTGACACAGACTCTCGGGATTCATAGAGCCTTAAAATTAAACACAGTGGAAGAATTCAGTCACAAACAGGAGATGGAGATTTGTCAAAGGTACTCACAATGTACACTTTCACTACCTGCAGGTTGTTTTGCCATCGACACATTACATTAACACTGTGGTTGTTTTTAAAAAGAACATCTTGCAAAGTTTTATTTGCAACATGTTTGAATTATTCTTTAGTGAGGTTTTATGTGTGTGTAGGTTCTCTCTCAACCAGGTCAACCAGGTCATGCTGAACTCTTTTAAGTTTCCAAAACTTAAAGACGTCCAGTTGCTTTCTTTGCAAGCTTCTTGGACCTTTAGTGAGGTTTACTATGAAACTGATCGGTTAGTCTATTGTTGAAGAAGTGATTAAGAACATGATAGATGAATTATAGGCAGGGTTTTTTGAAGATAAGAGTTTGGCCTTAAATTATGAAAGACAATGAGAGAAGTTACTTTAGACCAAAGGTGGATATGGAGTGCAGTATATCTGCTTTGAGAAACACAGCAGTGCACTTTACCTGCGTCCTTTGTTAAGTCCCTGTTGGTTTAGCTGGGTGTTGCTATTCCTCTTGGCTTTGTTCTCAAGACGTCGCTTGATCAGTCCCTACGGGTGAAGAATGCAAACACAGTGCATTTGAGCAATTATGTGTTGTATCAACAGGAAAAGGAAAACTAGCGCAAAGATTGTCTCTGGCGCATACTGCACTCACCCTCACACCGCCATCTTGAGCCTTTGGTCGAGGACCAAGCTGGCCCCCATGGTCGGGGCTGCATTCTAGGGATTGGGATGAAAATGGAATTCTCTGTCAGTTTTTCATTAGTGTTGGCAGGACAAGTTGGCTTAACTAAATGAAATTATAGGCAGTACTCATTGTTTCCATTTAGAGTTTGTGGTCAGTACTTCTACATATTTCTTCCTTTTTGTGAGTCAGTTGTTTCCAGGCGTCAAATCAAATGGTTGGCAGACTAACTTTAGAGCAGATATTGTGTGCTGGTGAAGCAGGAATACCACGAATATTAATACAATTAAAATTGGCAAAGTTCCATTACGGTAAGTGACTTCCAGGTCATATGAGAGCACCTGGGGTTAAATAACCTGTGATTTTTTGCTGATATGAAAACAAAGCAGTAAAATAAGTAGTTATGCACACCATCTTATGACTAATTTTCAAGCAGTTAGATGAGTGTTTTTTCACTCATCTAACACAAATAACTTCTACTGAAGACTCTCAAAAACATCAAGCAAAAAGTTTTAATATTTCCAGATGGGTTCAGATGAGCCAGTTCAGGATGTGGTTTAAAGCTGTAATCTGATAGCTAGACCTATCTCAGTAAAGTTAACTAATTGCACATATGTCACTAAGTAACACATAGTGTACTGCAGCTTTACATAGAACAAATGTAAATGTTCCCATTTTGATTTTTCCTGTTTTGTGTGAACATTTTAACCTTTTAGTCAGAAAATTGATATCTCTAACTGGAGATCATGATATCCTCTTTTGCTTATTTATACTCAGCGATATTGATGTGTTTAATTACAAGATAACACAGGTGTCCGATTTTCTTTTCGCTGCTTACCCAAATTCCCACCACAAACAATCCAGCGTTTAAATCCTATCATTTAGTCCAGAGGTGTGTGCAAAAGCCCTGTTACTTCAGTCTCTGTGTCTTTATCATTTCCTTTCTGTCGTCTTCAAAAGAGCCGATTGAGTCACCCAGCCAGTCGGTGCAGGATCGAACACCTCCACAGTGCAGCACCTCCACTCTTCTAAGCAAAATATCTAAACTGCATGGATGGAAGATACCGACTATATCATCTCGCTCTGTCTTTCTGCGAGTTTTCATTGGACTGCTAAAACCCTGTCTTGATGCTATCTTCCCCAGAGGGAAAAAAAAACACAGAGGAAGCGATCTTACAGACATTGCCACGAACAAACATTTAGCTATTTCCTCTGTGTCTTCTGCGGAAATAGTGCAATAGTCATCGCTGATGTCAGTAACAGTTAAGCTGGGGGGTGTTTGATGATTTTTCTTCATTGCATTTTAATCTGCACATCATTTTGTTTGCTTTGCGTGTGTATACGGACCTGTGTCAATGTCTACAAGGTTCTGCATGCTGAGGTTGGACAAGCAGCTGCTGACACGGTTTCGAGTCCACATTGTTGGCTAAGACGGACACACAAAAACGGGCATTTTTTACTCTCCGTGGTTATGACAACATGATTTGAAATCAGTGTAAATAACATGCTGTTATCTGTGGGTACCTCTTCCTCTGGGGAAATGAGAATCTGCCCATCTTCCAGGCAACAGTTGCTGATGTCCCATAAGGGGACCTCCTGAGGCGGGACCCATTGCAGTCTTGAGAGTTCGCAGGGTCCGGCTGGTGTCGGCACAACCTCATTCAAACCTGCAATTCAAGTAAACGTTGCACAGACAAACACATTTTGATACTGCTCAATCATGTAAGGTCAGTATACACATGTAATCACGTGTTAAATATGTGCTGATTTCTCTCACTTTGAAGAACTGACAGTAAACTGTTTATGATGTACAGATACTGCTTAACTGGAGGCGTATGCTGCCGGGCTGGTTTGTTTTTGATTTTTGGTAATGACACTTATCTCACACAGCGATTGGCCACTCCCATTTGAGGTGTTGCCTTGGCCACTGACGCTATTGGTCTCTCTTTTTTATTACACGCCATGAAGGCCTGCGCACATCCTGTGGGCTGTCGTTAGGTTTTTTGTGTCTTTTTTTTTTTTTTTTACTCGATGTCAACATCCATTGTGCTTTTATCTCGTCTTAATGTTTACATTATCTTACTATCAAGTATATGCTGTTCTTGAAACGCCAGCAGAAGATAAAGATGATATTGCATCACTAAAACATGCATAAAAGCCCAGGAGAGCAGAAGGTGGCAGGAAAGTAATGCTTGTTTTTTAAAGCAATTATATTTTCTTCTTGTTCTTTTTAATAATAAAATATGGTATCTTCTTCATGCAGCCATGCCTCATTTGGCTCACACCTGCATGATCTGTCTGTGTGTGTTGCAGATGTTTCTCTCACTTCCTGTCAGCTGAGATGAAAGACGTCTAGAGAACTTCTGTATAGGTACAACTATTTGAATCTGTCCTGAGGTGGATTGAGGTTTCTGATGTCATTAGACAAATGTTCAGACATCATTTGTATTAGCTGTCTGAGGACACTCCTTTTTAGTTTCTGCACAAGTACAGGAGTGCGTGCAAATCTGACTAGAGTTCATATTTTGTATCTGAACAGCAGGTAGGCTTCTGGTTGGATTTGCCTACCATTTTCATATAAGGGGCACAGAAACTTCTTTGTCACAACAACACATTATGTTGCTGTACATTTTTTAGCCATGTACCTCTTAGTATGCATTTGTTTCTCAGCGCTGGGGAAGTTGGTTAGTGAATCTAGTTAAGTGTGGGTGCTGGTTTGCAGTTCTTCAGTTACTTTGAATTTCTGGGTCATTTCTCTGCTGTTTTGGCGGTTTTGGTCTCGCAATGATTCATGTCTGAAATGAGATAATGACGATTGTCTGGGTTCTGCTTTTTAGAAGGAGAGAAATCTGTTACCTACAAGGAGAGAGTCCTTAAACATAGACTTGAAGGGCGCAGGGCTTAGATTTTAAGCTTGTCCAATGACTCCACACTTGCCTCACAGATTTACTACTACTACTACTACTGCTGCTACTACTAATGTTTTAATCTCGGCCTATAATACTTACTGTTTGTTTAGAAAATATTCCAACAGTTACAGACTTTCCTTTTTGTCTTTGTACTGATCATTTTTTACTGTTTATTTGAGGATGTAAATGTTACATCTACAAATCTTCTAAAAGAGCTTTCTTGAGGTTAGGGGACTTTAAATAGCCATCAATAGACATCAGATTTGTCACAATATCCGAGATCACACTATCGTTTAGCTTACTGGGTAATGGCTCAAATATCTTTACAACATTTTGTTTAAATTGTTTGCTGATGTTTAAGATATTTTTGGAAGTGTCAAAGTCATTCAGTGGTGTTTGGCTGTATTTAACTCTTTCATCACTTTCATAACCTGTAACATTTCTGAGGTCCAGTCTTTTACTTGTGATTTATAAATGATTTATATTTATAATGTATTTTCACATAATGTAAGCCTATTTAAATTCTCAGCTTCTCTCTTTAATTATTTCTACATGTGTTTAATACTGAGCCAGATGCTAAAATAGTCTTAATAGTAGCATTGCAGATGCAATTTCCAGATGCACTTTTGACAGAGGTCACCCATACCACTCATACTGCTGAGTGTTATTAAATGGTCCTACCTACTTAACAGGAAATCACAAATCGTGTGATCGCAAATAGGAAACATTTTCTGATATTTCACATAATATTTGGATTGAGTAATGACCTTAATGCGCAGGGCTTTGTGTGTACGCTGTACTTTTGTTGTAGTAGTCTTACCTGCAAGGGATGGCGTGCTGTTGCGGGTCTGTAGCTTTGGCTTCTTGAGCTTCTGGGACACACTCCGAAGATATTTTTTAAAAAGTGCCCCTCCGCCCCCTTTCTGTGAGGGGTCACTGGAGGCAGCCCCCGAGGCTTCTGTGCCAGCAGAAGTGGCTGCAGCAGAGGATGAACCTGCGTGAGCCGAATTGGCAGTGGAGAGGGCTGCAAACAGCGACCCAGGAGGCTCGGACAGGGCCCTCCTGAAGGGGTTCTTTCTTGTTCCTCCGGAGGCTTTTTCAGGCTTGGCTGCATCGCTGCTTTTCCCATTGGATGAATTCTTTTCTCCGGGGTCCTCGCTCAAGGCCTTGCGCCAGTTTTGCATCTTGCTCCACTTGTTGCTAGAGGCCTTCTGAATTTTTTCCATGGTGGATGTGGAGGATGCCGGCGTTCCTTCTCCTTCTTCTTTCTGCTCATTGAGGGTTCCCTTGGAGCCAGTATGCCACTTGTATGTGTTGAGAGGGTCGCTGGTCTCAGATGTTTGTGGAGGCTCATTTTCCTTCTCAGGTGATCCCTGCTCCTTTGATGCTGGCTGAGCTGCAGGCTCTGGATCTTTCTCCTCAGTGCCCATTTCACACTTTTAGGGTGTAACTAAAATTCTCTCTGTTTTCAAGGTCGCATCAAAAACCTTCACAAGAGAATTCACCTGTCTCCCTCCTAATTTACCGCCGCTTTGGAGATTGCTGCGTGTGCGAAAGGAAGACAGCGTAGTCTGTATCTCCTCTAACTGTCTGTTTCTCATTTCCTGTCTTGCAAAAACGTTGATCAACAACACGCGACTTAGCTGCTCTGCCTGTGGTTGCTGTGCTGCTGCACTACTCCCATCTCTCTGGGCTGTTGGCTTCCTCATGAAATGACACAGAGAAGTTCAGCGTTTTCATTTAATACTTCCTGTCATCTGTTCTTCCTGTTCTGTCAAAAAAAAATAAAACAAATCTGCATTCAATTTGTGTGAAACTCAAAGAAATGTCCACAGATGTTATAATAAAATGTGTGTTTTAGGTTGTCCACCTTGACCTCAAAGGAAGCCTACTTGTCAGATTCAGTCTGTCACATTATGAGCAAGGGAAATGTGGTTTTGCATGTTACAAAGTAGTAGAAATCCATCGTGAGACAATATTAGGCAAGATGTGTAATATGAAGATAATTAATGAATTGGATGAATCTAATAAATCACCAGTCCCTATACAGTTAATAAGATTCATTTTCTTGGTAACTTGAATGAAATAAACCACCAAGGACAACATCTTTTTTGTCAAATATACGTGAAAAATATTGTATGGAAGACTCTGGGCCCAGTCTTACTTTTTTAGTAAGACCACTAAACTGATATCTGTGAGAAATAAACATAAGTATCCATGTGGTATCAGCTACCTGAGAGTTTACAAGCTGTTGACAGTTAAGAGTCAGTTTCCTGTCAAAGCTACAGGAAACTGACTATGAAAACCACTTCCTGCTCTCATGCTGCTCTTTTCTCGTACACACCTGCAGGGTATTTCTGTGTGCCAGTGGGGTGAACTGCCAGCAATATAGTCAGATGTTGTCTTTCTAATTGTGGGAAGTAATGATGGAGTACAGCAGGACCTTTAGATTTTTCATTGGGAACATTCCTCTAGTTCACTTCTCTAGTTCTTTAAGCTATAAAATACCCGGGAAGTGGTTTTATAGGAATCACATTCACACAGTAACATTAATACAGTATCAACATGCTTATATCTGTGTTTCTATAATAATAATAATAATAATGGATTGGATTTATATAGCGCTTTTCAAGGCACCCAAAGCGCTTTACAATGCCACTATTCATTCACTCTCGCATTCACACACTGGTGGAGGCAAACTACGGTTGTAGCCACAGCTGCCCTATAAAGAGCTGAGTGTGTGAAAACACTGAAAGTTACATTTTTGTCTTGTTTCGTCCAGGCCCTCTAGTGGCCGGGGGCATTTGGTATTGAAAATATGCTTTGACTGTATGCGGTTAAATTTGAAACGTAATCAATGAACACTGACTGCCTCAACATAAAAAAAATAATTAAAATTAAATGTAAAATTTAAAAGAAAAACTGTAACTGAAGTTTGAGAATGTTTATAATGTGTGTGCTGTCTTTTAGAACTATAATCAACCTTTAACCTGACACTAGTTTAAAAGTAAAAGGGGTCCATTTAATTTTTAGCCTTTATTTAAAAGGCTAAAAGCTGAATATTTACATTATGTGATAAGAGGCAGTAATCTCAGGTTTATCACTGTGCAGTTGCAAGAACACTTTTTTTTTTTTATTAACATTTGAACAACAAGGGCACTGATCTGGACTCAGTGACAACAGAGAGTCTCAGTCAAGGTTGCTCTGTATACGTTAACACCGTTCTTGGCCATAAAAACCCTGAAAACCACGAATATTGATCACAACAGGATTTGAAGTTAAACATTAACAGTAAAATGAATCTTTGCTGGTGCTGAAGTATTCTTAAAGCACAACAAAAGAAGTATTTCACAAAGCAGCATGTCTGTACAACTCCTCAAAATGTTGGCAAGAATGATGAATGCTGCAGGAAGTGCTTGTCCTGTTTACAACTCGAGCCAAAAACAGCTATAACATTTGAAAATAATAAAGATAAACGGGTAAATGTGTAAATACTGTATACTTAAGTATACAATAAGTTATTAATATTTAAGATGAATTTACAGTCACAAAATCAGAAAGTATTTAGATTCATTTGTGGAGGTCACAGTGTTTGTCTTCATCTGGTGGTCGATTGATTTACTGCAGAACAGTTTACCTTTTACCTTAACAAGAAAAATGTGGTACAGACAGCAGCGGTTTTTGATATGGACATTGGCCAGCGCTGCGTCGTGGTGGGTCGCATCATGGGCATCGGCAAAAAAAAAGTTGCTCGCACCCATGCTGCCCGACATCATGCCTGCACATTTTGTTGATTGCATGGGCACCGATCGGAGCGGGGCGGCCGGGGGTTCTCTGGCTGGCTGAACAGGTGTTGTGCCAAAAACTGATTTTCTAATTTGAAAAACGTGCAGTTTGCAATTGCGCTAAACGGTAAAGACAGGACAGAATTTAGTGAAGTGAACAGAAGGAAATCTGTGGAAATCATTTCCTTGCTCCAACCGGATAAGGTAAAAAAACAAAACAAAACGAAGGAAACAAAACAAAGTTGAGCATTTAGCATTTTTGGATAAATTACTTTTATTCCTGATCAAATAAGCTTCAGTACATTGCTATATAAAATGTCAAATTGTTTAATATACTGTTTATTGTTAGTGTGACATATCACACATATATTTTTGTCTTATCAGTTGTTGGATTTCATTAGTGAACTGTAGTGCAAAGCATTTAACAGTGACGATTTTAAAATCCCATTGCAGAACATTTTGTTATTGTGTCAAAGATTCCTAAAAACCTGACTGCCTTTTCTTTCTAGATGTTGGAATTGGATTGCAGGCATTTGAAATTGCCTCTTCTGACCCTGGAAAATCTTGGACAAATCATCACCCCCTATGTGAAAGATGTTTCAGAGGAGTAAGTCACACATTTAAAGCCATCAAGCTTACAAGCAGCAAAAATGATCACTAATACACACATATACTCTGGTTAAATGTTTGTTTTCTCAACTATTCTTTTTTTAAATCTTTTAGTCAGTGGGCGTCTTTAGCCGATGGTGACCCTGGATCAAAAGTTGTCATTCTGTTGTCCAACATGTGCCATGCGATTATAGAAGAAATTAGCGCCTTGGTCCTGGAGGTTGTAGAACCTCAGGTTCTTGCCAAGGGGCACAATCATGCATGTGGAGATAAGGTAAGTTTGCAGGATGGGTGCAGCTGCTGCAGAGTAACAGAAAATAATATTCAAGCCAGCTTCAGAAACACCCTTCATCACTGTTTTGGTGAAGCCCTGTCCACGGCACAAGGTAAGTCCCACAACTCGGATATATTAGTAAAGCTGTTTTCAGCAGAAATTACTAAAAGAGTCAACACGTCGCTGGCTCGTATCACAGGGCCAGCTCCTACCCCGAAAACTCATGACTCAGTGACAGGTATGAGCATTATACAAATGGTGTATAACGTGACTGAGAGTTTTGAATGCATCTTGAATATCAGCAGAAAAATCACAGACAAGGCATCTGACAGCATGACATGCTCAGACTCTAACTGTAAGCAGACCTGCTGTCTAGATGTGGAGGAGGAGGAAGATGCAGAAATCCCACAAATAAGTGACTGTTCCTTAGAGAATTCATTGTGCACGGATAATCTGAGTCCAACTCCAACTCCAGAGCTCCCTAAGTATTCAGAAACATTTGTCCCTTCAGCATTGATTAACCTACCAGGAGAATTCTTCACCAAGTCTGGATGCTGTTAATTTCACAATATCTTTTTGTTGTAAATTAACAAGTAAATATAATCAACAGTTATAGCAGTATTGTGCAAACGAGTTTGGACTACCCCATTTTCTTTTATATAGAAACCTACACACACATACTAGTTACAATGTATTATGATCATTGGAGACACCATTGTGATCTGACATTCCATCCTATACTATGACATTGTCTTTGGTGCTCAGCTGAACTGTCAATAGTACATGATTGAGGAATTTATATAAAAATATTTGCGTATAACCCACAGTGGCCTAGGCATTGTTTAGTTAAAGTTTCATCAAGATTGGGTCACTTGTCTTGGAGGAAATAGGGAAGAATTGGACATTTTTCAACAATTTTTCTTAATTTGAAAATAAAAATCAACCCATTATGAACAATATTTATGCCAATAAGATATAATGTACTTTATGTAACTGCCACTGAAGGGTGTCAGAGAGGAATACCTCAGGATCTTCCAAACTCCAGGGACACGTGCCAAAGCTGTGATGAAGATGATGGTATGACAGAGCTCAGACAGCAGTTCTGATAATAAGAATGTCTAATACACCTCTTCCTGCAGACAATGTTCCCTCTAACTTTTCATGTGTCTGAGCAAACACACAAACTCCCTGAGCAGTCGATGGACCTGATGGGCCTGGGTCAGGGCTCATGCATTGTTCTTGGGTTTAATGAGTATTATAATTTCTATCTGACTATGTGGATTGTTTATTGTTGTTGTTGGTGTGATCTGCTCCTGGTCCCTTGTTTCCCTGTCTCTGTGTTTGGGTGTGTGTGTGTATCATGGCGGTGTGTGAGTTTTGCTGCCATACCAGTCCTGGAGAGTCTTCAGCCTTTGAGCCAGACACACCTGGTGCAATCAGCCACCTGTTGTGGATCGTCAAGGAAACACTACTCAAGAGAGGATCGGAGAGGCAGCCAGCGCAGGATTGTTAAACTAGGAACATGGTCAGTGCTCCTGCTCTAGTTACTGTGGTCGCTGAACTTCTCCTGTTGGAATGGTTAAAGTGTTTTTGTCGGCCGGTGGATGGGACGGTACTCGCTGTGGACGCTCTCGTTTCCAGGTGGATTGTGGAAACGTGTGGCGGGAGCAGCACACTGTTGTACAAAGGCACCGAGGAGGACCAAACACTTACCACGGATCACGTCACGGGGATTAAGAACGAGCGCTCAGAGAACACAGACGCTGTGGATTGTTGGCACTGTTTTATAGTTTCTTTTCATTGTAAATAAACGCACCATCTCCATTCAGAAAGTCCTGCATTTGGGTCCTACTTTCCCCGCACTGTGACAGGACCACTGTGAGCAACATCACACGTGTGCACTGTGGTCACGCCAGCATCGCATCCATCCAAGTTACATAGTTTATCAAAAGAATCAAAGTACAGCATTTACATTTCTGTTAGAATGTTTTAATTAAGTTCTTTAGCCCACTGACAATGAAAATGACAGAGGTCTTCTTCATGACCTGTAGTATGTTAATGCTATTGGAAGTATAAATATGTCATTTTAGCTAAGGCAAAACATGAACTGCCAACCAAACCAACTATAAACTCCAATTTTGAAAACACACTTAACATTTTTAATGTAAAGCTCTGACTTGTATTATGAGTATGAGCCAGTGTGTGTAGCTCCTGCTGTGGTCTGGGAGAGAGTCCTGTAACTCTTTATATACTCTATTTTGCAGACAAAGACATGATTATTTGCATTTCTACTACTCATAAACTAGTGACAGTGTTATACTCCCTGAGTACTGCTGTCTTCCCAATCTGCCTCAAGGCCACCATCATTGCTCCTGTGCCAAAGAAGTCCTCTGTGTCCTACCTTGGTGACTACCGTCCCGCTGCACTCACACCCATCATGATGAAGTGCTTCGAGAGGCTCGTCACGAGGCACAGTAAGACTCTGCTGCCACTCCACTGACTATCGCCCCAACCGGTCAACAGAGGATGCCATTACCACCAACCTACATCTGGCCTCACCCACCTGGACAATAAAGACACATATGTACAAATGCTGTTCATAGATTTCAGTTTAGCGTTCAACACGATCATTTCTCAGCACCTGATTGGAAAACTGAGCCTGCTGGTCCTGCACGCCGCCCTCTGCAACTGGATCCTGGACTTTCTGACGGAGAGACCTCAGACAGTCTGGATCAGTAACAGCATCTCCAACACCACAACACTGAGCACTGGAGCCCTTCAGGGCTATGTGCTCAGCCCACTGCTGTTCACTCTGCTGACTCACGACTGTGCAGCAATGCACAGTTTGAACCACATCATCAAGTCTGCTGATGACATGACTGTGCTGTGTCTCATCAGCAAGAAAGACGAGTCAGCATACAGAGAGGAGGTGCAACAGCTAATGGACTGGTGTAGAGTCAACAACCTGTCTGTGAATGTGGACAGAACAAAAGAGATGATTGTTGACTTCAGGAGAGCACAGAGATATCACTGTCCACTTAACATCGTTGGATCCTCTGTGGAGCTCATTGAGAGCGCCAAATTCCTTGGTGTTCACAGAACACCAAAGCAGAGAACCTGTCCTGGTCCCCCAAAACCAGCTCAATAGCTTCGAAAGCCCAACAGCGCCTCTACTTCCTGCAAAAGCTGAGAAAAGCCCATCTCCCATTAACCCCTTCTCACCTCTCTTCCCTCTATCACTGACACCCGCTCCATCCACAAAGCCGCCATTGTGGAGGACCGCACACACCCCTCACACACACTCTTCATCCTGCTGGCTTCTGGCAAAAGGTACCAGAGCATTCAGGCCCTCGATGCCAAACTGTGAAACAGTTCCTTCCCCCAAACTGTCAGACACATGAACACTCAGGTTCTGGACTGACACAAACACACATACCTTCATTCATGTCACTGGCTCAAAAACGTATCTGCATGAACACACACACACACACACACACACACACACACACATCCCATTACTTCAAGTACTTTTTGCACAACCCATTGTTGCACTTTTCTGCTGCACTGTTGTGTCTGCACTGTTGTGTCTGCACTGTTGTGTGTCTCTATCGTTCAATGTTTGAACACTTGCACTTCATGTAATTCTGTGTGGACTGTCTATTATATGTAGCACCATTGTCTTGGAGGAACGCTGTCTTGTTTCACTGTGTACTGTACCACTGTACATGGCTAAAATGACTACATAGCCACTTGATTTGACTTGACTTAATTTTATCTTCATTAACTAATGTGTTAAACAACTAATTGAGTTCTTCTTCTTCCACCTGCTCCCTTTAGAGGTGACCTCAATCTCACCCCATCCCTTGCATCCTCCTCTGTCCCATCAACTTTCTGCATGTCCTCCTTCATAGCATCCATGAATCTTCTCTGTCTTCCTCTTTTATTATTTCCTAGCAGTTCCATATTTAACATATGTCCAAATGATCTGAAATGTACCTCTCGTACTTTTTTTTTCAAACCGCTCAACCTGAGCTGTCCCTCAGATGTATTCATTTCTATTCACCTGAGTTGGCTCAGGTGAATAGAAATAACTTTGGTGCTGGGCTGGTGAAAAGTGACTTTTTGGAAAATAACTGTAATGTATTCACAACATTATTTTGCAGCGTCGCTGACACAGTGCCTGATCTTACGTCTTTGTGTTAGTATTACACAATGCTGTTAGTACTACACACGTAAAGCAGCTGTAAGAGACCAGCACCAGACCAGCACCAAACAACTTTTCTTTGTAGGGTAAACTTCTCAGGATGAGGCCAGAAAGTGTAGACAACTAAGTAAAAGTAATTAAACTCAAAAACTCTAAAATTTAAGCTATATAAGCCACTTAAAATACGTATGGACACTGTTTGCACTCACAAATTAACATGATCTAACTCATAACAGAAACACCACTAATCTGGACAGATAAGGTGGTAGCCCCCTTTTTGGCACATAAGTTCCTCCTTTTTGTCCTCTCTTTCTTTACATCCTCCTAATAATCATTCATACTTATATATATATCGACCTCTATGGCAGAGTGAGAGCCACATAGGCAGTTAGAGCAAACCAGGCCCTTTACCTGTCACCTGCATATGTTTTCTATGTCAGTGAATGATCAAATATTCAAATTTCTTGTGCCCCTCTACCCCCCACACAAACACTTTGGAAAATTCTTTAATCACCCCGATCTACGTAAACTTTAAATTAAGAATCAAGTCAGAATAATAATAAAAACGTCCTCATGTCAACTGAATTATCATTTTATTGCAGAGAACATGAACTACAGTGCACACACAGCCCATAAGGGGCATTTACAGCTTATGCAACCAGCGCAGCGTCATCCGTCAGATTAACACAGCTCGTTTCACCTGCTGTACCGTAAAACTCCCAATATTTAGAGCTAAAATGTAAAACGTAAAAGCAGAGAAGCATTTATTTTTTATTTTTTTTATTTAATGTTTTCAGAATTGCAATGATAATACTGACTGTCCTCTGCTGTGTGTCCTTCACTTGAACAGAAGAGGTCGGGCACGCTGCGGGTTTTATGAAAGAGGTGGAAAAAAACTGAGCTTAGAAAACGGGGAGGAGCGACGGTACCACAGGCATGACAGTGAGGGAGGGAGGGAGACCGTCTCCTGTGTCCAAACACCGTCTACTTATAGGCGTGATTTAACAGCGAGCTATAAGGGATATTCAGTTTGTTGATCTTGGGATGCTCGTCGCTGTGAGGCTCTGAGGAGGACTCGCCAAAGGGTTTGATAAATATTCCGGCTTAATGGCCAGCTAGCATAACAAAGCTAACTGCTGTTAGCCGCTGGAGTCGGAGAAGTGTAGAGCCGAAGAGGGAAATGGCATGAGTTCCGTCGGATAGCCCTCACAGAAGAAACGACCACTGACAAGAATCAACCTGTGAACAACATTTCTTTACCTTTCTAAATCACAGGTAAGATCCGTTAATTTGATGTGTGTCAAGATAATATAATATCGATTTATAAAGTTAGCGGTAGTTACGCGGCTAGTCTCAGCGAGCGCTGTTTGTGTGGCAGCTAGCAAGCCGTCGTTTCAAATGCTGTTAACCACTATGAGTCAGTACCAAAATCCCCATCTTTTTTTTTCTTTAAAAAATGTTTGTTTAATATTTTTTAACAGTGTTGAAAATTGAGGACAAAAAAGTCAGTTTTGGATTAGTTAAAACTGTGACGTTACAAATAGTTCCTTTAAGCAGAAGACCAAAACAAGCTAGAACAAAAAACAAAAACGAGTAAACCGTGAGAAGAGGCTGCTTAAAATCAGTGGGAAGCGATCAGTAAAGATGGTTGGGTACTAAACTTAACGGGCATATCGGTCACTGAAGTCTCCTAATTAGCACGTTCTGAAGTAATTGTCTTGTTTGTGTCTTTGAAGTTGCCAACAGATCCTGAAGCATGACGGTAATTATGTACTGCAGTAGCAATCGTCAAGACATGTGGTGTTTAGCAAAGGGATACTGTAGCAGTATGTATCCTGTGTGACCTAGACTGGTTATTATTAGTCTGTCCGCCCTGATCCCTTTATTAAGTAGTGCAGGGACATCGGCTCACACCCCTCCTTGCAGACATATACCGGTACCCATCAAAGCATAGCAGGAGTTACAGACATGTAGCAACACGCTGAGCAAAAACACATGAAATCCAAGGACTGATCTGTACTTTTTAATTTAAATTGACTCTCATGCTGTTCTCTCTGTGTTAGTGCTCTAAGTCAGGAGTGTCACACCCAGTTTGTGGGTCTCAAATGGGCCTGACAAATAACACAACAGAACTCCTGGGTCAGATTCAAACTTTAAAAAAAACAAAAACAAACTGCAACTATAATCCCACGTGAAAGACCTCTTACCCTACTCCCCAGAAAAACAAATGCCAGATATCATTAGTTAGTACTTGTTAAATCCTTTTTAAAAAAAAAAAAATTTTAAGCAATTTTTTTAGACAGTGGGAGAAATCTCAGGTTTTCCTCATGTCACAGCTATAAGTTACAGTTCAAAGAAGTGGAAATACCCTGGGCTGCATATTTGATGCACCACTGCTCTAGTTGTTTACCTTACCTTGCTGTTTTGTATTTAAATGGACAGAATTTTTTTTTCCTGTATTAAAACTGAACTGGACTAAAATATATTTTTATCCATCTTGGTGATTTTCCTTTGGAACCCCAAAGCTTCTCTGTTGTGCACAAACATTTTTGATGGGTAGGGAAAACCCTGTTAGAGTGCTGTCATGTGCAGCTTTGACCCAAGCTTCTGCAGCTGATGTTAGCATAGTTATACTCCTGTAGTTTGCAGTGATAAGCCATTGCAGCAGCACTGCTTATGTGATAAAGTAGTAAGAAATGCATCACGCCATCAGTCAGCCAAAACACAGCTCATCCTAATTGCACATCAAGCCTCTCGCTGAAGGACCAGATGCAGCTATAATGCTGTAATTTTAGCACTTAGCAAGTGGTTATTCTAAATAATGACTCAGATACAGCCCCGCTTCTTAGATTTCTTCCCCAAATGTCTGTAATCACTGCTGATTGATTTTGATCTTATGTTCTTCTGTTCAGATCGTTGGCATAATCCCAATCATGGTGCAGAAATACCAGTCACCTGTGCGGGTGTACAAGCATCCCTTTGAGCTGGTGATGGCGGTAAGTGTTTTTATCTTTACTCGCTCTACCACCTGTCCACATGTATTTTGTATGCAATAGATGCAGTTATGCAATGTACGCAGGTGGTTGCTTCAAAGGTTTGGAGTTAGTCACTGAATTATGCACCTTGCATGTGAGTAGCTCAGAGATTGAAAATGCATGCAGTCTGTTTTGTGTGTTACGGTCTTTAAGAAGCCAATGATTAACTGCAACGATAAACTGTAGCGTAGCTAGAAGAGAACATCCTCAATAGCCTGTTTGGAAGGTTTGTAGACCTCTCTGCAAGGTTTTTACAGACGTAGGCTTGGTCGTTTCAAAGTAATCCTGTGAAGAGACAGATAAAAGGCACTAAATGATGCCTCCCACTCAGCTTTAGATTTGGTAGATAATTAGGAGGTCAAACCCATGCAAGGAACACTCACACTCATGGGCCATGCAGCCCCCCGAAACAGCTGACTGCCTCATGTGGCTTGTCATCTTGTGGTTTAAGATCTGTTCATTTGTTCAGTAAGATGTAGAACCACTGTGCACACTTGTTGGTAGCTGAATGTACAACAAGACTGTGTTTTTATGGCAAACTGAAAGTCCCACCAGTCTTTGTGCCGGTAGTCTGCTTGCAGCATAAAAAATTCACTGCCCTGCTTTGCTTTTAGTGTGTTTTTTTTTTTTTTGTACACTGTCAGCCACGAGTACCTGTGTCAAGTGCACAGAATGGATTTGCTTGTTCCTCTCTTCTTTTTGCGCTTTTCTAAATGGGTGTCTTAGAAGTGTTCCTAGTGCCATTTGTGTTCTCCATCCCTCAAATTTGGACTTGTTCTGTTACCCTTTTTTGGCATTTAGCCTGTCTCACATATTCACTAATCTCTCCTTGCTGGAGAGCTGCAGGGGCAGGAGATGGTTGATGTAAGAGTTTGTTCACAGGAAAACAGAACTGACTAAACCCCTGTGGTGTAATGTCTTTTCCTGCTGTGGTGTCATGACAACTCTGGGTCTGTAACATGAATCAGATTCACTTGTCATAGCAATGGTCTGTCATTTAAGTGAGACCTGTTTTGCTTTTACACGGAGAAAAGAATGAGGCAAACTGCTCTGTAAAAACAAGCCCAATGGATGCTTTGCTCAGCAGTGCTTTGACCTCAGCTGCTGCTTGTCAGTAATGTGGTATCAGTACACGTTTGCAGGCACTCGCTCTGATTATACAACCACCAGTTTTAGACAAACAGCTCTACTGTGCTGATAACGTCAGCAACATGTACTTTTTTCTTAATTATCTATTTAAATTCCTGCATGAAGTTGGTTTGTAGTTTCACCTCCCTTCAGCACTGTGTTGTGCTGCAGGTGCAGTTTTCTTTAAATGGAAATCAGCTTTCGACACGGACAAGAACCAGGATGCAGGAACACTAAATCTCCTTAGCACAGGCTGGACTGAGCAGCAGGCAAAGAGATGGCTATAAATAGATGGCCCGTACCCACACCTGGTTGTACACACGCAGCCAAAGGGGGGAAACGGTAATAATAGTGAAACTGACTTGTATGTAATTTGTAAGCCCCAGATAATCCACCCCGTGTGCTTTTTGAAGATGGGACAAAACTAATGGAGTAACCCCTTGATGTTTTTAAACTAGGCCAGCAACAGACGGCGGACCTCTTTAGCTTTTAATTTTGTATTGTGTGACATTATGACTCATGCACAATACGGTGTTGGTAATTTGAATTATTGCTGGGGTAAAATGGACATTGCAGTCAGTTTGAAGCTGAGTTTGCATTTGGAGTCTCTTCCCCTCCCTGTGACTTTTCTCTGCAGTGAGTGTTTTTGCAGACACTGCAGAGCAGACTTAATGGTGCGTCACAACCCTTGGTGGCTCTTTTTTTTTTTTTTTTTTTTTTTTTTTTTTTTCTCTTTTCTCAACCCAGTGAAACCTCTCCTCTCACTTCCGCTATAGTAGTAGGTCTGTCACCACAGCAGTACAGTTATGCAGCAATAAGAACATCCTGGGCTTGTGGGAAGCCAACATGAACACCGATGTCTACTTCTGATGCACTGTACCAACACAGACCAGGTTCTTTGTGTGAGGGCTGCTTTCATTTTTGGTTTACATCCGTGGTGTCAAACAAAGTGTGGGAGCCATTCTAACAGATTTTTATTTGCTTGCATACAGTTGTATTTTTTGCAGTGTGGAAAAACTGGGACATATTTAACTTGAGATATGTCAGACTGCTCATCAAGTTTGTAAAGCTAAAGAAATGTTAGGGTTATCTGTGTGTACCTAAACATATTTACAGAAAGAGAATCAGCTTAGAGGGCTTTTTATTGGTTATTATGCAATGGATGTAGTGTGTGGCCCACTCAAAATCAAATTGGGATTTCTGTGGCACGCAGATTACAATGAGTTTTACACCCATGCTTTACATGGAATTATGCAGGGTATGTCCAAATAACTAAGATCTGTTCATTTCCCTGTATTGACCGTGCTATTCGTTCTTATGGTTCCTTTTGCCAGAGGCTTCTGAAAAATTTGCCAGTAATGGCTTATTCTTCTGGTCTGGTAGGGGATTTGACACTTAGCTTTGAGGAATTTGGTGCTTTCTGTCCACTTGAGTCTGTTGTTTGGGTACTGTTAGTGCTTTGAAAAACCCTTTTACTGAGCTAAAAACTAAGGCTCCATGTTCTCCTCTGAAAGCCACACGCTGCATTTTTTTTGTCAAGATGAAATACCGCCTCTCTTCTCTTAACCCTGAGAAGCCACTCGGCTCACTGACAGGTGCTATCAGAGAGTTTCCAAGATCTATCTAACACTGCTGTGGCTTCATTGTGCTGTTGCATAAATCAGGCTCGAGTCACAGATGCCCTTTAGCTGTTTTTGTTCTGCAGCATTTACTGCGCCTTCTTCTGAACATGGATTCTCAGTATTCCCAGTGTTGGTGACTTGTGTTGCAGTGTCTCTGTTATTGCACGTGTTAGCTCCTGCAGCTCCTTTGGAGCTGGAATGCAATGCAGTTGACCTTAAATGTCCAGTCATGCCCAACTCTGCTTGTTGTTGTTCAAATCTGACTTTAAATCAGTCATTTGAAAGTAACTGTTAAGGGAATATTGTGTATCGTAGAGTGGTGTTATACCTGTTTTGATTTGTTTTGTTGGCGCTGTGAAGCACATTGCAGTGTAATTGCCAACGATTATCCAAATAAACTTGTCAGAACTACACATGGCAAGTAACAAAAGCTTCAGCTTTATTCTCCTCCCTGATTTTTAAGAAATTGTGAGTCACTGGTGAGAAATGTTCAGTATGCATCCTAATAAAACATAATTAACTTCTTTTTTTAGGTAACTCAATCAAAAAAACCTCTTGTCCGTTGGAAAGCACAGCTCAGTTGGTGGCTTTGTATCAGCAATTGCCTACTGGGTTTGTTTGAGCTGTCTAAAAGTACGCAAACATTGATGTGCATTAGTATTGACCTTGATAACCTTCTTATCTCTCCACAAAGTTGGTCTGTTTCTCTATTACTGAAGTAAGGAAATATATCAGCATTTTTTTTTTTTTTTTTTTTTTTAATTTCCCTTGACCCCAGCAATCCCTTGTTTCTCTGTCCACATCTCAATAACAGGAAATATAGTTGTTGCTGCTGTTATCGCACCAGTCCAGTCTCAGAGCCTCCAGTTTATCCTCAGGGAGTCACAGTGGAATGTCAAAAACACAACGCAACGCAATACACCCCTTGCTGCTGTTTTATGCCTGCGGGGAGGGTTGTTTCTAGAACACATCCACAGATGAAGAATGACTTCAACAGCCACAGGAGAAATAAAAATTTGGCTGACCCTGGAGTAGTTATTATCCACTAAGTCTGTGCTGTTATAGTTGAGCTTAAAGGACAATAACTATTCCTGAAGTCCCTCAGCTCCCAGATTAATACTCATGCTACAGAGGGAGAGAGGGTATTAAACCAATGAAAGCCCTTCGTTAGCCTGACCTGCTCCATGGAAACATATGTGTCTGTGGCTAATCCACAAAGACAAAGTGCTCTGGTCTTGTTCTCCAATCCCAGCAGAGTTTCTGTGGAGAAAAAACAGGATGTTCCATGTTGGTACAATACCTACTGGAATTACTGGCAGCAACGACGGGGGAAACGTGCTTCTTAGTGACTTAACTCTCCTTATTAGTTAGAGCACCAAAAAGATACAGTGTACTTTAGATAACTAATGTTTTCACGGTGAGCTTCAGAATGAAATTGGATTGTTTTAAAGATGATCAGAATATGAACAAGACATTTTACAATTGTCAAAATGTGGCATAAATGCATTACAGAAAGTTTTGTAAACAGATGATACAAAGGACGAGAGGTAGCAGGGTAAACTAAACTTGCGGGTCTTAAAGGATGCCACAAGAAGAAGGGGGGAAGAGACTGAAGAGAAAAATGAGGGGCCCGGATGGTGTTAACTACTTACTAAACTGAACTTGACCTACAAATACAGTCACCTAGGGCTACAGCAGCGTGACGGCCGATTCTCTGAATTTCAGTTTTTGTTTTTTTGCTTGTCTCTCTCTGTGGGACGAACACTGTTAGAGTCGAAGGTTGAGGTTGGAGAGTGAAAGCATGTATCGCACACTTACTTCACTGGTACACACAACACAAAGGTACACCGGAACCTGGTGTTTGTTGTGTGAAGCTGGTATCTAATGCTCCTTAATGAGGCCCTTCGTGTATGCCCGAAAGTGCTGTTTATCTATCTCTTTGGTGTTAGTTATATACGGGTTAGAGCCAGCAGTGTGACACACATGACATTTAAACAGAAACCTACTTATGAAATGAGTACCCCCTCTCACGTGCTGAGCGGTGCGATCTAAGGACCGTAGACTGTGATGACCTGGATGACTGAGAACCTTCACACACACGAGTGGTGCGATGTTATTTATTTTTTAATGCACACTTGGGGATTTTGTCGAATACATATTCTCTTCCCTTTTGGTGTCCCATATTTTTGCTTTCCTCCTTCTCACCGTCTCTCCTTTTACTGTTTTTATTTTTATTTTTATTTTTTTTTTAGGGCCTTTCTCAAAAACTGGTTCATGAAACCTTTGCCAACAGGGCACATGAGATGAGCTTTCAAATTCAATGCAGGAAATAATTCAGTCAGTCTCTTCTTCCGTTATGCAAATTGGAAATAAAAACGTTTTATTCAAGGATGTACGTGTGTCCACTGATGGTTACATAACACCACCAAACTCACATGTTTGAGATAAGAGTGCTGCAGAGTGCGAACAAAGCAGGCGTTGTTAATTAAATGTTATAGCTTTTAATTCCCTGCAAACAGGTGATTTATCCTTTGAGCATCTTGTGCTTCCTCTCACAGTCTGGATGTAGGTCATTCCTAACACGTTTTTCCAGACTTGCCAACACACTGTTTAGTGAGTGTTTGCCTCCTCGCCAGTGTTTCTAAACTTGGCTCATCCTACTGTCCCCCTTCTCTCTGACTAGCCTGGCTCGTTGCAGGGCAGCTCTGCCAGGGTGGTGTCCTATCCTACCATGCTCTGACCCATTTACGACCAGTTGTGGTTAAAGGATTTTTCACCCCACTTCTTTTTTGCAGAAGCATCCTGATCTTTAGTCTATTGTTTTAATCCCTGTTTGAGCCATAGGATTGACTGTGGCTTGTATCACTTAATGGTCTCGCATGTAAAGGAATCTACTTGTATAACAAAAGCCCTTCTTTTATGTCATAGTTGAACAGAGGAATTGGGTCATTTTATTAATTCACCCGTTTTCTTTCTTTCTTTTTTTCTCACATGACATATTTCTGTTGAAAACGAGAGCGCAGTTAATTCATTCATGCCGACAATTTAGACAGTATCTCAAGGGAGATGCATCAGAACAGAATTTAGCCTGCTCTAGTGAAATGTTTGATTATTGAGCTATTTAAAAATGCTTTATCATTAGCTTTTCCCAGCATTGCGCTTCTGATTCAGTATTTCATCCACTCCTGCAGTGTGTAATTCAGTTACTCGACTAGATGATGTTTGCCAGAAACAGTGAAGAGTTATGGCCTGCGTTGGGCAGAGACTCTTATCGTCCGGTGTGCCGCTTCAAACGGCATTAATCGAGGACCATCAGGCACCACCATGTGACCGTGTGAGCCAATGAGAAAACTCTGCCGCTGATTTCATTCACTGATCATCAAGACACTCATTCACCCTCTTTCCTGCTGCAAGGTCGAGATGCTGCCCCTGTAGCTTCCCTCCCCCACCCTGCTCTCCTTTGCCAGATGAACGCGCTCAGTCATACTCTTATACAATGACCCTTTTGCCTGTTTAAAATGCAGTCATCCTGCAGTATGGCAAGAAATTGTGACTCAGATTTGTGTGGCAGAGATGTGACATTAGGAGTATTTGTACAGTTTATTATAACATTTTTAGTATGTTTGTGTTCACTGCCATATTTCCTCATAATTTTAGGGACTGGGTAAAGCTCCTTCTCACTTGCAAATTACATAATTTTAATGTTTAGTAGTCCCGCCCCCAGTGAAATTACAGACAAATAGCCCAAGAAGTCTTGCTGTGAATGCCTTTTAGCTTTCTTAACATGCACTGCAGTTATTTCAGCCATGTCTAAAATAAATCAGTGATGTTTTTTCAGCATTTACAGAAATTGTCTAATAAAATGTTAATTTGCATCTTTCACCCATGATAGGAGAATGAGCAATGGCAGCAATAAATATAATGTGCCAGCACTTCTTTCTTTTACTGTAAAGTGGGATGTTAATAAAGCTTCAGTTTCCCGTAACCCAGTTTTAATAATGATTTCTCATAAGCCTTTATGCGGTGCTTTCTACTTCAAATAGTTGGATGGTGAGCATGTTGGCACAGGTAGAGGCAGATTTCGTCATCTTTTCACTCTTCATTTCAGAGTCAGCTGCTTGTAAATTGATGTGTGTGTGTGTGTGTGTGTGTTGGGGGGGGGGGGGAATGACCTCTAAAAATAATGTGTGCTTCATATTATAATAGGGGTATCTTTGACTCAGGAGGTAGATCAGGCCATCCACTAATCAGTAGTTGGTTTGCCAAATATCATTGGGCCAAGATGCTAATCCCAGGATGCTCTCTGATGCATCCATAGGAGTGTTAAAGCACTTAAGCATAGAAAAAGGGCCTCTTTTACAAGTTGTGTTAAGCACTTTGAGTTCTCAGGTAGAGCAGAAAAGTGCTATATAAGAAGCACTCCATTTACCATTTACTTTTAATGCAGGGCCAGTCAATTTTAATAGAATTTTTAATTTCTCATCAAATAAAAGTTGATGTATCAAATTTGGCTAACAGTAATCTTCCTATATCTGTCCACCCGTCCAACAATTTGCAACAATTGCTGCTCCTCCAATTAAATGATGCTCATTGAATTTAATCAGACTTGAACACACTGATCACCTAATGCGTCTTCACCCAAACTGCTTAAGGTCAACGTCTTTAGTTAATTGCAATCTGCAGAAATGGGTGTAGGAAATCATTTCTTCTTTGGTCAGGGTAACTGTTATTGTTTTTACATAAGTTATAGTCTACTCGTAACGTTCAGTGTAGCCCAAACACGGAATACATTGTTGTGAAATGTATTATCATTTCACAAAAAAGTCTTAGTAAGGGGTTTTTATAATTTGACACATAATTGTTTCAGCACTTTTTGTATCTCTGTGAGTTGACAGTGTTGAAGCTTACTTGACAGATTTGTGTCTCAGTAATTCTTACACAAGCAAAATATGCCTATAGCTGAGCTTTTCTTATTTTTTTTATTTTTTTTACTGTGATGAGTTTTTGATTACAGACAGATGGCCATCTGCTGGTTCCTCTTCCCTCGTGCACGCATTTAACAAGCCATGCATGCACACCCTGGCAATACAGTTTAGCATATTATTTAGGCCGGCAAAAATTTAGGCGCTTTATGTAAGGTCTGTGTACTTGGCAGATTTCCCCTCCTCCCTCCGAGTTGGTAGTTCCAGGCGGTTCTGCCATTACAATGCACACAGTGAGATCACTGCAAGGAGAGAAGTGGGTGGTATGGCATGCACGGACCAAAGGCTCTGCTGTGTTTTCAGTCAACAGCTTGTTCTTGCTCCTGCCCCTCATGAGACTATACCTAGGCTCAGACTTTTAACCTGGCAATAAAATAAGGTAAACAAAATCTTCATCATAATCACCGTCTTTGTATAGTGCCACAATTGCCCTACACGTTCATCTTTCCCATTGAAGAATAAAATGCATCTAGTATATATAAATTATTTGCAGTATTAGCACTGTGTAAGCACAGAGATATACATTGAAGGCTGGAGGCACAGTATTCCTGTAGGGTTACTGGTTTAAAGCTGTTAAACTAGCTGGCCTAGCATCGGAGACTGAACTCATGGAGGAGGTTAAGAAACTGCAGGATAAGTTTCCAAGAATGCTTTCACTTACTTGACCTCTTACAAACTATTCAAATGCTCGATCTGTACATATGCATTCAAAGGGTAACGTGAGTCATATTTAAACCAGTCTCACTGAAAGCTCTGTTTCACCAAACTGGTTTGGGCCTTTAAAAAAAAGTTTTACTAAATAATAATTTAAAAAAAATCTTTTTTCCCTGTGCTTTTCATGCATGTATTTTCCTTAATTTAGGGTTCAAGTCTATTGCTTTGTTTATTTAAATGTCTGATTTCCTTGGGCTGTGCTATGGAAATAGCTGATGTCACAGTTTTAAATAAAGCTTTAAAATGTGCTTCTCTTTAGGCTGTCATAGTTTTTGGCTAAATCCGCACTTGTACTTAGCATATTTTAAATCAAACTATGCCAATACTTGAATGTCATTGATATACACTGGACATATCTTCTGTACATCTAAGCTATTACTCACATGCATAGAATTGCTGTCTCGTGATCAAGAAAGAGGCACCTGTTGAGTTATAAGACCGCATCAAGTAGCAAACATGGCTGTTATTGTTTTCGTTAGTCTCAATTTGTGCCAGTCCAGACTAAAACCTAAATGCCTGTGGTTTTAAAGTAAGAGTCAAAAATGCTTCCACAAACTCTGTTATTGCATACATCAAATTTTGAAAGTGATGCCTTTCAGCAAATTTACATGTTAGATAAAATGGTATAAAATCTCTAAGGTGAAAGTGAAATTTAGACTCTAAATTCCAATCATAACTAATCATAATCTTCTTTCTCTTTCTTTCTTTCTTTCTTTCTTTCTGAGCTTCCTGTACTTTGGTTTTAAATCTTTCAGTTTATTTAGAAACATCAATCACATTGCAGACATGAAAGAGATTCTCACCTTGGTTTTATTGTGCATCCCTAATACACACTGATTTGTTGGATGTAAAGTATTTATCAGAGAAAATGATTTTTAAATATATTTTTAAAATATATTTAACATTGACATTTTTTTTCCAGCATCCCCTGTGTCTGAGTTTGCAAGAAGAAACCCACAATTTTCAGGCTGCCTCTTTCGTAACTTTCCTCTTTGGTAATGACCTAGTTTTAGCTTAAGCTTTACTCTCTGAAGTAAAATCAGGATTTCTTTTTTCCCCTGTTTCCATTTTCCATTCTTCCTACTTCATTCTCCGTCACCTAGTCACCTCAAATTATATAAACGCAAGTCGGCAAGGTCTTGTGCGTCAGGGCCATTATTTTCAGGGGCAGGTTTTGGGTTTCATTGAAAACTTGTCTCATGAATGAACATGACGTTATCTGTCATTCGGCAGCACTGGCATTTCGTCAGTGCCCAGTAATAGCCACAACTGGAACACTCATCTGCATCCTTAATGGCTTTCATTCAAATGGTTTTTGGTATCCTCTTTACAAGGAGCGGCAAACGTAACATGACCACCCCAATTTAAATATATATGGATGTGGTGGGCGATGTCAAACAAAAGTAAAAAAACACGGTTCTGGGCTAGGATGTGATGCCCACCGCTATATAATGACGTCCATAACGGGTCAAACCCCGGATAGCCTGAGGTGGTGGGAGGGAACCCTTAATGATTTTTGCTACCAAATACAGGCTAACCAACGTCACACCCGTGCCAGCAGCCCTCACACAAAACCAGGTTTTGTTTGTCTTACATCAAGGGTGGTGTTTGTTATGCAACATGCATTGGGTCTTTAAGAGGAAACCTTTTGAGAGTGGGCCTCATAAGCGTGACTTAAATACACAGAAATGACAGAAGAAAAAACTGTGTTAGTCATTGTAACTGAAGAGGAAAAGAGCCACAGTTTACTGTGCGTACACTTGAATGGTCCTGTGAATAAAACATTAAAGTGGTTCTTGTGAATTTCCTCTGAGGCAGCGCAGCCAGATTAGCTGCTGTATGTCAGCTTTGCTGTGCTGTGTGTGCTGGTTTGTTTTGACATCGTCTCTAATCTGTCGTAATCAAGTATCTTAATCTTAATAATGCAGCCCCCCCACCGCGCCCCACCTCCTCAACGAAAATGTTCCCATTTTCCCAGACAGCTATTAAAAAATAGCCGAGTCTGACCCTTGAGCGACTGTCGTCTCTGTTACACAACCATTTTCATAAGCTCCAGAGATGTGACACTACTGCCGAGGAAACTGGAAGTGTTCTCTGATTAGTGTTAGTCCCCAGAGACCCACAGGCCAAGCATTTTCGACTTAGTCTTTAGCAGATTGACCCTAGTGTCTCTCAGGATTGACAAGGTGCCATTTTTATCTAAGACGCAGAACACCCAAGAAGTGGGATTAAGCCATGTAAAATCTGGCAGCTAAAAGAGAACGGTGTCAACCAAAAACTGGTCGCTAAGCCCTGAAAGCTTGATGAAATCCGATACACTAAAACATTTAACAGGAAATTAGCTCTTGCTTGCTATCATCTGTAATTTACCTTTCGCTGGCAGATAAAGTGATAGCGCTGATGTTTTTGCGCTAAATGTTCCCAGTCGTGTTTCTTTTCCAATCTTAAGAGCAAAACTAGGTCATTTTCTGCCACCCTTGATACTTACGCGTGGTTTCTGCTAGAAAAGTTGTTAGACTCAGCAGCTTTTATTGTGTGGGGGTTGAGAGATTTAACATGGCACTATCCACCTGCTGCATGTACAGTCTGTGTCGCACAGATTGAACAGCAGATCTGTGTAGGTAGAGATCTCACTGCTGATAAGAGGAGAAAGCGAATCTCTCTCTGGTGTAAATGCAACCGAACGGTCTTAAACGGTCAGAGGCAGTAGTCAGTTTGTGCAGAAAATAAAGGATTTATGTGCTGCAAAACTTTCAGGCTTGAATTTATTAAATTGTTCCTGACGCTAACAACATACTGTAACAAGATATAACATGATTCTGTTTAGCAGTATTGTTTTAATCTTACATCTCCGATCGACCTAGGTCAGTGCTAGGTAAAGATGTGCTAAGTTAGCTATTCATTTTCAGTATATCCGAAACTATGCACACTGGGCATAAAATGGGTCAGATGTCAAAACACCTCTTCAGTGCTTCTGCACAGTCGCTTGTAATTTGATTGTTGAAGATATTTTGGGAATTTTTTTTTTTTCTTGATGTTTATGTGCCAAATAGATAAAATAGTTTGAGGAACTGGAGCCAAATAAAAGAAATAAGACAACAACAAAGGCAGATTAGTCAGGTGGTTAACTACTTGACTTTTTCCCTGAATTTGTTTGGATTGGATTTGCAGCTATATTTAAGGGTTTTTTTGTCTTTTCTTTTTTTTCTATATCCCACCATTAAAGGCCAGATAATAGCTGGGCTACCTGCCAGAACTACTACTTCTTGCCTGGTATTATATTACACACACGCACTATGTGGTCCTTTGTAGTCTTAAAGTTGATTGTGTACTCCCCAGAACTCTTGGAACTTCCTGAATCTCCCTTCCTGTGCAGGATTAGCTTTATTTTCCAGACCCGCGCCTTAATCAACACTGCTGTTTTTCTCCAAAGGAGAAACTGTTTTGTGTATGCAGGAAGGATGTAAGTAACAGTATATTGTTATATATTTTCTCTCGTTCACTCCTGGAAAGAACAAACAAATTCCAGGAACCATTACTCAGGGTTTGGCCACTTGAGGTATGTCTGATTCTCTAAACCGTGGAAGCTGGTGGAGGAGGGTGTCCTTAAACCTGTTCTTTAAAATACCTGGAGTCTGGAAACTTGGAAATATTTTGTTCTGTTATGTTCCAGGAAAGAGTATTGGCAAAGGGCAAATGAATATTTACAGTGGTGCAGTTTGGTTACCATGTATGTTTGGCTTGATGTGTCATCAGTGCCTGCTTTTTATTTCAGTGACTCAATCGAGGGCGGGAAAATGTTTGTCTTGTTCCGGCTGGTTTGTTTTCTTACAGAAAACTTCTGGGTTTGGATTTCAAGTGCTGCAGGTATCAGTTTTAATAAAACACGCATCATGTTGATGGTTATACATTGTTTTTATACACTCAATTGAAACATCTAGGAAAGCCTCTTATCTTTTACCGGAACACTGGACAAGAGAAGCCCAATCTTTTGTGTCGGGGATTACAAGTAGATACACTGAAACTACTTTAACCAAAACTTTAACAATATTTAATATTAGTGTCCACCGCTATAACAGCGTTGCAAAAATATATAGAAAAGCTTTTTCAGTCCCCTTTGATGGAATAACAGAAGCCAAACTATTTGTTAGCTTTCGATTGTAGGTTAATGTAGAGCAGAGTAATCATCAGGATAAATGCCAAATAGCCTGGATGTTTACTTCATGCTGGCACACACGTGCATTTAGCTGTCATTTGAGTCATGCGTGGAGAGCCATTCGTAACATGATGCATCATGTTACGAATGGCTACATCATTAAAGGAAGGTTTCGATCCTCTTGTGGTGCGTTGGCACATCCGAGATAAGCTGTAGTGTTTGATAACCTCAGGCACTGGTTCTAGAAGAAGATGTTTTGGCCTTTGCCTAAAGTTTTTATTTTCAGTCCTGCATCTCATTGGTCATGGTAAAATCTTTAATTATTTATAGTTGTACCAGTGTCCAAAATATTCAGTGTATTACTGGCTTTCTGTTTAAGTATGTGATTTTTTTATTTTTTCCTTTTTTTTGTGTTAGCCACACATTATTGTTGTTATTGTTATTATTTTTATTGTTGTTATTGCGATGCATAACTGCACACACAAGTGAATTTACTCACACTAGTGGAATCACTTTCTTCTGTGCAGCAAATGGCTAACAACCAATAGAAAAGAAGCCCTGTTGTTTCATGCTTTTAGCAGTCAAGAACCATCAGCTTGAGCTAAGATGCTATCATGGTGCCAAACAAGCCAAGGAGGTATTTAGAATTTGAGGATTTCTACAGAGAGAAAATTGGCCACCTTGAAGAGTCCGGGAGCCTTTGTTGGACCATGTGAAAGTGTGATATGGAGCTCTATGCTAGGCGAGCTGAAGTGCTTTTACACATGGGCAGTAGAAAAGATAGTTGCCATAATAGACCACTGGCCTATCTGTTTTTGAAACCTTCACATTTGGCATTGCCATCTTGGTGTTTGAAGCTGGACTTGATGAGCGAACGGTGGATATGACTGAGACAGAAGTCACCGTGCACTCATTGACTGATGACTTGTGATTTGCCAATAAGCACACCAGAATAATCCTTTCTTCTGATTCTAATAATAATTGTAATTTACAAAACGAACTTCATGATTCATTTCATGACCCGAAATTAACAACTCATCAGTGATGTATTTATTGAAGTCGCAAAGAGAGGGTCTTTCCTTATCAGCCTATACGGTCTTGGAGCCAAAGTGATTGCTTCTTTATTTTGACTCTACTTTTTTAGCCGTGGACGCTGGAACTATTTTTTTTTTTTGCACAGTCTATGCGCTCACATGCAATATCCAGGTGCTGATTTAATTTGGGATGGTGTATCCAGGCCTGAATGTCCCTCAGTGAGCCTTGAGTTAAAACAAGGTTTGAAAAGCTGCGATTTACCCAGAAGGAAAAAAGAAAAAATGTTTTCAGGAATAACCTAGAATCACGACCCTTCTGTTTCCTGTTTTTAATAGTACAACAGCCTGGCTATTTTGGGAACACAAAGCAGTTAAAAGCTGGTTTGTTTCCGCATGAAGTGAAGGCTCTGAAGAAAACTTATTCCTCTTCATGGTTTGCTGAATGATCTGAACCATACAGGATCTAAGCCTGTCGTTGGAATGAAACCTAGTGCTGTTTGTGAAGACGTGACATTTGTGGTTGACTTTGTTGACGTATGATTTCTTTTCTTTTCTTTTTTTTCTTTTCTTTTCTTTTTCTTTTTTAAAGGGATGAAATTGACATTTACAGTCAGTGATGTGCTGACGGCAGGACAAAAACCAAACCCCCAGTGTTCCAGAGCATTGGGGCTGAAAAACAGAGCTCAGCATTCATGCAGTCAGTGCACGGTGGGCAGCTCCTCACAGGAATGCCAGGAGCTCCTGAACCCCACTGACTGCCTCCTCCAACACAAAACTGCTGTTACTCGGCATACTAAACATTCAAAACCTCCTCTTTTGTATTTTTTATATTTTTAAACATAGAAAAGACAAATATTTTAATAGTGAATTTCGAAAGCAAATGGCTCAATGTTTTAAGAATGTTAAACGTGAGCTTGAATTTAAAGCCTATTTCACACCAATTTGCTGTTCTATGGTTTTCAAAGGACCTCAGGGTTACTGGTTGTCCTTTGCTCCACAAAATAAAGCTCCTTTTGTCAGAGATTCAGCTGACATCCA
Organism: Simochromis diagramma; assembly: GCF_900408965.1. Classification (NCBI taxonomy): domain Eukaryota; kingdom Metazoa; phylum Chordata; class Actinopteri; order Cichliformes; family Cichlidae; genus Simochromis; species Simochromis diagramma. The sequence continues at coordinate 690,982 of NW_024386885.1, forward strand.
ACTCCACCAACCTCAAAAGTCTTGTGAGCAGCAGTTGATCTTCCAGTTGATCTTGTAAAGTTTGTCCACGGACTTGAATTTCACTCTATGCTTGGATATTTTGAAACCTACGGGCCATGTCTTTATGAAACGGTAAACATGCTGTGGATAGGATTGCACCACCACATTCCCGACATTGTTTTCCCTTTCCCTTTGTTTTTGGTTCTTTCTTTCCTTCTTTGTGTCCTTTTATTGTGTGTGTGTGTGTGTGTGTGTGCGCTCTTTGAGTCATAGATAAATGCTCCCATTCATATTTTAGGGAATTAAATTTCAGGATCCAGTTTCAGACAGTACAAAAGAGGAAATATCACGTTAGTAGGATACGTGACAAGGGAGTTTCAGGCTAGTGCAATGTTGTGATAAACTTGGACTGTCTCCAGCACAAGTTATCTGGAAGATCACTGTTTTTATTTTAGACTTGCCTTTCCAGTCGTCTGTTTGGACTTGCTCCTTGCGCAACCACAGTAATCATATCTAAGATGGATGAATGTTGATGATAGAAAATGAAGTAATGTTCCTGCACTTTGTGCCAGCAGACTCAGTTGTATAACAGCTGGCCGGCCCCTGCAATAGAGCTGAATTTGCCTGTGTTTTGCATTTATGACTAAACGCATTATGGAGCCGGTGTTGTGTTCAAGTACAAAAACTGCTATTGTGTGTTCAACCCTTTGTTGTAAAACAACTGAAAAGCGCTTCATTTGCTTTGATGCCACTGTGGTTCAGCTCAAGTAAGAAGTTTGAAAGTGTACAAAGTTGAAGGAGCTTTATTTAGCCTCTCACTTCTGCTCTACCCATCCCACCTATTTAAATTCCTCCCTTTTAGAATACGTGAAGTGTTTTCTAATAGAGTTCATGTAAACTGGCTGGTGCCATTGTTGCTGAAGTTTTCCTGAGCCTCAGTTGTTTAATTTGAAACAAGCATTAGTGCTGTTCTCTTTCCAAACTGCTGTTTATAAGCCAGTCAAATATTTCTAGTTAAGATAAAAAATATTCAACAGATTTTGATATACCATGAGCCCTATAATAGATGTCAGGCACTGTCGACTAACGAACCTTAATCTCTAAACGTGCCGGCGTATGAATATATCAAAGCTGTAGGCAAGAGATAAGCCCTTCAGGTTTTCTATTTAAGTCAGGCTTCTGTTGACTAATCATGTCTAGATGTCAGTTTGGAGAACAACAGAGGAAAAACCCTTCTGAAAATTAACGAGTCAGCAGACTGGAATCATCCTTGGAAATCTAAAAATGTGTTTCCAGCTTAAAAGCTCTGGCGTTAACAGGCTATGCATTTCCTCTTCTCTTTCTCAGGCTTATGAGCGCCGCTTCCCTACTTGTCACCTCATCCCCATGTTTGTGGCGAGTGACGTTGTGAACGAGGAGACCAGTGAGGATGGTTCCACCCAGAAGATTGAGCGCCGCTGTGCCCTGGATGTGGATGCCCCACGCCTTCTCAAAAGGGTTTGTTGTACTTTAGATTTCCAGCAATTGAGTATCATAAATATAGCTTTAATGCTTTACTAATGACTTTTAATATTGTTTTGAGAACAATAAATTTCCGTACTCGCCATGATTGTTTTCTTTTACAGAATGTATTAGTGTTAATTTTTGCAAAGGTAGTTTTATCTTTTATTTTCAGTGTCTGTGTTTCATGCCAGTTGCATTTATAATACAAGTTCTATTGCGGTTTACAGATTGCAGGTGTAGACTATGTCTACTTCATCCAGAAAAACTCGCTGAACCGAAAGGAGAGGACTCTGCACATTGAGTCCCACAATGAGACCTTCTCCAACAGGGTTGTCGTCCACGAGACATGCTGCTATTCGGTATGTAGCATACTATCAGCAATAGACATTTCAAGCAAAGAGCAAACTGTTAAAATCCCTCACTAATTTTAATGAAAGTCATTTCTCACTTGTTTCAGTGCAGCTGCTGTTTTTATCTTTAAGTAGACTCCACTCTCCTGGTTTTGCTCTGCACCTAGCATGCTAACTTCTGGCATAGAAACTCAACCCTTTCACTGAAACTGCTGGAAAAATGCTCAAGAAAATGTCTTTCATGACCAGTACTGATCCTTACCACAAACACTGAGTTAGTTCAGAAAACAGACGTTTGAGGATTGTACAGGTGATCAATATGGGGCTTCCAGAGAGTGATCTAAAAATAACTGCAAGGTTTCTTTAATCCATGTGTACCAGAACCTTGTGTCCGCTTATTTTGTTGGTCCTGTACAGCCAAGGTACATTGCAACCAATTTACATGACCATTTCCTGGTTTAAAGTAACATATTCATTTTAAGGTGGGAGAAGTGTGTATAAATTATACAAAGCAGGCTGTAACATGAAAGTGTGTATTCCTGGGGCAGGTTTTACAGAGGCAAACTAAAACCCAGATCCTGGCAGTGTGACACGCTCAACCCGTTTGGCTATTTAGGCTGACTTGTGCATACAGACAAATGAGCAAACACTGACATGTTCTGTAACGCTGTTGTTCACCTGCTGAATGGCAAGCTGCCACCAGCACAGCCATGTTGATGTTTGTGCCTCCTTTAATCTCTTCCCTGCATCCATGATTGGACTACCACCGAGCCTGCTTCTGTTTGTCTCGGCCCATCTTTCCTTGTGAATTATTTAGTCGTCTGCATTCTGCTTGGTTACTCACAAAATACTGAAATGAAACCAGCATCTCTTTACTTTCTTTCTGCACTATGCGAAACTGTGACTCCAGATGAGCTTATTTATGAATGCATGTGTGCTGAGTTAATGAGGTCAAGCACATCGAGTTAGCCTCCAACCAACTGGAGTGCTAATTTTAGGTCTAAGGCCAAACAGAGGCTTATACTGTGTACTTTAACATGCTGTGATAACAGTAACCAGGATGGACAGTGCTGTTAGACTGAGCTAATGGACCGGGCTAAAGATGAAATATTTTGGTAGTCAAGGGTGAACACGTTACCATCATTATGGCTTTAGAAGCATGTGACTCTTTATTTACTGATATTGTAGCTTGAATCAAAATGACATTTTTGTTAAAATACATTTAAAAATGTTTTTTGTCACAAGTGTCATCCTAACAAATCCTTCTAGAACCATCATAGATTTAAAATATATGCAGTGTAGAGGGCTATATACTGGCCAGCCAGTCCTTACTACTGCAGTTTGGCCTGAAAACAACACTTTAAGGATTGTGCATAAAAGTCTAGCGGACAAATATGAAATTATTCAAGTCACTGAATTTGATGAGTTTGTTTATGCTTATGTTTATGTTTTTTTTTTTTATGTCCCTGACCCACAGAAAATAATGTTGAGTTTCTCTCCCACTCACTTTAATAACTTCAAAAAGCCATAACTTCAAAAAGAAATAAATTCCAGCTGCCGAGCATGATTGTAGAATGATTTTTGCTATTGCCGAAGATGACCTTCACACAGCACTGAGGGAAATGTGTGTATTTCAAGCTTCATGACTGTTCATGTGTGAAATGCTGGCTAATTTTAACATGGACAGACTGACACACAGACTCCCACTCACAGTGCTCTGTGTGAAAATTGCTTTCTTTGTGCGTCATCATGTAATGAAGCTGGGTGTATGGTTACCATAGTAACATGGTTATGCGGTTCTGTGTTGTTTACAGCTTTAATATAAAGTGTGTGTGTGTGTGTGTGTGTCCAGGTCCACCCGGAGAATGAAGACTGGACGTGTTTTGAGCAAACCGCCAGTCTGGACATCAAGTCCTTCTTCGGCTTTGAGAGCACCGTGGAAAAGATTGCTATGAAGCAGTATGCCAGCAGTATCAAAAAGGTGTTTGTGTGTGCTTATTGTTTCATCCCGTCATTTATGTGTGAATGTACCGATGCACAGTAACATTAAACAACACGACGACTGCGTTATGAATTATTCAGATCTCACTCTGTCCTACGAGGTTGGATGTTTCTGGAACATGACTCAGTCCATCTCACACTGTAATTGCATAAATAAGCTTGTGTAAACTTTTAGACTGGACAGGGCTCTTTTGTTGTGGACCCAGTGAGTCATCCACCTTCATTAATGAACAATGTAGAATACAGTCCTTTCATTTTTTCCTTCTGTTTTCATTAGCTGATGCTTCAGTTTAAAATGACGCTTTAGTTGGAAAATGCTAAAAGCTACATGGCCTTTCTTGGTTGAATAAAAACACATGTAGATCATGTTTTTCGGTATTCTCACACTTGTTTTCCTTCCTTCTAACAGGGAAAAGAAATCATAGAATACTACCTAAAGGAGCTAGATGATGAGGGGATCACTCATGTGCCCCGCTGGAGTCCCTCCTCTCATTCCCTGCCTCTCTCCAGCCCCACCAGCCTCTCAACGAACCAACCTGAGCTTGGAATCGTGCCTGCCGATTCAGTCCCACTGTCTGCAGATGCCAGGGATGGACCCTCACAGGATGCAAAGCAGGACAGCAACTTGCTTCAGAACGACAGCCTTGCAGAGATTCTGCCGGGGACACCAGAAGGTCTGTACCCGAAGATTCAGAAAATGAATCCCAGAAGCTTATTTTATAATTGTGTATATAATTATATTCTGCAAAAAATGGCTAATATTGAAATCGTATTGTGTAACTAAATTTGGAGGGACATTTTATTTGGTTTATACCACTGCCGCAACAGTTTGTCATCTGCAAGCATCGTTGAAAAAAAAAAAAAAAACAGACAACTTTGGTGAATAATTTAAATAACTGAGGAAAAGTAGTTGCTCAAGAATGGGGATGGGTGTGAGAATGGAATTCAGCGTCTTGAAAAGTTGTTTACAGTTATGGATGTAATTTCTGAAAAAACATATTTCTTATTGTGAATTGTGACATCCAATTACATATCTGTTGACAGCTAGGGCAAGGCCTTGTTTACAGAATCTAAGATTTTGATCAGAATTTGTGATTTATGGGTGATATTTCAGTAAGTTTATTACACATTAATTTACTATCCAGCAGTCTAACTTTTTGTGTTTTTTATGTTGCAGACAAGCTGGATGCAGACTATATCAAACGTTACCTGGGTGACCTGACACCCCTGCAGGAGAGTTGCCTGATCAGACTGCGCAAGTGGCTTCAGGAGACACACAAGGGAAAGGTACTGCACTGTTTCTCAAAAGGAATAATAACAAAACATGACTGGATACATTATTGATACATTTTGATACATTTGAGTTAGTTATTGCTAAAAGTAATATTTAGCACCACTACTCTATCTTAGCTAGGCTACTGATAATGTTGTATTTTACATTAACTATTCACAAATTAGCTTTATAATGACTTTAAATAACAGTGATGTGTTTTATGGTGGCAAGTGTAACCATTTCCAACTCTGTTCAGATCCCTAAAGATGAGCACATCCTTCGTTTCTTGCGGGCCAGAGATTTCAACATGGATAAAGCGCGGGAGATCTTGTGCCAGTCTCTGACCTGGAGGAAGCAGCACCAGGTGGACTACCTGCTGGAAACCTGGAGCTCTCCACAGGTTCTTCAGGACTACTACACCGGCGGCTGGCACCACCACGACAAAGGTGGGTTGGTATTTACAGCCGCAACTAAAGATAATTTTATTAGGCATACTGAAATCTTGCATGTGCATCAGTATGGAAACACATGATCTTATGACTTGTGTAGGTTATGTCAGCGCTAAACTTGCACTGTTCCGTAGAGGAGACTCCACTTACACAATCATGCAGTCGTGTTTGCAGTTTTTCAACATAATGTTTTCTTATGTGACTTTACAGTGTAAACAGATCTCAACCATTCTTAGCAACCCGCAGCTCTCAGCCAAGTGTGTAAAATAAAAATGATCTAGCTTGTTGGTGCTACTTGGTTACCCAAATAGTGCACACACTCTCACAGTGACAGTCTTCTTTGGAGTAGATTCCTTGGATTCCTTATTTGGGAAAAGAATGAACGTATAAGTCAAACAAAGCTTTTATGTTGCCACACCAGAGCCTATTTAATCTTCTCATTTCCAATTTTCCACAAGTATTAGCCTTGTATCAACAGGGACAAAACATGAAAGCATTCCTCAGTGTACACAATAACTTGTCTTATGTAACAAGAGCAGATGGCCAGCAATGCTGACCTTTCCACTTAGCTTGTAGTCTTTGTGGAATGTAAATCATGTGATATACCATGTAAACATTTATTTAATCTTTAATTTTTCAGACGGCCGTCCTTTGTACATCCTGAGGCTTGGCCAGATGGACACCAAAGGACTGGTGCGCGCTCTCGGGGAGGAGTCTTTGCTCAGACATGTATGTAACACACACTGTACTGCAGTTAAGGTTTGTGTTTGTAGTGCAGGTTGATGAGTTTATAGGTCAGACAGGGTTTCTGCCACAATATTTGTTAACTCCTGCTTCTTTGAATTGCACAGGACAATTTGATAACGCACTCATTAATTTACCCCTGTTATCAACCTGATGCTTTGTTCTATTAGTTGCATTTCTACACACAGTTGGTGCAAGAGAGAGAAAAAGTGGGCAATTCAGGCCAGGCAGGCCGCTGGGTTGGTAATACACGGGCGGAAGCGCTGGGTCAGGTCGGTTTTGGATTACAGGTTGGGGAATGAATGTCCGGTGGCATTTCCTGACAGGTAAATTAACACCAGGCTATATACAGAACACAGGCTGTGTAAAGGGTGCTGATTTATAATGCTGCAGTCACTGTGGAGTGGAGTCTGGGAGCCAAGTGTGTCAAATGTACAATTCATGTCACTGCAGGTGCTTTCTATCAATGAGGAGGGTCTGAGACGCTGTGAGGAGAACACAAAGGTGTTTGGTCGGCCAATCAGGTAAACCTTTACAACCTGTCAATATGTTAGATTGCTGAAAAAATCTTGGACCTCTATTATTCACCATATATGTAAACCAATATGTCTCTGCCTCTCAAAGGTGATACTACGTTATATTCCACTGGTCCTTGCTTTAAATCTGCAGACTGTCTTTGAGTTTAGTTCAAGAAAAGAGTAAAACTGAAATGCATCACATATTCAAACAGGGCTTTGACTGGAAGCTCAATTCACAAGTTGTTCCTTGTGGAACAACTCAAGAAAACTGAAGATAAAGACCTGATATAAATACATATGTACTATATACAGAAACAAATTGCTCTTTCTTCTATTACTCATAACACCGTTGTACAATTTCCTGTTTTGTCTGTGTTTGTTTATTGTGATGTTTTTATATAAATATAAAACATATATTTGTTAAACTGTGCTGTGCTTCATCACAAGTGATACTTTTCTCGCTTGATGTTACATCATACAATAGTTTGATAGTCCTCCATAACAAACAAGAGAGTATCCCTGTGTGACGTTGACTTAAAAGGCTCCATTTCAAAAACTGTTATCTCTGCTCTCTGGTTACTTTTAAACACAGTACCTGGTCTCACATCACAGAATGACAGAGGCTGCACCTCTTATTCACAATGACCTTAGAAAAACTGGTCTCACTTGTTTTGCTGCTTCAGAAAAGTAATGTACTACTGAAAAATAATTTATTAGAACATTTTAAAAGGTAACATTTACATGTCATCACCCTCGATTTTCTTAATTCTGAAAATTATTATTTTTGTACTATTTCTGTGTTGTTTGATTTTTTTTTTTTCTTTTGTTTTTACTTTCATGTATCTAATACCTGTTTAAAAAAGAGTAATAGCAATTTTTGCTAATCAGTTGTTGCATATGAAGGAACCATTTCAGCATACTTTATTTCCAGCTTCTGGAGTTTCAGAACTTGTTTGTTTGTTTTTTGCTGTTTTTATACATTATGCCAGTCTAAATTAATTTAGATGTTTTTGTTGTTTGTTTTTTTTTTTGTTTTTTAAGAAGCCTCCGTAGTGGTTCAGAGTATGAAGACAGAATTCACTGCCTGTGATCTAGACAGTTAATATGAACTAATAACACAGTGTCAGTGTTGACAAAGAAAAATAATCAGCATCAGTGGTAGGTATAGTCCAGTGCTTGTGTAAAACGGCTTTGAATGTGGTTATAGGTGAATATAAATGCAGGTTAAAAGCAGCTTAAAAACATGCAAGCCGTTTTAGATTCGGTTCAGCAGTCAGAACTGGGCACAGGTACACACACAAACACACAAACACACACACTATGAGTGAGTCCAGAGCAGAATTTATCTCCCCCAAAATGGAAAGCGCACATGAGGCTCGCCTTTCAGGGGACTCATTCAGATGGCAACTGACAGAGTGAGCGGGAGGGAACAGAGATGGTATCTGTCATCTGTCAGCTCTCTGAAGCAGCAGCAAGAGGAGGAGGAGGAGGAGGAGGTGCCTGGGATAAGAGCTGCGCAGGAAGGCATGTGAACTATGAGAGGCTGTCACATCACAGCACTCTGCCAGGACAGATAGAAGGAAAGGAAGAATGTGCTGCAAGGGTTGGAGGGTTCCAGAATTAGCAAGCACTGCCTTCACCACTTAAGCTTCACTTCAGAGTGACAAGTGCTAAGTGGTCAAAAAGAGGCCGTAGCCCATTTATGGGTTTGTGGCTGTCCTTGTACACACACATCCCTAATCCTCTCATGTCCTCTTCTCTAGCTGCTGGACATGTCTAGTAGATCTGGAGGGGCTGAACATGCGTCACCTATGGCGACCAGGAGTCAAGGCGCTGCTGAGGATCATCGAGGTCGTGGAGGCAAACTACCCTGAGACTCTAGGACGGCTGCTTATATTGAGAGCTCCAAGAGTCTTCCCAGTCCTTTGGACACTGGTGAGACCCAGGATAAGAGTAACTCAGACCCTGTGGGATCATCCTGTTACAGCACCGGATTACGCATACAGTGACTTTTCAGTCTGTTTCACACCCTTATTTTGACACATGCAGAAGTTGCCAGTATTCACAAATGTGTAGTATTTGCTAAGCAGTGGCAACAGCAGCATCGTTGGCCCCAAATGGAAATAAGAGCTTTCAAGTCCCGGAAGTTCTGCTGGGTTCTACTTAAGGTGACAGGATCCCAGCAAACAGAGTATGGTTGCATCTGGTAGTGTGGACAAGACAGTTGTGCAGATGGACTGAAATTTGTAGGTTACAGGTTTGGCATGTGAAGGATCGCTTTACTCTGGCAAAAATGAAGAGCCACCTCTAAGAATCACCTTCTAGCTGTTTGACCTGTATTTCTTTTTAATTGGTTTTCCATCATATTGTGACAATACATGTCTAGTTTGTGGATTTGAATTGGCAGGAGTCAGTTTTCCCTGTTACACATAGCTTAGGCGGCAGAAGATGGGTTACAGGTTAGCCTGTACTTGATGCATGATGATAACTTTCCTGCTTTCTTTACAGTCTTTGGAAAAGAGCCGAGCTTTGTCCTGCAGTGTTGACTTTTAAAATGGTTCTACTTTTTAAATGTAGAGCACTGACTCGATATGTAGAATGAGGGACGAGGGATAAAAATGCTGTGCAGTCACACATAAAATAGGACACCTGGTCACCTAGCTCTGCTGCCTATTGACTGCTCATGCAAAAAGCACGTCACAAAAGACTTCAGTTTGTTTTATAGTGTTTACCTTCCTGACTTAATTAAGTCATGTATTTTAAACATGGGTTTGGCTGGTTATTTAAAGGTAGAATTGTTGCATATTATTGCATTATTACATTATTGCTTTAATATATTAACCAAGAAACTGGTTAAACAACTTCCTTGTTTTAGCATTTATAAGGTTTAGGGTGGGAAAGGAATGTGGATTGTTATCAAACACAAGTTTTATATGCTGCACCAATATTTCCTCATGTTACTGCAGGCAGGTCATGCATTTAATATCTGCCTTCTCCCTCAGGTGAGCCCATTTATTGATGAAAACACCCGCAAGAAGTTCTTGATCTACGCAGGCAATGACTATCAGGGTGCTGGAGGTCTCGTGGACTACATAGACAAGGAAATCATTCCGGATTTCTTGGGAGGAGAGTGCATGGTGAGAGTCACTGTAAGATTTAAACTCAGAGTAAAAATTGATCCTAAAACATGACACCACCCACATCGAGTTTTCCTTTACTGACCCAGTGTACACGTGTGCTTTTTCTTTGCAGTGTGAGGTACCGGAGGGTGGCCTGGTTCCCAAGTCCATGTACCGCACAGCCGAGGAGGTCGAGAACGAGGACATCCGTCTGTGGACTGAGATGATCTATCAAAGCGCCAGCATCTTCAAAGGAGCTCCGCATGAGGTGAGGCTGAATGCACGGAAAGTAAAAGAAAACGATGGAAGGCCTGTGTCTCTCTGATATGAATAGTAGGTCAGGACAACAGAGAACTGCACAGTGCCTCTGATGGAGGTGTTGTGAAACTTTCTGCCACCTAGTGGTTGTAACTTGTTAAACGCATCTTAGGTAGATTCTGAATTCAGACGAGGAACACATGTAGCGTGACTTTGAAATATAATCTGCCTGCAGTGATGTGGCGTAACCTCGTGTTGCATGATTTATACCAAAGGGACACTGTCAAACATAATCACCCATCTGGAAAGGGCTTTGCTTTTTATCTTAATGGTCTCAGACCGTCACGCAAATGAACCATTTTATTTCACTGCTTTTGGTAACGGAGTTCTCTAGTTTGCTGTTTACCTGAAGCTTGTATATGGAAAGGATTTGGCATTTATAGCCTTTTGAGACCCAGACTATTCATGTATGTCCTCTGTAGTGGACACACAAACTGTTTTTTGTTTTCTCTGTTCTCAAGAGGATGTAGTATTTTTCTAAGCTTGATGTTTCAAGTTGCTTTTAGACTACAAGCCAGTTTCCTCCTAGTAGCAAGTTTGATCTTAATCTCAGCAGACACCGGGCCTAAAAACTGCATTCATATGTTTTAGATACTTCTCTTTCCCCTCTTGAAGTGATACTGTTTTCCCACATATTTGAGTACATACATATTTTACATATGTGCACAGAGATTAATGGATGCTAACAGCATCAAAACTAGTGCTTATACCAGGGTGTCCAACTCCAGGCCTCAAGGGCCGGTGTCCTCCAGGTTTTAGATATCACATTGGGTCAACACACCGGAATCAAATGATTAGTTCATTACCAGCCCTCTGTAGAGCTTTAAGATGTTGAGGAGGTAATTTAGCCATTTAAATCAGTTGTGTTGGGTCAAGGACACATCTAAAACCTGCAGGGCACCAGCACTTGAGCCCTGGAGTTATTATTATTATTATTATTATTATTATTATTATGATCATCATAAGTGTGGTGTCCTGGGGTTGGACACCTCTGGCCTAGATCATCAAAAGTGACAGGTAAAGAGTTATTTTCCCACACGTCTTCACAGCCGTACTTCTTTTTGCAATCAGTCGATTCACTTTTAATGCCAAAAACATCATCTTATACAGCCCATGCACTTTATGTAAACCTGCTTAATTTCTTCCACCCCCATCAGATTGTGATCGAGATCATCGATGCCTCCTCGGTTATTACCTGGGATTTCGATGTGTGCAAAGGCGACATTGTTTTCAACATCTACCACTCAAAGCGAGCTCCGCAAGTACCACGCAAAGATACCCTGGGAGCCCACGGCATCACCTCCCCAGGAGGCAACAACGTGCAGCTCATTGACAAGTCCTGGACGCTGGGTCAGGATTACAGCATGGTCGAGTCTCCGCTCACCTGCAAGGAGGGCGAGAGTGTGCAGGTTGGTTTATGATCGTGAACTTTTGATGTCTTCTTGGATCATTGTTACTTCTGCAGATCCTCATTTTTGCTTGTTTGCACTTTGAATCCTTCCTTTCCTCAGGGTTCCCACATAACGAGGTGGCCGGGTTTCTACATCCTCCAGTGGAAGTTCCACAACATGGCGGCCTGCTCGGCCACCAACCTGCCCAGAGTGGATGACGTGCTGGCCACCCTCCAGGTCTCCTCACACAAGTGTAAAGTCATGTACTACACTGAGGTGTTGGGCTCTGAGGACTTCAGGTTAGTGTGCGGGTGAACGATGGAGACATTTATATGCGTCTGTGATGTGTAAATATGTCATGTATTCATATTTTTGCTGTTTTGATAAGGTTTTTATTTTAGACATCATCCATCTATTACTGCTCATTTTCACTCCCGTCTTCTTTCAGTTTTCCCTCTCTACAATCCTCCACATAGTGCCACGTATGACATTTGGTACTTGAATGAATGAAATCTGTAATGTTGCTAAGATGACTGAAATGCCTTTGGAGTATAATGAGTTTTCCAGACCCACAGTTTTGAGATGAGGATACTGTTCCCTTGCTTGAAGACGACTTTAATCAAGCTTTTTCTTTCCAATCCACTCCTGTTCTATCGCTCACAACCCCCTCCTCCTGCTCTGTCTTCTTCCTGTGAAGAACGGCTTGCTGTGATGTGCAGAGTTTGTAAGTGGCTCGGTGTTTGCCCCTTTTTCTTTAGCACTAGCTCATCATCATCGCTGCTTTTGGCTGCTAATCTGAGTGCCCTTCTCCTTCCCTCCCTCCATGGCAGTCTTGCTTCTGATGCTGCAAAGAGATGCTAATTTGCATCTGTTCTTGCTTATGACTTTTGTTAGCGTTGGCTAACAGGATGCTGTTGCTTTCTTCACACTGAGGAAAGAATCCGGTGCAACCTGCTGGCATTAATCACCCCGCTTGCATAACTAAAACTCTCAGGATTACTTGATTTGGTTAACTTCAGCAAACAGCCGCCCAACTGACACGCACATACACACTGTCATTTTCTGACTTGTATTTGCTTTTCTTCACTCATCACATTGCACTACCAGCTCAGGCTCACTTTGCTTTCAGTGCACATGCTGCTTCAGTTTATTTTAGCTTCAAAAACAGACTTGGCGTGATCATCTAACTCATACTAGTAGTTTTTAACAAGATGTTTTGATAAAGGTTGATATTTACACTTCTGAGTATGTGAAATGCCTTCTTGAGTGAAGTAAATGTAGAATTTAGGGCAATATTTCTTCCCATGTCTGTAATGTATAATACATGCCATAACAGTAAGTCTCTACCTTTTTTATGGCTCCTTATATTGTAGAGTTGGGAGTTAAAGGGTTCCTGTGAACTAAAGTCATCCTCGTTAAAGCTGCTCTTTTTATTCATTTTTAATTCTCTGGTGAGTCCCTCAGACTTATCTAGGTCTGTTCCAATTACTTAGGATGGGTTATTACCATTAACAGTTAAAAGGGAATCAAAAATGAATAACATTTATGCAAGTTGAGGTACCGTGGGTCATAATCATCCATAACCATTTTTTATGGAGGATTTAATAACTTCATACAAAATGGACGAGGTTAATAAAAGTGCCACGTGTCATATTTTGTAAATTATTTTAATTTGGCTTCATACAAGCCAACCTTTTGAATGTATTCAGGCACATATTAAACCAAGACATTGGTTTTGTCAGTGCACATGGTAATTTTATATTGCATCCATATAAATCCAAAACCAGTCTACCTACTACATGGGAATTAATACCTAAAGTTTCTTTTATTCATTCAAAAGTAATAAAAGAAAAATGGTGCCTCGTGCTTTGCCACAGGAAGCCTCATTGAAGTGGCCGGTTTCGCTCATTTCCAGCTGCATATTTTATTTTTAGATTTTGCTAGAGTAGCTTGTAGGATACAGTTAAGTTTTGTTTACCTTATACTGGGCCTTGCTGCTCCTCCCACTTTCAAGCAGCTTTGTTCTGATTGGTGCCTTTTGTAAACAGACAGTTTGAACAGCACGTGGGTGTGGCTTCTGTGCCTGAGATGACTGCTAACATTACAGCATCTCGAGCTTCCAGGGATTGTTATATGGACCTCTCTTATTGGAAAATGTTGCCATATTTAACATGAACATCCACCCCCAAAACTTTTTTTTTAACACAGATATGACAGGAAATGGTAAAAGAACAATGGATCCCCTTTAAGTGGCTCCTGCCTTTAACGAAATGCCCTGACCTTTGGCTGTTTGGTTTTTTTTGTTTTGTTGTTGTTTTTATTCATTATAAAATTAAAAACAGTGGCTGGTGTAAAACCGTTCCCTGAGTTGTTGCAGCCTGTGGCAGGGCCTGTATGTTGTAGGGTCCAGAGTGATTCTCCCTCCTTTAGGTTTGCTCTGACCGCATGGTTCTGCATCATGAGCACGGGTCATGCACGCATAGTGCGTTCAGTTAGTGCCAAGCAGTCTTAAGGCTGCACAGGTGTCGTGTACACATGAAATTAGCTGAAGTGTGAGTTTTGTGTGCATTCACGTGTTCACCGCATGTTTGTTTCTTCTCTCAGGGGATCGATGACCAGCTTGGAGTCGAGCCACAGCGGCTTCTCTCAGCTTAGCGCCGCCACCACCAACTCCAACCAATCCCAGTCCAGCTCCATGATCTCCAGGTAGAAACTGGTGTCAGAGGACTTCAATTCCCAAAACCCACGTCCCCCCTCCACTGCCCATACCGTCAACACGGACGCCAACTTTTCCTATCCCCATACCCTTAAACCATCATCTTTGGACTCTGTTCCTATTGCACAGCCAGTCTCTGTGGAACTGACGCATGCTTGCACAAACGGAAGACAAAGAATTAAAAAAAATTCTGAGGCAAAAAGAAACTAAATGTACAATTTAAAGGGCTGATTTTTGCACAAAGGGTCATATATTTTCCATGCCTGGCATCTCAACTGGGCAGCAGTTTGAATAAGACCATCAGCAGAATGTTTTGTGCACGATGGAGCGGATAAAGGCCAGGAGGTGAAGAGTGGCGCCTTTCAGGCACCAGAAGCTGACAGAAAGCAATATTCTCATCCTACGGAACAGGATGACGACACTGGAGGCGCTGTTACATATATGCATTTACACGTGCACACACATACACAGTACCGAGGCGACGCATACCTCATTCATGTGCGTCTGCTGATAAAGACTGGATGAGCTGTTACATACGAACGCCACTCGGGCACAAACGCACACGAGAACGTTTGACATGGAAAAAAGTTGACAGTGTTTGCCATATTGTTACCGGAGGGTTTATTGTCTCTGGGGAGCTGTATATAGGTCAAATGTGGGTGGGGTGAACATCTAATAGATCTGGGTCAAATAAGATCAGCTGTCTGTATCACAACAGTACAGGTGTCAGTGACTTCGGCAATTGACAGGTAAAATCTTCCCGGCGTGCTCCTGTGGCTGAGTTGAGCTTTCTGACACTCATTGCATTGCTGTACAGGTTGCATCACATCTTTTGAATATTTGACCCAGATCTGACGCTTAGCAAAGTAAATCCACTAGAAGCAATAACACAAGTTTGACTTCCTACTGTGTGAAATATTTCTATTTAACGTGAAAATGTATGAGGAGAATCATTTACGGTGGCCCCAAGGTGCAAAACGCAGTAACAAAAGTAAAAATGCTACATTTCAGAAAACAGGATGACAAAACTTATACCAGTAACATTTCTGAAAACGGGACATTTGATGCATTTTTGTTTTTGAATTGGCAGAACCAAAGTACCTGATGTTACAGTGATGTCATTTCCTGTTTCAGTAATACTTTCAGAGGTTTGACATGAATTTAAAGTTTGAAAGGATGGAATAAACAAAGTTGATAAAGGACATTCAGAAATGAGTATTATGAGAGTCAAAGACTTCAACTATCAAAGCGATGTAGGCCCAGTGCTGAATAACCAAAGATAAAAAGGCAGCACTCACAATACTTCAGGCGTAAGTTGACAGATCCCACATTTTCTGAGTCATTCCTGTCATGTGACTAAACTTGACTCATGTTTGACATGATTGGTAAAGGTGACTTATTCCTGAGGTCTTGTGCGAGTGCTACCTTTTTTGTCTTTGGTTATACAACACAGAGGCCGTACTTTGCTTAAGAAATGTTTGCGCTCTGGCTACAGTCCTAACCAGCATGCACACGCCGCCCTGTTATCTCGGTGTGTTTTCAGGGTTTGAAAGGACATTTTAAAGTCGCGTCAAAAAGTACATCATGATTGTCCTTTGACTTTGGTTCGGGTATTTCAAAAACAATGTCTTTACCTCGTCTTGTGCAGTGAAATGTTGTCTTTTTCTTTTTAAGTCTGCTTTGCACCGCTGGGCCAACGTCATCACTGGTGCAGATTGCAGATGAACTTTTTCTTGCGTACAGGCGCACAGACGGGCAAACTCGAGTCGGTAAACGGCTGAATTCTGTGGCACCACCGTTTCTCGTCTACAGACTTTTTGTCAGGAGTGAAACAAAAATAATTTGCCAGATTTTCTCCTCGACACGTGCTCTGTCCTCGTAGTAAGGGATGCACTGACTGTGAAATACTAGGCCGTAATCCAGCACTGATACTGACATTTTTTTTTTTTTAGTCTTTATATTGTTTTTTTTTTTTTGTTCCAGGTGAAAGAAAAAGAAAAAAAAACTTTATTTAAAAAAAAAAAAAAAAATATGCATGTGTTTAAGCTCTTCATGGAACAGTTTTTGAACATTTAGCCAGCGCAAAAGTCAGTAACGCCATCTTATCAGCTGATACTTGGCTGATTCATCGGTGCATCCCTACCTCATGCTTTGAAAATATATGTATAAAAAATAATCTTAACGTGGAACGGCCGCAGTTAGTTTGCTTTCTGTCGAGCGTCTGCACATTTGAGGAACTCAAGTTAAATGAAGCAGTCAAGGAAATGCCTTGTCACTGATTGGTGAATGTGCTACTGATTGGTTAGCAAGCGCCAGCCAATGAAATGCCTGAATTTGGATGGTTGTGGTGAATTGGGCGGAACTGCCATCGTTACGTTTCCAGAGTGATGTAGATTTCAGTGTGCTTTAGGGGTGAATGTTTCTTTTCGTGATTTATCATTTGACGGCGCGCCAGTAGACCACATTGATACTGTACAAGTGCTAGTGTTGGTTTGTTTGTGTTTTGGAGACACTTGATGGGTGAAGTCACGTGGTGATTGGGTTTACGGATCTCTTATTTAAGATATAGCCATTTTAAGAGCCATGTGTCAATAAATAATACCATTTTAGCCTTTGTAAGCATCACTTAGTCACCACTGTAACAGACAAGCGATCGTGAGTCAAATGAACATTTCATTTTCTTTTTTAAACGTGTTCTATTTGGTTGATGAGCATTGATGACTTCGCACAGATCAGACTCCCCGTCGAGGGCAGAAATGTTCAACTTTGCCAAGAGTCATTGGGTGCTGTTGCCATGGTTACACAGTGCAGCTGACAACAACGGCAAAAAAATAAAAGCGGGGGGGTTTTTCCTCATAGATATATACACACAGATGCCACACTGGTTGTTGCTCCTCACTGTAATGACTCCACGCAGCACCACGTTGCTCGGGGGGAGCACACATCTGCACACGATCACGGATCGTTGTGCCTCGCTGAAATTTTTTCCACAGATTTTCGAGCAGTTTGGGTTGTTACAAACGTTAAAACTGTGTTTGTGATACATGTGCTGAAACGGTTGATAATGCTTAAAATAACGTTACAGTCCGGCAGCTGCTTCTTTGTGACACTCTGCTGTAAAAAGCAACAGGATTACTCCATCGCTTTAACGTGTCTACTGTCCCGTCAAAGTCTGACTTGAAAAGAGAGCTGCAGATGAGCCAGTGTTGGTCTTTCTCTCACTCCTGCAGTCTGTCTTTATTCTGTGGGACTCTTTAAACAAAACAAGTCCCACCTAAAGCAGCTCTGTAGGTTTCTGTAGCTACAGTTCAGGTATAGGTCACATGGGTTTCTAGAGTCTTTCTAGAGCACGTTGGAGCTCTCGGACCGAATATCAGATCAAATATTTAATGATAAATAAAATGCGAATCTCCTTTTCTTTAGCTGGTATATGACAGTGTTAGCTTGGGACTACTTTTTAGTATACCAAATTAAAGACATTCGTAACGGTAAAACAAGTTCTGGTCTGTGGAAAATTTTAGCATTTCTTTCAGTGAAACATCAAAAAGAAGCACAAAAATTTGGCGTTATTTATAGGATTGGATGACAGGAAATGCTCAGAGCTCGTGAGCAAGACAGCTGTGGCATCTGTGTTCATATTCGTTTTCCCTCCTATGGAAAAAAGAGAAAAAAAAAAAAGGACCTTGCCTGTTTTTGATACACAAAACTGCTTTTTTTTTTAAATAGTTACTGGTTAACTTGTGGTATCTACATGTCATTAACTGCAATAACATGAATTGTTTTACTGAGTGGCCCTCTTCATGATGAGGGCCACGGGTGTGTGATGGGGTAAAGGGGTGAATGTTAATTACAGTGGGGGGAGGAAGATGCCTGTAAAATGTGTTTCTCCACTCTTCTCTCGGCACACTTGACTTCACCTGGTTATTCCTTCAGGCGATTTGATCTTCATCTCTTCACAGGTTTGACTGATGAGGCAACAGTTCAAACCTGACTACTGCTTTATATTCCTTTTACTACTCTCACACGTTCACACTCCAGTTTTGTGTGTAGATCTTAGAAAGCAGAGTGGACCTTTTTTCTTTTTTTAAATTGAAGCTGTAGGCATAAATAAGTGTGCTCAGATGGGATGGGTTTTCATTTCCATTTCAGTTAATTCTCTTGAACACCAGAAGTTTAACCTGCCTCTCTGACTTTAGCTGTTGGAGGGTGAGCGCCTCTCACCAACATCTCACTGAAAAATGAGGGCTATAACTGTCTGTCGTGACTGTTCATCACATTCGTCAGTCTCTCTGCTCCGTGTTCATCTTTGCATATCTTCTCTTTACCTTTGTGTGAGATATTGTGTAAAAAAGGATGTGTTTGGGTTAATGAGAAAATGGTGGCTTTACATTTTTCAGCATTAAACTTGAATTATAAGAAACTGCAGACTCCTGTCACGCTTTTTTATGTTCTGTATCAAAATGGTTTTCATTGCCTAGAACTAAAAATTGCTTTTCCATTCCTTGCAATCATCTGTTAGTGACATGGTTAATCTGTGAATTTACAAATACGGGCCTCATGCTGCATCTCCAGCTCCACTAATGATCAAAGGTTCTCTGCACTGAGTGACCTGCATTTCATCACTGACAGTTCATCATCTCAGATTCTGTAAAATGGAAAATTAACGTCATCACGTGGTGCTTGTTACCCTTAATGTAAAAATAATGTTAGAAAAAAACAAATGGATACATAAGATTTTGACAAGATGAAGGAATAGAAAGTGTAGCACACAAAAATGTCCTGGAGAAGGAAGACCAGATGTGCTGTAAGTGTGAGCATCACCTCAGCACATTGGATTGCAGACCAACTGCATCTTGTGGACGTCTAGCATTACAATTGCTTTTAAAGAAAAGAAAACTAAATGGAGACGCGTCAAGGTTTTCATGTGTGTTCGCATATTTGTCCTCAGCTCGCTCTTAGCTCATGACTACACATACACCATACCACGAGTTCAACCTCTGAGTGTGTGATGTTGTCACAATAATCTGGACTTAAACCCAGTAAAAAGCAGAGAAGCAATGTAGACTTCAGAAAACTGAAGCATACTGAGCACTCTGCTTCAGGCGTACAGGTGGAGGAAGTGGAGAGCTTTAAGTTCCTTGGTGTGCACATCCTGGTCGATCTCACCCACACCACACATATCTCCCATCGGGTGGGGAAAGGCTTTCCATCCTTAGGAAGTTAAAGATCGTCTCTCATCACCTGCTGACCAGCTTCTCTCAGTCAACAATAGCGGGCCTCGTCATCTAGTGCTGCATGGTGTGGTTCATCACAAACAGAAAAGACCTGCATGGGTGGTTCCAGATGTGTGACACTGTCGCTCGGTGAGATTTACACAGGATGAGTGCCAAAAAAAAAAAGAGCCACCTGTAAGTTTAATGGATTCATCATCTACATCACCTGAAGCGATGCCATAGTCCTCTGGAAATAGAGCTCAATCAGAAGCAGAACTCACAGATTACAAATTACAAAACAGCTTCTTCAAACAGGCAGTCAAATACATCCCCCCTCTTCTTCTCCTATTCTACCGCAATAAGCCCCTACCCCGAGAACTAAAAGTGCATTAACCCCTGTCCCTCTCATTCTTCATTTTTTTGCACTGTATATTATAATCATCATCCACTATTATTTTGCATATATTACCTCACTGTTTGTATCTTTATATTTTCATATTAATGCTCTTGTCTGTTTTGATGTTGCCGCGAAAACTAGTTGTTTTAAACATTAACAATAAGGATTTATTTATTAATTTCCAAATGTGCTGCTTTTATGTGCACATTACAGATTTATTGTTGTACAAGTGTTCATCCTGCAAATCTTTCAATTTCAATTCTGTTTAGCCCCTTAAAAAAATAATTGTTATTATTTCTTATATTATAGAAAATATCAGATTGCCTCAAATGTTCAATGATAGAATAAAGGTTCATTAAAATAAGTATGTTTGTCAAAAAAAAAAATAAGCAGTTGTAAACATTAGAATGACACCATCACCTTTTCAGATCTGGCAGGAGCTCCTTTGTGTTACTTACCTGGTGATGTGAGGATTGTTCTCTTCAAAAACAGATCTTTGGTGCTCTTATTTTGAGGTTTTCCCCCAAACTGACTGTAGAGGGCAGCATGTCCCATCCCAGGATACAGCCTGGCGGTCTTTCAGCAGAAGAAGAAGAAACGATTTTTGCCCGGGTTGCTAAAACATCACTTTTATGTTATAGACGTCGATCAAACCAGCGCTAAATGATTTGTTTTTTGCTAACCTAACGAGTGTGAGATACCTGAAGGAGACGGTGGTCGCTGCCTTAATGTAAGTAAGTAAGGACGTGTTGCTGAACATTAATATTCAGAGATCGTGTGTCAACATTAGCCATCGTGCTAGCATTAGCTGCTCCGGTCAGATCCGCAGGATGAAGGTGAAAATCAAACAGTGGAACGGGGTTGCCTCCTGGCTCTGGGTGGCCAACGATGACAACTGTGGGATCTGCAGGATGGCCTTTAACGGCTGCTGTCCTGACTGTGAGTATCAGAGCTAATAACATAGCACTAAGTAACGAGTGGCTGCATTAAAGATGCAAACATAACAAAACAAAACAAGATTGTTCTTTGGTGGGTTTGCTTCTAATACATATAACGCTTTATGTATTATCCGACCGACAATATGCCAAATTTATCCTGGCCCTCCTGTTTATACAAACTAAGTAGTGAGAACGATGGCAGAGACGGGCAAAAAAATCACCACTCTACAAAAAAACGCTTCTACAAGCTGTGGAACAATTTTAGAAAAATGTTCCTCAAGATAAAATTGCAATGCCTCAGAATATCGAAAGAGCAAACTGTATGTGAACATGATCAACGATGATGATGATGATCAACATCTCTGGGCTCATTCAAAATGAACTGAGGGGAAGTAGAAAACCTGTTCATAGGTCAGATGAATTGAAATTGTCTTTTGGAGCACATGGTCACCACATCCTCTGGACTAAAGAGGAGAGGAACCTTCCTGGTTGTTAACAGCACAGACGCTGTTGACACGGTAGCATGAAGGAAAAGGTGTCACTGAGAGGCGACTGAAAGAAATTGATTTTGGATATTTGTGGGTGAAATTAGCTTCTTGTGTTGTCTGGGCTCAGCCTTACAGACAGGATGAGCACTTTAGTCAGGAGACGGTGGTGGAAAATGGATTGATGGCCGCTCCAGTGACCCATCTTGGAGATCAACTCCAGCTGCAGTATCTTGTAGTATTGCCCGTAGGTTCTTTAGGTTGATATTGAAGACCGCCACAACAGCAGCTAGGCCTGTGAGCCACTCACTGGAGAAAAGGCAACACGGGAAAGGTCACAGGTAGCTGATTAACAGCAACTGAACTTTCAAAATAAGAGCAAATTCCTAAATTGATCGGGGATGGTACTGTTCACACAAATGGATGAAATGAGTTCTTAAATATACTTAAGTGGTCTGTGTGGGGAAACACTTGTATCCTCTTTTAGTATTACAAGAGGATACCTGCTAATCAGCAACTGAATGCAAAATCCTGCCCAGTCTCTCTAATGTGTGTTTTTGTTGTTGTTGTTTGTTTGTTTTGCAGGCAAAGTGCCTGGGGATGACTGCCCGCTGGTCTGGGGTCAGTGCTCCCACTGTTTCCACATGCACTGCATCCTGAAGTGGCTGAACTCACAGCAGGTCCAGCAGCAGTGCCCCATGTGCCGGCAGGAGTGGAAGTTCAAGGAGTGAACCTGTGGAGGCGTCGCTGCCACGGAGACGAAAGGCTCGCAGACTTTTATGTAGACTGTAAATAAATCTGTGTTGGTACTTCTACTAATGCAGAACACACGCTGAATAGGTTTTACTGTAGTGGATTTGTGATTAAATTAAATAAGAAAAAAAACATGCGTTGTATTGAGTCTGTCTTGGAGGTCTGGCTGATTATTTCCTTGGATCGTGACGTTTATGACTTTGATTTCATGGCAGCTCCACACTGATGTATTGTTTCTTGTTGGTTTGTTTGTGTAGCTTTTCATATTTCAGAACCTGTCTGGATAAAAATGGACAAGAAATTTACAAGGTTATCAAAACAATGCTACTTAAATATCTTCTATTCAATTTATCCCTTAACTCTTGAATGTCTCCACAAACTAACATAAATTGTTTAAGTAAGGTCTTAAATAACTTAAATAACTTCAGTGCTCTTTAACAGTTATTTTCTAATTCTGCACATCTAATGGAGCCATATAGACCATTCTTCCAGAACATATCCTCTTATTTACTGACACACTGGGGTTGGACACATGTTTCCTGTAGATGAGCTTAGATCTGGGGACAATGAAGGCCGTAGCAGATGATTCACATCATTTTCATCCTCATCAAACTATTCAGTGACCTCTGCTGTGCTGCGGTGGGAGATGACTCCCATCCGGATCCAGTTGTTTTATCAAGAACAAAGGTCCAACATGATCACTGTGTAATGATTTGTACTGACCGTTCCTTCCAGTGCTTTTTATTTCACCCCTCATTTAAGAGCCCATATATTTTTTTCATCAATGATTAATAAAATGTTTGTACTGAAAAATTACAGTCAGTCATTCTAGATTTGCTCCATATTCTCACCTGGCTAAAGTAATTTAGTTTTATATTTTAGCTTTTGTCCTGTTTTTTTTTTTTTAAGTTTAGTTTCACGTAGTAACTAGAGAAAATTTTTCAAATACCACATTTTGTGGAGGACGTGAACATGTCATGTAGTCATCATTTTTAGTTTCAGCTGGTTTTAGTTTCTATTTTAATTGCAGTTAACTGTAATAACCTCAGTCCATGACCATCCTGCACGGCGTCCTGCACAGGTGGTAAAAGGCAAAATCACTTTTAACTTCAGGGATATTAATCTGTTCAGTTAGGAAACAGAAGCTATTGCGAGTCCAACTGCAAACCTGCAGTCTCAAGTATGTGGAGAAGGTACAGGAAGACAGCCGAACAGGGAACCTCTGAACTGCCACATGAGGAGCCATATTTCGGACCTTAACACATCCTGCTGCATGCGGTGTGAGCAGAAACCTGATGTAGTTAACAGTTTAAACCACTAGGTGGCAGCATTTACCGGGATAATCCCAGTGACCCCGCCCTCAAAGTCGCGTCAGCAGTACGGAAGTAAACAGCCTGCTCCCTGCTGCTGTCAGTTGGGGTTTTCTTTTCTTAAAAACAGTAATTTCACAGCTGGTCGTGTCTTCATTAGCAGGCTGACAGATGTCCGCTTCTCCCGCAGAAGATCTGCTCCAGCAGTGGGAAAGGTCAGAGTGCTGTTCTGTCTCAGCTACTCACAGCACACCTCAAATACGACCCAGTTTTTATTCTGCAGTTAAGTCCATTAGACTCGTTTTGCTCCAAACGCTGCTGATTCTTTATCTTCAAAGTTTTCCAAAGTGTCCCATCCAGAAGAATTCAGCTTCAGTGGATGGTGAAATACCAAAACAGCACCAGTGCCGTAGAGTGTAATCATATTAGGCTTTACTTATAATCGTTTAACGCAAGGATACAGTTATAACGACCTCATCCATGTTTTGGGATCCTAAAATGATAAAAATTCAGCTTCAAGAGTGATGATATCTTAAAATACCAGAGGTCTCTATTCTTTAAAAATATATATTTTCAGTATTTTCATTACCATTATTTAATTTCATCATGATTGTATTTATTTCCTGTTTATATTCTTCTTTTCTCTCTGTGTCTCTGTATCTTTAAGAACTCAGTGTTTGTTCATCCTACATTAGAGCAGCAGTAATTGTTTGACAATAAATGGTTGTAGCACCTGTCTTACAGTTTGTAAAAATGTCGTTTGTCAGGAAAAAGCAGCGACTGTGCTGACAGATGCTGCTGTGCAGGGGATGCAATTTCTGTCAGGGCCAACTACTTTGGCACGACACAGGCAGCTCTTGGAGCTGAGCCACCTCCACACCTCATCAGCCTTTCATTGATTTACTTGTTTGTAAAGACAAGACCAGCGATATCATCATGTTAGTCTGTATCATGTCCTGATGTCTCTGATTAATGTGAGCGTGTGGAGCTCCTGCTGTCCTGCAGAGAGACGCAATTACAGCATTTACAGATATTTACATTTCAACAGTACAATACAATCAGCTGACTGATTCTTCTTTTAGACATTATTAAAAATTCATGATGTGAATGTCACTGGTTTTGAAAGCTGTCGAGATAAGCCCTTGTTTTGAATAATTAAATTAGTTGCAGTTCTACAAACCACAGCAGGAGTCGAACCACCTGGGTTCATGAAGCCACTGTGAGATTTTCAGATTTGTTGCTGTTAACAGCCCCTTTTGTCTGCTATAGACTTTACATGCCGGCCTCATATTTTTTCATGAAGTAATTGCCAGCGAGTGTGTTTATATATTTGTTTCCCGATGCAGTGAGCAGGCACGTCTGAGGCAGCAGGTGCTGGAGGACGACACAGAGGACTGGCAGAGGAGCCCAGACTTTTCAGGTCTGGAGCGAGTTGGTGGGGTGGACCTCTCCTTCATCAAAGGGGATGACGTCAATGCCTGTGCCCAGCTTGTGGTACTCAGCTACCCAGATCTGCAGGTGAGCTACAGAGATAAAATAACCCTGTAATGCCAAATATATCATATTTCATAAAACATTAGTGTTATTTTATAACCCTAACCCCCTTTATATGTTTTTGTTTGTTTAAGATGAATAAAAGATTACAGATTAAAACTCATATATGTAAATTAAAATTTAATTTCTATTTTTCAATTTGTGAGAAAGTTCAATAAACACTTGAGTTAAAAACATCTAAGCTTTTCTGACCTCTAGTGGTGACAGGTGGGAACAGCAGCAGTGCTTCGTGGAGAAGGCTGAGGATCAGAAATTGAATTCCACAGGCTGCATTTTTTTCCACCAGTGACACCTTTAATGAAAAGGAAACACATGACGATACAAAATGCTATCCTTATAAAAATGCTTGGCCTTTGAAGGCTTTGTAATACGTGCAGCTGGAATATTGCACAAGGCCAGCTGTTAACCTTTAAAGTAGTCGCATTTACTTTGTTTGGGCACTGAATACAAAGTCCTTATGGGTGTTTTTCTCCTCTTGCTTCCTCGCCTTGAAGTCACAGCTTTTTTTATGACTCCTGAAAGCTGGCGGCATGAGGAAGAAATTATTCTTGCTCTCGCCGGGGCTGTCGGTATGTTCTAGGGAGCCGCTGAAGTGATTTTAAATGTTTTACCCTCACCTTTTGATAACTTCTCCTGTGAGCTCCTGCCTGTGGGGCTTATGAACAGTCATATGCCAACAACGTTATTTTAGGCATATTAGAATGCAAACCCCGAGGAGCGCATATTTGTTTTCCTCAGAGCTGCTGCTTTCTTCTGTTGGCTTTCTTTTTTCCAAGACAAAACTTTTTATTTCTTGGCCTTGAGAAAAACATTTTGATAAATATATACGTTTATGTCAAGTAATTACAATGTTAAATATAATTAAACTTCATGCATAGATGTAGCTTCTGATCCAGTTGTATAGAAGAAGACAATAACCTTTCATTTCATTTATAACCTGAATAAAATCTTTCCTGATGAGTTCATGCACTCAGCCGCTCCTTTTAATTTTTCTTTAATGCAGCGTGATCTCTGATTTTGTAAATTATGATCTGATTTAAAGTAAAATAGAATTGTAAACACACAGGAAAGCTGTGCGTGAACGTCATCCTGCATGTAGCCTGTGTCCCTAATGTGCTTATTTTTAAAATATACACATAAATTGAAAACAGTAGTCTGGCAGTGAAAGTGTTAATATGCAACAGAGCTCCTCAAAGTGACCTTCCCAGTCCGGCTTTTCATTTCATTTACTTTCCCAGCAGCCTTTCACCAGCACTGCTCCTCGCAGTTATTTATCTGTGCATTAACAGGCCTGCTGGCAACTTCCAATTATAATTAATGACATATGTCACCATACATTGTTGATACATGGACCCAGTGAGGCTAATGAAATGTGTTCAGAAATGTTGTTCAATAATGTGATTATGTTCCCTGCTTGTTTTCAATTTACTTCAACATTGCCACCTGAGGCTATTTGGGGCTCAAAAGAATGCTAGTTCCACGTTCCACAGTGTGCTCACTGCTGCTGCAAGTCACACAGAAAAAAAGCAAAAGTTGCATAATTTTATTGTTTCTCACTGAATAAATATGCCTGTGAGGAGATGAAGGTCACGGCAGTCGACAATGTGACAATGACATATCCCGAAAGGTGTTCGGCATTTCTAAAGCCAGATGAAAAGGCAGGTATTCAGAAACGTTTCTGCTGTGAGCCTCTGCGAGCTCGACTCGGCGGACAGCTTTTGTGTGTTTTATTTGTAGCTCATGCCCGATAACAGCCTCGATAACACGTGATGCTCTTAGATGTTACATCATTCGAGATGTGAGCACATCTCTTCGCTGTGAGCAGAACAGGATTTTATATGCTGGTCAGAGAGTTGCGACAGCTTGTGCACCTGTAATCTGCATAAGGTCTCAGAGGGTCTCCTGGACCCTGCTGGTACCTCACAGGATACTCGGAAGGAGATCATGGCTGACATGTTTACCTGCGGCGATGCTGCTTAAAATAGACAGGACAGCGAGGGAGGTACATACATGGATCCTGCCAACATGGGAAAGGCTGTTTACAGTATATATTGTGCTGATTTTACAACCCGCTGTGGTTCTAATCAAAATGTAGTCTGCATGGCAATACTAAGACTGTTAATTAGGCAATATTGATAGTGTTTTACATAAACAAAGGGGCTCTTTTCTGCTCCAGATTTGTATTCATGGACACATAAGTATCTTTGTATGATTCACAGTTCAAAATAACCCTCATTTATCTTGTGCCGGTGCAGCCCTTGAGTTCAGTCTCCTATTAAAAACTAGTTTAGATCCTCTTCCTGTAAGCTAACTTTCATGGAGCATGGAGAAACAATGTTGTTGCTCTTGCTTGGCTCGTATGTGTTGAGCCTTATAGTTGTGTATTCTTCTGAGACCTCTCCACCTTCTTGATTGGTGATCCCCGTTTAATTTGAACGGGATTTAGAAAATATGGGCTGACTCATTACAAGTTCATGTGGCCTCTTCTGGTTGTCAGACAATGAGTAGATATCCTGCTGTTGAACTCGCTCTGCACTACAGGCCTCCCGAGGATGAGATTAAAAATTAGATGTACACCAAAATTTTAGGAGTTTATACAGTTAAACTGTAACTGTGTCCACTTAATTGACCAGGTCACTTAAATGAAATAAATTGTCAGATGTTCAGAATATACTCACAGCCTTTAATCAACAGGGAGCAGATGTTTCATTTTGTGCCAGATGGGCGATGTTGGTGATTATCTTGTACAGCTTGTCTGTGCCTTTGGACTCACCCTTACATATACACTAGGGTGGACGCATTTGTCCAAAGCACCCTGACAGTGTCCCTGACTGACTCATTTATGTACAGTCATGCAATAATGTAGGTTTTCACAGGACTCTGTGCAGTGCTGTGAAAAGCTGAGTACAGACTTACTGCTTCCTTAGAACATAAAAGGCTGAGAAGCGCCAATGCTGCTAATCAAATGCAGCACCTCTGTTAAAGCAGAAGTTTGGGCGGTTTGCTGGTCTGTAGGATTCAGGTGTGTGTTAACACAATGCCATAAACATCCCAGGTGTGGATGTCACAGCAAATTCACCCCAAGGTCAGACCATGCAATCGTCAGAGAAACTGCAAAAGCCCAAGAGCTCCATCTCAGATTCTCAAGGCCTCAATTAGCATCCAAACGTTATGTTAAAAAAAAAAGATTTTTTTTTCAAATGGTTGCCAAGAGAAATCTTCTGCTCTCCAAAAGCCCTCAAAGTTGCATCTGAACAAACCACAAGAGTTGCAGAACCAAAGTAGAGATGTTTGATTATAATGCACAGCACCACATCTGGAAAACAAACAACATATCAGCACAAACACCTCATAACAACTGCAAGCACGGGGATGGAGGGGCGATGATCGTGCTTGGGCTTGTTGTGCAGCCACAGGACCTGGGCACTCCGCAGTCACTGAGTCTACCATGAACTTCTCTGTATACTTGTGGTCATCTGACTGACTGAAATATGGATATCCTGCAGAATTATCCAACGTGGTTTAAAGGTTAATAACAGTAACACACTCGTTAGGCCAGCAGAAGTGACACCTGGCAGATACTGGCCTGTGTCAGCCCACCTGTCAATCAAAGCAGCCATGCCCCTAACAACATTTAAAAAAAGATGGGTTATTAAAAAAACAAAAAAAAGGTTTTATGATGAATGAAGGTGATGAAGACGTTAGTGTGGGTGTCTGTGGAGACTTTGGAGATTGCTGCTTGCAATGGAGAAATGAAATATTGTGATAATCCGACGGTGTAGTAAAATTCAGTCATAAGAAATGAAGCGGTCTCTGCTCCCTCCTGCCAGGTGCTGTATGAAGACAGTCAGATGGTGACCCTGACGGCCCCCTACATAGCCGGCTTTCTGGCATTCAGAGAAACTCCTTTCCTCCTGGAGGCTCTGCAGAGGCTGAAGAAGAACCAGCCCACACTCCTTCCTCAGGTCTGGACCTGCTAGAACTTGAATAATGACCTCTTAGTGCAGGGGTGGGCAACTCCAGGCCTCGAGGGCCGGTGTCCTGCAGGTTTTAGATGTGTCCTTGAGCCAACACAGATGATTCAATGGCTGAATGACCTCCTCAGCATGTCCTGAAGTTCTCCAGAGGCCTGGTAATGAACTAATCATGTGATTAAGGTGTGTTGACCCAGGGGGATATCTAAAACCTGCTGGACACCGGCCCTCGAGGCCTGGAGTTGCCCACCCCTGTTTTAGTGACTACTGAAATGGGTTCTGTTCGTTTCTGTCAGATTAACTTCTCAAAGCTACACAGACAAAGGAAAATATATATATCTTTTTGCATTTTTATTTGACCAGGAAGTAAAACAAACTCTTTTTCCATTATTTTGTTGATGCTGATGGTTCATATTCACAATACAGTGAAAAGAAAACATTTTAGTTTGTGCTTGTTAACCTTAGTTTGCAGTTTTGGCATAATTCCTACAGATAAGGTTAGAAACCTGAGGATTTTGGGCAAACTAAGTAATTAAAATTTCTTCAGTAAGACCTGAGTGTTATTATTGTGATAACTATTATTATTATATTTATGGTAGTAGTACTAGAAGAAGTGATATAATTCCCATCTCCAGGGCACAGTGAGCTGGAAATGTTTTAATAACCGATAAATCCTCCGAGGTGGAAAAAGTTACTTATGAATCCAACAAGACCGACAACCTGCTAACGTTACTGGATTTGGACAAGTGCTTTAAAACCTCGCATCACGTTCATGCACATTAAGTGCAGCTCCGACGATGAAGCTCCTCTGTTTGTCCTCTCGGTTTTTTGTTTTTCTAAAGCGACGCCTCTTGTTCATCTTCACCCACTCGCTTCTGTTTGTCGCAGCCCACACGCCTCCCACTCTGTCCCTCTGTCGTCCTCGTGCACGCAGGTGTGCAGAAACACACACATTCACACTTAGAAATTCATGCACACACACACACACACAAGCTCAGATTTACTTCCAGTGACATTTAGCTCTGGACAGATGCAGTCACTGCTTCCTTTATCTGCAACCTTTCAAGTGAGTGTTCCTGGTGACTTATGATTCAAGCAGAAATATGTCTGCGGAGTCACCTTTGGCTTTAAAAATTCATCGGTGTGTTGGAGCTGGAAGCGTTCCAATATCAGTTTGAGGAGCTCTTACTAACTTCGGCTTTTGAAGATCTTCTGCCATCCCAGGGTTATAGACACAACAGATAACAACAGAAATCTTTCACTCTGGACATTTTAGTTGATCATATCATTTATAGCACAGGTAGAAGCAAAAGATTAATAATGCCTCTGTTGATGAAGTAGCTCTGTTTATTATTTCACCTGTGCTTTTAATCCTCAGACACGTGGAAAAGTCTGCTGTGGAAAAAGCGAGTAATATCGAGCTTCCTGCAGTCGAACTCATTTCAGGTGTGTTCTCTCTGCAGGTGGTGTTTGTGGATGGGAATGGTCTCTTTCATTACAGAGGTGAGGCGACTGACCGAACAAAGATGTTAGATTTTCTGTTTTTACTTTAAAGATAACATAATGTAATAAACTTTTAATAACACTGATAAAAATATTAACAGTTCACTGTAAAAAATCGAACAAACAACAAAAATCTAAAAACACACATTTAATGAATAATGTGTTTGTTAGTTTCTCTGTACCTGTACAATCATCGCCCAGTTTTCCCTCAAGGTCATCTTCTTGTCCATCTGGACCTATGCGATTAACGCTGGATTCAGAGGCGCCACCAAAGGGGGGCCAGGAGGGGCACTGGACACCCCTTAAAATTTGCTGCCCGCCCCCCTGTCGCCTCTGTGACCTCTGTGTTGGTAATAATTTTAAAAAACGTGAACACAAGAGTGAGGAAGAATCTTTAAAGGGATGGATGGATTTTAAAAT
Organism: Simochromis diagramma; assembly: GCF_900408965.1. Lineage (NCBI taxonomy): Eukaryota > Metazoa > Chordata > Actinopteri > Cichliformes > Cichlidae > Simochromis > Simochromis diagramma. Next base: position 721,911 of record NW_024386885.1, read on the forward strand.
CTTATTTGGTTTTCATATGTACATATTTTGAGTGATATCAAATCTAATAGCAGGAAATAAACTAGGTATATAATTCAGTTTTTTCTCTCTTTTTTTGCCATATTTTTCAAGTAACCTATATTTGACAACAGCAATAAAATTGAAAACCCTGTTTTTGGTGTGCCACCCCCACACGGCCACCCCTATGAAAATATTCTGGAGCGCCCCTGGTTGGTTATAACAACACAGCTTCAGCTTGAACTTAATTTTGTGACATAAGAGACAGCTGCAGGGATTCAGATCTGTCGAGGGTGGAGGGAAGTGACCAGCGGTTGTATGTCTGTGTGGCCAAAGAAGTGACACATAACCCATGTCCAATGATTGTTTTCCATGAGCCGGCTCGGGATGTTAGAGTACACTCATCTCTGTGAAAGGAAAATGGAAAAAATGACGTGCATGCCGATGCTGCTGTTCGGTCTCTGGGTCGTACGTAGCATGACACTCGTCAGCAGCGCATCTTCAAAGAACGAGACAGCTAAAAATTTCAGTCTGATTTTCACTGATCATTAATTCACAGATTTGCATTCAGCTCCACTCGAGCTTGTTAAAAATACTGAGTTCAAGGTGAGCCTAGCGAGGTTTGAGGACAAGCTGTATAAACTTTGGCTTTCACTAAAGGGACTGTTGGGTGTAACACCTGATAAAATCAACCCTGAGTGAATCACCGTGAAGCCCTCTGTTGTAACGTTTCTTTGCATCACACAGTTCGCTGAAGCACGTTTACTCCCCGCTGTTTAATTTTGGATGTGACTTGATTGTCGCTGTTTGGATCGTTGCAGAGTTTGGCTTGGCGTGTCACCTGGGAGTGCTGTCAGGGCTGCCCTGTGTGGGCGTGGCCAAAAACTTGCTGCAGGTGCAAGGAGTCAACAAGAGTGAGGAGCATCAGTCGCAAGTGAGAAAACATCATCTCTTTTTTTAATTTAAGATCTTCTTTGTTTTAAACTCTGTAGGTTTGATGAGCCAATGTGTGCACTTTGTTATGCTCAGGTCTCCAGTCATACAGCATTGTGTATCCATTGTGGTTTTCAGTGTTATAAAAAGGCCATTTCAAAATGACGAGTCTAAGACTTGAACGTCTGTTTCTCCCACCGAGCTGCAGAGCCTCGTCACTCTGCGGTTTGGCCTTCAGAGCTCTTTGATGTAAAAGAGATGAAGAAAACCTGCTTCATATTTAATGTTTCTTTTAGTTGTGTACACATGTTTCTCTTGTAAAAGAGCTCCCAGTGTTGACAGGAGTCACTGGATGAATTATTTAAGTTTTCAAAGTGTAATCGCTTTCTCTGCTCGCTGCATCTAAAGAGAAAAGCAAAGAAATGTCAGAGAGGGACGAAGCAAAGGACAGAGTTGTTTTTCAGTGTCACTTTGTGTGCATGTAAACTCACAACTTCTAATTCTACGTGTGTGTGTGTGTGAGAGTGCGCTTTGTTTGCGTGCATTACTGTTCTCACTGTGACTTTTATTGCGAGCCAAGGCCTTGCTGTGTCGCTAACGCTAATGTGACTTTTTGAATACAAATCAAGCTGGGACAAATGCGCACTGGTCAAAGTATACCTGTGGGACAGCAAAACCTGGTTTTCATTAATATGCAAATGCTCCCTTTGTTCCAGTCTGCAGCTCAGCGACCTGCTGAGGGAAAAAACACAAAACACTTTAAAGTTAAATCTACCTGATGAAACGAGCAGGTGCGTCAGTTTCATTTCACTTCAGGCCAAATTGAACTGAAGAGGGACAGACCAGTGAAGCCACAGGAAGATATTAAAAAACTGTTCCCTCTTTTTAATGTAATAAGGATGAAAAGCAACATCAAGTCAAACCTAATGCAACTAATGAGTAGGAATGAACCGAAAACTACATGTGGCATAGACTAAGGAACTGCAGCAAAACCAGCGCAAACTGAGTAAAACAACTTATGCAGTCAGAGGTTTTTACAGGAATCTGTGTAAGTACACCTTCACTCCATCCATAGAAATTATAGGAAGTTATTGGTACTGAATCATGGAGTTTATTTCATTTTTCAGAGAACTGCACAGTCCTGTGAAAACTGTGAAAGCTATTTCCTTTTTGAGGCGGGAGGAGCAGAAGGCGGTCCGACCAAGCAAAAACTGATACATCAAAAAGATCAATAAAAATGCATTGTCTGAATCCTACATGAACTTCACACATTCACATGCTCATGCAGCTCCAGGAGATTATTTAAGACTTCATCTTCCTCGGAAACTTCCAGATTCCTCACAGAAAAAGCTCGAACCCTGTGGCCTTCTTGTCTGAGTTGACAGTGAATTAGCTGAGCTTAAGTGTGGTCACTTCTGAAAAGCCATTATGCAAATTCTAAATAGAATCTAAAGGTCTGCAGTTATGAGCATTTTAATGCTGAGTGGTCCTCCAAAGTTTTGGAGAGGCGCGGACAGACATCTGATCCACTTCTCAGTTAGCATCAGATACATAGTGTGATTACAACCCCGGCAATCTTCATGTAGTCGTGTAAGATGCTAATTCAATTCTCTGCAATGTATCCATCTCATGAATTAGTGTTAGTGGCTTTGGCGTCAGAAAAATTACGCCCGTCTTTTCCCCCTGGGGGGAATCTGATCTTTGTTTACACCTATCATGGTCACCCCCGAGCATCCAGTCACACTTATCTACTGAAACAATATGTGTCCAAATACATGTGGCTCATTTACTTTCAGGATCAGGTAGCACAGGCATTACACGGCCATGCTGCATGTTTGGCTCAAGCTATTAGCTTTGGATCAGCGTGAAATTTTAGAAGTCCCTTCCTGCCCATGTTGATGTAATTGTCACTCTCTGGGGCTCTTTCTAATTTGTCTACAGGCACGCACACGATTGCGACGCTTCAAGGGAACACCAGCTTTGGCGCTTGAGCGCTTGGTGGGAAATTAGCTGTGAAGTAATCTGTGAAACACAAGCCATATCAGGCTTCCTACCAAATTTCAGAAAATTAGCTCTTTTGAAACAAGATTAGCCATTACTGGAGCTACGAGCACACCGCCACGTACCACTGACGAGCGATACGCTGCCATACTCGATTAGATCAGATGTCAGAGTTTCTTTCAACATTTCCAGCAAACAGAGTTTCTGAAAGCCAATATGCAGTCTGAGAAGTGTCTCTCAAGGTTACAGAAGTTTCTCTTAGTTGCGGCAATTAAATGTGCAAACCTTGAAAGTAAAGGTGTGTATGTGTGTCTTTATCAGATGGAGCCTCCCTGGAAAGGTGAAAATGAAACACTGTATAGCACAGGGATTGTGTTAATGTACGAATGCACATAATATGTTGCAGGATGAGCCTGTGCTCAGAGAAACTATAATGTGCATAAATTTTAAAGACGCACTGTAAAACAAATATATTTTTGCATGGAGGTTTGAGTTTCATTAAGAAACAGTAGACATCTATTCAATTCAATTCAATTTTATTTATATAGCACCAAATCACAACAACAGTCGCCTCAAGGCGCTTTACATTGTAAGGTAGACCCTACAGCAATACATACAGAGAAAAACCCAACAATCATATGACCCCCTATGAGCAAGCACTTTGACGACAGTGGGAAGGAAAAACTCCCTTTTAACAGGAAGAAACCTCCAGCAGAACCAGGCTCAGGGAGGGGCGGGGCCATCTGCTGTGATTGGTTGGTGTGAGAGAAGGAAGACAGGATAAAGACAAGTATGATTCTATGCAGAGAGGTCTGTTAACACATAGTGAGTGACTAAAGAAGAAATACTCAATGCATCATCTGAGATGAGAATATTAATGTCACTCCAATTTTATCTGTTTATTTTGGGCTTGATAGCAATTAGTGGTCTTTGTGTCACCCAAAGTTTGTCAGGTACAAAATGTAAAAGGTCACACCTGTATTACACCTGTATGTAGGTCAAAACATTTTCACCATTTTTTTACTTAAATGTAACTTGTTCAGGGATATTTTTTCTGAGTTTGGTTGCTTTTAATAGAGATTCATAAAATTATATGAATTCTGCTTTAATAACTTATTTAAAAGTTTCATCAATCTTCTGATTTATCACTTGGGGGGAAAAAAATTAACTATTTTGCAAGAGTGATTTAAATCAGTTTAAAAATTCAAAGAAAAGAGCCTGTAAACGAATGTCAGCCTCCAAGACTGAAAACGGAAACAGGGAAGTGCCAAAAACTGCAGTTCATCAAATGACCTCTTGAGGCTGAATACAAAAGTTAGACTTCAGTCTTAAAATCATATGGTAAAGTTAGGAATGGCCAACATGACATCAGCGGTTAGTTAGTAAAGTCCCAGCCAATGTGAAAACTTGTGGATGAGACCAAATACTGGTGGCTGTTAATCACAAGGTATACCTTCCTAAAGCTCAGCTTGCTTTATCATCCTTTTTGAGTCCAACGACGACCATAATTTACATCAAAGACATCTTAAACTCATCAGTAAAGTGTTTATTGAAGTCATAGACGTGAGCAGGAGGGGAATTTCACAGTTTTATACAGTCAGACTTTAAACCGGAGGAGTCACCCTCTGCTGCCGTGAAAACAGTGGCTTCACTCAGACCAGAAAGCTACACCTGCCTACAGTACCTGGTTAAAATGCCAACTTTATATTTGAAGCTTTATTGCACATAGAGTTGTGTTTTTTCTGTAACTCACCTATTTAAATTGTATTTTAGGTATAAAAATAGCATTTTGCTTCACCTCATCTAATTTCAATCCCAGTCGTGTTTGTGCACTTATCTGCTTAATATGGCTTGATTTGTACTAACACACCGTCTAAACTCCAGTTGTGGAGAGTGAAATTCCAGTGTTATGAGCAGTGCTGCACTTATAGATTCACTTTGCTAATAAAGCGAACGAGGAAGCATTGGCTGATTTTTAGACCTCCAGCCTCTTGTCAAAAGTGTGTCACCGAAGAAAACAACGGGCAGAATGCCAGATGCGAGGCTTTAAGACATTAGTCCACATACAATGTGTGACTATGATTAAGTTCATCTTTTATATACAGTAATAGTCAGTAAAGCAAAGTAACAAAGGCCTTGAAAACAGACAGCTGTTTGTTCATCTTTAGCAGTGAATAAGAACAACGGATAACTTGTTAAGATGGAGAATCATTAGGTTGTATTGACTGACTTCTGTCGTCATTAAAGCACATGCGTCCCCTTGAAGTGTCCGTGAACATGAAAGCCCTTCTCTCTCTGCTCGCTGTTTTTTTATTTGAAGCTGAACATGATGTCCCTGTGCTGGAAGTGATGCAGTGGGCCTTTGTGTGAGCCGAGCTTTAGACAAAAGAGACAGGATGAGAGAGGGTAGAAATTGTTTCTTTCCCTCCTTTTTGTCCTCAGTACACTTTTGGAAAATTTTATCTCTGTTGAAGTTTTGTGTTGCTCAGAGTCCTTCAGGTCTTCGTCGCCTCTCCTCTCTTTCTTCCTCTCTCCCTTAACCTCCAGTTTATCGGTCCTCCTCTCATACTCTATCCCCTTTCTCGCTTTCATCTCCTTCTCCCTGTTTGTCTCTCTTTGTCTCTTCTCTCGCTGATAGCCTGGCTGTAACTCAAACTAGTGTGTTATTGATGACTTACCCCGTGTTTCTGACTTCTGGTGCCCTGGCTTCAGTCCTATTCTTGAATCAAACCCTGTCTTTCACAGACACACACACACACACACACACACACACACACACACACACACACACACACACACTATTGGCCTCATCCCAGCTGGGATTGGATGCCCCGTGCGGCCCCTCCTGTCTCCCTGCTGGCTGCTTGCTGTAATCAGTCATAGTAGAGCAGACACTCCATCCATCATGGAGGCTAAACTCCCTTCATCGCTCTGGCCCATAACCTAGAGCACACCTGTCAACAGCAGCCCGCATCACTGCATCTGACTTTGCACCGTCTCTTTGACTGTGAGAACAAAACTTTAGCTCTAACAGAAATAAAGAGAGAGGTCATTTAAAATCTTTCTTTGAGTCCAGCATCCTTCAATCAAAAATGGAGGCATCTGGTCTGGGCTCTCATGAGACGTCAAAGATGAGCCAGTTAGTACATCAATAATTTTCTAGTCTTTTATTAGAGTTAGTTCTTTTTCTTTAGGTTTAAAACTAGCTTAGTTGGAAAAAAATATACATTTAAAGGTTTTTCAGACTCAAGGACTGTTTCTATGTCCTGTCTGGCTGTTTCATTATATCTCAGTGACACTTCGAGTCTAACGCCTGAATGATCACATCAAATGTTTGCTTTTGCTGTCTAATGTGTCTGAAATATTAAGTCCAAACTTTATAACATAGATTAGGTTAGGACAAATGTTCTCATCACAAGTATTTTAGCCACTATTGAATCGTGATTATATAACACCATTACTCAGAGAATTTGGAAAATAATATTTGAGTCACCAAACTTAAAAAACAAAAGACAAAAACTTGTCTTTTTAACAGAACGTTTGCTTGAAAAGAATTGTTTGGTAAAGTAAACATGGCACAGGGTGGCAGTGATATGAAGATCAATGCAGGCAATGGAAACAGCTGGGTTAGGAGAGACAGGTGAAGGCAATCAGGAAAGGATGGGAAGGAAGTGAAACTATAAACAAGGCACGGGACATAAATAACTACCAAAATAAAACAGTAAGGAAGTAACTCAGTAACTGAACAGGGGAGCAGAGAGACATGAATCAGCTTAAAAGAGGGAAACACATAGAAGAAAAAACATAAGCTCTATAAATGCAAACAGTAACTTCAACTAAAATATAACCCGGAATAAAGAAAACCAAAACTTAGACAGCAAACAAACTGAGAACAAAGAAACTATATTCCATCAAAGTGGCAGGAGGGCGACAGAAGGAAATGAAAGTTGGAGCGGTGACAGAAAAGAATGAGCAGATTGTGGCACAATAACCATTTTATCTTGATTATCTTATTTCAATAATTGATGGCAGACAACATTGCAGTTGAAATCTAAATTCGATCTGTTGCACGGTCCTGCTTCAGGTTGTATTTAACAGCTTGCACAGATGGCATATCCAAGTGATTCTGACAGAAGACCGTCTCCTAGCAATTGGTGGTGAGTGACATATTGGTAACTAGCTGAGTCAAAATCTCTCTCTTTGAATCTCATACATAATAATCATATTTTTGCACGATCACATGCTTTCGTTTCACAAAACTCAAACACAACTTGAAATATGGTCTTAGGCCTCTAGTTTACTCAAACTCAGTCTGCAGACTACTGTAGATATGTGGCGGTTAATTGAAAATAAGGAATATTTAAAAAATGTCATGAATTTGAATTTGTTGAGATGAAACACAGTTTTAGAAAAAAGATTTTGACATTTTTCCAAAAAGAGAAAAAGTCCAAATAAAGTCTTTGCCTTCATTTTTAAATGAATTCATTGATGATTTTATTTATTTACTTGTGAAAAATGAGATAACAAAGATAATAAGAACATTTTTTTTTTCAAAATACAGTTTATTTAATTGTTCTACTTGGGGCAGGGATAGCTCAGTAGGTAGCGTGGGGGCCCCATGATCGGAAGGTCGGGGGTTCGAATCCACTGAACGGCTGCACTGAGGTATACCTGAGCAAGGTACCGTCCCTACACACCGCTCCCCGGGCGCCCAATGGCTGCCCACTGCTTCACTAAGTAAATGGGTTAAATGCAGAGAGGAATTTCCCCACGGGGATCAATAAAGTAAATATTACATTGTTATTACATTATCATTAATCTGTATTAGGAGTTTTATTATTGTACCCTTTTATGCCAGATTAAAATTTAAAACAATATTTTTTCTGCAGTGCTTTTTTCTGGGAACAAGACTGTCTGGATTTTCTTTTTCAAAGTCATAACCCACCGTCCTTTCAGTGGAATAAAGATGTGGTCCTGTTTTAGCATTTTGAAGCTCTAGTTGGACAGCAAAGTGGGGCCACGCAGAGGTTAGAGACAAAGTGACGCGAGTGTGAAGGCTCTGCAGGAGGTTAATACTTTGTTTCAGCTTGCTGCTATTTGTTTTGGCAAGCTGTACATCTGTTTTGACTTTGATTTTTGTTTCTTTGCCTCCACAGATAGCTGCTCTGCAAAGAGGAGGAGACAGCTTCCCACTCATAGGCGCCTCAGGCAAAGTGCTCGGAAAGGTGCGGCAAAGGACAGATGCACAGAAAATAGAAACAAATACCTCTGACAAAGGTGTTGTCTTGTTGCTGCTGACTTCAAAGAAAACCCTCGCTGCTGAAAGTCAAACGCAACAAATTTTTTATGATGATCACAACTGGAGAGCGAGATGAATGCTAAAAAGTTACAGCAGACTTCTGTCTTTGAATTCAGGCACTGCGAAGCTCTGACAAGAGCTCGAAGCCAGTGTACGTGTCTGTGGGCCACAAGATCAGCCTGGACACAGCTGTCCGCCTCACACACGCATGCTGCCGCTACCGGGTCCCTGAGCCAATCAGACAGGTGGGCCTACGTGCACACACACACACACACGCACTGTAAAAGTGCATTGAGCCATCATGAGCGTTCAGCAGAGCAGCTGCAGGAACACTAGAAGCCTTTTTTGTGAACAGTAGAAACAAAAGTTGAACTTCTCATCTTAGAAGCAGAACACTGTTTCAGGGAGCGAGCAGTGCTCACCACTTGTGTAACAGTGTCCTGCTGTGAAGCGAGGAGGTGTGAGCATCACGCTATGCAGTGCTTTATTGGCAGCAGGGCCTGGGAGACATGTAAAAATGGAGAGAAGAAGAATATATGCAGCCAAATTAGGGATGTTCCAATTTTGGCTGTATTTTTATATGAATTCCAGCCCCGGCGCAGAAAACTGTGCAGACAGTTTCAAACGATAAGATGATGCCGGCTGTCAGACACAAGTGCAACAAAGCTATAGTGTGACACTGAAGATATTTTTAACTGCAAGGCAGACAGGATCTTCGCAAAGTTGGAAAGTATATGGTTCATACTTTGCTATTATATTTGAGATGCACAGAAATGAATGGATGATGAACAGAGTGAACTTTTTTAATTAGGCCAATGATATTTTACTTACTTTAGACGCTCCCTATGACCAACAACAAGTAAAAGCTCTTTTATTCGACTAAGAGACATGTAACCATGCTTTGGTTACTTTAAAAAACCTAAAATCAGCTGTCATAATGACAGCTCTGTAGTGCCACCAGTTCACCACATTGACACAGAGTGCATTGTGCTTACAAAGTAAGCCTTCATAGATTAAAACATGCACTCAATTATCTTTTTAATTTAAATTTTAAATATTTATTTATTTAAATATTTTAACTGAGAGAGAACATTTTCCTTTTAATTATTATTGTAATTTTTGATGTGTTAAAATACTTTTTTTTTCACATACTTTTCATACTTGATATCAAAATTAATCAAATAAAATAAAAAGGCACGAATATTACAGTTGTTTTGAGCATAAATGGTATGTTATCTGTTGCTATTTAAGTTACATTTTGTTTGTTTGTATTTTAAAGAGTTTCCTCCTGGTTTGTGAATATTGAGTCTTTCGCTAATTATAGATGCAAAATGATACATTTGTATAAAAGTGTGCTCCCCTCACCACTAGTCAATTTCCTTCCTCCTTTACTTTGCAAAGGTGAGACGCTGTTTTTGTTCTTCCATCACTCCTTAAAGTGAAACATAAATACAGCTTAAGCCAGAGTGCATTTTGTCACACTGTCATGAGGCAACCAAACCTTTGATTAAATGTTTACGGAGGCTGGAGGTGTGTCCACAATCAACATTTTTTTTAACCTGATTTCAACTGTTTTTTTCTTTTCTGATAGACATTACTGATTTCCCATGAGCCCTCTGCACTGATTGGTTTTGGTTTTGAAAATGCCACCGATAAAAAAATATTTATGCGTGAGGCTCAATGTGCTGTTGATTCCTTTTGTTTAACTGCAGCCCGCAAAAATTTAAGACAACCCAATAAAGTGAGCTGAATTGTCGCCCAGTGGTGGCGATTAAGTTCACTATGAACTTTTTAGTGTCCCTTTTCTCTTGTTGCTCGGCGATATCGTACTCTGCCTCCTGCCCGGTGCATGCTGGCACTGGTAACGGGGTAAGTTGGGATAGAAAGTTAAGTGCTTTTTTAAATGTCTTAAAAGTTTTACTCACAACATAAAATAGCAAAAACAACCACTAAATGTTTTCCTGAGGAAGAGGAGGAACAAGCTTCACCTCATCTTTTTCTTTCTGCCACTAGGCTGTGCTGTGCTTCTGCAGTGCACCATATGATTACTGCAAGCCACCTGACTGCACTGTAAACACACACACACACACACACACTCACACACTCACACACACACACACTCACACACTCAAAATCAGTTTTATCAGTTTTTTCACCAGGGGAGCTGCAGTAGCAGCGGCTAACTCACCTCCTCCTGTGTGTGTTTATTTCAAGTGTTTTAGCTGGTGGGGAGAGGGGCATCCGGCAGCAGCAGGGACTGACTGTGGACATCAGAGAGAAGCAGGAACAGTCTTACCTTCCTCTGTCCAGTCACCGGTGCCTCCCTCTTCATCCTCCTTTCTTTGCCCAACTGCTCTGCTTTCAGTCTCTGACATCCACATTCCCTTCTGCGTCTCCCTGCATTGCCCTCGTGTTCTCTCCCGGCTTCTGCCACAGGTACTTTCTCCTTCATAGATCCAGCTGCGATGTTACGTCTCGCTGGCAGGCAAATTTTCATCCTTCAGGCTTTTGAAATCACAGTCACATCTCATGAAAAAAGCAAAATCAAAAAGAGATCAACCTGACAGGAAGACTGAATAACTGAATACGTTTGACAGTAGAAAATGAAAACAGGTTTTTGTGTGCAAATGTTCATTGTGGACAAACTAAAAAGATGCAAATATATATAACTACCCACACTTAAACAGATTCTGTGTCAGTCCCACACTTGCACATACTTGGTAGGACTCCACATCCAAAGGTTGCTTGGCTGACCATCTAGTCAGCCTCTTGTTCTGCGTCGGCTCCACCTCAGCTCCAGCGAGGGTGTTTTTGCTTCCTTGTCTCTTTACCTTTGCTGACGTTGAGCAGTGGGTTATTCTCTGTGTACCATGCTGTAAGATTATTGATTTCCTCTAGATATAAATCCTCTCTTCCTCTCATCAGTGTTTATAATCTCACCAGAACGGTTGCGCTCTCTGCAGAGTTCACAATAGAGTTCTCTCTGTGTCTCTGAATGCAATCGTGGGAGAACAGTGTGAACAGGATGAGGCTGAACACTCAAACCTGGAGGTTTGTGGTGTGACGCGCCTGTCTGAGGAAGTCCAACATCTAATGTCAGATTGTGGCGCTAAAGGCCAAAGCGCTGAGTTGAAATCAACAAACAACATACAGATATTTGTGCCTTGATTTTCAAGGCGAAGTGGGAGGAAGTGGAGATCTGATCCTTTGATGGTTCAGCCTGACTGAAATGTTATCTTTAATGTACTGGGCCAGACATTTAAACCATTATCTTCTGCTCATCTCATCTCGTCGGGTTGCTGTAACAGCAGTTTAAACAGCGTATTCCAGATGTCCTTCTCCCCAGCATGGGTTTGCAGTAACTCTTAGGGGGTCCCAACAATATAATCTCTCCAGTGGGTTCCAGATCTTCTTCTGGGTCTTCAAAGTGCCCAACAAAACCTCCAAATGGAAGTGCGCTGGAGGCATCCTGATCAGACACTGAACCGTCTCACTTGGCTCCTTTTTAACACAAAAGGAGTAACATCTGAGCTCTCTGTGGATGTTTGAGCTCCTCATCTGTAAGGCTGAGCCCTGCCATCCTGCAGACAAAACTCATTTCACTTGATTGTATTCAAAATATATTACACATTACTTGTTACTTTTCTTAAAAGTTGTGCATTACGTTGCTTAAAAATTCACCTGAGAAAGTAAATTGTTACACTAATTATTGCATTATTTTGATGTTACTCCATAACATGACCTGAAACACACCATCACATAGTTACTAGGTAACAATATAACCATTATGCTACATCCTGCTCACCGACACAAACCAGTGTTCTATTGAGGGCACACATACGACCTTTCTTTAGTGTTTACATGTGTACTATGTCTCTGTCGACTGCTCACCACTGCCCTTGCTACCTGTTAAAGTTCAGGCTCTGGCTGCTGGGCTGGGGTCAGCATGCACTCGGGTTTAACATCATTCCCAAGTCATAAACTGCTTCACCATTTTCCTCCCCCTACCAGGCAGAAAAAGACGTGTTTTTTCGTCCTATCCTCCCATCGTGCAGATAACTAATAAACTCTTGTTATACAAGTAATAATAATTGTAACTGTAGTGTGATTACAGATTTTTATATTTGCATTTACATTATTACGTCACTAAGAATGGTGATTGCCGTAACGTGTTACTTTGGAGCATGTGACACACAAATGTTTGTGACATTAACTGGTCATACCCAGATGTCATGACCATGTGAGATGGTTGGAGTGAAAAACTGCTTGTTGGATGTTACGAATAATTCAAGAAATCCCTCTCTGTCCACCTGTCTTTTCTTCTCGTAGCTTAGCAACAGTTCATCCGATGCACTGTGTGTTGCTGGGAACTGCTGTGCTGAGTTTGATGTTATTTAGATAAGAACTTCTCATAATTTGGCTAAAAGTTGTCCTCTATAACCTGTTTTTCTCTTTAGAGTGACACGTGCTGTCTCCACTCAGTATGTAAAGGGAAGGACAAACATAAACACACAGGCCTCAGGGGATATTCACTGACACGAGTCCAAGTTTTCCAAGTCTCTCGCACCTTAACGCTTAAAAAGACTGAAGGGTGTAAAATATTAATGAGCGCCTGCCAAAAAGTTCTAGCATTTAGAAAACTGCATCACTCACAGGGCCAAAAACGGGTTCTCAGAAAGATAGGTTGACACGTTTGCCTTACATTGTATTTATTTTTTTGTCTTTGCTGTCACCAATGATTTCAGTCACTTGTGTTGTTTGGACGAGCAGTTCCTGAATAAGCTGCAACCTACAACGAGTTATACATACAAACAGATTTTAAATGTCATAAATGTAGCTGTCCTGTTTTCAAAACACAGAGTTTATGATAGCCTGGGGTGACACGTGTGACACTCTTCCTGAACAGGTGCTGCATCACTGTTAAAAATGTCAGTAATAAGATCAGCCAGGGCATTATTGTGAAAGAAATGCAAGATTTTTACAGTCCTTAATATTTGTGCCAGGAGAGGCAATAAAGGTCAGTCAGCTGATGTTTAGCAACTTTAGCGCCTCTTTATGTTTCTCCAGGTCTTTTAAATTTTTCTGGAAATATATAGGGAATTTTTCGAAAAGATGTTGGCTCATTTGGAGCTGATGATGAAACCGGACTGCTCGATATCTTCTCCAGGTTCTTGCTTGCCGTCTGGTGGCTGAAGGTCAAAAACTATGATTCACATCATCCTCAAACTGTTCAATAAACATGGAAGCATCTGCATTTGTTATATTTTGCTTGCAAGTGTATTCCTGAGAGCTTGCTTTTCATTCCTATTTCTTTGGCTTGGTTATATCAAGGTTTAGCATGTATTCAAGAGTTGTTTTGGCTCTTCTGCCTTTACCAATCTGTATGTAGCAAAAAGAGAGGAGAGCTGAACCAGACGGAACATGTTTAATATTAAGAGATTCCTTCCTTAGTTTGTCCTTGATGCTGCACTTACAATTTTATTACTGACTGGGCCTTGAGATTATATATTTATAACACGACCTCCATTACAAGTGTTTGCAATAAGTTAGAATTAAATTCCTAAGGAGGATTTGATGAAAAACATCCTTCACTGGTTTCATTTTGACAGGGTTTTTAAGGGGGGCCTGTTGTGCTTTTCTTTATTTGTAATCAAACATGTTAAAATGGTGAGTGATCATATTAAACATGGCAAAGGACCCAAGTAATGAGGTCAACGCATGTGCAAATACTGTGAGTCCTTTGCTTGTCAGTGAGAGCCCTGATATGGTCGGATCTGTTCAAATGTTCTGCTTGTGAGCGTTTAATCAGAGGGAAAAGCGTCTTAGAGTGAAAGGAGAGGAGCAAACTGGACCAGCATGAGATAAATATGGATGATTTTAAACTGTCAGTCATTCAAAGTTGCTCTATGAGAGTTCAGCGATAAAAAAAAATGAAGCTGGAAATGAGCATAATGTACTGAAGGTCACCTTGAGCGGCTGATGGTGCAAAAACAGACAAACTCAGATCTCCTCTATTTTTAAGCTGGGATGTACAGAAACATTAAAACTAACTTTATTTATGGTATTATGTTCCTGTAATTGATTCTTAAAGGAGTGTGCACCTCTTTCAGTTGAAGTGCTTGAACTTGTGATGTTTTGGGGATTTTTAATAAATAAAATGTAAAAAAACAAAAACACAAACCCTTGATGTTCATAGTTTTCTGTGCACACAAAGTCAGTTTAGCATCTAAATGCTTTTTATATATATAAAGATTTGCATTCAGGCTTCCTTTTATTTGGTGTGAGCTTTGTTAAAGCTGTGTAGATTGTGCCATTGGTTACATGAATCACATATATCAGGCAGTGTTAGAGCTGACTAGCTCTGATGTGCTCCAAGCTCTGTGAATTTGTTTGATGGGCTCTGTGACATTTTTTCTGTGACCCGCTGGAGTATCTCCCTGTCTTTTGTTCTGGCAGCTGATTTACAAATTAAGCACAGGGCAGGAATATGAATAATTAGATGAAGAGAAGGGGTGAAGAATAGATGCTGTTGTACAGTGCCACAGAGGCATGGAGAGAGAAATGAGACACCTAATTACTGATTTCAGTCTGATCCATGAAAACTACAAATGTGAGATAATTCATGATTTCAGAGGATAAGAGGATGTGCTCCTTGGCTTCAGGACAAAGGGCTGGTCCTACATATTTCTTTTATTTTGTGTCCCCAGTTTAGCAACTCTATCTTCACTTTTAGACCTCACAGTTTTTTCCCTCCAGTGATTACAAAGAACCACATTAGAGTATTCAAATTGTTTTTTTGTTGCAATGGAAAAAGTAATGTGTTGATTGTTCTATACAAATAACCAGTTATTTAATTGCTTACAAATTAGTAATCAGAGAGCACAGCCTTTATGTTAAAGTCATGCTAGGAAAAACAGCAATTAGATGTCAGTCCGCTATCAGTTTTCAATTAAATAGGGACAAGTTAGCAGTTACATCAAATTTGTTTGTGACAAACAGTAATAAAGTGCAAACTTCTTGTCTGTTACAAATCAGTTGCTGTCTACGTGCACAGAAATTCATTTTAGCCACTTAAATTCAGACTCTAGTTACAGCTTCATTAACTTGAAGCAAAAATTTAGAAATATGTTCACAAATAGTGATATAGTTGGTGCACAATGGTGATTTATCTGCAAAAAATGTCTTATTTAATGAATCATCTTATTTAATTTACCTTTTTTTTTAATATCAGAATACAACCTGTTGACAACAACATGGCAAGTTGTGCTCATCGGTGCATATATGTGTAAAAAAACATATATTAAAAAAACACATATATAGTTACATGTGGAACGTAACCCTCAACTGGGATTTCCAATTTCTATTTGCAGAGGCCCAGCAACCCTGTGAACGTAATAAAAGTGTAAATCTGTTAAGGCACTGTTGTGTATTTGTAATTCATAAAGCCACATACAGGCGCTGATCAGTCTATCCACGAACATGTTGCAGAAAAAAGAAAAAAAAGCCATTATTAAGATTGTCACCACATAGCTGCTGTTTTTTCTAATATTGTTAACCTGAATCTAACTAGTTTCTTTACTTTAATTAAATTCTTGCTGGCATGTCTGGCAATTAATGGTTTGAATAGTTGCTCTGCATATTTTGTTTAATCACTGATATATTATTTTGTGCTATTCAATATTATAAATATTGCAGATTTTGTGCTGCTTAATCATTAATGATCCATAGATGTTGATATAATTTATCATGCTCCCATTAAAAATGTAATTCATCCATGCTCCTCTCATTTGAATTGTATTTTTCATAATCATGTCTTAGCTGAAATTGTGCCTACGAACATTGAAATTTTGTTGCATGCGTACCTTCCAAAAATAACTCTATTACTATTATTCCAGTTTGAAATAATGTGATTCAGTCTGTTTTTTTCTGTTTTCTCTGAGTTAGACGATCAACTGATTTTTATTTTCGCATCGAATCATTTAATTCAGAACTCAAGTTATGTCCACCCCCCCAAAATAAAAAAGTTTTGCACTTCTGCATATGAAGTCATGCAGTGTGGAGGTTTAGGACCTGAATGCAAGAGTTGAGGTAGAATTTTGAAGAACAAACCATTTATTTTGGCTGATTAGAATCCAAACCCTTTAATAAGGGAAACGAGCACCTGGAGCACCTGGGGGACAGGAAAATGGATACAGCTGGGGAGCAAGAAACAGGTGATGACAAACAAAACGCTGAGACAGGAGAAAGTCAAATTAAACAGAGTTAAACAGAAGAAACTCATTATCGATATACAACAGGAAGTGTTCAATATCAACACAGAAATGAGAACTTAACAGAGGGAGAATACCGACAACTGAAATACTAAACTAATACCAGGAAAACAGAGAGAACTAAACATAAACATATTGTAAAATAAAAATTCAGGTGATAGAGTAAGATATACAGAGGACACACAGGAAGGCTTATAAATAAAAGGAAAGAAGAACCAAACGTTAAAATGAGTAATATCAAACTGAAAGACTGATAAACTCCATCATGACAAAAATGGTCCTTTTATTTTTTAAAAACGTTAAACTGAACTGTTCTTTTTAGCATACAATGATGGAAAGAGGCAGCAAATGTTCTTATTTATGAAACTAAAGGAAAGACGATTTTAATATCTGTGGGGCTTTTTCCCATTTCGTTGGTTATTCCAGTTATAAGTCTGTAAAATGACCTTGGATTTTTTTTATGTCTTCAAACTAAACACAAGCGCATCTGAATCCTGTGTTCTATAATTCTTGTGTTCTTCTCTGTTCTTCTCTCCCGCGCCTGATAAAATCCTCTCACCTTGCATCACGACTGAAATAAACCCCGCCTTCAGCAGCTTTAGAGATTCACAAAGAAAAAAGTTGAAAGGGAAAGATGACATCATGGTTGGATTCTGCAGTGAAGGCTCATGTGTGAATGCACTGCAGCAGAATGTTAGCGTGGAAAGACTTAAACACACACACACAGAGCTAATTCACGCCTCAGCTCAGTTGTGCTCCCTCACTCCATTAAATTCTCACACTCCTTTGGTATCCCACGCTTCAACATGTGATGGAGGTAAAAGACCAGCAGACACCTGCCTCAGCTTATCCCCTGCGGTCACCATGACATCAAGAGCAGAGCAAGCAGAGGGCAGATAAAGGAGGCTAACACATCAGAGGGATGTTGCAGATCAAAAACCACAAATCTAATCTAATGTAAAAGCTTTTCTGGGTTTCGTTCATTGTCTCGTAGAGAACTTCACTGTAGCTCGTGGATCTCTAGAGAGATGCAGCTCACTCTGATTCGCAGAGATTGCAGTGTTAAGATGTATAGCTTCATATAGAGTGGGGGAAATAATTATTTTATCTCCGGC
Source organism: Simochromis diagramma (assembly GCF_900408965.1). NCBI lineage: Eukaryota > Metazoa > Chordata > Actinopteri > Cichliformes > Cichlidae > Simochromis > Simochromis diagramma. The sequence continues at coordinate 739,526 of NW_024386885.1, forward strand.
TCAATTTGATTTCTGCTCACTTACAAAGACATGAACAGTCTCTAATTTTTATGGTAGTTTCATTTTAGTCAAGAGACAGAATATCAAAAATCATATATCATCTATCATATCATATCAGAAATACCAAAAATCCAGGAAATATCCAGTACATAAAAGTCATCAATTAACTTGCATGACAGTGAAGCAAGTATTTGATCGTGAAGCAAAACATGACCTAGTACTTGGTGGAGAAACCCTCAGCAAGCACAGGGGTAAGACGTTTCTTGTAGTTGGTCACCAGGTTTTCACGCATCTAAGGAGGGTTTTGGTCTTAGGTTTCTTGGCTGACGCTTGGCAACTCGAAGCTTCAGCTTCCTTCACGTGTTTTCTGTAGGATTGAGGTCTGGAGACTGGCTAAGCCACTCCATGTACTTCTTTGTGTTCGGGCAAGACCCTACAAGCACGTGTGTGGCACAACATCGGTCTAAGATCCGAATTCTGATTGCAAAAGCTGCCAGACAAGACAGGCCGAGTTTTACTGTAACACAATGAGGGCGAACGTTCAACAGGGACCTCAGCTGTGGCATTTCCATCACGTTTTGGCACAAAACAATATTTTTTTACCAACCAAAACAATCTCAATGGTAACTTTGTGCACTTTCCAAACATATCAAAGTGTTTTTCTATTTACACGTATTCACACTCCAGTGAACACACCGGGAGCAACTCTGGGTTCAGTATCTCGCCCAAGGATACTTTGGTATGCAGACCGGAGCACGGATGATACCACCAACCTTCCGATTAGTAGATGACCTGCTCTACCCCTGAGCCACAGCCACCTCTACCCACCAAGTGATTTAGTTCCTGTTTCTCTAATTAGTTGCAGCTTTGTTTGCTTCTTTTATATAATTAAAGCTGAATATGTTTCAGTTTTGGACTGCTGTTTTAAGAAAGCTAGACCAAAAATACCATAATGTAGAGCTCGGGTACTATAGTGGAGCTTTTTTCTTATTTTTTGACATGTTATGGATGAAATGATGAATGGAGACAATAACTGGGAGGTGCAATAATGGATTGCATTTATTAAATGATGAATGAGAAACATTAATTACCACCGACCTAATGATTTCTGAAACTGTGAGTTTTGGCAGGCTCCATTTCATGAATATTCTTGTCCAAGGTGATCTTTTGTGCTTTTTCACTCTTTTTAGTGTCATATATCATGTTTTAAGAAAACATACCTTTTCAGGCTCTTTTATCTTTCATCTTTTATGATGCTTCATTCACCAGTTGAGCTTGATAAATAATTACCACTTCTAATAGTTTCTTTTGACTTGTGTTCACGTCATGCTACCCAGAGAGAATATAACTGTAAGGACATTTCTCTGTGAACCAGCAATTGTGTTTGCATCCAAAATAATATAAGTAGCTTTAGTATTTAGCTTCACTAAGTATGTTCCAGTTAAAAGCAAACTGAAAAATCATATAAAAATCTATTAGGAAATCCATTAATAAAAAATCCAACCACATGAGCAGCTTTTTCTTAATGCATCTGTGCTCACACTGCTGATGTCTTCGCTCAGACGTGCTGTATAAACATACATGCACACACACATCCCTCGCACATACGCACAACAAGTCGTTCTCCTCCTCCTTCCACCCTTTTCATCAGCAGTCAGTTAAAAGCGCTAATGGACAACAGTGAAACCTAATGCTGCTAATGCTCCATGACAAACATATTTATATCCTGTCAGACGGCTTCACTCGGATGTAACTGGCCTCTCTGATGCTTCCTTCTTATTTTGGTACAACTATTACTACTTTTTGTACTACTATTAGTAATACAGACTAGTGGTATTACAACTACAAAATGTGTTAATCACAAGCTGTTAGCCAATGAGCAAACTTTGCCTTATTCTGAAATTGTAAATGAACATTGTGATGTTTGAAATCTTAATCTTATCACGTGTTCAAGTATTCACTGAGAGAATAGATCGAGTACTGTAAGATATCAAGCTGTCATCACTTCAGCTGGTGGTGATGGTGGTGCTTTGCCTCTATTGCATCTAATTTGGTGGAGCTGCATTGAATTTTTCAAACACATCACTGAAGCAATGGTATATGTTGTTTTCTTGAAAAAGTGATTGTTGGACTACTTCAAATCCCACTGTGGTGAGACTTCCAACATCATCCAAGGTTATCCAGCCCCGTATCTTTCATTTTGGCCGTATGGTTGTGTAGCCATAACTGACGGATTCGGAGGATGATTTTTAGGCAGAAATTTTGAAAAAAAGAAAAACAAAGCCTACTTGAGGGATTGAAAATCATTATTATGCAGACTTTCCTCCTCCACACACTAATGGGAAGACATCCACTGGTAACAGGATTCTGTGGATTTGGCTGAGATGTACAGTAACAGCGAGTTTCCAGACCTCTCCTGGATGCTTTACAAAACACACGTAGCTAATTATGTTCCTGCTCCTCCTACAGATGTTACATCTGACTTGCTGTGTGCTTCTGTAAAACTTAGTTAACACAAATAACATTCTTAAAAGGCATCATAAAGTTTGTATTATTTCTTTTTCTCATACAATATAATTTTATTTACACTACATCTGAACAGCCTTCCTGCAGAGTCAGCATAGCTAATAACATCTTTCCTGGCAGTCCTATACTCCTCTTTGGATGTAAGATGCACGCGTTTCCCATGCTAAGAGGCGCTATATGTGACTCCACGCTCCAGTTTCCCTTTTGGGTTCTGATATATCCCCCCGCGTCGGCCAGGGAGACAGAAATGTTTGACAGCTGTGCTCCCAGATTGCAAAAACAGATGGAATTTCAATGTGAGTGATTGGCAATGGGGAGCCTGCATGCATAGAATAAAAGAGATGGAGGAAGAGAAGGAGGAGGTATGCATGTGCTTGAGAGATATTGCTGATGCATGGTTTGTGTGCAGTTATTGAAACCCAGAAAGATTTTGTGTAAGAAGTACCGAGATATAGCTTTATATTTTGTTTTTTAAGACCTTCAGTCTACAGATGCATGAATTTATTCTAGACCCTCTGCCGACTGTAACAAAATATGTTTATGGCATGTGTGTTTTGTGCTTTTGACGAGTGCCCACTTTCTCAGCTTTCTCGCTTCTTGCTTCTCTTGACTTTGTTCGTCTTTGCTGTACTTGTTTTTTTTCTTCTCCCGCCACCACCTCTCATCCATCCATCTACCTCCACCCCCCGCCACCCGCAGCTCTGTCTCCACTCTCTGAATAATTCAGGCCTGCAGAGCTAGTGTATTTTTGGTTGTTGTCACCTCAACAGTAACACAAATACACCCATACGCGTGCATGCACGTACACACACGACTACGCCAGCACACCCGTGCGTGTCGGTCCTCACAAACGATGCAGACGGAAAAGAACCAGACTCTGTGAGACCGCTGAGACTCGCTAACTAAGAAGAGTCGTACTTACAGGGACTTCACATCATCACCGTGCTCCACCCTGTCTGTGCCCTGCTGTCCCAGCGCTGAATAATAATATGTCTCACTTCTCTCTGTCTTCGAAAGTTACACAAAGTTGGAGTGTTGAGTAATTTGTGGGGAAAGGAAAAACTCTGAAACTTTCAGCGCCTGCTTTTGCTCACATGGATTTCCCTTTACTTCTACTTGTTTTCGTGCATGTGCTGACTTTTGGGTTTTAGGCAGTTTCTGGAATAAATTTAGAAGTCATTACAAGCCAGGCTTTGGTTTTATAAATGTAATCATTATTTGTCTTCATTAGTCCCATTGAGATCAAGAATCTATCATTAAGCTAAGTGTAAAATCTGCTGAATAAAGCAACACATTTGCATATTATTTAAAGGCCAGTTTTGAATTTGTAGGCAACACTAAAATATTTGAGTACATAAAATGCTCGAGGCTTCACTGCATCCTGTGGATGTCAGGAATCATCGAGGGACTTTTTGGCACATCCTGAAGGGGCAGCATAGACCTCACATGATAATGCTGTAATAGTGAAAGTATTCAAGGAGTAAGGGTCCAGTATCCAAAATGTTTTCCAAGAACTTCATGGAAAAATACGTAACTCTCAAATCAAGAAATGATCCAGCAGTTAGTCACTTCCTAACAAACTAACTTTATACCAAGAAGTTTATTACAGCTTATTTCAGGAAAGCATTACACAGACAAACGTGTCCAGGGGCGGGTACAAAAACAATCTCTTTGGATGCTGCTAGGTCTTGTTGTTAGGGGCGTGGCTGCTTTGATTGACAGGTGTGCTGCACAGGCTACCTCAGCCGATCGCTGTTTGCGATGCCTCACCGTCCCTAAATCACGTCACTAAACTTGACCTTTTGGAACATTTTTTATCGAATTATCTAACAAATAAAACTGCTTGTTTGGCGTTTGGTGGTGCTCCAGTTTAGTAAATGAAATTCTAGTATTTTATTAGTTTGTTACTTACAATTAATTAGCAGATAGTCAAAGGAGCTTGCAAAGAAAAGCGTCTGGACCGAGAAGAAGCTTCTCGGATGAGAGGTGAAACGTCTTCAAGTAACTTAAAGAAGTCCAGACGCTTTTCTTTGCAAGCTCCTTTGACTACGATGACCTGGATGACTGAGAACCTTCACAGACTAATTAGCAGATACACGCCTCTGCATTTCACTTACAAAGTGTATTTATGCAAGTAATGATGCTTTTTCACTGCACATTGAATATGGGCACTTCTGGCTCTAAACACCACCCAAAAAACCAGACAAACAAACGAAAACACGACAGTGATCCACATGCTTAATTTGGCACAGATTTTGGGGATGCCCTTCCTGACACAACCTCCCATTTATCCTGCAACTGGGTTTCTGTCTCTTCCTGGTTTTGATCTTATGCATATGAGGCAAAAGGTGTTAACCAGTACAAAAATGATAAGGACGAGTCGTCAAAATGCAGAATCCAGAAGGCAGTGGGTGGCGCTGTGGTCCAGCGATAGCTAAGCCCATCTTTTACATACAGTCTGTAATTGACATGACACACACTATGACCGCTGCTTTACCTTTACACATGTTGTGGTATTGTTTAGTGTTTAGGTGCTTTAAATGTATGTGATCGAATGATTCTAGAAGTTGCAAATGTTTAACAAAAATGCAGACAAATGCGATTCAACGTGAAACCCACGCTCCTGGTTAGAAAGTATGTTTTCTACGACACAGCGTGTCTCTGCACGATCATCTGTAGGGCTGTCGTGCACGGTAAAGCTTAATTTATGTGCAAACATTAAACTATTCTCATGCAGGGTTTCTGGTAGATAGCAGATATAATACTTTTTTAGTTCCTCTGTTCATTATCTCCATTTAGCTCAATTAGGGGATCAACACAGTTTTTCAAGCATACAATTCACAATAGTTTATTTTGGACTAAGATGGTAAACCAGCTGTTTGGCAGTCTGACAGAGACTTAGACTCAAATGATTAATCTTTCTTTCTTTGAAAATTGAACATATTTCAGTTTGCTTTGCCAAATGGGTTAAATGGGTTGTGTATTTTTTGTTTAGACATTTTATGGCTCAATTAAAAAAAAAAATAACACAACCTGACAGATTAATCGAAGTAAATAACTTCATAGTCCAAGCATGAATCTCCTCATTTGTTCTGCTTTAAAAACCAGATTCTCTGTGGAGCAGCATCTCATTGACTTGATAATGATAGCATCACAGCACGATGTCTTTAGTGGAATTTGAAGAGAAAAGAGACATGCCTGTGAGGAGAAACTCAGAGAACGAGAAGGCTACACAGCCGTAAAACAGTCACGTCGAACAGCTGACAGGATAAAACATGGGTGAAGATTGACAGCAGAGCTCCACCGGTGCCAGCTGTAGCAGTCGGACTGTGCAACTTTTCTGAATGTGCTGAGAGGATGTGACTGTTTAAAACTGGAGCTCCCCTTCGGGCCCTGAGGCTGTCTAAATGTTAATATATGGCTGTCTGACATTCTGGTGCTGCAGTCACTGGACTGTGGACCTTCATAGACAGAAACTGGAGGAGAGTTGGAAAGAAGCATAAGAGGAAGCCCTGGGGTGGACATGAGAGAGGCGTGGGGGAGAAAGGTTGAGGTTTGGAGGAAAAAGTTTGAGTAGAGTGATAAAAAGGATTTGGCTTGATGAGAGGTGAATTCCAGGTAGAGGGAGAATGAATTGGTAAAGGAAGGATGGATTTCAAGGGAAGACAGAGCAGAGCATGCAGGCATAGCTGCAGGGCTTAAGGGCCTTTGGGGGAGTTGGAGGATAAAGACCTGCCGTGGGCCACTGGACCAGAGCCTTTGCTCTTCTTGTGTGAGTGTTTGTATATGTGTGGCCTGAATGTATCGAAAGCCCCTGTAGAGAGCCAACGGTGCACATCTGTTCACCTCTTGAGCTCCCACCTTGGCAGAGCTGTGGCCAGAGCGAACCAGTTTTAAACAGATTCTTCTCTGCATTTTTACTGCCGTTTTCTGTTGATCAAACAGGTGCAGTGTGATAATCATACGTAGAGCAGGAAATGCTTGGTTTATAAAAGTTAGGGATGGACCTTGAAACTCATTTGCTTGCTGATTGCATGAGAGAGAAAAAAATCAGAGGGCTCAATGCTGTAAAAGTAAGAAGACTGTGAGAAAACTTTCCGAAGTGAATTTAATTACTTTTTCTCAGTGTATCATATACAGCAAGTAATGCCATCATGATGTTACCCATTCTTCAGCGTAGTGTCATGGTTGGTGCAAAGGGCTGTTATTCCACAAACGTCTATACAACCACATGTCTTTGTGCAGCCCAAGGAGTCGACCCCTGCTGGTTATCAATAGCATCATCACCATTTAATACCATTATCCCAGACATCCTCATAGCCAAGCTGGTTAACTTGGACTTGGACACAATGTGCTGGTGCACGCCATCTCCGTGTGGTACGCTGGTTGCACAACAGCCGATAAGAAGAGACTCCAGAGGGTCACGAGAACTGCAAAGAAGGTGATCGGCCGTCCACTCCCCTCCCTGGACTCCATTGACAGTTATAGATGTCTCTCCAAATCCAGGGCGATTTTAAAAGACCACCTCCATCCTAACCTCCACCTATTCAACATCCTGCCCTCTGGAAAAAGGTTCTGATCCAACCAACAGACTAAAAACAGCTTCTACCTTTGGGCTGTCAGAACTCTCAGTGCACCAGAACACTGACAAACCTGCAGCCTTCCCCTTTGAACTTATGGTAACCTGAGTGTGTGTATGTCAGCGTGGGTGGATGTGGGTGTGTACGCGTGAGCAGACCCCCATACAGTTATTCTGTGCAATATCTTGGCAAATGTGCAATAGTCCCATTTTTCTTTGGTAACTTATACTTTTTTATTGTAACTTATACATCGTATAAAGTGTGTATATATATATATATTGTGTGTTGTGTATATAGTGTTTTTATATTGTTGTTTTGAAATTTGTCACTTTCTTGCACATTTGTGGTTTTGCTACCTAATTTAGTTGTGCAGGCAACTGTACAATGACAATAAATTAAGTTCTAAGTTCTTATGAAAAAGGATTAAAGCGCTTCCTCATTGGCTTCACTGTTCACAGCTGGAAGCCGCCTACATCCATGCTAATAAACCATCTGTGAGCTGTTAACATGAGCTACACTCGGTGTCTGTTCACATATAAAGGGTTATCTTTATCTAACACTTGAGAAGAAGAATGTCTTTTGTGGGAGTGTCCTACAGGAACCTAGCAGATGAAACTGGAGCCCAGTAGTGCAGCAGTAGTGGATCAGTAGTGTTACCGGTTCACCGATGTGATCAGCTCCTTCTTTTCCAACCACAGTCTGAACACACGGCTCCGTCAGAGTGGCTGGACGACTTTGTGAGAACTTTCAACGATCGTCTTTCAACGAGCACCATAAAAGGGCAACAGATCCACAGTTCAGTTTGGAAATGTGACGTCACCACATTCAGATTAGATGAGCGTGCCGATGGCTAAAATGCCTTTAAGTGTAGCCTTAGGCAGCATGAGAAGTATTCAGCAGAGTGATAGAGGTGATTCAGTTATTAGTTTTCCAGTCTTAAGAAAATCCCAGCTTTACGGTAAGCATGTTGCACTGGGAGAAACATAATGATTTACATTTTGTCAAGTGTATTTCTTTTATTTTTTATTTCGTTTGTCTCACACTGCAGCTTCACTTGATTTAAAAGTGCTCGTCTCCCTCAACACACCCACACTCCACCGCTTTCCCGCAAGTATTTCACATCAGTGTGGCGTAATGAACTGAAACAGCCTCACTGAATCAAAGCGTTGATCAAACGCTGGTGAGTGTAACTTCTGTTTGATGTGTTGGAAAGAAGTCACAAATTAACCAAAAACTATCAAACTGAGGTTTTTGTTGTTTTTTTTATTTTTTATCTTTTCTTTCTTTCTTTATTTTTGTACTTTTTGCTGTCATGTCAGGTAACACTGCTATTCTTCCAGTGTGGGATTGATTTATTTGTATATCCACAAAACACACAAATTTAAAAAAGGTATGTTCAAGTCACTTTTTAGACAGAAATTTATGCAAGTGCAAAACAAATAAACCAATAATCTGATGAATATACCAAGGTGCTTGAAAAAACGTGAATGTTAAACCTTACCTCATGAACTCATTTTCACCTATTTTGTTTTGGTATCGTCTCACATTGAGACTGTGGCTGTTCTGAAATAACATGTTTTCCTGCAGAGTATTAGAGAAAAATGTGTCAAGGACATGTGTGTGTACATTTAAGTGTTATAAAAACATTAAACTAACAGTGACTGAACCCCCCCCACCCCCAACCCCCCGACCCACAGCAAGGTCAAATCAATTTTCTTTCTGTAGCACCAGTTCCCCTTAGCAGTCATCTCAAGGTATTCTATAATGTCAGCAGCAAAGACTCTATTAAAGAGAAAACCCCAATGATCTCCTGATCCCATCTGAGCAAGCACTTGTTCATGAAAGTGAAGAAGAACCCCCGTTTAAAAGGAAGAGACCTCTGGCAGAACCAGGCGCAGGGAGAGGAAAGAGAAGACAGAAAAGAGGGGCAAAGAAAGGCCATGAACAAAAAAACAGAAAGTACAGGAGAGTAGACACAAGTAAATGACAGAAAATAGAAGCGTTAACCAAGCCTGGTTTTCCAAGTAGGGAGTGTTTGTATCCTAAACCCAAACTCTGAGCTGATTCCAAAGGAAAGGAAGGAAGGAAGCATAGGCAAACCTGCACTTTGAAGGACAATGAAGAAAAGCTTTTGTGGTGTCAGGTAATAGATCATGTCTCATTTACATATTTAAATATAAGATATCAGATTGTCCCGAAGTAACAAACTGGGGAAGTTTTTGGCCCCTTGATCATATTGCACGCGTTGTCTCTTCTGTTAGTTTAGTCAGAGCTGCTATTTAAGAATTGGAGATTTTAATTCACCCAAAACTAAATTTCTGAAATCTAATGATGTTTGAGAATGCTGCCTCAGAAACGTATGTGCAAACAGTTGCTGTATCGTTTAGCTTGTTTGCCAGATTTGGTAGCAAACAGAAGAGATTTGTACAAAGTCAGCATCAAGGCACTTAATTTTAACTTCAAACTTCTGAGGAATGACTTCGGGGTGTAAGGGCGTTCCTGCTCACCTCGGATCGCAGCTCCGCTGCTGAACACAGTTTGGGACATTGTGTTAAATGTGGAATCTCGTTTTTTCTCACTTCATGCTCATCCTCCCCCTCCTCCTCCGCAGGCCGACTGTCGCTCCAGAGAATACCTTCGCATACACTTCCCATCTGCAGATACGTGATTCAGAGAATGAGGTAAGCGTAAAAATCTTACACGTGTGGGTCTCACACTTTGTTGTACACGCTCACACATACACACTCCAAAGTATGTGTGGTGACTTCATCGCTAAAGTAATTTACAGTCTTAAAAAAAGCTTTAAAGCCAGTGACTCAAAGGAAATTCCCCAAATCCAAAAGTAAAGCCCAGATTGTTGGTACAAAGCCTCATCATTCTCATCGAATTTGCTGCCGGAATTAAGCAAATCTATTATGTAGATGAATAAACAGAAGATAGAGTTGTCTTCAGAAAACTGAAATTGTCTCAGAGTCAGTTTTCTTACTGCTTATTAGTTCAAGCATTGAAGGGAGAGCGGCAGGAAAGAACCCGTAAAGCTGTTCCAAACATTTATGGACTGCACGGCACAAATGCCGATGTCTGTAAGAAAATATTTGAGCTTTATCCTTCATCCTCAGGGAGGTCAGAGGTCATCTACAGTATTTGTGAAGCAGCAGTCCTACAGCTTGTCTTCTGTGACAGGAAATAACTCCATCCTGCCACAGAAGAGTGGACAAGTTTATGTTGAAGAGCCTTTGACGGGTTCTCAGCATTTTCAGGGGGGTGTGGACAGGCCAGAGGTGAACCAAGGACACTTCAGGTGAAGCAGAGACACACAGGCAGTCAGAGAGAGGCAAGGATGAGGAGAGAAAAAGCCTTTGATCCTCTGATTCTCATCTGAAATAACAGGCAGCGCTGCCGAATCTTACCCTACCTTCCTCATTACGGATCAAAGCTGCAGACAGTTAGCACACTCAGATGCTTCGAAAACGCAATCATCTTTCATTTTCCCGAGTATTTTTAATCGTGCACAGAATCAAACCTTTAGGTCTGGAGTGCAGATGCTCGAGCGAGCTCACACTCACGCGCTTGAGGATGTGTGCACCTTCACGTCCCTTGATACCCTACTTGGAAACATAATGGGATGTCCGTGTTCATCCGCTCAGAAGCTTCCTGACTTTGTGAATCCTCTGAGCGCGCTCCACACTTTGATCACCCTCTCTACAAAGAGACTGAGACAGCGAGAGAGGCTTTGTGCTGAGCAGGCAGGGCTACAGCGGGTTCCTCCAGGCCTTAACCCAGCTTTACCCTCTCACTCTCTCACTCACTGCAGGCACATTTGATCAGATGCACTGTACCTTAGTGGTTTGAGCTGAAGTACACACTTTAGGCAGGTAAACGCTTCATTTAAAGAATAGCAAGACTATGATTTGTATGCATGCTGAACGTTTTGTAGGAAATTGCTACTTTGAAATGTTTTTCTATCAGAAAAAAGGGATGCTGCGTAGGAGCAGGTGAGAACCACCTTCCTAACACCACACACAGACACAAAAGTTGCTGTGCTCTTTATTTGTTGCACAGTGCTCGGATTGGGCGTTGTGCCTCGATACTGAATTTTCAGCTGCCGTCAACTCTCCTCCTCACTGTAGCTCCTCCACCTGGTCCCAACGTGCTACTGCATGAATAGAGGAGGCTGATTGGACGTTATGTAACAGGTGTTCCACGCAGCATCCCCTAGCAGTGCACCCTGAACCACCCGCCCCCTCTGTCCTCCCACAGCTGAGCCGCAAACCACACCCCACTACCACAACACTTAAGTGGATCCACTATGCTTTCCTTATTGTCTGTCTGAGCATCAGACTGATTTCAGTGCTCGATTTCTGAAAACTTTTTTACTCCAGGATCTGCAGGTTTCCATCGCTTTTGTTTTTTTAAGGGCAGCCAATTGAAAGAGTGCTCGTTTAAGGTTTAAAGCTAAAAATGCACATTTTTCAAGAGCATAATAGGTTCTTTTTGATGCCAGTTTTTAATTAACTAAATAATTTGTGCTGTTTGTTCATCCATCCATTCATTTTCTTCTGTTTTGTTTTTGTTTCTCTTCTCTTTCCGTTTGTGGTGGATCAGACGTAATGTGATCAAAACACAAGCCTAAAATATTTCATCATCCAATTTTGTTTTTTATCGTTATTATTTTTTATTTTTGCGTGACTCCAATGATTTATGAGCTCTTTTCCAAGTGTGTTTGAAGCTTTAGACTTTTAGAAATGTGAGGTATTTCTGTTCAACATCATTTAAAGGAGCTCTCTAATTTTGACCCGTTTTGGACACTTACTACTACTCCGGCAGTGCTAGTCTATCTGATTTAAAATATCTAACCTTGTGAAGACTCTGTCCCTGGGTGGCAGAGGAAGAGAAATAGTCTCTGTGTCTGTCGGAAAGAGGAGAGACACATGAAAGATGGAGCAGCAGGAGAGGAGACGAGGAGATCCAATAAAGGAGGGAAACAACAGGAGCTGCAGAAGGAGAGAGACAGAGCAAGAGTGTGGAAAAACAAATCAATGGCTGTGTAAGACAGAAAAGGAAAGGAGTCAAGGCAAGACGATAAAAGCTTATCAGTAATGTGAGTGATAGCGAGATATGCTGGATGTGCTTACCTGTTGTGATTTACTCTGCATGACAGTTTGCTTCTGCCTCGGCTTCAGTTTGTCTTTCTGCTGTTTTGCCGTCTGAGTTCTGCATTTAAACACAGCACAAAGTAAATAACAGTCATCATAACAGTATCCAATATGTTTACAGTAGGGTTTTATGTAACCCTTTATCTATGGGCTGAGGGGGCTCAGTGGTCTACTTGGTGCTGTGTCTTTTACATGGGAATTACTGTAAAAATCCAAGTCTGGATTTAGTCTATTCCAGCTGCCATAGGGCGAGAGGCAGAGTACACCCTGGACAGGTTACCAGTCTGTCACAGGGCTAATACAGAGCGACAGACAGCCATTAACACTCACATTCATGCCTATGGCCAATTCAGAATCACCAGATAACCTAACCCCACGCATGTCTTTGGACCACCCAGAGAATTGGGTCAGACTATAACTAATGAAGTTTCTGGTGAGCATTTATTTTTTGTGCTCCATAATAATGTTGTCGATTAAAACGAGACAGAGAGAAAACTACCAAGTTTAGTAAGTAAAGTTTAAAGGGAGCAGGGAAAGCATAGCTTGTTTCAGAAAAATTATAAACTATGTGGATTCCCCAAGTCCCCAAGTATAAGATTAATATAGATTAGTTTGATCTTTTGATTAATTCAAGAACCAGGAGGAGCACAGGGTGACACACAGGTGGGCTACATCTTATGCAGAAGGTGCATTCTGAAAAAGGAGACTCCACGGTGGTGTCAAGGGAAGACTGTAGCTAGGCAACATTTAATGACAGTCTGTAGGATGGATTCGGAAATCAAGAAGAGGAAGCAAGTGAAGGCAGACGTTAAGGATTAAATGGTGGAAGCTGAAGACGGAAGAATGTCGTGCAAGAGTCCAGGAAGGACTTGAGACGAGCTCTGAGTGGTAGGAAGGAGTTGCCAGATGACTGTGAAAGTACAGCTGATGCGGTGAAAGAAACTGCAATGAATGTGTTTGTTGTATCCTCTGGATAGAGGGAGAAGCATGTGAGGCTGGACACTAAGGAAGGAGAAAAGGACTTTTGGCTAGGAAGAAAGATTGAGCTGGAAAGTATGTGCATCTCCATAGGAGAGAAGATGACAGAGGGAAGAAGCTGATGAGCCACAGGCTGAACAGGTTGAGTGCTAGTATTAGTGAGTTACAGTATGTCCAGGTTCTGTTGTTTCATCTTCTGATAGCCCCGTTGTAGCATTGTCACAAACTTTCAATAAGCCATCTGCAAACTATTCAGTTTGAGTTAGTGAGATCAGTTCAATCTACACCCTGCTGTTAGACAAATTTACTGCCCTTTACAAAAACATTTCTAAAATGTCAAGGATAATGTTGGAGAACTAGTCGGGCCAAGGTTGGGCCGATGAGCTCTGTTGGGAGCAGCCGCACTCATTAAAAACTTATAGCAGTACAAGGACACAGCTTGTTGCTGGTAGTATTCAGCATGAGTATTAACTGGAGGACGGAGCTACAGAGGCATTTGGTGTTTCTATTCTTCCACCTCAGAAACACAGGTACCACCGCCTATTACCGGCTGTCAGTCTGGCATTTTTTAAACACAATCACTCAGTCTCAGCTCACTTTGGACTGATTAACTGGCCCGTCATGAGCGAGGATGTGTGTTTGTGCCCAGACTGCGTTATATTGGAGTTAAGCTAACATCTTTTTTTGAGTCTGGCACGTGTTAGGAGAGATTTTTTATGCTTCTTCACACAAATATGTTTGTAGAAATGTACTCATTTTTAATGTGCCGTACTTAAAAAAGATACGTTACGTGAACTTAATACTTTAGCAAAGTAAATTAGCTCTCATTTCTCTTCAGCAAATTAAAGTCAGAAAATATTAGTGTAAATGGCCTAAATGTTTTTCTTAGAAAGCTAAGAATACCTGTGCAACATTTTAAAGAGCATAAGTAAATGAGTTAAGTGGATTTGTATGGCTGGTGCAAAACGTAAAGCGCCATTGCTCAGATGCATCTTAACACCTTATGGCGCTGTAACCACCCAGATTTGTTTCACTGGACACTCCCCATCGCCTGACTCTAAACCATGCGCTTACATGACCAGCCCATCCTTGTTGGTGCCGCGGTGGCAGATGTATATGTTCATGCAACTGGTCGTTTTTCACATTTTTCCGCTCTTTGCAGATTCTGTAAGTTTTACTGGAACTTTAACTGCTTCACATCGTCATGTCCTATCACAGCAGACCGTGGGGTGGCTGAAGTTGTGTCAGAAACCTCTCCTCTGTTTCTAGTCTCAATTAAGGTGGCCTGTTAATAACTAAATCTTGCTAAACACTACTGTTGGCTACACAAGCCCTAGAAAATGCAACGAAAATTATGAAATGAAACAATATGCAGAGTAAACTGCTCTGTATGTGGGCAAAAACTACAGTTAACTCACTATAAGTACATAAACTCCACATTTACCAATAGGTTAAAGGGACTGAAAAACAGTAGCACAGGTAGAGGAGTTTCCTAATGTTAGCTAACTTCAGTTACTTTGAACTGTAGCATCAAAAACCTCGAGTCCATTGAATCAAACAGGGATTTTTTTTACTTTTGAAACATGTCATTTGTGACAGAGAGGTTATTTTAGATCAAAAGTCTTGCCTTAAGTTCAAATTTAGTATCATTGTTAGATTTCAGGTCAACACAATATCCCAAAGTTTGCTTCATCATTGCGTGCAGAGGGCGCCGCGGCTCAGTGCGTCCTGCAGGACTGTAGCCTCCGGCTGTGTGTGTCAGGCGCTCGGCCCAGACTGACCCAGACTGTAGAACAAACACTTCTTACGCCAACTCTGCTTCTGAGGGACAGTAAATAAAACATGTTCAGGTGAATAAGGGGCACAAAGCTGTAATGATAGTTTTTTCCTCTTACTCTCTGTGTCCATCTGTTCCTCATTTTCATTCTCTTTGCTGCACGCACACACCATCAATTTACAATTTAAGTTAATGTGAAGGAGTACAGTTAGAGATGATTGTTAGTGAGTAAGCCGATATCATTTGTGAGCCACTGATTTACACGAGCAGAGGGTTAAACAAGTTTTCAGCAAACCAAAAAGCTAAACATACAAATTGGAAAGAGAAAACGGAGACGTAAACACAGTTTTTTTCCCGTGCAATAAAATTTATTGACATTTCAGTTGTGCTCATTTTCTACCTCCAACTAAAGTGATATAGATAGTCTAGCTGAACAGTTGGCTTTTTAACAGCCAGTCTGATTGTGTGCTCACTTCTGTTGGGTGAGATTTCATTGCTTTGTTCTCGATGCTTTCTCAGACGTGTTACTTTGATGAGCACATGACACACAAATAACAACCTAGGTTGTCAAAAACCAGTGTCATCTGTTAAAGCTGCAGTAGGGTTGGGTTACAGCCTCCTCTGTGTGATTCTGCCCCAAGCAGCAAAAAACACTGATTAATGCTGCCTTAAACCTGCATTTTAAAGCGTGCAGTGTGTTCATTGGGGCTTGTTTTGTAGGCGTTCACAATAACTGCGAATCCAAACATTTGGCCATCAGATTTTTCATTTTCTTCTGTTCATAATCAAATATATGGAATCGTGTTTTTAAGTGTCCAATGAGCTGCCCAGCGTGTATTTACAATCTCTCTTTATCTCTAACATCCCCAAATCCAAATATGCTTTGTAACATCCTGTCGGCGCGGCGTGCAGAGTAGTGTCACCGCATTATTACTGTTTGTTGGGCTGTTTCTTTCACCGTTTCTGTTTTGCACTTTTTCTTTGTCTCTGTGTTTTGTGTGTGCGTGCAACAGAAAACAGAAAATGCTCCCTGTTGAATTTAATGTTGAAATTGAAGCTGGAATTATGATGAAGCCATTTTTGTCTGAATCCCCCGAGGACTCCCTTCTATACTTCTCCCGTTTCCTTTTCTTACTCACTTGTTCAAGTTTCACTGGCTCAGCTTCATCAAAATTTATTTGTGCTTTGTATATATTTAGCTCCCTCTAATCCGCTCTGTGACTCCTCCTTTATCTGGCAGTCAGATGCAATCACTGGCACATTCTACTCTGTGTTGAGATATTAGCAGATGGAGTCATTAGTAATTTTGAACTAGTGAAGGGCAAACTTCAGCCAAGATTTTTTTAATAACATGACTCTCTGGCATTTTTTTGGTATCCATGTTTTCTTTCTCTTTTCTTCTCTACTTGTTATTGCTTGACTCTGGGTTGCCTTGATGTGTGTTTCCCTTCCTGCACCCTTCCCAGTGGAGAGAGTTGCACAGCTAGCCTGAGGCTGACATAGTACAGTAACAGTGAAGAGTGTGTATACTATGAGTGTGCATTTCTGTGTTTATGCATTGATGGGGTGATAAGTAAGAAGACAAATTGCAAAAGGGTCGGGCAGTGCAAGGATGGCCAGGGGTTTGCGTGATCAGATTTAGGAGGTTGTGAGCAGAGATGATGGGGAAGGAGATGAATAACGAGATGATTTGAAACCTAAAAGCTGGGAGGAGGCGAGAGGAAGAGTTGGCATCATTGGACTATAAAAGAGTTTCTCTCCTTGTGTATTTCCCATTTCTATCGGCATTCTGTCATCAGTTTCCACGTCAGCAGAGATACAAATTGCATAGAAAACAGAAGAGAGGAGAAAGTAAAAAGGACACGTTGCACTTAAAGACTGACTCCCTGGGATAAGAAGAGGAGGAGGAGGAAAGAGGAGAGGAGTAAGATGTCGAGGGAGTTTCTAAAGGAGAAAAGCCGATGCTTTATGTGGAATTCTGCAGATAGAGAAACGACCCTCCCCTCTCTGTCTTTTTCTTCTTCTTTTTATTTATCCTCCCTCCCGTCTGTCTGATGCATCGGAGGAGAAACTGCATTAATTCCACCATGGTCGCACACAGTAAACCCTCGGCATCGCATTTTGTGCCGCCTTGCCTACCTCTGGCAGGATGCCGCTCAAGTGCTGATAAATTGCCACCACCCACCTCATTTTTCACCGCAGCCGTCTCATCGTCAAACACACTGACACAAAACCCCTGTATGCTCCTCAGCAATAACAAGAACAATCGCTGAACCCCAGGAATCAGAGACGAGGAGATAGAGGGGAAGGACAAATGGAGAGGTGGATAAGTAGGTGTGTTCTAGGAAGGGGGCAGAGAAATGAAAACACAGCTGCAAACATTAATTTAGTTTTAGTTTAACATGCTTTGGGCATCATTTTCACATTTGTCAGGAAACATAACATAACTTTGTGTTTGGAGTTTTGAATTTTACATTGAATATATAGGATATACTGGATTCCTGTTTTGACATCTTTACTGTAAGCTTTAGTTTTTTACTCTTCTAGTGTTCGTTTAGAGTTCTTGTTCTCTATTTAGCTTCAGTTCCTTTTCTGAGTTTATCTCTTGTGTTTTTAGTTCCCTCAGCTTTTCCCTGTTTGTTTCTCCTTTTGTCTCATCTCTGTAACAATGCCTTAGTCCCCCCTGTGTTTTTTAAGTGTTCATTTTTATGTCTATGTTGGTAGCCTTTAAGTCATTTCCTCTGTGTTCCCCCATGAATGAATTCATTTCTGATTATTATTAATCTTTGATTTTTGAAGGGCTCCTTGTTTCAGTATGGTGATTGCTCACTTTCTGCTTACTTTGATACATGTTTCCTCTTGTTTGCTGCTTTGGGTTTTGCTTCCTCCTTGTCTGATGGTCTTCACCTGTGTCAATTACCTGCACGTGCACCTCGTTCCACAGCTGTGTCTGATCCCCAATCAGCCCTCAGTTAGCATATAGTCCAGTCCTCCGTACTCTGTGAAGGTGTGCAAGTTCTGTGGATTTTCTTCATGTGCGATCAACTGCTTGTTTTTTTCCCCCCCCTGCCCCTTATTTTTCTTTTGCCTCCTGCATTTGAGTCCATCTCTGAAGTCTAACTAATCATTTGCAATAATATATGAAAAACAACTTCAAGACACTGACCAATAAATCTTTCCTCAGTCCTCTAAACTGGCCTTAATTTCCCCCACAGTTGACAATTCTGATTTTATGTCTTTCCGTTGCTTATTTCAGGAAAGAATGGTGACATATATTTATTTATTTTTTGCTTAGCTCTTTTCTGACTCTGGGGACAAACGTGAAATATTGTTAGTTTAAAGACCATACAGATTTTTACACATCTATGTACAAAGATAAGTCAGAAAATATACAGAGACTGACATTTAATAGCAAAATAGAGAACAGTGATGTATGGGATCCACCGCCAGTAATAAAATATATATAAAAAAGCACAATGGTAGGTTGTGTCTGACCTCTTGAGGTTGTGGTCAGCTGCATTTTTAAGGAGCTGATCATTATGATCCAATAAAGGTGAAAAAGTTGCAGAAATCAAGCATTTAAAAAAAGGGGTGTTATTATTAAAAAGACATGTAAGTTTCAGGGTGTGCAAAATTTTCAATGAGAGTTTTAAATGATGATCAAACCCTGATGTATAATCATGTTTCCATACTTACATGTTGTTCAGCATAACAACGCAGGACATTATCATTTGTATGCATTACATCACTGTTGCTGTGGGTAAACATGGTCGCCATGTTATGGCAGAATTTCTTTGTGTAGTTTTAAGTAAATTAAAGGTGAAATATAGTTTTATATACGCACACATGGTCATGTGACTAGCTCTACTGTCCCCACATGACACAATGTTTCACCTACAGGAGGATTTCATTGACGTCGAGGTTTCAAACAGTGGCACAAGAGGATTAAGGTCTTTTTTTTTTTTCAGCTGCTGATGAGTTGTGAATTTAAGCTGTGTCACTGCACGATACGACAAATATTTGTTGCCTGCTTCCGTATCCCAACAGTGCCATCAATTCCAGCCACATCACGGTAAAAAAAAATTCCCCCAGGCAGTCGTGTTGGAAGGTTTGAGTCACACCGCAGATTCCTGCCGCATTCTGCTCTGTTCGCAGGACACCGGTTCGGCAGGAGAAAGGTCTTTGGGTGACTCAAAGATGTGGAAAGACACATAGACAAGTTAATCAATTTCTCTCTGCTGCCATCATGCTTTGACCTTTTCTGCTGGTGAATAATGTCAGTGAGAGGGAGTCATGCCTGATATCGAGGTTCATGCACTGATGAACCGCTCCAACAAATCACTGGGTGGAAAGATCTTGTTTGTCTGTTTCTGAGTAAAATGTGGGGGTACATCACACCCCCTCTGTGTCTCCATATGCAGGAAGAACTATGACTTGGAGAAATTAGAGGATTATTGGGGAACAAGACTTGTATAAAACTACTGCTGTGCTTTTACTAAACTTGTGGTTAGTTTTGTGGGACAAATAACTAGAGACAGTTTTACTAAATGGATAAATTAATTCCCATTAGTTCTGGTATAACATTTGTTAACAGTGATGTTAAAATAATGTTTTTGATTTGCATGAGGTGCGATAAAGTTTTACAATTCGACTCGCAACTTGCAAGATCAAGTGCATCTCTGCACCACTTCCAGCTCAATCTCCATTTTCGATGTGTCGGTGGTGTGTGCTGAAACTAGTCATCTGTCAACTGGAATTTCATTTTGGGAAAGAGGATATAGTTACGAGAAGACGAATCTTCAGGGAGGCAGGAAGCCACACTTTAGGTTGTATGCACTGAAAGTTCTCCCTCAGATGTGTGATGATGTTACAGGAGAGGAGAGTGCTGACAGTCTCACCCTGAGGGATGGAGCCGAGGTGCGCAGCCCCGTCAGTCTTTAATAAAACAGAAAAAACCAACAAGCTTCCTGGCAACATTGCTGATCTGTTGCACTGTGTGTGGACACTTTCACAAAACCGGACAGTTACATTCTGGAGTTATCTGTAATGTGCTTTATTATAAGTCCATGTCGAAATTGTAGTATCTGGTCACATGTTGTCAGGACATCCAGAAAAATGTGAAAATAGACCATAGACTGGAAATAGAAGCTCAAAGGTGCACAATAAGATAACCTTGAAGTGGATTTGATCTAAATTTGGGTTGAATTTTGCCACGTTTTGACTGATTTGCTGCTTCACTGTACAGTAAATCACGAGTTAAATTTAATACCAGGTTAGAAATTTAATGTTATTTCTCTCAAAGATAAATTCCAACAATTTAACACAGTACGATCAGTTTACCTTTGGGCTCTATAGTCTGAAACTATGAGAAATGACTCATCTTTCTTCAGGTAGAAAATGTCTGAGGAACATTTCTAAATGCACTGAGACAAATAATCCAAAGGGTAATTTTTTTAAGTTTTCTTGGAAAATTCCTCCTTACTCTGTGGATATACAAATACTACTGAATCATCAGAGTAAACTTTGTAAGTTGGAGAACTGTAGAATATTTTAGTTCCTGAAGACATATGAGTCAAAGTGATAAATCACTGTGCCTTTAGTCTGAACAATCTAGCCATGATTAACTGCTTGGTTCTTATTGTGCAGTAAATTATTCTCCCTTTCATGCGGACATGCTGTTCCTATCTTCAATGCCGTGTTAGAGGCTAATGATGAGGATGCTTCAATTGAATTTTCACAGCATCTAAATGTAAAAGATGAATGTTCAGAGAGGGTGTTTGACACGGCCTCTAATGACACTTTTCTTTATATTTCTGAAAGGCTAAACCCAAAAAGAAACACTATCTGGGTTTTGTTCTGTTCATTCATTCTCCCAGAAATGAAAAACAGTGTCTCTTTGACCTCGCACCGTGTCTCCACCTTTATCTGCAGCCTCCTGCTCTGTTGTGGCAACCTGACATGTGAGTGATTGATAGACGGTGGGGCTGACACCGCCTGGTGCTTGACTTATAACGACAAGTGCTCTGCTGCAGCATCGGACAAATTGCCTTGTTTACATCCAATAGAAGCCTTGGCGCCAACACAGCCATCCACACCAGCATCACACCTGTGTGTTTTTACCCCAAGCAGGTGTCTTCACCATCAAACTTCTCACATGGCCTCCCTGTAAACCATAAAATCAATTGGGCCTTTTTTTCCCTGAGGCTTCTAAAGACAAATCAATTGAGGGCGATCCATTGTAATAAGGACGTATCAGCCTTGGACGAGGCAGACGAGATACTGGGGGTTATTTGATTTTCCTGCGAGGGGGAGAGAGGCTCAGCTGACAGGGCCAAGGCTTTTGTTTTCGTTGAGTGGCTATTATGTGAAGTCCACCCCGCTTAGTGGCTCCACCGTTGCTGGCAGCAGACCGCTGCGCTCCCACTTGTAAGGTGCTTTAGTCAGCAGTGATGGTCGGCTTCGTCAAGAGTGGGATTAATTCTCTCAGAAGCCTTTCCCACCGACGTGGACGTTTTGGGCATTAATGAGATTCCCACCTTAGCTTTGTTGCATAACATTGAACTGTTGTGTTAAACTATTGAGTTGTGTGTTCACTAGGTGCCTGCTGGTCCATGATAAGGATGTTAAATTAACAGTCCAGCCATTTATGTTCAAGTGTTCAGTGCTTTCGTTCAGAGAACAGTAGCTTTATTAAACCTTCCAACCAATGATGGGGCAAAATGAGCTGAGCCACCATTTAACCCATCGTTTCCTGAGTATGACAACATTTTAGCGTAAACTTTGAGGCTTGTTTGTTGTTTTTCAAGCTTTAAATAGCTCTGGATGATTTAAACAGATTTAAGTCATAAAACCTTTGTTTTAATTTAGCTTTTAATGAGTGCACCAGTTTTTTATTTCGCTTTATTAGTTTCTTTTGGACTAATAAAAATTTTAATAATACGTTTTTGGCTCTTTTCTATTTTTTAATGAAGTGTTTAGTTTTTCTATTTTGTGTTTCTCTTGTAATTCTTGGATTTTTATTTAGTTTATTAACTTTCGTTATACGAACTGTGCTGTATAAATAAATTGATTGAAAAGTAATTTCGTGTTGTGGTTCATAAAGAACTCCGAAGTCACTCGGGGCTTTTAGCAGCTGTGGAGCTGTTGTTGATACAGGATTGCTGAGGCACTTAGTTGCCTGTGAAAATCTTTGCACTTAATTTTCTTTTGTTTAACAAACTAAAGACTGGTTTGAAAATCTATACCGTGCTAGCATGTCACACACACTGATACCTCCTCATCAAACATCTGCCAGAGGTGTTTTTTTAAAGTTTGCTTTTGTGTTGGATGACCTTTATTTATGTAGTGCTGCCAGTTCACAAGAAGCACTTATATTTGAAGGCCCAACAGTTTTAGAGAGAAACACCAAATCAGTAAGATTTGGCAACAGTAGGAAGGAAAAACCTCTTTTTGTAACAGGAAGAGATCTTCAACCAAACTAGATTCAGGGCCAACATCCAGATCCATTCCAACTTTTTATTAATCCTCTAAGCACAGCTGAAAACTACCACTGACTAAGTAAAAGATAAATTAACTGGATTCAGAGCATTAGGAGATTCTCCAAGAGAGGAGACGGGACATCCACGCCTCTGTGTTGTTGTTTTGTTTTTTTAACTCTCCCACTTTGCAGCTCTTTGCAGTTTTGCATAAGTTTGCATAAGTACCCAGTGTGTGTCATATCACATCGGATGCATTGACACTAAACTTTTTGTTGGTAAGTCATCATTATGATGAGGTGCTGCAGTGGTAGGACTTCAGGCCGGTGTTTCTGTCCCCTTTCACTCTTTCTGTCATATTTACCCACATACACGCACACTTGACTTTAAACTCTTCTCATAACATATGCACACACTTATGCCCATGTACACTCATTATAACCTCTGAGGAAATATAGTTTGAAGCCTCTGAAATAATCACGTTCTGATCTGCAGCATCAGCCTCTCATATTGACATCCCACGGTGCCATTATCCCCTCTCGCCCACGTGTGGCTCTTCACTCACATTTCCCCCGAGGTTCCCACTGCAGGTATGTGTTTGAGCTCATGAGTATGGGCTTTCCTATTTATTTATTTTGCATTATGCCGTCATGCTTACACTTCACCGTGGGAAAAAGCTTCAGCTTATATGCACACACACACACGCACTAACCCCGCTTGCTCAGTCACACACACATTAGTCACTATAAAGAACCCACAGGCTCTTTCACTGCAGCCCACTGTAATGCTCCGTCTCACAGGCCATTCATAAGCCAGAATGTGCTTGTTGGTGCAGAGTAGATCAACATGAGTAGTGGCGGCTTGTATTGCCTGCAAGTTTCCTAAAGAGATCCTGTTCCATGCATCACGCCCACTGCAGCTGATTTGCATCAGAGTAATATGGTGTTTTACTCCAGGCAAGAGGCAAGAGTGTGATTTGTTGACGAGATGAGCAGTGAATCAGCTATGTTGGTATTTGATTTCAAAGTCAAATGTCACACACATGCATGCAAGCGTCATCTACTCTACGTTCATGAATTTATGAAAGACAGCTTGTCACAGTCAAGTCAAATTTATCTGAATAGCATTATTTAGACACAGGGTAATGCAGAGGGCTAGAAAGAGGAATGCAAAGAGACAGTTACAATGTATAAACAATATATCTGTGCATGTTGTTAAGTAAAGCATGCACAGGCAGTGATGACAGAAATGTAACAACAACAATATACAATATACCGTGTGTAACCACAGAAAAACACCCATTAGAAATTAATATAAGGTTAAGAGGAGGTTGCAGACATGGTTTATTGATAAGCCTAATAAAGATTTAGTTTTAGCTGATCTCAGGGAGCTTGTTCCACAGGTGAGGACCATCAAAACTAGAGGCTGCTTCACTTTCTTTTGTTCTAATTCTGGCAACACGCAGAGGGTCTGTTCCTGCTGACCTGAGAGTTCAGGATGTTTCGTAAGGCAAAAGAAGATTTGAAATGTAGCTCGGCCCTTTTAGTGATTTGTAAACTAGTAGAAATATTTTTAAATCTATCCTTTGGGACACAGAAAAGTTTGAGAATAGGAGTAATGTGCTTGATCGTTTTAGCGTTTGTTAAACTACAGAAAATGTAGCTATGTGGCAGTAGGGCTGATTGTTATAGGTGCACTGTATGCATGTTATGTTATGTCAGTTGTCTTCACTGACAGGATGTAACAGATGGATGCTTCATCTTTTCTCCCCCTTCTTATCTTGGATTCAGTGTCAAGGCTCAGCAGCTAAAACCTGACGTTTAATGTCACACCTGCACCTCTGCCCATCCTGTCTCTTTATCTTTCTACTGTACATTTCTTTTTTCTTTCTAACTTTTTCCTCTTCTGCCTTTCAATCTTATTTTTTTCTTTCTCCCTCCTTTTTTCTCCACATCCAATTTTGTCCACCGTTCAGATGACTTGGTCCTTTTTTCCCTATTATCTTTGCCTTCCTCTTCTTCATTTCTCCAGCTTCAGTCGTCTCTATGACTCTGCCTCCTGTCCATCACCTTCTCACTCTGGTACACAGCTGTCAGGAAAGGCAGTGAATCATATCACACCGTGCACTGGCCCAATCAGAATTCAGTATGAAGGAGCATCTCTTCAAAGCGATTGTCAGCTATTGGCAAGCAGCTGCTGTAGAGCAGAAACCATAGAGACAGATGGACAGCAAATGGAAGGACTGTGACTGAACTTCTTGCTGTTCACTGATTCTCTTTGACTGATTAGTCAAGAAGCTGCACATGTGGTAGGGACAGTTCAGCCAAATCAGTCAGGCTAGGTATGGAGATGTAGTGTAAGTTATTGAATCCTGAGCAGAATTTAAACACACTGTCAGCATTTATTAGCCGTCACAATAGTGCTCTGTTCCTGTTCGCTCTTCCACTGGCTGAAAAGGAGAGAATATTCCTTTTTTTTGTAAATAATTTCTTTTTGGAAAGGAGCCAGTGGGCTTCAGCAGGCAAGCTGTTGATGTTAACACTGCCAAAAGCAGTCTGTGGTCTCTGCTGCTAACAATGCCTTTACATGTTGCTAATAGCAGTAGACCAACGTAACACCTATTGTACTATTACTAATACTACTGTTGAGCTGATTTCAGGATAATCTCATTAGGATCCATTGTTTTCAAAGGAGTGCCGACAGTGTTTCATTATCGACTGCAAATGCTAGATAAACAAAAACCGAGCGAGAGCACAGAGAAAGAAAAAGCACCAGAGAATAATTTGTAACAAAATCACTTTTGTGTTACTAAATTCAAAGCATGAAAAACATTAGTTACAAAAAGTACAAATGCTAAAAGAGATCAGATGGTGACATTAACTACTTTTTTCACGTGGTTGTGACTGACATGAGGCACATTTGATAAAGAAATGCCACAATTTAAACAGTCCAAAAAGATTCAGTGTTTCAGTTTGGACATCAAGTAAAATGTGTTCTGCACAGGCTGTGTTTCTCTCACACTCTGAGCTCCGTCTTTGCTGCTTTTCACCGGCACATTTCTGTGGATCCTTGTGCATTGCCTCCACCACTGCATCAGTATTCCAGCTTTAAACCATTGGCTGAAATTCGAATTGCATCATCTGCATGCTCATTTATATCTATATTTATATCTTACTGCCTTGGCCAGTGCATCCTTATTTATCCCGTAGGTGCAGCCTCCTTTTTATCGCCCCACGTAAAAACATCTTCATTAAAAACGTATTTCTGTATAGCATAATCCAATTAATGATAACCGTAAACTTATATATGAGAAGTTTAATCTGCAACATTATGTTTTATGTACAGCTGATGCATTTGCAGTGTGCAAAGTCTGCTCCTCTAAGTTTCTGTCATAAATATTTGGTAAAATTGTCAGCTCCTAATGTGCTGTTGATGTCATTTTGAATCATGAAGGCATGAGTTCTTACAAACTCAGCCTCTGATCTTGACTTGTGGCCTGTCACCACACCGCAGATGTCAGCCATAAATTTTGGTGCTTCTACATTTTTTCTTCCCCCCTCCATAAGTCGGTCAGCGTTGTGCGTAGGTAGCAAGCATCTCCTGGGGACCGGCTCAGTGCCAGGTGTCCCATTCTCTGTCACACTGCCATGTCCTTATCAGTCAGGTTACTGCTAACGTCACAGTGTTGATCTGAGGCCTGAAAGTGCATCATCTCACATACTCCAAGTTCTATATTATCACGGGATACCTGTCAATCATCCTCTCCTCTCTTTCATCTGGATACTTCATGGGTGTGACCAGTAAATACTTTTTTAATTGACTTCTTCTTAACGGAAACTAGTTCAGACTAGTGAGAGTAAGACTATTCCAATGATTTTATAAATATGAGATAAAAAAAATGAAAACTCTTGCACTCTTTTCAGCAGCCAGAAAAGAGTGCAATGCTGGAGAAGAGGTGCTGCCCCAAGACGAGGAATTTATCAGGGTGTTGTTCATGATTGGGGGAGAGTACACTTTACCAAATCTCTGTAATAAAGAGACAGCTGACACTCCAAAGGGTTCAAGGTCTAAGCCTTGGAGGCAGAGAGAAGAGCTCAGAGAAGAGCTGCTCCTCCACATTGACAGGAGTCAGCTGAGGGGGTCTAGGCTTCCGGGACAGACCCAGGACATGCTGGGGAGATTATGGGCTAGGTGTATTGGCTTAAAAAAAGTACTGTAATTATTTACAAAGAGAAAGCTGTGACAGGATCGCGTGTAAAATGTAGGAACTCTGGGATTTTGTTTCTCAAGATGCAAAATATAGTGAAGAGAGAATTTAAATCAAGCGCACAACCTGAGTTACAAACATTTGTGAGGTGTGAGGGAGGTGGGGGATGCCAGATCAGGTGCCCCCCTTCCAGCTCTCCTCTCTGCTCTCTCCTATCTTGTCCCTTTTGTCTTACTTCTCTCTATCACCTTTTCTATCCCTTTGAAGAAGTGAGGCTCCATAAATGTTAAAGAGGTAAGTATTACTTCTCAGTTGCAGTGAAAATTAACTGTAGAAACTAAACAGAAGAAAGAAAAAGAGAAATAACAATTTAACATAAACCAGTGACACTCCGGGGCCTGATCAACCCTGGCAGGGCCTCCTTAGATGAGGGTGTCTAGTGATAATGGCCGAAACACCCGATGAATCCAAGGCCCACTACTGACGATGTGTCCCAAATTTTAATATGATAATGTAGATCAGATCTCTAATCCCTAAACCTAACCACGAAAGAAAAAATTGGCAGATTAGGTTGGGTAAAAGACTGAAAGTTGAGGCACACAATGATGTGTCCCCCTGGTAAAGTTCTTGGCTGGAAGCAGTGCTTAATCAATGGAAAAAACACAAACTTTGTCCAAAAACCTCTCATGTTTAGCTGTTTTCCACTTTTTCTTTGGTCATTTTAGCCTTTTTGGCCAGGGTGAAGGGAGCATCTGCCATCAAACAAGAAGACAGCCGCATGTAACTACGACGGTGTTTACTAGTTCACCTTACATGCTTTAATGTAATAACGTGGTTAGCCTACTCAACGTAAATTACACACGAACAACATTAAGCTACTCACGCAGAGAAGAACGGCTGCTGCTGCATCATCATCATCATCATTTCTGGCACTGGCAGGGCTAGGGGCCAGGACTCTACTCTTCGGGTTCTTGGGGGATGTTGCTAACTCCGGGTCCGATAACAGGCAACCCACCTGTAGTAGATGTGCTCGGTGTGAGGTCTCGCAGCAAGCTATCAAATACGATGCATTTCTCGGCTTTTAACAAAATGCTATACGTCGCCAGGTGTTTCATCAGATTCGAGGTGTTACCTCCTTTGCACAGTATCACCTTAAAGCACTTGTTGCAGGCTGCTGAGTTTGCATCTTTTGCTGTGAAGTACAGCCAGACTTTTGACCGCTTCGCTTTGGGCATTTTTAATCTGCTCTAAAGAACGTACGTACCTGGCCCCGCCTACTACGCTTGCAAAGGTAAAATGATTGGCTAGAATCCAAAGTGTACGACATCTCAGGGGAAAAAACCACCGAAATAAAGCACCAAAATGTGCGTTGCTTTTCGGTCTGGTTACTACCGTTTATGTCAGAACCGGTGCCATCATGGCACCGGATACCGGTACCCATCCCTAGTCAGGGATTGTAACATCTAGTCCTTTTACTGAATCAGAATGTGATACGCATGTCTTATTTTTTGCACTTGATATCGAAATGAACTGACTGCACCTGTGTTTGTAAAGAATACAACTGTAAATCACCTGTAAAAC
Source organism: Simochromis diagramma (assembly GCF_900408965.1). Taxonomy (NCBI): domain Eukaryota; kingdom Metazoa; phylum Chordata; class Actinopteri; order Cichliformes; family Cichlidae; genus Simochromis; species Simochromis diagramma. Next base: position 767,806 of record NW_024386885.1, read on the forward strand.
TAATCACACCTGTCAGCACTATTTTGGAGATTACCCACAATCCCCAGATCTGGCCCTATGACTCTTGGCTGGCTTGGGAACCACTGAGCCTAAGAATGTGAGACTGACTATAGATACAGGAGGTCTGAGCAGTTAAAGGTGAAAACCGATGAAGCTGTAAAAAATCTCGACTTTTCTTAAAGTGAAAGAACCTAAAGTAAAAGGCTGAACCTTGATGTTTTTATTTTTAAAGGTTTTAAATAGAATATATGTCTCCACACATGAATCATGTATCTGCACATAAACTCTTTTACAGTGCACATTGATCTCATTCAAACTTCAGATGAAAATCGACCTTGCTGCACTTCGATTGCACAATCTCAGCTTTCATAGTGACAGATTCATAGGTAGGAGTGCTTAATACCTACACACACTTTCTGTAATTCACTTTCCTGAGAGACTTGCCCATCAGTGACACGTGAATGTGGTCATACTGCCACTCCCCCAAAAAAAACAAAACAAAACATAGGATAGTGTAGGGAAAAGAGCTCAAGGTAGGCGCTGTCTTGCGGTAAATGACAGCTTTTGTAGTTATTTATTGCACTTTTGTGAAGCTGTTTGCATTTTAATTGAATGTGAGCATGAGATTTACGTATTCTTGTGATGTTTTCTAAATGTGTAAACACTGAAATGTCACAAAGACGGAGCGATCAACAAACTGAACAGCTCCACATTCATATATGTCCTCTGGACTGGGATATTAATATGTATACTTACATAATGTGCTTAAATGAATAAAGATACATGAGATAAAATAGTCAAGAATCATATCCAAGGTCATGTATACTGCTTAAGGGACACCTCAGGATTCATTAAAACAACACAGATACAAAACTTTAGTTCTGTCATAAATTACTCATAAAAGTGAAAATACATTTTCACCATACAGAAAGCATATTTTGGTATGGTACAGTCATGGATAAGTTTTGGGACAGTAACACTTTTTTGGGTAGTCTTGCCTTGGATGGATTGAATCAAAACAATCAGAATGTAAATGAGGTGCAGACTGAGCTTTAATTTAAGACCTTTAACAACAACACTGCACAACTGTGTAGGAATTACTGCCATTATTATGCAAAGCAAGAAAGTTCCAGTATAAGACACATGCAGTCTGCAGTAAATTGCATGCTATGAATCTTAGTAAATCACTTCGTATGATTCATTTGAATGCTCTCTTCCCCTAAACCTGTGTACACATTTCAGTCACAAAACTGACACTGTGTCCATGTAATGCATCCAGCACTTAACACACTCATGTTGTTCATGGTTTGTAAAGTCATTATGGTACAGATGTAACTGGGCCATAAATTACATATTGTTATAATTACACAAAATGGGTTCTAGACCCCAAACTGTTCCTTTTATACCTGACTTTTCGGACCGCCAAGCCTGTAGTTATGTTCATTATCAGTTAGAGCCCCTTCTCATCCTTTTCCTCTTCTTCTGTGGTGCACCCCTATAAATTCCGGAGTACCCCTTTGGCCTCTCCCCATTTCTACCATTCCCCTGTGGGAGAGGTTGGTGTCATTTCTTTTCCAACACTGTACAACACACATATACTGTATATTTAGCCACCCTGATGTTTCTGATTGTGTGTTTTTAGTTCAGTTATTGTCATCAGTATGCCTGTCTTTGCTAGATGCTATAAATGTGTAGTACTTGTGCGCCACATATGTGTTCTAGGCACCGTCAATGCTAGTATGAATGGATAATTCTTGCTAGCTTGGAAGTTGTTGGGTTGAGCTAACCCTCTTCCTGACTTGGTTGTAGAAGCTGGAGCGAGTTAATTACTTGGAGGTCTTTCTTTCTTTTTACCTTTCATCGTCAGACACAACACAGGAACGCACTGGTTACGCAGACAAAACAAATAGGAAATAAATTCCTCAGTTAAAAAAGCAGTTTAGTTATTTATTGTCTGTCGCTGGACTTTTGTGAATTCTAGGTAAATAAAAAGTATTTGTGGTATCAAACTGCTCAGTTCTGTTTTTCCAAGCAGAATGTTTACTTGGAAAGGTCAGCGAAAGGTTTAACAAGAAAAGGCCAAACAAAGTAAAAACTGTCAGAATAGATGCAAAATAAAACACTGGAAGTGGGGCTTTTTTTTATGTCATGATGGTGGGTCAACATCGCTCATTTTTATTGCCTTTAGAGCCCTTTGTGAACTCAACCACCCAAACACTCCAGATACCCACACAGGTGACGTGGGTTAAGTGTCTGATGCCATTATGTATTAGTGATTAGGGCTCAAGGTGAAGATCTTATGTGCGAGTCTAGCTTCTCTCTCTGATGTACAGCAAGCAAATGTCTGGTTCGCTAATTTAACGTTATGATTGTCCCATCCAGCTGAAAATAATCATAGTAAAATACGACAGGAGGAAAAAAGCAGTAATTCAACTCTCAGTGTAGCAACAATACAAATTGACTATTTCATTAATGTATGAGACATATGGGAGCACATGCATCAATAATTTTGGTTTCTTGGTACTTTTGTAAAGTAATAGTTTGAAAGTGTGCTCGTGGTATGAAATAAATAATAAATAGGAAACTACAGCCAGCAGCTCATTAAAGAAATACTTATTTTATATTTTTGTTTCATTAATCAAAAAATACACAGAATATTAAGAAATGCATGAAGTAACCATATCCACCAAGAAGTTTATACTTTGCATACTGTACGCAGATTTTATAGAAGTACTGTTAATGTTAGTAATTGAGCCTCAGAGGTACCACTCTGTTTGTAGCTTCTCCCCAATCACAGCTGGGACGGCATCAGCCTCTTTGGATGGATGGATATTTCTGTGGCATGTCCACAGGAAGGAAGGATGTCTGTGTTGTTGATACGAGAAAACACATTATGACAGCAAAACATAGCATAATCTAAGATAATTATTGCTACTATATCAACTGAAAGTACAATATGTATATCAGCCGTAAAAGGTGACCTAAAGCTGTTTGGAAAATTAGAGGTCTTTACACAAAACAGTGACCTCATATGCATCAGTGAAAACAGCTCAGCACCTCCACAGGCTGTATCTGTAAGGCCCTTGGCCTCTGTCTGCACCCCACATGCAAAGACCATAAAGGGCAGCCTTCGCATGGTACATCAGAGCCCCCTTCTTACTCTCTCTCTCTCTCTCTCACTCTCTTGCACTCTCTCTCACTCTCTTGCACTCTCTCTCTCTCTCTCTCTCTCTCTCTCTCTCTCTATCTCTCTCTCACACACACACACACACACACAAACACTGTGACCCCATCCACCACGATTCATCTCCCTGGCACGGTGAAGTGTAAAGGAGATTATTACCGGTGAAGGGCTGAAGATCTACTGCTCTCCTGCCTGCCTTGCAGAGGAAATGGGAAAATATTGCTAATGTTTACAGCTGTGTGTGTGTGTGTGTGTGTGTGTGTGTGTGTGTGTGTGTGTGTGTGTGTGTGTGTGGGTGGAGGAAATCTTGTGTACGCTAGTAATGCCTAAAGCCTGACCAGCATGGCAAAGAAGCTCGGAGGCTTGTTTACCATCTACAAATGTGCTGACTTCAGAGAGTTTTATGTGCAAATGTTTCTACACACGCGGATGCATTTTCAGAACTGTGTGCGTGTGCGTGTGTGTGTGAGACCATGGGTTATCAAATGTAAATGTATTGTTGTACATTAAAAAACACCCAGAGACCAGCTGTTGTTGACTGCTGTACAGTATGTTTCATAAGCAGTGCTTCTCTTCTTCCTCCTCTTTCTTTTTTAATCTATATGGCATTTTCATCTTGGTGTGCAGTGAAAGGGAAGCTGACTAATGTTCCACAATAAATCAATGCCCATTTGTTCATGTTATGTAAATTAAAGGTCAGTGTCATTACTTCCTTATGAACACATATAAAAGATGTAACCACCATCATCCTGTTTGTTTCTGGACTCCACAGTTTGAAGTCTCAATGTCAGCATTTGGCTCCTGTTATGTTGAGTTTTTGGTGCTAGAAGTGACCGTACTTGGATGAAAGGGTGAGGTACTAAGTCATCAGCTAACCCGAGTAAACATAATTAGCAAGCTGCATCTATAAACTATATGGGTGCAATGCACAGACACACATATCTGCTAATCACTGTTACTTGGTTACCAATTAAGTAGCAGACTAATTACTCAGTAAAGCTGAAGAAACAAACTTCTTGGACAGTTGGTATCTCACAATATGCCATAATGTTTAATAGATATTTACAGATTCTCAAAGGCATCAACAATACAAACATGAGTTTGTAGTTCCAGTTGAGTTTTTCAAATTAGTAAAAAGGAGACAAACAGCAACTGGCTGCAGCTCTTTGTGTCAGGACACCTGTGTGTCCATGCAGCCATACCTCTATCTCCAGTATCCAGATGGATGTTATATAAATATTCACCCACCATAAAGCTGTTAAGAAGGAAGAATTATGCATAGAGACCAAAATCATTTTTGTACTATGCTGCAAACATGTTTATTTTTTACTGTAAGATTGGACCTGTGGAGTTTGGCTTGCTTTTGGAGCCAGCCTCAAGTGTATATCACGCAACTACATTCAGTTCAAAAATCTCTATGACTTAATAATGTCTTATACTTGTTCTTTAACGTTTACTTAATGTTGCTGTTATTTGCAGTTTTTGCATGCACGTTGTACAAAGAAGGATGTGCAGAGGCCCGATTCCTTTTTTTAACCTCTTTCTGACAGTCAGATCAATACTGTGCAGTTTGAAATTGTTTTAAACTACAGAAATAAATATTACACCCCCCTCATAATCAGCAAATAACAAAGGAGTATGATTTATCAGATTTGTGACAGGTACTCACAATGCGTTACATGTCAGCTGAAATAGCTGCTCTGTGAGGCAGGCAAAGCATGTGCATCTTATTTAATAGCAAAGCTAGCATACTGGTGTTTAGCAGGTATAACTATCACAAAATGTCACAGCCTTTAGATATGCATTATCTGGCAAAGATACCGTGCCACCGTGGTTAGCACTGTTGCCGCACAGCAAGAAGGTCCTGAGTTCAATTCCAACATCAGGCCGGGGTCTTTCTGTGTGGAGTTTGCATGTTCTCCCCGTGCTTGCGTGGGTTCCCTCCGGGTACTCCGGCTTCCTCCCACCGTCCAAAGACATGCAGCTTGTGGGGATAGGTTAATTGGATAATCCAAATTGCCACTAGGTGTGAATGTGCGAGTGAATGTGAGTGCGAATGGTTGTTTGTCCCTGTGTGTTGGCCCTGCGGCAGATTGGCGACCTGTCCAGGGTGTACCCCGCCTCTCGCCCTATGACAGCTGGGATAGGCTCCAGCGCCCCCCGCGACCCTGAAAAGGATAAGCGGAAGCGAATGGATGGATGGATGGATATCTGGCAAAGCTGATAGCAATGTAAACTTGCAACTTTGTAGAATGGGTTGTTAATGGGTTTTAACTGTTGTTACTTAGGTTATGAAATAGGCATGCAGTTTGTGTTTAAATATGCTGACTGGAAAAAATGTTCTATAAAAACAAAAGTAGACATGTTTAAAATGAAAGAAAGGTTGGCAAGATGGCGTCGTAGCGTGAACACCCGTCTCGCTGTGCTCCGGTGAGGTCCCTCGATTATCCGTCTAAAATACGTGTTCACCTGGTGAAACGTTACAAATGTGCGTGGGAGTAACTCTATAATGAGTCTGGACGACTATTTTTCTAAAATGCCTAACGTCAGGTCTAAGAAAAAGACAGCTCCGGTTGTGCAAGCTAGCGACATTGTGGGTCTTATGGCGGCTGAGCCTGAAGAAGCTAACGCCAGCGACACAGAAATCTCCGCTGACGCTGAGGAAACTGGGAGTGATATCGACCCGAATATCCTTGCGGCTCTGAGTAAGATAACTGACAGCATTACAACTTTGTTGGATGTTAAAGTTGATACTGTGCTGGCTGCAATCCGTGAACAGACGTCTCGGATCAGGGTCTGGCGACACGGGTGGGAGACGCCGAGATACGGATTTCAGGCGTGGAAGACACGGCAGGTGTATTGCAGGCGAAAGTGGCTCGACTCGAAAAACAAGTAACTGACATGGCAGACCATATGGATGATTTAGAGAACCGCAGCCGCAGATGTAACCTTCGCCTGGTCGGGCTTCCCGAGGGCACGGAGGGAAATGATGTTGTCGCCTTCATGGAGTCATGGCTCCCCTCCTATCTCGAGCTCACAACTAAAAATGGGAAGATCAAACTAGACCGCGCTCACCGCTCTCTAGCACCGAGGCCGGGCCCCAGCCAGCGCGCCAGACCCATCATTATGAAGCTTCACAACTTTGCTGATAAACAACGTGTGATGGCCGCAGCTCGGCGCCTGGCTACGCAGCCGAACCAACCAACAGGTCGGATCAAAGTCTCCTTCTTTAATGATTATTCAGCGGCGGTAGCCAAGAAACGCAAGGCTTTCGACGAGGTGAAAAGCTGCCTGAGGAAGAAGAATGTGGATTATGCGCTTCTCTACCCCACCACACTGAGGCTGTTTGCCAACGGCAAGGAGAAGAGATTTAACACACCGGAGGCAGCTGCGTCCTACGCGGACTCGCTGCCCTGAATCCCTGTAACCACCGTAGTACTCCTTTTCTTCACACTATGCCTTATGAACCGGTGTGAGTACTTGCCGAATCTAGGCATATGTGACTCTCTTTTTTCGTCCTCGCTGCTTATAAGCGACCTGGTGAAATCTTCCACCCCATCGGGCACCGGACGGACTGTGTTTTCGTCTATGGGTAGGCGTGAGTTACGCGCGTGCAATGCCCTTCGGCTTCCCCGACGGGCAGGAGGAGATTGGTTTTTCCCTACATGTTTAGTAGGGCTGTTGCCAAACCACTGTTCTTTGAATGTTCCGTCACACAGCTCTTTTTTTTTTTTTTTTTTTTTTGCTGTTTTATTTTCAACCAGGGTGTGGTGAACCCTTTGGCTCAATATGCTTTGTATGATACATGAATAAGTCTAATAATGAGTAGGCTGCGAATATGCACCTGGAATGTACGAGGGGTTCACAGCCCTATTAAGAGGAGGAAGATATTTACTTGTCTAAGAAAGGGCGGTGTAGATGTTGCTATGTTACAAGAGACGCATCTTGATAATAATGAGCACTTGAAGTTGCAACAAGGATTATATGGACAAGTGTTTTTTTCATCCTTCACTACAAGAAGTAGGGGAGTGGCAGTGTTGATTAGGAAAAATGTACCTTTTGTAGTAACTGATTGCGTTAAAGATCTGAAGGGCCGCTACGTGATAGTCAAAGGGATTTTGCAAGGCCAAAATATTTTATTACTGAATGTTTATTTTCCACCTGCCCACCCGACTACCTTTCTTACCAAAATGTTTCTGGAATTAGCCCCATTTCTTCCTAACTCTACCGTTATTATTGGTGGTGATTTCAACTTAATGTTAAATCCGCTTATGGACAGGTTTCCACATAGCATTGCAACTCCCTCTCCCCAGGCCAAAGCGCTTCACGCTCTATGCGACGAGTTTGGACTTGTTGATGCTTGGAGATATACTCACCCCTCCGATAAGCAATACACATTTTTTTCGGCTCCGCATAGGTCCCAAACTAGAATTGATTACTTTTTTCTCCCGAAAACTGACTTGGGTTCAGTAGTATCGTGCGACATAACAAGTATAATCATCTCAGATCACGCTAGAGTAATCATGGATCTCGATCTTAAAGCTGCGCTTCATAGGTCCCGTCACTGGAGGCTTAATACCATTATTCTTAAGGACGAGGAATTTACCTCTCACTTCTCTGCCGAATTTAAAGCGTTTTTGGATATCAACACCTCCTCAGCTAGTACTGCCTCTGTTTTGTGGGAAACATGCAAAGCTTATGCGAGGGGCCTAATTATTTCGTATTCTGCGACAAAGAAGCGACAACGGATGGAGGAACAGAAATCTTTAGAGAGCGAATTGATGGATAAGGAGAAAACATATATTGCCTCCCCATCACCACCATTATGGCAAGAAATAACCGCACTCAGGTCAGCGCTGAATTGCCTTCTTACCAGAGATGCAGAGAAGAAACTTAAATACACCAGACAGAGGTTCTACGAGCATGGAGATAAGGCCGGTAAATGTCTGGCGTACTATGTTAAGAAGCGCGCAGAATCTAATACCATTGCAGCGATATCTGATGAAGGTGGCCACAAGATATATGAAAACAAACTGATAAACGACTGTGTTAAGAAGTTCTACAAAGCCTTGTACTCTTCTCAACAAGTCCCGGAGGGGGAGCAGCTGATGCATAATTTCTTTACCCAATTCGACTTACCAAATTTGTCAGAGGAACAGAAGACTGCCCTTAACAGCCCTATAACCAAGACCGAAGTGATTAAGGCTATTAAATCACTACGAAGTGGAAAGTCGCCAGGGCCTGACGGCTTCTGTTGTGAATTTTATAAACAGTTTCGAGATATTATTGTGGAACCGCTTCTTGATATGTTCAACCACTCCTTCATTACGGGTGAATTCCCGCAGACACTGAAGGAAGCCAACATTTCCCTAATTCTAAAGAAAGGGAAGTGTCCTGATTTGTGCGGATCCTACAGACCTATAGCCCTCTTAAATGTGGATAGGAAACTGCTTTCTAAAATTCTGGCCTCCTGCTTAGAAATTTTTTTACCTGTGCTGATAAGGGAGGACCAGACAGGCTTTATAAAGGGTCGAAACTCAGCCACCAATGTTAGACGCTTACTGAACGCTATTGTAGCTTTCAAGCAAAAATCTATTGACGACCTGGTGCTTTCTCTCGATGCGGAGAAAGCATTTGACAGAATTGAGTGGTCTTATTTGTTGTATACTCTAGGCAAATTCGGCTTAGGGGAGAATTTTATAAAATGGGTCAAAGTTATCTACAATAATCCACAGGCAGCAGTCCTGACTAATGGACTTAGGTCTGATTACTTCAACACTCATAGGGGAGTTATGCAGGGCTGCCCCTTATCGCCCCTTCTATTCGCTCTGGTCATAGAGCCTCTTGCTGAGGCCATAAGGGCGACGCCCACAATACGTAGTTTAGAGATTGGACAGCTGTGTCATAAAATAACCTTATACGCGGACGACATCTTGATTCTTTTGACTAACCCTGTAACATTCGTACCCAGTCTCATTGAGGTGATTGACAGGTTTAGCCGTTTCTCTGGCTATAGAATCAATTTGGCTAAGTCAGAGGCCATGCCTCTTGGTACTCTTTTCACAATGCCGGCTACTGTTCCTTCTTTTCCTTTTAAATGGTCTCCTAATGGATTTGTGTATTTGGGGATCTTTATTACCCCGTCTCTCGACCAATTGTACAAAGCCAACTTCACACCCTTATTTGGCAAACTCAAACAGGACCTAGAGCGGTGGGCGTCACTTCCTGTCTCCTGGCTAGGACGCATTGCCCTGATCAAAATGAATGTGCTGCCCAGGCTATTGTATCCTATCCAAATGATCCCCGTCTTGTTCTCTAAGAGAGTACTGAAGGACATAAATGGTTGGCTTACCTCTTTCATCTGGAACAAGCGCAGACCCAGGCTCAAGATGGCAGTGTTGCATCTGCCAAGCTCCAGGGGCGGCTTGGATCTACCTAATATTAGGTTGTATCAGCTTTCTGCCCATTTAAGATTTGTGAGCGACTGGGTTAGGGGTAAAACCTCAATCTGGTCGGATATTGAGACAGCTCTGTCACAATGCAAACTGAGCGATCTATTATTTTGTAATGATTTTAACGGAATTAAGGCCCTTTGTACAAATCCTGTAACAATCAACACCCTAAAAGCGTGGCGAATTGTCCGCCGTCTTGAGGGAAGATCGAGAATAACATCAACCTTTACCCCTATAATGAATAACCCTGCTTTCCCTCCGGGTTCCTCAGACCCCGGCTTTCAACGATGGTCTGATAAGAATATTAAGTCTCTTGGTGACCTTTTCTCGGGTGATGAACTCATGTCGTTTGAACAACTTACCAACAGTTACGGCTTGCCTAGACAGGATTTCTTTCGTTTTTTGCAAATACGACACTATATCACTCACAGTACAACCCTTGCTGAGCACCCTGAAGTATCTGATGTTGAGAAAATTTTGTTTAGGCAACAGCTGAAGGTGTCTCTGAGTTCATTTTATCATGTGCTTAATGCTTTGACTAACACTGATGCGCAGGGGATTAGAGGTGTGTGGGAGAGGGAACTGTCGGTAACCATAGATGAAGATAAGTGGGATACCGTTTGGTCTCTCGCAAAAAGGATTTCAATTTGTACTCGGACAAGAGCAATCCAACTTAAGATTTTACACAGATTGCACCTATCCCCTCACCGCAGACACCTCTTCAACCGCTCTCTTTCCCCTGTGTGTCTTAAGTGCAAAACTGATGTAGGGACTTTAACTCACTGTTTTTGGTCCTGTTACAAGCTTCAAGAATACTGGGCTGACATTACAGGTGAACTGGGGAAAATCTTCCACGTTGATATAGAGATGGACCCTTTATCCCTGATTCTAGGTCTTCCAAGTGACCGCCTAAAAGCGGCGGCCAACAAAAGATTGTATAACACTCTAACATTTGCAGCCAGGAAAAATATCCTCTTACAATGGATCAACGATAGGACTCCCACTGTCTGTGGCTGGCGCAAAATAATTTTCAAACTGATTCCTCTGGAATACCTCACACACGTTATACACCACAGTGTGGGTCAGTTCTACGGGATGTGGCACCCCTTTTTGGACTATATTGGACCGGACCTTTCCGCTATCTTATTCAAAGGACTACTACGCACGTGATCATCACCCGGGCGCTGTAAGACTGACTCACCACCTCTTGTATGTTATATTTTGTATTTTGTATCTTGTATTATGCCTTATTTAAGAGCTGTTGTGTACGTTTTGTGTTTGTACTGTTTTTTTGTTCTGTGTCTAATGTCGAGACACTGTGTTGTTAAAGGAAAATCTGCAATAAAAACAATGATGAAAAAAAAAAAAAATGAAAGAAAACCAGCCACAGACTTGTGCAGCAGGGTTTTCTAATGGCAACAGAGACATTTTGGCTCCGTTGCCATTAGTTTTCACTGGCACGCACTAAGAGATCCTGTCTCATTTCCTCTGATCTGCTCTCATTCTCTGTCCACTCTTGTGTGTCTGACATACAATTAGACTGTGGTTGGGCAGTGAAACCAGATCTGACTCAGGCGGATCACTAAACACACGGGTCAGACAGGTTAGCAGAGATGGCACCTGGCTGCTAATGTCAAAGGTCAACCTTTTTATCTCTTTCCTTCCTTCTGTAAGATCAAAAAACCACTTAGTGAAAGATAGCTCTAAAGTTCAGCTGAAACACTCCTGTACAGGTTTAACACTGCCCTTTGATATTGAATCAACTAGGAGTTTTTACTCCAAGTATATTAAAAAAATATTGAAAAAGAGAACAAAATGAATAAATAGGTTGGTTTTAATTGAAGAGAACGTCAACATCAGCAACAATGTATACTATACTTTAAATCCTAAAAGCCATAAACAGTCAAAAAGGATGTTACAAACTGACACATGGTCTTGTGCAAGTTTCAGATCAGCTGTTTTTTTTTTTTTTTTGAAGAATTTTCATAAAATCTTTTAACCTGATTTGCTTGAAGCAGAGGTGTCAAACTCATTTCACATGGTTCTGTAGTTCAGTCCAGTTTTTTTGTTGTTGTTTTGTTTTAAACTGTAAAGCAGAAGTTATGGAGGTTTTATTAGAGACATGCCTTTTGTAATTTGGCATGATTTGTGAACGTTGAAATTTCTTAGGGTACTGAATAGCAGAAATTAGGCTTTCTTGCCAGAGGTCCTTTTTTGGCAGGTTCAGTGAATTTTGGTCAGAGCTAGACGAAACCTGTGGTTTTAGAAACTGCTTTCAGCACCTGAGGGCATGTCTGTGCCGTCAGGTGAACGGGTGGGTCCGTGCTTTGTGTTTACATCTTTTTGAGGAATCTGTCTTTAATCGTTTGCTTCTTTAGCTGTTTGGTGGTTGTTGAAATGGTTTTGTGAGCTTTCAGCTGAGATCCTGACGTCTCTATGGATACCACACATGTCTATATTTAAATAACAGATCAGGCGCTACATCACGTTAAACCAGATGTTCTCCCTCTCGCCCCCGATAGTGGGGACATTGGGGTTCAACAGGTTAATTGTTTATTGCTTAATTACTTTGTGTAGTATGAATGGCCATAACTGAGGTTTTTATCAGAACGAAAAGCTGTAAAACTTGTGAAAGTACAGTTAAAAGTCCAAAATTTCTGCTTGCGCTTGTTTGTGGTGAGCTACATGCACACATTTCTGCATCTCTGCCATTCAAAGACACTTTTATTTAGTTTATAGGAAATAATATTCAATGCTGAGCTGTAACTTTAATCTTTTTCAAGGAAGGAATTTTTAAAATTTAGTTTTGTTTTCATAAAATGGACTTAATAGTAAGAGGAAAAACACACATGAGATTTAAGGCCTACATTAGTATGAACGTTTTTGTCCTCCACAATGGAAAATGGCTGAAAATAGAAACAGGTATTACTCTATCCAGCTCCTAATTTTATAAATGCTTTCCTCCGCTTTGCAGTCTCCACTATCATTAAAATGCAGCCGGCTGCTGCTCATTTAACATTTGTGCTCCTTTTGTCGCTTTTTTCTGACATGCTTGTATTTAAATCCAGCTCCCCCGTCTCTCTGTGTACCTGGCCTATACAACTACACTTGCTGTCTTGGAACATCTTCCTTCTTTCACATAATCATCCCAGTCTGCCTTTGCATGTGATTGGCTGCATGGTGTGCCCATCAAAATAAAGTCCCACCACTGCCTGCAATATATAACTTTGTGTAGCCAAGGGTTATGAGATATAAATACATTGTAGATGGGTTGATTATTATACTGACTTGTTATCTGAACCTTGTTATCTCTGAATATAATAACATTTAGTTTTTTGTTTAAACAATGCTCAGAGTGTCGACTGACAATGATTCTGGTAACTGGTAACAGCAAATGTCGAGCGCCTGAAAGTCTCATTTTAAAAAAAGAAATTGGGTTTTTTTGTATATATTTATTTGTTAGGTTGAACAAAAGTGGTCCCAATCCAGATCCCTGTGGGATCCCACTTAAAATGACACTGCATTATTAGAATAACAGTGACCATGTTTGATCATTAAATTGAGTCAAACCAGTATTTGAAAGAACTTTTTCCTGCTTGTCATTGGCACTTGTGATTGATTTCAACTCTTCCTGAAAAATCAGGCCTAGCAGCTTTGTTTACTCAGAGTTTCTATATTATTTCAAAAGTTACCTGTAGCTACAATATCAATGATTTGGGACTCAGTAGATTTCCTCTTCCTTCATCCTTCAAAGAACCTCAGGGTTTCCCTTTTGAAAAATGGTACAATATTGCTTGACACAGCTCATGGGGTGTCTGACAGCACAGCAAGGAGGACTTAAGCAAAGAAACCCAAGGCTATTGGCTGAACCTGAACACAGCCAGACACCTGCATGGAGACAGCACAGGAGTAAAATAAAAGTACTACCTTCATGTTTTCTGTTTGTAAATGCATCAAGTCTGGGTGTATTTAAAACAATTAAAGTGGCCCCTACTCATAATTAGTGGTGCATCGCTACAGTATCCTCTCATGTGTTATCATGTCTTACATCTATTTAGAAAAGATCCATAACAGCCTATTAGAGTAATGCTCTCCAACACTAATTATCTGAGCCATCAGCCATCAAAGTTCTACTTTGTCAGTTCCAACACTCATTAAGTGTCTTTAATTAACAATCACCTTTTAATAGACAACACATGCAATGTCAAAATGTGTTGCTGCAAGCATGTGTTTAAAAAAAGATTGAGGCCACACTCAACAGCGAGGATCTTTTTACTTTAATTAGTGTCTATAATAGGAAAGGCCTGATGGGACAGTAGAGAAATACAAGACGAAATGGGAATAGGTCACCTTGCTCTTTTCAACTATTCTATGTCAGTCTGACATTGTCTGTTTTTATTTTTACATTTTTATAGGTAAAAGCCACATGTGAAAAGCAAGACAAAACATGTTGTTCCTCAAACTGTGAGAGACAGAGCCAGTGCTTTGAGGCATGTGAAAAATCCAGGTGAATTCAAATTAATCTTCTGATTTATGAAGGGAAATTAAACTAAGTTAAGATGGAGTTGCAGATGTTATCAAGCTGTTCATTTTTTTTTAAAAAAAAAAAAATCAGCTTGGATTTTTTTTTAATGTTGTTAATCATTCATACAGATTTTGGGGTTGTGGAGTTTAATGGAGATGCTATAAACAGTTTGAAAAACAGACAGAAAAAATAACAATAAGAAAGCAGAAAATGACGCCTTTTCCTGTGATACAGATCAGTCACGCTGTCCTGAAAGTGCAAATGGAAACTGCAAACAGTAATCCATCTCATTACTTATTAATAAGCTTTTGAAAGCAATTAAACTCTTTGTCAAAGCCCATCAAATCTTTGTCTCAAATCTTGTGCTGTTTTCTACAATATTGAAAACAAACTTTACTGAGCTGTCAGTGTTTAGGTTAGGAAGCTGAAGTTATATTTGTCTGTGTCAGGCTTCCTGGGTCGGTCACCCAGTGTTTTCAGTTTTGGACCTTTTGCCATTGTTTAGTGACCCCATATCTGCTTCCTGTTTTATTGTGTTAGTCTCTTGTCAGTGTGCATTATGTTTAATTTTACTTCCTCTGTCCCATTGATTAGATTCAGTTGTTTCCAGTCCTCTTCATTATCAAGTTATTTAAGCACTCAGTTTCTCTCAGTTCCTTGTCTTGTTATCGTCAACTCCTCTCGTGTTTCCCGTCATTCAGTCATTTATGTTTAGCCTCTCAGTTTAGTCAATAAAGTCGGGCACTTTTTCAGCAGTCCTGCATTTGGGTCCTCTCCTTCCATTCACCACACACCAGTACGTCACAGACTAACAGTGGCCTGTCAGCATAGGTAATCACTACTGTTAAATTGGATGACTTTCTACCAGATACTGTTTCACAGCTGCTCGAAAGGTGTTCAAGCACAGTGGCCATAATGCACCAAACCCGTCGTCTCCAGAGCACTTAAGGTTAGCTGTGGTGTAAAGATGTAAAATAATTATAGAACAAGCAATTTTATATTCTCATAACTATTTGTGTTAACCTCTTTAAAATATCATTGACGCAATTTCCTCAAGCCAAACCAGTCGTGTCATACGGCTGCGTCTCCCTGACTCTAGTCTGCTGCAGTTTCTGTCCTGTTAGGAGGAAGTTTCTCCTTCCCACTGTCACCAGGTGCTTGCTCATAATTATTGTAGATCTTTACCCTACAATATAAAGTGCCGTGAGATGACTGTTGTTGTAATTTGGTGCTATTCAGTTCAATTTTATGTACACAGCGCCAAATCACAGCGCAGTTGAGTTATGCCAGGAAGTCAAGTATTCTGATATGAGGCTTTGTTTTTCAGAGGAGCCACAGTATCCAGAGTCGTATGCAGCGAAGATGTAAAAGTAGAGTTTAGGTAGCTGCTCTGCACTGTTTTGGGACATTGCATTGAAGAATATATTAGTGGCAGAATTATATCCTTAAACTGAGTTGCAGCACTTTCAGAAAGACAGTGATGTGTTTTTTTGGAAATGATCAGACAAAAGAGTGTTTTGGGGGAATATTGTTAAATGTTCAGTGTAACAGTATGTCAGAAGATCTAGAGTGTGATTAAAGTAGTGGGTGGGTTCTTTTACATTTTAAGATAAACTAATTGAATCTAATAATTATTAAATTAAATGCCATGCAGAGGCCGTCATTTTCAGTATCTACGTGGATGTTAAAATCACCCACAATGATTATTTTATCTGAGCTGAGCACCAAATCTGATTAAAAAATCTGACAGAAGCTGTGAGTGAGACCAGGCACATGATAGATAACAACAAATAAAACTGTTTATTCTTTTAAACTAACACAATCATCCTGCTGTAACCAGGTGGAGTCGTGTCTCCAATTCAGTGAACCTGGGTTCCAATGGACCAATGTTTGCCTGTCGGCTTTGACAGCTGGCTCAGTTCAGTCTTGTTCACTGATGCTTATTATCATTTAGGAAAACCAAACTATAGCATATGAAAAATTCTCAGGAAGCAAGAAGCAAGGCATTAGTGAGGAAATAAAGATGACTGATGGCACAGAGAGACTGATTTTTTTATTCATACCAAAATCTTATTAATTTCCCCCAAATTATATGATCATGATGTTTAAGTCCTTGTATGGACCTGCAACTGTGTGTCTGTGTTTGGGGGGGGGAGTGAGTCCTGAATATGCTGCTGTGTATAAAAGGAGTAAGAGTAATCGATTATATGTCAGGCACCTTGAAAATGCAACACAAAAGTCAGCTTTTATTGACTCGTCCAGAATAAAACATTGTAAATGGAGGGATTTGCTATATGATAATATGAAAGGTACTAGCAGAAATGATTTTACTGGCTGAAAAAAATTGGGGTTGTGCTTTTTTTTTTTTTGAATAATAATCTATATACTTATAATTTGAAACATAAAAAAATGGACTGTACAATTTTGGAGTTTTGGCTTGAAACTGTTACCTAGTTTTGCTCGTCTACAGGGCTTTGTAATGGTCACAAGATGGAAAAATATGAATATATTCATTAACACAGTTATTCAGTCAGCCAATTAGAGAAGCTCACCTGCCGCTCATTACACACAAAACTACCCCAGAGGGATCCACGGGTACCTAAAACTCATAATACAGAAATGGGTATGTCTAATATCTGGCAGCTTGTATTTGTTACCCATCTGCCTTCCGTGTGGTATCTCTTGATAGGTACACTATCTTTGTTACTGACAGAAATTATGGACAAGTTGCACTACACTGGAAATATCATTTAATCCTGCCACTGAAAGTAGGATTGCATGGAAAAATGTGCCAGTAATAAAGTAAATTAAAGGCTTCTGCTAGAAAAGGTGGTAACCCTGTCCACTTAGCAGCTCAGAGGGAGTGAGGATGGAGCAGTTTAATGTCGATGTGTTTAATGTGTGACCACATCACAATTAACATTCATATACAGTAAAAATGATCTAAGCCACCCTAGTCCATAATCAGTAGGCATAAGTAGATGGATATCCTCTAAACAGGTTAAGTTGTAAAACATTTGATTACTAAAGCAGGCTAAAAATGGCTCAGCTGTGACAGACCAGTTTTCAGTGAACTGGAATATTTTTGTCTATAAAGCTACAATTTAAAATAAGAGAGAAAAAGAATCTCTTCTATTTGATGTTGTGCTATTCTCCCAGGACAGACTCAAGGGTGCTATGTTAATTTAACAGAGCTCCACCTACAGAGGTAATTTTCCAGGAAGCAATATGACCACCAACAGAACTAATAATACCTCTACATAATTACCAGCCATGACATAATGTGTCCATGTCTAATAGCTAATATATCCGGTAGTATATTAACACCACTTCCAGTGGGGGCCGTCACTCACTGATGCAGACACAGCGTGGGCTCATCTTCTTTCCTCCAACTGAGACCCTGGTTCAGCCTCGTGTAATGACCAGATTGCCATTACCACTCCATTACGAAGCCCTTTTATTACCCATTCAGCACCTTGACCAGCACGGTAGTCACCTGTAACGCGATGACAGTTCTCCATCTCCTTCTCCATCTGGCTCTCGCTTTTGTCTCTGTGTTGCTCTCCTTCCAGTTAACTTGCTGATGCTGATTGACTCTGTAATGCACTGGAAATATCCTGGGTGGCCATTGGGAGCAAATTGCTTTGTGTAGTGTTGCTATAGGGCCCAAACTAACTGGACTCGAGTTGCAAGCTAGGCCCCTGCAGTGAGGGGGAAAAATAATGACACAGGCTGCTAATGGGCCTCGTTGTTAGGTTCCAGTTTTTGCTGCTGCAGCACAGAGCTGTGGTAGGATGCTATAATGTGAGCAGTAATACATGATGAATCCCCCTGGCGGAAAACTGCCCTTTAAGTAAAATCACTTCTCCACCATCAGGATACTTTCCCGGGAAGTGAATGGGGTCCGTATTGATCAGAGGAACATTACTTTGGTTGAAAATTCTCGTTGTGACATAGCTAAGTTATGGTTAGTATGGTTTCTATACGGGTTTAGTTTGAAGTTGTTCTGTTATTTTCTTCCCATGCCTTCTGTATTACTCTCTCTGTCATAAGGTTTACTGATGCCTTTCATGAGAGCGTTTGTCTTCTTGTGGTTGCTTCCTGTTTTACTTTAAGGCAGGGGTCCCCAACTCCAGGCCTCGAGGGCCGGTGTCCTGCAGTTTTTAGATGTGTCTGTGATTCAGCTGATTCAAATGGCTAAATTACCTCCTCAACATGTCTTGCAGTTCTTCAGAGACCTGGTAATGAACTAATCATTTGATCCAGGTGTGTTGACCCAGGGTGAGATCTAAAACCTGCAGGACACCGGCCCTCGAGGCCTGGAGTTCGAGACCCCTGCTTTAAGGGTTTTCTCACTTGTTTTGGTTTTACTTCCTAATTTTGTTCCTCTCTGTTTGCTCCACAATCATTTATTTTAGCTTTTAACATAATGTGTGTGTGTGTGTGTGTGTGTGTAGACTTGACTTTCACTTTGTCAGATCATCTGTTTTCCCTCCCATGAGTCTCTTCTACCTCATCTCTTAATTGCCCCTTGGGGATAAATAAAGTCTGTCTGATTCTGATTCTGGAAATAGAGTCCAGTTCCTTGTACGTGTTGTCACAAACCTGGGTCTGTTGACCCAGCATTTTGAGTTTTAGTTTATTTTGATGTTTAAGTTCTTTTCTAAGGTTTTCTGAGTTCATTTCTACCAGGACTAGGTTGCCGTTATAGTTCTTTGGTTATTAGATTCGCCTTTTGTCTTCAACCCTTGTGTTAAGTCTCCCTTGCCCTTCATGTGTTTCATGTCTGCGTGTCTTGTGTTGTCAAGTTCTTGTTGTCATGTCTGCGTCTCATCATGTTTCCTGTTTTATTTTGGAGAGGTCTTGTGTTCCTATGTTCAATGTGTTTAATTTTACTCTCCCCCTGTGATGTTGTTATGTTCATTCATGTGTTTCCACTTCTCCTGCTCACCTCATGTGTGCATTTAGTCTGTCCAACATTAAAGGTTTTTTCATGTTTTAATCTTAGTTCACCCAGTTTAGGTTATTGTTTAGTTTCATCTTTGCCTTTTGTTTTGTACGTTTTTTTGTCAGCCTTCATAAATGGCTCGTTTTTGTCAAGCTCAAGTTTTGTTTTGTCTCTTTGCGTGTTGCTCATGGGTCTGCCTCCTCACTCCACACAGTCAGCTTTGCAGCCAGACTGTGACATGTGTACACAGATTTGGTCAGTAAAGCTGATTCTGGTTCTGATACCAGTTTACCAGTTTGTGTTTTTCACTTTTCTTTCCATTGTTTGTTGGACTTTAGTTTATCAGCTTTTCAATAACATTCACTTTTACTTCAGTTTCAGATGTTTTTGTCTTTGTTGGTCCACCTTCAGTCCAAATCTTGACTAAATGTAAAAAAAAAAAAGAAAAAAGAAAACCCAAATCACTCCAAATGTATCTGCAATTATAAGTTTATTGTAAGACAATGGTGGCAAAATATTATTGAGGAGCAGATTCACTCTAGAAATTAAAAACAATCATCCATCTCCATGTTTCCTGTCTTCCTGTTTACGTGCCCGTCTAATAAAGGTAAAATAGAGAAGCTTTTAAAAAAGTGATGACCGTTGTGGATGATTCATAAATCAAACTGTTCACACAGCTGGGCGTCTCAGTATGAGCACTCTACAACTTAATTAAAAACAATCATGTGATACATTTACTCAACAGTTGACATTTTCTGAAGACACCAGAGCGCTTCTGTTTGCATATGTTAATATCATCATATTATCATCATCTACTAGCTTACAGTCCAGGGATGCACCAATTAAGAATTTCAGGGCTGATACTGTTTACAGTTTGTTTCAATGATGTTAGCTCGTTTCTTTGTTTTTGTTCTCCACACTTGGTGCCAAAGAAGAACCTTTCATTATGAATAATTAAATAACATTCACTACATTGCCAAAAGTATTCAGTCACACATCCAAATCACTGACTCGTGAAAAAAATTATGAAAGTGAATTGCAGATGCGAGAACCACAAACTAACACCAGCCACTGTAATATGTTCAAAAAGGTGAATCTCAACCGTCAATGTTAGGTTGATAAATCGATTAATGCCGATATATATATATAAAATCTACACATAATAAAGTGCTAATATTTTCTGCATGTCACATTTTACTACTAATATTTATAAAGCCGGAGCTGTAGGAGAAACCAACATGTGACCAAAATCTCTACTCCTCTGCAGCGCAAAAGAGCAATGTTATGCAGTCTTCCAGCATAATGAATACCTCTCACATCCCACTTAGTATGAGTGCTTTTAAGTTTGAGGTTAATTTTCAGCTAAACTTCTAGGAGTGATTCTGAAATGCTTAATAGGCAAAAGCTCAAGTGTTTTTTTTAGCAGTCTGAGGTGACACTGAATGCTAAATGACTTTCATTTTAATGTGACCATCAGTTACGCTGACTTAAACGGTTTTTAAGATTGTTCTTTTTTTGGTCTTTAATACTGTTGACTCAGTGAAATAGAGTTTGTATTACGTGTCATTGGTTAAATGGTTTGCTCTTTGTCTTTCTTTCTCTTGTGCCAGGTTGCAAATGATGCAGAGAAGGATGTCAGAGATAAAAGCCAGCAAGTACAGAAGACACCTTAGAAGTCCATCAGTGTGTGTGTGTGTGTGTGTGTGTGTGTGGTAATTTTTAAAAGCAAAGCTGTTTTACTCTCTGCCAAAAAGACACTGTCAGATTAACTGTATCTTTTTATGTACTTGCCCCACATTTTAATTGGATATGGGTCAGCGTGGCTCTTTTTATGCACTGTTCTCATTACATTTTTGGGTCACTCAGTTTTTTACTCTGGGAACCTTGTAAATAAATCATAAATGTCCTTGATCTGCCGCAGAGTGCTTGTCAGCTGTTAATATGTGTATAATATTCATGTTGAATTATGTGGTGAGCTACAACGGCTGCATGTGGTAACCGCACACAAACATCACTTTGGCCATATCCTGTACGTGTTGTCGCTGAGTGTCTCTCTTTAAATGAGTTGGACTTGGCAACCTGCACCGCTGTGCCAGCCTGGTCCCAGCGAGGCAAGCGGAAAAGGGCAGGGGGGGGAAGGGGGCTGACTCTGCAGGGATGTGGCCAGGAATAGAAGTGGTCAGATGGGGCAGTATTGATCAGCAGGAGGGGTCGGAGGATCAGCTGATGAAAACCGCAGACTGGACAGAGTGAAGTATGTATCTTATAACACTGGACAAATACTATACTGTAGGTACACAGTGAACAGACTGCGATATCATATCCTTGATGACTGATTGCAAACTAACAATGTTTGCTCTCATTGATATTGCTTAAAAATTGCTGCAGTGATTGCTGATGAGATCAGGGATCTCAGGGAATTCGAAAGCCCCATCTATAAAACAAATACATTGAAATTGCATTCTGGTCGTGAACTTTTTAAAACAGAGAAACTAGGAGGTCTGAAAGGTGTTTTGCTACTAAGAGGTTTCTGTACATGTAAACATCCAACCTGCTGCTTATCCAGGTTCGAGTTTCAGCCATCTCTTCCAAATTAACCGGGGCTTTCCCAAACCAACTGAGAGACACAATCTCTCCAGCAAGTCCTGGGTCTGCTCTAGGGCCACGTTGTACTAGGACATGCCTAAAACACTCTGCCTCCGGAGCCTCTGGTGTCTCACAGGCTAACCAACCCTTTATATGACTTATTATTCAACTCAAAGTCCCTAATGAATACAACTGAAGCTGTGCTGGAGGAAGCAATTGGACAGTGTCTGACAGAAGTTCCCAGCACACCCTAACTAAATGCTTGGGTACAGGGGATCTAGTTGATAGCTCAGCTGCTCAACCAGCAATTAAACCCATCAGGTAGATGTGTCCTTAGGAAGTAGATTAATATTCTGTTAAACATCTATAGAAATTTCAACCAAAGTTCAGCCTGAACTTTACAAAAATGATGGTTTGAGGCACCTGAGCATTACCTTTCACACATAAATTCCTACTTGTGCCTCTCACCTGGTCATATTTTAATGTGTGACTACAGTCTTCCATAAATTGTGTGAAGGTAAGGCTTTAGCGGTATAAATGCTGCTGGATGTTTTCTTCTTTTGGATTTTGTCTTCAGTAAACTGTTGTTACTGGATCATTCAGCTTCACTGGTCAGGGAGGAGCTGACACTCAGAGAGAGAATCTGACAGTTTCTTCTGCAGTTCTTTGTTTGCTTCACAGTTTTCCCATCTGCAATCACTCCATCTTCTCCTCCGTCTCCCCTCTCGGTCGCTGTGTTTCAGAGGCACTGAGCAGGCGGGCATCTTTGCTTTTTCGTTATTTAGCGCCCGAGGACTCTGACAGAGGACAGTGATCCTGCAGTCCTGTTCTGACAGCTCTGCTATTGTTCTCTCTGCAGCATTTCTGTCTTCTCCATTTTCCCTGTTGTTTTTAAAGAAACAAGTTGTTTGACTGAACATAAACTATGACCTTTTTGGCTTGTTTTTATTTTAATCTTTGTATAGTTCTCATATTGGCCTCTTCTCCAGAGTTACATATCTTGCTGCATATGAGTTTCTGACTCCACTTAGTTTTTAAGTTCAGTCTTAACCATTATTTGATATCCCGTACGTCACCAACATGATGTCACACACTGCTTTTTAACTACAGATTTTGCTTGCCTTCATGCAGGAAGCCTTAAAGACATAAAGCACTTGGGTGACCTTTAATTTCCTGCTTTTAAATTAAGATTAAACTAAAGTTATTGAACTTGGCCCTAAAAATCTTAGAAATGTGGTATCTAGCTAGATTCTTACTCTGAATGGCATTACTCTGGATTCGAGTAATGCTGGGAGGAATCTGTATTTTTGGTTCCTAGGGTATTTTAAAGTAGAATGTTACGCCACAATCGGCCTAGTCTGCTGGGAGCTTCCTGTTGAAAGGGAGTTTTTCCTTTCCACTGTTGCCAAGGGGATGTCTGATCGTTGGGGTGTTCTCTGGTTTTCTTATTGTAGGACATTTACCTTACAACATAAAGCACCTTGATGCAACTGTTGTTTTCATTTAGTGCTACATAAATAAAATTGTATGGCATTTTTTGAAGCAACATTTTATCAAATGTCAAAGAAAAAATAGACTTTATTCATATGGTTCTATGGTTACAATGTACATATATGCAGTGGCTTGCAAAAGTATTCGGCCCCCTTGAACTTTTCCACATTTTGTCACATTACAGCCACAAACATGAATCAGTTTTATTGGAATTCCAGGTGAAAGACCAACACAAAGTGGTGTACACGTGAGAAGTGGAAGGAAAATCATACATGATTCCAAACATTTTTTACAAATAAATAACTGCAAAGTGGGGTGTGCGTAATTATTCAGCCCCCTGAGTCAATACTTTGTAGAACCACCTCGCAGCTGCAATTACAGCTGCCAGTCTTTTAGGGTCTCTACCAGCTTTGCACATCTACAGACTGAAATCTTTGCCCATTCTTCTTTGCAAAACAGCTCCAGCTCAGTCAGATTAGATGGACAGTGTTTGTGAACAGCAGTTTTCAGATCTTGCCACAGATTCTCGATTGGATTTAGACACCAGACAGGTCAGGGATAAAGTTATTGAGAAATTTAAAGCAGGCTTAGGCTACAAAAAGATTTCCCAAGCCTTAAACATCCCACGGAGCACTGTTCAAGCGATCATTCAGAAATGGAAGGAGTATGGCACAACTGTAAACCTACAAAGACAAGGCCGTCCACCTGAACTCACAGGCCGAACAAGGAGAGCGCTGATCAGAAATGCAGCCAAGAGGCCCATGGTGACTCTGGACGAGCTGCAGAGATCTGCAGCTCAGGTGGGGGAATCTGTCCATAGGACAACTATTAGTCGTGCACTGCACAAAGTTGGCCTTTATGGAAGAGTGGCAAGAAGAAAGCTATTGGTAACAGAAAACCATAAGAAGTCCTGTTTGCAGTTTGCCACAAGCCATGTGGGGGACACAGCAAACATGTGGAAGAAGCTGCTCTGGTCAGATGAGACCAAAATGGAACTTTTTGGCCAAAATGCAAAACGCTATGTGTGGCGGAAAACTAACACTGCACATCACTCTGAACACACCATCCCCACTGTCAGATATGGTGGTGGCAGCATCATGCTCTGGGGGTGCTTCTCTTCAGCAGGGACAGGGAAGCTGGTCAGAGTTGATGGGAAGATGGATGGAGCCAAATACAGGGCAATCTTGGAAGAAAACCTCTTGGAGTCTGCAAAAGACTTGAGACTGGGGGCGGAGGTTCACCTTCCAGCAGGACAACGACCCTAAACATAAAGCCAGGGCAACAATGGAATGGTTTAAAACAAAACATATCCATGTGTTTGAATGACCCAGTCAAAGTCCAGATCTAAATCCAATCCAGAATCTGTGGCAAGATCTGAAAACTGCTGTTCACAAACGCTGTCCATCTGATCTGACTGAGCTGGAGCTGTTTTGCAAAGAAGAATGGGCAAAGATTTCAGTCTCTAGATGTGCAAAGCTGGTAGAGACATACCCTAAAAGACTGGCAGCTGGAATTGCAGCAAAAGGTGGTTCTACAAAGTATTGACTCAGGGGGCTGAATAATTACGCACACCCCACTTTTCAGTTATTTATTTGTAAAAAATGTTTGGAATCATGTATGATGTCCGTTCCACTTCTCACGTGTACACCACTTTGTGTTGGTCTTTCACCTGGAATTCCAATAAAATTGATTCATGTTTGTGGCTGTAATGTGACAAAATGTGGAAAAGTTCAAGGGGGCCAAATACTTTTGCAAGCCACTGTACATACCTGACATACATACCTGCTATTCAGTGCTAAACAGACTAATAAAGTACAAGCTTTTCACAAAAAGCACAAAACTGGATGTACTACACAGACAGCCATATTATTATTTATATAATTAAATTGAAAATGTTCTGAAAAGCAGCTCAAACACAGCAGAGAGGAGCAGAGGAGCAGACAATGAACACTAAAATGTGTTGGCACACTTCTCAGTCAAACTAAATCAACCCTTCCTGAAGCCTTATGTGTCCAAATTATATGCCTAGCATTAGCAAGTAAATCTGTTTCTCTGATATATTCTGTTAACCAATAATTTTTCTTTGACTGACCATCTTGGCCATCATGAGTGAAGATTTAAGAGGTCACCTGCATTTTTGCTAAAACACACCTACATTATTAAACATACTTTGATGTTTAGGTATTTTTCATTAAAAGCATTTTTTTTTTAGAAATACATAGTCATCAGGACAGACACACTACAACCAGGATTTTACAGAACATGATGCATTACTGTGTGTTTAACATGGGAATCTACGGGATTTGACCCTCTTTTTTTGCACCCAGCCTCAAGTGGCCATTAGAAGAACTGGAGGTTTTAGCACCTCCACACTGGTTTAATTTTTCAACCACTGAGGTCAGGAGAAAATACAGACGATAAAGCAATGGACCGTAATCATCAGTGGAGAGAGGAGTTCCTCTCTTTTTCAAGCCTACACAGCAAAAGGAGAAACTGTCTTTAAAAGCCTGGAACAAGAATAAAAGGAAGTGCTAAAGAGTCAAACTGTTGAAGGCACGACCAGGATAAATGAGTGCAGGCTTTGCTGCAGCATTTCAGCAGAACTGCAGCAAAGCCAAACAAAAATGAGATGGAGGTGAAGGCTGTGGTTTTCTGAAAGAGAAAAGTTCAGCTCTCCTTTGTGTGGAGTCATCAGAGATAGAAAGTGAGTGTCTGCGGTGAAGTCTGCAGCAGGCTGACGAATTTCTTTACAGCTGTGAAGAAAATAAAATCCACCAGAATGTGAAATACAGAAGGTATGTTGTATTTAATGACATTTTCTTTTTCACAGATATTTATTTCAATGACTAAATGGGTTTTTTTTAGCATTTCCTAGAACAATCTCTAATAAAACACTGTACATGCAGCTAGTTATAACAACAAATCAACAGAGAGAGGTAACATCCTTCAAAAAGTCTTACATAACAGTGCCGCAGATGCAGAATGGCCTTTTGTTGTCAAGATGGAGGCCATGTCTGACTGTTTGTGTCTTTATTTAAACTTTAAAACTGCCAGAAGGACTGAAACTTGTCTTTGTTTCTACCTTTTGTTTTTGTAACGAGCTTTTAATAAATGCCTCTGTCATGTGTTTCATTTTTCATAGAAATAGCCTTGTTTGTGAAATCATTAGAAAGATTTCTAAATAATTCTCTCTCAATGAAACAAATCATGGATTCACACACTGGCAATTTTGGAAATATTGTGATAACAAAGTATTGGGATAGCACGGGAAAAATTGTGCACATGGACGTAATTTGAAAGGCACCAAATGAAGATGTAAACATATTTTGGAAATTTCTGGTGAAATTACATTAGGTGACTGGTTTATAAAGGATTTTGCTAAAATTCAGTCTAATATATGTAATCTGGTTATTCTTGTTGATCAGGCTGCTCTTCACAAATGAATCACTTGTAGGTCAATCAGTGCTCGTCTGTTAAAGGCTGCCGGGTGCCACCAGTGGGTGAGATTTTCTAGTTTTTCATTTCATGTTCATGTTGGTGACGAAACATTTGGTTGGTGTGCACCTCTTTGCCTCAAGCCTCCTGCTTTAATCTAGCCACTATTGGCCAATTTGAACACCAGCACAAGTGTATCAACAGACATTTTATACATCTGATCATCAGCGACTGAAATCCGAGTCTCACACAGTCACCTCTGTGTAGTACAAGGCTTAACATCCAGACCTTTTATCATGTGTAGATGAATAAGACTCCCTTGTTTTTCTTTGTTTCACTGAGAGGTATTCCTTGATATGCTGGTGTCTGTGTAAGCATCACACTGTCACTGATACTTTGTGCAGAATCACAGAAATGGGAAACAACAATGTTTGTGATCCAACACAATATTTAATTCCTTCAGATGAACGACTTCCAGCAGAAAGAAGAGATGAATTGCTTCCAGTCGCTTTTATCCCGAAGGTTTCACCCAGCTGATTTCTCACTACTCGGTTTAACCATCAAACAGTGTTTCATGTGGTCCCCAGCTCTTCAAGAGCTGGAAGTCTACAGCCATTAAATATTAACTGTCTGTGTCTCCCTCCTGGAGCAGCTACTGTATACCTGCACCTTGTGGTGCTTTTCAGCTGGATGGAGATAAAAGAGGCCAAGACAGAAATCATATACAGAGCTGCACAAAAGACGGACATAAAGAACACACCCCCTGCGCCTTCCTGGTTGAGGGAAACACCGTGTGTTCAAGCAGATGAGAATCTGTCTGCATTAGAGTGAAGTGCAGGAATTCTTTACTGGAAACTAAAGAGCTCTATCTACATTTGTCCAGCTCTGTGTCCTCTCTGTGCCGGCCTCTCACCTCTGCAGAACCTCTGTTAACCTCTTTAAGTGTAATGTGAGGGTTCAATCTGTGAGTCAAAGAAAAATATCCTCAAAGTTGTCAAGGACAATCCAAAATCAGAAATCAATGTGCTGAAATTATATCTAATTTCCAGAAGAGGAGAGAGATCCTTTCTTAACTGTCATGGCCCTGGATATCCCAGTGGATTCTCCTGTTTTCTCTCCCCTGTTTGAGTGAGCCCACGATCAACACCACACACACTCGACTCATCCTGAGTCTATTCACCTGTTGCTCATCACCCACCTGCAACAGATGAACAATCACAGCCCTTTTTAAGGCACAAACTGGACAGCCATTCATCGCTGGAACGTTGACCTACATCGTCAGTGAAACCCTGGCTCCTCTCTAGTTGACGTCTCGTGCTTTTCCTTGCAGCTTCCCTCAGTGACTGTTCGTTTTCCTTGCGTGCAGGTGGTTGTCCCGTTCGTTGTGTCCCTGGAGTGTGGTGAGAGAGAGAGTTTCCCCCTCCAACCGTGAGCGTGGATGTTGAGGGTTGGATGTTTGGACTCGCTATAACCTGGATCTTCCCCCAGATTAACCCTGTTCATCTGTGTGCCCTGTGGTTTCCTCTTGTCTGTAAATAAACATTCTAAACGTCTCCAGCGAGCACCGCCTCTGAGTCTGCTTACCTCCATCCGATGTGACATTAACAGATATAAATCCCAACACTAGCTTGGATATCAAAATACTAAAATGCATCACTTGTCACAACACATCATGAGTCTTTTGAGCATTTTCTAATCCAACGCCGCATCAACACATTAACATTTTTCCAGCTACCTCCAATTACATGAATGTTTATATCTACTACAGGATATAAACATATGTAAGGGAAGCAGTATCCTTGTAATGAATCTGAACCAAGTGGCAACCAGTGAGGTTGAACAATGAAGCCAACTCCTAAATACCAGAGCCTCCAGTTTCTCTAATGGTCACTGTGGTATCATCCACTGGTTTGTGAAGTCCTGTCTGACTTCCAGGGCTAAAAAAAAAATGTCAGAAAATTACAAAAACTACCACAAAAAGTGTCCTCAGCTTAAGTCACTGAAGAGAGGCCTACTGGCAGCAGAGCAGCTGGTTTTGCAAAGGAAAATAAAATTGCAACGTTAGAAAAATGTCAAGAGGTTAAACACACAATACAGGCTGAGCGTAACAAATCAGCAGTAACAGGAAAACAGGGTACAGGAGTTCAGTTTTAAAAGCACTGCATGAATGTTTGTGCACAGGAAAAGAACTTTATTTATAAAGTTTAGCCTGTTTGAAACCAGAAAGGTCAACAACAGAGTATAACACTCATTTAGAGTCGGGGGAATCTGATTCAGATCTGCAAAGACGGTTG
Source organism: Simochromis diagramma (assembly GCF_900408965.1). Lineage (NCBI taxonomy): Eukaryota > Metazoa > Chordata > Actinopteri > Cichliformes > Cichlidae > Simochromis > Simochromis diagramma. Next base: position 796,721 of record NW_024386885.1, read on the forward strand.
TAGTTTTTATGCCGTCAGTTGCACTTACCGGTGGTGTTTAACACTCTGAGAGCAAGTAAATAATAAATATAAAAATATAGTTCAAACAGACACTTGGTCTACATGAAAATTTGAGATAAGACCCAGAAGTATAAAGACTTAACACACCATTAGACCTTAAATCCTCCTATAGTCCGTCCACTCGAGGTCCGAGGGATCTTCAAGGAATGGTGGTGATATTTTCAAGAAAACTGATGAGTACGCTGTGATGTACCCCAGTAAACATCCGGGAAACTAAGGTTAACCCAGAACTTACACGGTTAAGCCCAAATCTGGTTTTCTAAAAGGTTTTATTACAGTTTAATACAGAAGTTAAATGTACTGCTGTATCAAATATTTTTAATTGAGGATGTGAGAAGGTTTCAGCTTTAGTGAGTGATTTTGTCTGTTTGTCTGTAAACTGTAACCAGCTTGAAGGTTTCTGTGTCAGTGTGGTTCACCACTACAGTACATGGAGCCACTTTGCTTGCATTAGATGGTAACTTAGTACTCAACCTTTTCATCTAAAAATGGTCACTATCGGCTCCAAAAAACCCAAAATAAAACCAACAAAAACAAGATGCTGATATCCCGAATGCCTTTTAAGAAGAATATGTTGCAAAACCTGCACAACTTAACACTATTTTCCACTCTCTGTTTTTTTACTTTGTTTTCAGCCCCATCAACTCAGAATAGAACCATCCGACTCCTTCTGCTTTACTCCCTCTATCTTTGATGCTTATTGTGTTGTGTTTACACTGTGTGTTTGTTCATAGCTGCCTGGTTTGGCTGTAGAGGTTTCAGTTGTGAAAGTGGATCCGAAAAGTAAATTTGTGAACTGTAGAGCTCTTCTCTGCTTTGTCTACCAGCAGAAAAAGAACACGCTTAACCACCCATGTCTCAGCACCACTCAGTCTCTTCATTATGTGAGCATGGTCAATACTAGGATTCTGGATATTGACTCACCTAAATTTTAAAGTAGTACTCATTAGCGCTATTGATGACAAATTGGATTTTCCTGCTATGACATGGCAAAATGTTTATAAGCTGTATAACAGATGCTTTTTGGGCAAACGCAGAGAGCAGGGCAGGATTTTACTGACATATTACAGTTTGATTCAAATGATTTTTGTCCAGGTTTAATATTTAAAAACCTCCCTTCAGTTATATCATTCCTCCCTTACTTGATGCATTACTTTTTAATACGATAACGCTTGACTCATTTCTCCAAATTGTAACACTCAGCTATCAAAAACCTTTTCGCTGCCAAGGCCAGTAGAAGACAAACTTTGTTGTGTAACAGCTGTATTGGAAACGGAGAGAAAACAAGTCCTGTTTGCAAGAGTGACAAAGTCTGCATAATGAGACTGTAGGGGTGAGTTATGGTGACCTAAATTAGAAGAGTGTCAACCAGTGGACCACATTTCACATTGTGTATTTAGGAGGTTTGTGTTTTCCATTTAGTTTGTTTGTTTTCACTTACTTTTCAGTTTATGTACTTAACGTACTGCTGGGTTAGGAGTACAGACAAAAAATCCCATCATTAGGAAAAAGATGAATGGTTTAGGTTCAAATAAATAATGTTTTTATACATGGAGGCTTATTTGCTTGTTTTTACTGTGTGAAGGTCAGTCTGAGACAATTAAGTGGAATCGCAAGAGATTTCCAGACATTCCTTTGGGATTTGGGTACAACACAAGACCAGAAGAAGGAATTTTAATGAGTCTTTGAGCTACCTGCATGTAGCAAACAGGAGAAACAGACACAGGATTCAAGCTGTCTTTGGGTCAGCAGTGAAGTCATTGATGAGGGAGACTTGGAAAAGCTGGCTGGCCTTATGTTCAGCTGCCTCTAGTCATATGAAGATGCACAGCATCAAAAACATTTCATTTAGATTGCTACATAAGCAGAAACTTATGTTCATTTTTATGATTCTATCCTCTTTGATTTTAATCTAAATTCAATCCATGCGTTACTAATAAATGTTTCTAAATGTGTGATGCTGCTTGGGAGCATTCATTCATTACAGTATGTTGCTGTGAAGAAGATGCTGACAGTTGTTTGGGGTAAAGTTGCAGCACAACATTAATATTAGACTCTGGGCCTTTGACTGAAGACATGTTTTATAGGGTTGTTTCTCAGGACCTCTTCCTGTCATGGCCTTAGACCATCAGATTCCCTCAAACAGTTTTCATCCAAAAGCAGATGTTCTTTGCAAATATGTATGTTTGCTTATGTCACTCAATACTGGGGATAAAACTGAGTTATGGAGACTCCATGATTGATTTTCATCATTATAAGTAGATTTAACATGACTTTATTAAATAATGTGCTTTGTGCTACCATAGGATGAACTAAAATCATAAAGAAGCTAGCATCAAATTACTGTAAGGCCATTGTGGTTTTATATTATAGAGCATAGTGCTTTTGGTTGTGCATAAAGTATTACCAGAAGTGGGTTTACTTAAATTATGTGATGCACTTGGGTCCCGATATAGTTGATTGCATTTTGGTGTCCAAACTCAGATCAACCAAACCTGTGTTTAATGAAATTAAAGGATATAAAACATTTTTATTTTTTATTTTTATTTTTTTCATTTCAGCAAATCCCATAAAAAAGCTTCCAACATCAGCTGCTCTGCTGCCAGTGGACCTGTCTATGGTGACATGCAGATGCACCCTGCTGTTCATGTAAGCTGCTCATCACTAGACTGATAAACCCTGAGTTAACTTATACACTTAATAAAAACCTTGCCGATGTTAGGGTAAATGAAGTCAGCCAAAGAAAAAATATGCTGGATATGGTGAACTTGCTTTGTAGTACAGGCCTCTGTTCAGTGACCTTAAACTGGTGACACTGACCAGCTAGTTTTCCACAGTGGCAATGGTTGTTTTGTTTTGCCCACCACCATGCTGATGTTTAAAGTAAAATGTGACAGTTTTTGGATGAAAAGGGTTTATTAATCAGTTAACGGTAGCTAGCATGCTACTAGCAAACTACATCGATAAACTATATTAGTGAAATGAACAAACAAATACTGTATACGTGCTAAATAAGGGGAAATTACAGACTAATAAAGTGCTAGAATTTCACTCACCAAAACAGGTGCACAGACTTCTGGGATAGTCTGTATACAAATAGTAAGGTATATTATTAAACTGCATAGTATTTAACAGTATGGATTTTCAATACCAGAACAAACATTCACCCCATTCTCACTCCTGACTAGTAACAGAGTAATATTTGGTCAGGACCTGTTGCACATTGAAAAAGCATTAGCCAAACCCTGCGTTAAATCTGGCATTTTTCACCATGCAGGGAGGTCTGACAGACTTTAACACACGCCCTTCATCTTCTAAACTGGAAAGCGGGAGGTTTTCTTTTTCCTCATCAGAATATTACCCTAAAGGAGACAGGCTTAACATTAAAATATGACACGGTGAGGTTCCAGGTAATGTGTTAGGCTGGGATGAGTTGAGAGTGACAAAGTGTTTGTTATACTGCAGGAGATTTTTTATTCCACCTTCGTGTCAACTCATAGAAGTGGTTCTCAAACTGTGGGCACAAAGCCACTGCAGGTCGAGCAAAGAGTATGAAGTGAAACTAACGTGCTACTTTTTTCTAACTGAGCACTCTAATCCACATAATCTGTTCACACTGCATTCAAACTATCCTGCACACACTTGCACAGATGCATTTTGGGTTTCAGTATCTTTCCCAAGCACACTCTGATGTGCAGACTCACAGGATCTGAGGACTGACCTACCAAAAAATAAATAATGACACCCAAAGAGTTTGAGAACCAGCTGTTCCAAGACATCACCTTTATCCTACGGTGACACGTTTCTATTCCGGTTGGTTCTTGTAGTAGGCGGTGTAGTAAATACTACACCTATGGACGATTAGGATCATACAGCACTGCCCACCATCATCATCATTAAAACAAATGAGGGAATATCTTTTTGAGAAACGGTTTTCAGAGTGGAGAGGATTGTGAAAAATCAATGCTAAAGAACAATTAATCATCATACTATCATTTAATACCCTCAGTGAGCACTTAGCAGCCCACTTTGGGCCGACATAAATGTCCTCATTTGAGGGTGTGCACAAGGCTGTGTGCAGGTGTCCTCTGGAATTAGTTGTGACTACATGGACACTTCTCCCACCACACTACAAAGGCACCAGTGGGGCATGGTTTCTCTAAGTGGGCTAGAAAGCTTTCTTTACATTTCTCTAAAAGACTCCAATGCACAATGCAAGGATGGGTTTACAGTTTAATGAACAGTGACAACTCAAAAATATAATGCAAGGTAAATGGGGAATTGGGCAGGAGTGTAGGGAATCCACTGGTCCAACACAGTTTCCTTATTGTGAAGTCAGTTATGAGTTCACAAGACAGAATACAGGGAACCAAGGGAGAGTTTGCTGATATCTGCGAGTCCTTATATCGAGGCAATTTTAGTTGTTCTAACACTGATCTATTGAAAAACTTAAGCAGCTAAAATGCACAGGAGGAAGTGCTGCTAAACAGGCTACTCATAATAATTGCAGGCTTCATAGACCCAACATTTAGTTACACTTCTAGGGAGGTGCACATCAGGTGACGGTGTAGGCTACATCATAGGGTTTCAGAAGTTGTACAGCTTAGATTTAACAGAGAAAGATAAAACCTCCGGCATGCTCTATCACACCTGAGAGCAAGAGAAAGAAAGAGAAAGACAGCACGCCATCAGTCTACCATAAAATGCCCCCTGGCTCATATGTCTGTGACCTTAGTAAACACTTCTCTGATGAGTTTATAATTTCAGCTACAACTTTCATGTCTTACTGGATGATTAATTATGGCCCCATAAGGCAGGCAGGACATGATTTACCTCGTCCCCAGACTACTGCTCTGTAATATCTCTCTGTTTTTTATTAGCAGGATATATTTACTGTTATCCTGGTCGTCTTGTGGGATTCTAGACAATAAGCAGGAAATCAGACGTGATGTTCACATTCAGTTTAAGAGTGCTGCTGCTTTATCTACTCTGAGGACAGTGGAAGATATCACCATTTCTCTGAAATGTTTGGAAGATGCAGGAATAGCATTGAGTACATAACTGATAGACACAGCCCTTTTCAAAAACAATGCTGTCGCTACAGCAGCATAAAGGGAACTCAGAGAACTCTGTACATAATCCTTTAACTATTCCCCTCGCCATCACAGCACTGAACGGTCTCATGGCACCTCTCTTAGCTTAAATCAGCTTATCACCCACGTCACAGCTACATTAACGTGTTCACACAGTACAGTAGTACTGCGTGAACACGCTTATTAGAAACACAAAAAACGATTGTTCCATGCTGCGTTCTCTCGTCTTTCTGAGGGGAGCTCCTTTCTTCCGGGTTGCATTTGAAGCATCTTCTCTCTCTCAATGCTGTGTCACTGCAAACTTCGCGGCCACATGCCTTCTCTTTGGCTTTCACTCCACTGCTGAATCATCGCTTTGATTCGGTTCTTTCTGACTGTTTCCCTCCATCGTCTGCCAGCTCTCAATCCCCAGCCGATGATCCAAGAAAAAGTTGCTGCATCTCTGCACTTGCTTATGTAATTCCAACTTATTTATATGTTATATTATGTAATATTTTTTTTTTTTTTTTTGCCGCAGCAGCAACACTCAGAACAATATCCGTGCCAGTGAAGCTTTATGCAAAGATGAATCACACTGAATCGAACAGTCGTCACGACTAGTGAACAACGGTGTGTTGGTTATTACCACGAGGCATTCATTACACAGTACACTCTAACTGTCTTTGTGAACTTGGTTTCACTTGCTAACATACACTGAGCAAATTACCAAACGTCATTCAGTTGTAGAAATGCTACTTTCATGTTCCATAATTCTTGGATCTTCCTATTTACACAGAACAGATGTCTCATTTAGATTTACACCTGGAGCCATACAATTCCCTCTAGAAGCTCACTTCTACATGAATAAGTAGAAAAATAACCCTTGTGGTGTTATCAAGATTTCTTAGCTTTTGCTTCAGGGAAGAAAACAGGAGGTCTGCTTTAAAATCCAGGGAAACTGATTTCAAAAGTTATACTCCACAGTGTGCAAGGAGGTCATGGCTAAAAGAAGCCATTATGCACTTAAAAGTTTTCCTCTCTGTTTCATCGGAGACAAAATTACTTCAGTGACAGCACTGACTGAAAATGTAACTGCTTCTACAAACTACGGATGCAAGCCAACAAAATGGGAAACAGCATGAAAATATGCAACCGTACTGTGCAGTGTACTGCTTGAGTGTTTATTTATTATTTTGCACCATCGTTTTAGTCACATTGTGGCTTTGGGGTTTGCAGTGTGTGATCAGTTTTCTCAGTTCACAACTTTTCTCTTTCCCAGGACATCTAATACTTTGTCATAGCTGCCGGCGTCTCGCAAGTTCATGTAAGCTGTACTCTGGCATCGGTGCAAAGAAAGTCCAGTTCATCACACATGTACGCTTGTGAATACACATATTTTGACCAAAATCACAGTCTGCTCCTAAATCTAATGAAGGAGCTTCTATTACCTTAAACTAATTAAGACATGTTTGGTGCCTAAACCTAACCATAAATAAAAGAGAAAGTAAAACTAAACTAAACTGATCACCAGCTCAACTCAAAACAAAACAAAGGTCCCAAACTGCACACAAACCCATCTCCTGGCTGACAAATTTATGACGGGACCATTATCTCCCAACAATCCCAGCAAAGTATTGCCAAAGCCAGGGGGGATGCCGGAGGACACCATTCGCCTATCTCTGCAATGCCAGCAGGACCTCACAGAGCAGCAGTATTTTTTTATTTTTTTTTTGCCTAAAAGGAATCAACAGTTTGATCAAATAATTAAATAAATAAAGAATTTAAAAGACATCCCACAGTATGAATCCTAAAGGTCTCCGTGAGCCTCAAACTTGTCATTTGTCCTTTTCCAGTATTTATGGCAGTATAACTGTAAATCTTGTAACATTTCTATAAACTTCTGCCATCCTTCAAGATTAGTGTTGAGGGACCTGACAACAAAGTAGGTTGCCGTACACCACACTGGTGCACCAAGCTGTGCTTTAAACCGGCTGCTCAGCCGGCATGTTTCACCTTTGCAGTATAAAACTCGTTTTTACTGCTTGGCTGTGATGTGATATGACCCTAATATTCTTATCACAGGGTTCCCATGAAGTCTTAGAGCTGATACTTTACACCCCAAACATGGCAAAATTGGACACCCAGAGTGAACTGTCCTGTTTTACTGTGTGATGAAATCTGAGGTTAGAGATTAGTGGTATATGCCAAATGTTTGCCAGCAAGAAGTTTGTGGTTTATGTTCTGTTTTAAGCTTGTTTCTCTTTGAATGTTCACTTTCACTCACTGATAAGGTCTGTGTAAAAAAAATATACTCTGTTAAGTTTGGGGAAAAGTGTGTTTGGGCATGTTGGGACTTCATATGTTCAGATCCCAACATGCTTCATTTATTGCATGTTGAGATCTAAGCATATATATGACTTTTTGTCCCAGCACCAAAGGACACCACATGTGTATCTCTGTGCTGATCAGCTGGTTTGAGAAAACCAAAAAAGGTATTTGACACCTTTGATATAGCAACAGTGTTTATCTTAACTGTTGAAAAAAAACTTAATTTGTACAAAGTCTTTGTATATTATTACAAATTCCTGATGCACGTGACCAAAAACGTAACAATAAGGAAACAAAAAATCAACACAGTAGTGATCACTACAATGATCCATGAAGGTGTGTGTGTGTGTGTGTGTGTGTACTGTATACCTGTTAATATGCAAGCGTCAATTCACAGTTGACCTAATTACTTTGAACATCCCTTGGCTCTGTTCCCAGATAGAGGAAAGGCGAGTCGGCAGGTGTGTGAGGGAGAGAGTGCCAGTTTAATGTGTCACTTATGCTCTCTCGTTCCCAGGAGGCCACATGAAGGGGCGAGGAACCGGCCTCGCTGAATGGCAGATTTGGGCCAATTAAGCTGGAACTGGAGCATGCATACACAAATTCTCACACACACACACGCTGCAGCTGGAGCTGGAGCACAGGCCTGGCCTGGCCTGACAACACCCTGTGGATACACCCTCCTGTCTGTCCATGCGCACACACAAACACATTTCCCTTCTGTTCCACATCTCACAGGCACTTAAGCAGGTACTCAGCCTGTTTTATCCACATAAACACACACAGTTATGTGCACACTTTTGTCCCTCCCTCACACACACACACACACTGCAGTAATCTTGTCTCTTCTTTCCTCTTGCAACACACATATTTGCTGCAGTACACTTCCAACTTGTGCCCTTTATGTGTCCCCCCCCCCCCCTTTTTCCACAGTGAAAGCTGATTGATCCAATCCTGCAGATTCCCCTCCTGTGGCAATCTGCATGGGAATATTTAAATCAAACATTGCCTGCTCTCCCTCTCAGACCTTGACTCTGAACATGAGCTCAATGTCATACAAAGCTGCTAAAGGCTCCAGTACATGTGTAGCCGAATATCCTCCTTTTACTCAAATCCCAACAGTGAGAATGTAACACAGGCGACTTACTCTGCAAGCCATGGAAGTGCATCTGTGTGTATCTGTGCGTGTGTGTTAATGCGCATTCAAGGTTACTCTCACATTTATAGTTATGCAGACGGGGCAGTCAGGAAATGTGTTTGTGTGTTTTTATTTTGTTTTTGTCATGAATGCCAGCCTCTCCGCCTCACCAGAAGACACAACCGCAACAGAAATGCTCAATCCCGTTTCAGGCTTGTTCAATTATTCATACTGCTATTGCGGTGCTCTGGCACAGAGAGTGAGAGAAAGAGAGGGAGGGATGGAAGAAGCAGCAATAGAGGAGAGGCAGAAAGACAGAGCGGAGAAAGAGGGGGGAGTTTTCTATGAAACGCAGCATTATAGATGGAATATGTATGTAGCCAGTGGCAGCATCTCCACGGTTTCACTGTCGTCAGCCCTGCCCTGCTGCGACTGCCTCTCACAAACTCAACCATCTCTGCTTCTGAATTTCTGTCTCTGTCTTTTTGTTGCTACATTTGATCTTTCTCCTTCACATCTTCTAATTTGTCCTCTTCTCTGCCGCTGCTGTTCTCTGTTTACTTTACACACCGGTCCCTCTTTTCACCCTCTCTCTGATTATATGATGTCATAGCTTTGTCCCATAGACCCAATTTACTACATGGAAATAGTTTCTGGCTTCAAAAGTGAAGCCAATGTTAAAGTGACTTAAATCTCACTGCTTTGTAAGGCCAAGCACGGGGCAACTCTTCCAGACGTAAATGTAGACTGTTTGCAAATGTCTTGAGCCATTTTTCTTTTTTCATCAACAAAGTGATTCCCAAATATTTGAGGAAATTTGACTAATGGAGAACAAAATACGTGGCGGGCTTAAAATACTAACCTATAGCCACTGTATCGGAAAGTTGCGCCCTAGAGAATCATGAAAAAAGCAGCAAAGAAGTGATACAGGACCTGAGACACTGATCCATCTACTGCTCACTCAAGTCTTATCAGAAATGGTGGAAGGGTGGCTGTCAAGAAGCCGCTCCTAAGGAAAAGAAACAAGTATAAAATGATGAGGTAAGACTGAAAATCAATGAGAATAGGTTTATCTGAGTGATGAATCCAGATTTCAAAGTTTTGGTTCATACATACACAGCCACTTATTAATACGAATTAAGAAACCAAACCAAAACAAAGGAATTTCACTCACCAACACCGAAGCACAAACTGGTTATCTGTCAGTAAATGCAGTAAAAAGGCTCAAAAAAAAGAACCACAATGATAAACACTGTGTTGGGATAACTGGCTTTAGACCTCAGTGTGTTCAGTTTTCTTTACTTTCCTGTTATTTTCCTTATATTCATATTCTGAGGTTGTGTTTCTCATGTAGTCCTGCTCTGGGTTTTTGGTTATTTTGTCCCCCTCGAGCTCGTTCTGTATTCTTGCCTCCCTTATGTTCCTGTGTCGGGTCTAATCCCATTTCTGTGCTTTGTCTCACATCCCTTTGTGTCAGTTTAGTGGTGATTACTCAGTGTTTAGCCTCTTGCTTTGTCAAGTTTTTGTCTGTTTGTGAGTCCATGTTTCGTTACTTCCACTTGTACTTTAGCAGTATTATGTCTCCCGTGCATTTGTATCTAGTTTTACTCCCATTGTCTCACCATTTCTGATTTGTTCCCAGCTGTGTTCCTTGTCGTCTCAGCCTCATTTCCTTTTACCCTTTTGTCTTCCCGTGTTCCCCTCGTCTTCTCCTCTAAGCTGAGGGTTGTTCCCTGCTCAGTTGTGTCTGTCTGGTCCATGTCCAGTCTCTGTAGTTCATCTCATCTCTTCAATCGGTCATGTTTTGTTTTTTTCTCTGTCTCTTTCGCAGTGTTAGTTTCCTGTTTTACTTTGATAGTCCCTTGTCCCATGTGTGTTATATTCAGCTTAAATTCCCTTGTCTCCTCCCCTGTGATTAGTGTCAGCTGTTTTCCCACCTGTTTCCTCTTCCTTTCTTACCTGTATATACTGTCTCAGGCTGTATCCCAATTCAGGGTCTGCAGCCTTAAAGTACGCAGCCTCAACGATCCTCAAGGGCCGCGTACTTAAAAACCGCTAAGGCCGGAAGTGCGAGGCTTGTGAAATGGGACGTCTAGCCTCCCTCGCGCTGCCCAGGTTGCCTAGCAACCATGATACTAACAGCTGGAAACGTGTCATACAGCTGTGTTTGACAGAAATGAAGGAGAAAATCTTTTGTTGATTTGTTTGTTTCTACATGAGCTTTGATCATTCTCTGTAAGATTAAGCTCAGCTATTGAACGGCGTATATTTTAAAGTAAAGGCTTTAAAACCAAGTTAGTACAAACGTCACTAATGTCACATAACTTTGCCGACATGTGGCCAACAGTAATGTTTTAATGTTCTTCGTTATTAAACATTTGCACATAAATAAGTGACATAATATTCAGTACTTACTTAAAGTTTACTCTTCGGGCGCCGTTATTTTTCGGCAAAATTATCCACACCCACCGCCGCGCTATGCATTCTGGGATATGTTGGGCCACGAAGTCTACACCATCACATCCTTAAAATTCAGGGAAATGAAGGACGCATTTCAGGGCCGCATTTCGAGCAGCCTTCGAATTGGGACAGCCTTCGGCGTGTCGCGGTGATGTGACCGGCCTTGAAATGCGGCCTTTAAGGCTGCAGACCCTGAATTGGGATACAGCCTCTCTCTGCTATGTCACCCCTCATTTCCTCTTGCTGTGCACCCTGTGAGTTTCATGTTTCTGATATAATTTTCAAGTTAATAAGTTCCTACTTTCTGTCCATCTTAAGTGCTTTTATAGTCTATATTGTGGTTCTTGTGAAGCAGTGATAAAGCTACATTCAAGTTTAAGTCCTGTCTCCCATTTCCTGCATATTGGGTCCAGAATACAGAGCACACTGAATGATGTAACTATAAGCCTTACTAAAATAACTTCACGATGAGTTATGAAAAGTTAATTGGCTGCACAAGTGTCTAATGGGACTGACTTGTTTTTAGAGTCCAGTGGCCATTAGAGGGACTGCAGGTTTTGGCACTTTCTCATTGGCTTTCTCTTTCACTTAAAAAGTCAGAAAGCAAGCAGCCAAACAATGTACTGCAGTGCATCGTCTTTGTAACATATTTTTGATTTCATATTCCGATTTGGAAAGCACATGAAGAGGAGCACAAAGAGCAGGCCCCAGTTTTACAGTCAATTTCAAAACACTAAGTTTTGACAGGTTGAGGCTTCACAGCGGGACTTCATTAACCAGTGGGTGAAGTCAAGGCCACTACATCCATGTTTTATGTACTCTGTCCACTCCTTACAGGGAGAGTCCTGCCATTAGAGCCCTCAAAACTCAGGGGAAAGCCGGGCGTTTGTCTTGATCAAGCTAAATCCAAGGACACTTCATAGCCTTCATGCTGCCTGACCTTGAGCCACTTCGTGTACTTAACCCCCATGGAGGTTACGTCATCCCATTTACAGTTCACCCTGCACTTCAGTAGCTCCTGTGAGTACTGAGGAAAGGGACTAAAATGCAAATCCCAGACTTATATTTGGCCCATACTGTCATCTCAAACCTTTTGACCTGCTTGTCTTCAGCAGGTGCCTCTTTTTTTTCTTCCTGTCTTGTCTTTTTTTATCCTCTCGTTGGTAATCTTCTTTTCACACCCTTTTTCTTCTTGTAGATTCTCTAAATGTAGCTGACCAATGTGAGTCGCCCACCCTGCCTCCCCAGAGAGGACGACAGAGAGGGAACATAAGAGGGAGTAAAAGGATTTGTGAGGAATGAAGGAGGGGAGGAGGAGCAGCACAGTGGAAGGAGAAAATAAAGATGGGAGGAGGGCTTATGAAATCTGACAACACAGAACACAGTGCAGAGGATCATTTGGAGAAACCCAAAGCATCATGCTGTTAGATTATGTCATTTTCTTATAAGGAGTTCCTGTACCACCAACACTCATGAATGCTTTATAGGTTGAAACTAATTGCTTTAGTATGGATTAATTAATAATTTAAAGGTCAATTATAAGCTTTTAAAACCTCTGGGAAAATTGTTTTTCTAACATAAAATATTAATTTCTAGATAAAGAACAGTAAAGTAAAATGAATATATAAATCAAAAGGTATTTATTGATAGTCAATCATACAAAAAAATGTACGAACGTCATCCCTTCTGTGATTAACATTCAGATGTTCAGAGTGTGTGACGTGATATTTTTACTACTTCAAACACTTTTAAATAGCCATCGTTATGAAATTTATTAATAAAACTTCTCAGGTAGCCCCTCCCACCTGCTGCTGAAACCTTTTGTTTGTGAAGGGTAACCAATAAGAAGCAACTTGGCTAAAAGGTGTAAACTTACCCGTTCAAGAATAAAAATATAGAGCTGTAATTGATCAGCATCAGCATCCAGTTTTTTGCATTTACTTTACATTGAGTCGCTGCTGTGTGGTGCAGATCTTCCTTTTCTCATGATGTAATTTTCTCTGATTTGGGAGAACTGTGCTTTTCTTGTTATCTCATCTCCCTCATTTCCACTGTGGAGACACAAAAGCCGGCTTTTTATATGAGATCAGGACTCCTGGCGGCAATGACTCCTCCCCTTTACCTTCCCAGTATTCCTTCATCTTCCTCTTTCACATCCTGTTGTCTTGCGTCACGCATACATATTTCATTGAGGATTCAGTGAGGAGTAAGTGGCAATAGGTTGGGGCCAAGCGCATTAATAAATCATATAAGATTTGAAGCATCGCAGGAAGTTACTGCAGCGGCTTTTGTTTTTGCTTTTCTCTCTGCCCGAAGTGAAACTTTACACCACGGTTAATAACCTTTATTTTAAATTGTAGTTAAAAAGAAACATATTTACATTTCTGAATAATTTAATGAAATTGATAATGAGTTCTTGAAAATACAAGCAACTTAAAGGCCCAGTAACCAGCAAGTGCCCGGGAATCACCTGGGGAAAACCGTTCACGAACAGAGAGAGGAAATACCTTAGAGCTCCAAGCTCGAGGTGAGAGCCTCCATCTGCGGAGAGGTGGGTTATAACTCAGCAGGGTTTCACATCAAACGCACACTTCAAAAAGCTTCTGCATCTCGGAGAAGACGCCTGAATTGTCAGGACTGTCCAGACTTGTTTGGGATGCAGACAAGCTCGCAGAGATTCTGAATCTCAAAGAAGGTTTTGTTTCACTTTCAGAAATTGCTTTTGTATTATTAAATGAGAGAGAAAGCTACCCCCCCAGGCAGCTGGATCATTGTGCAAATACTTAGTCAGTTTGATAGAAAAGGGTTCAACTAAAGCTGTGAGATTAGATAAATTACAAATTACTAAAAGCAACCTCACTGAGTCTGTGTGCAGCTTCCATCCCGCACACAGGCTGATCCTCCTGATGGTCCTGACGCCTCACGTTGAACCACATTTAAACCTAAACTGAACATTTCTTTTCACGTGCTTTTGAATGGTTTCCTCTGCTCAGCCCTTCTGTCTTTATATACTTTTCTTCTTTTATTACTCTTTGGCCTTCCTCTTTTTGCCGTGCCTGGCAGCTCTGTCTTCATATCTATCACCTCCTGTGCTCTCTTACTGTAGCTGCCTTAGCCGCCCCACTCCTATAACCATTTTTCTAGGAATTGCAGATTTTCCAGTCTCAGCTAAAAAGTTATTTTTTCCACTGTGTAAATTTATTTTAGTACTGACTTCCGTGTGTTGACAGAAAGCTCAGAGTTATTGCTTGTATGACTTCTGCCGAATGTGTATGCAGTAAGTGCTGCTGTTTTTTCGGCTCTTCGCCATTTGCAGGAGCGCTCTCTTCTTCGTTTCTCTTTCTCCCCCTGTTTCTAAATGTGAATATCTTTAACAATCCCACTGTCTTTCTTCCTCCTGCTGAATTTAATTCCTTCTTTCCAGAGCATACCTCTACCTCTACAGGTTCTCTTCAACCTGCTCCTAGATGACCCGTTTTTTAAATAAACATTATAGTCCACAGACTCCTACCTGAGCTCATCCGTCATTGTAAACATGAAAGGGCTCTTTGTGTGATGCCAGGCTCCCCTCAAACCTTTCTGTTGTTAGTGTTATAACTATGCTAAAACTTTTAATTGTGTTTACTTTATTTCATTTGATTTTTGTTATTAATCCCTTAATTGTGTTTTTAATATTTTAATGCATACTTTATTTCAGATACATTTGAAGTGGGTCCTGAGAAAAAAACAGTTCCATTTGTGTCCTGACTCCCAGTTGCTCTGTGCATTATTAATAAGTCAGGTTCATTTAGCTGATCGGCATAATTTTATTTATGAAAATGCACTGTGAAGAATTCAATTTGCACGTAGGTTCTCTATAAATCTAGGTCACAAAGTTAGGTAATAATGCACAACCTCTCAGGTGATGTAATTCTTTGTGCAATGAATAAGCAATTTCAGATAAATCTCTGACTTTTAGGAGCTCCTAAATCTGGCTCTTTCGCCCCACTTCTAAAGTTTTACACAATCTGTTTGTTAGCATTAGCATTACACTTCAAAGATTGTGAAGAGAGGTTTAAGGAAATAATAAGTGTAGCACTGCGATGCAGTCTCTTCTTCAACGATAATGCATGAGAATGCATTAATGAAGTCTACTGATGCAACTGAGGCTAATTATCTTGCAGCGAATAGAGTCTTGAAATCAAATCCAGCATAACTCACAGCACAACTTCAAAGGGAAGAATAATATTGTGCCATAGCTGCTTGACACATCAACAGAGAGCTGTTTGCTCAACTTAAGAGATGCTAATGTGTCGATACTGTAGGCAGAAAATACATTATTGCAATTTTAAATATGCTGTAAATGTTATTGTGCAAAGCTAGAATACATAAAGGTATATCACTGTATACCACCTTCAGCTCCTCTTCAGTCCAGTGCTCAGCTTATTTCACAGCTGCTGTTCTGGGCCAAAGAAGCCCGGTGAGATTTGTGTGATAATCAGATTTTATATAAAGAGGGATTACGCCTCACTTGTCCGAAATGACTGGCTAAGAAAGGGAGGCATGGATCCACCTTGATCCCAGGCTGCCCAGGAAGCCTCATTATCCTCCCACCATCCTTCCTGGAAGCCTCTGCTGATCAGTAAATGCCACAAGTTTCACTCCCCGCTGTCACCTGGAGCTCTCACCATGGGAGGAGAAGGGAGAAGGGAAAAAAAGAGCAGAGGAGGAAGATGAAGCTCTCTTTCTCTGTTTTTTTTTTTAAGAGGAAAGATTGATGTTGGCAGTTCGCTTTCAAGCATCTGCTCTGAGTTAAATCCCTTTGACCGTTTCAAGTCCTTTAGCTCGACATGAAACGGATCCACTGGCAGAAATAAACAGGTTGTCAATAGTCCAAGGCCTCATTATGTGCTGATATTTGACACTTTCTCAGCAGACATTCTTCTCAGTGTTATTTGTTGAGCATGGCACAACCAAAAGTCTCATTACATGGTGCTGCTTTGTCGCCCAAAGTTAACAACAGTAAATGCTGCAGCTCTGAACTGAAGCATTATTCCTGTCTTCCCTCTGCCACCAGGGACTGCTTATGAATTAATGAGATGTCAGCAAAGATGTCACGTCTTTATCCACTCAATCTCTCTCTCCAACAACAAAAAAAGAAAAACCCAGAGGAATTAATATGACCTAGGCTCATGAATCTTGTCTGTCTTGGGTGGCTTGACTCTGGGGGGGGCTTCACCTTAATAATACTTCTGTTTTGTTATGACAGTTTGGAGTAAAAGTGGAACACACTTATTTTGCTGTCAGAATTATAAAATATATTCGATTTTTGATTTTCATATTGTTAGGTTTCATTCTGTGCTTTATTATCAGTTTTAGCCACATTTTTATGTAGGTTGATTTACTAGTCATGGTTTAGGATAAGCCACATATGAGAAGACTCTGGATCAGTACTTAGGCCTCAGTCATGCAGGTCTAAGACTGGCGACCCCCTGGTAACGACTGCACACTAGGGAATAATGTGTACTAACTGTCCAGTAAGCAGGTGGTTGCAGGTGGAGGTTGCAAAGTAAAATTGTTCACAAAGAGGGATATGCTGCTGCACTGAAACCTCTGTGCCATTTTTGGGGGTCGCTAATATATTGTTGCAGTCACTCATAGTTGATCCATGCATGGTAGATTTTGCAAACACTCACCAGTCATTGTGAATCGTGCAGCACATTTTCAGGTTTTTCTGACGGTGAATAGTTGGCAAGAGAAAAGTTCATTTTTGTGTTTGCAGAAAAGTTGATGTCTTCCATGCAAACTACCGGCAACCCCAACAATGACCTAATGTGCTAATGACCACAGCAATCACAATGGGGTTTTTTGGTACAGCACCTTCTTTGCTACCAGTTTTGCACAGTGAAGTTGGGAACCTCTAGCGTCAACTCACCATCTTTTTTCCCAGTGACTGGTGGTTGCCAGAGGGTGATTGACCAGTTTCTAGGCCTGTGTATGTGGGACCTTAAGTAAATAAATGGATAGAGAAAATGTTGTAGGTTGCTTTCAATGCAAAATAGGTAGAAAAGGGTAAAAAAAAAAAGTACAGCATCACTTAAAAAGTAACACAATTAGCTGTTCGGCTAAAATGCTGCTACGTGGCTAAAAGTCTTGATAAAAAGTTTGTCTAAATAAATAGCATGTGATGTCTGAAAACAAATAGGACATCTTCTCCTTACATAAAGTACAAACATCTTTTAAAAAAAGCATCTTACATTGGTTTGCATTGCCAGCTGAGGAGGTGTCCTAGAATATGTGCTTTGCAAGCATAACATCATGTAATATGCTGTACCTTAGAAGCAGAAAATTGCTAACGACCTTCCAAAAGTATCTGTGTACTTATTGTCCTTCAGCCTGTAGCTGCTTATGTCAAGGCTTTACAGAGCAATTTCATTATAATCAATTGACGCAAAGGCGAGTGTAACTCCTGCTGTTACGTCATGTCGAGTTATCAGTCGAGATTGCTCACGTAAGAGGTGGCTTTGTGTCTTATGTATACAAAGTGCAACATCATCCTTCAGTCTGCGCTGATCTGTTTTTGTCTGTCCACTTTAAATTCTGCACAAAGCACAAAATGCTATTGCACTGCAGCAATATATTCAGTAAAGGCTTATCAGCATTACCCCGGCAGGGTATTAGGTGTGTGTAGTAAACAGACCTAGTGATTATGACTATGTGCTCTTTGATGGGTGTGTAGTGGCGCCAAATGTGAGGTGGGCTTTTGTGGCTCTGTGAGAGCCAGTATTTCCTCAGGTAGCTGTAGGATCATTTGTGGTCCCCCACCCTGTTATTTATATCAGGGTGGGGGGTTGTTTTATATTGTAGAAGGGCTGAATTCTCTTGACTTCAGGTGTCCTAATGTACAAAACTATAATTTGATGAGTAGTTTGGGATCCATCTACGGAGTGATAGAGGAAATACTTTTGTGCCCTGTATATGTTTATGTGTGTTCCTGTTTAGACATCTTTGTGGGGACAAAAAATGTGAATGTTATTATACTTGTGGGGACCACAAGTGTGGTTTTAGTGTCAGGGTTACAATTAGGTTATGGTTAGGTTTAGGCTAAGGTAGGCAAGGTAAGGTAAGCAGCTAAGAAAAGCATTATGTCAATTAGATGTCCTCACTAAGATATCAAAACGAGAATGTGTGTGTGTGTGTGTGTGTGTGTGTGTGTGTGTGTGTGTGTGTGTGTGTGTGTGTGTGTGTGTGTGTGTGTGTCTTACAGGAATTTGCTTTGTATTAGTGCCTTGTCATTCTTATCAAAGGCTCTTGACCCTGGTTGCTGCCTGCTGAGCATCATGGGAGATTAAAGTTAGGCGCAAAATTTCTCTTTGCTAAAAAGAAAAAAAATCCATTGCAAGTTCAAAGTTTTTCACAAAAATCTATTGAGCAGAAATGCCTGTTAGGACAACTTTGTTTTTACCAAATGATGTTTAAGTCAAGGCATAATGAATTTATTCATAAGCTAATTAACGAGTGAAACAAAACACAGTGTGTTAACTAGAAAAGGAAACACTTTTAAATTAAAAACACACGTTCAAGTAAAACAAAATGATTAAAATTCTTAAAAAATTTCATGTTTACAGTGAAAAAAAATAAAGGAGTTCAGGTGCTGGTTGAATTTGAAGCTCAGAAATGCTTGAACTGTTTAAAAAAGTCTGAACAGTGTTGATATATCTGTAGGTGATTTGTCAGTTTGTGCAAACAATAAAAGGAGCTGCAGTGTCAGTTGTTCTTCAGGCGGCAGACATCGCTGAAATGTTAGCTGAATATGAATCCAGCTCTAAAACTTGACTTTTAAAAGTTTAGCTTCAGTGTGTGAGCCAGTGCCGGCAGGTGAAATGTCAGTTTATGTGTGAAGAATAAAGAAATTCCAGTGAGTGATGACAGTAGAGTAACTGTCATTCAAAGAGGATTAAAGCAGCAGAGATGTCAGGTGAGCAATGAATAAAAAAAATAAAAGAATTTTGAAGTGTGTTCACTGTAAGTGTTGAAATATCAGTCAGTTGTGTATCTAAAACGTGACAGCACTTGAATGAATCTAAGAGTAAGATCGGTGTGAAAGGAACTTGACGGAATCACTGAGCCGGTTTTATAGTCCTGCAAATGCGTAAATGATTCCACTATTCCATGTTTTTAACATGTTCCTGTGCTCTTCCCCAAGACCCTGATCCTTGTGAGCTGGAGCAGAGCAGGGAGAACAGCAAAGGAAATTCAAAGGTCAACAAACACAGTGTCAGTATTGCCCGTCTGCCTGGCAAAGGAGCTCCGTGCAGGCAGACGGGCAGTCACTGGACTGGAGTGGACAGCGAGCAAAACCAGCTTTAAGAAGCATTTACGGTTCCCCAAATGTGTCCACGTCCACTCTTTCGTGGCTCTTGATCTGTATGACATCAGGCTACTTTTGCATCTGAAGCTCAGATGCATTTCAGCAGGATCTGCTCGTACTCAAAAGTCTGTCCACATTAAAACATCACATATCTCTCCGTTCACTAATTATTGTTGTTTTGTAGACGTTAGTCTTGTTTTCGTCTTAGGTTCTTTTCCTTCATGTGTCCTTTGTAATTGTGTGTAGTGTTAGAGTTCATCCCGCGGTGACAGAACTTTAATTTTCTCATTTTGGGGTTTCACTTCATGCTTTTGTTTCACTGGTTTGTGATTTCCTTCCCCGCCCTCATTACCTTCTCCTGTTGCTGAGCACTTTCACCTGTGTCTTGTTAACCAACTGTTTCTCGTTCCTAATCGGTTCCCTTGTGGATACCCAGCCCCGTTTTCCCTGCTGTCTTTTGTATGTCAAATCTCTCTCATGTTCCTCACAATTGCTTTGGCCTCCCGTTTGGATTTCTTTTTAAATTCTGTCGGTTCATTAAATGTCAGATCGTCTTTAGTCCTTCTGGTTCTGCTGCGCCAGGAAAAGACAATACAGATGCTAACTCAGCTTATTAATGTCTACCCTAAAAGTCAGTGTTTATACTAACTCATTTTATATTTTAGGAGTAAAAACGACCCACCACTGAAGAAACAACACACCGGTGTTGGCAGCATTGCTCCCTGAGGGATAATAGAAAAATAATAAGACCTGTACCTTTTTTATGTTTTTACTGGAGGGCACAAATGCAAATGTTCTAAAGATTATAGGTCTATTTTTCTGTGCCTGTAGCTAAACTTTACATTTTTGTTTGAATTTGTAGAATAGCCAGATGAATTTTTAGTGCGCTGTAGCTGAACTATCAAATGCTCAAAGCATCTGACAGGTAAGTGACATTTCAAAAATGAGTTTAAATCCCCTCAAGCACCAGTTTATTGCTGTCAATAAAGGCCTAAAATGCCAAAGAATTATTTAAATATGATTAAAGCACTGAGAGAGGATTGTTTAATCATATCTATTTGCAGCCTGGCTATCAAAGTTTACATCATTAGCTAAATGTACGGAACAAAGATTCAGAAACTTCAAACTGGAAATGAGCTTGTGTTGTAACTCGAGCCCCAGATTAACAGAGTGGTTACTTACATGTGAACATATGTACATCCTGTCAAATTATAACGAAAAGCAACCAAACATAGGCTAAAGTGACACTGACTGGTTGTGTTTGGTGGAGAAATTTTGGAATATGTGGGAATATTTTTGAGGTGAAATCCCGTTAGAAATCCAAAGTTATCGACTGGTTGTAGCTATTCCTGCCTGTGTTATAGGAGAACACAGTCGTAACACGAATGCTCCTAATGAAACGTTTCTTTTTAAACCTCAAAAGCTGTTAGCTTTATTTTAGAGGCAAACCTCACAAACCAAATGTTACAGACTGAATGAGACAAACAATTTCACTCGAATCCTTCACACCCAGGAAGTGTGAAAATCCTGTGACGGAAGAATTTTTAATGCAGGTTGTAGTTTGTGCTTTAAACTATTTAATTCTGATCTTGATTGAGACGAGTGAATTCTTTCCTTTATGTGTCTTTTATTCTGGTTTTCACTTTAAAATGAAAAATAGTAAAATGTCAACAACAAAAAAAATACTGTTCCTTTATTTAGCTAAGCTGATGTCCTCATGGGAGTTTTAAAAGACTCCACTTTAATGTGAGACTAAAAGTAATGTAAGCAACTGATGACCACTCAGAGTGGTCTGAAGAACATTCACTCCAAGGTCAAGCCAAAGATGTGATGAATAATTATTGTGGAAAACAGAATGAAAAGCCTAAAGCTGTTTTGTTTTTCTCCCTCCAATAATGTTCTAGTCAAGTTTTGGTTCATTCTTTTCAGCTTCTTTAGATTAAAATGCAGTATAATTAATCAACAAATTGTACCCCAGCAGAAATTATTCAGCACCACATGGCATGATGAATATTTAAGGCCCTGATAAGATTTCTTAATTAAGAAAATACTTGGTGAGAAACAAATACAACAGCTGCCCACACTGAAGAATATTTCTCAAATGTCTTTGAGTAAAATTCCCCAGGATGATCTACCTGTGGTTGGACAAATTGCTTTCACGGTTTGATCCTTGAGCTTCAGATTAAGTGTCTGATTTAAATTCAGGAAGCATTAACGGCGACAGTGTATCACTGGAAATAGTTGGTGCCATAATAACAGGTAATCTGAGTTAACTGACAAAGAACGTTTAAAGTTAAAAGTTTGAGTTCAGGCTGAATTTATTTGAACTGTTATGACAAGACACTTTCCCCCCCTCTGACTGCCGTAGTGCAGGCGCTGCACCTCACGCCACAAATAATAAACCTGGCAATAAGGGCTTATTTTCTTATCCAGTCACCTTAAGATCTGCACTGCACTCCATGCAGTTTCTTTTTGTTTTCTGCTTTGTGGCCGTCACTATCGCTTCCTTTTTCACCTATCTGGTTTAAAAAAAACTCCACTTACTGTTGTTTGTTACTATAGAAATGTTCACATAAAGCCAGGAATGCACTCTGACATTAAGTATCACAATTTTATTACAAAAATTAAATTCTTCATCTCTCAGTTTTGCCATGCTTGGAGCATATAACAATACAGTAAAAAACCCAGACCCGGAGAAGATAGTAAAGCAGATTTCAACAATGCTTTCACAGCACTCTGTCATTCATGCTGTTACTATACAGTTACTGTAACATTCCTAATACAGAGTAGTACAAACACCTGCCAAAACACGTCATGTCAGATAACAAACTGTAATTAAATCACGTTTACCAGAAGAACAAGAAACTCAACCCAGCTCAGAGGGGAAAAGAAAAAGAAAAAACAGAAACCAGTAAACATTGAATTTGCAACTGAAAACATACCGAATGTGCTGAATATTTGTACCAGCCCAAGGCACCCAGGCTTCTAGCAATGTTGGCAAGTTAACGACATTCTTACAGAAACACTTGAAGCGAACGATGATTACAAATCGACTTGTACCACAGTTTGACTTTGCAGTGTCCTTCAACGTACCCTCCTCTCCTGGCATTCCTCTTCATCAGTCACAGTGCAAGTTCCGGAGGGGCGGGGCAAAGTGGAGGAGGAGGGAGGGTGGCAGGGAGGCATGGGAGGAAGGGAGGGGTCACGGGGAGCTGTACCGCATCAGACATCACTTTACAGCGCCAAACACTGACAAGAATTGGACGGACAGCGTAATCTCCCACTCTCCTGAAGGAAGGGTGGGGGCGAGAGTGGTTATGTAATTCCTCACTTGGATTGTGAATTGTCCAAACGTAAGGCGCAGATTGCCAGTTGCCAGTCCAAGACGAAATAAGCCAAACGAAAAGCTTAGATGTGCTTTCAACTGAATGTCCAAGAAAGAAAAAGGATAATAGCAATACTTTCTCACTGAGGTTTCCAAGATGAAATAGATTCTTTTTTTTTCCTCAAGATGAAAAGCGTTGTTTTGCAACATGGATACCTAAGAATGGTGGAAATCCCAGATTTAAGCTTACTTATAACTCAGATAGTCTCTAACAAACGTCAAATGAAGACAAGAACGACAAAAGCTCAGAAATACAGATAGGCCTTTCTTCAGCGGTGAGATGCAGTTCAGTTGGCTGAACGGCAAGGCTCGAAGGTCCATTTGGTCGCTCCGCCAAACACTTCGATGTTGCTCTCTGTCCAGGAGAACACATCGCCAGTCGATGCTTTGCTATTGCAGGTTGCCAAGTTATAGATCTCGGTGATAGAAAGTTTCTTATTCCAGATATTTAAGTTTGCCAGCTCACCAACAAAGGCTTGTGTGGCATCAAAGCCTCCTCCCAGCGTGTCCTGTGAAACAAAGGGATGTTAAGCATTTCACTTGGGGGTTTTCACAGGACAGTTGCAAGGTTATCCAGACTAGTTAAGGTTTATAAGATGAAAAAACTCGGGGCTTTAATTTGTACAAGAAACACACTCTTGTTTAAGGTGGGATCCTCTTTATGGAGGACAAAAAGTGCCAGGATCCAAAAAGAAAGAGAGAAAATTGATCAAATGTAATCTTGAAAATAAATAAATGTATGCCTTTAGTTTCAGTTTATTTGTTAGTTTGTTTCAGTTTACTTCAGACACTTATGTTAAATTATGCAAATAATGAGCTGAGGGCTTGGCAAGTTTTGCCATATAGTTGATCACTGGCAGGCTCACACGCACGAGAAAACTACACTAACATTAATGAATAAAATGGGAAATAAAGTTGAAAAAGGAATTAATTCAAGCTAAAGACAAAATTAAAATAGAAATATCTTTTGTCCCATTTTAGGAATTAAATTATGCCTCCTTTTCTACAAATTCTTGCCATTTTTTATCTTCCATACTCCTGAAAATACTTGATCCAGGTAGAAAGCCAAAACTGCAGCTGGATTTCATTTAAGAATATGATTGCAGTATGGAGGATACATCTTGCTTAGTTTTCTCTGTAAAATAGATCTCAAATTATGCTTCTCTATCAAAATTCATGCCTTGCGCACACTGGAAAGCGTTAATTGACCACCTCTGCAGTGCCCCCATGGTCTCATTTCATAAATATTGCCACTTTTAATCTTTGTTCAAATTTAATCACATAATTGGTTGAGAATTATTTCCAAACAGGTGTAGGATTAAATGTCTAAAAATTAATATCCACCTGCTCTTGTCCCAGGACCAGCACACCCTCTGGTTTGATGGGGTGGTATGGTGCCAGATTTTCCCCGCTGCCCCGCTTCACTCCGTCCTGGAAGGCCTCCCACATCCCGTCACGGGTGGTCCACGTGATGCAGAGGTGATGCCATTTTCCATCGTTGATGAGGAATGGCAGTTTTGCAACCTGGAGCAAAGACATTTCGTAAGTTCCATTGTTCAATATGTCTTCCACACTTTGGTAGGACAGACTCGGCACATCGTGATGCCTTCCTGCTGAATCATTTCCCCCATATCACATATCTCCTCCTCTTCTATAAAAAGGTTGCTTCTGTTTCAAACAGCACCTATTTTAACTCAGCCTCCTGTTGTGTTACAGAGAAGCTGTCAGGTTACCCTGACTCATCCAAGCAGAAAGTATTGCAGCTTTCCCCAACTGTAAATTACTATTTTGATGTGTTACATACACTTCCTGCAAAGGTGAGAAACGTGTGAATTCACTTTGCTTCCAGGATAATAGCTTTTTCATTACCTTGTCATTGATGAGAATCTCCATGGGGTTGTTCCCCCACTCAATCAGCACCAGTTCATTGGCCTGTCCTGGAACTGCATAGGAGAAGGGGGTGCCCACCCCAGGCGAAGCATTGGACTTGATCCACAGACACACGGTGAAGGAGTACATCTCAGGAAGGCTCTTCTTTGCTTTGGCGTACATATAGTTGGTTCTCAGGGGGAAAGTGATCTGGAACTTATCTGTTGGTCGGGTGTCTTTGCCTGTTGATGAGATTACTGTTAGTTAAAGCACTAGTAGTGAGCATTTTATTCATATGTCTAGAGATAAATTACAGGAAAGCTGAACATCCATACGCCTACATACATTTTGTAAAACTATGGTACATGACAGAGTCTTTGAAAAGCAAAAGAAGCTGAGGGCTGACTAGTTTCATACAATCTTTTCCATCATGGTTCTTTGCACCATTGCGATCCCGTGATATTTTGTGTAAGATGGCTCTGTCTCCTCCCTCTCATTCGGTCTAACATACGCACGCGCGTTTGCACGTGTTGGAATTTGAACCGACCGTGGATATTTGCTCCAAAACGCGCCGGTGCGAGGCGCGCGACGCAAAGTTTCACTAATCCCCTTTGCAGAGGCTCATATACAAGCTGGATCTTCAGATTCTTTGAAAAACAAAAACTCAGCGAAGCAAAAGTGCAAACAGAGCCTGAGATATGCAAAGCAATGCAGCTCCCCTCACCACTCTCTCATATCTGTGCGCAATGTGATGGTTGCGGTAAAAAGGTTTCACATTGCCGCTGCTACCTGTTTGGGGTGGGGAGTTTTCTAAGGGATGTTACGTCCTTGAGCGTGAAACACAATTAAATTGCATCTAATCAGCTTTTAAATTGCCGTGGTTCGTTTTAATGCCGTGAAAGCAACACGGGGTCGAGCAGCTTTAAAGTCCCGTGCCCGTTGAAATCCAAACGCACCTTTCTCCAGGTCTGTTATCCGGTGGTGCAGAGAGGTGAGCGTGGACTCCACTCTGTTCCGCTGCTCGGTGTCATTCCTCGATCCGGATTTGGTCTCCTCTAACGTGTTGACCCGGGACAGAACTTGCTTCTCCATGTCATCTATCTTGTTTTGCAGCAGGTCTTTCAGGCTGTTTGCTTGCACGGTGTTATTCCCCCGGCTGTACTGCTGCATCGGACAGAATGAGACAGAGAGGGGGTTAAAGAAGTGACAGGGAAGACTTCTTTTTCTTTAAAGTCCCTGGAAGCTGTTTACTCTACTCACTGCCAAGCGCAAAGCTTTATCTTAAACGTGCTATTCGCTTGATTTTATAGGCTGCGGAACATTTCACTTTACACGGAGCTTCTCTCCAACAAACAGATAAATATGTTAGAAAACACATGTGGCCCCAAGTACAAGCTGCAGAAAGCCGCAGCAACACACAATCAACGAGTTAAAGAATATTATCCTTTAAGCTAATTAACTATGGAGGCTATTTAATTAACTTTTGATCTTGTCGGCAAATCACTCGCTCTGCTTTCCTACCTCTAGATTCTCCAGTCTCTGTTTGAGCGTCTGTAAAGTCTGTCCCAGCTGGGCCAGAGTATCCGTAGTGCCCCGAGATACATCCCCCATCGTGTTCTTCGACCCCGGCCGCCGACCGCCAGGTCCTGCGGCCGCAGGGAGGCTCTGGCTCTCGCAACGGCTCAACTTGGATGTTAGTTCCCTGATTGTCTCCTTTTGGTTCACAATGGTCTCCTTTTGCTGCAGCACCGTCTCCCGCAGCTGTATGATAGTGCTCTTCAGGTCTTCCGCCGGGCCGCTGTTTTGCATCGTAGCTGTGCACAAGTCCATATCCTTGGGCACTGACGTGCAAATAAACTGCGTCTGTCCGAAGTCTTGCCCGAGGCTCTCCACAACAACCAGGCAGGAAAGTAGAAAAAGTTTCCACGAGAATCCCTCCATGGTTCCAGTCATGCGTCAGGGATTGAGTGTGAGAGAGAGTGGTGTCTCCGAGATTTCAGCACCACGGAGCTGTCCACTGAAGCTGTGAGACTCCCGCTGCTGTGTGCGGCTTATATAGCGGACAAACCAGCGCAGATTCACTGCATCACTGAGGGGAGGCAGCGGGTTCTGCCAAGCCCACAGAGTCCAGCCCCTTATTTAAGGTCGTATTCACTCTGTCCTACCACTTACAGTGGCAGAGAGTGCGTGTACACCACAAAGTGAGATGAGATTGGGGAAGAAGAAGAGGAGGGGATGCAAAACGTTTCACGTGAAGTCTCAATCACTTGTCTTCAGTCTACTGCTAACAAACCTTCAGAATAACGTAACGTTAAATAAAGGGTAAAACCAGTCTCCAGTTTTCTGTCACGGTTGTGATTTGATCTTAAATTGAAATGATTGAAATAACAGAAACATTATTTTCACTATTTTAACCGTTTATTGAATAAAAAAAAAAGGATGAAGTGATGATATGTAATGTGTAAATATCTCTAACTCTCGAAACCTTGTTCATTAACATTTATAGTTTCTGGGCACTAAGAATATACATAAACAGGTGACAGTATATTAATTAATAGTAGAAACATAACATAAGAAACAAAAAAACACAACACTCAGTCAAATAGAATTTCTGATCCGTTTTTAATGCCTTTATTTGAGGTAAAGGAATCTTTTTCTGGAAAGTTAAGCTATTCCACATTTTTGACCAAATATCATTTTTACTTTACTTTAGAGCTTAATAAGATTTTAGTAACAAATTTTGCATTTCATTTACTTATATAACGGAGGATGTTTTTATTGAACAATATATTATTTTCCTTTTAAAGCCTTAAGTTTAATTTTGAGTGATCTCATTTTATTTTAATTATCGCATTCTTTCTTAACTGTGACATCAAAGTTAAAGATTATTGAATTTTGTTAAACTGCAGAGAAATTAAAAGGCTGAGCTGAGCTGTACAAGGGACACGTCTCCACTCACTTCAGCACCCTGTGCACCATACAACTGTCTGCGCTTCACGCTCATCCAATGCGCGTTTGTGAATGCGAAATTATCAGTCCACCTTAAATGAAAACAGCTCTCCATCCTTCAGAAAAGTCTGTCCCACGGTTAGAGACCCCACCACAACCTCTCATTTTCTCACCCGCCCTCTCTCCCTCCCTCTCTCCCAGTCTGTCTTTTTGGCACGCGCGCTGGCGTCGTAAAACCGACTCCACTGGTGTCCAGAAATGTACTCCACGGTGCAGGTTCTTCAGTGACTTTAAAGTATAACAGCCTTGTTCACATCCCCAAACAACACGCTGTCAGAGTGTATTTTCCTTTTTGTTCACTGTAACAAAGTGTGCACCGCAGCAGCCACTCGAAGCCTGACAGAGACGCGCTTTGGGCTCGTCTGATGTGATGATAGCAGTTATGTTAAATCTCACCACTACAAGAGCGGAGGCGCTAAAAGGAAAGTCAAATGTTTCCAAATAATTAATCAGACTGTTGCGTAACCACCCCCGCGGCTCTCACACGAAAAAATAAGATGCACAGCGAGCAACACTTAGCACAGATCATGTTGCGATACCAAATCGCCAGTGATACGTGCAGGGTGAGGATGAGGGTTTAAAAAAGCAATCACGCAAATTTCCACTTTGGCATTAGAAAATTAAATGATATTTATGCAACACAAGCAGGTTTGTTCTCATGTATGAAACGAATTTGTTTCTTCACACCAAGTGTGGAGGGCTGAACTGAAGAAATGAATACATACAAAGATAGAGTACTGAGCACAAATCTGGAGCCACTCCCCGTGGCTTTACATTTTGTTTCCAAAGAGCCAGACTTACCTATAACTTTTAAAGTGGTCTTGAGCAAGTTGTCACCCGTTTTCACTCCAGTCCTTTTACTTAATCACTTTCAGAGGATAATTTTCTTTGTTAAACTACTTGATACTTAACTGACCTACGACTCATTCAAATAGGAAAAATCATAAAGAAAAAAAGCTCAAGCAAACACCTGAAACAGGACCTAAGAGCTGTATCTGGATCTGCAGATGGTCAAGCTATTGTTCACTAAAGCAACATAAGAAATGGCCTCAGTGGAAGGATGGCTGTCCAGAGGCCATTCTAAGGGACGTTCTAAGGGACGGGTAAAAAGGAGAAAATACTGAGGTATGTCCAATTACACACAAGATGGAACAGAAATCTGTGGGAACAAGTCTGATGGAGGAATGAATTGAAATGTTTTTTGGTTTTTTTTTTGTTCAAAGCCTGTATTTGTATAGTGCTTTGTATAGTGCTTTACTAGTCCCTAAGGACCCCAAAGCGCTTTACACATCCAGTCATTCACCCAGTCACACACTGGTGATGGCAAGCTACATTGTAGCCACAGCCACCCTGGGGCGCAATGACAGAGGCGAGGCTGCCGGACACTGGCGCCACCAGGCCCTCTGACCACCACCAGTAGGCAACGGGTGAAGTGTCTTGCCCAAGGACACAACGACCAAGACTGTCCAAGCCGGGGCTCGAACCGGCAACCTTCCGATTACAAGGTGAACTCCCAACTCTTGAGCCACGATCAATATTTACAGAAGATGTTGGGAGAAAGGAACAACAGTGAGTGTCTAAGTTTCACGTGTTAATCATGGTGGAGGCCCTGTCTTAATTTGGGGCTGTATTTCAAACAGTAGTTTGGGGGTTTTGTCAAATTGGATGGAATTATAAACACAAAAAAGTACCATCAGACTCTGATCTGCCATGCAATACCGTCTGAAAAGCTTCATTTTCCAGCATGACAATGATCCCAAACACAATGCCAATGCAATAAAAGTATTTCTGGATGGGAAAAAACAGAATGGGAACACTTATCAGTCATGGATCGTCGTGATTTCACGTGGATAGATAGATTGAATTCTGGCAGTTTGGTCGTTCAGAAAAGAAACTACTGAAACCAAGCACACTGAAAGAAGAAAAGGTTATGTGCATCGACCGAGGTTAGTATGTGTAAAGACACAGAGGCGAGTTTAACCTTTGTTATCACAATTATTATCAACTATAGGCTCTCCTTAATTTGCATTTTAAGTGAAACTCGGGGTCTTGATGACATTTTTTATTAAATAAAAGGATCATCGTTTAAGTAGAAGCTCACTATTTTGAAACTATCGTGTGAGTAAAAACAAGCCCAGTCTCGCACCTGAACGCCCCTCACTTCCTTTTCCCACCTCTGGTTAGAACACCGGGTCACAGCCATCGACTAACTAAACAAGAGTCCAAACGCACAAGTCGCAGGTTTGCTTCCAACCCGCCTGCTCCGACACAAATATCCGCTCCGTCTCTGTCGCATCGGTGTAGTTGAGCTCTGCGTAAAACGCAGCCTTTTTAAGCAGCCTTTAATTTGAACTCTGCTGCATTTCAAGAGGTTTTTTCAGACTTTTATATGACGCCGCGGCAGCCGTCGGCTAAGGTGGGATGAAAATTGACCCAACAGTCCCCTTTAATTTGTTTAATTATCGATCCAACGCGTTGTAATCAGCAAGGTGCCAAGATGAAGGAGAGAAAGAGCAGATATAACAAATGGTTAATGGCAGGGTCTAATTGCTGAGTTGCAGGACAAGCAGAGTAACAAATTCTCCTTATCTCAGCGCATGCACATTAAAGACCGAGCGCTTATTAGCGCTCAGAGTGAGAGCGGCTGCGGATCAACAAGTAATGCCTCATTCAGTGTTTTCAGCCACCAGCAGCGACGCAGTGCTTGTTTACCAAATGAGAGCAGATTGAGCAGCTTTAAAAGCTCTTGATGTGCAAGAGTTAATGTTAATGACGCTGCTTTTCTTCCCACTGTACTGAGAGGTTACACTAGAAGGGACGACTGCTTATCACATTTATCTGTTCAGTATTCATCTCCTGTCCCACGCATTAAACCATTCTGCAGCACCATATGTTCAGCTATGATTCCCCCCATCCTCGCTGTGTGCCTGCCACTTACTCTGCTGCAACTCCCATAAAACTGATTTAACTAGCTGTCCAGTTAGTTTTTCATTGAGCTTACCAAAACCTACGAAACTGTAGCAGGTGGAATTCGTTTTTTCTGTTACTTTATACTTCCTGAAAGTGAAGCATTTAGATGGAACTTGATATTTCACAGCTAGATTTACATATTTTCTTCAGTTTTTGAAGAGGAGTTTTGACCCATTCTTCCTTGCAGCTTGCTCTGAGCACAAGGTCAGATGTGGCAGTGCATGAGCCAGCAGACCAAGCTGGACTCCAGGGGCCGGTATGGAAAAGGGCTGAAATCCATAATGATCAGTCTCTCAGGTTCACTGAATAATGCAAAGCTTTATAATAGAACCCACTCTCTAATGGTAGAGATAAATAAGGACCATTTTGCACACTGGCAGGCAAAACGCCTGCTTATTTATCCAGCATCTGCAATAGCAAAACAGAGAGCAGACGTAGGGAGGGTGGCATGAGGGTGGGTGTGGTAGTGCAGCACAAGCAAAACAAGAAGGCAAGAAGGGGGGTTCATGTTGGTGCAATCTGAGTGTGTTGGGTATGATTTGTCTGTCACCTCTGTGCCACATCTGAGCACTGTTTATACTGCTTCTCTTTGTTCAAAATTCTCATTTCACAGCTTGGAGGAAGTGTATTTTCAGTTGCAAATCTATTAACTTTCCTCCTTTGTTTGCTCTGTCCAGGTTCCCAAAGTAAACTTTGTTTTTCCCCTCCATGTGCACACTCCACTACATCCCTTCTGACTGCGGGGAATTCAGATGTGCTGCCAGCTAACTGAAGCCTCAGTGCTGAAACTCCAGTGTCTCTGCCACTGCTACACTGATGTCTCCATTTCATCACATCTCACCATCCCACCAGGTAGGGGCTCTCTGATGGGATGCCTGCACTGTGGAGTAGTCTGCTGTTATGCATGTACTCCCACCAGGACAGCTGGGAAGAGTGGAGGACAAGAGTGGAGCAGAAAAACGCCAAAGAGTCTGTCTCTGCTAACAGAGGTAGTTTTATTTTATGCAGACACACACACACTGACAAACTAAACATTATAAACCGTGCAAATTATAAATTCTTCCGCATGCCTGTATGCAGATGAAATACAAGACTAAATAATTTGGCTTTGACCTTCAGCTCTATGATCTACTTCTTATAACATTGTTTTATTGACGTTCGCACACACCGGAGGGTCGTTCAGTAACTTACGCCTCTCTTACTAAAACCCAAAGTGACATAAACAAATACCGGTGGCACAAGGCGTTCCACTGGGCTCTGAGCTAATCTCATCATAATTCTCCAAAGCCTGCACATTAACGCTCTCGCTATGACAGTGCTGTTCATCAAGCTGCTCGCGTTGGCCTCGTTGGACTTGCTCCAGAAACAACATTTTACCCCATTAGGCCTTTACCTCGACAAGACTGAGGCCAAAATAGGAGGGAGGGGATGTTTAGTCTTCAGCATAAGACAGACTGAAATGATGGTCCTGTTTTTATTTTTAGAAAATAGGTTGGGAAGAGGGCGATGTTTCAGGTGCTAGATGAGTTTCTGTTTCCAGTGTTGTATTGGGCAGAGGGATTTTAAAGCGTGTGCTTAAAACAAACTACAACAAGAGCAAAAACAAAGCGTCTTGATAGGGTGTTGGAACCGCCCGTGCAGGCAGAACAGCTTCACTGCCCTCTGTGCTTTATTAACCGTCCAAATCTCTAGAATAAAAATCTCTAAAATTGGACTTCTACACTAACCACAGTTTTGAACCGTGATGAACACCATGTTCAAGCAAGTGCACATGGCAGCAGGACAACCGAGGTCACAGATCTATGATTGATTTTGTAATCATATCAGCAGACCTGGAGTCATATGTTGTAGACACTTTGGTAAAGACAAGAGCAGGGCTGGAGGACAAGGTCAAGGGTGGATGCTGCACAAATTTGTCTGGTAGAAGTCCTAGTGTGGAAGATCTTTAATTCCCATCTCAGACAGCAGAAACAGGGAGCATGGGTGCTGGCGCCACCATTTGCAAACTTTTTTTTTTTAATGTCATCAGGACGCTACAGCACAGAGCAAACACCATTGCCACAGACACAGCTGTCAGGGAAACAAAAGAACATCATATCAAGAAGGACTTGAGTAAATGTTGTTATCAAAGCTGGACATTTATCGAAGCTGGGAAGGCACCAGGAGAGAAGGACAACTGCTGCCTAACTGAAAACCCTCAGTGATCCCCTATTTGTTAACAGTAATGCATTTTCTCTAACACAGAGTCTCTGTGGCTTTTAAACCCCAAAACACGCTGCGCCAAAAATTGGTCCACCCTGAGGATCAGGTCCCCCAACACAAAAAGAGTAATAAAGTGTACGCTGTTAAGTTCCAGGAGGATTGCCAGGATTTATACATCGGGGAACCCAAACAACCTTTGACTAAGCGGATGGCACAATACAGAAGAGCTAACTCGTCAGGCCAGGACTCTGCAGTCTATTTACACCTACAGGCCAGTGGACACTCTTTCAGTAATGGGGATGTGCACATCCTGGACAGGGAGGAATGCTTGTTTGAACGAGGAGTCAAGGAGAAAATTTACATCAAAGGGGAAAGACCATCTCTGCATCGAGCAGGTGAATGGTACTCACGGCCACTGATCAGTGGTCATGATCATTTGCATATTAACGATCATGAAACTGACCTCACAGCCCATTGTTAGTCAGCTGTGCTGGTTTCAGTCATTATGCAAATGTACCGTTTATACGGTTGGGGACTCCTGCAGTCAGCTGAGACTGAAGAAATGTTTCTCCCCCTGAAAAGCCACATCCAGACGAACAGAATCAACTTTTGGGACAAAAATTATAGTTCAATAAAATTGTCAAGGGACAGAATGGATGGAGTTTTTTTCATCTATATCTCAACATCTTGTTTACATCCACATGTGCACATTTTTCCTAAAAAAGATTCAATAAGAGTTTCAAAACAGCACCAAAATGAAGAGTATGTACGAGGGAGGCTTGCACCTTTATTACAGCTCACTGTATTTCCCCTCACAGAGGTGACTTTTTCTCTGCTTTTTAAAATGTTACAACTCCAAAACTCAAATGCTTTTAAAGCTAACCCACTTTCAAGTGTACGGTTGCATCATCCAGGTAGAAATAAAAATTAAGCCTTCTAAAATTTTACACAGTGCCATAATGGAGCGACAGTTCTCACAGCCTTAAAGACAAGCTGAAGCGCTTAGTGTTTAGTGGCAGAGCAAGGACATCACTCTGTGGGAGCAGGTGTGTTTTAGGACTCAATAACATCGTGAAGATGAAACCCTGTAAAGCAGAAGGGTTTGAAGTGGAAGTGAGTAATAGGGAGAGCGAGCTCTCTGCACATCCCCTCTCAATTATATCAAGTGACCAAAGTATCTCCTTGTAAACTACAACATTTTCTGCCCTAGCCTTCCTTTGTGCTGGGTTATTTCTCCCCAAAGGAGATTAAATTTTGACTGAGGTTGAAAGGAACCTAGTTTACAGAGAAGGAAAATAGCGAGAAGGAAATTTCATCAACACTTAATTTAGGAGAGGCATGAAACATGGCAACAATAAATTAAAATAAAAAAAAGCAATACCTGTTTTTCCTTCGTTACAAAATTCTTTCAAATTAAAAGCTTCTTAGCAATGTTGTTTTCTGTCAAGTTTGTGTACAAGTTTGCTTTTCTTAAGTGTGTATGTTTTTTCCAAAGAGGAAGTAGGAGCTTTTATTATATATCACACCTCCGTAAGGAGATCGTTATCTACACTGTGAATTAAAACAGTGTTTTACATTCATATTTGGTTTGGCTGGATTTTTCTAGTCTAAATTATTCATGATGTTGAAGCAACGCTTAGAGATCCCAGCGTTGTACCACACGGTTTATTTATATACAGCAAATCAGCCGTGGCGTTGTGCTGCACATGAATAATATATATGCATAGGGTTTTTGATGAGTGCTACTGTCGGCTGTAGGCACGTTCAGGCTCAGAAACCTCCTACTTAATAGCCAGAATGTCTCATTAATTCTCGGTACAAATAAAGTGAGATCTCCAGATGCTGCTGCTTTTCATTGGAAATCACACATTTAGGGAATAAACCATGTAACAATCCTTTTTAGCTAATACATGCCAGTTCTGCTTAACATTTCTCACATTTTACACTTGCGCACAGCATGTCCTGTTAAACCCTCCAAGTTCAGTAAATGTACATTTTCTCTTTATGAGCATTTGAGGCTTCCAGTGAATACAAGTGAGCCAGAGCCATCTGAGTGTGAGAAGCAGCGTCTCTTGAATCAGTGTGATTCGTTGCCTTTTTGTAGCTTTGATGTTGCACATAAGGCCACTTGACATTCTCCCTCCTTCTTTCTGAAGTGCTCACTCTGAAGCCCAGAACAGAGGACAGCTGACTGCTTTGTTAGATGATGCATGTCTCATTAGCCTTTATTGCAGCCTGCCAGGCACAACTTTATCTACCAATTCATTTACCTACAGTCACATACAATTCTAAGGTTTTATGAAAAGAGCATACTAAAAAAAAGGACTAATTTGGTCCCTCGCAGGTCTTTAAATTAGGTAAATAGAACCTCAGATGAACAGTATTAGGTGACACGCTGCAGTGTGCTGTTAGGTTGAAAGAAGCAGTGTGTGAAAAACTAAGTTCATCCTATAATTCAGTCATTTGTAGCACCACATTTAGCTGCATTAACTTTAATCTTCTCTGTTTGACTTTATGAGTCTCTCACACTGTTCTGCAGGAAATTTGGCCGCCTCTTCTTTACAGCGATGCTTCGGTTCGTTGAGATTTGCAGGCATTTATTTATGCACTGCTCTCTTGAGGTAACCTTCACAACATCCTGATTCTTTTCTTTTTCAGCTGTTTTGCTGCAGATTTGCTGCTGTGCTTAGAATCATTGTCCTGCTGCATGGCTTAGTTTCAGCCAGGCTTTAGCTATCAGACAGCTGGCCTCACATTTGACTCTGGAATACTTTGGTATAGAGAGTTTTTTTCCAAACTTTGGTGGACAAATCAAAGTGGAGATGTTTGCACGGTGCAGACATTATTCCAGAAGTCTTGTGGTTTGTTTGCAGTTTCTCTAAGTGTTGCACGGTCTGACACTGGGGTAAGCTGGGATGTTCACTCCCAGGAAGACCGTTTTGAATGTTTTCAACTTCTGAACAATCTTCATCACTGTAGAATCACCAACTTCAGATTGTTTAAAAATAACCCGTCAATCCGGTTATTAACCCATGATAATGCCCCGAATCTTTTGAGTTATCATATTTATCCCCACCACATTCAGACCCATAACAGAGACACACACTACTCTGGTGTCAGTCAACAGCTGCAGGGTATCTCCTCTGGCACCATTTGCACAGGCAGGTTTAACCCATAGAGCAAATAAAATGAAATGAATAAAATGATAGACTTGACATGAAAACTAAGGACTAAAATCACTTTACAAAGAAATCAGAAAAACAACACAAACTAAAAATGCTGGGATGAATGACCCAGAACAATGACACCACTATTGTTTCTAGTGTGGAGATGTTTGTGCGCCAGTTTGCTATCAGAGTTGAGCTGTACTTAATTTCCAAAATTATCCCAAAATACAAACACGTTTACATGTGCTGTGTTCGAAATGTGCATGACATCTTGCTGAAATACAAATCCAGGACTGAATGATTGATTCAAATTAATTTGTTTCCCTTTGATTGTGAACACAGGACACCTGCACATTTAGAAAGATTAATTTCCCCCCCAAACAAATACACAAAGGTAACCTGACGTCAGACAGAACTGTGAATATATTAAGCTCTGATTGTCGAGTGTGAACCAGGCAATCATAAGAAAGGACAGTAGAGAAAATGGGATTATATTAAATGTAAAAGACTAAAATAATTACTTGAAAGATGCACAGAATGACTGAGAATCATTGCTTTATATTCCAGTATATGCTGAATTGTTACCAATTTTTATATTATGTAAAGGTACAAACTGAAGAAACCTATGCTCATGCCCACTCACAACAACTCTGTATTAATGACTCTTCCCCCCCAACTGGTGACCAAAACCATGCCGTCAAACTGCCCCCCACAGCCCAACAGCGTTAGTCGATCTCCTCCCAGATTCATTTTCCCTTTAATATGTCACCCGTCTGCATTCATCCATCCTTTTATTGCTGCTTGTATGGCTTTGTTAGATTCATTCAGTTCAGTTGATGATTCAGTGCCCTTTCATAATACAAGCACCATCTCAGTCAGCTGAAGTGGTCTGTACTGCTTTGCTCTCAGACCCGAGTACTCCACTCCGCCTACACCTCTCACAGTGTTGGGGAAGGTGAGCCGCAGCTCACTGTTGTTCAGTGTTATGGTAAATGCTCCTCACGCTTGTTGTGTGAGTTCGTTCAGCTAACAAGTATGAACATGTGGCTCTGAGTGCTCATCGCTTGCCTGTGTGTGTGCGTGTGTGGGTCAAAGTTGCCTTTTCTGTGGATGCGACAAGTGC
Source organism: Simochromis diagramma (assembly GCF_900408965.1). Taxonomy (NCBI): domain Eukaryota; kingdom Metazoa; phylum Chordata; class Actinopteri; order Cichliformes; family Cichlidae; genus Simochromis; species Simochromis diagramma. The sequence continues at coordinate 833,854 of NW_024386885.1, forward strand.
CAAACTGAAGTGGCACAAATCTTTCCACTGGCTGCTCTGTCAAATACAAAGTGACATCACCATTACTGAAGACATCACTTCAAAACTCAAGGTCACGGTCAATTGGCCCTTATCTCCCTCTTCTTCTTCTCCCACTCTCTTTTTCACGTGTGCATGCTGTCACGTTGTCTGTTCAGTGTAGTAATTATCATCCAGTATCCAGAAAATGGTGACGCCAGAGTTGTGTTGTTCCCAGTGCGAATAGTTGGGAGCAAAAATAATTCTAGAAAAATAAATGAACTTCCCCTGAGAGTGAAATATCACTTTTTAAACTGCTGATGCCAAATATCAGGTTCATTTTTGCTGGTAGGAAGACACACGATAGACACACACATTCATTCAGTTAACCGAGTGTTGTCTGATTTCACATGAACTCATTGATCAAGGGGAAAAGGAGACATGTCTGGAGGATGTGTGCTCCATGATGCCTGCATACGGTCATGAATGAATAGGTACCCGTGTATGTGGTGATCGATTATCTTGTCAGCACAAGCTGTTGGCAATTACAGAGAAGCTGCATGAACACAGAGGTAATTCACACATCCCTCAAATTATTGACAAAGCTGTTTAGTAGGTTTTATGTCAGATGGAGTCACATTTAAAATCCTGCCTCTAAAGTGTTTCTGTAGCCCAGGTGCCAAACTTCTGCGTGAGTGACTAAATGCTGCCGTAAAGATGGCACTGAATAATCCGTGTACATGCTTAAGATGGCTAACATATTTATACAGCACTATATTTGTTTCATCTAAACACCTCATTTTATGTGTCCATTCAATCCTCCTCCAGAAATGGAGAGGCCAAGTGGGCAGAACCTACCCAGGGCTGAGGGGCATCAGGGGGAACTGTGCGTCAGTCAATTCAGTTAATGTTTAAAAAACAATAGAAGGTGCAGTTGTGCTACATTTCACACTTACTTTCATCTAAGGCCATAATGGCTCATTTATTTAAATGCCTGCTGCCATTGAGTCTTAGTCCCCTGCCCAGGGACTCAAGGTGAACGAGGTGACGTCAGTTCCTCAATGAGGTGGGAGGAGCCAAAGATTAATACCTGAGAGGCGGACTCAACAAGGAGCTAAAACTCGGGGTCATCACATACGAGCTTAACTTCTTATCTACCTGGACTGCTGGCACCGTCGAAGCTTAATTTTTCAGAGATGGTAAGTGATCTCAGCAGGGACAAAATACAACAAAATGATGGGTACATAATGTTATGTGGATATATTACAGTAAGGTCTCTTTTGGGGTCCTCAGTGAATTTTTGCTGCAGGGCTCCAATGTTGCTTTATTTACTGCTGTTCACTGAAAAGTGAGAGAAAAATTCATTTTTATACAAACAGATTTGTTTTGTTTGTTCTTCGGGGGACTTACAAATTTAATTAATCACCATGTAAATTGCTTAATTTGTTATTTTTGAATTAGTTGATGAAGCATATCCCGTAAATCAGACAAAAAGGTACATTTTAACAAAAACCAAAGCATTTATTTATCCATTAATGTATACATTCATTGGTTAGTTACATTGTAATTTTGGTGAAACAACTATGTGAGGTGCAGAGAAACATCAGAAATCAGTGTTTAACTTTGACCGCCTGGATTAATACAAGAATAGAGGAAAGTGGGGGTTTTCACAGCTACGTACATATTTATGTGTTTGTTTTTTGTTATTATTGAAATTTTAAGAATGAGTTTTGTATAACTGCCCCCTTCAGGCACACTTAGGAACTACATACTCAAACTTTGTAAAACTTTAAAAACAGATGAATTTATTTTATTCATACATTAATTCAGTTTCCTTGTAATGTTGGAAAAGACCCAAATGCAACTATTTGTGGCGTAAAGATACAGCAGTCCTACTAACCAAAACCCTATTACAGAGTCATTATAATATGAACATGAGCGTTTACATCGGGGTTCGGGTGATTAATTGAGTAATTCCAGTAAACGCGAGTGATTGGTTGAGTGAAATCCGGATGAAACGTTGGACAAAAGAGGTGAAAAGAAAGCCTGACACATTTCAGTGTTATGCAAATAAAGACGGGCCTCGTCCTTCAGCTCCACTGGCTCAGCGGTGCAGAAAAGCCAGGTTTTCACAGACTCGACGATTTCTTTCAAAGCAGCACATCCACTGACTATTTTCTTCAGCATGACCTGCACTGAAAGCCATGCTGACTCCCAGAACACCGCTTTCATCACCGAACATGTGAGGTTTCAAGGTTTTTAGAAAAGAAAAAAAAAGGGTAGCATCGAAATGTGCTGCCAGGAGGCCATGAGAGAAGTTTGTTAGGTGATATTAATTACTTGTGAGTGCTTTAGACCTCAATTAACCCCACCCACTGTCTGAGAAGAGACAGACAGCGCAGATCAGTGCGCGCAGAGCTGCATCATGTGTGATATATTCGAACCTTGTAAATATCTAATGTAGATATGACGCCATTGACTTCGAAAACATGCTGAATTAAACATTAGGTCTGTACTATTTAAATAGTTTTCGTTCAAAAAAGCAACATTTTTAGGAATTTAATAAAAAGAAAAGGAAAATAATTTTTTTCTAACAAGGACATGCAAGTTGAAAGTTTGTGATTTCTATTTGTTAGACCAGGGCCGGATCAACTCAAAACAAGGCCCTAGGCAAAAATTAGCTTATGGTCCCCCCCATTATGTTTAAAGTTCAAAATTGACTTTCTTGTAAGTAGTTGATTGTTCATCCCAAATGTATTTAACAATCTACAAAACAATATCACAGAAATCACCCTTCCTTATGCAGCACATGGAGATAACAATGGATTTATTCATAAAAAGTGCTTGCAGGAGTATCTCAAAAATAAAACTATGAAGACACTAAAAATAAATTTCCTGTTGTTGTAAACTATTTTTTGCAAAAAAAAACCAAAAACGATTTTCAATTTTTTTGTAGTTTATTGCACTTTTTTGCAATTTATGTAGTTACTATGGACTTAATGCATACATATTATTAAAATATGGGCTGTAACAGTTATATTGATGTATAGCAACTTGAAATGCTCCCAAAAATGAATGGCACTACAGCATGTAAAAATATAAAGTAAGCTCTGGCGGCCTTGGTTCTATGGTAGGTCTTAAAGGGTTAAACACGTGTTCATTTGTTAAAATTAGCCCACTTTTGAATGAAACGGACAAGTTTCGGGAAAGTTAAAAAAATGGTAGTGAGACCTGCTGTGATGTATGGTTTGGAGATGGTGGCATCAAGAAAATAATAGGTGGTCATGTAGTGCAGGAGTATGTCTGTGAAGGTTCTGAGTCACCCAGGTCATCGTAGTCTAAGAAGCTTGGAAAGAAAAGCGTCTGGACTTCTTCAGGTTTCCTTGAAGGCGTTTCAGACCAGCCACACACTCGGACAAAAACTGGTTTATCCGAAAGACAAAACTCCTAAGCACAAACTTAACAACATAGTGTTTGCTGTACAGTGTAGCGAGGAATGCTCAGACCTCTACATTGGAGAGACCAAACAGCAATTTCATAAACGCATGGCACAACATGGAAGAGCCACCTCGACGGGACAAGGCTCGGCTGTCCACAAAGGTCACTCTTTCGATGATGCCAATGTTCACATTTTGGACCAAGACAGATGGTTTGAAAGAGGAGTGAAAGAAGCCATCTATGTCTGCTGTGAATGACCATCTTTGAACAGAGGTGGTGGTTTACAACACCAACGGTCTGGCATCAATAATCCAGTTTTGGGATCCTTCCCAGACGCTTTAACGCCCACTCACATCCTGGGCCATTTGACCTCAGTAAATTACATGATAGGGTGGGGCCAGGTTTCACCATGGGTTCACCCTAAACCTTGGCTGATTGTGACCTAGACGAGTTTTCACACCTTGGCTCAGTGTGATTAGGCAAGAGGAACAATAGGGGCTCCATGACCCTCTTGGGGGCTCAAAATCTGAGACTCTCAACCAATTGCTCTTAGAACTGGAGAAGCTTCTCAGGTGAAACATCGTCAAAGAAACTTGACAAAGTCCAGTCGCTTTTCTTTCCAAGCTCATTAGACTAGTGAGTATTTACTATCTTTATTTTCACTAGATGCAGACATATTCAGCAAAATACTTCTTCAAATAATTTTTTTTAAAGAAATACTCATTAAAATTTACCAGCTGCTCTTTTTACCCTTGTTCTAACATCGGTGTCTGTGTGTTATAACAGTGTGGCACGCCTTTTCACTTGGAGGATGACAGCCGCTGCAGGAAGCGAAAAAGAGTCTGCTCTGTTCAGCCTGGATGCGCCCTTATCAAGGTAACGCTTGAGCTTACTGTCCGGGACACTGATCAGTAAAAGATCTGAGCATCTTTTCCAGCTGTGAAAATATCTAAATAAAAAAAAAAGTGCAAAAAAAACCCCCAATATAATAACTTCATTGCTTTATACTTTTAAAATATAGGATTCATTAATATTATTTACTTCCAACAGATGCAGATAATATGTGACCAGGCTTGCACGACAAAACACTCTTTATTTGATTATTGTTCTTTTTAAAATTCCTTTTTATTCAACACTTGTTGTCACTTTAACCTTATTCACCCTTAATTCTAACATGGACCTGTTTGTGCTGTTGCAGTGCGGCAAGGCTTTTTACTTGGAGGACAATACCCGCTGCAGGAAGAGGAAAAGAGTATCCTCTTGTCAGGAAACCACTGGAGCTGGCTGTAACAAGGTAATAGCTGCTCTTACTGACTGAGACAGAGTGGGCATTCTAAATTCAGATAAATCTGGAAAAATAAACACCCATGTGGTCTTAGAATAGAAACAAATAAAACAAAGTCATTAAATTTGACACAATCTGCTCTTCGCTTCTTCCAGGTCCAGGATTTCATCCCAGAGGCCAAAGCTTCCAGTTGTCCTGACCTCCATCAGGTCATCACTGTAACACAACTGAGCACTGCTGCTCTGACACCTGCGCAGACCCAAGGATTCGCTGAGCCATCGACTACTTCTCCTGTCCAGGATCTATTTCCCACTCCTCAGGCCTCTCCCACTGAGCTGAGCCCCGGTGGTGTCCTGGAGCAGAGAGAGACACCTCTGTTGATCCATGGATACACCGTAGAAGAGTATCAGAAGATCTACCACTCTGTAGTGGATGATATGCTCAAGTAAGTAGATTTTTATTAAAATAAATAAAAATCTGTCTCATAGATACTTTACCCAATTTAAATAGAAAATAAGAATAATGGGAAATTCTTCTTTATTTTTTGTGAAAAATTAACTAAGACAAATTCTCTCATATTTTTTTCAAATCTGAAACAATAAATTTGTGTGTGTTCCTGTCTTACAGATATAAAAATGGGCGGCCCCGGCCATATACTGTTCAGCTTGGCCGTATCATAAAACAGCGCCTCTGGGAGAAACTTAACCGTCCACAAATTAGTTTACAAGAGGGTGATAGTGGACTACTGATGGTCAGTGAATTACATGAAGACGAAGTTTATCCTCCTCTTATAGAAGTGGACATCTCACATGAACCGGATCCCCGGGAGCCTTCTCGGGGGAAAAAAGCAAAACGTTGCTAAATACAAACATGTAGCAAAAAATCAAACTGTAAATATTGATCAAAAGACTCAAAAAGACTGAACTCAGCTGTAAATATTAAACAGACACAGGCTTGACCTTGATGCAAGAAAAAACTCTGGCACAAAGCTGAACTGCGACCTCTGACATCGAGTTACATCTCAGTCTCCACCTACAGCAGCAAACTCCACATTCTGCCTCATGCATCATAAGTGAACCCAGCCTTCCATCAACATCTTTCAGGAGCCAACCACAGCCTCAGTTTTTGCCACTTCCATCCAGCAGCTTCCGAAGCCTGACCCGAAACCCGCGGCTTCTCCCAGTGCACAATTTCCACCTTTGTCTGCAGCCGCAGTTGATTACAGCAGCTTTAAGCCACCAGCTCAGACTCAAGCCTTAAATGGCAGCATCCAGCGTGAACCCTGATTCTTGCAGTCTTTTCCAGCAATCCTCAGTCTCCGCCAGCAGCTGCTGCCTGAAGGCTAAAACATCCTCTGCCTGAAGATTCAGATAGTTTGTGATGCTGCGACAGACTGTTTCAGATCCCTGTCCTCCACCTTCAACCTCCAGGTGTAACTACAAGCTTCAGTGCCATCTGAAGCCTGAGAAAGTGTCTGCAGCATCTATACATTGTGCAATTTCACCTGTAGCCTTTAGAAGGATTTTTTTAAAATGATGTTCCCTCTCCCTCAATGTAAAGGCTCTGAAAGCAAACAACACCCTCCTCTGACCGTCAGCCTGCATCCCACATCCACTGAGTGTGAGATAACTTTTAAATGACGACAGCGTGTTTAAGGTTTTACCTCGACATGATGAATATGTAATGTGTTTTCACTTTTTTTCTGATATGATGATTGGATGTTTTTAACCAAACATCAAGCTGTTGCCTGGGCTCCCCACATCACTGAGCAGACTTGAAGTCTGGGGACCAGAATTGCAGCTCGAGGAAGTGGACAACCCGCTGTGTAGCCCAGCAGACATATGTACAGTCTCTGGGGGAAAATCACTGCTCTGGGAAGCACTCACTCTGCAACCTGTAGTGATAATCAGCATAATCATCTCCACTTTCTTGAGATGTTTTTTTTTTAATGTGGAAAATGTATTTTGCAAATAAAACAATGCGTGTGAAAAAGAGTTGTAGTTGATTTTCTTTTCTTTCTAGTGCATCAGGTTCAAATATTGTTTGCATAAGACTACACACTATGTACACCTAAACTGACATGGACGTGCATATTTTTTCCAACTAAAGTCAGAAAAGGATTTTTGATTTTCTTATATTATATTGAAAATATGTTAAGTTCTTGTGTTGTATTATTAGTCGGGATTTAGTCGAGTTTTATTCTAGTTTTTGTTTCATCTCTGTCTCCTGATTTATGAGTCTTTTTCTTGTCCTCATTGTTTTACTTTTAGTTACACCCATGCTCTCATCTCCCTTATCGGTTCTCATGTGTCTCCCCATGTGTTTTATGTCTATGTCTCAGTGTTTCCTGTTTTATTTTGAAGAGTCTGGTGTTTCCATGTTCATTGTGTTTTGTTTTGCTTCGCCTGTGGTGTTAATCCCAATCGGTTGTTTCCCCGTGTGTTTCCACTTCCCCTGGTCACCTCCTATGTGTATTTAGTCTGTGTATTTTCATTCAGTCTTTGTCAGGTCATCCGTTTTCCTCCCTCCATGTTTCTTCAGGTTTAAATTCTTTCATGGTTCATGTTTCCTATTCATGGTTCCTCGTATGCACCTGTTCAGAATCATGTTTGTGTAACTTTTGTCAGGTTTTAGTTTTAGTTCTCGCCCCCTGTTCACCTTGCTTCATTTTTGTATTCATGTTTTTTCAGCCTAATAAACGGCTCGCCTTTTGTATAAACTCAGTTCCGTCTCCTTCCGTGTCTGAACCTGGGTTCTCCTTCTCACTCTCACACAGTCAGCTTCATCCAGACTGTGACAGGATCTGGGTTTAAAACAAACTTAATGAATTAACGACCACATTATAATAACAAAGACTACAGTCAGAGATCACGTCTCACACTGAAAACTCTTGTGCTTCTACGTTCTCCTCCCTTTGCCTCCCTCTATCATCTGTGTGGGTGTGCTTGGCATTACTTCTTCTGGCACCAGTTAGCTCACTTGCAGCTCATTACCACTTACCAACAGTATTTAACTCCAACTCTTCTCTCATTGCTTGTTGCTCCTTTAGTATTGCAGTGAAACTCAGGCTGCCCTTTGATGTTAAGCTTCTGCAACTCTGTGAAGCTGTGCTTACCTGCCGTGCCCTCCTTCGTGCTAGATGGCTCCCTGACATGCTAGTCTGACGGCTCTTGCACTTGATGAAACACACCTGCAAAAACCAAGAGAAAAACTGTCAACTGGAAGCAATTCTGAAAAATTCTACTTGTTTTGGACCTTCAGAGAATTGGCCTGTGCAAACGTGCAAAAGAACAATTCTTCATTCCAAGCTTTGAATATTAATGCAAACCTTAACTCGTGTATTTACCTGATTGTTCCTATTAAAGAATGGTGAATTATTTCAGTGTGCCCTGCCAGTGAGTTCTTCTTGCTAAGCCATGATAAAGTCTGTGGGTCTTGCAGAGTTACTGGTAGCTTGATATTTTTTAATCTCTGCCTGCTCGCTCCTCATTTGGTAAAACATTCTCGGCCCGTGTCCACCTGCCTATGGCATTAATTTAGGAGGGCATTTTAATTATACCTCCTAACCAAAACTGCAGCAATTAGTCCAAAGAAATTTAATTAGAAACAATATTGATTATTGATGAGGGGGCCTTGTCTTGCATATAGTAACCACAGTATTTGCTGAGTCTTGGTCTATTTGGCAAATGAAAGAGATCAGATGTCAAAAACTTGCATTCTGGAGTTACTCACCTGGTTATTTCCTGCAATCAACAGCCAGGAGTGAAAACAGTCATTAGTAGCAGCTCTACTCTTGTCACCAATTTGCCACACCCTGCATGCACCCCAGAGTCTATGCAGCTCTCATTTTCAACATGCAGCGAGGATAAGCCACTATGTGCCTGCAGCCTCCAACAACCAAAATAATAACAATAAAAAAAATAATCTGATATCTATGTAAATATCAACCTCCTGTGAGTATCATTTAAAGCCCACACTGAGGCAAACAGTGTGAGCCCGTCTTTCACATTTCAGTTGGGGACTTGATGGATTTACAATTCATATTCTCAGTCAACCTTGAATGTGAATTATGAAGCCTGAGACTCACTTCGGAGCTGCTCAGAGGGTAAATACTGATCATCATAATGCAACTTAGAACAAAGCATTAATCACTGTAGCTGTTTTTATTGATGTGCTGTAAACTTGGCTTAAACAGCAATAGATGCAGGATTAAAACACTTAAAAAAACAAACAAACTTACTCATATTTTATGATTTTGATGTTTTAGTAATGCATTTTAATTCTTGTTGAACTTGATTTATTAAAGTGCTGGGCAAATAAAAAGGTTTCTGAGGGACAACATTTCTCTAAAATATGACTGCAGACGAGCCAACGATCGATGCTCCAGCACACCTCTCCTCCTTCACAGGAGTCACCCGTATATTGACATCACATTCGAGGATCACATGATAGCAAAGCTTCCTCCTATGAACACTCACTTACTCAAATCTATACATTCATTAGTCTCTTTTCTCTCTGGTCTTGTAGAAATCAATCTGTGGAAAAAGGATTATAAGCCTTTTCCTGCCCCAGCCTTATTTGGCACCAGCTCCCCAGATCTAGCCCAGTTGATCATGTCACCTTATTCTCTACATGGCAGAAAAGCACATGAGGAAAAAGTAGACTAATCTCCTCTTTTTTTTCTCACCACCATTAGATATCAGTCATTCCAGGGTCCCAACCTCTATCACACCTGGGAGATTGGATTGGTTCCCCCCTGCAGTGGACACTGTGGCTGAGAATCAGATATACCTATGAGTTTCTTGCACACCAGATTGCTAGTGCAGTAAGCCAAGAGGCCATAGCAATGATTGTCGCGCTGGCGAATGCAAAGACAGGGATATTTTCATGCTCCATCCATCTGGTGTAGCATTTTCATGTTTTCTGATGAGCTGACAGCCCAAAGAAAGCTGTTAGTCATCACAGCGCGGCATTGTCTTTTGTGCCCAAGACAGACCATGTTGTGCTTGATTAAAGTCATCAAGGCCTCAGAGCAAATCTATTTGTTGACTTAGAACAAACTGATAAACATGTTGATTGTACTCCCTCAATTAAACAGCTCTCAGTAATGTCACGACCGACTGCCTGAGTGAGTACGCAGACTACTGATTTTTTTCTCTTCCACGAGGCTTCTTTCAAAAACAAACCTTTAGCTCCCGCTGTTTGAGAAATGAGTGTGAAGCTTTACAGCAAAAGGATGTTTGGAACAAATCATGTGTGAAGACGCACTGTTCACCTGACTCCTGCAGGTGATGAGAAAAGCAAGGCTGTGCGCACCAAACCTCATTATTTTGTTGAACAAGAACAAATAAAATGAGTGTTTCGTTTTAAAGACACGCCTGACTTTAGAACGACCCGCAGTTGTACGGCAAAAATGACCGTGTGAAAATAATGAGACAATGTGAAACTGCTTTTTAACTAATCATTTAATGTTCAATCCCAACTTTATTAATTCACTCGTAGCTTGATGTCAGTGTAATTAAATGTCCAAAGCAGGCAGCTGTTTTTAGCAGATAAGCTCTAAAAACTCATGGAGAATATATTAGACTTATTTCTAATAAATATTACTAAAAATGAATGCAAATGCTGCTTTGTAGCATTTTAGCAGCTCTCTGTTAAAAATATACTTTAACTGTGTTGTGACTTGTATATTTATATACTGCACTTGGTCACTTTTCTGTGAACACGTGGGTTTACACTTGGAGGAAGAGGAGATACAATCATGGTCCGGGCAGGCCTTCCCCAAGGGAAGGTGCACTGCTGTTCTCAACTCAACTGATTAACACTCCAAAATTACCACACTCCTCAGCGACAGGAGCACTTACAAGGTCTCGAGGCGAGACCCCACAGCAGCTACAAGAAGAAAATAATTCATTGTCTATAACATCTTGAAAACCTGAGGCAGGGGAAGCCATATCAATACCCCAACAATGCTACACCCTGTATATATGGACCTCCCAAGAATCATTTCACTAGCTGAGCCCACGTCCTCATTTTGACAGCATTTTAATAGATAAAGGTGAATGCTTGGACATGAATTGAGCTGCGGTTTGGGGAAGGCCTCAAAGGGGACTGGCGACCGCTCCCGGGCCTGGCAGATCCCCATGTACTAAATAGAAGTGAAGAAGTCAAAGAATTGGAAACAAGGAGGGAGGGTGGGGCACGTAGACGAGAATGAACAGCTTGCAGAACTGGGGGAACCTATATAGATGAGAACCTATATAGATGAGAACCTATATAGATGAGAACCGGAAGCAGCTTGTTTGGAGGCGTGGTCCTGCTCCTGAAATTCTGATACATAATCTCCAAAAAGAAGGAGTCCCTTTCTGACCCACTGTTACCAGTATAAACTCATCTGCTGACTCCAGGTTAAATCATGCAGTCATGTGGGGTTTTTTTTCCCCACTTTTTAGGTATCAAGGCAATCAAGGCAGTGGATGCTATCAGGAAACCACAACAGCAAGACAGCTCCTCAAACCACTTTCACCCCTGTTTAGGTTTGCACCCTGTCGGACCTCTGCCTTACCACCCCATATTTCAGATACAATGAGGGTGTCTACTGGTAAAAACATGCATGTGCCATGGGCTACTGATTGTCACCAACACAGCCAACCTTTAAGCGAAGGAAGTGGAACGTAAAGCTCTGGGCTCTTTGATAGGGACAAGACTTGGGTTTAGATATGTCAGCGTCGCCTGGGTTAAAATCAGAACCCAAGAGGTCAAGTCCTTCACTTGATGTGTTTTTCCACTGAGTGGATAAAAACATCAAGTTCACCACAGAGGATACAAAAGAAAAGGTTACCATTTCTGGAATGTGCTGTGTTCATTTATATAGGGTGGAAGCCTCAACAATGAAGTTTACCTGAAATCCACACACAGAAACTGATGCCAGCTCTTTCACTCCCAGCACCCAGTGGAACACAAACAATTAATGAAATGTCAGATAACAACCAGGGAGAAAAATACCAACAGACAAAACAACATTGCAGATTTGTTAGAGAAACTCAGAAGAATTTTCTCCAAGCATGACATTTCAGTGCACTTCAAACCCAGCAACACTCTCAAACAAAAACTGTTTCATCCCAAGGACAAAGCATCCAAACAAAAGCTCAACAAGCTCGTATACGGTGCAGTGCAGTGAGGAGAGCTCTGACCTCTTAACAGGAGACACCAAACATCCACTCCACAAAATATGGCACAACACAGATGAGCAGGACAAGACTCAGCTGTACATCTGCAGCAAAGGACAAAGGTCACTCTTTTGATGATGCCAAAGTTCACATTTTGGGCTGAGAAGGAAGTCTGTCGGAGAGAAGAGTAAAAGAGGCCATCTATGCTCGCTGTGAACGACTATCGTTGAGCAGAAATGTGGGCTTACGACACCGGCTATCAGCTACCTGCAACACAGTCAGAGAGCCCCAGACATTTCAACCCCCATTCACAGCTTGTGTCATGTAACCTCATTAGCTCATATAATGCTGGGGAGGAGCAATGTCTCACAGTGGTTTAACCTGTCAGGCCCAGTGATGGCAATAACCGCCTTTTTTACACCTCAGCTCGCATCACAACTCACATGATGAACAGGAGTGTAACGACCCTTAGAATCACCTCCAAAGTAGATAGCCCCCCACTAAGGGTTTATTATCTGGGACTTTCCACCAGTTGTTATAGAACAGAAGATGCGTCTTTGATGAAAACCTAAAAAGGTCCAGCTGCCTTATTTCCGAGTTCTCGAAATCACCTGGATAACCAAGAACGTGCACACAGAACTAATCTCTAAGTCAAACTAATATTTCAAAGGCACACTGCAGGGAAGCTTATTGATACAAGTAATTAAATATTAAGGAAAATGATTGAAAAACATGACTTTACAGCATTGATCAACAATTTCTTACAAATAACCAAACATTTACTTTTCATCCATCATATCTTGACTGTGACATCAATAACTCAGCAATTTGTGTAAAAACTGGAACTTTGAATTATTCTCCTGAGCCGAGTTATTATTTATGTGAATTTTCACAGTTGACTTAATTTTTTCAATTGTGATTCTGAGACCAACTTAATGAAAAATAACAGAACTTACAAAGGTAACAGATTTTAACAAGTGCTGATTTACATTACATGAGATGTGGCATTTGTATGCTTAAACAAGCACCTCTCCCCCCTCCATAGAGCCATCACCACCTTCAAACACTTCACCTACAACACCCCCCTCCTCACCCCATACAAAGGAGGATTTCACACCACCTCCTCCCACCACAACTCTTCATATTCATGAAGAAGGTGTGAGGAAGCAGTTTAAGAGTCTGAATGCTCGAAAAGCTCCCGGCCCAGACGGTGTGTCTCCTGCCACCCTCAGACACTGTGCAAACGAGCTGGCCCCAGTGTTTTCTGGCATTTTCAACTCCGCTTCAAGTCCTCTACCATAATCCCTGTCCCCAAGAAACCTAGGATCACTGGACTAAATGACTACAGACCCGTGGCTCTGACATCTGTGGTCATGAAGTCATTTGAGCGCCTGGTTCTCTCCTATCTCAAGACCCTCACGGCCCCCCTCCTGGACCCCCTGCAGTTTGCATATAGAGCCAACAGGTCTGTAGACGACGCCATCAACATGGCCCTACACTTCATCCTGCAGCATCTGGACTCCCCAGGAACCTACGCCAGGATCCTGTTTGTGGACTTCAGCTCTGCCTTCAACACCATCCTTCCAGACCATCTCCGAGGCAAGCTTTCCCGGATGAATGTGCCTGATCCCATCTGCCGGTGGATCACTGACTTCCTGACGGACAGGAAGCAGCATGTGAGGCTGGGAAAGAATGTCTCGGACTCTCGGACCATCAGCACCGGCTCCCCTCAGGGCTGTGTTCTTTCTCCTCTGCTCTTCTCCCTGTACACCAACTGCTGCACCTCCACCCACCAGTCTGTCAAGCTAATCAAGTTTGCAGATGACACCACCGTTATTGGGCTCATCTCGGACGGGGATGAGTCTGCCTACAGGAGGGAGGTTGAACGTCTGGTGTCCTGGTGCAGCCGCAACAACCTGGTGCTGAATGCCCAGAAGACAGTGGAGATTATTGTGGACTTCAGGAAGCACACAGCCCCACTCCCCCCCATCATCCTGACTGACACCCCCATCACCTCTGTGGACTCATTCCGCTTCCTGGGTACCACCATCACCCAGGACCTGAAGTGGGAGCCCACCATCACCTCCGTCATTAAGAAAGCCCAGCAGAGGATGTACTTCCTGAGGCAGCTGAAGAAATTCAACCTGCCAACACGGACGATGATGCAATTCTACACTGCAATCATCGAGTCCATCCTCACCTCCTCCATCACCGTGTGGTACGCTGGAGCCACTATCAGGGACAAACAGAGACTGCAGCGTGTTGTGCGCTCTGCTGAGAAGGTGATTGGCTGCAGACTCCCATCTCTGCAGGACCTGTACACCTCCAGGACACTGGGGCGTGCAGCTCGGATCTCAGCTGACCCTTCTCACCCTGGACACAGTCTGTTTGACCTGCTCCCCTCAGGCAGGAGGCTCCGGTCCATTCGCACCAGAACCTCTCGCCATAAGAACAGTTTCTTCCCCTCTGCTGTTGAACACATGAACAATAACCGTATGACTGTTCCCACCACTAACACATGACCCTACGCTGTGTTCACTGCATCATTCCATGTTTGGCACTGATCACCACCTGCACTCATGTATATATCATGTATATATCTATCTATCTACTTAGCACTTGTAATTCTTATTCTCATTTTTATTTTCATGTCTATTTAAGCTTAATTTATAACAGTATTTATAACAGTATGTTTGCACTGAAGCACCGCAGCAATTTCCTAATGTTGTAAACCCGCTCAACATTTGGCAATAAAACCCTTTCTGATTCTGATTCTGATTCTGATACAGAAATCCAAATTTAATTTGAGACCAGTCACCAAGTAAATTGATTCGACCACTTCACTCCAGTATGGTTGGATTATTGGGCATTTCCAAAATATATGAAAATGATCTGCCATGTTTTCCCCACAGTTTCTCCAGCAGTATCCATCTGTCAGTTGACGTTATGGTTTGCATTTTATTTTGGGTGTGATGTGCACATTTTCAGGTTAAATAAATCTTTCATTTACAAACATCTTCTTGATTTTGCTCCAGATTTTTGGTCTGGTTTATTCTTTCTGTTTTAATTATTCTTGAAATGTGTCTCAAACGGCACCAGATTCCCTTTGTGGAACACTGAGTTGATTGGGGATAATATAGTGAGGCATACACATGTGCACATAAAAGTCCTGCCTGCAATCCACGCTGCTTATCGGGGTAATATCAGTGCAATGAAATCCAAAGAACTCTCTGCAGATCTGTGTGGTTACACTGTGGTGAGGCAGAGATCAGACCAAGGGTAGAAAATCATTTCTAAAGGTTTGAGTGTTCTGGGGAGAATATGGTCTAAATATTTATGAAATGGAAGACATTTGAAACAATCTGGACCTTTCCAAGAGTTGGCTGTTGGGACAAGCTGAGTAAACAAGCAAGTAGAAAGTTGACCAAGAAATCAGCCTGCCAAAAGGATGAGCATCCCAACAGCTCGCTGTCAGTCACTTTTACAGCAGTCAGACAGAAGCAAGTTTTAGTCTCTCAGAAATTGTCAGACTGCTTTCAGAGAGTAGTTCATACTTTCCATCCAGTTTGGTAACACTTTAAAGGGAGATTGGGATAATAATAATAATAATAATAATAATAATAATGGATTGCATTTATATAGCGCTTTTCAAGGCACCCAAAGCGCTTTACAATTCCACTATTCATTCACTCTCACATTCACACACTGGTGGAGGCAGCTACAGTCGTAGCCACAGCTGCCCTGGGGCAGACTGACAGAAGCGAGGCTACCATATCGCGCCATCAGCCCCTCTGGCCAACACCAGTAGGCAGTAGGGTAAAGTGTCTTGCCCAAGGACACAACGACCAGGACAGAGAACCTTACAGTATGTTAATAAAATCTATGCATGTAAACTTCACACAGAAAGGCTCCAGCTTTTCAGCTGGCCAGCTGTTTAAAAGCAGGAACCTTCTTGGTGTGGGATGACAGTGGGATAACCATTGCGCCACTGTGCGTGGATTCTCTCAGACATACATGTAAGGTTAACAGGTGATTCTTTCACCACCCATGACTCAGAATTGGATGAGTGGTTTAAAAAATGGATAATATGGTTACTGGAACCCTGTAGATTTCAGTGGTTGGTGCTATTTCCCCACAGTAAGAGGGCTCTGAGACTGAGCCCTCCTGAGGATTTTATTTGTACAGACTTTCGATGTTTTCAAACTGTGACTAAATGGGTTTTCTCCAGGTGCTCTGGTTTCCTCTCACAGTCCAAAAACATGCCTGTTAGGTTAGTTGATTATTCTAACTTGTGTGCATGTCACTGGTAATTTAAAGCACACTGGGTGATTATTAAGCAAGATAACTTCTGTATAAATGTCAGTCCATTTCAATAGTATTGACGTCCTACTCATACAACAAGTCAATTGATTGTATTGTATTGTATGGCTTGTGGTGTAACAACTAAATTAATGTTAGCTGGCACTGATTAAAAAAATAATGACATTTAGCAAATTTCCCCTTAAGTGACAGCAAAATATCCTGAAATAGTTTCACAATTAAAACAAATACTTTGGTGTTTAGGATGAAAGGAAGGAAGGATCCATGTCAGTGCTTTTCCCCACTATCGCTGAATGAATAAGGCCACAAACCTGTGTAAGTGTATTCTTTTTTTGTTTGTTTGTTAAACCTTTTCCCTTTAATAAGGAAAAATAAGGACATTTGGTACAAAAATATGGACCAGATTCACCAGCGCTTGTTAAGTACACCCCTTCAACTGTTTATGAACACAAATATCTAATCGACCAATCGCATGGCAGCAATTCAATACATTTAAGCCTACTGGAAATAATTGGTGTAGCTGTGGTGAGATGTATTTAACCACGCATGTGGTACATGTTATTTCTGTAAGCTAATAACCAAGCAGATAACATCACAACCTATTTGGGATTTTATGAAGTCATATTTTAATCTAAATTTGTTACTACAAACTACATTACACGGGTAGTTGGAAAAAATATGTTGGGGGGAAAAAGTCCTTGTTTCCAGACCTCCGTTCTCATTTTAAAAATAACAAAGCACCTTTTCTTAAATAATGAGATTTGTTTTCTCAAATGACGTTGTAAAGCACTTTGTCAAGCTGAAGTTTTTCTTTCTTTCTTTGACCTTTACTGTAAATTGAAGACGCAGAAAATAAAGTTCAATACTTATTAAAAAAAATACTACAATTAAATTCAAGGGAAAAATGTCAGGAGAAGAAAGAAAACCAAAACCATAATAACCTCGTTTTCTTAATTCCAAAGCACCTTTTCCTAAACAGAGGGACTTCCTCCAAAGGAAGCAGCAAAGCAAACCACCTTGTCAAGCTGAAGTAATCTGGTGACAGAGCAACATACGGGAAAAAGTCATAAAAAATTATATGTAAGAAATAAAATTTAAGATTTAAGAAACCCCCCCCACAAAAAATGGCCATTATCATTTAAAAAAAGCATTTACAAAATCGTAAATGCTTTTTGGAGGAAAAAAGGTTTTGCGTCGGTAAATGTACACTTACGTTAAAACTGCAAGAACTACAAAGACTTCAGTTACAACCTTTTCATTAGTTACAACCTTCGTGCAAGGACAGCTCAAAGCCACTTTCTCGTGCGGGTTTCAAAGGCTTCAGGCTGACGTGAGTACGTGTGTTTATATTTTGGTGAGTGACGCCAGGAACAACAGCTGTGACGTTTCACGACAGCTTCGCCGCCCCAACAGTGCATTCTGGGTTCAACTCAAGATGGCTGCGCCCTTGCAGAAGTGCTGAAGAAGTGCCTCTTCGGAGAAATTCCAGGAATTATTTGAGATTTCCTCGAAGACCGTCGCTCGGAGCCGACTACCAGGGCCGCTGGTACGTAGAAGGACTCCACGCGAGCCCAGTCATTGATAAGTGCGGCCGCCGTTACGTGTGGCTGTGGCAGACTGTCCGTGTGAAGATGGGCCTCGCCTGCAGCCCCTTCCCATAGCGAAGAGCCGTGGGGAGAGGAGCCGCAGATTCCCCTGCAAACACGCGCCCGTGCAGCTCGGATTTGACGGCTTTGACTTACTCTACAGGCTCTGGACGCTGCCCTACAATTTGCTGACCAGGATTGTGTGTGCGACCGTGTCTGTCATTGTCCGGAGAAGGAGAGCTTCCACAGCCCGGGCTGATAATCCCACCGCACCAAGGTCTGCATCTGCACGCTTCGCTGACACTCTAGGTGCCTTTTCTGCACATTTGATCGGTCTCCTCATCTCTGTCACGCGTGTGTGGTTCAGAGACTCGCTTTAAAAAGGCTTTAAGTGAATATTACTGGCCTCGGTGCAGTCTGACACCTGACAGCAGAGCTGTTACATTAGCCGCGCTAGTTTAGCTTAGCTAGCTGGACTGGACTGAGCCTGCTGCTCGCCAGCATCCGTGCAGCCAAGTTTAACACAGCTGGGCCGTTTTAGCACGAATGCAGAGGCAATAAAGATAAAAACCCATCGACCTCCTGTCCCGTGGCTCCAGCTGTAGAGCTGAAACATCTCTACAGCTGTTGCTTTGCTACAGAGTCAGGCAGCTAGTCTGTTCAAATAAAGTGGAGGAAGCCAGATGTGAGTGTGTTTGGTTTCAGTTGCTGTTGTGGGTTTCATTCAAACAGGATTCACAGCAGCAGATTCACACCGCATAAAAATGACTCATAACCACCATCCCATGACTTAAAGGGCATAAAGTGGAAAAGTCAGCTGCCAGTGTTGATAATCAGATTATTATCTGAGTGTAGAAACAGTCTGCTTGGTATAGCCCATAACAACAGTACAAGGAGGGATGGAGCTGTTCTTACTTTATCGGACAGTAGCAGGTACTCAGGCTTCTTCCCACAATGCTTGTTAAGTGTTTTAGTAATTATAAATTGACTGTGTTAGCCCTGCTTTCTAATGCCAGCTTGGAAAAGCCCTCACCAATCCTGTATAGGAAGCATTTAAGAGGACGGAACTTTATCAGATGATTGGTGTTGATCCATATTGACAAAGCAGACTTTGGCCCAAAAGAAATGGCTTGTATCTGTGATGATAGCATGGCCAAGAGGGACAAACATATGCAATAATGTACAAACAGGGACGGCTGCCTCTCAGGTCACGTCTTCATCATGTAGAACTTCAACAGCTGCACAAAGAGACGTGGATCGAAGTCATGATGCTTAATTTCTTTATACTTGTGCTAAGATAATATAATGAAACGTTTTATTACTGAAAAAGGAAGCAAAAGTTCTTTTACATGTTGTTTAAACACTGAAGACGTTTGAATGAATAAATTCATCTAAATCTGGATCTAAGTCTCGAGCTCTCTGAACAGGCCTCCTGCAGTTATCTGACAGTGCGCTTTTATTGCTGTTTAAATTTTCCTATGAATATCTCAGTTGGTAACCAAAAATGTATTTAGGATTGCTTACATCTATTGTGTATATATTCTGTTTTTACTTTCTTCCTTTATTATTTATCATCCATTACTTAATAAAATAGCTGCACAGTAGCACATTTGGCTGCATCTGGACTGGAAATGTCTCCAAATTATGTTTTAAGATTTTTATTTATTTATTTTTGAGACTAATGTCAATATCGACTATATGCAGCAATTAAATGGCTAAAGTGAGCCTGCCAATCTTTTTGTGGATACCCAGTAGCTACAGCCAAAGACACTTCAAAATCAAACCAGTGACATTAACATGAGCGCTCTCCCAGCAGGGCCCTGATGAAAATGGACTCAGACTTGCTTCATTCACCGGCTGTGGGCCTCGCTGAGGAAGAGGAGGCCGATATGAATGACTGGAAACTTCCCTTGGCCTTCATGAAGAAGAGGCACTCAGAGAAGATTGAGGGCTCCAAGGCCCTGGCGCAGAGCTGGCGGATGAAGGACAGGGTAATTTCTCTTCTCATCCATGTACAGGAGTAAATCAAGAGCCTGAGGATGTTTCCTGTGTTAGCTCTGCTTTGAGGTCACAGAAGCTGTTTTTCCTTTTATCTCAGCTCATAGCGACTTGTATAGCTGCATTTTCATGCTCATATACCTGATGGGACTGTTAGTTTTAAGCAGGAACCAATAAAACAGGAAATCTAAGATTGTTGATTTAATTTAATGAGTTTTGATGCTTTAGATGTAGCTTTAGAAAGACTGTTATTTTTAAAAGATAAATATTATAGTATGTTTTTTTTCCCCCTCTAATCAGCAGTTCCCACAAAAAGATCAAACTCTGATACCATCTTTCATGTAACGTATTGATTGAGCATTAATTTTTATCCTAGAAGGATTTCTTGTGGTTTGTAACTACAGCAGAAAATTCCTGCTTTATAGGACAGGGTGGGTCAAATGGTTATCCACGGGGCCAGTTCTCAAAAATTCAACTCATTAAAAAGACAAATCAAACTCCTTGATGCTACACGCTGTGCTTCAAGAGCTTATCAGTCTTTAAACAGCAGCAAATCACTGGCTACCCTCGTCTCTATTACTCTGCCAATTCATTTCATTCTGCTTGATTACCAGCTACCAATGCTACGCTTTCAGCGGGAACCTCAAAGGGTTTCCCACATGAATGGTCACCGTGTGTTTCAGCTCCCATAAAGCTGCCGTTTGATCCACTGCAGTGCTACCAACCTGATTATTTTATCGCCTCACGGCTACAGAGCACTGCTATTATAATGATGGCAAATGTCACTTAGTTGTACATAACCCTCAGAAACTCTGCACCGATTGTAGAAATTCACCCAGATGAAAATTTAAAACTTCGCTGCTGTTAGGACATGAGTTGAATTACTCCGCAGTGCCCGCTGAGGTGTCAAGCTGCAGGGAAATGAAGGAATCATTAAATGTGGAGCTGCTATTGATTTAAAAGAGGTAATATGGGCTAGCTGAAATGGACATTCCTATCAGGAAGTCATGCTAAATCAACCGTGTTAAGTCTTTCATTGCTCAGAGCATTTTCAGGCCCTCCGTCCTCATTTGTAAACTTGGAAGAAGAATGTGTCCTTTCACATGTCTGGGCTACGAGAGCTTTATTTGTGTGTCTTATGCAGAACAGAATTTAGCTTTGAATTTGACTCTAGCCTGGGGATTGGGGAATTCAGAATGCATTTGAATGTTTTTTTTTTGTATTTTCTGAAAAACATGATTAAGATATCAATGTCGATTGTACGCAGTATGTGAAAGGTGGTTGAAGCCATTTTGAAGTCATCTTCCGGTTCGTAGATTGGTTGTCCATTTTTGTTTCCTTTTGAGCAAGAAGTGACCGTATGTAGATGAGACAGCAAGTGCTAAGTTGCTGGCTCAGCCTAGATACACAGATACCTGCTAATTAGTTTTTAAATCATCAGTTCTAGAAGAACTACTATTTAATCAACTGAAGTGGAAGAGCAGATTGCTTGGAAGCTTTGTACCACATGGAATCCCATGTTATTTGTCAGATAATTTCATTAAACATACTCTGGGCACAACGGCACAGTTATGGTTGAGAGGTCAGTGACTCTGGTTAGGTGAGGTGAATCCTAGCAGATGCTCACTGGCGACCTGCTGAAAAAAACTGTTGTAATTGTCTCCATGTAGGTTGTAACAATTTTGTAACAATTTTTATAACTTGATACTGAACCATGTATTTAATGCTGTATAGTTGTGTTAATATGGGAGTCTAGGGAGATTGGCTCACTTTTGGACCAGGCCTCAAGTGGCCATTGGTAGAATTGCAATTTCTGGCAGTTGGCTTCAGGTCAGGTCAGTGAAGGTGAAGCATAGCAGGCAGCTATCAACTACACCCGCCTGTGTCGGCACTCGCAGAGCACACTCAACGCACACGCAAAACTGAAATTCGTGTGTGTCAGAAATCGTAATCTTGTCAGAAGTGACATGAACATGAATGCTAACATTTTAAAAGGCAGCAGAAACAGCAAATCCTCTGCTGTGGACACATAGAGAAAACATGGTGTTGAATACACCACCATTTCCATTATAATAAAAATAAATAAAAAGGTCCAGCGCAGCGAGACTGGACGGACACCTAACTTTAAGTCCTGCTGCTGATTGCTGCTAGTGTACATTAGCCAGTTTTGTTTAATTCTGTTTATTTTTCTGATCTTAGAGCAGAATCATAAAGGACACAGATGAGGCTGTAGTGCTTCTTAGGTTCATTTTACCAGTGAGTTTTGCATTCGTCAGAATTTTTATCTAGTTGATTGATGGTGATGATGGAGTTCTGATAATGTGGAGTGCTTTAGTAGAAACCCTTTAATGACATGAAGGTTTAGACCTGCAGCTTCACATACTTTCACCTCTGGTAGTTGAGACCACATGTAGTGCTTTGGCTGATTTAAGGTGACTGACAGTATCGATAGGAGTTTGCTTAGAGAACAAGTTGGTCAGCAAAAAGTTAAGGCTGGCAACAGAGGCATGCCGTGAGAAGGCTTTTAAAAAAACTCTTTCTGCACTTTGGGGAAGAAAGTTCATGATTTAGTTCAATTTTAATAACATTGTGTTAAATGTCTGGGCATTTCACATCTTAAAATCAAGACCAAAGCGTATTATAGAGAAGAAAAAGGCAAATGACTCTAACAGAGGTCAGTCAGAGGTCTTGTTCTGTGAGACACATTGAGTTGACTCGGTATGGTGACAGGTAACCTGCACTATTACTAGGCTTATTGGTTCAAATTGTGTGTTTAGTCCGCTGTTGGCTCAGTCACAGCTTTTGAGTCATCTGTGTGTTTGCAGTCATCTGCAGCCACTCGGAGCAAAGCAGGATTGTGTGTACAGCTGCTGAACCTACCAAGTAGAATCACGATAACAGCTATCAGATATCCTGTAAGAACGCTTGTACAGTACAGGGCAAAGTCAGGTGACGAGCAGCTGACTTTAACTAATAAAGCGCCATGTCATTTTTGATCAGAAAGCATGTCGTGGTAGTAGTTAGGTTGGTGGAAGGATCACATTTCTTTTATCGAGCTGCCAGACCTGAAGTCGAGCATTTAGTCTGACCGAGCGTTAATGAGCGGGGTTAGGTTTGCAGTGATTTTTTTTTTTTTTTTTTTTTTTTTTTTTTCAGGGGTTTGATTGACTCCCATCGATAAACTGAAAAACCTAAACTAGTGCTGTCAGCACTTTCATATCTATTTTTGTCCCTCCCCTCCCCCACAGTGAACGGAGAGCATGAAACCTTTATCTTGATGGCACAAAAACCTGAACATCCACCTGTAGAGATAATGGATTGCAGTGCAGGGCGTTATTGATTCTCAGGATGTACACTTATTTTTAGCCCAATAGTTTCCAAACATCAGCTGACACTGACCATTTTAACAGATGTCACACTTGGTATGACACTTTTTTGTTTTTGAAGTGGAGAGCCAGAGTTTGATTGCAAGCTAAATGACACAATGGCTAAATATTTATTCTGGAACATCTGAATCTTTGATAATATTACTGAGTTAGTCATTTGCTTTGGTAAATTTTGTTGTTGAAAGGCAATTCTTTCACTCCAGGTTTTCTTCAAAAACTTCCTTTCCTTAAATTCTCTCTTCCTTAAACACCTCATGTCACGACGCTGCCACCACTACACTGCAGGGATTTGACAGTTCATGAGCTTTGCCCCGCTGCCTACCGTCCTTCCCAAAGAGACTTCTATTTTCTTTTGCATTTATATTAAAACATGTAACGGCATCAGGGCTTTAAATATTGTTTTGAATGATAGATAAACTGTCTCAAAGCAGCATGAAACTTGAGCTGTCATGCATGCACAGGAACTTTTCGCTTCTTACCTGTCATGCTTCACAATCCCTTGTTGAGCTTAAGCGGTTTGACGTTAGACTGGTTGATGCAAACTTGTCCTCTTATAGTGTAACAGTTTCTTCGTAAACGCTGACGAAACCCTGTCCCGACTCGATAGCCTGTCTGTCACAGAAATGGCCTCATTGTGCTTGTTTTTAGGACTGGTTCAGGTTGTTGGGCATGAAGGCAGATCAGCATTAATTTTACAGCTAAACAGGATATGTACAGCATCATCAGCGGGTGGGTGAGAAGTCTATATCGACCCCTTTACACATCATTCTGGATACAGTGTTTAACAAACTTATTAGACTGCCTGTCATAAAAACAAGACGACAAATATTTTAGAAATCTGTCAAAAACTTGTGTAGAATCTAAAAAATATGGAAAATACATTTATACACCCAATTTCAGCCATCAGACTGCAGTTTACAGAAGTCGCATTAGACGCATTAGTAGAAACAACACTTAATTTGATCCTATCTTGCCTGTCAGTTTCTGCATAAAGATGAAAAGGCCAAACCTTCCAGTGTTAAAAATAAAAATTAAAAATATTGAACTCTATTTTGCTCATAATGCAATACACTGTTAGCACAGTGTAGGGAGGTAGTTTGATTTTGTACTTGTGCATTTTTATTTTCCCTTGTGTTTTTTTTTTTTTTTATTACTGCTGACCAAAAGACAAAAGCAAAGCTACACCAGCTGGAAAGAGCTGGTTTCCCTGTCTTTCATGTAGTTTTCACATCTTATATCAAACCCAGAATGTGACTGGTCCTTCGACATGTCTGTGGACATCAGATTTTGGAGATACAAGTGAAGTGTGGCTTCATTTTTCACTGATTTTCCTCCATGATGGTGTGACAGCGTTTTAAAATTGTCAGCAATGAGTTTTTTGTTACTTTGTTGTAGTGACAAAAAATTGTTGTTGTAACATTTAGTCAAAGCAGAATATTGAATTGTTGTAGCAACTTTTCAAAAAAAAAAAAAAAAGGCCTGAGTTTTTTTTTTTTGTTTTTTTTTTTCTTCTTCTTTCTTTTCCCCGTCTGAGATTTTAATGGACTTATCGGGCAGTTTAGCGACCTTTTTGTTTTGGATTTACACATGGCTCAAGGCAATCTTTTCTTTTTTTCAGGACTCTGATCACCAAATTAAATATGTTTTCTAGGAATTCATCATTATATGGCAGGGAGTATGGGAGTAATGCTTGGTTTTTATAGCTTTGTGGTTTGTATTGGTTGGTAAATGACCTATAACACACGTTTCTCTGACTATTGGTCACACACATACGATTCAATTAAATATGTCTCCTTTCTTTCCCTGCTGGTTTCCAGACATGGTGCGTTTTTCAGCTTAACGATAATGAAATCAATAAGTCATCAATATCCAAGCTCATAACAATAATAATAATGTGGAAACGAGACAGGTGGGCTGTGCTGGTTTTACTTCTGCTTCATTAGTTGAATTCAATCAATGCGTGCAGTTCATTAGGGAGCATATAGACTTTTAGCTACCGAGCCATGAAAACAGAATGTATTTGCAAGGTGCTAAAAAGAATTGCACGCTAACGATTTTACGTTGATTAAAACAGCGACTTTGCTTAAATATCTGCAAATTTCATTAAACTGCTAGCTCCAAATTAAATACCAGTTGGTTAACAACGTCCTGACTTGTCAGGAGCAGAATATTAACGCTGTCAGGAAAGAACAGAAGTTTTGTTTTTTTTGATGAGGTTACACTCTTTTTTGACACTTCCAAGAAATTCAAAAACAGTATTGCATTGATATGAGTGCATCTCCATTCCACCATCTTGTGTTTCCTCTTTATGTCACTGTAATTAGTGCAGAGATAATGGTGATGTTTTCATTTGCCATGAAGACTGATGAACTGTATCAGTCATTCTCTTGTGGTTGAGATGGATGTAGAAGGTTTGGCAAGTAAACAGTGTGATGTGGGATATTGTCTTGGCTTTCTGTCTGGTAGGAAATGGCATCAGCCTTGTTCAATAGAACTAATGTCAAAATACCAAATAAGTTTATTAAACTATGCCAAAATCTTTTTTTAGTGCTCTGAGTGCTGAAGTAGAGTAGAAACGCGCTACATAAGCACCAGATCACTTTTTACACATAAATGCAGCTATCCGGTCTTTAAGTGATGATGTGATGAATCCTGCTTCCGGGTCCAAACTACTCTGCGTTTAATAAGGTTGTTGCGTTTTTAACTTGTTTCAATGCTTTGTATCTTGTTCTATTTAATCTCAACTCAGTGATCCCGCAGTGTTCGTTTGACTTTAGGACCTGAAGCGGAGTTTGGGCCCAGACACGGCTAGTGACGTCAGTAGGGATGGGTACCGGTATCCAGTGCCATTATGGCAAACAGTAGTAACCAGAAAAGCAGCGCACATTTTGGTGCTTTTTTTCCCTGAGATGTCGTACACTTTGGATTCTAGCCAATCATTTTACCTTTGCAAGGATAGTAGGCGGGGCCAGGTACGTACGTTCTTTTAGAGCAGAGCTACAGATTAAAAATGCCCAAAGCGAAGCGGTCAAAAGTCTGGCTGTACTTCACAGCAAAAGATGCAAACTCAGCAGCCTGCAACAAGTGCTTTAAGGTGATACTGTGCAAAGGAGGTAACACCTCGAATCTGATGAAACACCTGGCGACGTATAGCATTTTGTTAAAAGCCGAGAAATTCGCCCTACTTGATAGCTTGCTGCGAGACCTCACATCGAGCACATCTACTGCGGGTGGGTTGCCTGTTATCGGACCGGGAGTTAGCAACATCCCCCAAAAACCCGAAGAGGAGAGTCCTGGCCCGTAGCCCTGCCAGTGTAGCAGAAAATGATGAGGATGATGATGGCAGCAGCCGTTCTCTTGCGTGAGTAGTTAATGTTGTTCGTGTGTAATTTACGTTGAGTAGGCTAACCACGTTATTACATTAATGCACGTAAGGTGAACTAGCAAACACCGTCGTAGTTACATGCGGCTGTCTTCTTGTTTGATGGCAGATACTCCCTTCACCCTGGCCAAGAAGGCTAAAATGACCAAAGAAAAAGTGGAAAAAAGTTAAACACGAGAGGTTTTTGGACAAAGTTTGTATTTTTTCCATTGTTTAAGCACTGCTTCCAGCCAAGAGTGATGCCATAAATCCCCTATAGCTGCAAAAAAGGCTAACATTGTTATCTTTTTACAAAAAAACAGCTAAACATGAGAGGTTTTTGGACAAAGTGTGTGTGACAGTTGTTTTTTTTCCTACATGTTTCCAGCTATTTCTTTAGCTTCTATTTTTCAACCTGGCTCAAAGTGCAAATAAAACATGACAAGAGAAACCCCACTAATGACTAGACACACACGTGTAATTGGAGACGGCCATTTACAACATTAGCATAGGGTACTAGACAGGGTGGACCTTGGGCAGGTTGTCGGTATTTCAGAGGGCGACTTGGTGATTGTTTAAATGGTCCGACTTTGTCCTAACGGGCAACTTAACTTTTCCAATCTCATACTTTCACTATTTGACCGTAATCTCTGTAAATAGATGTCTCCATATGAATATGTAGTCCCAATTCTATTGACTGATCATGTTTGCCACAGTACTGGTTGCATTGACATTTGTCATGTAGGTGAAAAATGTCTAGCAACACACCTCCAACCAAAAATGTTATAAAATGGCAAATTGTGTGAAGTAAATGTTATCGTCAAATGTGGATTGTGAAGGTCAATGCGAAATTTTTTGTGTGACTTTTTTTTTGTGACTGTTAGGAAAACAACTCCGTAATTTACATTATAACTAGCATCTACACATGTGGTGTTCTTCAAGTTACGTAAACGGGATGACGGCTCGGTTATCGGGTCTCCAACTGTCTGTGTCCGCAACAGAGTAGAATCGAGGCCTTACTCTTTCTATTTGGTTCTATTCACTCGGTGTGAAACCTAGCCCTGTTTAGATGATCACAGAGCTGATATACTGGCAGGAATGGAAGAAATGTGCACATGGAGCCAACACTGTTGCCTCACGGCGGGAACGTCCTGTTTTTGAATCTACCAATTGGCCGTGTGGAGTTTGCATGTTCTCCCTGTGTCTCTGCGAGTTCCCTGCAGGTACTCCGGCTTCTTCTCACAGTCCAGAGAGACACAGTTAGTGGGATTAGGTTAATTGGTGATTCTAACTTGGCTGTAGGTGTGAATGGTTGTCTCTCTGTGTTAGCCCTGTGGAAAAACTCGCAATCTGTCCAGCGTGTACCCTGCCTCTTGTCCTCTGGCAGCTGGAATAGGCTCCAATCCCCCCCGTGACACTGAATTGAATAAGTGGAAGAAAATGGATGGATGGCACATGAAGCTCTTCCTCAATAGCTCTCAGTAGCTCGCTCTCTTTTGAGTTTTTATGGCAGCTATGCTGGTTTCTCCTGGTCCTATACGGTCTTATCCTTTCCATAAACTGCTGCTTTCTCGGCCCCAGTCAAGTCATTCAGTGACAGTGAGGGGAAATAAAACGACAACTTCTAAAGAGTGTTTAGATGCTTTTCTATTATCTCTCACTGTGCAGCATTGTTGACCTTTGCTTGCCATTTTGGAGTGAGTGGGAACATGCCAAAGGATGGCACTTTCTAGATGTTATTGCCAGAGGTGCACCTTTTGAACAAGATCCATTTTGTCTGTGCTTGTGAGTAGGTTTTCATTTTGGCCTTGCATTTATGTGTTCAGTTCATTCATATGCTGAAATATATCTAGCATTTGTGCCGGCCTTTGCACACCACTCATAACTTGAAACAGCTTTGCATCATCACACCCGTCATCAGTCAAAAACGCTGTTGGTCAAACACAGGTTGGTACTTTGCTGCGCCACAGCCAGTTCTTAAGGAGCAACAAGTGTGCAAATCATCAAACACAGACACTCGCCTCGTGGGGCAAGATCCAGCACTGGATCTCTTTCTCTCTGCTAATGAAGCCTTTGCTATGTCGTCCACGACTGCTCATACAGACGTTCTCCATGTTCAAGACATTCTGATATGATCTGATATTTTTTGTTTTTGAGATTTGGCTTCAAATTCGCTACTAAGCAGCTAGCTTTCAGAGCTCTGGGAGACCTTTTCTCATTGAAGTTACCTGTTTCTTAGTGTGTTCTTTGAAGTTGAAGAAAATAGTCCTCGTTTTTGTTTTGAAGTAGCAGATGTTTAGCTTAGAGATTGCATTTAAGCTTTTCTCTGCACACTAAGCATAACAGAGTTGGTGCAGCTGGATCTCCAGTGAAAGGAAACCCAGACAAACAACGCTCGCTGGATTGCCTCGAGCTCACAGTTTTTGCTTTGATTGGACCACCACTCATGCCAGACAGTTCACCTGTATTATCAATTTGTCCGGCCCCAGTTGGGAGTCTTCATTTTTTCTTTTTCAAATATTTATCCATTGTTGTTATGTCTCATCACTGTCTGTTGTCTTAACTCAACAAATTCATTATTGCGCTACATGCTGCTTCACACGAACATGAAAGAGTATTTTATTATTCTGCCAGTCACTGCATCAAAGACACAGATGCTCAACAATGGCCGATTATTTGCAGTAATTAAATAATCATTGTATAGACTAATTAAGTGACGTGAAATAATTTCCCATGGCACACCTGACGATCTGTCATGATGCCACAGATAAAAAGCACAGGCTTAGATAACAAAGAATTAACCTTTTTTATAGGTTGTATAAGTTATTGTGCGTTTATAAAATAGGTAACTTTTTCACTAATGACGGTGACGATGATAATAGAGGTGCAGTTTACCATTAGCTTACTATTAGCTTGTAGAGTCAGGCAAGCATCCACTGGTGGTTCACCTGTTCACCTGAGCTCTCCTACATCTGCAAAAAGGCCTTGATGTCTTTAAAAACTGTTGTATAGAGATGAATGTAATGTTGTAGAGATGAAGCCACCCGTGAGTAACTTTAGAATCACGATGGAAATATCGGGCAGCTGAGCGGCGTGATTTCCCACTAGAGTTTCTTTTGTGTTGTGCTTTATTGTCGTCTACAATGAAAATGCAGCTGTGGAAAACTATAAAACTTCACTGAACAACACAGTCTTTGTCCGCCTCTACCAGCCATGTATGGGTCCATTTCCTTTTTGTCTCCTTGCTTCCCGTTTACAGTAATTCATAACATAGTAAACACTCTTTCCTCCTTTTTAATGTACCTGCCACATTTGCAACTTTTTGATCTCCAAAACATAGTCTTTATATTTAAAAAGCAGATCAATGTGTAGCGACGTTTGGCCTTTTTCTGGATTTTAAGATTAAGCGTCCAATATCTGACCTGTTGCTGCTATGGCACACGATCAATGTGCTCCACCATCTTAATAACCTTAATTTATGGCGGGCCTAACAAATGGATTAATCAGGGTCCATTGATCGACATAGCAGGTGGTGCTCGGGGCTGTATGGGAGTCTTAAAGGGCCTGGATAGAAATGGCAGGAAAATCCCCCGGAGTCACGTGTAGTTAATGAGAGCAGGACAGCAACCACTTATATCTACAGAGCTGAAACAGGAAGACATGAACACACACTGAGCTGCACGTACAGACTTCATCTCCCTCCCACTCCCTCTTCTGTTTCACCCCTTTTTATTTTTTATCCCACTAAAAGAGCAGACTGTACAAAGGAAAGAATTAACTACTTAATTCTTCTCTCACTTCTCCATGATATTATTGGAAATCCACGAGGGCCAGTATGCCTTTATTATCTAATTTTGGTTGAGTTTTTCACTCAGATTAGTGCTAACAAGCAAATTAACAGCCCACTGCCACCTATCTGATGATAAACAAACCACTTGTTTGTGTGTGTATACATACATACATACATACATACATATACACTCTCTCACATGCCACGTGCCACATACCCATGTGTGTGTATGCGTATATGTATATACTGAAGCATCTAATAATACCTTAATATTACTTCCAGACAAATAAGACCTTTGAAATATAGTCCAGATCAAAGTGTAACAGACACTCAAGTTTGTGTTTGTACTCAGTTTGCATCCAACATAACAGTTTCAAATCAATGATTATTGATGATTCATTCCTTCACAAGTAAACATGTTAGAAAAGCACGGTCCTGGTTCAATAACCAACAAGATGGTTTATTGAAGTTCATTTAAGAACATTATTACTACGTGGAGTGTAAACTCTTTCAAAATACTTGACCTCATTTTTTTTGATCAATATGAATTTGTGCGATGTTTACTGAATAAAGGTCATTCTTAAATGCAAATCTAGCTCCCAATATATGATCACCTGTCAGTCGATGACTGTTGATAATCCACTGATGGAGCTCAGGAGATGAGCACACATTAAAAACAATAAAACAAACAAACAAAATGAATAAATGCCTATTTATATAGTTTGTTGTGTTCTATATCTCTGTGTGTAATGTCTTTGACTGTAAATAAAAGACTATGTAGGGACAAATTACCAGCTAATGCTAAGAAGCATCCAGAGATTATGTTTGGATCTCACAGACAAAGATAACTGCGTATTAGTGATTATTACCAGACATTTCTACATATATATTTATTTATTTTTGCACAGCAAACCATATTATTTGTCAGATAACTAAAAATATTTCAGCTGAGTAACCAAACTCCCAACAGCTACATCTTTCACTCAAAGAGGCCATGGCCTTAATACAACTTGTTTCAAAGGCGTTGATTGGCAGTATTTTTGCTTGTTATATTTTAATTTTTACTTTTTAGGTACCAGTCTGTTACTATATCTGCTGTAAAGTTGGCATTTTTCTGTGAGCTTTGACTTTTTTTTTTCCTTTTGAGCCTTTGAAGGAACTGCAAATTCTGCACTTTCATGTTTGCTCTGTTTGTCCCCGTGGTCTCCATTCAGCAAATAACCAACATTAAGGGAATGAGGACACCTCGATATTTCACAGTTTAAAATAAGTTACTTTCACTGTATTTATGCCAGTAGTAATTACACATCACTATAGGAAAAAGGCCAAAGGCCTGAAAGCCCCACCACCACCACCCCGAGGCTAGGAACTCATTTACACAAGCCACATGAAGATTTGCACCATTATATCTGATGGCCAACCAGAAAAACCAAATTGATGCAGGAGTACTGGTCTTTGTTTTCACTGTGCATTGGATAATAAGTGGAATAAACAAGCAGATAAATCAGTAGAAATAATTTGGCGCACATCTGCGTACTGTCACACTCAAATGCCATGTTGTATCGCAGTGTTGAGCTGGAACAGAAAGAAACGCTGTCCCTCATTCATCTCCATTATTCTCGTGCAAATTTGTATTGAATGGATTATAAATTATCTGCGTGGGAAGCTGAATGGAAACAAATAATTTCATCAAGGCTGTTTACACTATGATTTTAATTATATGCATTTTTGCAGTTTTCCTTAACTGACAAGGCTGATGCTTTTCTTCGGCGTTTGTTAGTTGGTGATGTAAAAAAAAGAAAAGAAAAAAATTAGCTTAAAGTTTTCTCAGCAGTTTTCTTTGACATTTTACCTGCTATAACAGAAACATCTTTTTACCTCTCTCCGGACTTTGGATTAATGTCTCTAAAGTGTGCTGCCATTTCAGCTGTTGTATTTTAAAAAGGGCAAATCTGATCTGGGTCTTCCCAGTTGAGCTGGCATCTTTGTGGTGTGTTTTATGTCCTTTCCCAGGCCGTTGTTGTAGGTGTTTTGCAGGACTGCCAGAGAATACCTACACTTGCTGCACATTAGCTGATAAATCACCTTGTTTTGGCAGTCGGACTCCAGCCGCTTTTAGTCGTCTATATTTATTCAAATGGCAGATGCACTTGTGTATCACATAAGGAGATCACAGTTTTTTGTTGTGCTAACAGAGTAAAATTACTCCCAGCAGAAGAAATAACTGCATGCTTCTTATCTTTAAGTGATTTAGATGAAAAGATATGAAGGTTTGGACAAGATAATCGGAAACCCGACATAATAAATGTATAGCTTTCCAAATGCCCGAGTTTTCATTGACTTTTCTGCAATTTCAGTCCTGAGCTGTGTGTCAGGGGACAATACGCTTGAAGGAAAGCCACCATCCTTCTTTGAAAGATGAAGGACGTAAAAAATCTTTATAGGGTGCATCCCAAGAAACCACACCGTGGTCTAGATGTGGTGACAAGGGAGGTAATGGCATACTTTAAGCCCCTTTGATGCGATGTCATTGGATTTAAAGATGCATTTATAAATGCACACGAAAGAACTTTTCAGCTCTGGACTCTCCAAGTGCTTTAATTTGCCAAGTACTCACTAGCACCACTACAGTACAGTGACGTTGGAGTACCTTTAATCGTGCGTGTAGCTCATTTTTTTTGGAGAAGCAGCTGAACGATATCAGTGAGTGCCACAGTCGAAACCGGGCCAACAAGCCTGCTGGACGGGAAAGCCAAGTTGGAAATAAATGGTCTGTGAACAAGCTACAAGTGACTGTCAAAATAAGATCAAGGAGATTGTTTGTCTCTAATATCTGGCTCGCCTGCAAAAGTGAAGTCTAAAAGCTGAGCTGCATTCATGTAAAGAGACAAACTTGATTTGTTTTTTGTTTTTGTTGTTAATTTCATTGATTTGACCTCATTAGGTTTAAATCCTTCCAGTCTTATTTTCAGTGTCGGGGAATGTCACGCCACTGTGGGCAATGCAATGTCTGTAATGGAGCTGTCATCTTAGTTTAGTTCTGCACAGCAACTGGATGACTACTGTGTGACTACTGTTGTGTAGCCAAGCAGAAAACTTCTATATCACTTCGCATTTGTGGGACCTAGTGTGGGTTGAGGAGATCGGGTAGAAATGAATGAAGTGAAGCGAAACGGAGCTCATCTGTGTGTAAGGAGGAGCGCACCTGTTGAGCTTGTCCTGCTGAGTCCCACTATCACAACAGTGTTTTGTTCTGCCAGTGGGAACGCACAGGCCACCTTAATTACTTTCACAACTGCTCTCTTAACCCTGCTCAGTTATGTACAGACAGAGATGGTATCTTATCGCTTGCTGTCAAAGGTGACTTAGAAATATCCCGCTGACCCTACATGGTGTTGTACGTGAGCACGCAGTCATTCAGCGATGCCATTCAGTGCACATAAACAAGTGTCCCACTGCCTAAGCTGTGGAAAATCAACAGGAATGACTTTGACCTCGAACAACAAGCATCCCGTCTGAATGTGGAGACACAGTACATAAAATGCCACTGCATATCTGTCCAAACCAAGGAAATTATAGGATTTCGATTGCAGGCCATGCTTCATGTGAACCAGTAACAAACGAGAAAATCCCTTTCAGACTCACGCCAAAAAGGGTCGTAAACAACAAGAGAAAAGGGAAGGAAAAAAACGTGCACAAAGCTGGGCGGAGGTTTTAACACTCTTATTGCACCACAAAGACTGTCATGGTTAAAGCAGCACAGTGATGCACATAGCGGCACGTCTGAAACCGTTACTATTGACGGTGATGAAGACTCTGATGGAAATGCGGTGGTTCGATCCCAGGATGCCTCCTGGCTGCATGCCAAATATCCTTGGGCAAGATACTAGCCCCATGTTTGCCTACTGGTGGTGGTCAGAGGGCCCGGTGGTGCCAGTGTCCGGCAGCCTCGCCTCTGTCAGTGCGCCCCAGGGCAGCTGTGGCTACAATGTAGCTTGCCATTGCCAGTGTGTGAATATGTGTGTGAATGGGTGAATGACTGGATGTAGTGTAAAGCGCTTTGGGACTAGTAAAGCGCTATACAAATGCAGGACATTTACCATTTTACCAATATGCCTGTCTGGCAATTAACAATCGTACCTCTGTAATTGTGTACATAGTTATGCACTACACTAGAATTTTCTAACCCTGTAGAAACTCACAACACATGAAATACTCACTACAAAAACACTGAAGCACATACATGTGCTTTTTGAGCTTCCAATTGGACTTTCCACTGTTTATCTCAATTTCACTCCAACTCAAAGCTGTCAGAAAACTGTAGTTTACGCATCACAAACTGTTATAAATAAAGTGTGAAAAAGATCCAGCAGACCTCTGGGCTATGAGGGGAAAACTCCCGCACTGGGATCCTAGCTGGCCAGTCATCGAGCCCCCCCTCAGTAATGCTCGTGAATTTTCTGGATTTAGCCTGCGGCGATAATGCTGCGTGGCTGCAATCCATCAATGGCTCCTTGTAAACCTAGTAGAGTTTTATCACTAGTTTAATCATTTATGAACATGATACAAGTGGCTTTTTCACTGCAATAATTCACAGAACAGACAAAAGAACCACAGAAAATATATATTGAGAAATATAATCTGTTGTTTTTCATGTTAATAAAGAAGATTTAGGAAACATAAAAAAGCGAAGACATTCGGCTTTAGCTGGGTTATTGGATGCTAAATCACAAATAAGCCTCAATAAATCTGTAGAGAAAGTAGTAGCAGTCAGCTGTCATCAATTGGAAAACAGTGGTAAAACATAAAGAATTAAAGTCTTATGAAAAGAATTGAAGAGTAAATTGGAGACAAACTTTCTCTTTCGCACAACTGATCACATAATTAATAAAAAAGTGATCGTGGACATCAAAGCTTTGCAACCACTAAACTTTACTTCACACAGTTTGACCTGATTTCAGGCACAGAGCTGCTGTGAGGGAACCCTGCAGGTAGCTAACCTCCAGGTAATTGGAGCCAAGATGACACACAGGGCCTTATGAGGTTCAAGCGCCGTCTGTTTCAGAGCAAACACCCCCACCCGGCTTCGATTCACAGAGCGGCGTGATGATGAAACCGTGACTCGACGCAGGTCAAGCAAAACCATCAACAAACACTTGACCTGCTGGGCGGTTTCAGTGACAGAGGCAGGTCGGCTTGTGGAGCAGAAATCTCGAGACTGAACTAGAAAATAAAACTCAAAGAATAATTAGCCACTACAGTGTGCTCCAGAGACGCTGCTTGCATTTTAAATGCAAAACGTGAAAATTTAAGTTCTCACATAGCTGTGTTTGCACACCACAAGCCTTAGAGGGTGGGAAATTATTGATTTGACAAGGTAAAATATAAATAATGTATACAGTATGATTTTTAAAGTTTAAATATGAATTCTGGGAACTAATGGGAGTCTGTTTTTAAAAAAAAAAAAAAAGGTTCCTACTTTTACTTTTAAGAAATGTAGGTCACACTGAGTGGTACAAAAATCGGTTTGTTTTGTCTCAAATTTACCAGAATAATGACTGAAAGGAGAATTTTATCTTACTTCCCCCAAAATAAACACAATTATACAGGAGCGAGTTGAATATTTTATTTTAAACCTCATGCTGTAATATTAAATTTAAGAATACAGTTTGAGCTGTGTGGCCGATAGCTCGTCACTTATGCCGCCGTGCAGTTTTTGTTATTCTTCAGCTCTGTGCAAATGTCACATTTAGTCAAAATGACCGTTTTTACATTTGCAGTTGTGAAAAATATTTTGTTTTGCCCATTAAAGCTTGGGTAATAGTCAGTAAAATTACTATTCTTCCTGTGCAGCTGCATAAATTTTATCTGGTGTCAGATAGTGGTGATATAGGTTGGTTTTTTTTGGCATTTATAAGAGTTTAGGCAGCTGATCATTCTGTCTTTATCTGTCAGAATCCTTTGAGGTCAACTCTTTGTGTCAGTGTCTTCATTCAAGCTCATTAGAGCTACAGGATCGAACCACAGGATTTCACAAAGCTTGATGTCTGCTGTGGCACACAAAAGACACTCTGAGGTACTGACAGGGAGGAACGAGTGACGGCCTACTGCTGGTGAAATGTTTAATTTGCCTTGTTGGAAGCATCTCCTGCCTGATCAAGCTGATGTGTCAGGTCCTGCCACATAACCCCTGGCTCATGGTTGTTCTGCTTTGATGGCCTGTTTGTTTTTGTTCCCCGTTTTCTTTTCTTTCTTTTTTTTGGTGTTCCCTACCAGTGGTGGTGTCAGTTTCTTTGATGCAAGTCTTCTGGCTTAATTTAATATATTCGTTCTACTACAGGCCGATGCTCAGTGAGACTTTTATTGGGATTTATAAACATGTCCAATGCATATTTTGTTTTTCGCAAAACAAAATATGCATTTTCAATCACATGACTCACCCTCTTTCTACAGTAATACAAATAATAAAATAAATAATAAAACGAATAATTAAATGGAAAACTACAGAGAATAGAATCGATGGAGAAGATAATAGTTGGGGTACTATCAGTTATATACTGTATTTATAGGCAAAGCGGGGCAGTAGTTTCACCCTGTAACAGCGCTCAGTAGTGGGCTCTACTGTGTTCTCTCTTACATTAAATATATATAGTGTTCAAAATTCATGCCTGCAGTGTGACCTGTGTGCTGGCACACCTCTGAGGTCACAGGTTAGATTCCTTAAAGGTGTGCCACCAACATTAGCTTCAGACTTGGGAATTTCTGGACCAGATGCAGAGAGTGCCAAAGGAAAGAGTACATCTCTTCTCTCAGTAACTGCTGTTAGGTTCCCCCTGGGTGAGACACTTGACCTTCACCGCTCCAGTGGAGCTTCAGTGGCCAGCAGCAGCAGATTGTGGTGTACCAGGATAAAACTCCCAGGATGTACTGGAATACAAGTCTGGGTGCTCATGGCATTTTCTCTCATGAATAAAGATTTAATGGTGTTAAAAATAATCCACCAGCCTGTTTTGATTTGTGTATTGATGTGTGAGGATTGAATTGTGTTCTGCGTCTGCCCCCAGATGAAGACTGTGAGCGTGGCGCTGGTGCTGTGCCTCAACGTGGGAGTGGACCCACCCGATGTGGTCAAGACCTCCCCCTGCGCCAGACTGGAGTGCTGGATAGGTGAGTCCACGCAGACATCAAACAAATAAAAGAGACTCAGATACAAAATAAAGAAATGCTCATAATGAGATTTATTGAGCTTAAATGACACACATGTATTTCACTAAAGGCTCTCACACTGTCCTGCTTCTCTTGTTGGTGTGAAAATAAACAGATATTTCTCAGGCATTTGTTTTCCTCAGTGTGAACGCTGTCAGTGATTTTTGGACACACTTTAGATAACGTGGATCAAAAACTAAAATGTGAACAAGCGGATATCATACACACACTAATGCATTCATTATCTCTTTACAGGGATTGTTGCGTTATCCAGATTTGCTACAGATAAGTTATTAAAAGTGCTTTTAAATTTAATTTAGTGCAGCTGTGATTTTTCTGCTCATAAAGATGATATTTTACGACCACCTCTGTACCCTTAATGACGAGTGTTTACACCTCAGTTTATTATTACAGATGTGGTGTGACACCCATTAGAATATCTTCTGGCGTTTTCCAGGACTATCTATAGTACGCTGATCGACCTCACTAACTTTTGATGTGCACCCAGTCATCTTATTCTGGAAGCAGGCCTGAAATATGACAGTAACAAGGGTTACCTTAGAAGACATCTGAAGGGAAATGTGTGGAGAGAAAAGAGCGGACAGTAGAGAAATGTCATAAAATTGAGAGGAGAGATATGGAGAAAAATATTAGTTTTCAGTACAAAATACCTGGAGCGTTTTCTCTCAGGAACACGTTTTAGAGAGCTGCCGAGCGCTGAGGTGAAGACCTGTGAAAGTTATTCAAATTGGTAAGCTGACAAGGTTACAGTTGGTTTTACACGTGCCATTTTATTAAAACTGCTAAAAAAAAGTTGCATCGCGACTGTGGCTGCCTCAGCCTCTGTCCTCGCTTCATGTCAAAGCTGCAGGTTTTTGTGATTTGAAGCTGCAGACGGGCTGAAGCTTGCTCTTCGCTTACAAAATTTGAGCAATGCAACACTCTTGCAGAGTTGTGTGTGTGTGGAGGGGTTTGATAGTGCTTTTTTTTGTTATTGTTTTTAGAAACACTGCCCTCCCTAAGGTGTTGTGTTCTCCCTATATCCAGTATAGCCTCCCTGCACTTCATCAGTGGCATTATGGTCAAGAAAACAAAAAAAAACAAGACATGCACGGACTCATCGATCAGTTTCTCGACAGTTGTGATTTCATTTTTAACTGTGTACTGTTTACATCTGGCTTCAGCCAGCTTTCTGGATTATTGAAAACGACAATATTACAATATTTACGACAGGTATCAATATAATATATTGGCTAGTAGTTATTTTTCTGTGTTGGTCCTGTACTAGCTGGACAAGATACTATGCAAAGAACACACTTCGTGAATTGTTATTTCATACAGTTACATACAGTTATTTCTGTATTGTGTCATGTTGCCATTTAGTGGTGTTGTTGCTATCATTACTGTACACGCAGTGATCAAAGGGACCGAAAAACTGCTTTATTGGGCTGAAACACAGACTTCTTCCTTTTTTGGGTGAAAAATAATTTTGGTTCAAAGAGCAAGGCGGTGTTATGGTGTTCAGCACTACTGAGCACCGTGACTTTTACATGACACTAAAACTTGAACTTTCACTTCAGGGATATTCTCAAGCTTTCCCGTGGGAGCTAAATTCATAAGGTCTCTGTCACACAGGGATGAAGCAGTCTGCCCTCACCGGAACCACATAATGTGACATAGAACAAAAACACAACCGTCTCCATTGAATGGGAACCTCAAAAAACATTGTTTTGCTCCCCTGGGATTGACTGACTGTTAGGAGTCAGGCAAGCACATTAAAGTGGAAACACAGCTCTTAAAGTTTCTGAAAGTTTTTCAGTGGCTTCTGAGGACACTGTCGCTCTATAGACCTGCCACTCGGCTTGTGAGAAGCCATTTGGGTGTATGAAGTGTTAAAGGCTGGGATGATGTCCTAAAATGCACCGTAGTGTTCATCTCTCATGGATGCTTGAGCCACACGCAGATTGGGAGGAGGGGAACAAAACAAAAACCTCACATCTGCTTTTTGTTTCACTGGTGTGTGTGTGCGGTTTTGTGGAAACTGCCTTTCACTTTGCACCATAGCAGGAAATTGTGATGCCAGTGTATGCAGTATAAACAGAAGCGTTATGTTGCAAGATGCATGTTCATCAAGTTCAGAGACAATATTACTGAGCATTCACCGAGTAGACACAGATGGGATTGAACCTGAGATGAGAGAGCAAGGCCTTGTGACCATAGAGCACGTAATAGCTGGTTAGTGATGAGCTGAGCGTTTATGATGTCGCCCTGTTAGTGCTTTAAAACCAGATGTGACAAGCGAACAGTGGTTCTGGACGAGAATCTGGGGACGATGTGCGCTAATGCGGCACGAACGTGTCCATCTCTAAGTAGCCACATGCTAAAACACACCATGTTTTCTTTCCTTTCTTTTCTTTCTTTCTTTTCTTTTTTTGCTCTAATGGGACCACAAGTTACAAAATGAAGTTTATGTTCTATTAAATAATGTTTAAAAGTAGTGACTGAGACCATAAAGTCTTAATGGAAGTATTCAAATAAGTGCAGGGGTCTTTTCCCCTTAGACTTTAATACAGTTTATCTTTGTTTTTAAACCAGAGGAGTTGCCCCTGTTAGCATGTTGCTAATATTTTAAGTCATTAAAGACACATTCAAAGTGCAAACATTGAATGAAAAGGATTTTATGATCAATACATTTCAAACATTCAAATCTGAATAGTCAAATTCTTTCTTATTTTCGTGTCATTTCTAAACAAAATATTATATATGGTTTGTAAATGTATTATGTACATTAGACATAATGTAAAATAATGCGGCCGTTGTGGTGTGATCTAATGCGAATAGTCCTCATTGATCAGAACAGTAATGATTTCATTCTCTGCATATCACTATCCCCTGAAAACCTACTAATACATCTTTTTTCCCCCCCTGAGCAGAATTTGATCTGTCCTTTATCTATATTCTGCTTTTCTTCATGCCATATTGATTTACTCTCATCAATATTTCAACCTTAGCAGCTGCTGCTATTTTTCCATACCCCGCTTCAGATTTAATAAGAAATGTCCCTTTGATGCTGAAACGAACAACTTCACCAACTTCTCTTTGTACTCGTGGCGTGGCTGAATTCTTAATCACTAAACGTTAAAGCAGTAATTATATGGCTGGTTTGTTAGTTCTACATCGAGTTGTGTGGTTTTCCTCAGTTATGGCTATTTTCTTCGCCGTGTGTGCGTCTGTATGTGTGTCTGTGTTAATTGCAGTGTGTTTACACTCTTGTGTTTGCTTCCCAGATCCTCTGTCGATGAGTCCACAGAAGGCCCTGGAGACCATCGGGGCCAACCTGCAGAAGCAGTATGAAAACTGGCAGCCCAGGGTGAGTCTTTAACCGATACTGTGACCAGAGACACAGACTCACACCACGTCTGTTCAGGACCGAGTTAGATAATGAATCAAAATAAATTAAAATAATATCATCACTGACTGATTTTTGGCATCCATTAAACCATTTGCACTTTTCTGTTCTTTGAGCTGAACAATCACCTACCTTTCTATAAGCAGTAACCTCTCAGTAAACTCTTTGAATATTACACTGATGACTCCTCCACCACCTCCTGGTACTCTGGTATTGATTTGACTGATCTTTGCTTAAAGATCTGGGAACTTAAACATCAGCTTGTTTGTCATGAGTTTTCAGACAAAAACATTTCACTGTGCACAACACTGATGAGATGTTCAGCTGTTGTGTTAACAGTAACTCCTAATTCAATGTTCCTGGGTCTAATTTAGAGCGTGCAAAGCTGTTTTCATACATTTCAGACACCAGTGGAAGAATCGGGTTTGAAGTTTCTCACATTTTGTACAAAACAGGCAACTCTGTGTCAGTACTGGGGTAGACCATACAGGAGGGAGCACACACCTATTGACCCCTTGCTATTGTGAAATCTCTGGACTGTCTACTGCTCTGTTGTCACATGGGTTCAGTCTGACATTACATGTGAAAGCGACAGTTTAGAGGCTGTTTAAAGTTCTCTTTGACTCATTCAGTGTCTCAGAAAACTGAGTCTGGATTTTCTTCCTAAGAACTACAGTTGACATCATGCATATTTATTATTCCTACTTTTCTTAGATAGTTTTTTTTTTTTTTTTTAAATGTGTGTTAATTAAATTACACCAACCTTTAATAACTTGGACACTTTCTCACAACTACGTCAGCTTCCAGTTTTCTTCCAGTTTTACTCAAATAAGCTCAAAAGAAAGTGTTCAGACTTACTTTACTTTTTTTTAAATGCAAATAAAACCCAACTGAAAATGACTCGCAGTGTATCCCACTTGGTCTACAGTTTTCTCCATGCGTGTGTAGGGCTGTGATGTGTGTAGGCCTCCAAAATGTTAGTTCTTTTTCGAGTTGTTGCTAATAAATGTTTAACCATATTTACTTTTACTGAAATTTCTGTAAGCAAAAAAGGGAGAAATGGGAAATAACTCGGTCTATGTGTGCATCTCAGAACTCTGAAAACAAATAA
Organism: Simochromis diagramma; assembly: GCF_900408965.1. Lineage (NCBI taxonomy): Eukaryota > Metazoa > Chordata > Actinopteri > Cichliformes > Cichlidae > Simochromis > Simochromis diagramma. Next base: position 875,910 of record NW_024386885.1, read on the forward strand.
ACAGCAGATGCCACACTGGGAGATTCCTGCCTGCAGAGTTAGCAGCATGATGAACTGCCACAGTTCTTGTAGTCTGCGGTGATGCAATAGCTGCAGTAAAGAGTTATAGCAGATCAACTCGTAATTATGAGAACGATTGGCCCTTTAGTGGAAAACTGTCCATCTTTGGTCTTTGGCTAATGGATGGGATGGGCCGGTTTAATTTTTAGACTTGTATCCAAGAGGTCACCACTGTCTGCCCAGCTGTGGGGTTACTCTGTGTCCTGCAGACAGTACTGAAAAGTATTAAAACTGATGGTCTGAACTTCCCCGCTAGCCAAACTCTGTTTTGTCATCATTTCTAAATTAGGCATCTTTCCCAGATTTTCATATTGGAGAAATATGGACAAGATACAGCTGTAATAATCCAGTATCAATCAACCAAGCAATCAGCCAGTAGAGAACGCATATTAAGATATTATATGAGTTTATTTCAGAAAACATACATTTTCCAGCTCCTTTATACTTCTTATATGCAGTATGCCAACAAAACGCCCACATGCTCTTGACAGTAATTCATACTTAAAAAAAAAAAAAATAGATGCATTATGTGTTTTTGTACACTCAGCTGTTCTAAGTTTATATGTGTGTATACATTTATTCGTTCATGCCAGCAGCAGCTGTTGTCCTTTTCCCAGAGCCTCCTTGGTGCTTTTGGCTTCCTCCAAAAATTAGGAAGTCATTGGAGCACATGACACTCCTCCAAAGTAAAAGTCTCCCAAAGAGGAATTTTTATTTTCTAAGGAGTAAAAGAAAAGAGTGTAGAGAAACTTTCTCTGTTTGGACATAAAAAGCAAAGAAGCAACAAAGCAGTGCTCACCATGACAGCAGGAAATCTCATCTTAGTGACTGACTGCGTTTCCAGTGTTTAGACAATGATCTGCCATTCACTGACATGGATCACCGTAATGGTGCAAGCCGCAGCATTTGTAGGAGTTTGATCTAACAGATTTTATTTCAGCTTTTTACAACATAAAGATCCACGCTGACTAAATCACAAAAGGCTCCCCCCCCCCCCCCCTTCAGGATGAAATCCAATCCCCCGGCCAATATTTCTATTAAATGCTGCTGATATGTGCAGATATTGGATTATGGCTGACAAATTGGCACCACTGCTTTTGTTGGTGAATTAGCTGAAAGAAGTCTCTGACAGACACGCTCACTTTACCTGCTAAAGCCAGCGAAGCTAATACAGCAGTCCGTCATGACAGAAGCAATAAATCCTGCTTTCAAGAAGGTTATAATGTTCAGCTCGTTGAGCAGGAAGATGCATCTGTTGTTGAACGCGTAAACCGCTCAGTGTTTCTCTGTCCAAAGTAACCTGTTTTGAAAATATGAAATATGATTGCATATTTTTGAGTATAAATTAAATATTTCAGAAAACAAAAACAATGCCATGTTCTTTTCTCAGTGTACACTTCATGGATCTTTACGTATCTAGCTATTAAATGCTCGATGCAAGTCTTCCTGAGGAAGACCTTAGCAGCGGGGTTAGTGAAAGTTTTTGGTACCTTTTAAGCTGTCTTGTTTGCAGTCTGCTTGTGGTCCTTTTGGCCAGGCTGTGGTTGAATGCAGGTACATGGCCTGTGTGGAGAATTCAGTTCAATTCAATTTTATTTATATAGCACTAAATTACAACAACAGTCGGCTCAAAGCGCTTTATATTGGAAGGTAGCCCCTACAATAATACATACAGAGAAAAACCCAACAATCACATGACCCCCTATGAACAAGCACTTTGGCGAGAGTGGGAAGGAAAAACTCCCTTTTAACAGGAAGAAACCTCAGGCAGAACCAGGCTCGGGGAGGGGCGGGGCCATCTGCTGCGACCGGTTGGGGTGAGAACTAAAGAGGGACTGCATTTGCCAACATTCAACTGTAAACTACAAACAAGCTTTTGATTATCTTTTTAGAAACCACAGATATCCACTGACTTCACAACAAGCTCTGAAATACTGTCAATTATCTCTAGAGGCAAAGTTATCTGATCAGAGTTTAAGTTCAGCTCACCCTGTGATCTGTTTAGATCTTTCCCCCCCAAAGGTTTTTTGCAACATTGGTAATATCTGGTGTATAAACTGTAGGAAACTGGGCAATACTGAAGAGGTTGGACACTTGTAGTGATTATATGCTGCTGATGTGTAGCATCATTTCGAGAAGCTGTCCAGGAACTAAAATCACAATGTTGTTTCAGCTGTTTTTATTTTCATTTTATTATTTAGGGGGGGATTAACTTCCCATGCATTGTAGTTTAGTGTTAGTTGTTTTTTACTCTCCAATATATATTTTTTTACCCTCTGTTCTTCTTCCTGAAAGACAGGCATCCTCTGGAGAATGACTCCAAAAAATAAGCAAACACTTGAAATTTGATCTGAGTGCTTGAGCTGAGTTTCTTTTGGTTTTATTGGGTTTGAATTTGATTTCAAACCACCTGCGAATATGCTTTAATCTGCTCATATAGTTTTGGATTTGATCATGGCCTTTTTTTTTTTGTTTTCTGTTGAGACGTGGTAGCAGAATGTGAACATGGTCTCTGAGGTTTTGAACAAGATGGATTTTTTTCTTTTCTTCTCTTTTTAGTTTCTCTTTTTGCTCAGGTGGAGATGCCACGCTCAAAAAAACCAAGATAAAAAAATGAGCCAGTAAAACAGTTTTGGTGCTATAGTATCTACAGAGGATCGAAATTCAATTCATCCTGTTGTTGTGTTGCTAAAACCCTACATACCCGCCAAAAAGCATCACGAGGCTTTAGAAATAAAAATACAACAGTGTGTGGCTGTTTGGTAAGAGAGTTCAGAAGTAACACGTGTGGTAAGAGGAGGGTGGAAGAAGAAAAGTCCCCAGAGACGGCAGCTGAAGGAATGTAGGCTCGGGCTTGGTTGACCTGAGAGGTCAGCAGCAAATGGTGGTAGGAGTGCAGGAGGAGGTGTGGGAGGGTGAGAAAGCGGTTCCTTTTTCCAGCCGGAGGATTCACAGCTCTGCAGCTCCACACTGGAGTGCAGCTTTCGCCAACACACCTTACATAAAGCGTTGACAAAGCAGTCAATTAAACTGCAGTTATTACCTGCTTTGTGACAGCACTGACAAATTGTGTAATAACTTCATTTCGGATGAAACGAGATGGGGAATATTAGACCAAATGAGAAGCCATTTTTTTCCCTCACCCCCCTAGCCCTCCATCCCCGTCATGTTGATATGTAAGAGCAGCATTCGCAACAGTTGAGCTGCCCAGGGAGTTTAGCTGTGCCAACCTGCTGTCACGAATCTGTTTCTCTGTTTGCTTCTGTACTCTTAAATTAACCCTCATGGACACAAAACGTACAGAGAAAGGCAAACTCTGTCCTGGCTGCTGCCCACTCACTTTCTCTACCAACTCAACCTCCTCTCTCTTCCCTTAACATCTCTCTCTCTCTCTGACCTTTTGTTTTCCACTCCACCTCAAATCAAGATTTTCCCGTGTCCATCCTTATTGTTGTCGTCTTGTTTTTACCATTCTTCTTCGCCTGTGGAGGTTTTTTTTTTTATTCATTTGAGTTTTTCTTTCTTTTTTTGTGCTGTCTGTTTTCCTTGCACTACAATGAAGAAAAGACATCCTTTCTGCTTGTTGATGGGTTTTGCATAGTAGGATGCAGATTATCTGGCAGCCTCTGAAGGAATTTTGAATAGTTGAGTTAAGTGAAAGGTGCTTTTTGGCGGCAGTTGTATAGTTTTTGTACCTATTAGAAATCCCCCCCCTCTCATCTTTTATAAATTAGGGCTGAACATCACAGTAACAAAGTGGCAATGCTTTGTTGCAGTGTATGAGGCAGAGCATGCACTGGTCAGCAATTGGGGAAATCGGCACAACTAACACCTGTTCTGATTTTGTTTTTTTTAACATAACATGGGACTACTTGCTGTATAATCTCTCTCTTCCACAGCATGTCTTTCATCCTGTCTTCCTTCTCTCACCCCAGCCGGTCTCAGCAGATGGCCCCGCCCCTCCCCGAGCCTGGTTCTGCTGCAGGTTTCTTCCTGTTAAAAGGGAGTTTTTCCTTCCCACTGTCGCCAAAGTGCTTGCTCATAGGTGGTCATATGATTGTTGGATTTTTTTTTTCTCTGTGTGTATTATTGTAGGGTCTACCTTACAATTTAAAGCGCCTTGAGGCGACTGTTGTTGTGATTTCGCGCTGTATAAATAAAATTGAATTGAATAATTTATTCATATTGAATATTTGTAGACAGACAAATTGCTCCCCAGACTAAGAACAGCTTTGCACCACCATCAACCAGAATCTGCACAACCTGATGGTTCCACTGTTGCCTCACAGCAAGAAGGTCCTGGTTTTGAATCCCCCATCTGGCCAGGGCGTTCCTGTGTTGCCTTTGATTGTTCTCCCGGTTCTCTCCACGTACTTCCAAAGACTGTTTGTGGGTTTAGTTTAATTGGTGATCCTTCATTGGCTGTAGGTATAAATGGTTATGTCTCTCGGTATTGGCCCTGCCAGGTTGGCAAACTGTCCAGAGTGAGAACGACCCCGCCTTCTCGCTCTATAGCACCTGGGATAGGCAGATAAATGGAATATTTTTTTAAAATTTTCCTTCACTTGCAAACTCTCAGCCGCCACCTTTTATTTTTTTTTATTTTTTTTTATTTTTTTTTTTGGATAATTCTTCACTTTGCTTTTGCACAGTGCTGCCACCACCACAAGTTTGTCAGCCATCTTTGTTGAGCACCATCTTTTTCTTTTCTTTTTTTCTTTCTCTGCTGTCTGTGCTTCTATTGACTGTGGCTTTATTTTGTTATCTTACAGAGCTCAGACTGGATTCAACCAAGGACTCCTTTTGTTTCATAGACATGGCATCAAGAAACTAGAAGTTATGTGATACCTTAGTTTTCGGTTTCTCTTTGAGTTTTCTCTCTGTTTGCCTCGTCTGCTCTGCTATTCCCTTTCAAGCCTCACTTGTTCACTTTCATTTTCTCTGTGCACGTTACTGTTTTTTCTCTCCCTGTCCTCTCTGTTATTTGTCTGGGAATCTAGTTTGAAACTCCCCCCTCTTGACTTGCTGGTTGTTTGTTATCTTGATGAAAAGCGATGTGCTTGTCTTGTCCAATGGGCTTCTCAAAGCCAGCACATTGTTTCTAAATTGCTGAACATGTTGCTGCTGCTAAACAGGTTCAGTATTTTTATCTAACTGCATGGTGTCCTCTCATGCTACCCACTCTTTAGTTTGCTCTCCTTCCTGGCTACAGCTTGTGAACCCCTGCCGTCCACTCGGCTACCCCTCTCTTGCATAATGTATCACTGAGCTGAACCTCAAAGACTTTACTTTGATTAGATTTGCAGTCTCTTCTTATCACCCTGGAAACGCCAAGCTGCACAGCAGAGGACAAGCACAAGTGAAGGGTTTCTGTGTAGCTGCTAATGATGCAACACACTTTGCAGGCTTTGCTTATGCTACATTCTTATGTTGTATTTTTAAAAGGCCATTACGGTTTCCTTTAGTAATGACATAGTGAGCATGAGCCAGTGGGGCACCTGTTGTGCCAGCTGTTTTTATATTTTACATAAGTAATGTTAATGCTACGATTGGCTACGTGTTATTTCTGTCATAGAGCAACGGCAAATGTTCTTTTGTGTTCAGGAAAATTATTTTTATCCAATCATCACAGGAAATTTTGCCACATTGCCAGAAAATAAAAATTTAGTTCCACTTTTTCAGTGTGAGGATTTTAGTTTGTCACGGAGGATACTACTCAGTCAAAAAGTTGTGTAATATTTTAGGGAACTTTCAGAAATGTGATAGACGACCTTAAGGATGGCTTTGCGTTTAGAGTTAATGAAAGATTGAGTGGAGTTAAAGGATCGAGCATTTTTAGAATTTAGTTCCTTAAAGGTGGGTTGAAGTGGTCTTAAACCCCCCCAATAAAACCCCCCAGACTTGAGCCTGATTTATAATCCTGTATTGATATGCAGAGAAGTTTTCACCCTGTGCCACTGTGCCAATAAAATCTGCCTTTCTTATGGCTTCAACTGGAATGCAGTCTAACATGTACAGGGCTCGCAAAATTTCAAAATCACTGGTAGCCCTTCGGGCAGGCACTCTTCAGTTTTTGGTAGCCCAAAATAAATTTAAGTAGCCCGAATTTAAAAAAAAAAAAAAAAAAAGAAAAAAAAAAGACAATTTTTTGATTGATGTTTTGTTTCCTTTACAATATTATACATTAATGTATAATATTGTAAAGGAAACAAAACATCAATCTAAGAATATTTAAAACACAAATTACAACAACAAATTACAATCATCAACTCAAATATTTGGTTCTAATTGAACAGAAATTTCTATGAACTTGCAAGAACTGTGTAGAACATGAATCGGTGTTCAGTAAGAGGCAAGTGGAACCAAGATCTAGGACATTTGCGTTTTGAAGTTTGCAAAGACTGCTAAATCTTGCCAATGGTAGTTCACTCTTTGCAACATAGTACGCTGTTCTAAACAGCCTTTTCAGGACTTCTTGTTATGCTTGGTTTATTTTTAGTATGTTTTTTGCAATCGGTGTTAGTTCTGGGAAAGATAGTGCAGACTGAGCAATAATGCATTTCTTGCATTTCTCATGGGTTCCGATGAGGTCTTTCTTAAAATGACTGGTCCCAGTAACAAAGGCGCTTGTCGACTCAGAAATCGAGGGGAACTCACAACACACCCGGCAGAACATTATGTTATTTAGCTCGTCATATTCCAGCCACATAAATTCTTTTGTCCATGAAGTGGACCGTGAAAGCACAAAACAAGCGCAAATTCAAATGCGATTTCCATGTGTCACATATTGACAGTGGCTCATCAATGCCGATGACATAATTACTCAGCTACATTTGCGAAAGAATGCAAAAGCATTGACATATCTTTCCTTCCTATGATAGCCTGACGGGCAGGGCTGAGATGGATTTTGGTAGCCCGACTGGAAAAGTCGCTAGCCCCGGGACGTCGGGCTAGCGATTTTGCGAGCCCTGGTGTAACCAAACATGCCTTTTATGAGAAACGTGGCCTATTTTATGCTTAAACGGGAGCAGCAAGTTTCTAAAAAGACTATGAATATGAGTTTTATACTATAACAAACGTAAATGAGCTGCTATTAGAAGAAAGCACCGAAAATAAAACTGGGGATATTTTTCTGCACACATGAATAAAAGGTGTTTCGTGAAATCTTAGTTGCCTTTTGGCTTGAAGACAAAAAGGTTACAAAACCACTAGTGCATACACTCGCCCTCACTCAAGGCCACTCCTCCCTGAGCCTGGTTCTGCTGGAGGTTTCTTCCTGTCAAACAGGAGTTTTTTCTTCCCACTGTCGCCAACGTGCTTGCTCATTAGGGGGTCATGTGATTGTTGGGGTTTTCTTACACTGTGAATGTGCAGTCTGAACAGCATTTTATTTGTTAAATTAAGCTCAAGACAGTTGGGTAGTAACTGAATCTATGGAACAACAAAGAGGACAAAGATGACACATTAACAGCTGTGTTTTTGTCTCCCTTGGAAGGAAGCTGACTTTTCACATTCAATAACAGAAACTGAACCACAGACATGTTCAGCTGCTGAGGGAATTTCCAGAAGTGACATGCCCATGTGACTTTAGGCAATCACCGTTTGCTAGAGTTTGTGGAAGTGGCATCATCGGCTCAACACTGAGTACGAATCCATAATTATAGTTTTCCAGCCACACAACCAGTGAAAAGTGATATATTCTCTGAGGCGTGTGTGCCGCACCCATCGTTGTGTTCAGTGTTTGCCACTGTTTGGTGTTTGGGGAACTGTTCATTTTTATCATTCTTGCACGGCTTAGGTTGTATCATGTGGAGAAAAAAATAAAGCAAGGGCAAAAAAAGAAAAACAACACGAATCACGTGAGGATGTCGCTGTATATGGACTTGCTTGGCCAGCAGTAGGGAGATGTGGTTTGTTCACTGTGTGCTGACAGTGTATTTAAGCACAGCATATGACTGGGTGTCTCAGTAAATTGGTAAAAATTCCCATTTTCAAAAACAAAGAAAAGCACCACTCTGGTTTTGAATTAAAAAAAAAAAAAAAAAATCAAGGCTGTTTGAGGAAAAGTTAATTCAACCTTTTATTGGCTTTGCTGGTTATAGAGCTTCAGTACTTGCTCTTGAAGCTTTCTTTTTCTAATTCAGTAGCCAACACCATTCTTACGCTACATTATTCCCTTTGAAGTCTATATCTTCATATATAAAGCACCTCGAGGCCATTGTTGTTGTGATTTGGTTATATAAATTGAATTGAACTGAATTGAATTTCACATCAGTTGAAACCCATCTGAGTTCTCCTGATGACTAGCATGTATGGGAAGCTGTACAGGGAATAGCGGTAGGCAGAAACATTCCCAATTACCTCTCTTTGACTTCCCTCGTGCACTCAGTCCTGCCGGAGCCGGCCAGAGAAAACCATTAGCCTCTTGGAAGAAATATGAACATCTACCATCTGGACAGCGTGCTTATGAGGAAGGCGACAGTTTGGATACAGCACTCATCTTGTGTTAATGGTTAGGAGGAGGTTAACTCTAGATAATGCAGAAGGGTTGTTTGGTTGTCAGCTAAGCTTATAGGTTGGACACGAAATGGGATGTGGGGTGTTTTGGGGTTGTTGTTTTTTGGGTGAGTGAAGCATTTCAGTTTCATTGATTGCTCCTTCCTGGAAAACAAGTAAATTTATCATTCCTTTTAAAGTAGCATGTGCTTCTCCTAAGTGTTTTTCAGAAGCGAAGGTGCTCTATCTTACTCTATCTTATCTACATTAAAAGGAAGGAGGCAAAGTGAGAGCAGAGATGTTTAATGCACAGATCTCCAAAGATGAGACATCTGAAGGCCGGGTATTTTGCTATATTTATGGTCAGATTTGACGCTAAAGTGTTAGTAACCATTGATGTGTGTGTGTGTGTGTCCCAATTGCATCACCATATCCACATGTACCTACCGCCTGTTGTTGCGCGATTGGTCTTGAGAGACGAGACAGTGAACAGAGTGCAGTATATATTTGTAATTGTGTTTCACATATAAACTGGAGAAATGAATATTCTGCAGATGGATGATGAATTAAGGGGGGGAAAAAGCTACTTTAATAAGTTCTTGGAAGATTGAAATACCACTTGTGATCAAACAGTTCTGAGAAGCTGGATCCACGAGAATAGTTTCTGTGGGTTCTGTTCTGACTGCCTGCTCTGTATATTCTACAATTTCAGTGTGAACCTCAAACTTTTGTTTCAAGTTGTCCTGAATTTCATGTGGAAGGAGCTCATCGCTGGTGTTAGGAGACGGGTCTCCTGTTATAACTGAGCAGGTTTAAGTTGAAGAGTCCACAGTATCCAAGCCCAACGACAGCACATCAGATGAGGCACAAAATCTAGAGCATCCTTGTCATATATATATATATTTTTTTTAATTCATGGGGTTGTGGACTGTGAATTCAACCCCCACGTTCACACTGTCAAAATGGACTTCTGCTTTAACCTGTGACTGTTGTGCGTGCCACGCCGTGCTGTCTCAGAGCCCATTGAAAACATAGGTTTTTCTTTTTTGGCTACACCAACACAGTCTTCAACACCTGGACCTGGTGTGATTTCACTCGCTGCAATACTGTCAACTTCCCAAAAATGAAGAAAAAAATCAAATAGAAGGGTTTGTGTTTTGACACACTGGAGGAGATCGAGTGCCCATCGCGGAGGCAAAATGGGAATTCCACTGACAGATCTCAGTTTTAAACCAAGACAGGTTTCAGATTTTTACGAGCCCCTTCTCAGAACCTTTTCATCACACCTCATGTTCATAGTGGAGTATCTTTTATAAATGGTATAATTCTTAAATTATAGTTCCATTTACAAAAGTATAATTCTCTGTTTGGGCATGTTACTATTATAAGAATTATTAGGATCATTATTAAATCCTTTACTCAGACATGGTTGATCTGTGTATAAAGGTGTAGATAGCATGAAATCAAGCAGTTGAATAATACAATAAAGAATGCATGTTCTCCTGTAATTAAAGATGTATATAAATATGGTTAAATTAAAATATTCTGGCCAAGTGAAAGTATGTAGCTGTAGATTTTTTTTTTTTTTTTTTAAAAGTCATTTCATGTGATAGTCTGCATCCTACCTGCAAAAATCACAGACAGGACTGAATTCAGTGGGAAGCTGCACTGGTGTCCCAGTCAGCAGTCATGAATGGATGCTGCTGTCTCCACAGTGAGTCACCTCGTCGTGTTTGCACTCATTGAGCTTGAGTGTGTGCAGATACTAATGATGAGTGTGTGACTGTTATTATTACATCCTGATTGCATAAATGTGTATGACCTTAGTGTGTGTGTGTGTGTGTGTGTGTGTGTGTGTGTGTGTGTGTGCTGACATTATCCATTTAGAGAGGATGCAGAGCAGGAGGGAACAACACAGGAGTCCAGGATGTGACTCAGTGGACAGAGATAAAGGATACAGCTTCCTTCATTCATATTTTTTTTAAGCAGTATGTAAAATGTGCTGCTGTGACGGCATGTGCATGCCAGTCCTACAGCCTGCCAGCTGAACAGAGTGCAGGCACCGGTTCATGGGTGTGCTCAAGGACAATGGTACAAATTGTGGGCAGATCCAATCAGCGTAGTACTTCTTGAATTCCTACTTTAGTGAAGCACAGCAATGGCAAAACCCAGTCGTCCCTGAAGACATTTTTGTGGCTTTGCAAGTCATTTGAGTCACTTCAGTTCCTCACACTCTTCTTTTCCTTCTCACTGATGATCCAGAGCCCGTGTCTATGTTTCTGTTCTTTATTATTAACATAGCCCTACTCAGCCAGCCGTAGCTGCAGTATTAAATTCAAAAGCCCTTTTGTTCTTCAAGTGGCTCTCAAAATTGTCCCTAGAGGAAAAGCGTTTCACATGAAGTGCTTTTGGTCAAACAGTTAACTTGCAGCATTCCTTCCTGGATTTAAAGATGGTCAGCATGGTTAAAAAGCATCAGTAAACAGATTTTACCCATTTGATCATTGTGATTAATCACAATGTTAAGATAATCATATTTCACTGTGAAATGTTAAAATCCATCCATTTGTTCTTTTTCTGATACTTGACTGGTAGTGAGGCCTTCAAAAGCCAGCAGAGAGACATAACCTCGCCACCTCTCCCTCGGTCTGACCCTAGGCCTTGTCGTAGTTGAATGAAGTCCTAGTTCCCTAAACACCCCTCTGATGCTCCTCACCATATCTCCAAGGTTCAGCCCAGACAACCTTTGGATGAAGTTCACTTTTGCAGCCTGCAAAATTACTCTTTTGGTTAAGTGCAGTTCATGGGTGGGAATTTAGACTGACCAGTAAATCCACAGGTTTGCCTTTGCTCTCTCTTTACCACAATACTCTCCTGGCTTTTGTGGTAAGGACCGGCTATAATGCTGCACCAGTGGGTCTATTTTAGTTATTATGATGGAGCTGGGTAGGGGATTTTTGGCCAGTATTCGAGAATGTTTGGCAGTCAGGTCTGTCTCTGTCAGTAACCATCATCTGTCAAGTATCTGTGGCATGATCTTTGCATTCACTGCCCTGGCAAAAATGGTCTATTTACATGACAATTACCTTAGTCTGCATTTTCCACCGAGCCTGTTGTTCCACATAGGAATGAATGCACGTGCAATGTTGCTGAAGATTTTCAGTCATGTTGTGAAGAGAGAGCCTCATGTTTAGTTGGAACATAGACACATTTTTCAGATATCAAATCAAATTGTAGTCAAGTCCTCAAATGTGGGCTCTTCACTAATCACATAAATGTTTTATAGGTGTCAGACTTTCTAATATTACTGTTTTTACAGTACAAGCGACATTTACTGTTCTCTAACACCAACTCAGGAGCAAATTAAAAACCTTTCTCTGTTGACCTGCTTTGGGGTCCATGAGTCTTTTTTGTCTGATCTGTGAAATCCCTTTAAAATGAATAAATAAGTGAATATTTTTGTGTCTTGACATCCAAAATCCAAACTGGAATTCCCACCACCTCCAAGGGTTAGTCACACGTAGCTGTCACAAATGACTGAAAATACAACTTGATGCTTCCAGCTGTTTTCCCTCGTTTATTTATGAGGAGGCTTTAAGACCCGGACACCATAAGATTTGAAAATGTGAAATTTACATCTGGTGCACATCTGCTTCAGAAGCATTCTCATTTCTTCCTCTGGCGTGGATGACGGGCTGCCTCTCGGCTCGCAGCCCTGGGCTTTGTACTGGGGACCTCTCCGCATAAATCCCATTGAATGCATGGTCTAGCTGGTTTGGACATTTGTGCTTTTACATACAGCTCTGCTGGTTAATGCCTGGAAACGTTCACTGACTGTGTGAAAACAGCTGTAGCTTCAGAGCTTAACTATTTTGGTTGGAAGATCAAATGTCTCTGTGTAGTGCGATGAGTTTTTTAAGCTCCAAATTAAATACTCGAAGGTTTGCAGCTCGCCAGGCTTACTGCAAGATGCACGTCTCTTGGTGACGTAATAGTTTAATGGTTGAAGATTTCAGGCCGTCTAACAGTTTCTGGCTCTTTCTCATGTATCCACCTCTGGAGATGAATGTCACCTTAAAGGGTATCTTAGCCTTTCAATAAAGTTTTGCTTCCCTTTCAAGGATAGCAGCCCCTAAAGCCAGAATATTTTGTACAAAAAGCTGCCTTTTGCCGCAGCATTACAGTTTGCTACCATTGCCAGTAGAGCATATGTTGAGACTAATGTCCCTGATGAAGTTGCACCGGCATACAAAAGTTTGTGACACACGTGATTAATTATGAGAAGTTTCCATTGAGCGTGCTGCTTATATACAGCAATAAAAAGTCGCCAGTAATTTTCAGTTTTTTAACAACAGCTGAGTAAAAGTTGAGAAGCAGCTTCAGGCCAGACTAATGGATTGTAGGTAATGAGCTGTTTTTCAGTGAGCGTGATGTATATGTGGTGTTTTTATCATTGTAAACAACTGGGCAGTTAATGTGCGTGAAGCTTCTTTTCTCTTTTGATAGGTCTGAAAATTACCATACTGCTCAGTTTAATAATTATTTTTCCTAAAGTGGCTTCAATTAAAATGTGAGTTCTTCTGATTATGCACTCAGCAGATTGTGATATCCGTCTTCATGCCCCTTCGCTCATTAGTGCAGAATAGAAAGGCGTTATGTCACATTAAGACATAGCTGTACTGAGACTACTCCATCAGCTGCTACCCAGAATCCTTCACTTTAAATCCTGTGCCGCTATTAGTCAACCCCACTATCCTTCTCAGTGACCCTGATTGTTTCTGAATAGCTGGACCTGCACCTCTTATTCTGCTCTAATTAGTGGAACAGCTGTCTGTATAAATAATTGGAGTCCCCTTCTACCCCTCAAGTCTTAAGCTAATGGTTTTCCTGTCCCTTCTTTTACCCTCTAATGGTTCACTTTCCTCCTGTGGTTTCCCTCTGTCTCAAGGCAGTGTGGGATATCTATATCAACGACCTGAGTAGCGATGGCCCTTTTAATGGGCTCATTTTATATCATCCTTTCTGCTTCACTGTCCATGTTAAATGAGACTGAAGTTAACCCCTGTTATTTAAAAAAAAATAAAAATCCTGTTTCGTGGCAGATGACAACTGCTTGTTAGAGTGACCTGATGCAGAGGGGTAGTGTAGATTTTATTTCCTTTTCCATGTTGATATTCAAACACTCGTCAGGGAAATGTTGAAGTAAGTGACATGTCTGCTAGTGCTGTGCTGTTAGTCTTAAGTGTTTATGAGGGTGAAGATTGTTGATAACGGTGTTTTTTTTTTTTTTTTTTTTTAAATATTAATTTAAAATTAAAAAACAAAAGGCAAATCTGCAAAAAAAAAAACCAAAAACACTTTTCTGGGGTTCTCTCTCGACTTTGTACTTTCTTAGTTTCGACTTTCTTAGTTAGGTAATAATGTATACTTTTTATTATAATTTAGGGAAATTAGTCTGCATTTAACCCATTCACTCAGTGAAGCAGTGGGCAGCCACCAATCCAGCACCCGGGGAGCAGTGTGTAGGGACGGTACCTTGCTCAGGGGTACCTCAGCGTAGCTGTTCAGTGGATTCGAACCCCCGACCTTCTGATGATGCGGCGTAATAACCTTTATTTAAGTTCATTGTGTTATTCATACCTGACTCGTCACTGGTGTTACTGAGTGAAGGTGACGTCCTCATCATCACTGGTGTAGATGGGTTTTGAGGGCCAAGTTGTCGAGTGTAAACTTTGCTGCAGATATTAATAAGACATATCCTAAAATGATGAGCTGGTGCGTCTGTGTTGTGATGGACTGTCAGCTTTTATGTGTAACTGCCTAGATGTATCAGAAATGTCTGCTATGTATTAAAGTTTTAGACCCACCTCGGCAGCAGCAGCATCCAAGCTGGAACGTGAAGCCTCCTTTATCATGTAATTGTTAAAATGTTAGCTTATGATTTCAGTTTAACATAACTAGGTTAGAATATTTTAACATGCTGCAGATAACTTAAAATGTTTGTTCATTAATAATTTGGGCTGTGTAACAGACTGTGCACAGTTTAAGACCTAAACTGGGATTTTTTTCCCCACATGTCCTTTATCACCTGCAGGAAATGGGCTGCTTTGTTCACGTTTGCACTACTGAAAATACTCCCTGTGGTATAGATGGGAAGATTGCTTCCCTACACCGCACTCGGTACACAAGCACTGCATCCACACTCAAAACAAGCTTTTCTGGTTGAGTACACATGAAATAAGTAATAAATTCATTTTACATACTTGCAAAATGATCCCAGTAGGTATACTGACTTTGTAACTAGTTTTTTTTTTTTTGTTTTTTTTTTTATCCAAGGAAATACATTTTTATTTTTATTATTATTCATTTTTTTTGTCTCTTTTATTCCCCCCCCCCCCCAAAAAAAAAAAAAATATATAAAAAAATATAAAAATTGTGACCAACGGGTCAACCTCACATTATTGGTTTTCTTGTATTCTGGATTTGAGCACATTTAAAAGTCAGAGTCAGAACTTTGAATTGCAAAGACTAGAATATGTAGCACTCTGCACATTTCTTTGCTAAAGAGGATAAAAAAGAAAAACCTCTGGGGATAAAATCTTGATATTTTGAATAGGCTCTGACTCACAGATCTTTTTTTTTCCCTGAATAAAACACAACAGTGAAAAGCTTATAATAATGTCTTGCATGGCCTTGATTCTCCAGACAGCCTGCAGTAGTTAATCTAAGCCTCCGCCTCTGGAGTCTCTCAAGTTATGCTTTTTGTGCCCGTTATGTTGAATGTGTATAGAATTATTACGCTTGTACTTTTACGCCGACTGACACGCAAAGGAATAGCAAAATGTGAGCGCTGTATTACAGCTTGTCCTAACATGAGAGTCAGGAAAATCCTCCATAAACCATAAAGCTCAGCCATGCGGAGTTGGACAGGGTTTCTTTATTCTTCCCTGTCCCCTGGCATCATTAAAAAGGAGGAAGAGCCTTTCCTGGATTAAAGGGGCTTGTAGTGTGCCACAGACTGTGGACAGTTGATCATTATACATCTCTTCTGCCCTCCACTACACCACTTTCTCTTTCCCTCCTTCCATTTTAGGCTATTTTAGGTGCTATCAACACAAAAGTTCTTAGCTCCCTGCTCCTGTCATTTCTTTCCTTACCTATTCCCACTTCAGCCTTTGTCTCATTATATCACCTCCCCAACGTTTTCTTCTACAGTGTCATATTTCTCCCTTTCTTTTTGAAATTTAATTAAAAGTACTTGTAAAGGAGAAAATTATAAACCTTAAGTGCCTCAGAGGTTCAAAGTATGTGTGTAAAAGAAGAAGAAGGTAAAAAGGGTGTCCCCTGTTTCTTTATTATGCACAAATTCTAATGAGATGGACCACGAAACCCAATTACAGGGCCGTAATGCGTTATCATTATCACATAGATAGAGATAGTGATGAGTGAGGTTGGGTTTAATTTTAAATGCATGCACACCTTCCCTGTAATAGCAGGGATCTCGATGTGTGTGATCTTGAAGGTGTTTCCCTGCAGAGCCACGTGCAGAAACCTCAAAGAAATGTCTCCCAAAGAAAATAAGAGAGAGATCAAAAATCTGTCTGAACTTTCTGAAGCTCTAAATAATTCAACACTCAGACATTTATCAGATTAACATCACAGTGAAAGCACTGCATCAAAGCCATTCTGAAGATGCTCATCCCCGTTTTTTTTTATTATCATAAACTCTATATAAAAGATAGTTGTTCCTAGTGCCTTTAAAACTGCGTTCTTTCCAGCTGTCAGCAGAGGGCGACTCCTCTGGTTGTAAAACGATGGATCGTATTGAAGTCTATGAGAACATGACGCCAGTGCTCACTTGATAATATGTCCTCAGTAAACAATTGCTAAAACGTCTTTAGTGTCAGTTGTTATTGAATCATTTCATTTTTGTAAATTATCGCCCTAATTCCACCAAAAATTTACTTGCAGGCAGCCAAGTATATTTGCATAGTATGACTGGCAGCAGTGACACTCCGAGGCACTTCAAGATTTCATTATTGATACCATTTATCAATTCGATTTCTCGTTGATGCTCACTAGGTGTCCTTAGCTCCGCTTTGTGCATCACCACCATCATTAAACAGCATGTCAAAGACATTACATTCATGCAAATTGCACTGTCTGTGGTCAAATGTGTTTGCATGTTGAAGGTATTTCCCCTCTTTGTTGTGATCAGGGTTGGGGTTATTGCTA
Organism: Simochromis diagramma; assembly: GCF_900408965.1. Lineage (NCBI taxonomy): Eukaryota > Metazoa > Chordata > Actinopteri > Cichliformes > Cichlidae > Simochromis > Simochromis diagramma. Next base: position 892,701 of record NW_024386885.1, read on the forward strand.
AAAAAAAAATAACGTAACATTTGTGTATCTGTGCGGTATGCTACTTAATATTAGTTACACAACTCATTACATCACTTTTACGTTTCTCTGTAAAATGACGTGAAACTCGTTATCCTAATGAAGACACGTGCGATCTTTCCTTTAGTATTTAGGTGTGAAAACTAAGCAAAGATGAAAAACGGCACAAAGACACTTAAAAGCAATCGCCACGGTGATTCTACTATAGAAGCATGAGCAGGTAGAAACGGAGGCTGCAGCCTGACTGCTCATCACTTTGTTACCTGGTGAAGTTCGGGCTCTGGCTGCTGGGCTGGGCTCAGCATTCGCTCAGCTTTAACATCAATCTGGGTTCTCGGCGAGCTTAATGTTCGCATACTGTCTGTTGTAAAGACCCATCTTTTAGCACATCCCAGCAAACCCACTCACTTCACCAGATGCACCTTGTTTAGTTCTCTCACCTTTGATTGGGTGTGGTGCTTGTCCTTAATTGCACTCACCTGTCACACGTTCTATAAGGACTGCATTCACTTTTGGCTCACTTTTTTCTTCACTCCCACACGGGGCGGCAGCAGTGCATTGGCAGTCCGTGTGTGTCTTTCCTTTATTGATTTTGAGAATAAAAGGAGAACCCTGTGAATGATTGATGACTGCTTATTCTCATTCTAATCGGATGAGCCCATGATGATGACTACTTAAACCCTGAGCCTTCCTTCCTTCATAACACTGTCTGTGCAGATGTTTGCAAATAACAACTCCAAAGAATCGTCATTGTATGAGGTTGTGGTGTTTTAATAGATGGATTAGAAACTGCAACAAAAAGAATAAGATGCTGACAGTCAACATGTAGAACTGAATAGAATAGAATTCAACTTTATTGTCACAAGTACAAGGCAACAAAATGCAGTTAGCATCATCCAGAAAGTGCTTTAGCAATAATATAGATGTATTACAGAATATGGATCTATTATAGGTATGTTACAATGTGCATGGTATGAAGGTATGTTATGAATATGCTATAAGTATGTACAAGCTATAGCTGTAGTGAGTGTACAAGCTATGTACAGGCTATGAACAGGTTATCCATATGGTTAAAAATATGAAAACTATACAGATTGTAGATATACAATTGCGAGTATTAATAAACAGTTGTAAAACTATAATTATTGTATTGTACAGTATGATTGTCTACACAGAATTTACAGTAGGCATCAAAACAGAACCTCACTGCACGCTTTGTGTTTTTTCTTTTTTGTAAATCCAGTTTAAATAATTAATTCCTAAATATAGTTCAGATCAGTTTTATTCATTTTAATAGCCCTTTTTCCGAGAAATGGGCTTGAGTAACATAATTGATGGGACATGTATGTATATACGTGATATCAAAAGCGCACATCCACACATACAATGACTGCAATCCATCATAACTGTGATGTGTTATGATATTCATCCAGGAGCTATACTATAAATGCATGTCATGCACTTAGTATGAGTTGGTAAATCAGACGAGGAGGAGCTGAAATGTTTCCAGGGCACGAGTCGCTCCACTGTGTGATGAACAAATAAGTGTGGTGACAGAATGGTGTATGTGTTTGTGCACCACTTCGGATATTTCATAGTGTCTCCTGACCCTGACCGGACCTACGCAGATAGCTGGCCAGCAGCAGCATCACTAAACAGAATTACGGCTGCAGGCAGGAAAAAAACAGAAAAGCAAATCTGAGCAAAGTAAAACACAGCTCTGTTTAGAAGAGAGCAGCTTTTCCAATAGAAATAAGACCTTAATTTATATCAGACTTTCCTGTTATTGCTCTAATTATCAGAGACTTTTCCATTAACATTAAGCAATTTTTCACTTTCAGCTGTTAATTATGTAATCAAACTGCTTCCTACAGCAGTAATGACCAAAGCGATTCGAACTGACCATCTTTAGCTTGCTCCAGCGACTCAACGTGCAGATTAGAAACTGACTCAAATACATTCAGTCAGTCCAGGCCTTGTTCGTCAAATGTGCTCGACGTCTGCAGGGCGCTTCGTTGACTCCTGTCTGTCAGCGGTATGTTGTGGTTTCATTTCTGCTTCAGTGTTGTCCTGCGCTGTCATGCTACCAGGTGGTGTAACTCTCTTCCAGTGTGCCTACGTTTTTGGTTTCAGGGTGTTAGTTGCACTCAGGAAATTGGACAAGGCTTCAGATGAAAAATCAGATGAAGGGAGATTGGCCTTTGAACCGTGTGGGATTTAAACATATAAAATGTGTCTGGCAGAATTTCTTTTAAGTAAAGAAAGGTAGAATATGCCCAGTATTTGTCCAGGTTAAATGAATTTATCAAAACCAAACACATTTGAAGTGGCACAGATTTATGGGAGTGGGTGCACAAAAGTGAGACAATAGGGAAAAAAAGTTGCAGGTACGCAGGGAGGGGAGGGGGGGGCAGGAAAAGAGTCCAGAGGAACTCATTCATCACAGCCAATCTACCAGCCAAGCCAGCTTAATGGAGACAGATAGCGGCTGTAGCTGTCAACACAAGAAGCTTATCTCTATATTAAGCATTCCCACCGTTAGGACCACACCGGCCACATGTTGGGAGATTGTTCTGGAGCATTTAGCGACAGGGCAAATATCCTAATTAGGCTCAAGTTTGACACCAGGTGTCGTTTTTCTCTCCCTATTTTCTGTCACTGGTGGTACGACCTTGTCACTTCATTTAAAATATCAAAAGTAATCCTCTATCTTCCGTGGAAAACTCAGACTTCAGGTAAATCTTCAACACCTCTCTCACCTACTCAGTAAGCCTCAAAGTAATCCCTTTTCCTTCTCTCCTTTTATCTCGTCTCATTCCTTCTCAGTGTTGTTCTCTTACGGGATGTTGCTAGGTCAGGATTATTGTCAGAGGACCAGCGCAGTCGCCTTCAGTCCTTACTGTTGATTAGCTTATTCATCTAATTTATACACTGTAAACTGCTCTGAGTAAACTCAGACATTTAAGTTTTCATTCAGATTCCTGAGTGATGAGAGCAAAGATCAAAGCCAGCAGTCTTGTTGCAGTGGAAAAATGTTAGAAAGGAATCAGACAGCCGTCTTCTGTCACCGCAAGGATCCTTGCTGTCATGTGAAACTGTATTGATCCACAGAGAAAAAATCTATTTCAACTTTTCCTTCCTTTCACAGGGAGGTGAGAGGTCAGGGTCAGGTACACATGTAGCTGTCTGTAGAGATAATAGTGATACTTCTCTCATTCTCTGCTCAGACCTTTCTGCAAAGGGGAAAGGGAGACAAGTCTCTTCCTTTGGTTAAACACAATAAAATATTTTTAGCAATGATTATTATTCTGTGTGGAGAAAAACCACATTACTTGTAATTTTGTATTCTGGACACCAATACTTCCGATTTAGAGTTGATGTAGCGGGGCTCACACTAGAGTTTTCCCTGGCATTCAGGAGCAGCAGATCTACTTATTGGGATGGATTACAGTAAACCAAGCAATATTTTCTCTGCCAGTGTTAGTTTACATTGATGTTAATATTAACTGTCTCTCTAGTTCAGACTTTTGTGATGAGCAAGAATACAAAACAGGAGGCTGTCACGGCACATTAGGCTGATGCACACAGGCAAATGTGCATGAAGATAACTGATCCCTTTCTATATCTGATTGTTACGCTGTATAATACATGTCACCTCTGCATAGTTTAATGTGTTTCTGGGTTTCTTTAGGAAAACATATTTTTAGCTTAATGTTTAAATGACAGGTTGCCACCTGAGGCTGGCTTCCAAGACTGAGACGATCCCTGCAGATGCTCATGCCAAAATAGGCTATAAAAAGCAATGAAATTACCATGTTTGGAGCCTAGTCGCAACATTATTATGACGTTATGGTGGCAGTTTCATTTAATTTTATTTCTGTTTCCATATATAGTCTATGGATTAAAAATTAGACCTGTTAAGTGGCAACATAAGATTTTATGTACCTGACAGCTAAGCTTAGTTAATTAACACCACTTTTCATTATCCTGTTTATATGAATAACATTATACAACTTTAGCCTTATTAACAGCCAGCGAATCTCCCATATATTGTTATTGTGGTATTATAACAATTTTTAAGTTGTGGTAACTTGAACACAGTGCTGAGGACAAAATTTTACGGGGCACTTGTTATTTTCCCAACAGCCTCTATTCTGTTATTTCCTTTGATGGAATTAATGAGTGACTTATTGATATTTCACTTGTAAAGCAATAACCGGACATTGCTTTGTGGTGAGCTTTTTGTTATCTAATAAGGTCCTGCCTCGTCTCTTCTCATCTCACTCCTACTTTCCTCTCCTACTGGTTAAATGCATCACCTCTTCCTCGCAGGCTATCAGCTTTCTCCTTTAGGATGTTGGAACCAGAAAACGATGATTATTCACTTCCAGTCACTCCCTCCACTGCTTCATTTCCCTCTTTACCCTGCAGGTTGTGCTTATTTCGCTCAATTTTCTTTTCCATGCCACCCTCATCCTATCATTTTTCTTTTTCTTTCTGCTTTTGTCTCATTCGTACTACTGGTGCATAAACGGGCACAGTTGTCTTTGTTGCAGAAAAACCAAAGTCAGCCTCAGATTGTAGACAAACGAGCACAACTGAGATCAGTTGAAATGAGACTTGCATAACATATTTTAATATTTTATTCTCTAAGAAGATTATTCGGCAGACGTCTTGCCAGGGTGTGTGTGTGTGTTCGTGTTCTCCTAAAGACATTTTGTCCACTAAAGTTGAACTTTAAGCAAAAGAGTCATGCATATTTCCTTTGCCCCCTCGAGCAGGTCGTCTTATTATAGCTATTCCTTTAAAGCAAATCGTTTTTTTGTCCCGGGATTTTTTTTTTCTTTTAATGCTCGTACAATAAAACCCATTATAGTAGCTTAAATGTAGCAGAATTAAAGCAGTTAATGGCAAATTTGTGAAGTAATTGCGTTATCAAAGCTCTTTAAAACCACCCACTGACATTTTTCACTTTGCATTAACATGTTAATTCTCAGCTTTTTCCTCATTTGCTGGCTGATGCGTTCAGTTTACATTAAACGACTCAGGACCAGTCACAGACCAGAAGTTGGATTTGTCTTTGGGGTGAAGGAGATGGTTTTCCTGTTGTTGTGGTGAATCATGGGAGGAATTCAGAAATGCGGTGATGGTAAAGTATCAAAGAAATGTACTTTACTCGTGCATTAGTTCCGGTCTTTAATGCTTTGTCCACTACCTTTAGTGTAAAGCGATTGATCCTCTTATCCACTGGTAATTCAGCCTTCCAGTAGCTGGAAGATGTAAAATACGATTTTTACAGCCACATTTCTTCTAAGTGAAACTTAACAGCCCTGTAAATATGGGAAACCAAGCAAGTTGTCCAGGAGCGATGTCAGGAATTTCCTCTTAATGCTTTTAGGCTGCCTTCTCTTTCCCTGGCATAACATTAATCCAATAAAGCTATCTGGACTTTCTTACTCATTGTCATTACATTTGATAAAATATGAATGGAGCCTCTTGTGCAACCATTGCTCCTTTCAAAGAAGAGAGATGCACTCACACTCATTGCCTAAATGTCGAAAAGGTTATTAGATTTGATTAAGTTGGAGTTATTTTTAGTGGCAAATGATTTCCTAAATTTTCTGTGAAGAAAGCTGGAGGGCGGAAAGTACACTCTGCTGGCCTTTGCCTTCTTGAGGAAACAGAAATGTGTGGAGGTGTTCTTGGTCTTGATGCACACACAGGGGAACAAGGTCATTTTCCTGGATGCTCCATACCCCGAGAGCTGGAACATAAACACACACACCGTCATTAATCACATCAACGAGGGATCACCTGAAGTCCACATGCTTACTCTCTTTCACATGTACACACACGGACTCACGCATTACTCATCAAGCATATGCAAGGGCACCGCAATTAGAAGTGTTATTTACATTACTCAGTGGAGTAAGTTGTTACTGTGGCCTTGCTTTTGCTGAACCTGCCTGATGTCTGACTCACTGAGCACGTGCAGAAGGATGAGGTGTTTAAAAGAAAGCAAGTATGTTCTGATTGGCAGTTTTGAGAAAGGAATGAAACTGAAGAGGAGGGGAGGGGCAATTTAGTGCCATCCATATCTATAAAGTAGAAATGTGTTAAAGGTTCTTGAGTAAAGTGGAAAATATAATTATAAAATGATGCATGCCTACAGTGGAAGGTGATGTTGGGGGGAATTGGTATAGATCACTTGGTTGAGCCATATATCCACAGGCTGCAGAGGCGGCTTGCTTAGTCTCTACTTTGACTGTCTACTCTGCATACTGTCCTGCTGAATAATATATTAATAAATAATAATTTAAACCTGTGCGATCTCCTCTGTGCAAAGATTTTGTGGCTGAAAAACACAAACAGTGGTTACTCTGGATGTGAAGAGAAGGGGAGGTTCTGACTGTTAAACTGCAGGTTCACTGGCTAATGAGTTGTGATTGACAATTTGTTACCCAGTGAATATGCAGCTTCACATCACAGATAATCCCCCGTTTTGAAACATGGTGTGACTAATATTTACAAAATGAGACTTATGAGCAAGACCAAGAAGCTGAAGTGCGGTGAAAATGTGATTACACAGGTCAAGACCCAAAGCTTCTACACAACCTGTGTTCTTTTTGCAAAGTCAAATTTATTTATATAGCACCTTTAAAACAACTGTTGACCAAGATGCTGTACATTTAAGATAATCAAAAGATATAAAAACACAGGAAGACATGATGAAACTTAAGAAAAAGAAGCATAAAATGATCTAAGTAAGAAAGACATATAACATTAGTAGTAACTCATTCTGATTTAAAAGCCAGTGAGTAAAAGTGGGTTTTCAGACGGGTTTTGCAACCATAACCTTCAGATAGAAGGTAACCTGCTCGATTCTAGCTGTTTTTATATATGTTAGCATTAGTTTTGCATTTCTATACTGCAGCATCTTTTTATTTATACAATGGAATATAGGTTTGTATATCTGCAACAACCTAGTCTGAACATACGCGGCTCTCTGTAATGAGAGCCAGACAAGCTGCTTGCTTGTCTGTTGCTTAGATTAGTGGAACAGCAAATCAGAAATGCTTCACATCATTTAACCTAATACAAACTTATAACTGCAATAAATATTACAGAGCTCCATTAAAATTTGTAGGTTGATGACACCTGTGATGTGAATTATGTCAATAAATTTGGATTATACTGTCACTACTGTGCTATACTACATGTAGTCACCTTGAAACTGTGAATATCTTCAAAGTCATTATTATAAAATGTAATTTGATCTTTCCATTTTTCACAATAAGAGAAGTTATTACGAGTCTTTTTTTTTTTTTTTTACAGTGCAGCTGTTATTTCATGAAAGCTCCTTTCTGTATAAATGTCAGTGACAGCGCAGCGTTTCAGTTTGCTCTGCAGCTGCTCACCCGATGCAGCTAACTGCAGCCTTTTTAACACGCGTGTAGTAAAAACAAAGATAACATACATTTATTATTTATTTTAGTCCATTTAGTAAGTTCTCAGTAGAACTTGCAGTGTGGCTTATTTTCATTATTGTGGCAGAGAATACATGGAACTGCTTACTGTGTAATGCTGTAGAATAGTACTGTAACTGAACTTGAATGCATGAAGATTATTACACCAGGAAAACAATTTATTGGCGTGGTTCTTTCCTCGGGTCATGCTGCATACTGAGCCATTGACATTTTGAGTGAGGACGCTAATGAGGAGACTGGGGGACCACACATGCAGGCACAAACACACAAGCATAATGACCATACAAAAGGGCCTGTGAAATAATGCACACAAATGGGGACAATATGTTAGGCCCAGCTGTGGCCTGGGTATTGATCCATTGATCAAGATATAAATATGTCCTGTGAAACTCCTCAGTGCTCCTGCTGAGTTATTAATAGACACTAATTTGGTCGATACAGGAATGGGGAGGGGGAGGCTCTTGGTCTCATGGCTGCATGTTCACATGCGTGTATGTATCTATGCACGGCTCAGTATCAGAAACTCTACCCAACTCCAGCAGACTTGAAGCGTTCCAGCCTCCTCTGTGTGTTCCTATAACATACGTGTTTGTGTGTACATGTAGGACATGAATTTGTGGTGCTGTGTGCTGAACTACCATCTATGAAATTGGATCGTATTTCTGTGTTTTTGTGTCATCCACCTCATTGCCCCACTGTCCCACATTTTAAAATGAACCCCAAAACCCATATTTTCACTTGTTATATTTTGTGATACTGATATCAACACATATAAGTTAGGAGAATAACTTATACTAATATGTATTTATTTATTTATTTATTTATTTTTTATCCCCCTAGTGATTTTTCTGTAAATACTAATTCAGTAAATTTATATTGCTGTATGTATTTAATGCATTATACAGTGTAGAAAAGCTTAATTCAAAGCTGATGTTGGTCTGTGTATAATAATGTACATAATACTAACACTGGTATGAGATTAATGGTATAGGCAGATACCTGAACCCAGGGTTTAAATATTGTATCAGAACTGGAAAAAGTTAGATTCTCATATTTGAAAAACTAGAACTACCAAATGTTTGTTGCACGATAAACAAATTAAGCAAACTGTCCAGTTTTATGTAGATTACATTACCCACATTACACAACGTATAGTTTCTTATGTTGTCTGCATTTCTATTATTTGTTAGGCCAACGAGAAAAAGAAGCAGGGAAAGAACTGAGTTGAAACATTTTGTTTTCCAGTAAACTGTATTTGTAGTTGTGAATGGGACCAAATTAGGACAAAAATATAGTGACCTTAAAGTTAAAGACACAATAACAAAATACCAAAGCAAAAAAGTGACTACATTTCAGAAGGCACTATGACATTTCAGAAAATACATTGTTGGTTCACAGACGGATTAAAACAGAAAACTGTGACATTTCAGAGCTAGAAAGTGTAGCGACGCTTGTCCATCTAAATCCTGTTTGCTTCTCAACCGAGTGGTTCTCATAACTCGAGATAGTAGGAGGGATCACAGATGACTAATAAAAAAAAAAATGTTTATTTGACCTCTCGTGTCTCTCTTAAACTCAAAAAAAGAAGAAAAGGTTGGAGGTCACCTATTGTGAAATAACCTATAATGCAGCATCAACAAGGACTGCTTGGATGTTGTGTCAGATATGTGGCCGTGCCACGCTACTCACGGAGAGTTAAGGAGAACTTTAGAGGTCTGGCCTTTCTAACTTGAGATTTTCTTTTCAGTCTGGTAGTTTAGAGACTGAATGTGTCACACTGGATACAGTTTTTGTTTTTTGTTTGTTTGTTTGCTTACAGCTTTGTTTCATTTTCAGTACTTTCCAGAACACTTAAACATTCTTTGACAAACGAATAAAGTTTTGTGATGATTTTCTTGGAATATATTTGAGCAGATATTTGATTTTCCTTTGTAAATCAAGAAGTCCTGGTTAGAGGATAGATATGTGTGTATTTATAGGACTTTAATTGGAAGTGGTCCGCTGTCGGCAGATTATTTGTTTTCTTTGTTTGTTTTTTTTTTACCTTGCTCACTAAAGAGGCATTAAGCTGAATTCTTCCTGTACTTCCTGTGTCTTTGAGGCTTTGTTTAGCTTCCTGATCAATACTAATAACTCTTGACTCAACGCGCTGTTGTAATTTCTGGTTAGTGGTGTCTGTGACCAAGCAGCCAGCATCATAAGACAAATTATTTCCCAGCATCACAAATGACTAACACTTATTATTATAGCATTTGGCTTTGTGACATTTTCTCTATTCAGTAGACTTTCTAATGACTTGGCACCCAATCTCTGTAGGTAATTCATTTCTGTGAGAAAGATGTAACAGACATCGGTTACAGGCTGCCTTTGAAATCAGGACTCCAGGTGAAGATGATGTAAAGGCTTGAATAAAACTGAAGTTTGACTTTTTGTGTGTCTGTCTCTGTGTGTGTAACACAGTTACGACACAACAGAGTCAAAGTCAGTGGTGTTCCCTAAGCTCTGTCTCCTGGCTAATGGTTTGTGGCACTGTTGCCCGCTTCAATCTCCAGTCCCTCCTCAATCACCAACCGGTTCCACTTTCCCTGCAGGTGGCTGGAAATGAGGGCAGCAGTTGATTAGAGCAGAGGAGAGCACTGTAATAGTCAGGCGGCTGCTCGGGGATAAGAATAGCTGCTCAAATCCATCTGTCAGACCACAGGTTACTTTGACTACTGATGCTTTCGCTGTATCCCTCAATACTTCAAAGCAGATAGAGGATCTGCTGTGTGACGCGTTGCACCAACTGTATTAGTTATGTGTCATCTAAATCACATGAATACCTTGTTTCCTGAAGGACAGAAAACATCGGTGTAACAAAATGAAACCTTGGATGAATGTGGACCTGTGTAAGAGTGACTTGACACACTAACACAGTTTACAAGTCATTTTGTTTTGATCATTACGCTTTCATCGTGTTTCTGACTGATTTTTTGTTTAGAGAAACTGTAGCGTATGAAACCAAATTTAAGCATAGTTTAAACAGCCCCTTGCTGCTCCCATGGAGTCAATTAGTCCCATTCTGTCAAAGCTGCTGGTGTGTCTCATTTATGCACAAGATGACTTTTTGCCCTGAGCCACTGGGTTATGGCAGTTGTGAGAAGGATGCGCATCACTCCCAAGTCATCTTACTGCAGCATAAGCCACCACTACCTCTCTGACCTTATAAAGCTGACTTAGGTCTCTGAAACTTGACTGGTCTCTCTCTTTTTTGGGGGATTTTGCTGCAGAGGGTGGATCAGAATACCAGCACCAAAAGCATATGCTTTGGACTATTAAATCCTAGCTAATTTAATTGACATTAAATAAGAACCAGAACCAATTCACAGAACTGCACAGAAACACTGCAAACCGGCTTTATAACAAACTTTAAAAAGCAGCCGACTAGGAAGTAAATAGACTTTTTTTTTTTTTTTTTTTTTTTTTTGGACCTTTGTAGCCTCCAGTTAGAAAGTGACATTAGAAGAAAGATGAAAAACTCCCAGAGCAAGGCAAACGCAGGCGTTCCTTTGAGAACAAAATCCATCAAACCAGCGGGGGTCATCACAAAAAAATGACACCACAGCAATATTGTTAGAGATGTTTTTGGATGGGATTCACCTGCTTTTACCTGTCGCTATGCTGCGTTTCAACACAAACCTTTTGTACTCTTTCAAATGGAGATCTCATACAGACTCAGAAGCTCTCATTTGACTTTTCAGGTAAGACCAGGTGACTGAACACATTCCTCCATTTCAAAAGGGAGATCAGTACAAATAATGTTTAGTTAGAAAACAACATTAAAAATTGAAAGTTATAAAAGCGGCATTATGAAAGAAATCATGAGCGGAAACTAATATCAGTAAGATACAAAAACAAAATCTAAATAATAAATGACATATCAGTTTTTACCCGTCAGCTTTAAAAGGCTTATGGAGTATTGTCAGCCCGCGAATATGTTTGTGAATATAACTCGAAGGATTTTGAAATTCATCACATATGTGCATCTACTAGCAGGCTGAGGGGGGGCGATGGCACCCCTCAGGTAATTTTGCATCCCTTTTTCTGCAACACGTCGGAAACTTAACACCACCTGATGATGTTTGTGTGATGTCAGTGGATGGAAACATACATTTATGTATTTTTTCCACAACATTTCACTGCATTTGGATGGAAACCTGCATGCTGTTATGTTTTCCTTTTTCAACTTGTTTTTCTATATCCTGCAAAAAAAAGAAAAAGAAAAGAAAAACACAGGACTTGCTTGCAGCTTTTTTGCGTTATAGCTCTGAGTGCCTTCTTCTCTCCTTAAGGTAAAATTACTTAATTACAAATGTTGCTCCGAAAACAGACTTCTGAGCTCTGCTCGGAACTGAACTTTTAATTGGACTGGCGCTTTGAGGTCTCTCTGCCTCTTCACTGTCACAGGTCTGCACAACACATGTACATGTGCACAAAGACACACAAACATGGATGGTTCTAATCTAATGGAGCCTATTAAAGCTCCCTGAGCCTAATAAGGATTCAGGCATGTTTGCTTAATTTAAGCACATCTGCTTATCCATTGTTTTTAGTTTTGCAATTATAGTATCTGTAATGACTCCAACATGAAAGCTGAATATTTTTTTGTTTGCTGTGTCTGACTAGCTTAATTAATCCTTCTGTCATGCATACAAATAAGGACATTATTAAGAAATCCCACAGAGAAATAGGAAGCAAAGCATGACAAAGAGTTCCTCAGTGGAATTTAATGTAGAATTCAGTTCATAACATTTTATTCATATAACACCAATTCACACCACCAGTGGCCTCAAAGACCTTACAATACTAGAGAGAGAACCCCAACAGTCACACAGTGCCTACTGAATATCACTTGGTGACTGTGGGAAGGAAGAGCTTCCTTTGAACAGGAAGAGACCTGCAGGTCAGGTTGGGGGGAGGGGAAGAAAAAAGGAGTGACATGAGGACAAACGAGCAAAAACCAAACTAGGTTTGATTGCATGTAACTTATATTTCAGCTGTTTTGTCTGTGAAATGTATTTTGTTATTATATCACCCTCTTCAACACCAGCACTTGGTGCAGTTGGACCTTCTGCCAGTTATATAACCCATGTCGCTTAGTCAGCTGCAGCAGCAGTGTTCTGACTCCGGCTGCTCTCTTCCATCATCCAACGATATCAAGTGATGGGTGTTGCTGTAATATCACTTATTTTCTATTAGGAACACGTCGTCTATAAAGTAGTTAGTTTGTTCCCTTCTACAGAACTTTCTGTGGATTAATTCACTTTTTAAAAGTATCCATATGATGATTTTTCATAGAAGTCTGTTTCATGTTTCGGCCATAGAAATGCATTTGAGGCGTGTAGGTAATTTAGTCTTGACAGGAGGTGTGTGCTGGCAGGATGAGAAGATGACGTGTCATCTCTCCCTCTGCTCCATCCGACCTGCTGTGAACTGACTCAGCCCGGACACATTGGCCCCAGCAGGACTGCTGTCACTGGGGAAATGACTATCGCCACAGCGGCCTGCTCAGCTGTGTGCGATTTGTCAAACTATGCTGTACTTTTCTCAGCTAAACTCGAATTAGTGGACTTTATTAATCCCTGAAGAAGAATATTCGTCTTCCCCAATTCCAGCTCTATATTTTCACTATCATATCTCTGAATGGTTAATCTTGCAAAACATCAACATTTTCATGTTTTCGTGCCAACTATTTGTTGCTGCTTCTGCAGCTTTTAGATTGAGAGCTTGTAATCATCCCAGGTTATTAAATAGTGTCTCTTTGTCCAAGATGCTCTCTAGGTCTCTCTAGGTGTTTATTATCAGGTTATAGGATTAATCTCCCCCTCTCAAACATTTAAAGCCCCAACCTTTTTTACGCCTGTTATGTCCGACAATATTTTCACGGACCGCCCTTTAAGGTGTCGCAGATAAATACAACAAAATAAAAACAGTACCGGTACCAAAACAAAAAAAGTATTATTAATAACACACGGGAAAAGACCCAGGGAAACTGAGTTAACGATAAAAACCCTGAAAACCAGAAAACGAGCCTCAATTCTCCCGGCCCCACACCAAACAACTCACAGACCCATACCGGTCCGTGGCCCGGGGGTTGGGGACCGCTGATTTAAAGGACCCAGTAGTGTCAAAAGACTGTTATCGCTCAGCATCCAGCTTGGATGTGGCCATCATGTCAAATCAAGGACACCACAGGACTCCGTGTGGATGTCTGTCACCAACAGTATATTACATAACAGCAGTATTTGACGCCTCACATCCACAGTGTCATTTGAGTTATGCAATAGCTCAGACGTATTTCTTCTGTTTGGTCTCTGTAATAAAACATTTAAGGAACATTTCTCAAGGTAATTATCCAATTTGAACACTCATAAAGCACCTGAGTTTATCCCTTTCATGCATCTCAAAAGAGCTCGTCATTCTTTCTAACGTTGAACCACCTTGGGAAACTCTCATGTTGAATGCCTCTATCAGTGACATGAGTGTTTGAAAATGGAGCAACCAACCAATCAATCAACCAACCACTCCTTACCATGGCTGTCTGGTACATCTACAGTGATACTGATGCATTGTCAGTCTTACTTGAAGTTACTCAACTCAAAGGGAAAGACTCATTTTCTGAAAGAGTAACATGACCTTGATCCAACTACAACACATTATCTGCTGAAACCAGAGATGAAATCTTGAGGTCTCACACATGCCAACTCTAAGCTTTGCCTCAAGATTACCTTCCTTTAAATCAGAAGTGAGGACAAGACAAAGCCCTGGTAGAGCCAAGTATGGGTTTTTGCCATGAAAGTAGTCACAGCTCTCGCTTCAGTTTTACCAGAACTCCTGGTAAAGGCCTCCAAACCCCATTTAATTGTTAAAATTGTTTCAAGTCTTTCAAAAACACCTTGTCAGAATGGGCAAAGCTTTATGACTCCTAGGTTCCCAATGTGTCCTTACAAAAACACAATCCCCTAATGCTCCAAGACGAAACCTGGTTTGTTCCTCGTGCATTTGAACATTGGCATGGTAGCACTTTAGCTATAAGTATATGGTAACACCACAGCACCATAAAACCAAAATATGAAATGAAGAAATCTAAAAGTCTTCTAAATATTGGTGTTAAAGCTTTGGAGGCAATTGTTATTGGAAGACGCAAATAGATTGACTGAATTCATTCACACATCTGTATCAGGGTGTGTGCTGTCATAGGAAAGTTGTCTGCCTGTCTAGTTGTCATTGTCAGCACTGGTTATGTACCGTTGATGCTGCCGCAAACGTATGTGTTAGTTTTTTTACTTGGATAGCTTTATCGATCCCACAAGGGAAATATATTGCAGTTTGCATCATTTCTTATGAAAAATAAGAAATGATGCAAAAACTAGTAGAATATTTAAGTCTGTCCTGTAAAAGTGGTGTATCCTCAGTCTTTACAGAAAGGAGGCAAAAGACACAATTTATCACCACAATGTCTTTTTTCTTTAAAGAGTTTCCTTGAGCTTTAAATATAATATAAGGGAGAAAGACTCAGATAAGCAGGTATTTTTGACCATAAAGC
Organism: Simochromis diagramma; assembly: GCF_900408965.1. Taxonomy (NCBI): domain Eukaryota; kingdom Metazoa; phylum Chordata; class Actinopteri; order Cichliformes; family Cichlidae; genus Simochromis; species Simochromis diagramma. Next base: position 907,791 of record NW_024386885.1, read on the forward strand.
CCAGCTTGCATCGGTCCATTCTGGCTCACAGCTTCCATTGTGTGATGTCTGCAGGTGCAGGCAGAACGAGGCCCAGGCGGCATTAAGTCCACTCTCCTAGGTAGTCTGACACAGTAGCCTCTGGATGAGGCAAACCTCCGAGGTCCAAAGACAATGATGCAGAAAACATAAAAGCTCATTTCACAAAATCATCTTGAGATAGTTTTTATGAGTTTTGTCTCTTCTAGGTCTTGCTGAGCAGAGGCTCTCTGTCATCTTGGTTGTATTTAACTACTTTATGCTTTTGTGGACACAGAATACCCACTGCTGTAAAACAAAGACGGGTGCTGATTTATTGCACCAACTAAAATCTTTGTAAAAGAAAATGAATCTGAAAAAGTGATTATTTTATCAGGTTGTCGTGTTTTTATAACAGCTTGAAAGCCGTCATTATTTGTCCAGTACAGAGGAGTCGCTGTAAGTCAAATAAAATACATTTACATTCAGCATTCCTCAAAGAATCGCAACGCCATTGCTCAAAATGATTTCAAACAATGTGAAAGGGTTAACACACTGGTGATGGCAGCTACATTGTAGCCACAGCCGCCCTGGGGCGCACTGACAGAGGCGAGGCTGCCGGACACTGGCGCCACCGGGCCCTCTGACCACCACCAGTAGGCAACGGGTGAAGTGTCTTGCCCAAGGACACAACTGCCGAGACAGTCCAAGCCGGGGCTCAAACCGGCAACCTTCCGATTACAAGGCGACCTCCCAACTCTTGAGCCACAATCGCCCCGGCGATGATATATACCATGTTTATGAAACTAAACAAATGCATCCCATTTCTTTGCTAATCATGGTTACCATTGCGCCCTTCATATCGTAGATTACATAATATTTTCTCTTTGACTCAGATTCTGAGACGTTCGTTATTTTTGACAGACGAGGTCTAGTTAGAGTCCCAACTATTCCTCATTTCTACCAGCTCTCCTCGTGACCACGAGACAAGATAATTGCTTTCAGTCGCTCTGAAGCTGAGCGCGTTTTATTGTCAGTCAGAAGAATAAACTCTCTGTCGTATTTTCACCTTGTGTGTAAAGTTGCTGTGATACTGACGGATCGGTAATTGAAATTTTGCAGGGATTGAGTTGCCTGCAGGTCCATTAGACATCAGGGTTTAAACTTGGTGTGCGAGTGAGAGAGAGGGGGAGAGAATGAATGAACTGGTGTGTGTCTGGAACGAAACTCTTATGCTACGTATGAATCAACACAGCTGTAGTTTCAGTCTAACCCAGTGGGGTTAGATATGACTTTATTCTTTGGAATGATTTTGAATTCAATTTAAAATCTAATTAGGTTTAATGTTTAACGTTTGCAAGGAGCCAGGTTTATAAATAACTAAACGTGAAACATTCAAAGACCCATTGTTTTGGCTGAGGCAGAGATGCCGTTATATCAAGTTGGCCTAATTATTGTTTACAAGCTTTATGTGAAAACGAGTCACAGTTATGAAATGCTGATGAAATATGTATTTGACATATTTAAAAAGATGGGTTAACCCAGTCTATTTTTAAAAAAAAATAATCTACATTCTTGAAATGTTGGAGACACGACTATGAAATTGATTTATTCAAACGTTCATTCAGTTTTAATATAAAAAGATGGGGTCGCACACGTTGGCCAGTGGCTGATGCGTAGAAACGTATGAGCCAAGTCATCAGATGATCTGCTGGGATTGTGGATGAGCTTGACGAAACAGTGTACTCTATCTACAGAAACATTTCTCATTTCAGCTGGTAAAAGCGATAAATGCAGATAGCTCTTTGTTAATAAATGAGAATAGATGATTATATAGTAAATATCAGAGCTTTTTATTTAAAAAATAATAAGAATCAGTGAAGGCAGAAGACGTGAACATCAGAAAAAGGTTTGGCAGCTGTGACTTTTGTAGGTAAAGGCATTGAGAGGATGCCTTCAAACAGTTTTTTATCTTTCTGCTCCTCACTTGTTTTAGTTTCCTCTTCAGTCTCCATATTTCTTTGACGTATTTCACTTCTAAAAAGGCTGCTGTTGATGTTCAGATGCTGATTAGTGGTTGAGAGGACAAAGGTTGCCTTTGCTCATTTCCTCCCTCTGACAACAAGTGGCTGCTGCTGTCACCTTCATCCGGCTTAATACATCCTTTACTTTAATTGTTTTATTTATTCAGATTTTCATTTGGAGCTTGAAAAGATGAGAAGTCTTTCCTTTAATGGGTAAAAGACATTTCTTATTTCTCTTATTTTATTTGTTTTATAAAAACCATTTTGTGTTGCTTCGGTGTTAATGATGATGGATCACACAGACTGAGTTTTACCTGTGCCCAGCAGTCATTGCCTGTTTTATTGTCTGCACAGTATGCTGAAATTTGTCACAGAATCCTTCACTGAGTCTTGCAGCTAAACTGTGTGTGTTTAGCTTCATCCTGAATGCGTACGGTGCTTTGAAAAGGTTGCCTGTTCTAAAGAGGTGACATGATGATGAATGGCAGCAGGGCTGGCACAGCGCACGCCTTTACAAAGAGTTTGTTTCCTGTAGCCTTAATGGAAATAGTGGAAGTGTTTTGCAGCGGTGGTGAAAGGTGGAGAAGCAACAGGCGAACAGCTGCAGTTTGACTCAACCTCTGGAGACGCTCTGTCCTCACAGGAAGCTGGAGCTCCCCCTTCAGGTCAAGGCTGTTAGTGAGTCCATTTCTTTGGACAGGAACACTCGCGTCTCCCTCTCCAGGAAAACTGTAATTGGTATATTTAAATGGACTCTCCTAGGTGTCTTCCTCATACATATGAATTTGTCTTAATCTCTTTCTGCCACTTGAATTTTAAATGCTCAGCTGTCATGAATGTAAATCAGCAGCTTTGCTGAAGCATCTAAATACAATTGGGAATCATGTGAAATAACAGCTACAGAAAGTGTAAACACTTGTCCCACCTAACACTCTCGCCTTTCTGCACACCTCCCCCAGTTTCCACTATGAGTTCTGATTCCAGGCGCTGCACCTCCATCACTGCAGCTCCCTCACTAACGCCATTAAGCCATTCAGATACCACTTGATATCGTCGGGGCGAGCGCTGCGCCTCTCGACATTCAGACGCTTTTATCTGATTATGCCCAAATTGAGTCAGCCTGCAAGCTTTCCTCTCGCACTGCAAAGTCTTCCAGATACGGGAAGTTGAAATGTTGACATCTTTGATGAAGGTTTGTTCAGTCTGGCCGTTGTATGATGTGACGGAACAATGAACAAGTGGTAATTTTATTCTGCAAATCACAGCTCCCAACTGGGATTACACCATCCAGCGCCGTTTAATTAAAAATCACACAGCTGTAACATTTAAACACAGAGGGTCATTAATAAGTTGTATAGTTCAATGAGTAATGAAGCCTACATGATACCTATAAATCAGTGATTCTACATCTGCTTGTTGTCCGGGTACATGAAGAGTGCAGGAGTTTTAGAAACAGGAGTTCTGGTGGAGCTTTTATACTGAAATTCGTATTTTCTGTTTATCTAATTTTGGGGCTTCTCACCCTTGTAGCAGAGAGGTGCACAAAATAACTTAAAGTTGCACTGTAATATTAATAAAGTTTGTATCGATGGAGGGGGAGTGTTTATGGTAACAAAATCTTTTTTTGTTTTTCTGACACTTTTCATATTCAGCTTGAAGAATAAAAGTTGTGATAAAAGCTAGAAGCTGGAATAATAATGTGGTAGCTAGAAGGGATCTGGTGTCCTAAAGTTGGAGAACCCATATCTTACATGGTTAGTGACGTTTGTGTTGGGAAGGAAAATAATCAGTCTGCTGCAGGGTTGGCTGCAAAGCTGTACTGTTATTTTTTTTTTTTTTGCAGTTTCTTTGATCTCGATGGATGACATTTGGTTGATTAAGATGCATGTTGCATCTTGTGATTGGGGAAAATGATTTGGCTATATATTTTTAAGCGTCAGGCGCTGCAGATTAATGCTGAAGGCAAAATAACATTTAATGGTTGCTCACTGAATTTTAAAGGTGGCGATCAGTGCATGAATGTAGTGTTTTTATTTTTACATTTATTAGACGGCGACTTTGCAGGATGGAAGGTGAGAAGTTGACATGTAGCCATGAATCCAGGTTGGGATCAAACCCTTAATGCTTTGGTAAGTTGTAGCCTTGGTATACGGGACAAATTGAGGGAGTGACATTAGTGTTGTGGGAGCAAACAGAAAACTGGCAGAATGAGTGGTGGGATATGAAATAAATACTGTGAGAATATTTATAATGAAGACTTCTGTATAGGTCTGTTTTGAAAAATAATATTTTTTAATATCAAGTAATAAAAGTTGATATTTGTGTTCTGTGAAGAGGATCTTAAATCAGTGAGCTGGTAAAATGAACCCTGTGCAGATCTGATTTGGTGTCTTGGTTTTTGTTTTGTCAGCTGTAAATTTCGCAAGAAGTTAAAGTTGAAATGTGACTTCTTCTGTGATTCAAAGCCATTTGGCTGTTTGATAAACGGCTGGTTGGTTGTGTAACAGAAGGACCTTGGTGAGTGTGATAATGATTCAGACTGGTCTAAACGGGTGCTTTTCTGTTGCATAACTAGTTGACACCTCTGTGTCCTTTCATGCATGCACACAAACATTTCACTTAATGAGCTGAAGGAGCGCCAACAATGCACATGTCCTCTGTCTCCTACCGTTAGTCCTTTAAAGTTTCTTGAGTACCTTTTCCGCACAGGCATGAGCTTCACGCTGGTTTGCTCCTGCAAAATGACACAGCCCAGTGAAGTGTGGTCTAAAGTAAGCAAGAGGTGGCAGAAAAACACAAGTTGACAGCAGTGAAGCTGCAGCAACACAATCTCAAACTCAGTGTTCTGCTTTTATTTTGTTTGTGAATTGTATCTACTGCTTTTGTTTTCTTATTGTGACTGCGCCTTATTCAAAAAACAAGAGATTTGGTACTATATATGTCATGTTTCATACACTTACTGCTATCAGCAGCTTGTTTGAAGTTCACACTCAGAAGTGTAAAAGCCTCCTTGTTTGCTCACAAATTGCACTTGCTTTTGTACCTTCTGTGATTCACTGTGTTAAGACCATTTTTCACAAGACTTCTATAAGCGTTGCACTTGGTGCATACTTTTTTTTGTTTAGCTGAAATTATTATTGTTCGATAATATGAAATGTGAAAACTTCTCTTAGGCGTTTGGCTTCTTGCAAAACAAAAACGCCTTTGTCTGAGTCAGTACGGTTTTTGGATGCTTGTCTTTGGTCTGCCAGCTGGTTAGTCACTTGTCAGCTGATTCAGATCCTTATTTTTGGTCTGGTATTTTCAAATGTGAACGTGGTCTTTCTTAAATGGAAGAAAACATTCAGGTTCAGCTTGTGTCCTCTTCAAAACAGCACGTGAAAATCTACTAACACGTGTAGTTATTAGAGTTTCTCCCCGCTGGGCTCACTGTTACCTAAAATAGTCTCTTCAGTTTTCGTGGATTCATTTTGCTTTTCTGGCAATTCACTTGTTGATGTTAGTTCTCCATCAACAGCTTTGGCACCTGATAGCCACCAGTCTGCCATTAATATTGGAAGTTTTCCCAGGACAAAGCATCTTCTCTCTAAAAAGAACATTCGTAACATGGCTTAGGTTTGCAAAGTTGCATCTGAACGAACCACGGGACCTCAGGAACAGTTATATCGACACACACACCTCATACCAACAGTCATGTTTGGTGGTGAAGAGGTGGTGATTTGGACTGGCTCTGCAACCACAGGACTTGAGCATTTTGCTAAAATTGAGTCAACCATGAATTCCTCTGTATACCAATATATTCTAGAGTGAAATGTAATCTCACTGACAGCTACAGCTTGGATGAAATTAGTTCATGCCACAGCATAGCACAGATCACAAGCAGAGCATTAAATCTTTAACAAAATGACTGAAAAAGAAAAGAATCAGAGTCAAAGTCCAGACTTCAACTTGATTAAATTGCTGTGGCAGGATGTTAAGAGAGCTTAGCATAAATGAATATCCAAAAACCTCAATGAACTGAAGCAGAGCTATGAAGTAGAGTGGGTAAAAGTTCACCTGCAGGAATGCGAGGGACTGATAGTCATTACAGAAAACAGTTATTTCAAGTTATTGCTGTTAAAGGTGGCTCTAAAAGCTACTGAACCATTGGAGTTCTTAGTTGCTTGCTTTTGCAATTTGGCTTAGTTTTCATTAAATAATTTCATCCCATAATAAGTCATCTGAGGTCGTGTTTAAATAATCTTGCTGAGGACCAATTTTTCTGAAATCAGAACATCCTTTTTTCTTCACTCGTCCACTGTTCACTGATTTGTTTTCAGTTAAAATGATAAATACTATCGTGTGTGATTTTCCAGTTTCTTTTTTCCTTTTTATAACACGTTTCTGTGTCTGAGAGGAGAGCGGAAAGACTGCACAATATACATAGAGAAACACTCAAACTGCAGATTTATGAAATAAAAGAAAGACTTCCTGCACTTTTAAATGAGTATGAAGTTGCTGTGGAGAATGTGGACTTTGAAGTGTGGACTCAAGGTCACCTACTTTGTTGAAAAAGGAAGTTGATCTTAATAGCTTGTGCCCTTGTGAGCTCTGCAGAGTTTCTTTTACATTTCTCCAGTGTTCCTCTCCCTTTCAGAGCGCTTGAACATGAAACATGGCGTCTTTACTTCTTAGTTACATGGAGTTCAGTTCATCTTCGATAATTATTACTAAAAGTCTAAACCTGACTGCAGTGTAAGACACATTGTCCTTGAACAGTTTGGTTCTCGTCCTGTTTACTAGTTGTTGATCATAAAAATATCTCTAATTAAAATGAACACAAGTAAGCTTCTGTTTAAGTATGTAAGCCTTGAGGGGACTGATTTTGAGAGTTGGTGCTATATAAATAAAAACTGAATTTCATTTAATTTTCTTGATTCAATGCACTTGTGCACTAAAGCCATACCATGCAGTAGGTGCATCTACTAAAAATCTCGGATCAGTCCCAAAATCGGTGATATGCTTGTGAAAACGATAACACGAAAGATGTCATATATTATGTTCAATTTTATAACATTTACTGGCAGCTGCCTGTATTTTTGGATAAGTGGATTCGTCAGTCGTTCTGTAAACCTTCAGTCTACTGTATCATTATTATTATTATTATTATCATTATTATTATTATTATTATTAGGAATCCAAATTAACTTCCAACAAGGAGGTTAAGGTTTTGGTGGTGCTTGCATGTGTGTGTCTGTCATTCTGTTTTTAAAAGCTTGAAAAGTTTTGAATGAATAAAACTTCGATAGAACTTTGTAGGGGTGTAAAGTGAGGTCATGTTAATAAACAATAGAAATTTGTCTCAATCCCTTCAAGGTCATCATAATGATTTATTGGCTAATATATTGCTCTCCTTTAAGGTAAGTAGAGCCAAAGGTCAAAGTGAAAATAATGCTACATGTAGCTATTCAAATGACAGTGGGTTACAGAAGTGTAGTTGATTGATTTTCTTATAGCTTTGTTATGTACATTACCGTAACAGGTTATAACTGTTTAAATAAATAACTGCCACACATGAGCTACATCCACTTTAAGGGAAAATAATAAAAATAAAAACTTAAAATGAAGTAATTGTATATTAAAATGGGGTTCGACAGGGCAAATAGGAAAAGCCTGCACTTTGCACTTGTTTTTACTGCACTACAAACATAAGTACTTGAAGTATGTTTAAAAAAACAAATCAAATAAACTTCTGTTGCCTTAAAAGCAAATACTGCACAGAGATGATGCTGCCTCGGCGAAGGTTTGTGCTCTCTGAGTGCTTCTTGTTTGTTTTGTTTTCTTGGTTTATGTTTCACATAGAAAATAATTTCCAATCTTAGCCACTCTCACTGATGGAATAAAGCAGAGTGGTGAACTTCATCCTTCCTGAAACATCAGTCAACAGATCTCAAAAGGTTATTTATAGACCACAGTCCCACAACGATGCAACTCAAAGTGCTTCACAGAAAGATGCATCAATACAACTTGTTTTGGACATTACAGGTGCACATTATCCCCCCACATTCCTGCACAGTTTAAAGCTAGACTGAAAATGTTCTGCAAGATTATTCTCAAGTCCAACCTGCACATCAGCTGCCATACCTTTTAGTCTGCTCCGTCGCCTGATATGGAGAGAATTTAAAGAAGTGTCCTGTGCTGGGACACACTGTAAAAATTGATGCGCACATACATACATTATATTTATTTATTTATTTATTTATTTATTTATTAGGGATGCAACGATACACAAAATTCACGGTTCGGTTCGATACTTTGGTGTCGCGATTCGATATTTTTTCGATACAAAAAAAATGTTCATGCCTTTTTAATTTGTCATTTATTAAAATTATAAATATATATTTTAACTCAAAAGTACAGTTTTTAAATGTAATGTTGCTGAAACAAAAGTAATTTAAAAAAATAAATATATCTCAGGGCTCTCAAAATTTCAAAATCCCTGGTAGCCCTTCGGGCAGGGACTCTTCAGTTTTTGGTAGCCCAAAATAAATGTAAGTAGCCCGAATAAAAAAAAAAAAGAGAGCAATTTTTTGATTGATGTTTTGTTTCCTGTTTTGTTTCCTTTACAATATTATACATTAAAGTATAAAATTGTAAAGGAAACAAAACATTAATCAAAAAATTGTTGAAAAACAAATTACAACAAAAATTACAATCATCAACTCAAATACTTGGTTCTAATTGAACAGAAATTTCTATGAACTTGTAAGAACTGTGTAGGACATGAATCAGTCTGTGTCAGATCCTGAATTTGAAATTTCCACTGAAGTCACGGGTAAGAGACAAGTGGAACCAAGATCGAGGCCATTTGCTTTTTGAAGTTTGCAAAGACTGCTAAATTGTGCCAGTGGTAGTTCACTCTTTGCAACATAGTAGCTGTTCTAAACAGATTTTTCAGGTTTATTTTTAGTATGTTATTTGCAATTGGTGTTTGTTCTGGGAAAGATATTGCAGACTGAGCAATAATGCGTTTCTTGCATTTCTCATGGGTTCTAATGGGGGCCTTTCTTAAAATGACTGGTCCCAGTAACAAAGGCGCTTGTGGACTCAGAAATCGAGAGAAAACCAACAACACACCCGGCAGAACATTATGTTATTTACACGGGTGCACATAAGTGGTCCGCATGTGCGCATTCGCTGTCAAAATAAAAGACGCGCACCAGATAAGAAGTTGCAACGCGCGTTTGCGTCCATATAAAAAGCACTGTTTTTGTCCGCTAGAGTGGGATTTTCACGGCACATTCCGCACCACATCTCTGTGCGTTCATCATTTGTTTGAAGCCAGCTCACCTCCTGCAACCACTTTTCCGAGAATACGCGCTTCTTTTGTGGTTCGGACTCCTTCTGACATTTCTTTGGAGGTGGAGGAACACCAAAGTAATTGCTTAAAGGAGCTTCTTCGACATCTTTAAGAGTTTTAAACAAATGTCTGTCCTCCTCCAGAAAATCTTATGTACGCAAACACGCGTTGCAACTTTTTTTTTTTTTTGACAGCGAATGCGCACCTGCGGACCACTTATGTGCAGCCCCGGTTACATAGCTCGTCATATTGCAGCCACAGAAATTCTTTTGTCCATGAAACCATAAAGTTGCACTTTCTTTTTGCCTTATAGTCTGATTTGTCATAACTTTTCCGTTTTGTGGTAAGCTTTTCTTTGGCTGTCACTTCTTCACCCTGACCTGTCTTATTTGGCTCAGCAGAACTAAAATATATATCGTGCTGCTTTTACACACACACACACACACACACACACACACACACACACACACACACACACACACACACACACACACACACATAACGGTCAGCGATTCTCTGCGCGATCAACCTCTCACATGTTTAAGCTGCGGGAGATTTCACTTGTCATGTTTGCATAGTAAGCTAACGATTGATAAGACTATGTCAGAGGAATTGGTGCGCAAATTATCATCACTCACCAATCAGTGCTGTCGCTCTCTATACACAGTTCGCGCGATTGCAAAGTGAAAGCAAAAAACAAGCGCAAATTCAAGCGAGATTTCAACATGTCACATATTGACAGTGGCTCACCGATGCCAATGACATAATTACCCAGCTACATTTCCGAAAGAATGCAAAAGCATTGACATATGTTTTTCCTTCCTACAATAGATTTTGGTAGCCCGACTGGAAAAATCGCTAGCCCCTGGACGTCGGGCTAGCGATTTTGCGAGCCCTGTATCTGATTGAGGAATCACCTCATCTTTGGAAAAGAGAGTTTATTACAGAGAAATGGCTCTTTCCAAAATAAAAGCTATACTATACGCTTCTTCTGGGCTATATTCTCAGCAGCATATTGTAGCGGGTCAGGGCTGTTCGGGGTTCTGTTTGTACAGTTATGTTTTGTTTATGTTGCCATAGTGACGGGTGACGCCCTCTCGCTGCGACGGTGTGTCCTTCCGGGGTCAGAGGGCGCCCTGTGTGGTGTTGTTGTTGTTGCTGTGCGGTTGCCGCGCTGAGCAGTTAGCTAGCGGCAGTGTTCTTCTGCAGATGTCAATAAACGGCTGTGCTCCCTGGCTAGCTCACGGGAAGCAAGACCAAACGACACCTCCGTCTCCTCGTTGTCTGAGCTCGCCACATTGGTGTCAGAAGTGGGATGATGGTGGCAGCCCATGTTCTGACCCGAGTGACTTTTCCCCCGCCGGTCGTGACCGGCCGGTGCGCCAAAAGAAGGCACCTGGACATTTGCAAAGTGAAAGCAAAAAACAAGCGCAAATTCAAACGCGATTTCAATATGTCACATATTGACAGTGGCTCACCGATGCCAATGACATAATTACCCAGCTACATTTCCGAAAGAATGCAAAAGCATTGACATATGTTTTTCCTTCCTATGATAGTCCGACGGGCAGGGCAGAGATAGATTTTGCTAGCCCCGGGACGTCGGGCTAGCGATTTTGCGAGCCCTGTGTTAAAGGCATCGCCCTTTAAGGATGAAGCCTGATGGGAAATGTATTCGGGATGCGCGGGACTGCCTGGTGTGTGTGTGAAGAGAGAGAGCGGAGAAGGGGAAAAAGTAACGGTTAGCTACAGAAGAGACGAAAAGAAAATAAATAAAAGGAATATAATAACTCCCTCGACAGCCAGAGTTGTGTCGGCGATGCTCGCTGTGAGTAAACTGTTTCAGCCCACTGTACGCGGTGTTCGTGCCTTAGAGAAGAAATAAAGTTCGGTGAAGCAGTTTCCTACGCCTCCTTCGATCTTTTTGCTAGCGACAGTTGACCTGTATAGTAAGCTGTTGCCGGCTACGAGTCAGTTACGGAACCTTCAAGTAACTGCCAGAGGTTTCCTTACTACGGTTCGGGGCCGCGGATCTGGCGCGGTAACACCTGTATCTGATTGAGGAATCACTCATCTTTGGAAAAGAGAGTTTATTACAGAGAAATGGCTCTTTCCAAAATAAAAGCTATACTATGCGCTTCTTCTGGGCTATATTCTCAGCAGCATATTGTAGCGGGTCAGGGCTGTTCGGGGTTCTGTTTGTACAGTTATGTTTTGTTTATGTTGCCATAGTGACGGGTGACGCCCTCTCGCTGCGACGGTGTGTCCTTCCGGGGTCAGAGGGCGCCCTGTGTGGTGTTGTTGTTGTTGCTGTGCGGTTGCTGCGCTGAGCAGTTAGCTAGCGGCAGTGTTCTTCTGCAGATGTCAATAAACGGCTGTGCTCCCTGGCTAGCTCACGGGAAGCAAGACCAAACGATACCTCCGTCTTCTCGTTGTCTGAGCTCGCCACATTGGTGTCAGAAGTGGGATGATGGTGGCACCCCATGATCTGACCCGAGTGACTTTCCCCCCGCCGGTCGTGACCGGCCGGTGCGCCAAAAGAAGGCACCTGGACATTTGCAGGACTTTGTGTGGGGCAATGGGTGTGTAGGCACCTAAGGTGGGGGGCTATTTAGCGGGTCAGGGCTGTTCGGGGTTCTGTTTGTACAGTTATGTTTTGTTTATGTTGCCATAGTGACGGGTGACGCCCTCTCGCTGCCACGGTGTGTCCTTCCGGGGTCAGAGGGCGCTGTGTGGTGTTGTTGTTGTTGCTGTGCAGTTGCCGCAGATGTCAATAAACGGCTGTGCTCCCTGGCTAGCTCACGGGAAGCGATACCTCCGTCTCCTCCTTGTCTGAGCTCGCCACAATATTAAACATATCAGGTCCCCATAAGGAGAATCATGTGCTAACAGCCGTCTAAATGACTCGGGTAAAGTTTGTAGCATGCATGCTTGTTGTTTTTGTCTGCTTCCACTTGTCTTTGCACTAGGATGATGTCGGCGTAAATGTGCAGTCATATTCGTTGTGTTCCCACTAGTGCTGTCAGCGTTAATCTCGTTGAAATGACGTTAACGCCACCCCTGTGTGGGGCTAGACGGCCAACACGTTAACGAGCTAACTGCGCTAACACACTAGTTCCCACCCATGTAATTGAGCATTGCGTGGCACATCCAACATACTGTTTTACTTTAGTCCATGACTCGCTTACCTTCAGGGTCATATGTCACATGAAAACCAAAATAATTCCAAACGCCAGATCTGAATGAGGGTGGGGGAGGTTCAATTTGCCATGTTGCAAGGAGAGCTTAACTTCTATCTCGCTAGCTTGCCCTGCGCTCTTCCTTCTGACGATGCTGTCTGCGTTGAATACTCAGTGGATCTGGGCTTGACAGTGCAGCCTAGGCGGAGTAGTCGAACGCAGATTCACTGAGCGCTCAACACAGACATCATCGTCAGAAGGAAAGTTGATAAAATAAATTAAAAATTTTGTATTGTTCGATACATATGCGTACCGAACCGAAAGCACTGTATCGAACGGTTCAATATCGATACGAGTATCGTTGCACCCCTAATATACACACACACACACACACACACACACACACACACACACACACACACACACACACACACACACACACACACAGTACCAAAATGTGGTTGTTTATTTGTTCAAAACCAAGGGCCTGTGAGTGCTGCTGAATCAAAGAAAAGGAAAACAAAGAAAGTTAGACTGACGCAGGACTACTGAACTGCAAAGGAAAGAAAAAATAAATAAATGCAGCAGATCTCCCTGCCCGAAACAAAACGCAGAGCAGCAGTGTCCTTGTTCCCAATGTGACTAAAGCATCAATCATTGTGACATCTTTTCTTCCCTCCTCTTTCAGGCCCGTTACAAGCAGAGTCTGGACCCCACGGTGGATGAAGTGAAGAAACTGTGCACGTCACTCAGACGCAATGCCAAGGAAGAACGAGTCCTCTTCCACTACAACGGCCACGGCGTGCCACGACCTACTGTCAATGGAGAGATCTGGGTTTTTAATAAGGTACCACACATGCACAGACGATATCGGGCCTTCACAGATTTTTCTAATCAGACCTACACTGTCACGTTCACAAGCCATGATGGTGTTAGCTGTTTACTGCTGTCATTTCCAAGGACGACTTGATTATTTGTCGCTGAAATGTCACAGGCTGTGCTTACACGTGCACTAAACCAAAGCCAAGTAAAATAAACATGTTTTCACATGCTTTCATTGGAGTAATGCTGTTTAGTCTCCAGCAGAGCTCATAATCCCTGCATTACTTTATTCACAAATAACCAGACAGGCCATTTGCATCTTAAACCATAGGCAGTTCATTTTTGGACCTAATAAGATGTATGAGGTGCAATTGGAAAGTTTCAGGAATGTGCCTGTGAAAATCAAAAGGCTATACATGATTTAATTTTGGGTGATCTCCCATTCAAGATCATCCTCTTATGTACCCGTGGAGTGTCCTCAGCATTTCTATATCAGTCTTTAAACATCCCGTTATGTCATTTCATGCTTGTGCTTTGGCATTAGGTGCTGGAGATCGTTCATTTAGAAACACCGATGTTTATTTTCAGGAATTAGACAAAGGCGCACAGAGCAACATCTGGCAGTTGGTCCAGATGATGAGTGACGATTGTGTTTGTTTTTCTAGCGCAAAGTGGCTCTCTGTCACGCACCACAGGTACAGGAAAAATGTACTTTGATGTAGTCCAGTCATTTGTCGTAAATGAAGGAGTCCAAATATCTCACAGGTCATTGTAGTGCAATTAAAAGTTTCTGCACAAAGACAGAAACTGTGAATTTGTATCTAAAGGTATAAGTAGATACTGCATGCATCTTAGTAGCTAATATACTTGTTTTGGATCAGTCAGTATGGTACTGCTGGCAGTCAGCCTGTGTAACTGAAGCACTTTGGAGTAGTAACTCCTGAAGTGTTCACCTAGAAGCTTAAAGTGGACCGAGGCTCCTGTGGCTAAAATGCAGGTTAAAAAAAAAAGATGGTTTCAGTTTCTTGGAACATTCTTGCAGTCAGAAAATAACTTGACAACCAGACATTAAATCAAATCTCACCTGGTTGCTGTGATCTCAGCATCGCACTGATGCGGACAGACTCGCTGACTTTGGGGAATCAGATATAAAATCTGGAGTTGTTCATCATCTTGTCCTGTAAGTAAGCACCCACTTACAATGATGCACCGCTGCTGTCGAGCGCTAGCGTTTGGCTCCACGTCCTCAGTGTACCCTCGGGCCTAATGTCCTCTCCCTCTTTTCTTTTGCATTTTATTCGGTATTCCTTATCCTATAAAATGAAGCTGCAGTGTCGCTGGCTGCTGTAACAGGACATCAGTGGGGGATTTGATGTGGACACGGGCATCACAGAAGGTGCGAAGAACCAAATTTTCCAATAAGTGTAGGGGAGAGAACCTTTATTGCACCATGGGTATTAGATTTATATTCCTCGGTCTGTGTTCCCATTGTCCCCATTTTTCCTCTGCCTCACTCCGGTTTTCTCTTTTTCTCGCTCGTCTGCTCGCACTCTTCATCAAACAGATGACTTCTTAATAATTAAACGCAAATCTATAAAAGTGAGTTATCAGCAATAACATGATGCACCTCTCTCTCCAATTCCTCACTCTGACGTTATCCCCTCCTGCCTTCTCTTTCTCAGAACTACACCCAGTACATCCCGCTGTCCATCTACGACCTGCAGACGTGGATGGGGAGCCCGTCCATTTTTGTGTACGACTGCTCCAACGCGGGAATCATCGTCAAGTCGTTCAAACAGTTTGCCCTGCAGAGAGAGCAGGAGCTGGAGGTGAGGCAAAAACGCACAGCGTGAACGAGTTGGTAGCAGGGTGGTAATTGGTGGGAAAAAGACTTAAAGAATGAGCTGAGTCATACAAGCACACGCAGACACAGTGTGCGAGCAAACAGGGCAAAATGATGTGTTGGTATTTAAGAGTTATTAGCAGCAAACTGGGTGATTCATCCGATTGCAGTCACACTGAGCACACACTCACATATGTATACAGCATTTATAAAGGACTAATTGGTGTCACCGAGAGTCGACTCGTGATTCGCAGCTGGAACCTTTTCTAATAAAAAAATCCAAGATGTCTTCAGTGCGGTGATGCAGCCAATCAAATAGGCAGCTGGATCTAAATGATTGAGTTTTGGTTTCATCACCAATCCTACACACACACACACACACACACACACACACAGCCCTACCAGCCCCAGTCCTCTCAGTGCTTCATCTTTTTATTACGTTTTTTTCTCTCTCTTTCTCTCTCCGGCTATGGCGTGTTATGTGAATTCGTAATGAGATGGTGCTGTCATTCATCTCAATTATTCATGGAGAAGTTTCAGCCAGACTGTAGATTAGCTGGAGAGGAGAAGGAGAGGGAGGGAGGTACAGGATGAACAGTACAGAGCAGGAGGCAGAGCGAGAGTAAAGAAGAGCTGCTGTGCGTGCTGCGTTACCCGTTAAAGTGAAGGCAAAGGCAGCAGCCAAACTGCTGAGTCGCCGCAACGCTCGTCACAAGTGTCTCTCCATCCTTTGCTTCTTCTTTGCTTCTCCTGCTCTTTTCTGTCAAAGTTTGCTCAGGTCGAGTCCAAGGCTAAAATCACAATTCTCATTTGGTGTAGCATCACACAGGTTCCTTCACAAACCGCTTAGTCTAAATCAAAAATCCTCCAAAAATCTTGTTTTTCAGTGATTCAGAATGAGCCGCTCTACTGGAAAGTGCCTGAAGGCAAAAGTGCCCCATTCAGTTAGACGTTGGGGGACCAAAAAGCGACAAACTCATCACTTTAGAACAAAATTTCTTGAAGGCTCACGTGAACCTTAAAAGTGGTGCAAGGTTTCCTGTTGTTTAATGACCAATTATGATTTAGCTGTTATATGCAAGGGAATAAATATCCGGTGGATTGCTGGGACTAATCAACATAATAGACTTGCAAAAACCCTGAAGGTAACCTGGCTCATAGTTTGGATTTTATTTATTTTTATTAATTTAAATATTATTCCCTTTTCCAAAAGTCGCTGCAAGTTTAACACATTAACCATATTTTTAAGTGTTTTTCCCCACTACTTTAAAAAATTATCAATAAATGAGCTTTAAATTAGTTTTTGATGAATCGAAGAGAAAGAGGAGCAGCTGAAATACTCAGTTTCATTAAAGCATAGATGCAGTTTTTTGTCTTTCCTCAAAATAACAGAAGTGAAAAAGATTAGAAAAAATCAGCTTTTACTTTTTGTTTACCCCCCAAAATGCTTGGCCAATAATTCGAGTATGTGATGCCTTTCTAATGGTGTGGAAGTCGCATGTTAGCATCGATCAGGGAACAATGTGAGCACAAACCTCTCATTGTCTCATAGTTGTAGCTAATTTGAAAAGAGGGAAATACTTAAAGGGTCACAAGGGATTTTTGAAAGCGAACCGTTGTTAGTTGAGCATATCATAGACTTGGGAGTAAAGCTTTCAGCATGACTGCGGTCAACGATGCACTGATGTATTAGCTGAATATTTGCGTCTAGTGTCAGTAGCTGATATTCATCTCTTGTCATCGAGTTTGTGCTCACAAAATGATTGACTGAACGCCTTTAAAAGGTAATTTAAAAAAGTGTTTCTCTAAAAAGAGTGTAAAATAAAATAAAACATGCCAGAAATATTGACATTAGCTATCACCCAAATGATTATTTTAAACATTTCTATCTACATTGGCCCAGATTTTCATCTGTAACCTCACTGTAGCCACTGAAAGCTGAGATGTGCTGTGCAGAAGGACTATATTTATATTTTTCATAGCAGGGCACAAAGCCTACTCCAAACGCATTAGCTGCATCGTTGCACAAAAACTTTGAGAGACTCAGAGTTCAACTGTAGCCTTTCAGTGAAGAAATAAGCCGAGGAGGCCTTTAGGTTAAATGTACATCCATAAGCGTTTTTCACTTTTCCACCTCAGTGCTCGCCCGTCTCGCCCACTCACACTGGAAGTGTATAATTGGAAGATAACGAGAGGCGATACCGTCCAGTGAATTTAAAAAAGTAAAAATAAATCATACAGCAGATCATCCAAGCAGGGCGTCTCCCACCTCACCCACACGTTTGCGCACTCGTACACAGACGAGTGGCCGCAAATGGAATCATCCAACCACACCTGTTAATGAACACGGGGCGAACGTGATTCACGTAGAACCACAGGCCTGAACTCACCAGGGACGGCGTTATTTGGAAGCGCCGTGATGCAGATGAAGGAGTATAAAGGAGCCGGGTGGGGTGAAAATATGAAAGGAGGAGGAAGTGTTTTAGCACTCCTCCACAGTCCCATATCGAGCTCCTCCTGTGGTCCTTTCAGTCCGCCAGTGGGCCTGAGTGTGTGTCTGTGTGTTGGCTCTGAGTGTGCTATTACGGGGCCACCTGGTTCCTTTTAAATATGTCATCACTTCCTGCGTGCACTCAGTGAACATGCTCACTGCATTAGCTGTGGGACGGAAAGATGTGCGTGTGAATCACTGCAATGCACACAGCTATGGTACGCTGGACTATAAGAGCGTGTGTGTGTTGTCTGTGTGGTGTTTGTGTTACTGGCGCTTCCAGGATGCTCACATTAAGCCTCCACTTGCTCCTTCTATCATTTTAATGAATAATGAATGCAGGGCTGCAAAGATGTTTCTCGACTAAAGTAGCTCCCATACGTGACTGTGCGCTTCCTCTGTTAGCATGATACGTATAACATCCCCCGCCCGTCCCGAGGATTAGTCTCGTGATTAGTGTCAATGTTTTCTTGTTTTGTTCTCTTTTTTTTTTTTTCCGTTAAAAAAATAATTCTCAGCAATTAAATCGTCCCCTGATCTCCCCGCTGGAGGAGAGAGAGAGAAGAAAGCTGTCATGGTGATTTTCATGGTAATTTGCGAGATTACAATATGCTAATGTGATAATTACAGTGGCTGTTTGGCGTTAATCAGCTTCTGCTGGCAGAGTTATTGTATTTACCGTTAGGATTAGCGCAGCCCACCGTCACATGCTTTCGCCAGATTTCTTTCAAGAGACAGTGTTGTTCTGAGGTTGACTCGACGAGAGGCTTTAGAAAGGCGCGCGCCGCTTTGTTTGTGATATCGGTCTCTGCGAGCGAGTTGACGTTTTCCTCATTAGAGAGATGAAGATTGGCACAGATGCATTCGCGGGGGCTCCCAGTCACGCCCGCGAGCATTTCAAAGAAGAGGAACGTATTCGTTTGATAGGAGAGCAATGCACAGCTGCACACGTCATCACCCCTCCATTAAGAACACCTACTCTTCTGTATTTTTAATAATGCTAATTTATTCATGTGTGTGCAGAGCAGTACAGTAAATCTGAGCTTTTACATTTTTTACTACTTACTATAGAGCCAGCTAATGAGTTATTGGACTGGCACAGGGCTGGAAGACTGAGCAATGAGGCATTATATAAAACTACACTTCCTCCATCACAGGCATTTCCTGTACCTTTTCATTACCTTATTTCCAAACTGCGTTAGAAGTATTCCAGACAATGAATTCAGCTTATTGCAGCTTTCTGAATAAAATGTGCCTGCGGATCATTTGTTTTTGTTTGCTTGTCTCGTCCTGTGATGCTGCTCAGGTGCAAAAAGAGAGGCGCGTCCCCTCCGTGCATGCCTCAGGTGTTCTGAGGTTTTACTCTGGCTTGCGTCAGACGCTGAGCTGCAGCACTCATAAGCTGTGGAGATCCAGGAAAGAGATTCCTGTCAGGCGCTGTGCTTTGTTACAGAATCACATTTGGACAAACCTGAATCAAGTACAGGAATGCTTATGGAGTGCTCACTCGGTCTGTTTAATCGTGCTCTGGATACAACTGAAGTAAATTTGACATTTTGAATGAATTAATTAACATTTTCAATTCTCCAGATTGGTTTTAATATAATTGCTTGTCTAGAAATTGTGCAAAATCAAACACATCTTTCCTTTGTATTAAATGCTATGACATGGCATGTTTTTAAATCCATAAATGTCCAGACTCCTGCACCCTTTGTTTGTATGCTGGTGCTCATGGGATTTGTTGCTTGCCGGCTATGTGATTATGTGTTCTTTTGATAGTGTAGCTTGATTGCCAAAGCTTGTAGTGTATTCTCTCGCTCTGTGACAGGCAGTCTGAAGATTCTCGCAACTGCTCGTCCCCCTCCACCTTTATGTCTGTAATCCCAAAAGTGTTTGCACACACTAAAAGAGTTTTAGCACTTAAAGCAACATTTTCTGCTGCAGCAAACAGCTGTTCAGAGTGTCTACGGCTCTTCAAGCGGTCTTAGAGGAACAATTTGTAATTTATATCTACAGTTAGACCAGCTGTGCAGTGTATGATCACAGTGTATTTATGCATCCCACACAAACACTGCAGACCCTAAAAGTAAGGTTGCACTCACGCTGCTTCCTGTAAATCAAACACACATGTTGACTTTTATCCAGCACTGGAACAAAGAGCATGGAGATTAGTTCACTTAAGAAATTACTTCTATCACCTTTAGCTATATATAACTATATATAACTTTAGATGTTTTGAATCTCATTACAGCTTATTCATTATATATCATGTTTTCAGTCAGTTAAATCTATAATCCAAAGTGTGTACTCAAGAATCGACGAAACAAACATATATAGTATCTCATCACCTGTGAAATGATGATTTCAGAGGTCTACGTTTTGTTCAGTCTAAAGTTAGGATTTGCAGACCAAACACTGGATTGTACTGTGCATCTTTTTAGGTTTCCCCATCTGCTGCAATCGCATTTTAGTCTTCGACTTTATGTCCAAAATCTATCAAACGTCTGCTTTGCTGATGCAAGAGTTTTTACGGTGGCTCAACCAAAGTTACAAATCTGTAATACCTGACATCAATATGATAATTTCATGCTTTTTCAGCACGTCAACTAAATCTAGGAGATTTTCCATTTATTTTAAATCTGATTTCACAGCACTGCCAAAGTAGTTAAATGAAGTACAGTGAAAGTCTAAAAGCCTGCTTATGATGTATTTAGACTTTTAAAACTGGACTTATAAGGACAAAAATGAAGAAATCCAGCAGGTTGAAAAAATCAATGCCGTGGCAGTGTGCTGTTAGCAGAGCATACACAGCAGTGTAAACATCACTGCTACATAAACAGCCAAAGAAAGAAACAAAGCTCAACGCAAACTCGGCAGGTTAAAAAGGAAGCTGTTGATGCCTCTTTACAGCTGCATATTATTTTATTCTGGTCTCCTTTGCATATTTCGCTATCAGAACAACCCTGATCGATCCTGGTGCAGCCCCTCAGTTCGTCCTCTGGCTGTCATGTTGTTTTTGTTTTGTTGCATATTAGAAACCGAAGCTGTTTCACACTCATGATCAGTATGAACAGAACTGTTTAACTATGTAACTATGTATGTGGCACATTTTTAAGTACATCCTTAACTTTGTTCTACAGAGTTGATAATTCTGATGGTTCTTTACTAAAGAATATATGTCTGTGCAGTCAGAAACACCGTCTGGTAAACAGAGTTCTTTATTTATCCGAATCTGTCTGTAATTTCTCAGAGCTGTCAGATATTTCTTTACTTTTTCCTAAATTAGATGCTGCGATGATAAAATATTTGATTGTGCTTTGTCCTCGGACAGTTTATGGTGGAGTTCTGATGGAACAATAAAAGAGGCGAGATTCGATCTCCGCAGCTCGTGACTTCAGCAATCAGTTCACTGATCGTGGAAGTCTTTTAGGAGCAGCGCTGTGGTCTCTGTTACAAATACAAACTTATTTGGCATATAATAATAATAAAAAACTATTTACAAGCTGTGTGAAGCAGTCTTCAGTCTTTTAAAGTACTAGTTCTCTGTGCTTTGGAGAAAAGAGGCAACGATAATAATACTAATAATATAACAGTCTCCCTGGCTAATTTCCTGCTAAAATTAGGCAGGGCTGCAGAATGAAAGAAACAAGCAATAGCAGTCAGTGATGATAAAGGGAAGTCTTGGATTGCTGCCTCCATTAAGACCCACAGCTCATTAAAGTTTACTAAGCAAAAGACAGGAAACGTATTGAACTCCCAGGAAACAAATCAACAGCACAATGAGCACATAGATAGTTAAGAGCTCCAAATATAATTAAAGTTTTACATCATACACAGGCCTCTCTCATTTTTTACATTTGCAAATATTGACTGAGCCGCCCCAGAGTGTTAAAGTATCACACTAATGCAGCTCTCAGAATAGACGAGAGAGATTTTTATTTATTTTGTTACCATCAAAGACCACCTCCTGAGAAGCTGCGAACGGGGAAAACTTCCCACTGGGATCAATAACCTATCACGGTATCATTACAATGTGAAAAAGTCTGAGCCGGTGCGTCATTTCTAATTTTTTGCCTTGTAGATCAAGGTGGCAAACTTTAAAAAAACAAACAAAAAAACAAAAGCTTGTAGTCAGACTTGTGAGGTTTTTTTTTCCTTTCCTTACCCAACTGCTGTCCATAAAAGCAGCCAAAAGTTGAACTTTTTTGGGCTTTGCTGAGCTTTTTTTGTCTTCTCCCTCCCATGTGTTTTCATTTTTAATGCAGTAAGCACTGTACAGCAGCTTCTATACATCTCTGTGATGTTCAAGGTGCAACCTGTAATAAATACGACACTTTTCGGTGCCAAACAATGAACATTTTTTTTGGCCTCAAAGATGAAAGAAGTGATCATTTGTTTGCCCATCAGTGGTGAGATGATAGCAGGTCTGATGAACACCAACCAGCAGCTTGCAACAGTGACACGAGTCAGGCTGGTGTAGGTGGTGCAGGGTGCTCAAGCCTCGATTTGATGTTGCTGGACATTTGCATAAAATCACACTTGGACTTTGGTAGTTTTCATTGTTGGTTGGCGATCGTGGCTCAAGAGTTGGCAGTTGAGTTCGCCTTGTAATCGGAAGGTTGCCGGTTCGAGCCCCTGGCTCCGACAGTCTCGGTCGTTGTGTCCTTGGCAAGACACTTCACCCGTTGCCTACTGGTGGTGGTGGTCAGAGTGCCCGGTGGCGCCAGTGTCCGGCAGCCTCGCCTCTGTCAGTGCGCCCCAGGGTGGCTGTGGCTACAATGTAGCTGCCATCACCAGTGTGTGACTGTGTGGATGACTGAATGTGTAAAGCGCTTTGGGGTCCTTAGGGGCTAGTAAAGCGCTATACAAATGCAGGCCATTTACCATTTTACATCAAGATGACAAAGACTTCAAATGTTTTCATCTTACTTTTCTTACTGTAGTTATTTTCTTTCTTCAACTCAAACTGCTGCTCTCTAATTTACACCTAACCTTTAATTTCATGCCTTATCTGCTCTTCAGCTTGGCGTCTGCGTCTGCTGTGATCTCAACCTGCTTCTGTATCCAAACCCTGACTCTGCCACTAAAATACCAGCATTCTGCCTTTTGTTACAGTGCTTCAGGTGCTAAGAACACTTTTTGAATGTGTTTCCAGCGTTCAGTGTGCTTGGATAAGTCTCTGCTTGTTTTGTACACCTGAAGTTTTGCTGTTTATCACCTTCTACTAAAGAAGCCTCTGCTACCATCTTGATGTCTTACCACAGATGTTCTGTGGAGTTTAAGTGTGCACGCTTTGGATCATTGTCATGCTGAAATGTAAACTCACTCAGAGCTGTTGCATTCTGGGGCAGGTTTTTCTCAAGGCCCTCTTGAATTTTGATCCACTGCCTTTGTCAATAAGGACCAAATCTTTAGCACCGCCATGCTTTACTTTACTGATGGCATTATTAAAGTAGCAGACTTTTTACCTTAGTTTTGATCATTATACGCAGTGTATTGGTGGGATTTTTTTACATTACACACAGGTGTGGTTATGTACATTAAACTGAAGATGGACTTGAGTCAAGCTGTAGTCACATTTAAGTGATAATTAAATAAAAATGAATGCACATGAGAACAATTCAGGCCACAGACAAATGACTCGTAACGGTTGAAAAAGTTGTTGTTTTTTAAACTACAATGAGTGTAGATGGATACTTTTTAACAATTTCAAATTAAATCTATATCATAAAGAAGCGTGCAGAAATGATAGACATCAGATAATAGTCGTCAAAGTGAAATTATTATGGGGTGTTCAGGGCCAACACAAAGCGTTCTCTTACACCGGAGTGTTTTTGCACTTTCCCCAACCCACAAATATTTCTCCTGTAACGGCCAATAGGTGTAGTACTACCTTCTCAAAGTCATACCAATTACTAAGTGACAGTTTTATATTTCAGGAAATCTGTTTGGTTTAATTGTCCTGTTCTGTCTCTATAAAAGTGAAGTTAACCACACGGCCTCCCTGCAGGCTCCATTTCTGATTGTCGGTGGCATCAGGAGACCCATCAGTCTGAGAGAGCTACAGCTCACAGGCTTTCACAAAGCAGCATCTAACAGATGTTTTCACCAAAGTTTAATATTTTGACTGCGTGGGTTTCCCTGTAGTCACCCAGTGTGAATTTGAATCAGTTTGCATGTTTGTATGTAATTGCACCATGCAAAAAGTGTCTTTGGCATTTGGTCTGAACTCAATTCCACATTTCATTTGATGCTCACTATGTGTCTGTGTGCTTTGTAGTCTGACAGATGTGAGAGAGTCATCCAGCTCCCTTTCTCTATAAATCTTTGTTATTCATCTCCCCAGAAAACTGGTCAAGCTGTGGAGAATTAAATAAATCATTGTTTTAGGACTGAAACTTGGACTTCTGAGATTACTCTCTGTGGTTGTTGCAGCTATGAAAAGTCTCCTAGATAAATGTTTGAACGTTTGACTGTGGTTGTCAGATAAATGTTAGAAATAAATCACATTTTTGTGTCCAATCAGGTGGCAGCCATCAACCCCAGCCACCCGCTTGCCCAAATGCCCCTGCCGCCCTCCATGAAGAACTGCATCCAGCTTGCCGCCTGTGAGGCCAGTGAGCTGCTGCCCATGAACCCTGACCTCCCCGCTGACCTCTTTACATCCTGTCTCACTACGCCCATCAAGATCGCCCTACGTTGGTAATGTCTCTCTCATTTTCAATCCTTTTTATCTCTGCTTCTTCCTCCCCCCATTACAAGTCTGAAACATAGAGGCATCGATAAAGAGGAGACTGTACATCTGGAATATGTTCTGAAGTAGTGAGGTAGATTGGATGGGTTTTCTTTGGTCAGCTCGCATGTTAAAGGTGTAGAATAAAATATCATTTTCGTGGTATTACA
Organism: Simochromis diagramma; assembly: GCF_900408965.1. NCBI lineage: Eukaryota > Metazoa > Chordata > Actinopteri > Cichliformes > Cichlidae > Simochromis > Simochromis diagramma. The sequence continues at coordinate 932,389 of NW_024386885.1, forward strand.
CATCGCTTCAGAATACAGACGTACCAGCTTTAAATATTGATATGTTTGTAACACGGAGTCCTAAACAACTCAACTTCTGTTGCTACTTACCGTATTTTCCACACTATGAGGTGCACTTAAAATCTATTAATTTTCTCAAAAATTGAGAGTCCGCATTATAATCCGGTGCGCCTGATGTATGAATGCTGGTTGTGCTTACTGACCTCGAACCGATTTTATGTGGTACATGGCGCTCAAAAATCTGTCAAAAAATGTCTTAGAACGACTTTGGTAAGCTAGGAAGCTGCAACATTACAGCTGCTGTAGTCAGGAGCCTCACGGAGGAATCTGGGTCCAAAACTCCGTCTTCTTCAGGTCCCAAAGTCAAACAAACACTGCGGCATCACTGAGAGTTAAAAACCGTCTAAATTCTTTCATCTGTAATAAAACGATCAGAGTTGCTGCTTTAACAGTTGTAACGATTAAGTTTAACATCCAGGCACCCATGAAAACAGAATTTATGAAATTTAATGGAGTTAGAAGTTAGCAGGAAGTTAGCTCGCTAGTTTCCACCTGAACATGATATAGCATGTTCTGACTGAGAGATTTCTGAAGAAATTCAAACGTACAGCTCTGCTATCACTTCCAACATAAATGAAGACAGAAAACTAAACAGCAGTTACGTTTGTAGGGTTGCTGAAGTTGGGCTAGCTGGTATATAATGATGTGCTACGTGGTCGCTAGCGACACAGCTATGTTAGCATAACAAACAGTGAAGCTGCAGGATGAACGCTAACCTTTTTTCCACTCGATAAAAGTTAACGTGAGGGTTCCCTGATGGTTAGGGACAAATGCAATCGCATGGCAGGATGCTGAAAAGGGACCAAACGTCAGTCAGGAGAACAACTGAGATAATCCATCCACAATACGAGGTTAGTCATTAATATATTACAACAACAACGGAATAGAGCAGCTGTGAGAGAATTCAACATTAATCAATCAATGGTACGGATGTGGAGGAAGCAAGAAGAATGAGCTGAGTAAAATTTGACTTATCTGACTTTTTTGTTTCACTTAATGCGCCTTATATCTGGCCTATGTCCGAAAAATAGGGTAATAGCTGCTCATCATGGAGCATGTTTTGCTCTTCACCAGTCCAGTCTCCCTGCGTCTTTTTGTGTGTGGTGGTTTTCAAACTTTTTGTGTCCAAGGACACCAAAGGTCAAGCAACATTTTTAGGGCATATTTTCATTCATGTCTGCATTAAACGGCTTCTGTGTGATCTGACGTGTCTGATATCTTGAGTTCTTCTTTTGATTACATCATCAGAAAAAGCACTATTGACAGCCCCTTTTTGCAGCATTTGGACCTGGCATGATATCTGCTGCATATATAGAAGCACCTCAATCGCCTTATTAGACACTTTATCACAATCCAACAAATGGTCTGATTGCCTGTGGTTGTGATCCAGGGCTATAAGCCAAATTTCCCTCAGAATGGATGTTTGGTTTCCAAGCGCCTCTTTAACTTGTTTGGCATCATGTAAGTCAATTAGTCAACCTCTTCTGACAGATCATGCACTGCAGGGAAGGCCTGTTGACATCAAATTCCTGCTTTTGTGCAAATGCAGAAAGAAACTAATGTTTTTGAGGGGAATTGGGCACATACAAACAACTGACAGAGAAAATTAACAATTAATTTAAAGCCTTTAGTGTTTTTGTACTTAGCAAGAGTAATAATTTGGTTGCCTGAAAATCCCACAGCACATGAGGAGCTAATCCATGTTTATGGATATATTTTTAAACATGCAGGAAATTGTGTGTCAGTCTTTCAATTATTTCAGATGCTTGTTAGCAAGTCACAGCTTGCACACTCTGAGGATATGAAGTTGTCCTGTGCAGAGAGCAAACATTCCTCTGAGCTTCTGCTCAGTATTCAGCCATGATGAGAAAAATTCAGCTGTGATGAAAAATGTAGATCGGCATCATCCACAGTGATGCAGAAATGATGATCCCTGCAGAGAACTCTTCAGTAAAAGAGGTGAAAAATATTCAGGCGAAATGAGTTCATTTGGGAAACTTGGCTTATACAGTGGCCTGATGTAAATGCACTATGATGCATCATTCAGAGGACTGTACTGATGGAGCTTCAAGCTGAACCGTGGGGGCATGTAGGTTACATCAGTCCGTCACTGGTGTGTCGGGCAGTGTGGTGTGGGGGGGCTTGCACAAAGAGGCAGGGGTGATTGCATCAGCTCTGATATCCTGTCAGGACACACACTTACTGTGGATATGCATTTATACCCAGTAAGTCCACATTATCTCTGAGGGAGCTGTCATTTCTGACTGGTAAATGAGGCTCTGCAGGTGACGGGTGTGGGTGTCACACTTCCCCATATGTACAAATGTGTCAGTGGCTCAGTAACCAGGTTTTAATCCCTCATATCGGACCATTTAAATAAGGAAAATCGGACACCGTTGGTAACTCTACTAAATTATGAGTAAAGTCATTTTTATACCCAAATTGAACCAAAATGAGTGTAAATCAAAAGCATGGATGCGTTGGTCTTGCATTCCACCTTTTGATCTTGCCTTTTGTGTGCAACCTTTCAGGTTTCAAAGACTGAAGTGCACAAGAGGGTGGAGTACTTTTTGCAGAATCATTACTTGATACCTTTCTTAAAAGTAATGCACTATGTCACCTACTTTATAAACTGACCTGAAATGCGCTGCCACATAATTACTAAGTTAATAGTGTAAACCTTAGATACAGTCCCACACACCACAGTTAGAAATGGAGGCTAAAAGGCTGCTCATCACTGCCTTTGTCACTAGTTGAAGTTTGGCATAGACTCAAATTTATGGGGTCATAACACTTAATGTTGTGTTAGCAGTATAATGCAGTTGCACTTTACCATTGTTCTCTTTTCTATTTTTGCACAAGAAAAATAAATGTCCATATCTCGGCTCCCGAAAATGTGCTTTGTTACAGTGATTCATGGTTAAATTGTTCGTGGTGTGGAGATGGTGATTGAGAAAGTAAAAGCAAAAAGGAGTTTTCTTGTTACATGATACCTGAAAAATTCAGGTGAGCGCCGCATCTTTGATGCATTACCGGCCCAGATACAGTCTCTATCTGCAGTGTTCCTGCTCCCTTTGGTGCCATAAATCAGTTCTTACTTGCACCGTTTCTTGCATTTTAATTGCTGAATCTACTTTGCACACACTAGAAGTCACAGGGATGATTTAACAAATTTTCGACTGGGAATGTGAAACTTTTTTTTTTTTAAGTGTATAAGTGAGAATGGCAGGCTGCCTGCAGGAGGTGTCCTACAGCTAGATAAATGTTTCTTCTCTGCCATAAATGTTGAAGAGTTTCGTTCATCTTTCTCTAAATCCACATCTAGCCGTGACCTTCAGCATAATGAGGTCTCAGTATTATGCCATTAATATTGATATCCCTTACCAACGTCTCCTTTTGGAGAACAAGTTGCTGAAAGGCTGCTGGATAATATTGACAGAGATGTTCTTTAATGCCCTCTGCCTTCAAAAATGGATGCTGTGGCCTGCAGGGGAAAGTTGGGACTGATCTTTTCTGTTAAAGACTCAGGTCAACCTTCACTGGTTTGTATTAATGAATCTAACTTGTTGGTTGGTAATGAACCAGGGGAAATTTGGTCATGTATTATGTATGTGCTATATATGAAATTTCCTTACTTAGCTCAGTGGAATTTGATAAGCTCATTTAACATAAATCTTACATGAACATCAGAAAGAGAAAATTTAAAGTTATTCATTCACTCAGTCTTTATTTGAACATGGAAAAAAAATTGCAAAATGCAGATTCACCCGATAATGACATCAATATATTTTAATTTCATTTGTACTGCTATAAAAGATGCATGAAACGATACAATCATCATCAATTTGTAGTGTTCGGTTTTTCTGTGTATTAAAATGGGTCCTATTGCAAACTCATAATGATGCATTTTTCCTAATAAGTTCATAAACAATATAATGCAGCTTTACTTTATGGGTTTTCTAATAACTTTTTTATATTAATCTCTATAAACACATTCTGTTCATGAGTATGTAGAGTCTGTTGGCAAAAGTCAAGAAAGAAAAGTCACTGTTTGAGCTCTTGGATTGTGTGTATTGATCGATCTCTGCTGTGTTCACCAGGTAGATACAGTCGCTTTCAGCTGACAGGGACTGTTGGCTGAAAGTGGCAGTTTTGAGTGGCTTTGAGTTTCTGTTTCCAGTTTTGTCATCCATGTGTTATATCAACCCACCGGACAGATGGGTGGGCGGTGTGACACCTAAATTTGTGAATGCAATAACTCGAGACCGAGGTGACGCTGGAGCTTCAAACTGAGATTAATTTCGTCTGACATTATATTATGGGAGACTTTATACAAAAAGACGGGCATATCCACTGTTATGCCTAGAAACCAAAGAGCGATATATCGAATGGTCCACTTCAGCCTTCTGCCTGTTGCCATCTTAATTTTCTGGAGTCAGAAGTGAACATGTTGGCCAGAGAATGGAGTGCTGAGTTATGAGCCAAGGTTAGCAAGCTGTGTCCATAGACTGTACAAATGCATTACCGTCCAAGAGCACAAACTTCTTGGATGGTCTGAACTACACTGTATCTAAAATCACGAGTGAGAGCTCCAATTCACCAAAGATGCTTTGCCGAAGAAAAGGATCTGCTGCTGGGAAAAATGAGCTGTGAAGACCAACATTGTTTTTGTACCAGAGTGCAAACATGTTTCTTTCTGCTGTAAAGTTGGAAATTGTAACCAGCTTTAAGTGGTCATTGCTACTGTTAAGCTTTATTTTTGAAATTACCATTATTCCTTAATGGCCACTTGGCTGATATTCAGCAGTAGTTAAAGCCACATAGTGTCTTGTTGTCTGGACACAACTTGCAGACAGGTTAGTAATTCCACACATGGTATATGGTTGGTGTTCACCGCCCCCCTGCCAACTTTGGTAGAGAATACCAATTTGACTGAAAACTTCCAGATTGAACATGGCTTACATCTCCATCAGCCTCCTCCTCAGACTTAACTGACTTGCTTCAAAGGGGCTTCAGCCTCCCTTCCTCAGTGCCGTCACTCTTCATGCTCAATCTTCAGTTAGGTGCTGTCTCGCCTGTTTGCTTATTATTTTCTAAATAAAGACATGCCCTGCTGCCTTCTCTTTAATTTCACACAGCCCCAGAGTAAGAAACGGGGAGAAAATGAGGAAGGGGTGGGGTGGAGTTTCGCAGGGTTAGAGCAGGCGGATGGAAGAATTCACTGATGTGCCGGCTTACCTTCGCTTTAAAACTTTAATGAGATGCATTGAGGGATGGATGATGGGGTTTACACAGAGCGAGAGAGCCAGGCAGGGAGAGCCAGGCAGACTGAGTGCATGTGTACCTTTCATTGCTCAGCTGTGCAGAAAATCATTACTGATGGAGCACCATCTTCAAGGGACTTCCCTGCTGCTGCGGTGGGTGGAGAGGAATGGAAGAGATGTGCATCTGAAAATGAAGAGGGAAGCAACAGGGACACGGAGGGGGGGTGAGAAAAAGAACCACGGGATTAAATAAGAGCTCAGAATGCTTATCGGTTTTAAAAAACGGTGCTAGAAGACAGGCTCAGGGGTCAGCGGTGTCAGTCAGCCTAATGGGGTCTCTCAGTCGATCAACACGCTAAGGTCCAGATGGAAATATAACTGCAACTATTGTAAAGATTGTGGGGAAATTTCAGCATCTCCATTTTTAAAGAATACTAAACTAGACCCGTATACTAAAAATAAATACGACACTTACGTCAGTTATTAGCAGCTTCCCATCATCTTTGTCAAAATATAACCCACTCTTCCAGTCACCTGCACCATTTCTCTCTAAACAGATACACCTGTAAGTAGCACGTCTAAAAATAAATGTTTTAATTCTCTTTAGTTACGATGAGCCTTCTTAGGTTTGCACAGAATTAAAGGATCAGAACAACAAAGCACAAACTATCCATCCATCAATGACAGAAACCAAGAGACACTTTAAATCAGTCAGGGCTGGACTGCTTTTTGAAGCAGGTGAGATACTTGTTGGTGGAGAAGTCACTGGGACATCAGTCCAATCAGGGACAGGATAAAAGTGAAACAAAGGATTAGTGGAGATTGGAAAGAAGAATATTTGGGTGTTGGATTTGAGGGGCTGACAGTCTCCAGATGCAGAAAGCTGTCACAGACCAATGGATTGGTTTTAGTCCTCTGTTAGGCACAACGAGCTTAATTTACCCCACTTGGTGATGACGAACGGGAGCAACAAGCCTCGGCCTTACTGATAGTTTATCAAGGTTTTTACCAGTGTAATATAATTGAATCCACATTTAGTAGTTCCAAACTAGATTTCACTGAACATGCGTCAGTGTTTGTATGTTTGTTTGCTTCAGAATAAATAAATCCCTGCTGAACTTTGTGGTCCAAATATTCTAAGATGCAAACCAAAGTAACATTATCCTCTGAACATCATGATGTTCAAGATCCTTATATTAACATTAGCATTACCACTGTGCACAATAAAGCCTTTAAGTAGCACAACTGTAATCTCTTTTATAGCCACATGTGGCCACTTATGAAGAAAAGGATGATTTAGGCAGAACAATCACTCTGATGCAGATGTAATTCAGTCCACACTAACCTGGTCTGTGAGCTTCTGTTTTTCATGTATGTGAGCAATAATGGAACACTTGCATATAATACAGATGGGCGTTAATGTTGGCGTTAATGGCTGCACGTTTCCTGCTTGCTTCTCAGCCCAAGCCTTCTCGTGTAGAGGTTCATTATTTTTCGTGCGCTTGCCGTAAACGGTGTGTGCAACGTCCCCAGCACGAACACAGATGAGATTTTAATGGAAATGCAGCAGCGAGGGTTCACGTGACCGCTTCTCGGATTCCTTTCACTCAGCAGGAGTTCCCCTGACACAGACACGCGGAGCACAGCCGCATTATGTTCATTCAGTACAAATGTGGCTGCGCCTTCCATTTCCAGCTTCTATAGGCGAAATGGAGAAAATTAAACTTGCACATGAACATGCACTGCTGTGCTCTTATTCTGGAGTCTTGGCTTTAATAAGGGAGATGTAAATTACTTGTAAAAATGTTGACACATTCATCTTCCCCTCTTCTCTGTTGATGTAGATTGAACTACAGAGGAAGCGGTTGCATAACGCCGCATATGCCTTTGAATACTAGTTTCCAGGGACCTCTGTGGACTTGAAGGGAGCAGCAGGTTTACCTCAGAAGCCCCTTCATAAATACTGCCATAGCAAAGGTTGATAGCTCAGCCTATTCCTAGTTGTTGACTGAAAGCATTTCATATTTTTGGTGAAAAAAAAGAAAGAATTACCTACATAACCTGCTACTGCTGCCCCGACCAGCATTTTCATCTTTCTTTATATGAGCACAGTTATCTTTTTTCTTTGACCAAGTCCACAGTACCAGCCTGGCAAAGAGGCCAACTGTCCAAGACCCACAGGGTCCCTGAAAGTCGCAGATTCATTGCACATGCCTTAATCCTGTCCATCCATTTTCTTCTACTTATTTGGAGTCATGTCTCACAGTACCAGGCTAAGCAGGGTATTCCACATACTTTTCTCCATAGGGAAGTTTTTCAGTTCCCCCTGAGGGAGACTAGATGAGATTTATAATCCTTTCACTGAGTTCTCTCAGCCGAATATGCCCAACAAACCTCCAAAGGAAGGTGCCCAGACCATTCCTAGGTGTAACAGCTAATTTTGTGTCAGTGTCTGAATACATGATACACTTGTAACTTACTGTGTGACATGTATTTAACCCTCTGAAGTCTAAGTCATCAGAGTATAACTCTATCCCTAACTCTCAGCCAACGGTGTTGAACTCCAGGCCTCGAGGGCCGGTGTCCTGCAGGTTTTAGATCTCACCCTGGGTCAACACACCTGAATCAAATGATTAGCTCATTACCAGGCCTCTGGAGAACCTCAAGGCATGTTGAGGAGGTCCTCGAGGCCTGGAGTTCGACACCCCTGCTCTAAGTAATCAGAATATGTAATTTTTGGTTTTATGAAATTGTTCTCCCTCGTTTTGGAAACCACAGAACACAGAAAATAATCAATCTAACTGATATGCACCAAATGCTCTGTTTGGCCCTTTTTAAAAAGGGTAGGGGTATGGTCAGGATTGGGTAGGGGCTAATTGGGAGGTGAACGGTAACTTTATACCTGTGAAGGCTGGACCAGGCTGTGTTTACTGTTGTAAATGAGCAACTCTCTTAACAATAACTGTCCAAGATCAGTATTTATGAAGTTTTCTAGATTTGCCTAGATCTGATGTTTTGTTTGGCGTCAGTAAACGCCAGGTTTGTAACAGTCCGTTTGTTCAGACATGTAGAAATGGAAATTCTGTCTTTTGTATATATTTACAGTAGTTTTTATATTGTTATTCTGTTGATGTTTATGCTGATTTCTTGGTTTGGGAGATTCTGGAAAGTTTCTATTTTTTTTTTTTCAGCTGGGTTTTGCTTAAGTAGTGATGAGTAACGCTATTATTTCCATCTTATAACTATCAGACATTTTATTTTCTATTTTAATTTAGTCTTATACGGTTTTTCTTATATCCCATTAAATCATCACCTGAAGTATTTTCACGCTATTTTTGCATCAGTTTCTTCAAACATGTGCAAGTCTGTCCACATAGCATTTGGTGACATCTGCTGATTACTATATATCCAGATTAGTTCATCTGAATGTCAGACGTGAAGCTGTGAGTCAGAAAACGTGCTGCTGCCACATTAAAATCACCATCGCTGCTGTTCCATTATTCACTGTTGGAGTCGTTCCAGGGTCTGTCTCCATGTGACATCATCGCTACAGTCTGTCTGCGCTGCTCCACTAAAAGGGAAACTTGTTAAAATTCACAATAGTGTGACTTTATAATAAAGTGTTACCAAATGGAGATTTGTAATATTAGAGGGAAGAACGTGAAGTTTTTTCTGAAGCCGAGGTCAGTGTGGCTGTATGCAGGAAACCTCTGTATTATAACAAGCCAGTTAAAACAAGCTAGTGGCCCTTTTAACACTGAACACACCGCCATTGAAACTCGAGGTAGATTTGCTGTTCTAGGACTGAAATTGCTGAACATTCACAAAACCTCTCAGCAGATCTAATCTTGTGGAGTCGGGATTACAGTGGACATGAAGCACTGCATGTAGTATGCAGATGTAAGCTGTGAGCCACAGTGGTGCAGTGATTAGCATTATTGCTACACAGGCAGAAGATTCCTGGTTTGAGCCCCGGCAGGGCCCGCTCAGTGTCGAGTTCACATGCTCTCCTTGTGCCCGCGCGGGTTTTCTCTGGTGAATACAATAAAGTGCTCCATAAATGTACGGTTAACCTCGAGGTCTAAAGCACTTTGAGTGGTCAACACTAGAAAGAAGTCATTCAAATGTGAGTGCATTACATTAAGGCATGCATAATTCACACCCTGGTTTCCCACTTTTAGATGTCATAAGTTTCACACGTTCAGTGAAACTAAAACTATAAAATAAAATAATGGATCATCTAAGTTGTATTTTTCAGAGCAAGCAGCACTTGGAATCAATAACTCTGCAGAAAACAGGAACCCCAAACTGCAAAGCGTTGCTGAGGGAGGTTCCTTTGCATTGCCCCGGGCCAGACATAGCATAGTTTTTTGTTTGTTTGTTTGTTTTATTTAATTTAAATTTTTGTCTGCAAGCCAATTTAGGGTCAGTTATTTTTTTCACAGAGGGTTTGCTCATTTCATTTCAGTGTTTATTAGTTTAATTATCAGTTGAACTATTAATCACCTAACCAGAATGATGTTTCAACATTTTAAACGGCAATATTTTAATTTGTAGTTGAGCTTTTAGATGACTGTAATACCCTTTCCTCTGCTTGCCTCTGTAGTTTAGGCAGTAGCATAAACATAAGCATTTCATTTGATATTTATACGTGCACGCTCAGCTCAGCTAACCTCAGGTGACCGACTCGTTTAAGTGCATTGCACTGAAGAGCGTTTCATTTCTGTGCCTTATCAGGCTCTTTGTGCCGAGTGTGTTTAAAGTCGTTACCCATCTGTACTGTGAAGCGCCGTCTATCAGTTTTGCAGCATTTGACTGAATGAGAGGGAGTGTTGCACTTTACACTTCAGCCTCCATCCTGCCGCTTCTGTCAGCAGTCACATCATTTATAAAACCCCAGACACACATTTCCATTGGCAGCCAGGCTGTACATAGTCATGCTGTCACTCTGCCTCCACCATTGTTTGACTGATGGTGCAGGATGTTTTAAGGTCACAATCACATCAACTGATTTGCTCCAGAATTACAAAACTAATATTTTCTGTTCTTCAGTGTTTTGAATCTTGAGGTATTTTTCTGATTGTAGAGTTTGACGATGAAACCGTACACTTGATGTGTTATTGACTTAGCGTTTTGTGAAGCGGTTTATTTTCACCAATGAAAGAGATCTGCGATCATTTTCTGTGGTATTTGAGGCCTTTTGGTGTTTCTGAGCTCGTCAGTGCAGCCCTCCTTTTAACAAACGTGTCTCATTGCTGTGTTTGTCACTCCTAAACTTTACCGCATGGCTCTGAAAGGTCTGTTGGTTGTTTCAGGCTAACAATGGCGGTTCTAACAGAGAAACAGCAGCTGTGTTCAACTATTTCTTTCAGTTTTGACCCAGTCATAAAGCCCCAAACATCCCAGAGATTTCCCAAACTGCTCGTGCAAGATGCCAATTAATCAGTACACATTGTGCCTCAGGACTCGGGCCAGAGATATTTGGATGAAGTATTAATGATCCAACTCACACGAAGTCTTGGTGACTGAAAAGGGGGTGAGTGGGAGATAAAAAGGAGCAAGAAACAAACTTTCAAGAGCCACAGTTCAAGCATATAATGGTTTTATGCTTCTGGTTACTCGCTACTAAATCTAGAAATCTCTACCTGCGTGTGAGGCATTTAGGGAACATCTGTAAATTGTACCTCCACAATGAAATTACTGACCTTTGGTAAACGCTGTAGGGCAATAATTCATGTATGTGAGGGTTGCTGGTGTTTGTGTCAAAGCAACCGACCACTGCAGCGAGAGCTTCTCGCTTCGTGTGTTGTGTTTATTAGAAGCAATAAACATGGTGTCATTGAATGTGTGAAAGGGCGTCCTCTTTTAGAACATTAGTTTGTCTCTGCTAGCGTTGACAACAACTGTTTACTTTCATGTGACATGTTTAGTGTGTGTCTGTGGAAAATAACCCAGGTTACATTTTCCCAGGTCAGCACTGCTTTACTTCTTTTTTCCTCATTAGGGTGTCAGCATACATTTTAATGATAATACTAATGCTGGCTGCCATAATATGGCGTGCTTTGCTTTACTTTTGAATGCTTCCTTATTTCGGATATCAGGAAGATCTCTTTCTGATGCAACTCTCTCACTTACTGAAGCTGGGGACCAGCTTGGGGACCAGCTTCCACTTCTATAGCTCCTGGTAATTAAGTGGGGATCTTTGCTGTTAAGGTGTATGTGTTAACCACTACACTGTGAAGCCACTGGCTACCACAGTATGGCATGATGGAAATTCATGCATAATAATTTCATTCATGTCCTAGCAGGGTTACTGCGTGAGCTCAAACCTAATCTAAGTTTGAGATCATGCAGTAACCCTTCAAGCACATGAATGATAAAGTTGCTGACTTGAAACGTGCAAGTTGGTTGAAGGAGTAATGAGCTGTGGAAGACAGCAGGAGTCATTCTCCTCGTCCCACTCCTCCTCCACCACCACCCGCCTACCCTCGGAGCAGCGTTGTAGTTTCTTCACACAAGCAGCGCTTCATTTTCCTCCTCAGAATCTAATATGTACATGCCCACTCCTACCCTCTCTGCTCCGTGCCCACACGCTCACTTATTCACCAACCCAATTAAAGTTTGGCTGCCTTGCTCTCTGTAAGTAATAATCCCCCAATTTCCTCTTCATCTCTGCCCTGCTGGCCTTCTGTACTTCAGTAAACTTACCTGCTTGTCTTCTTCAGGAGCATGTATTTCACCGGCTGCAGTTTAGGTGCAGTCCAAAGTTCAGCAGCCGCTTTGAAGAGTGGTGACAACAAAAAGGTTTGATCTGTATCTCGGAGCTTTTTTCAACTATGAATTGGTTTTGAATAAAGGTACAGAATCTTCTTTTACACATTTTAGTAGATTTTTTTTCCCTGAGACTTATTCACAAAGTTGGGTCTTCTGTGTGTTAACTCATGTTGTTCTTTGTGATGAGCTGTTTCGCCAGTGAACACTGTGGCTTTGGGGATGGAAGAGATAAATATTTTGATGTGATGACTGAAAAACTTTTTTAAATAACTATTATTGGATAGGTGGTCCTGAACCTCTGCACAGACATTCATTCTTTCGAAAGGACAAAATCATTTGTTCTTCTGACTTTGGTGATAAACGTTTGACATACAGTCCTGTGTGAAAGTCTTGAGTCACCCAAATTCTTTTGTATTTGACTTTTATTTTGTTTTAAGTTCTCCAGAATTTCTGAAGGGTCAATGTTATTCTTTGGACATTGGCTGCTATTTCACTCATTTTCCGTCCAGTCCTTGTGGTCGACTATTTTCAGAGGAAAGTTTTGGTGTTTTAAGCTACGTAACCCTGACCTATGAATCATTAAAGCTTCAAAAAGGCACATAACTCTTGGGATGAACCAGTATTGTTTCTACACATGATGGGAAACTTGTGTCAAGTTTTCCATCATGAATCAGTTTTAAATTTAATGTTTGTTACTTGTAGGGTGTTACAGAAACACATAAATTTGTCCTCATGTCTTCAATTGAAACTATGAAAAATGAACTGTGTCTGAAAGGAAAAAAACCCCACTAGAAATCTGACACCAGACCTGACAGAAGCATTTGGACCATCAGTTGATCCATCTATTGTTCACTGAAAACTGGCTGTCAACTAGTCATTAAGGTAGTCAGTGAGATATGCCAAATTACAGAAGGTGGGACTAGTGTCAATCCCAGCTGTCAAAGGGCAGCACATGGAGACAGACAACCATTTACGCCTACGGCCAGTTTAGCATTTCCAGTTAACCAAACGCGTGCATACCTGCCTTTGGACTGTGGGAGAGAACCCACCCAGACACTGGGAGAAGATACAAACCCAACAGAGAGTGGCTCTGGTTTCTGTGCTTTACACATTACAATAACCCAGGGGTCGGCAACCCTGGGCACGTGTGCCGCAGCTGGCAGGCGAAGGGTTAACTGATGGCACGAAATGCAGTGAATTAATTTGTGAAGGTGCATTAAAAAATAAATGGCCAGGCCAGCGTTGCACATGACTGTATCTTAGCTATCAACCCCAACTACCAGATTCAACTTGTAATTGGCTAAAAATACCTTAGCCTATCGGTGAGATGGATGTTGTTAGCTGTCAGTTTTTTTCAAGCGATGTTGAAATTTCCACATCCCAACACTTCAAATGCTTCAGGAGCTGTCCGCTCCGCACAGCATCAGCACCGGAGGAGTACTCGGATACATCCGTACTCGAGACAGAATTCACAATGTGTTTTTGGGATTTTCAGGTGTATGGACCAATGTTTTCTTTTCTGATCAAACCAGAAAGCTTTATTGAGCAGCTGGATTAACTGGCTGAGTTAATGCGACATCGAAATGCAGTTGATTGAACTGAAAAGCTCGACTCTGTGGGGGTCAAAATTTGCAGAACTACGAACGCAGCTGGAATCCACAGCTGTGCGTGTTCATGGAGCTGCATTTTCACCTGCTGGACGTCACTACCTGACAAGTTTAACTGTCTTCAGAACATTGCAGAGGCCTTATTGACAGTATTTGGCTCTACATGTCTGTGTGAGCAGATTTTCTCTCACATGAGTCCTCAGGTAGCCGACTGAATGCTGGACACTCGGAGACCTGTGTCTAGCTGATAACTATTCGCTGATAACTATTCGCTGATAGCTGCCAACATCTGCGAACAAATATAATCCTATAAAGTGGTTCTATATAGTGTGTAACTGTTAATATAGAGCGTTATTAAATTTATTGCTAATGCAATCATATGGCACACTGACTTCTGAGGAAATTTTAGATGTCACTCATCATCAGAAAGGTTGCCGACCCCTGCAATAACCTGTGAATCGTAATGAGTTGCGAGCTGGTGGACCAGTTACATTGTTCATGTTCTGTTTTTCTGATGGCTGCCAAATGGCAAGTCTTTCTTCCAGAAGACTCCAGTCACTGCTAGTCACCTAATGGCCAGGATGTCAGTGTGTCATCTTGTGGTCACAATGATTCCATCACAGATAACAGCTATAGTCCTTATTCTGGTACAAACTGGTGGTTCACTCTAAGCAGAGGCTGCAGCAGGTGGAGAACTTGTTCACTTGCTGCAACCGTTTGACTGACTGAGGCTGCAGAAGACAAAAAGGTTCACCATCGCTAGCTACAGTCCATGAAAGTGGAGTTGGGCTTGCGACCAATCTTTTATTTATTTGTCAAGAAAAGAAGAAGATCTAAATTAATGGGAAACACTTCAGCTTTGATATTAATCCTTTGCCAACAGTATGTGAGGAATGTGCTCTGCGAGTACCCTTCTTGGTTAATGACATCGCACATTTTGAGTCCCCTGCTTGCTGATTGATATTCGTTTTTCCTGATGGTTTGTGTCTTTTAACAGCGTTATATTGAACTTCTATCCATTATTATTGTTGACTTTTAATTCCTTAATGTCTCGCTACTAAACAGTAAACATGTTCTGTGCCGCATTCATAGTTTTGGTTTGAGCAAATGTAAACACAGGAGAGGGAAACCGTTTGAAACTGAGCTTCATGTGCTGCAATGTTAAGCACTGGCAGAATTACTTTCTTTTGATCGCAGTGGGTGCCCAGAATGTCAGTCTGTTTTTGATCATTTGCAATCACAACCAAATAGAGCAAGAATGTGGATCAGACTTATTATAGATACTGACATGATCAAATGCCACCAGGTTCTCTCTTCCTCCCCTCCCATCTTCTTCTCTTTCCCGTGCAATCTCCCCTCTACCCCGTCTCCCATCCATCACCCTGCAGAGTGGAAACGCACACTCCCTGATGCAACCTCCTGCTATATCTGTGCTCTGTTTACTTTGGTCTGTATGTTTTTGCCTGAAATTCATTTTTACTTAATCATCTCTGTTTACGTCCGGGGATTCACAGATTCCCTTTTGCAACCAGTGCAGACAAAAACAAACAAAATATTTAATCTGCGGCTCAAATGAAATTCAATAGTAGGTGTGAGCAGGGCGATCTTAAAATGTATTATACGGAGGAAAACAAATATACCTGTGCTGACCATAAACAGCAAAGCTTTTATGTACATATCATGAGTCCAAAAGACTTTCTAGAACAAGCTTTCCTGGTTACATTCCTCATACTTGTTTTTTCATGGATGTCAGTGACACTTAGGATCTTTGCTGTTCTTTAAAGAAGCAGGAAGTCACAGTGCCGCCATGTGGGATCTCATTATTCTCCAGCAGCAGGAAAAAACCTTCGAATTCAAGTGCCAAAACTTCCATCATAGTCGGGATACAATTTCATAATGTATGCACGACTTCTGTCAATTTTCACTTTCAAGCATGTGGCTTGGCTTCAAACATTGGTGGAGAAAAACAGAATCAATAACTAATCACAGGTGGATCGACATGCTGAATGGGAGCTGTGTAAAAAGCAACAGGTAGCATGTAATCTGTTTTTACCTGGTAACATTTTTCCTGTAAGTAGGAATAAATCAATTCTTCTTTTTCTTGAACAAGCTGAATTTATCACATTTTCACGTCATTTTTAACTCGATGAACTGATGCATCACTTTCTTTTTCCCCACATTATTGGCTTTCAGCATGGATTGCATCATTTTGTGTCACATTCTCCTAAAAGCCTTCTTTTATTTACAAAGTTGGATTAACCATGAAGTGATCAATTAGGGTCGTTTATGGTCATACAGAAAATAATTTTTGTATGACTGACTTTTCTTCTTTGTTAATAATTCAGTTGGAGATTTGTTCCTGTGCTTAGAATCATTGTCCTGTTGCATGACTCAGTTTTGCCTAAGCTTTGGGTGTTGGATAAAGCCACACACAGGAACTACTTCGGTATGCTCTGGTATACAGAGGCGTTTATGATCTGTGCCTGCAAAAGAAGCTCAAATCATCACTCCTCCATTGCTGTACTGTAGCTGCCAGTTGAGGTGCTTTTTGGTGATATTTCGCCAAACGTGGTGCCGTCCTGCATTATGGTTAATCATCTGTCAGAAGGACATTCACAGGGCCGTAAGGACCTTGACCTTACTGGTCAGAGCAGAGTAAGGGCTGCCGCTACTGTCCACCAGTAGGACAAGAGACTCCGTGGAGAAGCAGCTGATTTTTTGTTTGTTATTTGCTTATCACAAAGTGCGCCAAATTTTTTCTTCCAAATATTTTATCCTACCACTGTTAGCTCACTGTTAGCACAGACTCGCCACTTGTCCATCTCTTTATTAGTATCTCTTTTTATTAAAAACGTGAGTTATGGATTAGAACAATTAATAAACTAGTCGTCACCTGGAAATCTTTGTGTGTGAGGGAACCCAATGATTTTCTGGCTGTGATGTGAATCTCCTTCCTGCTTTAACGTTCCTGCAGCTGATGTTTGTGTGACTGACGTGTGGTTGTGTGCGCACACCTGCGCCCTTCCAGGTGTGTGATGACTCACAGTCATCGCCGAGCGTTGAGCCGAGCATCTGTGAAGACTCCGAGCGTCTTCCTGCTGTGACTTACAGCTGGCTCGACCTCTCGGAGCTAACCGCGCACAGTAAACAACCCCCGCCCCCCTGACAGGCGTTTCAGAAATACGATGTGTATCCCGCCGCCTTCCCCCCTCCCCTTTGACTGTAACTCAGCCAAAATACACTTATCAGTGCTCAGTGGTTGTAATCTTTGAAGGGCTCGTTTTTCATTTGAGTGTTTATCCGCTGATTGTTTCCCTCATTGGTCATAAAATTTGTGCTGTAGAGGCCAAACGCTTTTATTGCATTGTCTCGTCTGTGAGCCCCTCTTGTTTTCATTACAGCCCTGATCACTAACCTTTCCCTGTGTTTTTCCCCCCAGGTTTTGTATGCAGAAGAGTGCCAAGTTGGTGCCAGGGGTGACGTTAGACCTCATTGAGAAGTAAGTGGCACTCCACAGCCATCCTTTGACTGTCTCCCTCTTTACAGGAGGGCTCAGTCTAAAGAGATCATTATCCTGTTTTCCTTGTGTCACTCTCTCCTGTCTGTCTTCCCGTCTGTCTCTTTGTTCTCGTCGCCGTCATTGTCAGCCCTCTCTGTTGTTTTCCATCCTGCAGGTATAATTCCCAGCCTTTGTTTCCTCCTCACAGTTGAAGCAGCAGCAGTTTGGCAGATTTAAAGCTGTGCATTTCTTGCATAAACCTGCGGGTGCCAAACGGTGGAGTGTGGAACATCTCTTGCTCGTAGGCACATACACTGAGATTGATATTAACATTCAATATGGATGTCATATCCAGAGTTTTAGTAGTTTCACAGAACCATCAGCGTGGCTCCTTTTTCAAACCTTAGGTGCGGGGGTAGGGTAAGGTGACACCTATAAACTAAGTTGAGTGAGACTTGGTTTTTGAAGCCGTAAGTAACTTAAAAACGGGCTTTTAAATCTCAGCAGAAAACAGTACATCTCATTGGAAAGCACCTTGAGGTGCTGAAGTTGAAGACTGTGTCAGCAGTCTCTTAATGACATGTCACACTCTGTTTGCTTAAGGTGAGTAATCACTTGTCTTCACCTACTCAGATTATGATTTCTGCCTGTCACTGACAGCCTGTGAGTGCACATCCACACATTACTTCCACATCTCTATTATCTACTGGACTTTAATTAGTTTTTGGATGAGGGTGTACACGGAGAAACTGTGAGCTCGTGTGCTCATTCTTGTCCTGTGTGTCTTTATATTCTTTTTCCTTTTTGTGTGTGTTTTGGTGCTTTGTACACAGCAGCAGTCCCACAGTGACGCAGTTTTCCTTTCCTGTCCAAAACATCATTTTGTTCTTTGGAAAGGATATTTCTAATCCCTCAACTCTGTCAGTGGCTTTCATAGTAGTTTGGTTTCTCAGATTGTAGGGTTTATCCACCTTAAAGGTGATCTAGTCTGCTTTTCCTTTATTATCTTACCTTTAATAGTAGCTGGATAGTAGGAACAGTAGGTCAGAGGTTCGAATCCCAGCAAGGGTATGTCCCAGGCTAGGCCCCCATGCTACCCAAGCCTACCTCAGTTTTGGGAACAATGGAGATACTGCTCAGAACCCTCAAACTCTCAGGTCTCTGGTAGAGGACCCAAGCTTGACCCAGTAAATCCAATGAGCCTAAAGCTCAAGACTCGGACTGCTCTAAATGCTCCGATTTCAGGAAGTTTTTTCCACTCATGGTGTATGATGTCGATGCGAGTAGATTTACTGCCATGGTCCTCGCAGGCACACAGGTCTGACTGCACCATGTGATGGTTAAATCGTTTGTTTGCAAGCAGCAGCTAATCAGAAGAAAGTTTGCAGAATAGTGAGGGTGGCCTTAAGGGGAGGGGCTAATTGTTGGTGCTTCGGCCTGCTCCAGAGAAGACCAAAGGTATGACATAAAGACTTTCTCAGGTTGCTTTTTTAATCTTTGATTATTAGTTTTTCTTCCCTTTGTGGTGAACTCTGATGTAGCTTCCTTTGCAGCTCAGGCTCACTCCAGCTTCGATCGTACACATAGCTATAACTACCTACATCAGGTTACCTGCTGTTGATTTTTGGATCACTGCATGCAAAAACATCTGCCTGGATTGTGAAATCCCTAAACAAATGGGCACAAATGTCCTGGGACGAATCTCTCTTTAAGTTGCATTCATGGAAAGTCAACACTTTCCACTAATGTGGAAATATATGCCGGACGCATGATCTTGGTTTGCAGCTCCGCTTTGTTTTGCTGCCCATCACAAAGTTAAAGGTTGCAGGTTTTTATCGTCCTCTGGAAATATCCTGTCGCTTCTGCAGCAGAGGTGTGAACACAACATATTTACATATTCACTTGTAAGCTTTTAATTTGAAAAATCTGAAGAACAAGTTTGTTGATAAAACTGAGCACATATGGAAAAATAAAAGAGATGATAAAAATGCATTTCTCCTGATGCAAAAACCACACAAGTTTTCTATGTAGAGCTAAATTTTTCACATTTCTTGTCATTAACCTGCTGCCCAGGATTATAATTAGGATTGTTTGTTCCTTTTTTCAGTTGTACTCACTCTGCTTAAAGTTTCTTTCCTCCAGCTGTTACATTTCATAAATGATAAATTATGTGACTCATCACTCACTGTTTATTTCTGCTCTGTTCATACTTAATATCTCAGAAACTACGTGTAGAAGAAGTATTTCACCTGTTGTGGGCCCAGAGGAGGTGCAGCTGTGTTATTTGTTGGGGAATTTACAGGTTCACTATTGACTTGCTTCCCGAGTTTCTGCGAGATTAGTGGGGATTAGTCATAATTCTAACAAGTCTTCTCTCCACGATTTATTTGACATGGTTCTTATTATCTTGACTATAAATCTTTTTGCTTGTTTGTACTTTCGGTCTGATCTTTTCATTTGTACACGCCATTTTTTCCCCCCACTACTCTCTCGTGGATGAGTGTTACAACGGAAATGCCCGAATACACAACAGCCACAGCTCCTGCGGCACGACTCCCATGGCACGATGGTAAAACCACTAGAGCAATGAAGAACACCTTTGATGAAATAACCTCTTCTTCCATTTCTGTTTCCTTTCTCCCCACTTTCCACCTTCTCAACCACACCAACATTAGTCGCTGGGTTTGACAGTATCCATTCATGCTCTAGCTCTCACGTCCTGTTTGTCTTTCATCACTTGTCTCACCGGAATTATTCTGCAGTAAAGTAGAAAAAGTAATATATGACCTGAATGCTGTAAGGAGAATTTTAGCACCCAGAAACGTCACACTAGTCTGCGTCAGAGATGGCGGTAGGGAAAGCATTTCCCCTCTCGTCTCATTCTGCCGTTAGGCCGCGAGTAAAACACTGAACAGAAACATCAAAGACGTGACAGGTTAACAATGGTGTGAGAGTCTTTCTGCTAAATCAAAATGAAATTCAAAGTAGTTTCTGTCAAAGACAAAGGCACAATCTTAAAGAATGGACTATGTTGTAGCTTTGATTCCTGTAATGGTCTCTTAGTATGTACAGCCACGGCAAGCAGAGAGAACAAAAAACCTTCAAAGAGACAAATCCAGGCTGTAGGGTGAACCCGTCACACACATGCCTTCTCTGCTTGACCCTTCATGCTACCTGTCTGCCTCAGAGATGAACACAGCAACAAACAAAGCAGTAAAAGTGGTAAGGGTGCACGGCAGCAAAATGCTGACCTTTTAGTATAGGCTCAACAGATTGCATTGGAGATGTTTTCAACTTGAAACTGTCCTAATTTAAAAAAAAAAAAAAAGAAGTTGTAAAATGTGTAATTCATGAGATACGTGACCTTGAGTTGATGCACAACCATGGAATTATTAACAGCAGGCTATTATATGAGGAATAAAACATGATACACAGAAAGACCAGGGTTTTTTTTGTTTTTTTAAAGATTTCCACATTAATATGACCAAAAGCAACATCTTATTTCCACACATTTACAGGCTCTTGTTTAAAGGGAATACAGTTTAGACAGCTGAAGTGGAAATATTAGATTTAACCTCATATGCAGTGTTTTTTCTGAAGAGCCGTGCTTTCTCCTCGGTCCTCTGCCATGCACCATCGCTGTCCGCTATGTAGCTGATTGTAAACCTATAGGTATGCACCTTAGCCAATGAGAGGTCTTCAGACACTTACAGGCTACTTTACTGGACTGATCTTTGTTGATTGAGGGTAACTTGGGTCATGAATTCTGTCATGCGTAATCTGGGGGTTTTTTCGAACCTTTTCCAGCCTGTTGAGCATCTTTATTCTTGAGGCTGTGTTCATGTTCACTCCGTTTTATTTATGGACAACAGGAGTCATCTCAAGGGACTTGCTGTCAGGTAAACATCCTGCAGTATTAGATAGAGAACCTCAATGATCCAGATGTCTTCTATGAGCAAACATTTAGCGACAGTGACGAGGAAGAAGGCCCTTTTAACAGGAAAAGAATCTATCAGAACCAGGCTCATGGAGAGGGCTCACCCTCAGCTTGGAGCAGATGTCCCCTAGTTCAGGTTGAAAGAACAGGAGAACGCACAGAGACCACAAACAACACAGCAGACGACAGTCAAAGACGTGCAGCAGTGGCCTATAAAACACTTGAAGCCTGAAACAAGAGTGGACTGCATCATGAGCCGGAGCCTGTAGCAGCATAACTCAGGGTCAGCCAATCCAGCCCTAGCATGAGTTGTCAAGATCACATTAAAGCAGGGTGCATACTCACAGAGTTGAGTGTTCATATTCATATTAATGCCGTACTTGTCTTCATTGAGGTTTCAGCAGACCTGAGTTTGACTGGCGAAGGTGTTTGTGTGAATTTAACACAGACGCTGGAAATCCTGATGCTTTAGTAGCTGTTTTGGCCGATTGCATCTCCTGCCTGTAGGACAGAGGGCTAAGTGTGAGTCAGCTGATGTCCGTCAAAGTGAAATAATGGATCATCTCTGAGCTCAGTATTTGACATCATTAGTGACTTCTCTTCATTCAGATAATTCAAACATTCATTTCCACTGCTTTGCAAATTACGCTTGGCTGTATGTTCTGCTGACTTAGGGCGACTATAGGTAGTGACTTTTGTGTTTATCTCACGGCTTCGCTCTTGATACTAAATACTAGAAGTCTTAAAGCAGGGGTGTGGGAACTCCAGGCGTCGAGGGTCGGTGTCCTGCAGGTTTTAGATGTGTCTTTGATCCAACACAGCTGATTTAAATGGCCAAATTGCCTCCTCAACGTGTCTTGAAGTTCTCCAGAGACCTGGTAATGAACTAATTGTTTGATTTAGGTGTGTTGACCCAGGATGATATCTAAAACCTGCAGGACACCGGCCCTCGAGGCCTGGAGTTCCCCACCCCTGCCTTAAAGCTTCTGTTAGATTATGGAGTTCAAATGTGACCCTTGATTAAGAGTCGTACAGATAGTTTTTTCATCTCAAACTTGCCTTAAATAAATTCTTTCACCTCGTAATATTGAAATGATCAAGCTCTCTGTACTCTGTGCTTGGCCAAAAGGCCATTTCCTCCTTTTATCTTGTTACAAGCCAGACTTTCAGCAAGACCACGTTATAGACTGTATATAAAAGATGGCTTTATCCCCCTTACCGTCATTTGTTTGTTCTAATCCTCATTTTCTAACTTTAATGTTAGATTTAAAATGCACCCTAACCCTTTGTATTGGTTTTGGAGCCAGGACTTAACATATTTAAGACGAGTCTGTTTTACATGTTAAGTGTAACTAAAGCTAGCAAGTAGAGCAGGGCGATATGGCCAAAAATATTTATCACGATATACATTTAAAAATGTGCGATAACGATATAACTGATAAAATATAACTATAAAATTGACACGAGACAAAATACTTTACAACTCCACAACTTTATTAGTGATAAAAACCCATCAATGTATGTTCACTTAAACAAGCAGCTGTTTTTTATGGGCATTAAAGTTTAAAAATTTAACAGTGCAAATGCAAATTCCTCCCTGACAGTTTAACCAAGAGGCATTTCCAGTGGAAACTGGCCGACATATCCTCAGCATAACCATGTATAATATCCACAAAACTTAAAAAAAGGATGCACACACACACAATACGGTAATATTATGTTGAGGCACAGTACGTATCACTCCGTGAGGCTTCTGACTACAATAGCCGTAATGCTCCAACAATCCATCAAGCGGTGCGGCTTCGTAGCTTAGCAAAGTTGTACTACAACATTTTTGACAAATTCTCGAGCGCCGTGTACATAAAATCGTTTCGAGGTCAGTAAACACAACCAGAGTTCATACATAAGGCACACGGGATTATAAGGGGCACTGTCGTGGCTCAAGAGTTGGGAGTTCGCCTTGTAATCGGAAGGTTGCCGGTTCGAGCCCCGGCTTGGACAGTCTCGGTCGTTGTGTCCTTGGGCAAGACACTTCACCCGTTGCCTACTGGTGGTGGTCAGAGGGCCCGGTGGCGCCAGTGTCCGGCAGCCTCGCCTCTGTCAGTGCGCCCCAGGGTAGCTGTGGCTACAATGTAGCTGCCATCACGAGTGTGTGAATGGGTGGATGACTGGATATGTAAAGCGCTTTGGGGTCCTTAGGGACTAGTAAAGCGCTATATAAATACAGGCCATTTACCATTTAAGTGTGCCGTATTTTCCGAAAAATATGGTAATAACAACGGCCCGCTAGCATGCGCTACCAAAAATAGTGCTTTGTTGTGTATCTGACGGACGAAAGCTAAACCAGTTCCACACCACTGAAGTTGCAGCATTTTTACAAACCAGTTCTGGTTCATCTTTTTCATTCAACGATCCGCTTTCGCCCTTCTCATTCTCCGCCACCGCCATGCTTTTTCCGCCATGTGCGTATGAAAACAAAGGCACTGCGCATGCGCGTTTTACCCATATTCTATCGCGATATTTCATTTTCTTATCGTTGCCCAACATTATACCAGTATTACCGTGAACGGTATGATATGGCCCAGCCCTACTAGCAAGCCTCCTTAGCAAGCTGCATCTGTAAAATGTACGGATTCAACGCACACACGTTTACCTGATAACTCCTCCTAAGTACTTGTTAATATGCCAGGATTTCACTCTCAAACCCTGGAGCACAAACTCTGTGGGTTGTCTCTAACAGGCCACCAAAAATGCTCCAAAAGGCATCAACAGCATGGTCGAGTGCACCCGTTCACTGACTTGAATTAGCAAAATTGACAGCGGTTGGCTGTTGGGCCGCCATAAACAGTGAATGAGCAAATTAGCTGAACTGTAATGTTTTAACATGAGCGTCTATGGTGAATGACTCACTTCTCTATCATTAGAGGAATTGGCTTCATCTTTCAGCCCTGGAGGTTGATGCTCACCTGTTGGGTATAGAATTAATTTTAAAACTTTTTGGGATTACGTTACACGGCTTCCCTTCTTTGTAGGTTTACTAACACATCAGCTCTTAGTTGTCCCCACAGCCACTTAAAAACTAAAGAATATCAGGTGTTTTCCATTTGTGCTCCACAGCGTCATTACCAGAGAAAAATAATTTTAAATGACTCTTTAATACTTTCTTCTTGTCTAAGGTACTTGTGCTTGTATCTTTTTTTTTTTTTTTTACTTCTTACACTATATTTATTTTCCTTATTATTTACTCTGATTTTATGCTTTGTTTCTATTACAAATATTAATAAAAATGTTTTTCTATTATGTCCTCTGTGTGTCGTGTACGGTCTGTTTGTTTGTTATTTATAACGATTTAATGTTGACTGTATGATGCCAGTGTGTCCTGTAAAGAACTAAATAAGTTTTCAAAAATACTAGACAAACATTAGTGATGGCGACTAGTCAGCTGGCTCGGTGGTATCCTAGCAACAACAATACCTAAATCACACCTGGTGGTTTTTCTTTGTAGGCTCCAACAGAGAGAACCAGGACAGCTTGTTATTTTGCAGCCTTTTAAAACGTGTCTTGCGTAATTGGTTACAAATAGTATTCAAAGCAGCCTTTTTTTAATCCTCTTTGTCATCTTTTTGCCGAGTCCTGCTTGGACACGTGGGCATGAGCATGTGTTGCACTCGCTGACCACTCACTGGGCTCGTATTCTCACCTTTAAAGGTCATCCGCAGTTGGAAACAATGCACGTTACACTCATCGCTCCTGAGATGTTACAAACATTTGTGGTGAAATGAATTCCACATAATGGCGGCGTCGAGTAGTTGCATGTTGTTGGTTTGTTTATTAATTTGATCATTCCTCTGTTTTTGCTCCATCTGTGCACCCTTCTGTCTCTGCTTCCCACATACATCCAACACACATTCTGGCTGCATCCAGTCACAATAGGCTCTTGCATAAGGAGTCACGAAGCACAGCGCATGTGGATTTTACGTGCTCGGTATGTCTCATGCTACGGCGTCTTTCATCGCTCATCAGTTCTCTTTTATCTCACGTGGGGGTCACATAACTGTCGTAGGTTGATCCATATTCACAGCGAGACTCCCCCCGGTGTGCAGAGCCAACCCCCCCAACCCCTCCGAGCGTCTGACACAGTCTGCGTGGCACTCACTGGGGAGTCCCTGAAGTTAGACTCCAATATTGAAGAAATCATATCGCTGAAAATGGCACCTCAGCCTTTAAAATACATTAATTGATCCCGTAAGGGAATACTTGGTGCACTCGCTGCACAGAGATATCAGAGAGGAGCTACATGGCAGCTGCCCTCGGGGTGCGTGCCTTTTCTCTTTAGATAAGATCAACAGCTTATTCCTTTTACAGAGGATTTTATGACCCTGCTCACATCCAGAAGCTTGTTTTCAGACATGCTGAGGATGGATTGGTGTTGGGCGTTTGGTGCATCAGTGGTATAAAAACAAAATCTGTCATTGGGCCTTATTCTGCCCAATGATACCAGAGAACTATGGTTTAAAGAGAAAGACCAAGAGATGGTTTTCATCCCCCCTTTTACCCCTTTAAATATAAGTAAATACATTTTTTTAAATCTTTTTTGGCTTATATTTGAGACGTTATACTGTTTGCTAGTCTCGGAATACCCACTGGAGCTAATAGGCAGCTTTGCAGGGAGGTTTGTTGTGATCTGCGCAGCCTTAGTCACATTTCAGCCTTTCATGATTTTCTCTTTTTTAACTTCGACATTTCAGTTTGTTTCATGTGTGTCTGACCTCTCGTCTTCAAGCCTCTGGTGGTTTGGAAAGCAGATGAGTTCATCAGTATGACTAGCGCAAACTTTGATGTTTCATCAAGTGCCTCAACAAACAAACTATATCACTGATTAATGATGCTCATTCACAGTACAGCCTGATAAGATCCATGTGCGCTCTCACATAAAACAAGCGCATCAGTATAAAAATGATATACAAAATACCGTAGTACAGCAAAACACCAGAAAATGTGAAGAAATGACAGGTTTTGATCGATGACACAAGCCTCAAAACCTCAGAGGGCATTTTTCCAGGCCGTTCAGTGAGCTATCCATCTATCTGTTCATCCGTCCACCAGCGCAATGTCTTTTTCTGTCCCCAAATATATTATATTGGATACTAAGCAAGGATATGAACTGCTGAGTGTTCATCCTTACTGCTGACTTGCCAAACATCTTTGGCAAGCACTCAAAGTGCTCAGGAGCTGGCCGGCCCTCATGGTTATACAGTTGGCTTGTACCTGCCAGGAGTTTCACAGCTTCCATTATCTGTCACTTAGAGGAAGAGAGGGGAGGTTTAGGTCAGAAAAAGTTCACACGCTCTGTGTATTAAAAAGTACTTTGTTGGCGATTCTAAATAGCTTAAAATGCTGCTGCGGGACTTTATTGCTGATGCTTTATAGTGAATGGAATCAAGTGTTTACCACTGAGGTGGCTGTGTGTTATATATGTTGTCATTTTTTGACCGGTAATGGTTCTGTGTAGAGACATCTTGGTTCTTGGCAGTGCTGTAGTGCACCAACTAACGATTATAAAATCAGGCTGGAAACAATAACGTTAGGGAGTGACTGTCGGTGATGACACAACGTGATCAAATTGTGCGAGCGCACTTCTGGATGTCAGTGTTGTGCAATTACCGTAACCGATTTCTGAGCCAATCATTACCGAGCCTCCATTATTTATTCACCAAAACTTGTTTCCCTCTCATTTTATACATTATTAAAGAAGCCAAAACCACTTCTGGTTTATAGTTATGTTTTGATCTTGCAAGTTTATTATCTCATTATCTCAGGATAACATAGTTTTTGTGTCCTCATAGCAAGTTCATCGTCAGAGTTG
Organism: Simochromis diagramma; assembly: GCF_900408965.1. Lineage (NCBI taxonomy): Eukaryota > Metazoa > Chordata > Actinopteri > Cichliformes > Cichlidae > Simochromis > Simochromis diagramma. The sequence goes on from NW_024386885.1 coordinate 959,396, forward strand.
TCTCACACAGGAAAAGTTCATTTTCATGTTGGTTTGAAAACTTCACTCAGAAAGGATGGAGAGCAGCTGTTCTCGAACTTGTTGGCCTGCATTTGTTTTTGTTGTCTTTCTTTATATTTATTATTGCAGAAAACATCATAAAAAAAGACATCAATAAACAGTTAATCATCTTCTAACCATGGTAAATACAGTCCTGATTTTCTAGATATGAAGCAACATGTACCTTTTAACCATTTTGGTCTAACAAACCAAAATCACCGATAATAATTCAGAAATATTGCAATTTCTTCCCCAGAAGGTTTGCACGTCTATTTTTTTTTTAACACATTTTTAGCATAACTGAAGAATTCATATGATAATTACGACCAAATTCGATATGAATGTTTACGATAATAATGATTACATTTCCAAAATGTCAAAGTTCAAGCAATCGGTCCCTTCAGTTCAGTTGAGTGTTGTTGAAAGAGTAATCTTTATAGGAACAAATCGGAACGTTTGATGTTTTCAATCATATCCATACTCTTGTGCAAACAGGTTTTCAGCTTTGTTTGCTGCAGTGATCGAGGTCGTGCAGGCCCTTAACAGTGTTTTCCTGCATTTGTCTTTCCTGTACATTTGTCATTAATTTAAAATATATTTCTTTATTCGGGCTCAAATGGCTCACACTAACTGTAATGCCTCTGAGGCAGCTAATGTTTGCCCATTCTCCTAGTTTCCCCTCATTGCTTTTAATAGTGCTCATTAAAAGGCAGACGGGTAGGTGTTGTAAAGGTAATTTTCTTGGTTTTGCTACGGCGATTACTGTCGGGGCGTCCTGTTCTCTTTCAGGAGCTCTCATTTCCACGGTGTCTGGTCATGGAATAACCGTCTTTAAGTATGATGTACAGTTCATGGGTTTACACATGTCAAGTCACTGTGGCGCAAACGCACAGCTGTGTGAATAATGCAATAATGTCAGACAGGAGCCAAATGCTGGATTTCTGTAGCGAGATGTGATTCATAGAAATTACATTATAGTCGGATTTCCTGGTGAGCAATTTTAAGCCCTGAGAAAACTCCACTCGGTCATTTTCATGAGGTTTGGTCTGAAGATAATCTGTGCTAGATTGATGGACCTGATTAGAATCTGGCACTTTTACTGTATGGTGCATAAGTCATGAGCCAACCCATTGTTGTTTTGTAAGGAAAATGTGAAATATGTACAGTAGTCAGCGAAACATGCAAAAATGAATGGAAGTTTGTGCAATTCTAAAAATCTTGAAAGTCAGTATTTGGTATGACCAAGAAATTCCCAGAAGTAGGAACATTCAGGAACATTCATCCAAGCTTTTTGAAGTGCAACCAAAGCTTTTCTTTGGGTGTTGGCTGCGTTTTGTTCCACTCTGTTAAGATGATGCCACACTGCTTCAATAATGTTGAGGTCCAGACTCTCGAGAGGAAAATCTATTATTGATGGTGTTCTGCTGTGTGATCTTATATCCAGGTACGCTTTTACTGCAGTGGCCATGTGTTAAAATACATTGCAAATCAGACACTTCCCAGATGGTATTACATGGTGTATCAAAGGCTGTGTTCGTATTTCCTACGTCTGATAAGATCTCCATCACCACTGACTGAAATCCTCTCCAATCCACTCTCGTACCAGACTTCCAGGAACTTTCAGCTGTTTGTTTTACACGTTGATGCCGTCAGATTTAGCGTGAGATGAGGATTTTAATGAAGCACCGCTGATAATGACACGAGCCTTTTAGTAAACGTATTCAGTACTAAGCAGTGAAGCAGCTGTCTATGATTGATTTTTAGAGATAAAGGTTAACAATGTCCTTCCGGCCTTTTTGATTTAAACCAACGATGAAAAACCAAAAGGTTAAAATGGTTTTAATAACAGAGGTCGATATTTTTATCATCTTCTCCAGTGGTGATAACAAATAGTCACGGGTCAGATGAGTTGCCCGGGTATTGATTATGTCAGAGGTATGTGTTGCTGGTCAGTTTGGCGGCTGATCCTTTGCAAGTCGTCAGCTTACAAATTGCAGTAATAATTGGTGGATTTACACAACATCACCAAGGTTGCAGAGGAGAAAAGAGTACCTTGTTATTGGAAAGTACTTCTGGGTGCTCTTCCAGTCCACTCTCCTACTCTTAGCCACCAACCATCGAAAATTTGATGAACTCCTGCTTTGTTTTCTGAACTGAGTGGTTTCCCAAAAGGTTGATTCTGTTCACCTGACATAACGTTTTTATTTGGGGGGAAACGTTTCGTCACTCATCCAGGTGACCGGAATCAAGCTTTTTGGGATTTACTTACCTGGATGATTGAGCATGCATCAAGACAGCCGAGTGGTTTGTCATATTTCGGGGTCAAATTGATTGGGTGTGCAGCATTGGTTAGTGAGGGCGATATCTGCCTTTACAGCATACTAGGGCCACCCTTGGAAAAACCAAAAAACTGTTCTGATGGTTGTCAGATTTCTTCTTTGTTCTTTTTTTTTTTGTGCGGGAAAGAAAGAAGAATAACAAAGCACCCAGTTCTTAGAGGGATATGGTGACTTTATTCATGGGACATGGGGTTACACCAGTTGCCCACACGCTCGCTCCACTTTGAGAGAGTTGAGGTTGCTCTCATGCCAGAAAAGCTGAGGGATCTGATTAGGTGGTCATTCCTACAAACATATGTAGCCGCCCCGAGCTGCTGCAGTGGAACACAAATCTTAATTACTGTTGACAATGACAGATGCACGCACAAATTGATTTGTGATCAACTCTGTTAAAAAGTCCACTTGGAGTTTATTACGCGACGACTGCAACCTGAAGCCTTTTGCACGTGGCTCTCACATATGATCTGAGCTAAACAGTGCATGTATCTTTGATGTCGCTCTGTGTCTCAGGTCTTGTGCTCACAGGGTTACAGTATATGTTCTGCACACAAGTGTATGAGTGCACACATATCCTGCCTCCCTTTTCTTTTAGGCCTCTGAGTAAGCACCTAAGTGCAAATGTAAATTTCTTCAGATGTGTTGTGATGATAGTGCTGAGCAGTTGCCACTTTGTCCTCTGAGTAAACTATGTGACATACAGTGAGCGCGGCTGACACAGCCATCTGTGTTGTGTTGTGTGTGTTGCAGGATCCCTGGCAGGCTCAATGACAGACGCACTCCCCTCGGAGAGCTCAACTGGATCTTCACAGCCATCACCGACACGATCGCCTGGAATGTTCTGCCCAGAGGTGAGGCGCTCACACGCAGGCACACAGTTTTGTTTAACAGTCGTGAGCAAGCTGTTCTCACCAAAATAATGTACCTTAAAAGATCTTAAGAAAGACATTAGTTGGGTTAGAAATAGTTTTCTTATGATGGAAAGTGAGTGCATCCCAAATTAAACTCATCTCAACTTCCAAAACAAATGTTGGGAATTAAAGACACTGGGAAAATATCACAGCCTGGAAAGCACACTAAAAAATAAACCATCAGCTAAAAAACCTCAGCGAGCTTTAGAGCTGCACATCTGTGATTTCTCTGTGGACATCAAACTTAGTGTTTCAGTCCAGGTCAGGTTTTATGAAAATCTTGTGAATGCGAGAGGCTGAGAAGGAAGTCAGCTTGGCTGAGGAGTGGCACTGATGGTTGCCAGTGTTTTGCTAGATATGGCAAAAATGAGCCGAGGTTTCTGAGGGACAGCATCTGCTGCAAACCAGCTAAACTGTGCACAGTAATGGATTTTTCTGGGGTTAACCCGCCTGTCTGCTGAGGTCTAATTAAATAGGGAAACCTAAACCAGGGTTAATCCCAGTGGAGACTTTGAGTCCAGTGACTGCTGTCTGATGGTGATTCTGGATGTTTTGGCTCTACATGGGAAGCCGAGCTGCTTGTAGCAGAGACGCAATGTGTTTCCTGACATTTAGAGCTGGTGTAGGAGCAGGTTTATGGTACTCTGTGTGAGTTTCGAAGCTATAAATTGGATGACCATGCCTGGTGCAGCTCGTTCTCCTTCAGATCTGGTCAGCCTCATTTCATGAACAGCTCTTTCTTTAAGAGGGTATAAATACTCATAATTTCCATAACGTACATGTGCCAGGGTGCCGTCACAGAGCACGTGAAAAAGCCAGAATTTGCTTTTGGCCATGTCATCATAGTCCTTGCTCACTGCCCATCCTACTCACCAGATTGCGCCCCCTCTGACTTCATCCTCTTCTCCAAAAAGAAATTGAAGTTAAAGCGTTGACATTTTCCAGCAATTAGCAGAAGCAGTGAAGTGACTGTAGTGGTGTCCAAGGTGACTTCCTTGACCTTGGTTTAGTTTTTGTTTGTTTTTCTTTTTTTCAGTCACAGAACTTTATAGCAGGGATTACCAAAACCAAAATATATGAACTAATACAATAACCAGATTGAACAGATACTCTCGCTTAACCACCCACAATAACAGTTAGTTTGAGTTAAAATATAAATCAGTTCTAATCCAGAAATGAAATGGAAAATATGAGCAACAAACATAAATCTGGATAAGTGGCTGTTTAAGTTCTGCTTATTTGCTTCTATTTGCTTTTCTTTAATGTTTGTTTTGCACATTATGTCATTGTTCCATCACTTATGCACTTACGGGCTGCTGTCTGTGCCCTGGTGCTTTTGTTTTCTTTTAATTTTAATGCATAAGGTTTAAATTGCCAGAAGATGAAAATCAGCCAATTAAATCAAATCTGGCATATTTCCGTCAAAGTCAATATCCATTTTTAAAAATGAACATAAATCAAACCATCGTCGTATTTCTCTATTTAGGGGCAATGAAGCCTCATAACATAGTTATATCACAATAAATTATGAAAAAGAAGGTAAGAGCTTAATTTCTTCTAAAATGATTAGAGAAGCAAACATGCAGGAACATTTCCTCTTGTTGGAGCCGGAGACACATCTGAGGCGCGCTGCAATCTTTAGTTGAACATGTTTGGGCAGTGATGAAAAATGAAATGACCCCATGTGTTTCAGTTCTCAGGGAGCTCAAATTAGGGCACCTAATAAAAACTGCGCAGTAGTGACGCATCAGCAGTGCTAAAACTTTGAGAACGTCCCCAGTGGTAGAAAATAGTGAAGCTGTTTTCTATAAAATGCCAAAAGCGCAGTACGTGCAGGTTGGCTGCTCAAATTGAGATTAATTGTGTTTGGAGCGTCTAGCAGAGTAATTGGGGACATCATTTAAACATAATTTGGCAGACATAAAAACCCGTATACACACACGTAGCAAAACTCCTGCTTACAACACACAGCGCTGCCATTAGCCGTTACCCTCAAGCTCAGCCTCCCCAGATAAAAACGCACACAACTTTCCTTTTTTTCTACATGTTGTTACAGTTTGCATGCATCGCACGCAGATTCCCTCATTGGCCACCTGTCTGTTGAATGCAACACACATCCACACAGAGGAGGGCTCAGACTCTCATGAGACAAACTGTATCCCAGCTAGAATAGCAATGTGACAAGGCTGATGGCTGCAGAAGCCTTTTAAACCCTCGGGGCTCTGCTGTTAATGAAGCATCTCGCATCAGAAAGAATCTCTGTAATGAAGGCACTGCACACCTAATCCAAATCTCTCTCACTCTCTCTCACACACACACACACACACACACACACACACACACACACACACACACACACACACACAATGACACTTCAGTGTTTAAACAGCCCAACACTAGCAGTGGGCACAGAAGCTGTCAGACAGTGTCTCGTAAAATATCCCCAACACACAAGCGAAGTAATCATAATCATAAGCTAAGAGATTGCCATGGGATTGGCCTGGCCCCATTACAGTGAATTGGTGAATACACTAATGAGTAGACGAAAACGTGACTGCGACACGGCTTAAATCTGCATTTTCCTGCCCTTTATATTCTCTAAGCATACAAACAAAGTAGCCCATTTTTCTCCAAAGTAGTCGCCTCGCTCTAGTTAAGCTTCTTTTTGTTTATCGAGTCTTTCAGGCCCCCGTTTCCTCCCACATGCAAACTTATCTCTGTGTTCACTTAAATCATTTGATGTTCCCTTTCTCTTTCTTCAGATTTGTTCCAGAAGTTGTTTCGTCAGGACCTGCTGGTGGCCAGCTTGTTTCGCAATTTTCTGTTAGCAGAGAGGATAATGAGGTCATACAACTGCACACCAGTCAGCAGCCCCCGCCTGCCCCCTACATACATGCACGCCATGTGGTAAGACGCACACAAACGGAGCTCGGGGCTCACTTTCACGCACACCGATAACGCAGATGTCCACAGCTTTGCAAAGCAGAAGGCAAGAGTACGAGGGAGAGTCATCCTTGAGGCTTTGCTGTTTGTTCAGGCGCACTGCAGGTGGAGTTTGAACAGACTTTCTAACAAACACACGTTATGATTAGAGAGCAGACAGTGTTGCCTTTTTTTTATGTGTGCCTGTTTAATGATTGTTAGTGTGGGGATATTAAAAAATGCCATGAGTCTGGCATCTTATGCACAAAAGAAAAAATCTGCCTCAGGGCTCAATTGTTCTAAAGTTATGGGTTTGATTGTTAAATGTTAAATGTCTGAAACTGTTTTCCATCAGGAATTACTTTGCTTCTTTCTGACCATTTAGTTTGGTTTTATAATTCCTCATTTTACCAAAGCAATTAGGATAAACACTCTGAATGCAGTGAGATATTTCTGGGAGTTTAACTGCACTTGTAGAGAGTTTATGGAGCTCTCATTCAGCTTCATCTTTGTGCATTCAGTAGACGTTTTCACAGAAGTGCCACCCACCTGCTGTTCAAATCTTCTGTTTTCAAGAGTAATCCAGTCAGAAGAAGCGACCTGAGAGCGTGACACCAGAGCTGATCGTGCTCACGCATGACAGTGTTTGTTTTACTACCGGATGCACTGCAGCCTGTTTTACCCGTGTCGCAGAAACAGCTCTGTGCTCTGTCTGAAAACAGAAGCAGGAGAAGGTGCACAGTAGCTGAGCATCTGTATGTGCAGCAATGTGACCAAGAGCGTTGCTGTCACTCTAGTCTATAAGCAAAAACAGGACAGGGTGCGTCAGGGTCTGCGCAAAAATGTAGACCCATCTGTGTAACTACAGTTACTACAACATATTAAAAGTGCCTTATTTACTCTCACAACCTCTAAATATAATGTTGAAGTGTAAGCCAAAACACGTAGGTGTCTTTATTTGCTGCTTCTCTGGAGCATATGCACGCTCTTCATTTATACTAAGTTTAGTTTCCACGAATCTTGTTTCTCATTTATTTTTGCATGTTGACCGTTTCCAGTTTGGCTCCACGTGCTGATCTCTCCCACATGGCAGAGGCACACAGCTGCCTTCACCAGGGGCGGGGCAAAGTCTGTGTTTATGTTGATTGACTGGTAATTTTCACAGTATACCTGTAATACCAGTAACAAAGCAGGAAAGTGTGTTCTGATATGGAACGTTTGAGGAACTGCAGTTATTTTCCTCTGGTGCTTCGTGGCATGAGAAGAGTGTTTGCTCTTCTCATGCTCACTTTGTCTGCGCACTACAGAACCTTGTTGCTGTAGCCTGATGTGGTGACTGTGCGGACGAGCGTCATTTAAAACAAAGAACAGATGACTCTGCATGGTCATTTCTCATCTCTGTCATTTTACTTGGTAGGAGCGTCACTGCTGAAACCCTTCTGTGCCTCAGATCTATTTTGTAGTCAACATAAATGCAGTGCAGAGATGAGACAGGTTGGATTTAGAGTAAAAGTGCTGCCGTTTCTTTTCCCACCCACTCACATTAACCTGCAGCCAAATGCGTCCACCTTTTGACTGAAAGCAACGAAAAAGCACTTGTCCTCTGGGGGATGTTAAAAGACTTTGTGGGACGTCTTTATCTGTGTCAGCCATGGCAGATTTAGTTTAAAAGCAGGCACACCACAAAAATAAACCGGGGGAAAAACAACAAACCTTTTTGAATTATTTAATAACACAAAATAAGAGTTTAAAGGTTTTACTTATACTCACACAGTTTGGGACTGACAAGTTTCTGCATCATTTTACTGATTTATTAGTCATGTGTTCTCGTAACTACACTTGTAAACACAGAGACGAGCTTTTAAAGTCTTTTAGGCATTGCTAGGAACATTATCCCGTCGTCTATCTTGCTTTACTTACACCAACACTTCTCCCACTATCTATTGTTTCTCCTCTTGGTCTTCTATAAATGCCTCCCTCCATCTCTCCCACTCATTATCTGGCTTGTTTGGAAAAAAATCTCTCACTCTCATTGCCTCGAGGAGTGACTTGTTGTGTAACAGCCTGGCATCACTTATTGTAAAGAATACTGCTCTTTACTGAAGCAGTAGCCTTTCATTCTCATGCCTACCCACTTTTTTTTAGATTGTGGGTACATTACAGTTTACCGCCAAAGAAATTAAGAGTATCACTTTGTTTCACAGCAGCACATGCAGTATTAAGCACGACAGATTAACAGCAGAGAGGCGCTTTAAGAGTGCAGAAAACTAAACCGAATGGACAATAAAAAAGGGACGTGCTGGAGATATAAGGCTGGTGGAAAAATAAAAGTTTGGATGAACATAGATGGGAAAGGAAGGGAAACATAGAGGAGGAATTAAGCAGTTTGGGTGCTCGTTGATCGATGTTGGCGCCTGAACACCAACAGCAATTGTTATTCAGATGGAGGAGATGGGAGAGAGCAGATAAACCCCAGGTTGATTGCTCCCTCGTGGGCAGTTTTAGTGTGGGAGTGTGCGTGGGTGTGTGTCTGCTTTATATCTGCGCTCCTGTTTGCGCGTTGCTGCACCACTCTCTGCAGGCAACGCACTCGTACACACAAAAAGAGCTTAGTCAGCGCCAACTGGTCCCCTGCTCTGTCCCCTCATCGCGCACAGACGGGCTTTGGTGTGATGAGTTACTCATTCGGATTCGCAGACATCATCCAAGTTAATGCTGTCATCCCAAACAGTGCAGCAGCCTCCTCCCCGTGAGTGTGTCCTCGCTGATAGCACTGCTCTATCTGCTGGTTTCCACACCATTGGGTTACATAAACACCAGCAGGGATGGAGATTTGTTGGCAATGTGTGCACACAGATTGTAATCCCAGTACTTGAAGTTATGAAACCGAGAAAACACGTTTAATTCAGAGCTATTTTTTTTATAATATTAATATCATATGTCCAAAAATAAGGCTCTCGCAGCTCTGTCAGCGCCATTGGATCTATTAATGATTACCATAACTCTGAAGGATGCTCCAGCAGCGTCTTCCCTCCTGTACTTGTAGAAGTTTTACTTTTTGTACCATATCAAGAAACAAACTGTATCTAAAACCAACAATAATTGTTCTCCGAAACTAAGGAAAGCAGCTCGTATAACAACATCAGTAGCAGTCACACATGGCCACATTTTTTTAAACAATGTCTTTTTATTAAGAGTTCTTTTTTTTATACATATGGACAAAAAGAGAACATCTGTACATTCGGGGTAATCAGCCCGTACATTTAAAGCTGTGAAATAAAAGAAGAAGAAAAGAGAGAAACATAACATAATCCCTGCAAAATAATCCCACCCAGGTCACTGCCCTGTACACTGTATTTCCACACCTGACAAAAGAGAGTTTGCTGAAAAATTCTTATAGATTTTGAAATGCATGAAGGAAAGGACCCCACATGCTTTGATTTTTCCCAGTAGAGTTCTGGAGTAAATGTCTGATTTTTTTTTTTTCCAGTTTTAGACACGACATGAGGTCATATAACCACTGTTGGGAGGGGCAGCATCCCCTCACCTCAGTAGGATTGCCCTCCTAGCCAACAGGGAACAGAATGATAACGCCTGTCTTTTAGAGGCCTTTAGAAGCAACATATGATCACGTTTAAAGAAGCATTTTAAAACGAGTTTTAAAGTTGCTGTATGGCAAACGGAGCATTACATTAAGTAACAGCACTACAAGTAATATATAGTTTTAAGTTACAGTGGAGAAAGAAGCGGTTTCCACTAAGTGGGGAACTTCTTAGCAGCAGTGCAGTCACAGTATGATGTGACCCTGAAAAAATTGCAGTTTGCACTGAATCTAGATGGAGTCATAGGAGTGGCAGTGTTGATGATAAGCATGAAATTGAAAGTGTTAAGGATACACATACTATAATACTGCAAACAGTGCTAACTAAAGTAAGCTCATTCCCTCCTCTGTTGTTGCACTGGCCTGTGCCTGTGATATCACATCTCCAGTGTGGTTTTTGTCCCTCCCTTCACATGACTTCATATTACATGTTAGTCTGCACAACCTGCTTGGGTGGTCAGTAGAAGTAATTCAATTAAAAATGCTCCAAAAAGCATCAGCAGCACAAAACAGAGCAGAGGTCTAATTCAGTGATGAGCGACGATGAGGCCCACCGGTCGACTCCTTATGTCAGGACGACTGTCAGTCAAGGCTGGATATGAGTTATTAAAAAAGGGGATAAGCTTCCCACTGAGACCAAACCCTTTCTTTGTATTAGACTGTAAAAAGGCTTTTTTATTGCTTTAAACTTGGACAACTTCATATGTGTGTCTATGGAGGCTGGCTCACTTTTTAAGCCAGCCTCATCACACTTCTAGAAATAAGTTGCCCAGCTAGTCTAAAGCTACTGTAGCAACTTCAGCGTAGCGTCTAAATAAGCACGAGGATTAAACCCGATTGGGATGGTTAGCAAGGTGTTGTTCCACGTTTGTCTTTAAAAATGAGTTGGATAAAAACAAAATGACACAATACAGCACTCTGACTTGTGCATCTAGAGGAAGTTCGGCCTTTTTTGTATGTTTTAGTATTAACATCTTTCAGAAACATATGGCAGCATCATTTGTTTGCTAACTGCAATGTAAGATATTCATGTAAACAGAAGTCTTAGTTGAAACAGTGCATGAATATAACCAGGGCTAGTACGTCAAAAATTAGGCCTCATATGGCACCAACACTGTAAAACGAGCAGCATCTGTTCTTAATAGAGCAGTAGTGTGTGTTTGCACGGGTAATATTTTCACTGGAAGGCGACTACACCGGCTCCTGAATAGATATACGCTTCTGTTTTTGCAGCAGCTGACAGAAGCTGGAATAGCCACAAATGCTTTCTACGTGCTGTATTGCATGTTTGCATGTTACATATTCATCAGTGGGTCCATTATGTCTTTAACAATGTGCTGTTGACCAAGAGTGCAACTCTATTATATCACATTGAGATAATGGGAAAGGCCATTAAAGCAGGAGTCTCAGACAGAGTGAACTCAGCATCACATTACGTTGCTGCGTATCGACTGGGAACATGACTCAACCCCCGCCTCCTGTTAACTGAGAGGAAAAAGCCCCATCGAGGCCCAGAGTTCAATTGTCTGCAATAAGGAGCTGGAAAGTGAAGGGAGAAGAGAGACGGGCAGAAAGAGAGAAAAGAGAAGCTGTGATAAGGTTTGATGTCAGTAACATAACCCCATGAATTAGAAATGATGGATATGAGAGAAGAGCTTGTGTTTCCAACGGGATTAAAGGCTCCTCACTGCCCTCCTCAGGACCTCAGGCTGCGAATTTAAAGAAGCCCGTGTGCATGATGAGGAGTGCGAGGGAGAAAACGTGAGCTGAGCAAAATGAGTGTTAGTGGCAGGATGGAAAAAGTGGCCCAGGTCTGGTTTATGACCTGCTTTTGTTGATTCTGCTTGGGGCTACATGAGAATCAGTAGATCTGAGAGTTTACCTTTTGAGGATGGTGCTAAAGCAAAACCCAACCCTAAGCTTACCTCCAACCCTGGACAAGACTCAGGTTAATCTGGAGAATACCAAGAAGTTAAAAAACAGTAAATAGTGAAATCCCTGCCAAGTCTTTAGCAATAAAATGTAATATTTACATGTATTTTGGTTAAAAATTGAATAAATTAAAGGCCAGAGAATCGACATCAAGACTATTTCTGTTATGTAAAGAACTATTTTGGAAATTTTTGGAAGTTGACCGCCACTCTGAACATCCATGGTTTGTTTTTTGGGGGCGTTTCCAGTTTACACAGTGTCCTGAAGCCCAATAATAATGAGCTGTGTGAAATGAGTCATTGTTGCTTATGGTTTAAAACATGTGTAGCGTACAGTCACCAAGACTGGAGAACCACCACAAAAATACCACCGCACCAAATTTACTGTTGCTCCTGCATTAAGGTGAAGGATACATACAAATTATTTTCCAAGACTCTGGAAATTATATGGATAAAATTAGTCTGTTTGTTACCAGGGTCACTGTGGACAACATCGTATGAAGGTATTACGACAGTTGGCCTGGACTCATATGGAGTTCTGGTATATAGGATATAAGGTGAAGTGTCTTAGCTGTTTGATATATGCAGCTTCTAACTCGTAAAGGTAGCAAACGGTGCCACAGTTTAATGCGATCTTCCTTTGGCCATCCCACACTACTAAATGTGATTGGCAGTTTTTTTTTTATTTATTCATTTATTTATTTTTTGTTATTCTTCCTGGAAAGTCCTGAAAATAAGTTTTATTTAAGGATCTTCCTCATGACATATGATGTCACTTACATGCGGTGTGTGTGTGTGTGTGTGTGTGTTTCCTCTCTACAGGCAAGCGTGGGACCTGGCCGTGGACATATGCCTCTCTCAGCTGCCCACCATCATCGAGGAGGGCACCGCCTTCAGAGTAAGTGTGTGTGTGTGAGAGACAAATAAGCACAGAGCCACTGATGCCTCTGATGCATCATGTTGTTGTGTTTTTTGGCATTAAATGCATGAAGCTTGGAGGCTAGGGGACCTCTAGCATTGATGGATGTCTTTCATCTTGAATGTGTCCAGCACTGACACCTGTAAACAACAAACTGTTCTTGTTTGCACTGCAAGTTCGCCACCACCCGCATATACAGCATCTCTATTAATCTCTCAAACACACTCGCACACACTCATCCCCGGCGGATTACATTGTAAAATGTCAAGTCTAATAACTCAAGTATGAGCGTCAAATAAAAAATAGTTTCAGAAAGCACTGGCCCTGCACTTTCAGCCGCTCGACTGTTTATCGTTATATTTACTGACGAGGCAGGGGGCCGTGATGGAGATGCTGAGTGTAATGGAAGCGCTCTTCAAAAAAGCTGATTGAGCTGATGATGACTTAACAAATATGGGTCACCGTAACACTTTTTTTGTTTTGTTTTTTTGTATCTGTGTGAGTCAACAGCGTATCTGTAACACTGTCTTGGTGTGTTTTCCCTACAACATCATAAGTGATGTTTTTCAGGGCCTTTGCAGGTGGCCAGTTTCATTGTTGTGATCTTGTAGCTTTGATTGGTTTAAGCAACTAAAGTCTTTTATTGGGTTTTGGCAGCAGAGCTACTTGGTTAGGTTAAAGGAACAAACGTGTTTTAGAAGGTTTAAACAACTGAATTTGTCAGGACTATGAAACAAAATTACTTCGGTTTAAACAACAAAGCGATTTGATTAGGTTCTGGCAACAAAATGTCTTTGTTAGGCTCATGTGACAAAACTACTTGGTTGGGTTTAGGAGAAGATCCATTAGTCAGCTGGAACATCCTTGAGTTGAAGTTTAGTTTTCCAGAAAGAGACCCCTAAATTTTATCAAATGTGCCCTTTTGGTTCTGGATGGAGCAGTGGATCTTTTCCAGACTGAGACACGACGTGAGATCAGCAAGCCACCGACCATAGTAGGGCGGGGCAGCAGCTTTCCACCTCATCAAAATGGCACTTCTAGCCAAGAGGGAACCAAAGGACAGCACCCTGCGCTTTGCTCCGTGAATGTACTTATCATCCTCTCCCGCTGTACCAAAGAGAGCAAGTAGGGGGTTGACAGCTAGTTTCAGGCCGGTAGCCTTGTTCAAAGTGCAGGAAACCACCTCCCAAAAATTTGCCAGGGCAGGGCGGGTCCAAAACATGTGGGTTAGATTGGCATCATCAGACCCGCACCTGTTACAGTGAGGGTCTAAACTGGGATAAAGCTTAGCTAGTTTGGATTTAGATAAGTGGACCACTTTGAATTGTAACAGGGAATGACGGGCGCAGAGTGATGTAGAGTTTACCAGAGAAAGGTCCCAGACGTCATCTGACATAGATATACCAAACTCCTTCTCTCATGTGGACTTGAGGCCCACAACGCGGGCTGTGGTTACACTGCACAGTTTGTTATAGATCCGAGACATTACAGCTTTGCCTGATAGTTGCAAATTAAGGAGCTCGTCCAGTAAGTTAGCAGCTGGAGCTTCTGGAAAGGACACTGTTTTTAGTATTGTTATAATTAATAACAGTCTTTTACATAAGAGTCAAAAATCCTGCAGCATCATTGCTTATAATGCTGTGGGAACAAGAATGAGCCGACCAACGGTTACTAGACTCTGCAACAACGATGCAGAACACACAGCAGCTTTTCCCATATTAGGGCTCTTATATGGGAACTCCACCTTCTCTCCACCTGGCCCTGGGAGGTGAGCATCGCTCCCCCAGGAGCAGTTTTCCACACTCACTCCTCCTCCTACTTTCTCTTGCACTTGGGCTGAAAACACTTACCAACACTATAATTGAGCCTCTGAGGACTCCTAAAGCAGATCTGCCTGCTCCGTCTTTCAGGAGCCTTTAATTCCTCTCTGATGTGCTTTGACTCCTTTAGCTCTCTTTGTTGGGCTTTGTCACAGCTGAGTGAGTAAAAAAAAAAGAGGAGAATGTTATTTATGGTAGATTTTAAAGATTGAGTCTCTGCTCATGTTAATTAACTCCTCTCTAGCACCTGTAAAACACCCCAACAGTCATATTTTATTTCATATGGAACCAAAAATGCCACTCGTGCCCCACATCTTTGTTACTTTATGTAATAACTTTATTTCTTTATGTATTTTTGATATTTCATGGCATTTTATAAATCTTTCTAAAAGATCTTTTATGTAATTTGCAGCTAAAAAAGGAAAATTGTGTCATTCATCACAGTAACTACTTTATCAAGGCAACACATTTAAAATCAGTGTTCAGTTTTTAAAAATGTAATAAGTTTATGTCAGTGTAAAGATGTTTGTCCAAAGCAGGAAGCAGAGACCAAATTCAGGACAAAATGATGTTGTGTATGAATCTATTGGGATTTGATGAGCCAGCATTTTGTCGTATTTCTTGTCTTGCAACAACCCAGCTAGTTATTTAACTACATGCCTGTGACGTTCATTTTTAATTAATTTTGACAGCTTCACCCACATTCGCTCATTGGTATACAGTATCACACATTTGTTACACACAGTACTGTATGGCTGTGTCTGTCAAAAGTCTCAACAGTAACAAATGAAAAAAGTAGTTACTTTAGTTACATCACAGGTGTCATCTTTAAGTAAGCAGCGCTACTTTTCACAATTGTGTCAGTATCTGAGTGTGTAGGGTTATTAAGCTTTGATTATGCTCAAATTAATGTAACCATCCAACAGCGAAGCGCTGATATTTTCCCCTCCCGACATCCATCAGCGGTCTACACGAGGCTGTCGCAATTCAAACACTCTGCGTGATCGAAAACTCTGCGGCCAGCAGCCAATCAATCAGACAATGTGCCATGACAGCAGAGAGAGGAGAGGGGAAGGTGATCATGACAGATCAGGATTTATGTTGTTACTGCAGTGCGGTGTCACTCCTGAGCTCATTATGTTCATGTTTTTATGAAATGATGGGCTTGTAACTGCAGGACTACCTCATTATGAGCGTGTGTGTGTGTCCATTTGAAAGAGAGAGAAAGCTGAAGCAGAATAAATGATTTGAAATGGTGATAAATATTTCATTGCTTCTTGTGTCCACAGCACAGTCCTTTCTTCGCAGAGCAGCTGACAGCGTTTCAGGTGTGGTTGACGATGGGCGTAGAGAACAGAAACCCACCTGAGCAGCTCCCAATTGTACTGCAGGTACAGACGCACACACACACCTCGACACACACCCACAGCTTTATGAGACTGGAACTGTTGAGGACAAACGGGGGGTGGGGTAAAATGTCTAACAAATGGCCGGGGACAGAACTGAACTCGGGCCACTGAAATAACTAAGCGAGCTAAGGAGGCGCTGCTTTCTGTGCCCACATTTCCATTTAAATGTAGATAATAATTCATAAAAGCAAGACGCTAATTTTCTCCACCTCGCCATTGCAGATAAGCCAGTCAAATATAACGAGAAAACTATAGGAAAGGATATAAAAATCCAGCTTTCATATGCAAAACGTGGAACGGAGATCGCAAACCAAAAGAGAGACACTAAAGTAAAAGATGAAGATAAAAATGCTTGAAAAAGACAAGAAAATAAAATGAAATGCAATTATACTTTCAACATGCAATAATAATTCTGTATCAGTATGAGTCTTTGTTTTGCAAATGTCACAGTGCTAACAGGTCTCTTTTAATTTATTACACAACATACTCCTACCTTCAGGTCGTCCCTCTTGCAAATTGAGCTCATTATTTTCAGACCAATTATTATTTTTTTACAAGCCTGCAAGAAAACCTGCAACATGAATGTTGTGTTTTCTGTAGCGCTGAACTTTGTAGAAGCGGCTTGCAGCTCCTCTCTTATTTCACGAGGGGTCGCTACAGCGGGTAGCGCCGAATTTTTGATTGGCACAGTCCCCCGAGGCGTTAGTGTCTCCTCCCAGGATCAAACCCGGGATCTCGTTAGGCGAACGTGTAAACCACCACACTCTGGAGAGAGTGAAAGGTCCAAGAGTGAAATCTTGGCACATCCTCGTAGAGTGCATCAGCTGCTGAGTAACTGCGGTCATATGCTTCATTTTCCTCTTCCCACCACCACCATCACCATCACCCCGCGGGGTTGTACAGTTGTGCTGTTGTATTATATCACAGTACATAGTAGTGCTATATCACAGCATAGTAGCTGTCCGTGTTGAATGGTAATTTTCTGCTGACTCAGCGCGCTCCCAGCAGCAGCACGTCCATACAGCAGTTCTGTCGGGAGCCGTTAAAAGCTGAGGAAAAGGCAGACTGATCGGCGAGCACCGGGTACAGCGTGTGTGTGTGTGTGTGTGTGTGTGTGTGTGTGTGTTGTTGATGTGGATATAAGAGGAAAGGAGCAGCAGCCTTTGAGATTACACAACATATTGCAGCTGTGCACCATAAGGGCAATGTCATCTAGTGTGAGGGCTACTTCCTGCTCCGTGATGTAATTGATGGGCACATAAACAGGTTTTCTACCTATTTAAGTATGCAGTTGCATAAGAATGAAGCTAAAGAGTCGGGTGAATTCTTACAGGATTTACAGTCAAAGGCCAAAATATAATCTGACTCAATTTGAAAAGTGCAAAGAGTGACAAAAAGCAACGAGAGCGATGAGCAACGGGCAGGAAACCATCAATAACGCTCTTTAATGAAACGAGCAAAGGGAGAACAACAGAGCCCAGGAAGCAGTCCTTCATCCTGGACGGATTATTGGAGTTACAATGTTTCCAAGTTGTGACGCTATAGTAACAACAACACACTCAAACACGTGTTTTTTTTTAATCTCCTTCTCTATGTATCACCCAAGTGATTCATACCTGCAGGTGCATCGTGACGTGACGCAACGTGCGTCGACGTTCATACATACAGCGTCATGAGAGGAAGCGCTTACTCACTGCACCGAAGGGGATGGGAAGCATGTTGTTACACACATGAGCCGCTCCAGTAAACATGCACACGCGCTTTAATGTGTGTGCATGTTTAGAGAATTGCTCAGATATGTATTTGCATAAAATGAGCTTATGATTAGGGCTGTGTGGAATCATAATAACAATTTTATTTGTGTAGCACTCTATAAATTCCTTTCCAACTTTTTTCACTTCCGATACAACGCCCGCGGTGTCTGACGACATTAATCTCCTGTTAAATCACAAAGCTGTATTCCTCACGGCGAGGAAGAGATTCGGACCACCTTGTTTTTCCGTAACGTAACATCAGCTATCAGATAAATGATCTGAACGTACTTGATTGTTTGCTGCTGCTGTTTCTAGTTACGCTTGTTTCTCCTTTCCCTGCTGTTGGTCTCGCTGTGAGTGCAACCCCTCACAAACTCAGTGGAGCTAAAACAACATAATGTTAATTTGACTGAGTTGACCTCAACATAATGTTATTTTAAGTGTGACAAAGAGTTTCCACCAACTTTTACACTGAACATAACCAGAGTGAGAACAAAGGGGGGAAACCTCATGGCTGAAACTTTTCAGTCATTTCGGTTCCATGTGCGCAGTTTCCAGTTAAATAAAAATTAAAGGAAAAACTTATAAAGTATTTCAGGTGGAAAGTACCTCCTAACTATTGAACCCTTGCTGTTAGCTTCCTGCATACTATGTTAGCTATCCTCTTAGCAACTGGAGTCCTGACGAAGCAAGCTAAACTGAATTGTTCCATTGTAACCTGATCCAGCTCTTCAAGTCCTAATTGGACAGATATCAAATCTAAATACTAGATCGGTAAATTAATTGCAATAATCAATAACAAACTTCCATCCATAGACCTATAAAAAGTACTAATGATTTGGCCAAACTGATGCATTAAGGAAGGCTGTTCCAAAGTTAGCGCCTCAAAAGCATGGCCTAATTGTAAACAATGTTAAAGATGGCTGTAGCTTCTGAGTGCCTTAAAGCTGCCGGCAGGGGCGACTCCTGGGTGTCCAAAGAGATGGCGGTGGGGAAATTGCTCAGTTCCTGGCTTCATTATGAGACTTCACTAATTAGTGGGTGATGTCACCATGCTAGGACCATTTTTACACTGACTATGCATCTAAAAATATATAGAGAATTGGGAAAGGGGTGGGGACTGGATGAGGAATGAGATTTTTTTTTTCCCTTTAAACCGAGATCAGGAGGATTTCTTTAGTATTTTTGCCAGGTGGCTTCTTTTCCTTCCTGCAGAGCACGCGCCTGCGTCACACACTTCCTTGTTCCCACACACTTCCTCAGAGTTGAAGGCATCCCTGGTCCGGTCTTTCCCTGATCTGTTTCTGTGGTCACACCCTGCGGGTCGAAGGCACGGAGGAAGTCATTAATACATTATGATTCCCTGGAAATGTCTTAATGTATGTGTGTGTGTGGGTGTGTATTCCTGGGTTCCTCCATATGCTTGTTCCCACACACACTGCAGGGTGGTCACATGGGGATGGACCAGTGTCCAGCCTTCACACAGGCTTTGTGGCACACTGCACATAATGTTAGTCCAACCAAACATACACGCATACAATTTGAGCGCTTAACATTTGCGTCCTTAAAATACTTCTACTTGGCCAAAACCGTTACATCGTGATCCCGTTTGGCTCAGAATCGGCCTGTGGGGCCGACTGCACGCGGCAGTAAGCATGATCGCAGCATACAACAGCGGCAATGAGTTCATTGGACAGAAATCTGTGCATGTTCCTGTTATTTTTGTCTCTTTGGTAAAAAAACAAAACAAAAAACAATTCGAACGAAACCCCAATTAACAACAAAAGAATTCCAATTACATCATTCAAAAGGGGGAGGGGATTTTCCTTTGGGGCTTAAGTGGCTGCCAAAATTTCTCTGCAGGGAAAAAAAAGCCCAATCAGGTATTTACCCGTACCAGTATCGCAGTAAGATCTCAAATAACATGGCAGCCAAGAGGACGCACCCTGCCGCCCACTCATGAAATCTGGTGCCAGTGTGTTAGCAGTACTGGTGGGAGAGCCACCTGTTTTACTGCACCTCTACGACATTTCTGCTCTTGTTCTTCCTCCTCCTGCTACTTTAATCTTAGACTTCCTCTCAGTTCAGAGGCGGCAGCATCGACCTTTGACCTCTGCTCTCTTTCAGGTCCTCCTGAGTCAGGTGCACCGGCTGCGTGCTCTGGACCTGCTCGGACGGTTTCTGGATTTGGGACCCTGGGCCGTCAGTCTGGTGCGTTTTTGCTATGAATGTTTAAAAAAATAACAATCGCAACCCTCCATCCTGTGCTCAGCACTGGAGGCAGGGAGCGCCACGTGTCCTTCAAACACATGCCTCTCATAGCTTACATCATTATCTCTTTATTAAAAGGAAATATGAAACTGAGTTTGTTTTCACTGATTTAGAGGTTTTAAAACCTCGACAATATTCACTTTTGTAAACGTATCCAAGACAGAAAAAAATGAAGAATCTAAGACTTGTGTCAGGATGTGCAAAATATCTGTTATGCACATTTTTAGGTTTTAAAAACACTATGACAGCTGAATATTAGGTTATTGTTTAGATTTCTTGCATTTTGAAATGGGCAGTGGACCTGGCTGTACTAGTTAGCATGCTGCTAGCAGTTTGTCTTCTTTTTTGTTAATTTATTTATATTTTAAATAAGATATTAGTGTTTTTAGTGGGTTAAAGTCAGGTGCTGCTGCCCGTCACTGGGGAGAAAGCAGATACATCTGAAGACTGAATGTAAAACCATCAGCTGTATGCTTTTTTTTAGTTGCACGTATAACACCAGATTATTATCTTATTATGAACAGGACGCTGCTGCATCTGTAAAACCTCCAGTGAAAATCTTTTTAGAATTTAGCATTTGTAATTCAGATCAATATAAGTTTAAGATTAAAATCCCAAAGTATGGATAGTTTATTTAATTGGATATTGTATAATAGCCAAATTGTTAGCACGCTCCTCGAAAAGAGGATCTCTCGTTCTTTTAGCTGGAAGGTGAAATAAGTCCAAAGCCAGGTTGTATTTTCAGCAAGTCTTTCGGGCTCCCAGCTTGTACTCGGCTACTTTTCATTCTGGTGTTCGCCTTGACTTTTGTAAACCACAGGTGCGTCTCGGCCTTCACACTTGGACGGTCAGGTTCAACAGCAAAGCTTGACCCATAACGGTAACATCAATACAGCTTTATAAACACCAGCGCTCCGTGTTTGCCTGTTCTGTGTTTCAGGCCTTGTCCGTGGGGATCTTCCCCTACGTGTTAAAGCTGCTTCAGAGCTCAGCCAGAGAGCTGCGGCCGCTGCTGGTTTTCATCTGGGCTAAAATCCTCGCTGTGGACAGCGTACGTAAAATCACACTCGCACACTTCAAAGTCCAGTTTATTCTATATTATTATATTTATTTTCATAGACTGAAAAAGGTTCATTTACTTGAATTAACTTTTTCCTTGTTTCCTACAATAATTTATCTGATTTAACTCCTCCGACACTTTTTGAAGATGTTTGAATCAGACGCAGACTTTGATCTCGAGCTTCACTGCTCGTCACTTTGTTTCATGTTACAGACGAAAAACATGATAAACCCTGAAGTACAGAAGCAGCTTGTGGCATCGGAAGAGCTTTCTGGCGCTGATGAAATAATTAGGAGTAATCTAGGATTTACATCTCAATTCTGCCATGTTTCATATTTTAGTCCCTGCTCGGGGCCGTACGCTCCTGCAATAATAACATTTATAATCAGTATTCATGCAAAGTTTTGAGGCTCTGCTTGAAAGAAACAAACATACCCCGTAATATATCTGCTGTGAAGTCTCCACCATCTTCTCCTTCTTTCTGTTTCCACAGTCATGTCAAGCTGACCTGGTGAAAGACAATGGGCACAAGTACTTCCTGTCAGTGTTGGCTGACAATTACATGCCTGTGAGTATCCGCCATCGTCATCAAGAAAGCAAAATCCTGTTTAAATATTCCAGCTGGGAGTCTTGAAGTGGACTTCTGTTATTTTTTATCTGGTGTTACTCCTTTCATGTAACTTCTCAACCAGCTGCTGTACTTCACTCCTTTAATGTTCTTGTTCTGAAAACAGTGTTTAAACTCTTCAGTCTCCGATACGCTAACGATCAGACACGTTTTCATTGTGTTTTTTCTATAAGTTATCTAAAATGTTACTGTTTTGTTATCGATATGCAAAAACACAGAGCAAAGTGACCCGGAAAGAGTCACGTGATCCATGTTTGATGGCAAAATAATTTGCTAACTGCTAATCAGTTCGCTCTTAATGACAAATGTTTGTTCCTCATCTCCAAACTTCATCTTTAGTCAACTCAGTCCTCTGTGTAGTGGCATGAGAGGAACACGTGATGACTCTTATCCTTCTTTAACTTGAAACCTGATATTGAACTTGACCCTGGTCAAGCCCTATAAATTGAAGCGGTCAAGCGAAGAATGTCAGTGAAGTTGGAGCTGTATCTCTGGCCTCTAAAAGGAAACCGTGAAAGTTAATGTCGACCAGGTGCACAAAAATCTGAGCAGTCTGAATCCTGAATATTTTGCTCACCTTGCTGTCTAAAATGTTGTCCCTGTTTAATATGAAGATTTTCCACTCGCATATTAAACTATAATAGGTCCACTTTATCTCACTGCTTCACAACAAATTAGTTTAAGATAAACGAGAAACGCAGAGTGGAACTGACGTAAAATCTTAATTCTGTCCTTTTCCCTGTTTCAGGCTGAGCATCGGACCATGGCTGTCTTCATTTTAGCTGTTATAGTGAACAACTATACCACAGGGCAGGTAGGAGGATGTCTGAACACGTCGCTGTCTGTTTGCTTGCTAGAAATCCAAATAGGCGAACATATTCATTCACTTCCCTCAACAGAACGGCGCCTTCTTTCGGGGCCAGCCGTCACTTTGAAAGATCACTCTCTCGTCTATTGTGTATTTCTGGGAGATATTGGTTATGTGACAGTTTTGTCACCCACAGTCACCTCTGCAATCTCCGTTTCCGTCCCACAGCCACCTCTGCGGTGACACTTTATCACCGCAGGTGTCACTTCGGCCTGCTGCTGGCGTCCGGTGTTCAATCCCAGAAGCCTTTTGTGTCTGACGCTAATCAAACGTCCAGGGGTGCGATGTAGGGATGTAGCTCGTCGTTTCATGGAGTCGACACGCACACCCACTTCTTGACACACTATTCCACAAAGAAATATTCCACCATCACTCCGTTTCGCTCCTGCTCCTGGTCTCTGTGGTTATTTTTCTGTCTAGTTGTGAATGTTATTTGACTCATTCATTTCTCCTCTACTCCTCCCTGTCTCGACATTAGAGTATATAAATGTGACAAATCATAAAAGCTGTATGTGCTCTCAAGCTCAGAAACAGCCATTCTTCTCCGGTATCCCTGTGTCCTTAGCACGCCTACCTCTCTCACAGGTCTGTGTAAATAATAGATGATCCTCAGCATTACACTGAGACTCTCTGCCTGCTCCACATCTCCATTATTTATTCCTCTTCCTTTCAACAACAGCGCTCATTACTGCAGTTTCGCTGTTGCGAACATGTCACCGAGCCATGGTGTCTTAATATTCCAGCTCTCTGGGTTCAGCTGGGAGGATCCATCAGAGCCGAGAGAACGATGAGAAACATTAGGGGTGGGGAGGGTTACGCTGTGTAGCTGCTGACAAATGATGCGCTGTTATGATGCCTCAATTTGTTGGAGACGAAAGAAGATTCTCTCCCCCTCTCGTTTATTGCGGTTCGTGTGTGTAAGAGAGGTTGAATTTTCAAGAAAACTTGAGAAGTGACACATTTACTAGAGCTTTGCATAATCACACCGGTCTTTTAAACTGCACAGAGAAGTCAGACTGTACTTTGAAGTTATATTTGGTATATTTGGCTTCTTTGTAATTTCTTTGTAATTTACAGAACTCCCCTAAACGCCTCATATGCAGGCAGCTGGTTGGTCAATGCAGCTACTTGCAGTTATGCAGCAAAAAAATATGCAGACCAAAAATTCAAGCGAAAAAATGAACAACTAACTTTTTTTTCTAGATCCAAAAGATTGCTGTCCTCTTTTTACTCTACTGTGACCACTCACCGTTTCAGGGTTGCAGTGAGGCTGGATCCTGCAGGTCTCAGCAGGGGTGGGGCATCCTGGATGGGGAACCAGTCCATCACATGACTAACAGTGAGAGATGGGCGACCACAATCACTAACACCTGGAGCTAATGGCAATTTAGAATCTTCAATTAATCTAAAAATCATGTAATGTAATACTATTACTACTACTAATAATAATAATAATAGTGGCAATATTAGTATTAAATCCTTTCTGAGTGCTGGATGTCTTTTTAAAGAAAGACCTGTCTAACAGTACCACATATACATTATACAACACTATATTATACATGTGAATAAATCTACTCATAAATATACTTTTTAAAACTTTCCAATGTAACTTCACAGGCTTTTGTAATTAATTCCATTTGTAGGCAGCAAAATATTTAATTCCTGTTCTTACTACTGCCGGACGTTGTAACACTGTGATCAGATCCAGTGGGGTAGTTAATGAATTAGTACCACCGTGTAATCCTGCTTGTTTGAGAGTGCTAAGGAGCATTGTCCCACTTTTACATATAAGAGTCATCGATGTGTTAGGAATGAATCATACGTGATAAAAAGGCCGTGCACTGTGATGCAAAGAGTCACGAGGCTTCAAGGTTGAGAAGAAAGTACGATTAGAAACGGTGTC
This sequence comes from Simochromis diagramma, assembly GCF_900408965.1. NCBI lineage: Eukaryota > Metazoa > Chordata > Actinopteri > Cichliformes > Cichlidae > Simochromis > Simochromis diagramma. The sequence goes on from NW_024386885.1 coordinate 983,768, forward strand.
GCTAAAACTGAACTGTGAAAAACAGTGACGGACACGTTTCCATGTTCCACGTGTGCTTTAGAATAAAGTCTAGTACGCCGTCAAAGTCCTGGGTATTATGACAATGAATCATTTGTGGAGATGAAGGGTTTGAACAACACTGTAGGTTGGGTAGTTTTATCTTGTACTGTTGAACATTTGAACTACACACAGACAGGCTAGCAGATAGTGACCGTTTGTGTGTGAGAAACGACAGGGAGTCTGTAGTGTTATCAATGATAGTTCAGCATTTGAAAAAGTCTGTGAAAAGAAGAAACGCGACAGCAGCGGAAACGAGAGAGAGAACACTTGTTAGGGCTCTGACAAAAAAATCCATCAAAAGAAACTTTAGGATGATTTTAAATAAAGCCGCCAGCTTCCCTCTCGTGCTTTGGACCATCTGAAAACTTGGTAACCAATTACCTTTTGTTCACAGATGATTTTTTTTTAAAGCCCAAATGGGTTGAAAGGAAAAAGTCATGCTGCCACAGAGCTCATCATCTTTTTGTCCATCACACAGTGTGAGGTTACAGGTTAGTGGTTATTAACTGGCTAATGAGCTACAAGTCTGCTCCCAGCTTCACACCTGTGCGCTGCTCGAGATGACTGCAGATATTGTATTTTATTAGATTTAGCGGGAAGGTTATTGTTAACCACCACAGTCCAGCGTCTCACGACGGATCCAAATGAGAGTAATTCAGTGATGTTGTTTCAGCTCCCACGGTTCTGTCAGTCTTTCTCAAATCCATCAGATATACTCATCTGCAGGTGCGCCCGCTTTTATAACCAAAAGCTTCACATCTGTGCATCTCATGCACTCATCGCTCATTCTGCATCGCTCCTTCTCTCCCCTCCAGGAGGCCTGTCTGCAGGGCAACCTGATAGCAAACTGCCTGGAGCAGCTGTCAGACCCCCATCCCTTGCTCCGCCAGTGGGTGGCTATTTGCCTGGGACGCATCTGGCAGAACTTTGACCCGGCGCGCTGGTGTGGGGTTCGCGACAGCGCCCACGAGAAGCTCTACACTCTGCTTTCAGATCCCATTCCAGAGGTGAGACGTCAAGTGTTGCACGCGGTGTGTCTAATACAAGATAGTCTTTAGAGATGATTAAGACGTTCGTTTGAGGAAAAAGGAAGAGCAGCACAGCTTAATTTCCAAAATATGCATAACCTTCAGATTTAGTTCTTCAACTTAAATTAAACCAGATTTTTAGACAGATTTTCATGTACTAAGAAATGTTACCTTGAAACTTCTGCCCTGATTGTAGTTTCAGTAAAAGTCCTGTCGACCTGTTGTTGCAGGCTAGAGACCTACACAGGATTCAAGGGAAGTGCTGAAAGTTAGTAGTAATAGCAGTTTCTTAACTTCTTTCCAACACATGAAGAGTTTTTCTTTCTTCACAGGCTGTGGCGAGTGAATCAAATAACTCAATTAACTGACTTCATTGTGAAGCATATTGTTAGTTGCTCGGACCAGTGTAACCTGGCTGTTTAACTGATGGCCTGCAGCCAGTGAAACCTCGTGTCAGTTAGGATGATTGACCAGCTGCTGTTTGTTTAACTGTGTTTCCTCCAAACTGCCTCAAGGAGCTCTCACTCACATTTAGTTTTTTGTGTTGGGGGGATTTTTGCTGTCAGTAGAATATTTCACAGGTTGTTTCACTTGAATCAGTGACTAAAAAGGTCAGTGTGCAAATACGTATTACACGATTCAGCCCAAGAAGCCTCGTTTGTTGTTGTCGTTTTTTAATGTGCTGATGGAAAAAAAACAAGACATTCCAGTAGATCTGTTTCTGGGTGACAGTTAAACACAAAATCTGTATGACAAACATTAACTGGTGACCACTGGCTAACATCTGGAGTCCAACAAGACCCTCTGCTGTCACAGCAGCACCTGTAGATACTCAATCTGCCACTGCAAGAACATCGGAACCACGAGGTGGCAGAATACGCAGATCGGTCTCTGCATGCATCAGAATATTTTGACTTCTGGTTGAGTTTTTCATTTCGACGAGTCTTAGAAGAGTTGTATAAGAAAAAGGCATCTCAACTAAAACTATAGTCTAGAGTGCAGCTAAATAAAGAGAATATTTTAAGAGTTTGGGGCTTTTTACTTTTGAAATGTAATATCAGTGGTCAGTCAGGGAAAAAAGAAAAGACTTTTCAGACTTCCCATTACAAAACTCAAAAACAAAGTTTTTTGTAAGAAATAATAAAGAATGAAAACAATGTGGACAGGAAATGAAAAGATTTCCCTTCCTTTCATTTAAAGACTTTTTTCTCTGACATCTGACAATCATGAAGCTTCCCAAAAATATTCCGATGTCCAAGATGACAAATGTCTTAAATTTATAATAAGACATTTTTATTGATATTCCACAGTCTGTAATTTTAACTGTTCAGTTGTTTTACTGTGCCGGTGTTTTTAAATCTGTCTCTTCTTAGAAGTCATAAAAATAAACATGAAATTATAGAAAAATCACAAACAGACCATGAATGTATTTATTGGGCTCTGCACAGTTTGGACTGATGCGTGGTAACAAATGTTACTAAACACTGGGCCAAATGTCTTTATTTTCAGTGCCTCCTGAGTCACAAATGAGCGATGGTGTCGGGAGTTTGTCCACATCAGATGTGGGTCCAGTCACATCCTGTGAATTCTCCGGACCATTATTATTTTTGACTTTGTTCTAGGAAGCTAGCAGCTTAAAAACTGAATCAGACATTTGCGTTTTTGCACACCTCCAGGTGGAGTTGAGAAAACTTCAGGGATGCAGTGTGTTTGTTAGAAAAGGTTTAAAGCATGTTTGTTTTCTGCGGGAGTGCCCTGCTCAGTGCACTCGCTCAATCTTTAACACCAGCCCACGCTGGCTTCTGTCTGACTGGGTCATGAGTGGACCAGAGGGACAGTGAGTCTGAGTTTGCCCTGAAGTTCACCAAGACACTCGGTGCCCCCTGTTCACACAAGCCGCACGGGGAACATCTGTTCCTGGCTCAGTAACGGCGTCCTTCCCAGCGCAGACAGCTGCTTTGGCTGTGGGCTTGAAACTGAGGTCTGCAGACAGCATCTGTGACCCACACATGTTCTGTTGGTTTGTTCAAGCCCACTGAAAGCTCCAACTGACTGATTCTGATCACACTGTGGTGAAATTGTGCATTCACAGATAGGTTACTGCGTTTTAAAGCTCTCCTTGTGTTAAATTCAAACATTATTTGTGTTTTGATAGTTGCTTTGCTCACGTTGCACAGCCACATCGTAAGCAGGCAGTTCTCTTTTGAGGACAAGACCCTGTGAAATAAAATTATTCAACAAAATATTCTACTTTTATTTTTGGGTTGTAGCTGGGGAAATGAATTCAGGAATTAAAGTCAATTTTTTTAAAACTCTGAAGAGATGGGAACACGTGCCCGTGTATGCACAGAGGCTTCTGGAAGTAGGTGAAGATGCACAGAGGTGAGTGACTGTGCAAAGAGTTTAATTACGTTTAAGCAAAAGTCTGAGGGGACAGAACTGAGATGGCATCTAAAATCGTACATGGCTCTGCAACCCACAAACACACAGATATACAGACAAAATCCTCAATCAGAGCTCACTCGAGCTGAGGAAAAACATTCCTCCTACGCCTGCTCCTCCATTCAGAATAATGTTTATCAAGTTAATCTAAGACCATTTTAAAAGGAAAGCACCCCTTTAGTAGCACATGTTTTAATTTTATTTAATTAATTTATTTTTTTATGAATGGATGATGTCTCATATCTCCTTGTTCAACACAGTCTCGTGACAGTTGTGAAATAGCCATGAATTCAAATCTGTTGATTCATGTTCTTAAACACAAAATTTCCAGCTTGATTGTCAGGTCTCTCCCGTCCAACATAACCATTTATTCCTGCCTATTCTATTCTATTCTATTCTATTCTATATGTACTGATTTGTGTCTATTTACACAAAACCAATGTTTTCCATTAAAGGTAGGGTCTGGTATTTCAAACAGCCGTGTTCGTTTGGAATAAGATTGTGGTTTGGGGGAAAATACAATTGTGTTTTTTTCTTTCCTGCTTTGTCTAAACTAAATTTGTGCTGCAGACAGAAAATATATTTCCAGTTGAAATGCACCACATTCAAATTTGTGACTATTTTCCTTTGTGTCGTGAGACGAGACTGCTTTTTATTGTTGTCGGGATCTTTTATGTTCCGTTTCTGACAACATCCAACAACTCTTATATAACCTATACTCACCTTTCACTTTGTTAAGTACACCATTTGAAACGCTTGTTAACCCAAATATTTAATCAACCAGTCACTTGGCGGAAACTAAATGGATTTAGGCATTAGGCACAGTGAAGACGACCTGCTGAAGTTTGAAGTGAGCGTCAGAATGTGAAAGAAATGTGATTTAAGTAACTTTGAATGTGGCATGATTGCTGGTATCGGACGGGCTGGTCATAGTGTTTCAGACACTGCTGAGCTGCTGAGATTGACTCACCATAACAGTGAGTTCACTGCACTCATATGTCCTCTACATTCACTTGATCTCGATCCGGTAACACAACTTTGGCATGTGGTGGAGCAGGAGATTCTCATTGTGTATTTTTTAGCCATGTGATGCTATCAAGTCGTTGTGGACAAAATCCCTGAGAAATGTTTTCATAACCTCATTGAATCTGTGCTAAGACGGTCCTGAAGACAAATTGTCTAGTGAGTGTATATGACATGTTGCATTTTCCTGTAACTATTGTCTTAAAGATTACCTTGGATTTTCTGATTTTAATCAGCTCTTGCTGAAGTGAATTATGAAATGTTCATCTGAACTGTTTGAGCTGAACCTCTTTAATTGGAGCAAACTGCAACAAAGTAACATCTGTTTATTTTAGCATCACTGCAGCTGTGTCCTGAAATCTAATCGCCTCCAAAAAAGTGTTTTTTGGGGTTTGGGTGTTTTTTGTCGCCAGAACAGGAAAAAAAAATTAACCAAATATTCATTCTTGTGTGGTAATAAGGTTTGGTTTGTGAATCCGATCCCTGATGGGAAATTCTTTTTGGGCAAAGCAGGTTTAGATTAAAAATCCAATGAGGCAGCGTAGAAAAAGTAATGAGTTGGTGATACAGGTCAGCGAAGCATCCAGCATCTCTGAATTTCATACTGGTGCAGTGAGAGAATATTGAACTATAATTACCTCTAAAACTCTTCCCCACTGGTTCCACAAGACATTAAAATATTTTTGTATCAGTTTGCTGAGGGAATATTTGGTTTTCGGGGTAAACGGCCGAACCCCAAAATCACTGTCAGGTAAAAATAAATAGAAAGCTAGAGCTGCAGCGTTTACTGCGGAGACTAAACCACAGCGAAGCCAGCTTTTAACTTTTAACATCATTACTGAACGAGGAGGAGAGAAAGCTTAAGGTGTTGTGTGGGTTGTGCTGTTGCAGGTGAGGTGTGCAGCTGTCTTTGCTTTGGGGACGTTTGTGGGGAACTCTGCTGAGAGGACGGACCACTCCACCACCATCGACCACAACGTGGCCATGATGCTGGCCCAGCTCATCAACGATGGCAGCCCTGTGGTCCGAAAGGTCGCTACAACACGCAGACAGACACTTGCATAAAATATAGTTGCAAACTGATAAATGTAGAAATTGGGAATTTAAAAAATGTGCAAAAACAGCAGAAGGACATAAAACTAGGCCTAGAATGGCTAAACTACACTTCCACTAAGATCACTGGTATACTGGTGCATTTGAGATGATTTAATTCCATGAAATAATCCACGGCCTGTGTGTGGCCTGCTGGGTATTGATAAGTTCCTGCACTTGGCTGCTCTTTGTTACTTGTGAAACTAGAAGTTTTCATTTTTTTAAACAACATTTCATATTTCAAGATAACCATGCAAGACATAAACCCAAAAAGTCTGTTTAAGAGTTGCTAACAAATGTGTCTTGAGAAAAGACAGCAAGAGAAGATTGTAGCGATCAGTTTGCTTTTTGTTTTGTGGCAGGTAAAAGATCCAAAAACAAACCAATAAAAACATCTGAATTAGAGGACTTAGCTCCTTTGTTACCTTACACCTAAAACAAACGGATGCTGTCTTTTTTGCATATGCATTTGGCAGGAGCTGGTGGTAGCACTCAGTCACCTGGTCGTCCAATATGAGAGCAACTTCTGTACTGTTGCCCTCCAGTTTATTGAGGAAGAGAAGAACTACTCCGTGCCGTCACCGGCCAACACCGCGGGTATGTGATCAGCAGTTCCTTTAATCAGAGTCACTGTGTCAGATTTTAAGCATGTGGGATTTGTACACGCGTTTTCATTTTCATTGTGTTATTATCTGAATGACCCTTGACCCAGAATATGACTTTTTTTATAATCATTTGAATAAGGTTGATGTTTCCTGTGATACAGATCGGGCTTAATTTACAGGATATTTATGTATCAGTGGTAAGAGATCAAATTTAGCAGCGGTCAGAGGATTGAAAGCTGAAGTCATACCTCTCCTGTATGCAGGTGTGTGCAGGGAGAGTGGGTCGACTGGGATGAGTGAGTTTATGTAGTATCTATTGTTTCCATTTTTTTATGGCTCGATTTAGGACGAAGAGAAGGTGAAATAGCAAATCACTATTTTTTTTTTCTTATCTTAAGGCAGAACTGTTGTCGCGTACATGGCAAACATGTGTACAGCTGTTTACTGAGAAATTAGATTTGGACTTGAGTCAAAATTCTCAAAGGTTCTTAGTCAGAAACGCGAAACCACTTAAACAGTTTTTTAAGTTGTTATTTTAGGTTATGAAGTTCCCACATTGATTGAGTTGGGTCAGACTGGGAAACCTAATGATTTTGAGCTGTTTGGGATCATCTCTGATCTGATTAATGTGCTTCTGCATTTCACGCTCAGAGCCCGGTAACCTGACTCCAGTGAGGGACAGCCCGGCCATCCCTCGCTTACGATCAGTCAACTCCTACACCAACATCCGAACTGCTACCACTGCCCGCAACCTGAACAAAAGTCTGCAAAACCTCAACCTCAATGAAGAGGGTAAGACCGAGCGACAGGGAGCAGAGTGCTGGCAAATTAATGCGTGTGAAATAGACAAAGTCGAGTTTAAGAATGATTTTTAGGAGGGTTGCATTAAGACATAGACTTATAGAGCTTATTAAATTGAACTATTTCAAGGAAAGAGAAATATCACATTCTACATCAGCTGCGGATTCTGGATGTTATTCTTCAGGCTAACTTCTGCATTTTGTTATTCCTGAGTGTGACTCAGTGTGCATTAATGAGAGGTTTCACAACCACCAGAGAGGTCGTGACCAGGTTTCCAAACAGGCAGAGTTCTTCAGCTTGTTGATTCGAACCCGGCTCTCACGTGTAAAAAAAAAAACATTTTCACATCATCTTTGTCACGATGCTTAACTCGACACTCGTGTGTCATGTTAGGCATAAGCGTAACACCCAGAGAATATTTAGTACGCCTGCAGTATTTTGTTGTGTAAGTGTATGTTTGCTATTCAGAGGTGGACCTTGGCCCTTTCCCAGAGAAATCCCTATCCAAAAACACTTCTTCATGCTAACACTCTGCTGTGGAGGGCACGCCAACCTAGTGAGTCAAACTGCATCAAAGTTACCAAGAGAGACTAAACTTGTCAAATCCAGCTAAATGAAAGTTTTTAATTGTTGCTGCTTCACCTTTGCACTGGCCGATGATTATTGAGAGTTTTTCACCTATAAATGTTATAATTTTCATCTTAGTCTTCAGCTTCGCCTCTCCATTTTCTTTTAATTTTTACTTTAAAGTAAAAGTATTTTTTCTATATCCTCTTACCTCCTTTAGGCTCTTATTCAAGTCCACATTTTATATGCTACTCTGCCTGAGCAGCTTTGCATGATTCAGAGTTCAGAGTAATCCTTATTTATCTTATATTGGGCAGGATTGGTGCTGCTCCTCAGGTCATCGCTGTCTTTAAGGCCACTTTCCCTGAGAGCCAGCGACAATAAATAGATGACTGAGATAACTGTGTTAAGGAAATCGAGGGTTCAGAGCATCTGAATCCTGAGCGGCTGCTCTCATCTCGGCCTAATCACCAGTGGAAATGTGGAGCTGTCCATGGTGCTGAACTTTAAGCCAAAGGCATACTGCATTGTATGACGCTGGGTGACCGGGGAGGGGATCTTTGCAGCCAATCATTGACAAAACAAACTAACAGAGCTTCAGTTATCAGTCAGCATGAGCCAGGCCAGCTGCCTTTGTTTTTAACAGGGTGATTATTCACGTCTCTTTTGATGTTGAATGACAAGCTGCACAAGCAACCAGCTCACTCTGAATATTGTCATATGTTTTACTTGATATCTTTTTTGGCATATCTGGAGCATTTAAATGAATGCAGTTTGATTTGCTTGTGAGCAGATCACCTCAGCATCAAAGCACGACTCGAGTACGTGTGAATCCTCCCTGTTAACAAGAAGGCTGACATTTGGCCAGCTCGCAGAGTTTACTTCATGTTACTTGTTTGGCAGGTATTCTATCTTTACTAGTCCCCAGTACAAAAATCATTTTTAGGACTCAAATTTTTAACTTTTTTGTTTGTTTTTGGGTTTGCTTTGTTTTTTTTTGGTCTGCCGCTGGTGTGATTCAGGGTAATTTGGTCAGTTGGTCCTTGCGTTGTCCATTTCTGTCCTTCCTGGTGGTGAGTGTGACAATCACAAAACAGAGGAAAAGCTGTACGGACTGAAATTGAGTTTTTCCACCCGTCACGCTTATTTTCTGCTTCTCAAACAGCCGCAAGTTCATGGAAAAGCTTTGTCCGCTTCAGAAAACCTTTTGTGAACTTTTCTTTTTATTCATATTTAAAAAAGGATTCTTTAAAAAAGGGAAGTTAAAGTGTGAGTAAAAACAATAAAAAAAACCTAATGCTAATCAAAATATTCATGGAATAATTTAAGCCGTAGCCACGTAAATCTAACACGAGGGTCCAGGGCTTTTCAAGCACAACTCACTGTCCTTACTGAGCTTGTGACCTCCTGTTTGTGTTCAGTGATTCAGACAGCCAAAGCTAACTGCCCTCCCTCTGTCTACCACTGCCAGGCTGAGCAATGACTAAGCCCTGAGTGGTGCTAAATCACTGGCACTTGGTGAAGTGCCTAACCTACTGCTGACACCATTTCTAATTCACATTCTCAGTGCTTATTCCAATGCACAGGAGTGTTTATCATCAATAAGCACCGAGCAGAACGTATTTCCATTCTCCACCAATCTCCATTTCCACATTTCAGCCTGCAGTTTGTTTGGCCGATGCATGGGAGTTGGAGTTGTGTGAGTCAGAGTAATGAGCGGTGTTTATGGCAGTTACAGCAGGAAACAAGTGGATCTGACGTCTGAAATGAAGTTATGACTTCTGTCGTTGGCCTCCAAGTTTACACATTTCACACTTGATTGGCTGTTGATTAGACTGTTCAGTTTTGTTTTCTTTTTTTCAATGTACATAATGGCACATTTACAGCAGCTAATCAGCTTCCTTTTCAACTGATTACGTTTGTAATGCTCATAACTTATTGCTGTCCTCTATCCAGGTGGACCAGCAGCCTTCTCTCCTGGTAACTTGAGCACCAGCAGCAGTGCCAGCAGCACCCTGGGGAGTCCTGACAACGACGAGTACATCCTCTCTTTTGAAACCATCGACAAAATGCGACGGGTGTCCTCGTATTCTTCTCTGAACTCCCTCATAGGTAACCAATGTCCAGTACTACCCGAGTTCTGTCTGTGGTTTCCTACAAGTAAATGTTGAAAAATGCTTAAAGTGTGCAAGGGTAGAGAACGACCCTGAGGAGGCACTGAGGACGTGAGATGTGTGAGGCAGGTGTTACTCACTGATCCTCAGGCCAGAGAAGAATGGAGAGCGACACAGAAGCACCGGGCAGCTCTGACCCCGGGGGCTCTTTTGAAGTTGATGACTTTTCCCCTCCAGGATCCCTTGAAGCAGACATTAATGTGGTGGAGGACCATGGTGGTCCCAAGCCATATCAATTCAAGCCACTGACTCGGGCACCAGTAAGACCCAGAGCTCGCTCTTTCTCTATCAGGGGACTGTCCTGCTGCAGCCCAGTCATATGATGTAAAAGGAAACTGTTCAGCTCAGTAGCAGTGATTCTTCAACCAGGAAACACCGCTGCGAAAAGTCCTGTGTCTCGAAGAGAATATTTTTTTTGAAGAGAGCAAGAAGCGTTTTTCAAACTATGAAATGTAGGTTTGTTTATTTTGTTTGTTTGTTTTTAAAGATTTTGGTATAAAACATGCAAAAAATACAGGCTAGACACACACACGCATACTGTCATTTACTATCGAAGTCAAAACCACATCTGCCACAATAACCGTCTTTAGCAACACTCGCATTTACAGAACCACAGATGATTTGAGAAGCAGCATGCACAAGGTAAACAAACATTATATAACAGCAGCTATGCACTATTCTAAACCCAGATTTATTCAATATCTTGATAAGAGCACCGACCACTAACAGCTATATTCACAGGCAAAGCAACTAATAGCTAATAACATGTAAGCTGACGGTGTGGTGTCAGCTCGCTTAATACGCAATCTGTTCTATTGCTAGCAAAGAAATAGTCAGTAGATACAGGTGGAGGAACAACATGCAACAGTAGCATGCTAACCTATATCAATTTCACAATCATTTAACATTCAGATGGGTTGTTTTAAGTTTATAGAGCTCTATTATGATGTCTCAAAGCAAATTAGTTTACTTTTAAGCCAGTAGTCTTCTTTGAGATGGGCTGTTGGTTTTGAAAATGAGCATCTTGTTTGGAAAATCATCCATCCATCTTCATCCGCTTTATCCGAGGCCGGGTCGCGGGGGCAGCAGCCTAAGCAAAGAGGCCCAGACCTCCCTCTCTCCAACCACCTCCTCCAGCTTATCCGGGGGAACACCAAGGCGTTCCCAGGCCAGCCGAGAGAGCAGGCTGGCAGCAGCTGCTCTACTCTGAGCCCCTCCCGGATGGCCGAACTTCTCACCCTATCTCTAAGGGAGAGGCCAGCCACCCTTCGGAGGAAGCTCATTTCCGCCGCTTGTATCCGAGATCTTGTTCTTTCGGTCACTACCCACAGCTCGTGGCCATAGGTGAGGGTAGGGACGTAGATCGACCGGTAAACTGAGAGCTTCGCTTTTACACTCAGCTCCCTCTTCACCACGACGGACCGGTGCAGCGTCCGCATCACTGCAGCCGCAGCACCAATCCGTCTGTCGATCTCCGGCTCCCTTCTCCCATCACTCGCGAACAAGACCCCGAGATACTTGAACTCCTCCACTTGGGGCAGGAACTCATCCCCGACCCGGAGTGGGCACTCCACCCTTTTTGTGGCTGAGAACCATGGCCTCAGATTTGGAGGTGCTGATCCTCATTCCCGCTGCTTCACACTCGGCTGCGAACCGTTCCAGTGCGAGCTGGAGGCCCTCACCCGATGAAGCCAACAGAACCACATCATCTGCAAAAATCAGAGATGAGATTCTGAGGCCACCAAAGCGAAAGCCCTCCGCCACTTGGCTACGCCTAGAAATCCTGTACATAAAAATTATGAACAGAACCGGAGACAAAGGGCATGTAGAAAATCATTGTTTTATTTATTATTTCATTGTATATAAGCTTTGCTAACGGTGTGTCGGCTGCATCTGGAGACGTTCATTAGCATGACTAATGCAGCTGTAACCCTGCTGGATGATGCAGTCAGCAGCAGGGACAGTGTTGCAATATTTTCCATCACGTGAGCAGCAATCCTCAGGGGGCTGTGTGTGAGAGGAAAAATAGAAGGAAATAAATGACCTGAAGAAGGTGAAGGGAAGAGGAAGAGTGCGAGGCCTCAGTAGAGTAACCCTGAAACAAGGCCACAGACGGAAAAGCTCCAAATCCAAGAATAGAGCAAGTGTAAAGGTTTGCAGATGTGTAAAGGACACCATAGAAGGGAGCGGGGGGCTGGGACATTAAAGTGCTTTTCCTGATACACACCGAAGTCGCCCCTGTTCACTTACTGCTGCTCGCAGGTGATTGGCGGGCTGCGCCATGCGCCCTGACAGGCAGTTTGTGTGTGAGCAGAACAACTATTAACTCACTTCCACCCCCACAAGAAAGAGGAAAGTGAAACTCAGGATTCCCTCTCCCTCTTTTTTCCTTTTTTAATGTTAAATTTTAACTTGGAAACCTTTAATCTCCCAGCTGCCCCATCACATCTCAGTTAATGCTTTTAGCACAGCAAAAATGTAAAATTGAGCTCTGAAGAATACATTCAAGTTGCCGTGAAAGTAGTTTGAGGTATTGTAATAAAAGCTGGCTTTGTTTTAGTTATTTTCATATCGGTCCTCTGAGGAGAAAGCAAACCAGTGTCTTCTCTATTTTAACTGTGTAAATGTGCACAGAGACCTACTCAAACACACATTTGAGTTATTCTGCAAGACACACATTGTTCTGGCTTTTTTCTCCTCTCTAAAAGAAACTTCAGGGATTTCTCGGCTAATCCAGAAACCTGAAGTCAAATTCAGCAGGGCCTTCCAGCTGTTCTGCTGGGATTTTCAGAGTTTTTTCATGTTTTTTTGTTTTTAATAGCGCAGACACAATAGGAAGCCAAAGCTTGGAAATTAATGTTTGATGAAGAAAATCATTAAAAACACGTTGGCAGTGTTCGCTCTCTTTACCCTTTAGTCTGACAAATCTAAAATTTGATGCCCATTGAAACGTTTTTCAACGTGCACTGCTGGCGTGAGCTTCCCGTCCATGTAAATGGGTTATTAAATAAATAAACATATTGGCGTCTCACCCACTAAACGGTTCCCCCAGCACAGCGGAGCAGAGTCCAAACACTCCCCTCAGCGAGCCAGTATAAACACCTTCTCTCACAGTGGGCAGAGAAGATGAATGGATGTTTCTGGGACACGAAGAAAGGGCTAAAATGCTTACCTGAGTGCAGATTTGTGTAGAATTAGATTTGCTTTTGCCTCTTGCATTTCTTTTGTCACTTAGATTCAGTTATCTAACTCATTTGAGACTTCAATTGCCGTTCTGATTTATTTGTTCTTAACTTATTCTTTTCCATCCTTTGTTTGGTTTGAAGTTGCTTTCATAAGACCCTTGGGGCTTGCTTTTTCATCTCAACTGGAAACAAAAAGCATTAACTTGTTTCTCACTTTGTGGTAAACAGCAGCATGCATTCACCGATTTATCTCATCTATCTGCAAACAAAGAAATGTTGAGAGGGTACGTGTATTATAGGCCAGCATTTTGGAACAGATTTCAATGCTGAATGCAGCAGCTGCAGGAGTCTGCCTGCACAAAACCAACAGGGTAATAAAAGTGTGCTGTGGGCCAGGGTCAGAGCACTGATTGATGGACTTACTATTTGTTATTATAATTACCCCCAAGCTGGGAGGTTCATTTGTAAGGCATAAACATCTAATATGGCTTCAGCCGAGGTTCAGAGATTGTTTTTAATCTTTTGTTTTCAGTAACATAAAAAAGTCTTTGATGTTGTGCTTGCAGGACACTGTTTTGGGATGTAAGGCTTTTAGGTGTCTGCCTGATTTATCGTTCCTCGATTTAGTGCTGAATGTTGTTGATGAGTAATCTGAAGAAAACGTCGACACACGGCTTATGTAAAATATCTTTATAAAACACGATACAGTACTGAAACTAGATGCATATTGCGCATTTGCAGCTTGTGGCATCTATACATGCAGTCATACATGCAGTACTGCTTCTCTGAGTGTGGGTCACAGTTGAAGCAGAGCTGTACGGTCCTTGCTACCGCCTCCCTCCCTTCTCCAGGAATACTGAGGCACTCCCAGGCAGGCCACACGGGTCTGTTCAGAGGTCTTCTCTCAGGTGGACGTTTCTAAGACACCTCACCTTGGAGCCATCCTGTCCATGCATAAAATCTGCAGCTCTGCTCTGAGCTCCCTTTGTCTGACTTAGCATTTAACCCCACCTCTAAACACAAACCCAGACGCACTGTTGAGGATTGTCGTGTCTGCCTCTTGTTTACAGGGTGAGCTTAGATTGATAAGCTGCAACACAACAGACTGGTACAGCAGTCCACTTGTCAACCACCTCCTCCACTCTGAACTGCGCCCTGAGGTGCTTTAACTCCACCATATGCAACATTTAATCCCCAATTCAAAGCAGGTTTCAAATTTAGAATTGCTCAGCTTTCATCCAAACCTCATGGTGAAAGGTCAGCTAGAGGGCAGCAGCCCACATCATCTGCAAAAAACTGATCTTGCAACCACGAAGGTGGACAAAGCCCTTTCCGTGGTTAAGTTCTGTCCACAAAGGTTACTTCCTTTTGGATGCAGTATTTATTTCAGCCGTTACAGCCATTCGCCCTCTAACGACCCTTAATAGCTGCACCACGTCCATCCATCTAGCAGCTGACAAAGACAACATCAACCGTTTTATCTTTGTGATGGTGCTAAAAAAGCTAATATACAAAAGTCAGTAAGGTTCACAGTCTGTGAACCGCGCTGATATTTTCATTCCAGACTAAAGCTGTGAAGCTGTGCATCTAAGGTAGGCCATGACTAATGCAGACTTTTAGTCTGCCTGGGCCAACTTTCAAATTTGTTACATCAGAAGCTTAAATTCACTTTTGTCAGTGTGTTTGAGGCAGTCTCACATTTAAAGAGCACCGCAGGTATGATTTGGGGCTGCTTACACTGCTTACCTCTCGCTTTGAAATATATTAAAAATATATTTTACACACACGAGGTCCTTCACTGCTTTCAGACATTCTGATGTACTTTTTATGTTTCAGCCGTTTAAATCTCCCAAAAAATGATATGCAGTGTTAAAAGTAATTTATGTCATCTGCAAGGATTGGTGGAGGCTATAAAAAAATGATGCAGTGGTTCATTTAGCCAGCGGTTAACATCTTTACTACTGTACATCCGTTTCTCTCTGCACAAGACTTCGGACGACACCAGTGTCACGTCAGGACACGGCTGTGCTGCAGCGCTCAGCCAGTGAATGATATTCACCGTCACGTTCTTTCATGTGGGCTGTGTAGGGATGGTGCACTGGTAATTTGTGCGCAGCAGTTAAATGGGAGAGGAACCCTATTTCACATTTATCAAGTGGCTGTTTACTGCAGCAGCTAGCACGCTGGCTAGCTGTCGCTAATCATATCCTGGCCCTCAGGCTGCAGTCTAATCACCTCTTTAACTCCCTCGCTCTCTTCCTCCCGCAGTCACTCTTGCTCTCTCCGTCACTTCATCTCTCCCTCCTTGTTGAGGATGCTTTTTTTTCTTACTTATTCTTTGTCTTCTCTCTTTATATCTTGCCTTTTTGATCACTCTCTGTCATATGTCAGAGCACAGAGGCTTCTGAAATGTATGATCCGTCTCTGTTCTCTTTTTCCCTCCTTCTGCACTCTGTTTGGTTTCGCTGCACCGACACCACATCTTTCATATTGCATCCATCCCCTGGTTGCTGCCTTCTGTCTTCCTCCATTTTTTGGGGGAGCGGTTGCCCTTTTTGTCTCCCTTGTTTGAAGCACTTTCTGGCAGGGAGTCTCAGTTAGTGGGTCCAGACTTCAGTCGTTCTCGTTACCTCTCAGGGTTTATAACTCCTGGATTTTTAGAAAAGTGGAGATTTGGGCAGGGTAGAGCGTGACAGCGGTCATCCTTAGAGGTCAAATTTGCACGGCTGCCTTCATAGTCGGAGAGATCTGAGAAGAAGGAGGGAATAATCAATTCAAAATGAGAAACTGCAACAGCTGGGGACTGCCAAGTGTCCCGGTGCCTGACACTGAGGAAGACGGCAGATTGAAGCTGACAGACCGAAGGACTTTTAGATGGAGCTAGAGTGGAAAAGGGGCTGCAGCAGGAAGAGGGCTAAGTAAGGAAAACATGCAGGAGCAAGTAAAGGCTCACAATCTAGGGTGAGTTTGAATAAGAAAAAGAGTTCATTCTAACACAAAGAGACACAACAGGCTGGTGGTGCCTCCAAACAAACTGTTGTCAGCAAGAAACTCTTGTGAAAATGACAGAAGGAGGAGAAAGTTCAAAGAACAACAAACAAGCTTCAGAGAAAATCAGCAAATTGTCACATTCGCTGCAAAGACGATGCAGAAGAAAAGAACAATGACGAGTGAACAAAAACACCTTGACAACAGGAAATGTTCATTTGTATTCATGATAACAGCAACAGTTCTCAGCAGTGGAGCTCCGGTGGATGCGGAGAGCCAGCTGTTTGTTGCGCGTGTGTGTTGTGCGTTGATTAATTGTGTACATTAGCTTACACCAGAGGTCCGTTTCCCTCTGCCAGCCAAAAAAACCTATAACTGCAGGAGAGGTAAATGACCGGAGAGGGTAGCATGAAGCTAATGAGATGAGCACTTAGCTCTTCTTGTAATGAACACGGAAGTGAATTATAAGATCTACATCAGAGTGAGATGTACAGTATGAGTTTGTGGGTGTTTTGTACGTGTGTTAATCTTCTCAATGTGTGTGATTTGTGTCCGTTGTTTAAAACTTTGCTTCCAAGCTGAATTTTCTCGTTTTATTTGTCTCTTCTAGGCGTGTCCTTCAACAGTGTTTACACTCAGATCTGGAGAGTGCTGCTTCATCTGGCTGCAGACCCTTTTCCTGAAGTGTCAGATCTGGCCATGAAGGTCCTCAATAGCATAGCATACAAGGTGCGTTATGTTCGGGTCTTTAAAGCTTTTATCACAAACTGTGTATTAAAGACTGACTTTCATTTGGCTCAGTCACAGCAGAGCAAGAACAGGATAGCAACCTTCTCTTGAGTAGGAAGTAAAACCTGACCTGTGGTTTCCCGGCAACTGCAGTGAATTAGTTTATGTTTGGGAACAGATTGCAAGTATTTGTGGGAACCGGGCTACTGCTTTTGATCACAAGATGATTACACAAGTTGTCTAATAGAACCCAGCCTGTCTCCAAACAAGTGCAGATGACTCAGACTGACTTCATTCACTGGTCGATAAAGGTTTGCAAACAACAGCAGACAGGTTGCCGACACCTTACAGCCAGTTGGACTGGGATGCGACTCTGCAATAGGGTGGTTGCTAAGCAGGTTTATCCTGGTTCCAATATACAGTCCTTAAAAAAAATTATTAGGCCAAGCAGCAAGAAAATAGAAATATTTTATAATTTTGTGCTTTGACTGACTCCATCTTCATGCTGGTTTGTCGCCGTTTTGATGCACCAGACCTGCTTTAAAAATGGCAACAGACTGATTTCATGTTCATTTTACGTGGTCACACTTATTTTGGTCTTGCTGCATTCAGTTCCCAAGCACTGTTTTTTTTTTCCCCCCCAGTGTGACTGTAGCATAGTTGGTTGTGGAGTCCCTTTCTGAAGCCTCAGTGTTAGCATTTTGATGGTTGCTATGTTGTAATTAGCAGTAAGCTAATTACATGATTGATGAATTTTTAATGAATTTGTCCAATAAATAATAATGTGCCTTAATTTAATGTAAAATACCCATAGAATAAGTATTGAGGCTGTTAAAAATCTAATTAAAGCGGTAATGTTGGGCCTTTTTTATCATGATCTAAATGGATTGACTTCCTTTTAGAGCCGCCCTCATGTGGCCATTAGAGGAACTGCATCCGCTTCGTTTTTCAGCCCTTCAGGTTGCTGATTGTTTCTCAAAAAGGCTTCTGTGTATCACTGACAAGCATTCAAGAAAGAGCGGGGAAATTAGTTTTACAGCTTTTGCTTACTGCATTTTGAATTTAAGGTTTGAGCCTTTTCTTCCTTTTCCCGCTGTCCACGTTATAAGTAATTCTTAAAACTGAGTATCATCTCATTTTCTGGAGTCTAATATAATGAGGATATTATAATTGACTTTTTGTCTCTGTATCCCCGTATATCAGTTCTTTTTCACCTCATGGTTATACAGTGAAAAAGATCAGCTTCCAGCACACATGCCCCTCCCTCCCACTGGCATTTGCTTCCTCCGAAAGGCCATTACTTTTGTGCAAATGCAATTAAGGGCCAATGACTCCCCGAGGCTTGGCAGAGCGCAGCAGAGCAAAGAGGCTGCCGTAACTTAAGGAGCTATAATAACCACTATACTCCACCACCCATCCTAAGCCTCGGGCAGGATTTCTTGTGTTTTCCACCACCAACACCAATTGTTCCCTCTGTTACCTTCACACAGGCAGCATCTCTGCATCGAGGCTTCCGTCTCAGCTGCAATAAAACAAAGAACAGGACGCGATTAACAATATAATGCAATAGACGTTTTCTTCTGCCAGCACCGTAACACATTTTTGGAGCATGAGTTATTGTGGACCTGCACACTCAAGTCAATTTAACAAACAGTGGTGTCATATTTATAAAGATTAGGTCCCTGACAAGCAACATAAGAGAACATGGAAGGAGACAGGATTCAGTCGTGCCCTGCACCTGCTCAGGACACTTTTGCGACACGTTTAGAAGGTTAATCATCATCAGTCATGTTAATCTTTCAAGCTGTGAACTTGAGACTTGATTTACAGAGTTGCACAGGCTCAATTTTTAAACCCACAGAGTCTGACTAATATAGTTGTTTGTAGTTATTTATTTACTCATGTACCCAATCCTGACTCTGCACAGATCGGCTGCTTGTTTCGTTTGTGGCTTTCCAAACACATGTGGCCAACAGGGAAGCTGCGTCCTCACAAGTCGAACGTTGTTTCTCTTCTTTAAATTCCAATACTGAGATATCAGCAAATAGTTAATATTATATCATAATATCGGGTCCCCTGCAGTAGCCAGGGCATGTCCTTTCACTCACACATTAAACAAATGTGCAGGACGCCCCATCAGTTTGTGCGGCTTTGTCAGAAATAGAAGCAGTCTCAGAGCGATGCTCAGAAACGAGGTTGTGTGTTGTTACTCGTAATGTAATTCCTTGTTTTGCAGTCTTAAAAGCTCAGTGAAAAGCCCTCAGCTGCAGCAAGAACAGGAACTGGAAAGCGAGATCATATTTTCCTTGTTCGTGGTCTCTCGACGCTCCTTTTCATGAATTTTAAGTCTTCTCTTTTCCCTCAACCTTCAGCTGGTCTTGGCTGAAGGTTTTCTCTCCCCACACCTCGTTCTGTTGGGGGTTTCTTCCTGGTCAAAGGAAGTTCTTCTTCTCCACCATCACAGAGTGATTGGTAATTCGGGTCCTGTGATCACTGGGATTTTGTTTGTAATATGTTACTTTCTCAGACATTATGTTGTATCTGTAGTATGTAAATAACTTTGAATTGAATTATCTAAGGATGGCTTCCTTTCAAGTTGTTATAGATTAATAAATGTATTATATCTCTATGTAACATCTGCTTGTAAATAGGACTCAAACAAATGTTCTTAGAACAAATGACAGAACTGTACAAAAATGTAACAAAATATCACAACAAAGACGAGAAAGACTAAAAAATAAAAACAAGACCTTAAACAGAATAAGCACAAGTACTTTGATTTGGGATGAAAAACAAAGTATTTTGTAAATAAATAAAACGATGACGGCCAAATCTTTAAACGTAATTTATTCCAATGAGGAGAAGGATAGAAAACAGACATTAAAGAGGATTTGATCTTAGTGTTTGATGCGGAATTTGAAGGAGCAAAATATTGTTCTGGACTATAACGATATCATGAGTGCACATTTTAAACAGTGGTGTTAACGGTCTTTTTTATTTTTCCCTCTCTCTCAAAGAGCTCGGCAACAGCTGCTTATTTTAAGAACCCTCATTCAAGTTCACAAGTGCTAACGGCTCTTTTAATTAAGATTTTAAATGTCAAATGTTATTGATTCGTAACAAAGCGAAACAAGGTCAGGAGCTAATTAAAATGTACTTTCTTCCAAGATGATTAAGGCTCTAAATGCTTTTTTTATAGTCCAGTGTTGCTGTCTGATGCTGGGACTCTTGGAGATTTTTAATAGTATATACATTTTGAACACATTGTGATTCTTTTATTCAGGTGCCTCCAGTCGTTTTCACAGATGTGTCGCTAATAAAGTTGGATCACATCCATCTGAAGCAAATCCAGAGGTTTTTTTATGTTTGAATGGCAAAGATTTACTATCCAACACCGCCCTTATCTCCCAGTTGTTTGCCTGTATTGAAAGGAGATTATTGGTTAAGAGAGAGAGAGGGTGAGAAGTTCGACCATTCGGGAGGGGCTCAGAGTAGAGCCGCTGCTCCTCCACATCGAAAGCAGCCAGTTGAGGTGGTTCGGGCGTCTGAGAAGGACGCCTCATGGCTGAGGTGTTCTGGGCATGTCCCACCGGGAGGAGGCCCCGGGACAGACCCAGGACACGCTGGAGAGATTATAACTCTCGGCTGGCCGGGGAACGCCTTGGACAAGCTGGAGGAGGTTGCCGGGAAGATGGAGGTCTGGGCTTCTCTGCTTAGGCTCTGCCCCCACAACCCGGCCCCAGATAAGCAGAAGAAGATGGATTATGGTTAAGAACTTAAGGTTCTCAATGAAGCCCCCAAACATCATCTTTACTGTGAAAAACAGTTTAATTTAAAGTTTCTCCTCATCTACAAGGTCTTGAAAAATCAGGCCCCATCTTACCTCAATGACCTCATTGCACCATGTAAGCCCAGCAGAGCGCTTCACTCTCAGACTGCTGGTTGGCTTACACTTGGAGTAGAATGAGAGGCGGGGCTTTCAGCTCCAGTTTGCAGTCAGGAGACAGACATACTAGTTTTTTAAGATTAGACTTGAAACCTTTTGATAAAGCGTAAATTCGGGCTGGATTAAAAAAGGACCCTGAACTTTCCCTTAGTTATGCTGCAGTCGGCTCAGGCTGCTGTGGGATTTAATGCGAGTACTGCTTCTCTGCTCACCACATGTGTATAGACCACAGATGCCGCAGATGGCAGCACCTCTATCTGCCTCTGAGCCACCTCTGAGCTGGTTCTGTTAAATGGAGGTTTCTCCTTCCTGCCAGTGGTCGTGTGATTGTTGGAGTCTTTACCCTACAGTGTAGAGCACCTGGAGGTGACTGTAGTTTTGATTTGGCGCTATAGAAATAAACCTCAATTGAATGGAAGAATTCCCTCAATTACCCTCAATCACCTTCAGCTGTTCGATCTCATCATCACATGTCACAGCGATGTCGGGTGCTTTCTCCAGCAGTAAGAAAGCTCTACATAATTTACCAGGATTATTCAGACTTTTCTTTTTTTCCCCTGAGCTGTCGTCCGCTTCCACAGCTGTATCCTTCGACAGCCTCTGACTAATGTGTTTGCGCAGTTGACTCGCTTTCCAGCCAATTAATGATAGAGGAAGTGTGGGGGAAGTGGGTTTAAGTCGGAGAACGAGCCTGTTTCCCCGCGTGGAGTAGTGCAGCTGCTAGCACCAGTTCCAGCCCATTTTCCCGCTAAAGCTGCAGTTTTGCATGTCTCTCCCGCGTTAGCGTCTGGTTTGTTTGCCACATGTTGACGATCAGCAAACACCGATGAATAATCCATGAGCATGTTACTTCACTGAGTGGAAACGCTCTTCCGCCCGGATGCTTTTTGTTTCAAAGACCTTTTGTTTGTGCAGTTCAGGTTTCCCGTTGTTTGTGTGCTTACCGCTGCCCTCCTCAACATGCGCTTCTCCTTTGTGTCACACATCCACCCCACAATTTCTGCAAAAGACATAAGCGCGTCCTTTAGTTCCTTATCTGCTTTTCCTTTTGTGCCCCGTCCCATCATATTGATCTTGTTGTGCATGAGTGGAAAAGCTGCTTTCATTAGTGATCTGGCTTTTTCCATAATAATTGTTCCAGCTGTTTTTACTGCTGTTTTCTTTCATTTGACTTGCCTCCTAATGAAGCGCCGACAGCTAACCCTCATAGCTGATGTCTCGTCCCCCTCACAGATGCAGCCGTTTTTATGGGCCCGGTCTTTGCATTAAAAACTTTCCTGCCTCGCTCTCAGCCTTTCAGACGGACACAGAAGCAAAAGATGCTCACTGCAATTTTGCAATTAGCATAGAAATCAAATCAAAGGTAGTAAAATGTGTTTGCTTGTGTTAACTGGATTTACGCTGCACACAGTTCTCTCCCCACCTGGCTCGAGTAAACAACAGCTCCGCTATTCATCAGCGATGCTTTGCCTCTATTGTCTTTATTAAGTTTGCCCCTCCCTCGTGTGCAGCCATTAGACAACTCACAATGAAGAGGTTATATTACCTGCTCACTTAATGGGATAAACCTGTGGAAATTTAGCAAACTTTGTGAAGTCCTGCACTTTTTATGCAGTTACAGCAGGAAGATTATCCAGATTTTTGGGCTCGTTTCTGATCTAGACACTTCTGCATATTTGTCTCTGAAAGCTTTTGAAAAATCTGGGAAGAAATATCATAATTTCAAACTATAAATCCAAATGTGATCATCTGCAGAAACAAGAATAAAGAGACTTTTTTTTTTTCTCCCTCAGGCTACGATGAATGCCAGACCTCAGAGGATCCTGGACTCAGGATCGCTCACCCAGTCAGCCCCGGCCAGCCCCACCAGCAAGGGCACGCACATACACCAGGCTGGGTGAGGACGGAGCTCACACATGCATGAACGCAGTGACACACCAAAAACTCATTAAACGGAAACCCCAGAGCATTTGAATCACGTGTTAGGCAAAAAAAAGTTGCATTTAATCATCACGATGTGCGTCATTTGTAGCAGGCGAATGGGATTCTGGCCAAATGTTTTATATTGAATTATATTCATGGTGCATGAACCAGGATAAAATATAAAAATCAAGCAAAATTAAGTGTAGATTCAGAAGAAAAATAATTATTAGCATTTTAAAATTGAAATATTATTCATGAGCTGTTTGATTTCACGATTGAATAATTTCCCAATTTGTTTGTTTGTGCGTCCAACACCCTTCTGTCATGGTAAATAGTTTTCTATGTGCATTAGAGGAAAGATTTCACTCTTTAACAACAGCAGCTGCGTTTAACAGTCTGGGAAAACTCAGTACTGTCCAAGCCTGAAAGCGTTTCATCAGGTCAGAAGAGCGAGGCCGTGTCCCGTGAGAGGCCCTGAGGTTCGACCATAACGTCCCGAGGTGTCTGAGGGATTTTTGGCTACGTTAAGACAGCCTTCATTCACAGCCGGCTCTACTTGCAGGATTTGACTTTGTCCTCCAATACGATTCAAGTTTAAGAGGCGCATACTAGAGGAGATCCCCCATGCATTAAAGAAATAGATGTGCAAGTAGTGAGAGGAGGACTGCAGATGGGTGAAAAAGCAAAGAAATAGCAGCTGTCCTTTAGACAACACAGAAGAAGCGATGTTAGATTTAGCAGCTGTGTTACATTTAGATGTAACACAGCTGCTAATTTAAAAATAAAAGCACGTAAAATGTGCATTCGTAAACTGACCCCTTAATCCTCTTGTCCTCTTTTCCTTTACTTCAGTGGTTCTCCACCAATGCCCAGCACCAGCAGCTCCAGTCTGACCAACGACGTTCCCAAACCCCCCACCAGGGAGCAGCCGGCCACACGACCGCCTTACACCCCAACGCTGGGAGGACAGGCGCCCCACTCACACCAGTTTACTCGCACTCGCAAAATGTTTGACAAGGGACCCGAGCAGGTAGAGAAAGATGAAACCTGCCGTGCTGCTGCTAGTCACTCTTGTCCTCTCGCTCTCTGTTTCGTTTAACTCTTTAAATCACAGTTTTTTTTTTCTTTTTGTGTTTTTCTTTAGGCAGCTGAAGACAGCGATGAACCAGGTGGTCACAGGAACTACATCAGTCCGGCCCTCCAGACAGGCTTGTGCGACTGGAGCGCCAAGTATTTTGCTCAGCCTGTCATGAAGGTCAGTGTCATCATTTGTGTTCCTCACATGTCAAACTGGTCAGCTTGCTTACTCTCCCACAAAAGGCTGGCTCATCGCACATCACTATGTCGCTGATGGTTGGTGAAGTGTGCACGGCGGGCTCTGGCCTCTAATGCATTTACCACCCTGTCATATCAATAATGGAATGACTATCAGTGCTGTCTAATTAGTACTCACTCCAATCGCTCACCTCGATGGTGAAAGAAGTTTAACTGAGGCAGATTGCGAGCAGTTTTTTCACCCAGGAACGCCCCTTTAGAGGCGACGAGAGAGTCGGGGGAGGCCTCAGCCCCTTTCAGACACTGACAATAAAAAATGGTTTTAATACAGAGGAAGTGCTGCTTAGTGCACCTTTAAAAGGAGAAAGGACATCGCCATTTTCAAATCAAGAACTTAGAAATGTTTTCTTGTCTTCCTCCGTATTCCACTGCTAAGCCATCTACCACTTTAAAATCGGCTTAAGTCAGTTGCTAAGCAACAAAGCAGCACAATATGGCAGATAATTTTCTGTTTACACACATTTATGTGAATTTGTGTCACTGGTGTGTGTTTATCGTGCTTTTTTGCAACAGTTTGAGGACAGATTGAGCTGTCTGAGGACATAAACTCTGTGTTATAGGATTTATTTTAAAAAGTAATGAAGTCCTATGGAAAACAGCAGGGTGGGGACCGATCACAGTGAGAGAGAAAGTACCTGCTGTTTGTACGAGATGGCTTTGCTGAATAATGAGCTCCATAATGTAACATCCTCCTGAGTGAAACTTAAGATTAAGACAAGTGCTTTCACCCGGCACAGTAGTAACACCGAAATGCTTTAATATTAAATCAAACTAACGCGTGTTTAAACGGCCTGAACGTGTCGTCTTTTCCAGGAAAAAAGGCAAACAGTGTCAGCACATTTTTGTAGGTTAAACAGGAAGAAAAGCGATATAAAAAGAGCCAGGGTCAAACAGAGGAGAAAATGGAAACTTTGCAAAGTGCATGAAAAATAATAGGGGGTCGTTTTTGCTCATGGCTGATATAGAACGAAGATATTAGTAAAATATTTACAAAACATGTAAGATGTTGTAGGGGGAAAGTGGAGGACAGGAGAAAGAGAACACAGGAAGAAAAAAATAAAAGATGATGAAAGTAAAATATTTGAAAAGGAAAGCAGACACTGAGGGGCAAATAGAGGTGGGCGAGGAGGAAAACAGAGATGCTAAAAGTGAAAGAAAACTCAATATGAAGAGCATGGTGGTGGGATGAATAGGATGAAAGAAATACGGGGCCAGGAGTGGCAACAAAGGCTGATAAAAAGCAGAGAGATGACTGGATGTGAAGGCGAGTGAACGAGCTCACAGAGTAGATGGAGGAGGAGGAGTAAAGGGGAGTTTTGCCACAAATCATAACGCTGTGTTGGCAAAATTTTGAGTGCTGTCATAAAACTTAACTCCATTACAAAGCCGTGTGTGTGTCTCAAAGTCTGCACACAGGTTATCATATCACTGTGTCAGCAGCACACCAGAAGAATGTGTATATTTGTGTTATTGTCTCCACACATCTGTGAGAAGCAAGGACGCTGAAGACTCCTCACATGAGCGACAGAAGACACGTCCTCTGCTTCAGGTTCATATTTGTTTGAGAAGCAAAGAGCCGTGGTTACATGCACAGCTTCGTGTGGACTTATTATACTCATATTTTTGTTCTCGGACTCTAACTTTGTCTCAAATCCAGCTTTATTCTGACGCTTGTCCAGTTCAGGGTCTCGGTGGAGCCTTTCCCAGCAGTCACAGGGTGACGGGCAGGGTGCGTCCCCTATTTTTTGTCTTGAAGTGTTTTACTCTTATTTTATTAGTCATCACTTTTAATGTCCGTGTTATTTTTCCTAATTATATTAATGTTTTTTTTTTCCCAGGGGCATATTTTTCAGAGATCATGGATGATTGTAAAACACAAATACAGAACTTTTTGAGAGCTTACAGTTATAAGACAGCATTAATAACTGTAGGTCAGGTTGTGATGAAATCGGCAGAGACTGAAACCTAAAAACATTTCCAGCTCATTTTAATTTTATTTAAGTCATTTTGTGATCACGAGTTTCAGCTAGGCCTCAGTCGTGTAGACCTAGAGCGGCTGACTTGTTAGCAAACACCAACAACGTTTCACTGAGCAGTTATGAAACTTTAAAAAGTGCGACCAAAGGGGAAAGGGGGGGTTTTAATCTGTTATTTTTTCCAGCATTTTTGAGCCTCCCAGACTTCTGCGGTTCAGGACATGGCAACATGAAAATTTCAGGACTGAGCACCATATTTATACCAAGTGTCGCTTTCTATCTGTAACCAGCTTTGAGCCTCAGTAGCAAAATCTGTAAAGGCAAAAGTGCACCACTTTAATAGGACCATCATTTTGCAGACACAGCCAACAATGTCACCACAATTTGTTCTCGCTGGTCATCTTTCATCTGGCAGAGCCCAAAACATTTCAGATGTACAGATTTGAAGTTTAAAAATTAGTGTTCATCGCACAGCTCAACACTCCCAAGATGCAATGCTAAATGTCAATGAGAAGTAAACGTGTGAAACCTCAAGGGCTGAAAAAAGAGGCTAAGGTGATAGTGCCGAAAACTACAGTACCTGTAACTGTCCTCTGAAGCTGGCTCCAAAAGTGAGCCAGTCACCATAAAACATAAACTGTTAAAATGTCCACCGTTTGTAGCCAAAAGCAAAGTTTGGGTTTTTAATTGAGAGGGGCTGTTTCTGCCAGGCTTCAGCTCTACAGGCCTCCTCTGCCATGTTTGTGCTGTTGGTGCCCTTTGGAGCAGTTAAATGGAAACCTCTGACAAATAATCTGGTTTACTGTTTGGACCATCTGAGAGGTTTGTGATTTAATTTTGGTTGAGGTCAATTCTAGTAATTTGTTACCTGCAAAGTAATGGATGCAGTTTGGTAACCAAGCGCCATCCTTTCATCTCAATATGGTCACTATTAGACCGAAACACTAACGTGGACGTGGCCAAAATGCAGATGACCTCACAGCGGTTGCATCCATCTTTTTTTGTACAGTTTCCGGGTCTGAAATCACAGGTAGCTGCTGACTGTTGACAGCCTGTTTGGCTGTCCACATACTTTGGCCTTACTCTATACTACAAACTATCGATTTTACTGTATATGCCCAGCGTGCAGAGCTGTGTGGAGATTGTGTGAGAGACTCTCAGACACATTTTTACTCCTCAGGGTCTCATTATACGTTACATTAGCAGCTGACACGCTGCAGCATACCAACCCTTGCAACGACAGCATCAGCCAGCGATTTCCACACAGGTCGACATCAGACTTCTAAACCATAAAACCCCAGAGACCCTGTATATGAATGCTTTGACTGAACACACGCTACATACATCGTTCTCACAGACACAAATCTGTTTATTCGCTGTGAGGTGTTACAGTATGTGTGTTTTATTTCTCCAAAAGCCAACACACGCCAGGCGAGGACATTGCAGGAACAGTGGCAACATGGTACTATAACTTTGTGGGTGGGTGGGGTGGAGACTGTTTAGCATTCATGTGGCGTGGGAGGCCTTGCTGTAGAAATGTGCTTCATAAGCACACGCTGGCACCCGACATTTAAAACCACACACATACATTTACAGTTTTCCTCTGTTGTTTATTCACAGCCGCGCAGTTAACGTTTAATTTATGACTTTAATTCATGGCGCTGAAGAATGACACAGACTTGCTTTATATTAAACTCTGCATATTTAATGTCCTGTTTTAAAAAAAAAAAAAAAAAAAAAAAAAAAAAATTGATTCTGTTCCCTTAAAATAAAGTGGGCGCAAAGTCTGTGGGGCCCATTTTGTTACGTAAGACTTAATAAAGTTAATACTTTTAATATTGTCCCACTGCTCAATAGATGTGATGAGATGTGATTACATAAAGTGAACTTGATACCTGGACTCATTATCTTGGTAATCGCATGAGCGTCCCTTAACATTGCACCGAGGCGATTCAGGCTTTCCTGTGAAGTTGAAAAACTTTATGGGAATGAGCACAGATTCTGAAAGGAAAGTCTTAACATTTAAGAAACTACGAATCAATCAAAAGGTTTATAATAATCTTGTCCATGTTTTAGTGGCATCACTGGAACATGTGTATCTCTAAAGCTCGCTATACTGACAGGGCACTGAGTCCTGCCGGCACAAGGAGGAAATACATGCTCTGTAAATAAATGATGGATGGGGGTAGCCACTGTGACATAACCTACTGGTTTCTGCAGCGTGCTGAAACCAGTAGGTTATGTACGTCTTTTATCCTGTCTTCCTTCTGTCACACCAACCAATCACAGCAGATGGCCCCGCCCCTCCCTGAGCCTGGTTCTGCTGGAGGTTTCTTCCTGTTAAAAGGGAGTTCTTCCTTCCCACTGTCACCAAAGTGCTTGCTCATAGGGGGTCATATGATTGTTGGGTTTTTCTCTGTATGTATTATTATAGGGTCTATTGTTGTGATTTGGCGCTGTACAAATAAAGCTGAATTGAACTGAACCGTCAATATTAGCATGTTTTTAATAGTCTGCAGAGACCATATTTGAACGAGAGGTTGAGTGCTAAACTAGCAGCTAATGCAAACTTAGTTAGCAAGCTGCTGCATCCATGTATTAAATGATTTCATCTCAGAAACAAATCTGAGAAGTAGTAACCGTATGGGTAACATAAACATTTACAATGTGTGTCACTTTATTAGGTACACAGCAAGCTATTTACCGCCTACTTTTTATTGACACCAACAACCAGCCACAGGACAAATCCACCAGTATCAACAATCCAACTGCAATTTCTCCATGAGCTGCAAATTCTAGTTAAGATTAAATTTATTACTATAAGATTATCTTCATAAGAGCATAGACACGAGGACTAAATCATCTTTGGATACACTAAAATGTAGTATTTTGACCCTTGGCTAAATAGCTGTGCTAATATTAGATTTTTAGTAGATAATTTGGCTGCTAAAATAATTAACTTTGTGAACTCCTGTGGCTTTTTGTGTGTCTCAGGTAACTACAGAAGCTTGCTGACATGGAGATAGCACCATCATTGAGCTACATTAATCATCTGGCACACAGAAACCTAAAATGTTGAGCCTTTGCTAACTACAGAAGCTGTTAAGAGAACAAATCTAACTGAAAACAGGGTTGATATTAATATTTCAAGTGACGATATTGCTTCTGCAAACTCTATCTTGTAATTTTCATTAATTCGACTTGAGGGAAGTAAAAACGTCAGGTGTGGAAAATCTACAAAATTGTTCTTTTTCTTTAAATTTTACTCAGAATAGAAACTAGAAGGGGTTTTTTCCTTTCATTGATAGTAACCATTATCCAGAGAAGAGTCCAGGCTGTATCAGCGAAGGAGGGATTATAATGGTTTCATCTGTTATTTGGTGCAGTGGTCTCTGAATGTGGGGGAGAGCACAACAGGATTTAATTAAGTTTTCAACTTTGAAATTTTAAATGTACTCTCAGCAAAAGTGTCAATGTTCAAGGCTCAATAAAAATGGATTTATTGCGGCAGTAATTCGATATTGTCCCTCTGAATTTTTTATTCGTTTGTTTGCTTATCGTTGTAGAAATGTTCCAGGTGGGGAGAGCAGTTGTAAATCTCTTTTTCTCTCTCTTTGTCTTTTCTTTCATGCAATCTCGCAGATCCCCGAGGAGCACGACCTGGAGAGTCAGGTGAGGTTGGAGCGTCAGTGGAGGTTTCTGAGAAATGCTCGCGTAAGAAGGCAGAGTCGAAGCATCATACAAAGAGGTCAGTAATGCGCACAAAAGACCTTCTTCTTCTTCTAACATGTTCTAAACACATTTATATTTCACGTCGCTGCCTGGAAGAAAGAATCGTCTTAATGTCCTGAGGAGGATTTTCATAGGGGAGATGTTCAAATGAAATGAACAGATATTACTGGGAATTAAATTAATTATTAAAATCTCTTCCCTGGTTTTCATCCTATTCAGTATTGCATTAAATGATTCCTCTTTTGAAAGGTAGAGTGACTTTGGTTAGGGAGCATACGACATACACAAGCTCTGCGGTCACTTCACTCGAGCACTTAGCTTCTAACAGAGCCATGTGTAATTGAATGTTTACGCAGCCTTAATGAGAGCAGGATCTGGGTGAAATCCAGACCGTCCAGACAGAGCCTCCAACGGCACTTTTCCCTGTCGGCTGCTCTTTGTTTCATCCGTTTCTCTGCCAGGAGGTGATTATTATTCTGCCATTCTCACCAGATTCATGTTTTGTGTTTTTCACACACATTACTGATTGTTGGGAAGCTTGATTTTTAGCGGTATTGTAATGAGAGGACTTCACAAATTATGTAGGGATGGGCTCAGGTGCATATGATGAAAGAGCAGAGGAGAGAAAAGTGACTGCACCTAGACTGAGTAAATCATCACAGTCAGAAGGTTGGCCTGTGCTCAAGTATTTCCTGCTTTATCATCTGTTTCACCGTAAATAGGGTCAGAATTTGCTAAAAATCAACTAGCAGCCGAGGTCGTAATCTCACAAAGGAACAAGGCTTCGTTTTCACCTCCTCCTTGCTTGTAGAAACACTGCAGACGTTTAAAAAAAAAAAAAAAAAAAAGGTGTTTCACTTCTTCATTTAGTGAAGGATTACTTGATACTTTCTTAACTTGGCACCAACTTCTTTTATCTGCTGTGTTTTAGCATCAGGTCATTGCTGCACAGCTGTTTGATGCAGTTTCTTTCACTTTCTATCACATCTGCATAAAGCGGCTGTTTATGGAAGCTATTTTTGTTTGTTTGTTTTTCTAACAAAGGTTCATTGGTAATATAATACCCAAGGACAAAATAGTCCCTATGTTAGTTGTTTAAACTGTTACTAGTGACTGACAGTCGTGTCTAATTGACTATTTCCGGAGCCCTAATGAGGCTAACTTGGGTGAAATCCAGACTGTCCCCGAAAAACATCAAGATGCATGAAAGATTTTAGGTGAGCAAGTTTGCGAATGATTCGCAGGGATGGAAGGATTGATTGAAATCAGTTCACAGCAGGAGACGTCCTCTTTGTGAGTCACAGGTCTCCCCTCACATGCACTCGCACATTAAAGAGGCTCCAGTGCCAGCATACACACACACTCCCCGGGTGAAGTTTGAGCAGCTCTCAAACAGAATAACTAACACCCCCGACGTCACCGGCAGCCCCCTCCACACATGCACACACAAACACACACACGCAGTCACGAGGCGATTGGCGTCAGAGCTGAGGCTTGCTCACGCACACGTCTATCCCGCTCTCGTTAAATCATTGAATTCCCCTCGCAGTTTTCTGAAAGAGAGAAGTAGTAGGGTTGCCCTCATTCAGTCGAATCCCTCCAGAGAGAGAACCAAGGCGAGAGGAAGGAGGGAGGAGGAGGGGGGAGGGTACGATGGAGGAAGATGGAGGAGTTGAGAACGAGGCAGCAAAGCTAGCAAAGAGAGAAGAGAACAAACGATGTTCTGTAGCCTGTGAACCTGATTTGACTTGTACTGGTTTTTTTTGTTGGCGGTGCAAAGTCTGCCCACTTCACTGTGCATTTCTGAGGTGTACTCTGTTTTTACAGTCGCTCTGTATCTACTGCGATGTCACACTTCGTGCACATAAAGCGAGTCGTGATGATGATCTCGGCCGGCTTTTAACCGCCGGCCTCCGCAGCTTCTCCCTCCAACTACATTTCCCTCCGTCACAGCTGCATCCATCCCCCTTCGTTGTTCTTCATCTCGTTACGGCGGTCTCGGGAGTGAGTTCGTGTAGCCAAGGACGGGGTCGGCAGCCGGCATGTGTTGTTGCCATGACAACATATAGCGAGGCAGTCAAGTCATCAGATTTATCAGCGTGTTTTTACTCGCAGCGAAACCTGCCAGTGGGGTACACAACTCCACTGTTTTCTTTGCCTCGGCTCTTCCACCGCAGACCGTTTCATGTTTTGCTCTGTTCTCCTTCTTTGCCTCAAGTCTTCCTGTCGATGGCCAGGCTGTGCTTTGTCCTTTTTTTCCTTTATTCCACGTTCTACTTCTGAAAATGTCTTCCAGGAAACTTTATTTGCTTTTTGTTTTAACTTATACAAATACTTTAAAAGTATAAAGTTCAGATCATACTTGACCTTTGCGTTGTGTTGGGAATCTCGGCGCCGATTCCGTATTTAATTTATGTTCACCAAGCAATACTACAGCCCAGTATTTAATGTGTGCACCCAAAGCATAGACTGTATGTTTTTAAAATAAATAAAGTCAAATAAAATAGAGTTAAGTGCATAAAACCTGCAGTCTTTCCAGTGGCCAGCAGCTGGCGACTCGTCTGGTTGCTAAAAGAAGTCTGATTGTATAAAAGTCTGTGAGAAAATGGCCCTACTTCTCACTTGAGTTGATTTTATGATCTGTGCCTTTATTTTCATGTCACACACAGTATCATGGTGATTTGGTAAATGACGGAGCCATTCAGAGGAAAAAAGGTGATAAAGCAGGGTGTGCTGCCAGACCAACCTCTCACTTGTTGTTCACACTTTCAAAACTCAACTTGTACAAAGTGCTTTGGGTACTCAGGTAGAGTCTATGAGAGTCAGGCCATTTATACAGCCTATGATGCAAAACCTCATGAAGCATAAATTTCTCTTTTTCCAAAAGCTATTAGAAATGTGTCAGTGAGCCACATTATTGCGCTGAGTGTACCTTTTATTATCCTTTATTATCCTATACAATTTAAAAACTAGTAATTAAACTGTATTCTTTGAACATTTCTTTTTAATCTGCTGACAGAGCATGGAAATATGAACTGCATTAGTGTGTTTAAGAAACTTAGAGGACAAAAGAATAATTTGCACGAACACAAAACTCAATAATGTACCACTGAGAGAGTCCTGAGGCCCTCAGCTGGTGTCTTTGGTATTCCTGGACATGACAAAACCTGTCAGTCAGTTTAAGAAAGTGTGCACTGCTAATGGACCTTTAAATAAACCTTTTTGTTGTAGCTCTTATGTTATTTTGTTCCTCTGTTTTGTACTAAAATGCTTTTGATTTTGATCAGAGGCAGAATTTGAAAAATCTGCAAGAGAAATCTTTTAAGTTTATTTGTTAAAAAACCACACACTGATCTCTGGGATACAAAAACTGGAAAAAAGATGGCAGGAATCGAGCCGTTAACAGTTTTGCCATTTTAAAGGTTTAAAAGAAAGCTTCATGGAGAGCCAGGGCCAGAAAAGATGAGTCGCTACGTAGAAGTAAAAGCACTGTGAAAATTTAACACCTCAATAGGTACAAAAATTACTACCTGAAGCCCAACTCATAAACTCTCCTAAATGCTTCTCAGGTGGCAGGAAAGCTACCTGAGTATCGAGCAGTAGTAGGTACTGACCCCAGCCCAGCAGTGAACAGCTGTAGGCTCCCTGATTCAGCCAAAAGCAAGAGGAAGGCGGGACAAACTACATTTTATTTGTTCATTAAGTTACTCCCTGTAAGGTTGCAGCTGCAGGCGTGGGTTAGGTGTGCCAGCAGACAGGTTGTTCCCCCATTTGCGTGCCACTTACTTTAACCTGCATCAGGAAACAAACCTCCGGTTTGGATGAATCCATCATCCTTTCATACCAACTTTTGGATTTTCTCCTCTGTTTCAGGTATTTCTCGTCTGGATGATCAAATATTCATCAACCGCAACCCCGGAGTGCCGTCAGTGGTCAAGTTCCACCCCTTCAACACCTGCATCGCTGTGGCTGACAAGGACAGCATCTGGTCAGAGACTACCACATTCAGTTAAAATGTTAAACAGATCATATTGTCGTCTAATGAGTGTGTTTGTTTTAGCTTTTGGGACTGGGAGAAGGGCGAGAGACTGGACTACTTCTACAACGGAAACCCTCGTTATACTCGCATCACATCCATGGAGTACCTGAACGGACACGACTGCTCACTGCTGCTCACCGCAACAGGTTTCTAACACACACACACGCACAAAAGTGTGAGTTCAGATGCACAAGTGCATCCAAGTTATCAGCGCAAATGTCCACGCCCACTGGCAACAGCAGAAATCGCAGAGAGGCTCATTTGTAGCAGCAACAAGCCTTAAACACTTGGCTGTTACACACAGAGCACTCATGTGTAGTCATCATCATTCATCAAAAGAAGAAAGCAATTACCCTCCATGGCTTTATCTTCATCACCCACAGGAACCGGAGAAAACAACTCGACATTAAAATACAAACACATTTATTTTGTTTGGTCTTCCTTCTGTTAAATTAAGCTAAGAAGCTTTGATAAAAGGCTTCAGTATTGATAAATCTGAATTCCATCTCATCAAAAAGTAATGTTCACTTATTCAGCTTTTCCCCATCACTCATGCTCTGAAGGATAGCAGGGCAGGACATTAGTTATAAAAAAGAATCAGCATTAAAAGAAGTAAAACGCAGGCTGTAAATCAAGTGGAGACTTTTATGGCCTGTAATAGCTTCCTCATAAGAGCGCACGGACGTGTTTTATCTCGGTGTCTTTGCCGTGTTTCAGCCGCAGAGGTTTTGGAGGTTAGATTCCTGCCTCGTTGTTTCTTTCTGGCGAGACGCTCGCAGGCACAGAGCCTTTTAAGATGCCGCTCGGCGTTACACACTCAGTCTTCTTTTGAGGAGGGTGTGTTGACAGTCAAGACACAGTGTGTGTGTGAAAGAGTCTTGGTTCAGGGTTTTCATCAACGCGGTTCAACACTTTAAAGTGCATAAAGATTACAAACAGGATGCTGGTGTCTGTGCAGCTGCGTCCAGCCTCAGCGTTTACACCACGCTGCATTTTTTTTTCCCTGGCTCTCTCTCTTACTCTGTGTCTTTCCCTCTCTCTCGTCTCTCCAGATGATGGAGCGCTACGGATCTGGAAGAACTTTGCTGACCAGAAGAATCCGGAGATGGTGACGGCGTGGCAGGGTCTCTCCGATATGCTGCCCACTACCCGAGGTCAGCCCTCCATCAGCACCCACAGTAAAGACCAACGCTCTTTATTACTGTGTCACCAACCCATCCGCAGTCCCACCCATACCCCAAAACCACAAACTGTCCCAAAGCATCCCAGTCATACGTCCTCATTGCTCCGCCTACAGAGAAGGTCTGAGAGGAGTTTTTTTTTCTCCTTAAACTAAGTAATGAAAAAAACTAAAAGAAAAAATTCAATTTTGCTGAAACGATACAGCCACAGCTGACAATTACAGTAAAGTACATCTAATAAAGTAGGTTAAGGTTACGTTCACACTTATATCTTTTTAAATTAAACACAGCTCAGGTTTTAGATGAATAAAAGAAAAAGTCCAACACATAACTGGACTAAAATCACACAGCACTGAAGCCTGAAGGTAGTTTTTCTTGTTTTTTTACAGTGTGTTTGGTGTTTTAAACCTCAGAAATTCATCTCTGAATTAAAGGTGGCACCGATGAGAGCATTTCAGTTGCACAGTGACCCAGACCCCATCAAACCCAGCAGCAAACACTCACTCGCGCAGCTTCGGTTTTAATTACCGCACATGTGTGCTCATCCCACAGAGCTGTTCAAATCACTAAAAATGTCAGATTTGAGGGGCAGCAGCCAGGGCAGACCACTTCACCGTCACTGGAAGTCCGGGAGAGTTTGTCACGAGCTGCTTTAAAAATAACCAATTTCACACAAATGAAAAATGACACAGCCGATACTTTTGCATTCGGGTTGTTTCTGCTGCCGGCGGCGGCCGGTTTAAGTCCACGAATGTAGGTCTAATTTAAAATCCGCTGTCAGCTTCACCTCCCTCACCTTCTCACACGTTCCACATCTGTCATATATACCTGTCACACCTGAAACAGCGGGGGCTGTTTAACCTACTGCGGGCCCTACATTCCAAGTCTGCACGCAATCAATCACGAAATGCAGAAGGTAGGTATTTCTCATTCTTCCCCTGTGAGACTGTTCACATTGCTTTAGTGATCGTTATAAAACTGGGACTGTGGACGATGGTGGATCCGCTGCCATGTTTACCTTCGTGTTGACACACTTACGCACAACTCCCGAGGCGGAGATATTCACAAATGCGATGCAGGCACCCACTGTACACACCTGTCAGACACTTCCACCCACCGGTGTGTTGTGTCAGGTTGCGCACGCTCTCCTTAACTCTCTCCCCTGCTTTAAATTTCTGCCTCGAGCGTTTCTCAGCCGATACTACTGGGATGTTTTGGGGAGCAACTGTGACAGCTGTAAGAATGACTGTTTCTGAGCATAACCTGTGTGATAAACGCAGCGATTACCTACGTAGCGCTCATCCGTCAGTATTAAAATGGTGCACTTTAGCACGAGCGCAGAAGTAGGCAAATTTAATGGGTTTTTGGGGGGGGGTTTTTGTCCCATATGAGATGCGGCACCGTGTTTGGCTAATTGGCAGCAGCCAGAGCAGAGCTGTCAGATTGAGTGACTGGCTGATTCAGTGCCTGACTGCATATCTGTGCAGAGGTGTGGACCTCATGCCGTGTGCACATACGTGTTTCCGTCATTACCGAGTCACCAGAGCTCTGCGGGCCCCTGCAGGGAGGAGACACGCTTAACTAACACCGGTCTCTGCCTGACTCTCACGACACAAACCGCCCTGAGAAGCTCTCCCTCCGCGGAGGACTCTCCGACAGCGAGCCACAGCCATGTTTTCTCTGAAACTTTAACATTTAATGGTGTGCTTGTTATCCTGGATGTGTCGTCGGTGACAGTCCACTGTTTTGCAGTCTGTATGCAGAACCTAGTGAAGGCATCGGTTTTAATATAAGCAGCCACTCAGATGAGACCTCGCTTGAAAAAGTTTTACTGAAGAATCCAGCTTTGGCTTGTTGTGCTCCAAAATGTAAAAAAATAAAAATGAACTTGGCAGTAGATCTCAGAAACCTCGGCAATCTCACGCAGACTCTGCTTTCCCTGGTGCATTCACACCCACCACCTCCTGGCCCAGTATTCAGTTCTGAGTTATTACCATTGCTTGGAACGTCTTTCAGATTGAGTACAATAACGCTGTGTTTAGAATTTTTAAGATTTTTAGCGTTGCCTCAGCTGCATTAATAATGTAAAACCCAATGAAATATTACACAAGTCTGTCTTCTCGCTGCCAAAATCCTGCTCTACCTCTGTAGGCAGTTGCAACAAGGCTGAGCATTTCTCAAGGAGATGCTGCCAGACAAACACACTCACACACAAGAGTACCAGCAGGACCTGTCCTCACTCAACCCGCCCCCCCTCCCATCGTCCAATAACACGCTCCTGTGCTGTTTTTCATCAATGATCCATCTCTGTGGACTGTCTGGCTTTTTGTTATTTTGCTGGGTCTTTGATATTGTTTTGTGGGTCCCCCCCCCCCCCCCCGAGAGAGAGAGGCTGAACAAGGCAGCAAGACCGAAGCAACAAGTCTCCATAAGAATCCATACATATTTGTGCACCTTCATTATTTCCAGGTGTTGTTTTTGTTATTGACCAGCCACAAACTGATGCACACTCAGCTCCACCCTGCCTGCTTTTTAACGCTGTGGGTGAAGGGATCTTAGATTCTGCGTCCTGCAGGTTCGGATGCTGGGGACGCAGTTTGTAATGCAGAGGTGGCAGCTCTGCTCAAATCTCCTTTCGCTCTTTGGTGTTGACGTGCCGCTGTTTGTCATTTGGGAGTTACCACGCTGGGAAGCAGCAGCCTTGTTCATCCCTCTGCTCTTCAAGTGCATGTAGAGTAATACCCATGAAGTGGCGAGGAGTACCCACCGTCACGTCATGGGTATTACAGCTCTGTTAGGTGTGTGTGGATGTTTGGGTTAGCATGCACAGGGGTTCTTGCTAATTTGTCGCTTGCTTTGTTACGTTCCTGCTCTCCTCCCCCTCCCCCCCTTCTCCATCTTCCCTTCCTTCCTCCATACGCTCCTCTTCCCCCTGCTCGCAGGTCTGGCCAGAAGGGTCTCCATCTATCTTGACAGGAGTAAGCAAGGAGGTGAGTGTTGCATTTCCCTTCTATTCTCCCTCACTACTAAAGCACGTGTGCTGCACTAAACAGCCAAGGGTGTGTCTTTCATTTAGAAATTTCCTTTATTCCCCTGACCACTACCAGCACGCTTCATTCATTCACCTGTCTGGTGATGTTTCATTACTCCCTCCCTGACAGTCAACCCAAGTTCAGAGCACGCTCCATGAAGAAAAAACTTCCACTAGCACAGACATGTCCTCTTCAGAAGGCCAGCACAAACTTTTTAAAGTTGATATCAAAAACTCTTAATTCCTACCTCCTTTAACCTTTAATTCTAATCAGGTTGTTATTTACAAACCTACAGTTTTTCCTTAATTTCAGACAAAAGTGAGAAAGCAGATTTCTGTTCCTCTAGCCAGCGACAGTTTAATGAATGTCAGATTGTAGCAGCTGTCTGCACTTGAGTCTTTTGCAATAAAAGATTCTGGTTTTCAGAGGCAGTGCATGTCAAGCAGTATCAGTGTAAATAAGCCAGTGTTACCTAAACAAATAATTATGCAGATGTTAAATGAGCAGTTAAAAATCAGCCACTGCTTAAACAATCAGAACCCACTTTGTAAGTAAACACTGGGAGATTCTTGCAGCTATATGTAGCTGGCTAACTAACCGCCCTAATCTTTAAAACTAACCAGTCATGAAAGTTTAAAAAGCTGCAGGACATGTAAATGGCGTGTGACCATATGAACTTCATGTCTAAATGGTATTATGCTAAATTGAACTAAATGTCCATGACCAAGGCAAAAATCAGTGACAAATGGCTGATTAGCTTTAGACATGTTGGTTCTTTGTTAGCAGTAAGCTTCATTTTTAGTAACATAACTCTCTAAATACACTGGAATGGTTTGCTGGGATATATGCAAACATCCTCAAAGTGTATACACACTGCAGGAGACACATTAGCTGTGATCTGATTATATTGAAACTGTAACCCCAAAAAGTAATCTCTGTGGAAATATTGTTTGGCTTCTTTAGATTGTGAGGAACTGCGAAAAAGATCATCCGTAAACCCATGCATCATAACTTCAGCCACACGCACACCGCTTTGACTTGGCTAGTTATTCAGCTTTTAAATTATGGGATCCTTGTACCGAACACTCAGTTGCAGGCACATTTGCAAATGGGTATTTGATTAACTCGGCATGTAAAATAATACTTTCACATAGCTGCATAGTCTCCAGTCACTCTTCATCGTCACCTCAAACAGCTTCTTTCATTTATTTAAAAAAAACGTGCACGCACACAAATTGAATCTGGTCCCATGGGTGTCGGTGTTTAATTGGGACTATGTCTGTCTCACTGGAGGGTTCAGCCTGTTAAACTTCAGAGGAAACAGTGGAATTACAGGACTGCGGCTGGCAACTGGCTCTGAGAAGTTATTCCTGCAGCTTCTGCAGCTGCATTAGTATGCAGAGGCTGTCGCTGGAGGTAGAGCTTTGTGCAGAAAACAAGAGGGATAAGGTTTTTAGGTAAAAATGGGAGAATTCTTAAGAGGGAAGGTCAGACAGGGGTTAAAAGGGGTGGATAAGTAGGCGGATGGCAGAGGAGAAGATTGGAAGACAGGATAGATGGAGAGAAAATAAGGAAAGAAAAGTTGGAGATGACTTGAAAATAAGGTCATGCTCGTGTTTATTTAAGGCTGAAAGGAAGCACAGAGAGAGCAAACCAGAAATTTCTAATCAGTGTTTGTTCTGGGGTTAGATGGACTGAAGCGAACAAACGTCACAGCTCTGCAGATTAGACTGAGAGCCGATCTAATTAAGTTCTGATCCATATAATTGCAACATGTTACAACACAGCTTTGTCCTTTGTTTTATTTTTATTCCTTTTAATGCCATTAGGTTTGTTTCTTTTTTTCTCCTCTTTAATCATCTTTCTCTTTGTCCCTTTTCTTGTGCATGAGCAGAAGTAGGGCTGACCTCTCTTCTTTGGTTTTATGGAGACGCGCTTTGTGTCCTGCTTTACATTCAGCCTTGCTGCCTGGGACCTTGTTAACATCAGGCCTCCAGAA
This sequence comes from Simochromis diagramma, assembly GCF_900408965.1. Taxonomy (NCBI): domain Eukaryota; kingdom Metazoa; phylum Chordata; class Actinopteri; order Cichliformes; family Cichlidae; genus Simochromis; species Simochromis diagramma. The sequence continues at coordinate 1,023,625 of NW_024386885.1, forward strand.
CCTTGTGTGAAGTTGCAGTGATACAAAAGGCTGCAGGGTTTTTGTCTGCAGCTTTTACATAAACGCACATCACAGATTTTCACTGTTTTGTAGGTGAACGCATTTTTAAAAACTACATAATAAAAAGCTAAAGAGATTATTGTCACTGCAGGATTCTAAAAATGTATAACGTTTGATATAAAATTCCTAAAATATATAAATTATTATTTTTTAGATGTAAAGCCAGTGTTTATATTCAGGATCTGACGCCTCGATCATCTTCTACAGCTGATTGGGTGCCGGAGTTTAGAAAAGCAGCCACTGGGAGGTGAATCAGGAAGATATTCCTGCCTGTAGACCTCCAGCAGCAATCCTGGATCAGAACCCATTTCCTTAAGTTATTTAAAACGGCGTGAGAACTTTGTGCTAGTCTCCTCTCCCCAATAATCAGATCAACAGGTGATAATGTCGGCCGCTTAGAGCTCATTTCAGGAGGTCTGGGTCAGCCAAGCAGGTCCGAGCTCTTTCAAAGGTTAACCAAATGCCAAAGTGGGGAAGTCTCCCTGCCCGTCAGAACGCTCCCGTATCGTGACATCATTGTCTATCAGAGGCACGCGCCTGCTGGGTAAGTTCCCAGTAATCTTGGAGGTTTATTACCAGAATCCTGGAAGACCTTTTCAAAGCAAACAGGATAAAGTGAGGAGATTGAAAAACGCTGAGGGAGAGAAGAAGCAGGAAGGCCTCGGCGCCAGTTTTAATAAGCTGCAGTGTGTGGGATAGTTAGGCCATCACTGGAGATAATGGTGCAGAATAAGAAGTCAGAGGAAGGCGTCGTCTCCGGAGAGGAAAGATGGGAGTGAATCAAAGATATTTATGCAAAGGAATAGATAAATATCACAAATTGGGGATTTTCTTGGCAAACTGGTGCCGGAGCAGTGATGATCCACCACAAGCCTGCTGGCTGTTACTGGTGTTAAACTAGCTTTTTTTTGCCCAGTTAATGATTCAGCAAGGGGAAGGCCATCTGCTAACAATATCAATGCCGTTTTTGACTGGGGAGGACTCAAGCAGAGAGGGCGAAATACCAGATTTAAAGAGAGATTGTACCTGGCAGCTATCTATGCCTCCACCTCTGTAACGTGGTCAGATTTCCAGCTGAGGAAACATTGCCCACACTCCTTTTGCCAGCTCCTTCCTTCTCACAACTCAATTCTCCACGTCCACATTGATTTCTGTGTGGGTAACTAAGACCCGCTCAGGCCCACAAAGGTTCCCTCTAAGGCAGGATGATATCCCGTTTTGAGCAGCTGAGTGTTGTCTGCAAGAGACAGAACTGAAAGGTTTGGTTTAAAGTTTCAGATCTGTGACCCTCTGAACTCAAAGTGAAGTTTTTTGACAGCTGTCAGGGAGAATTTAGCCGCTTGAAGTGGGACAGAAGGGAAGAGCTAACGCGGGAAAGATGGAGGAAGCGAGAAGTTAGCGAGAGGAGCACCTGGGTAGAGAGGCAGAGAGATGGAGAGACAAACGAGACTGCAAGCAGGCGTACAGCTAAATGTTCTTCGAGCGTCTCAAGCTTAATATATCTTAATTAGGACTGAAGCATCAGCTCCAGCAGGGGTGAATGGGGGCTGCACACTGCTTCACTGCTATTTTGGGCGTTGATTTTTAATTCAAAAAGTGTTCCTTTATCTCTTCTGATCCTCTTTCTTTTCTAGAATATTTTCTAGAATGTAACAGAAGCAACAAGTCAGCCATATTTCTTTTAATCGGCTTCTTTTAGTCATCAAGTCAGTGGAACATCTGGGAAGTTTGCGCTTTGTCACTCTGCCCAGAAAGTTAACTAAAAAGAGTTAAGTCATTAGCGCATGATGCATAGAAATTGTGACTTTTGTTTCACATAGAAAGAGTTAAGAAAGGAAATCTTCAGAAGAAAGTCAGGGGCTGTGTTCAAGGAGCATCGTGTTTCAGATCCCTGAGACAAGAAATACAATTTCAAACTCAGCCGTATTATCAGACTACAGTCAGCATCTGTATGGAATATTTCTGATTTGGGGCTGTGACTCTGGTCAGGGACTCTGCCTTCCACGTGAATGCAACTAAAAGCGTAAAGCAATGGGAGCAGGAGCAAGACCTATTAAAAAAAAACAGAACAGGCTTCGGTGCCAACAGGTAGGACACTGATCAAGTTAGACGCAGTGTAAAAAGGTGGCCCTGGGGTGGAGGTGTGCTGTGACACAGCTGGCAGATTCACAGCAGCTATAGGCAGGCTGAAGGAAGTGGAATAGCTTATTCCCTGTGAGCAGTACCAGAGGTAATGTGGTAAACACTGCAATCAGCTGACTTGCCAGGAGTGCAGCCTGAGTTTGACATTCCCAAAAGCAACGTTTGCCAAACATTACCAACTTCATTTTGTGTCATTACCGAAACAAATGATGAAACTATTAAAGGGTGAAAGCAGCTAATATTTTGCTCGTCATCTGTTTAATTTGTAATGACGTTTGTTTTCGAATCACTATATGCTTTAGTTCTGTCCGGCAGTCCTTTAATGCTTTGCAGGAAAAGCAGGTCTGTGCATCATTTTATTTGACTCCAGTTTTCCCCTGACTTTGAGAACCACTGGCCCAAAGAATTTCTTATTGTGAGAGCACACAGAGAAAGGCGTTGATGAGCTGTATGTAAATCTTTGGGAAAGTTTGCTGATGTGCGTTTCCTCCTGCACACACTTCAGTGCACTGGGGAATCTTCCCTTCTCCCCTCCACTCATTGTAACCCAGATTTCCTCATTACCAGTCTGTCAGCCTCAAAGGGAATGCCGCCTCCTCCTTTTCACAGCGTGAGAAGCCCGCGCGCGACTGTGAGCGTGCCACTGACAGAGCGCAGTCTTGTGAAGCGGTTTCCCCTGCATGCTATTCCCCAACATGTGCCAAGGCACACCGGCGGCGTGACGCCCGAGCGGGCCGGGTGACGTCACGCTTTGATTTGAAGCCGCCGCACGTGGCTTGGGTTTTCCTGACAGTGTAAGAGAAGTCGAGCGGTATTGTGACACAGCAGCGGAAGCTCAGTCACGACTGATAAACGAGACGTGTGAATGATTCGAGATCAGCCGGGGGAGATGTCTAATAATTAACGTGTTCGCTCTTCAACAAGGTTTAGGAAGAGCAGAGAAAATAGCTTCTTCTCTTTTCATCTACACTTCGTTTTGCAAAGGAAGCAAATTAGAATAAAAATAAGCAGTGTTAAAAAAAAAATTAGATGAATGTATGAAGCAAGGTGCTGACACAGGTGGGTGAGCTGGAGATGGCTATTGATTGTGTAAAAACAGGAGGAGGAAGTGACTCAGAGAGAAAGGAGGAGGAACAGGAGGAAATGAAGCTTGGCATGATGAGTTTCAAGAGGATAGAAAAGGAGGCTGTTTCTGTAACGTCTGTGGTGAAAGCACTCCTGCAAGAAAGGGGGAGAGATGGAGTGCGTTTTTAATGTGTGTTTTGCTACCTGCCCCATTATTTCTTCTCCTCCACCATTCAACCCTCCATTAGAGCGTCTGCACTCTGGCTTGTAGGAAATGCATTTCTCCATCTGCGCCAAGGTTATCAAAGTGAGCTAAGAGGAGTTATTCTGTTTACTAAAATGAAAAAAAGATGCATTATGTACTTTGAAAACTACGTCAATTAAAATGGAAAACACACAGGCTTTAGCTTTTAACACAACACAGACAAGGTGCAGTGACACGTACTGTATATGTACAGAGAATCAAGTAGTTTGTGTGCACCCTCATTGTGGTTTAATAGAATAACCTTCCTTGCTTTAATTTGCCCGTGACCTTTGTAACCCCTCATTTCCTGTCTGTCTCGCCCATCATTTCCTGTCATTTTGGCTTTCACTGAAGGCAGAAAAGCCTCCGAAAAATGCAGACGAGCAGCACGTGTGGTTAAAGCTCCATTAAAATGCTGGTCACTGCAGGTTAGCTGACCAGACATAAATTTAGTAGTTCGCACAGAGTTTGAAGGTCTTGCACATGTAATATGCATAAAACCTGTTACGTGTGTTAATCCTGAGCCGTTTGATAGAAAAGATTTGCTTCCAGTCTGTCGTCCAGACGATTGATGCCAGAGGTCTGTTCAGGTTAATACTCTCAGAATCATGTGACTTTCATCTGTCTACCATTTGCTATTATAGCATGCTGCTAGCTTTGCCCTTTAAAACTGTGCCGCCACTATCAAGCATGTTAACTCATAGTTTAAAGCCAGAAGCTGCAACTTCTCTGTTTTCACTGTACGGTCAGCCGATCGAGCTCCTGCTCATTTTCTCCAACACAAAAAAAAAAAAAAGGTTATTACTGGTCCGGGTTTCCTGCGACAGAAAGCGAGAGAGGCAGAATTACTGTGTGCAGCGATAAAGCTGAAATTACACTCCTGCCTTCAGTGGATCATTTCAGTAAATTATGAATATTCTGCACTTGTCTCAGTAGGCATTTGCTTAATTATTTATCTGTTTTATTCTTGACAGTAAACAGTTTTGTAGCATTTAAGTGGCTTTGCTGTTACATTTGAATTATGGCTAAACGAGCACCTTTGAAAGTATTGGCTTTTGTTTGTTTGTTGTTTTATGAACGCAGATATTTTAGTGGTTGTTCTGGATTCATTTTGCTTGCCAGAGGCAAATATTAGTGTTGCTGCTTTACTCAAAGGCAGGCCAGGCTGCAGTGTGAAGAGCAGCGAATGGGAGCAGCCGAGGGATCGTTAGCCAAATAAAGATATCTGGTGCATAGGACCAGCAGGGGGGTCAGCTTAGACCTGGAGGGGTGCTGAACCCTGACTCACAAAGTTGGCTTGTAACTACACTCATCAGCCACTTTATTAGGTACGTCTCACTGTACCACGTTGGACCCTCTTTTGCCTTTTCTTTAGAGACTTTGGCTCGTGTTGACATGACAGCATCATGCACTTGCTCCAGATTCGTCAGCCGCACATCCTGCTCTCCTGTTACACCACATCATGAAGTTGCTCTATTGGTGACTCCATCCATCCACTCTCTGCTGCTTATCCTTTCCAGGGTCGCGGGGGGGCTGGAGCCTATCCCAGCTGTCTTGGGGCGAGAGGCAGGGTCCACCCTGGACAGGTCGCCAGTCTGTCGCAGGGCTAACACATAGACGCAGACGACCATTTGCTCTCACATTCACACCTCTGGGCAATTTAGTTTCCAGTTAATCTATCCCCACTAACTGCATGTCTTTGGACTGTGGGAGGAAGCTTGAGTACCTGGAGAGAACCCACGCAAAGATGGGGAGAACATGCAAACTCCACACAGGAAGAACCCGCCCTGATGGTGGACCTTAATGCTGTGAGGCAACAGTGCTAACCACTGTGCTGCCTCTATTGGTGACTGTGGAAGCTATAAGCAGTCATAAAGCGATGGACGTGGTCAGCACATGGTTACTGTAGACTTCCTGTCAGCTTCAAGCTGTCTGGAATCAACAAGGTGTTTTCACCCAGAGAATGAGCACTCACTGGGTGTCTTCCCTCTTTCTGGCCATTCTGTGAACCCTGGAGATGGTTTTAATGGAAAATCCCAGCACATCAGCAGTTTCTGAAATACTCAGCCCAGCTGGCACCAGCAACCATTCAATGACATTCAAAATCATTTAAATCACCTTTCTTTTCCGCTCTAATGGTTCATTTGAATTTTAGTAGATAATCTTCACCGTGCCTACATGTCTAAGTGCGCTGAGCTGCTACCTTGTGATTGGCTGGTTAGAGATTTATGTTAATGAGCAGTTTAACTGGTGTAAAATGGCTGGTGAACGTATTTTATGGGGGTTCATATTTACTAAGCCTGCTGGAAAGTTTCGGAAAATCATTTTCCTCCATGAGAGCCCTCCTGTTTTTCCTAAAAACAATTTTAGAGTGTTAGCACAAATTCGCGTTAAGTCCCGTACATCTGCTTTCTTAATCGCTGATTCAGTTCAGTCGCTGGAGCTTATCCCAGCTGCCATAGAGCAAAACAGCGGGTACACTCTGGTCATGTCACCAGTCCGTCGCCCCATTCATCCTCACACTCCCATTCAAACTTGGGTTAAAGGAGGAAGCTCGCTGAAACGGTCACACCCTAGCCGCTCGTCGTGGAGCGCGCTGTCGGCTGCAGTTAGCTTCCCTCCGCAGACGTTCCTGAGCCAGCACAGCTTGTGCTGCACTGTTCACTTGATTCCTGCTGTGACTGCCAGCACACGAAGAGTCCTGCTGTCTTCAGCTTCTTCCTTCCTCACTTTTTCGCTCGAGTGCCATTTGACTCATCAAAGCCGGAATCTGCTGACAGGCGCAGTTCCAGGGTCAGTGTTTGCATCTCCCAGTGGTCGTCCTGACGGGGAGGATGCAAAATGCTAAACAATGCTTCAGTCTGCATGAAGTGCGCCTTTGTACACTCGGGAATGACTTGGTTTTAATGGTCCGAGTTTTACTGCAAAAACATTTCTTCTGCACCTTTACACTCTGCAGACAGCGGGGTTTTTGCTCGTTCTTTGCTTGTTCCTTTCTGTTGTATTTATTAGTGACGCACTGGTGCAGGAGCCTGCCGCACTAATCTTTCATTTGACTTGGTACATGTGTCAGCGTGAGCCTCCTGAAACCTCCGACAGATTGCGTGGGCTGTGTATTACTGGGATCAGCACATGTTCTGTGTGTTTAGCAGCTGTGTTTATAGGTGTTTGTAAAGGTCCCTTTTTAAATGAAATTTAAGAAAACATCAAATTCAAACTGCAGCTCGCAGATTGTGTGCAAATTATTCTTATGCTGTTCGTGTAATTGTGATTAAAAGCCACCTTCTGTTGTTTTGAAAACAATAAATAATCCTGGTGTGTGCTTGGTATCGAGCGCACAGTCCCATTTGTGCTTGTTGTAAGTGTCGCTGTGTCGTCCTGTGTTTGTAGGAGCAGGTATGGTCGTGGACTGGGAGCAGGAGACGGGGTTACTCATGACGTCTGGAGACGTCCGAGTCGTCAGGATCTGGGACACTGACAGAGAAATGAAGGTCCAGGTACTCGGCACACCTCACTGCTTTGTGTTTCTCTTCATTAGTTTTATAAAATCGGGTAAAAGAGCTGAGGGCAAATGGAGCATCTGTTGGTCTGTGTCAGTCAAGTGCGACTCTCTGCCCTCCTTCTAGTTCCTAAATCATTGCCGTGACCTTCATCTGATTTAGTTTATTCCTTCGTGTCTCTGGAAAGTAGTTTCAGAAAATTTGAGACTTGCAGGTTTCATGTTTCTAAGTAGAATTTCAATCTTAACGAGACTTTTATTGCCGTTTGTCATAAATCTAAACATCAGAGGAAAAGAGGGAGACGGCAGAGGAGGTTCAGGGATGTAGTGAAGGAGGACATGCAGAGGGACAGGGTGAGATGGAAGCAGATGATTCGCTGTGGCGACCTCTACAGAGCGCAGTTGTTGTGATCTAAACGTCAACACTTTACATCAGATCTTCTGTGTATCCAAGAATCACACTTTGGTCCTTTCACGATTCGTTGACAATACAAAATGATCCTTTAGCAGGATTTTGAGTCTGGCTTTCAACTTTTCCCAAACGAGGCCGCTGTGTGGAAGCATTTTGGTGGAATTTTAGATTTAAGCTGTAATATTCATCAGGAACAACTCGGATTACTTTCTTGGTGCTAAAACATGGAAACAACCCTGTTTTTGAGGCGTTTCACATTAAAATTTAATGTGTTCACGGAGCTCTCTGCTGCTGCTGCTGTCTGTTTGGGCAAAGTAATGGAAGTGTGAGGCAGAGCCGGTACCATTAGTGTGGTTTCTTTCTTTTCTCCTTGTTTTTACACATCTAATGGACCTCGGTGTGCTAATCATTGTCATGATGGATGGACTTAATACAAGTACAAATGGCCCCAGTCTCGCCTATGGCTGCATATTGATGCTGCGCCCAGCTTCAAATGAGCCAACAGAGCACATGATTGATGATTTTAAAGGAGGTTTAATGTGAAATGAGCGTTACCTTTACAGACCTTAACAAGAGGAGATGTGTGTGTTCTTGTGTGCGTGTGTTCGTGCGCCAGGACATCCCAACAGGAGCGGACAGCTGTGTGACCAGCCTCTCCTGCGACTCCCAGCGTTCGCTGATCGTTGCCGGTCTGGGTGATGGGTCTGTGCGGGTCTTCGATCGGAGGATGGGCCCCAATGAATGGTAGCCTCCCATCATCACTTTCTCATCACATTAAATCACTTTCAAATTTATGATTTCTCAGCACGGTTTTATTTTACTGTCTCAACGTTATCTAATTTCACTGAAGAACACACATGGCAGTTTCTCCTACTCCAGACTCGTGCATTATTCACTTCTCTAATCTATATTTATTGTATGTAGTGTGCCATAAATCTCCCTTTGGGGTTGCCTCATCCTTTAATGGACCCCGTGCCCCCAGCTTGGTTAAACATTATTTTAATTTCAGCCCCTGAGGGGGAAAACAAGGCAGTTAAAACATGAAGTGGCCCATAAATCTTTAAATGAAGCTAATTTAATAGTTCCGCTTCAGGCTGGGAGTTACATCTTTCAGCAACTGTTGCCTCCCCATGTTGATCAGTCCAGAGCTGATGGTTGGACTCGGTCTTAGGAAAATTTTGTTTAGAGAAGCTTCTTTTTTTCAGTGCTTGGAGAAAAGAGTCCTTAAAATTCGGCCTTAGACAGATCAGGCGCTCGTTCTGGCACATCTGTGCTCCGACTGTAAAGTGTTTCTTTGCTTATTCGGTAATTTGAGCACCGCTCAGCCCCAAGAAGATGGTCATACAAAATGAAATCAGAAAGACTGTTTTTTTCTCCCCACCGTGATGCCACTCTGCCACCCAGTGGTGTGTCATCCTCATTACATGTAGAGCGGCAGGATTCATCTTCAGTTTTGTTTTGTTTTTTTTAATACCACACTGGTTACCCAAGAAGAAAGTCAATCATTTAATTCTTCAGGGCTTTTTCACACCCAGTTAGCCCAAAGCAGCGAGTCAGTCAATCAAAACACAGTGAGTAGCAGATATTTTCGGCCTCACTGCACCCATGGATGATCAGACACTAGAGGCTCTCCTGTTGGTGGTGAAAATACCACTAAATGTACCAAAAGACATATTTTTTAAATGGTTTGTTTTGACTTGATGTCACTTGTAGCGTAGTTAACTGGCGCTTGTTGTGTCTCCGCAGTCGTGTGATGACCTACAGGGAGCACGGAGCCTGGGTGGTAAAAGCTCATCTACAGAAGGAGACAGACGGGCACATCATCAGCGTCAGGTATCCTCTTTCACCTGCTCAGACTCACAGACACTAACTTGAATGTTTTCTTGCCTGTGCTGACTCTGGTTATCCCGTCAGTGTTAACGGAGACGTGCGGTTCTTTGAGCCACGGATGCCGGAGTCCATCAATGTGCTACAGACGGTGAAAGGCTTAACGGCTCTAGACATCCACCCACAGGCCAACCTGTTCGCCTGGTGAGTTGGTTTGCTTGACGTTGGGTCAAACCCAGAGAATCAGATGCTTTTTCCTCAAGTAAATACCTAAATGCACGTGTGTGACTCTTCTGTGTTTCACTGTCGACCTTCCAGTGGATCGATGAACCAGTTCATAGCGGTCTACAATGCAAACGGCGACGTGATCAGCAACATTAAGTACTATGACGGTTTCATGGGACAAAGGATTGGTGCCATCAGCTGTTTAGCCTTCCATCCTCACTGGGTAAAACTAGAGCTCAACTGTGTATCTGTATCGTCTTTGTTGTTGTGTTAAGCTAACACCTGTACCTGACAGATAACTGTTATTAAAAAAAACTGAATATCTCTAATTTAGTGAAATTTAAAAAAACAATGCATCCCAAAGTGGAAATGTTCGAGTGAGCTTTCCTTTAGAGGTACTTAGCCACAGCATTTAATCTGCAATTCAGTCTTCACTTTAAAACTGCACTCATCAATTTTATATCAAACAATTATGCAAATTGTGAAAGATGTTCCTTGTCACATTGAACCCAAAGAGAAACATCACTTGTTTAGCTCATTTCTTTGGTTTTCTTACTCGGAGCTCATTAAATGTGCCTCCAGTCACAGTTGTTACCTCCTTTAGTGACAAACCTCCACATCAAAGAGCACTCGGGCAAAGTTAGCTGGTGTACACAGAGTCAGGTATTCTTCTCTGGAGCGGTGGGAGGTGAATGTTGGGCTCGCGGTTAGTCAGAAACATGACGGCGAATGAATGCTAATGTCCGAAACTGGACAACACTGACTCTCTAGGTTGGTTACCAACTTCTGGTTAAAAGAAGTTACCAAGTTACCTCCCCTGTCTTTTCTCTCCGTCTCCCTGCAGCCTCACTTGGCGGTAGGCAGCAACGACTACTACATGTCCATCTACTCGGCAGAGAAGAGGCTCAGATAACACACCAGCATCCATCACCTCTCCTCCCCATCATCACACATGAATTGTGACCCTGAGCCTCAAGCACCGGGATGTAAATGACGTTCTTTTTTTGTTTTTCGTGTACATATGCAATTACCACCCTGAATGTTCTAGTGATGGCTGCTGACGAAAACTCATGCTACAGACGACTCTCTATATATATTATATTATCATTGTTTATTCATATTCTTATTATGAAGCTAATGATTGTAGACTTGGCTGTGCTGAGTGTGTATATTTAAATAGCATCTACAGAAGAAGAGAGGTTCTATTTTAAAAAAGAAAAAAAAAGTAGTACCTGTCGATCACCGGGGGCCTCTCCTCGCCACACAGCGAGCATCACTACCTGAACAAACTCTGACCCAATCCAGATGTGGCGAGAGAGGACAGCACGCACACACTGTTCAAACACATTAACCGGTGCAGGAAACATGAACTCGCCGCGCCGCCGAACCCCGGTGCGTGTGCGTAAACTGGCCGAGGATGCAGAGTTTCGTGACTTCGCAGCACCTGCCGCCAAGACGCTTGGAAGGACTTGGAAGGACGGACCCCGGAAAGGTGGATTGTGATTACTGTTCCCTGAAAACGTCAAGCCGGCAGACGTGACGAGTTTGTTTTTGTGAGTGTTAGAAGGAATTATAGCACAGATGTGCCCTGCCCACAGCGGGCTCTCATAGCCTTGGACTTGCCCAAAAAGACACCTGCTCCCATTCTGCAGTTCTCCTCCTCGCTTCCTTCGCCCCAGCGTGCCAAACAAAATCATCATTTCCGTGCAGTCCCCTTCGCTGTGGCTCAGAGGGGTGTGCTTTTTGTTTTGTTTGTTTTAGCTAAACCTGCTTTGTTACTAGGATGACGCATGCCCTTGTATCTAGCACAGTGAGAGGAGAGCTAGCCAAGTACCTGGTCCTACCTGGAGACCGCGGCAGCTACCTACCTGCCTCTGCAAAGCAATAAGACTGCTCGTGATCGATCCAGCCTCAAGCTCTTCCTGTTTCCCACAGAAAAACACACTTCCATTTGGAGGGGGTGTTCGGCTGCCACAGTACAGCAATACAAACGCACACATTTCCATTCACGACAGCGAGTTTCCTTTAGACTTCATCGTATGGCTGTGCCATCTTTACCTGCTGTCACAGTAAAGATGGCGGTTTTTATGATTTACCTGAGGGTCAAACAAGTCCTCAAAAAGCTGCTTTCATTTTTATGGCTTCTGGAAAATACAAATAGAAGTAAAGCTTCTTGTTAATTTAAACCAATCAGGCGCAGCTTTGTCTTCATTCAGATCCTTTTTTTTTCTTTTTTTTTGATGAACCCCCGCTGCAGGGTTTCATTTCAGCTCTTATTTTGCTTTTATTGCAGACTTCTTTGGATTGATTATGTGTAACGGAGCGAAAGTGCGCCGCGTGCTTAGAGAGCGCCGACTCACCTGTTGTTGCTCGCTGCATCAGGTTTCAGTCAGCCCCCCTAGACTTCGCTCAGGTATTTCACGAGCCCCCGTCAGCCCCCTCCTCCCCCTGCAGCATGATAGGCAGGTGAGGTCAGTCACAAGCAAGAGATCATGAAAACTGACGTCAATGTGGTGCTCTTTCCTAAAGCTTTTTTTTTTTTTTTGTGCATTATCACCATCGTCGTGCCTCTCCTCTGAGGCAGCTTTGCCTTTTTAAGCTTTTTTTTTTTTCGTTCTTTTCTTGTATTTTTCTATGTTTTTAATTCTTCTTTGTTCGCCTTGGCCTCGGGGGGCGAGTGGGGGGAGCTTTAGCATTCAAAGGCTGCTCCTCCCTCTCTTTTCCTGCCACACCTCCCATCTGCATCGCGCCTCCCGAGCTTTTGCTTTTCCCCCCACAGACGGAGTGGATTTGTAGACTGAAAGTGAACTGGGAACACCAAACATACCACACAACATGCAGTCCGGTCACCACGTCAGTCTCCACCCTCACACGGTCACTGAGCTGGTCCAAGCCCTCAGCTCACACTCACATTCGTCTCTGAGTATCCTGCTTTGAGTTTTAAGATTTTAGAGCTGGACAAAAAGTCTTTAGTAGGAAAGGAAAAGTGAAACAATCAGGTTTGTGTCTGTGACTTCAGACTGCTTTGCTGACTGTGGTTCATAAAGCAGGAGATGAAATCAGTGAAATAAACCAAATACAACACCGGGTTTTGTCTGTTTCTTCAACGTGTATTCAAAGAAGCCTCCAGATGTTGCTGAGCTGTTTCTACTGAAACACACTACAAACAGGAGAATATCCTTTATGGATGAATTTCTAAATTATAAATAATTGTTCACAAACAAGCGTCTGTTGTCTTATTTTAATTTCTAGTTTCGTGTGAATTTATATTAATTTTGTAAAGTCAAAGAAAACTTTATGAAAAAAAAAAAAGAACATCTGCTTTGCTTTTCTAAATTAAAGAGAGATCTTAAAACTCCACTGCTTAGTTTATTAGAGTTATATTTTGTTTTAGGTTTGTTGGGAAGTCCCGGCACCACGTGGAAGTCTCAATGCACCACACACGCATTGTCTCATATCCTGAAGCTGCATCGGTTCAGCTGTTTCAAACAAATATGTAAGAAAACGATCTATGTACTACTCAAAGCGACGATCTCCTAGTGGTTCAAAATAAAACCGGATTAGGGGAGGGGAAGGTTTCATGTTAATGTGGGCTTTGTTAGTTTTCTTGGAGTTTCTGAGATTTCATTAATTTAAACAACTTTTGTCTCGACTTAGTGCATCACCATATGTTTAACACCTGAGCTTGTTTCAAAGTTTGTGTCAATTTTACTTCTAAAAAAACCATAAACAGGTTGAATGGGATGATTTAAAATTGCATTTCTATAAAGTTGCACCAAAAACTAACAACTTGCATACATTCTACTGGCCAGCAGGAGGCGACACCTCTGATTTCAAAAAGAGGACTAATTATATAGTAAATTGTATAGATCTATATAATATATACAAATTCTATATAATTATATAAGTGAGAAAATGGGACACCCCCCTATGAGCAAGACCTGTGGCAACAGTGGCAACGAAAAACTCCCTTTTAACAGGAAGAAACCTCTGGATCAGGGAGGAGCCATCTGCTGTGACTGGTTGGGGGTGATGGGAGGGACCTTTGAAATTTCAAAAAGCTCCATGGGCACTCAAGATCCTTTAAGAAAAGTCCCTGATGGACTTTTGGCTCCCAGCTAACCTCTCGTTACCCACAACATCCTGTTAGCTGCTTTTAGCAAATTCAGCAGCTGAATCAGAGAATTCAAAATCACCCAAATGCTACAGCTGCTGGAAAAACACTGGATGGAATTAATCGTCCTGTCCTACTTTACTGGGTTTGGTCGTTCGTGTGTGATTGAGTGTGTTGGCATGATCTGTTAGGACCACAAAGTGTACGTTTTTATAAAGATGAATTCTACAATTAAAGCAAACATTAATTAATTTGATGTATTTAAAAAATAAATGCAGTAAATCCCAAATAATTTTATTATACAGAGCAGTTAAGAGCATTATGAGCCCATGAATAAAACTTTCAAATTAAAGAGGGAACTATGAAAAGATCAGTCAACTTGGGCATAAATTAAATAACATTTTAATTAATTAATAAAAATCCAATTTCATACTCTATTTAGAAAAAATGAATTTTCAAATAAATAATTCAGGATAACATTAAATAAGGATGAATTTTTAATAATCATTTACACCCCGCCCTTCTTTCTCTTGTTTCGTAGTCTGTTTATTCAAAGTTTCATTAATTATTTGTAAATGAATTTAGACCCAGTACTGCATAATTTAATTGTGCAGATAGATATAAGTCTAAAAATACCATGTTTTGTGGTGATGGTAACAATAACAGCTGTGTCTTTAATAAAATGATTAGAGCGTGCCTGTAAAGTTTCATTCTGTTTTAATGTCATTTCTAGTGACGTGCTTGTTTATAGTTTAAAAAGACTGAATATTTCCAGCTGCAGGTTCAGCTCCAAACTGAAAAATGTTCCAACAATATAAAACAGGTTTTCTTAAAGGCACATACTCATAGAAGTTGGCATTTCTTTAGTTAGATGATAGAAAAGCACCATGAAATCTGACCGTTCCCATTTCAACTAACCAGAGAACTGCTGCAGTAAAAGCATGTGTTAGGTTACTGCAGATAAGTAGGTTTGAGGCCTGTGGTTGTTTCACAGCTGCATTTTCTTTTTGTTCTTTATAGTATGTTTTATCATCGCTGTGTTGTCTATAACTTTAACTCATTATAGTAATAGTTTTTTAACCCTGAAAATGAAGACAAATCCTTCACTTTGCAAGTCTGGACCGACCTCACTACAGTGGGTGACCTCATCAAATCAAGGTTCACTGAGGAAATCCTCCTGATGTTGGCTCAGAAGAGACACGTGAGTGAGCTGGACCCGTTCAGAAGTTTTTGTGTCAAGTCCTTCCAGACGTCACTCGAATGCCTCTGGAATCATTTAGTCTTTGTTTACGGGTGGGGTCTGTCCTGTGACGAGGCTGATGTGGTTCCTTAACAGAAGAAGAAACAATGTTTTTCGGAAGTTTTTAATTCTTGTAAACGTATTTTAATTTTGGATAATTTCTTCAATATTAATTTGCCAGTTTTTTTCCTCTAAATATTAAACGCTCCCATGGTTCAGTTTTACCTTACTATTGCTTTTATTGCGTTTTATTTAACTTAATTCACCTTTATAGCTAATTTTCCATATGATTTCCAACTTTGGAAAGCACTTTACAGTTTTATGTAATTTTAAATAAGCTAATAGTAAACTAAAATTAAACACAGGTATATTTTTAGGTCTTTTACTTCAATTGTAATCTGTTCATTTAGAATTGAATACTTAGCAGTTGATTTTGCTCTGGAATTATTTTACCACGTCACAGACCAAACAAAGTAGTGGGAATATTTCCATCTCCATGTGTCCTGTAAGCCGTGCTCAGATTTATGTCAGGGAAAACTGTTTTCAGCAGCTGAGCCAAGCATCTTCCCATCAGGAAACGGCTTCTCTATGCAAAGAATGTTGTGCTCGTCTTCTTCTCCCTACCTGCATGGCCAGGTCAGAGGTCAAAGGCCTCACTTCTGCACCCCATGCTATTCAGCATTATTGTGGCTACTATTTCACACACAGAGACACAGAGGAGGCCAGAGGAGAACATTCCACAACAGCAAAGGCCGGGGCGGTTTGAACATCCTGAGGAAACAACACTCACTTCCTGTCAAATTAAGCCAAGCCGATGACTGCTTGGTGTGATAACCGTCGTCACTGCTTTACCAATGAGCGGCTGAGCTAAAGCACCACGTTAATGTCAGCGCTCCCGCCTCCCAGATCCTGACCAGCCACACGACCACACCAGCAGCCAGCTTTGTCACAAGCTTGTTAACCTCCAGGACAGCCAGCAGCGTTCCTAAGACAGCATGGGCCTCCCACAACGGCTCATCCTCACCCTCCTGTCCATCTGTGAGATTACTCACTTTTAATTTTATCTAGAAACTTTTTTTATTTGAGGATACAGTTGATGATTGTCTCTAACTTTGTGGTTTAAATTCTTTATTTCTTCCAAGACCTATACTCAGCAACCGTGGTGAACACACAGCAAGGTGAGTACCATTTAAGCTAAATGAGAGATGTAAATCCATGCTTAGACTTGATCTGCAGGAAACACAAGAGCTGAACTTGCTCTCAGAAAGAGCCTGTTTTCATTGAGCTTATTGTTGACTTTCCATTTACTGGGTTGGCGTCAATCATCTATCTTCCACTAAGACTGTGGAAACAGTCTGAGTTGTTATCAGAGATTTCTGGTCTCCGCCATGGTGGAAAAGTTGCGACACAAAGCGTTGGGAACATGTTGGCGAGCGTTGTCACACACCTCCCTGTACTCTGAAGTTGGTTTGTGATGGAAGGCATGAGTCACTTTGGATCAGCTGTGCAGCTGTGCAGATTCACGTCTGACGCAAGGCGTGTGTTATCAGCAGGTCCAAACTGGAAGTAAAACCCAGGTTTAAGTGGCTTTGTGGATGTGTTTGATGTATTTTTCTGAATCAGGTGTAGCTTTTGCAGTTGTTGGGCATTTTGGGTCATTTCTTAGGTGTGTTTGTGGAAATGTTCTGGGCAAAAAAGCTGAACCTCAAATCGCGCCTGATGAATCCATTGATGTGAGTGTTCGTGTGGTCGATAAGAACCACCTAGAGTGTGTAGAATCAAGTGTCTTATAGTGTTAAAGTCCTCAGTATGAGTAGAAACACACAAATAACCAGTTTTATTAGCTTCTTTCCAGATTGTGTCTGATGAAAGTGTTTTAACCTCCTAAGACCCGAACTCTTCCACTGCATGCATTTTTAATTTCTCTTTGATATTTGGGCATATTGGGACCCGATGAATGTAAAAACAAAGATTTACCAGATTTTTGTTTTTGTTTTTTACCTGATTTTTGTTCCTAAGAAAAATGAGTCACGTATGAGGATATTCGTTTTAAATTTTGATGAAACAGAGGCAGCATAATGTCCTCGTGAGTGGATATCAGGCCCGCGTAGAGCAAAATTTAGTAACTTGGTCTGGAGAACCCAAAATGTGATGTCCACATATGTGGACGCCAGCTCCTAGGAGGTTAAAGATCAGGAGAGGTAAATAATTTAACAAGACAATAGCCAAGACACACTACACTCTTAAATGAATAGATAGATAAAGACATAAAAGGGTTTTTTTTAATTTAAAGTACATTTTTAGCAAATTTCACACACAGCTGGGTGTACAGGCGAGACACATTGTAGGAAATAAATACATACAGTACTAATAAATACATAATACACAATAAACACAATAATAAATACATTTTATAATGTGCAGTTTTTTTAAATACATCTCAGTCTTTTCATAGTATTTTGCACTTTCCAGTGAAAAAAGCTCATTTAGGAGCTTCTGGCTGTGTGTATCTGTTTTCCTACACACAAAGGGAGAAAAACTGTTTTTACATCATTTTGCATTTTATGTCTTTTATTGTTTCTGCAATGATAATTTCGCCTCAATATTCACAAAGCCATTCAGTCCATTTTCAAATGTACTGCTTGCCATACGGCACATTATGTTTTTATGTTTTATACAAAATAAATCAGCTAAAGGGTTCATTTTTTTTTGCTCTCCTCTTCTAATATTTTTCAGTACTCATATTTAAATACTTTGATTACTCAGTTATTCTTTTATCCTTTTACTCATGTTGTCCTGCGCCCAAAAGCCGTATAACTTAGAAACTGTGATTCTTAAAAGTGTGGTATGTATTGTCAACATGTAGAAAGTACCATATACAGATTTAAAATATCATGTCACATTTGACCTCTGACCTCTCCTTTAAAGGCAATAGACTGGTCTTTAGGTCAAAGTGATAACAATGCTATACAGAGAGATTTAAAAGTATGTCTCCATTATTTGTATTGACAACATATACGATATATTCTAAATATAATATTATATTTAAATTATATTTATATTCTAAATATCGCCTCTTATCCTCAGCTGGACCTGATTCCTCCTCTTTAAGGTCAAATAACCTTTCATTAAAAGTCCTTTATCTTTAAAACTTTGCTTAAAATGTTGTTGCCTTTGTTTCCATTGGCAACATTTAGGAAATGATACCGGTGTTTTAAATATCACATTATAGTTTGGATCCAATTATGTCACATTTTATCTCAGATGTGTTATATTTTCATTTTAGGTTCTTCCTTCCCACTGTTTGAACAGGTACGACATCATAGATGCGAAAACTGTTGTTTTGAACCAGACTATTTAAATAAAACTGAATTACAATTTTTAGATATTTTGTGGATTAAAACATACAGTATTTCTTTATTTTCTATGTAGTAAAATATAAGAAAAATTAGTACTGCAGGATGTTATATCCAGCTCAACATGTCAGTATTGTGACTCACTATCTGTATGGAGCACCAGCAGCAAATCTCTGCCCTGCATGCATGCTTTTTTCTCATCACCAGCTCTGCCAGTCCTGTTGAATGATGCTGGGCATGCTCCAGATTCATCACACCCTGAAATGGTGAAAGGTCCCCCGAGTAGCTGTTTGTGCTTTTTCTGCCTTCTCAGGGTTTGTTTACTTCCTCTAAACAACACACTCTGAGCCACAGCAGCAGCCTGTTGTCTCTAATACTTGACCATATGGTGATCTAGTGGGGACACTTCAACATACCTGTGCAGATGCTTTTTGTTTCTCATTACCTGCAGAAAAAACCACAGTTGTTAATTTAAAAGTCTTTTCCTCTCCGGTTGCAGATGAGACTAGGATGCAAAGTGTTGTCCCTAAAGATTTGCGAACATGAACACCTGTGTCCTGAGAATGACTCATTTGTTTTTACCTGTGAAACATAACTGAGTCATGGCTTTGGGACTAACTCCGGTGATTATCAAAGCTTTCCCATGCTGCTGTGTAAACGATGGCAGATGTAATTAAACCAGAAAAAAGGGGCTGAGAATTAAAAAGCATCACTAAAAGAAAACTGATTACACACACAAAACTAAACAAAACAAAGAAAATGAGTGTTTCACAAGGACAGAAATAAAGGAGCAAATACAAAAATGCACACGTATGATCCTGTAGTGTTTACAAAGCGATTCTTATCAGTTTTGTGAGTAAAAAATGGGGAGGAGGAGTCACCTACCTTTGTTTTTTCACCCAAGAATTTTACACTCATACAATATGAATTGTTTGTATTTTGCATTGTCCCTTGTATGAGTCTCACATCCAGCCAGGACATAGCTACCAGTGTGATGGCATTCCACAGAAAAACATCAGCTTCCTGAGCACCAAACTCAATACTGTGAGAGCTGTTAGAGATGTTTTTGTTGTAGTTGTTGAAAATATATCAGCAAAATGACCTCCAAGGAGTGCCATTTTAAATAGGAAGTGATTAAACTGTGACTCAGAAGCTGCACAAAGAGGCTTAAAGGTTTGTCATTCTTGTTTGTAAAATTTAAAGCAAATGAAACCAGAAGCAGAGTTTGAATTTATGCAGCTCATCCCGGACGAGCCCCCAACCTGTCACTGCTCGGTTCTTAGGCTGTGGCATGAAAGTAAAGGACGCAGTGATGAACGGTGAACTTGTGAATCATGATAGATTAAATCAACCAAGAAGACAAATAGACTCATTTCCTTTTTCTTCCCTGGAGTAAGTGGACTAAATGTTCTGGCTTTTCAGCCAAGTGTTGCCATGGTGCCTTCAGGGACACCTAAGTATAATCGTAACCCTGATGAAGGCCATTAGCTGAAATACATGTGCTACAAATGTTTCTGGAGCTTCACCCTCCACCTGAATTGTTTCAGTTTAATATGAACCCATTTGTGAGAAATCAAGCACCTACTGCACAGAAGCCCTGGGGAGAGGATTGTTTTTCCTCATAAGAGACAGCCAACCATTTTCTTCATCATTAGTCAGTTGTGTTGTGATTAAAATACGACATGTTACTAACACAGACCTGTCATTATTCCCCCAAAGTCAACGTTAATTTATCTGTTATATAAGGAGGAATCCTGAGTTGATATTGTTCATATCAATGCTAATTCAGGATTTTCAAAATATTTTCAAAGAACGATAAATTCTGGACCTTTTACTGTTTCTTCTATATGATCATAATTGCTGTTTATTAGCTGTACTTCTCTCATTTTTGCAAAAATGGCAAAGCAAGCTGAGTATCTTTGGTTAAAGCTTAATATTTCTCTTTAACAGCTCCTGTAAATTTCAGCTCCTTTTAGAAAAAATTGCTCCTTTTCTAAAAAACAAATAAATAATCAAACGTTTTGTTTTCACGGGGAGTTCTAAACACCAACAATCTCTCACTCCTGAGTCAAAACAAACATAACAGCATATAACTGTGTAACGCAAAGCAAGAAATCCACCAAGCATATCTATACTATGATGTGCTCGGGATAGATACATTGAGGAAAAACATAAATATTGCAAAACTAAATAGTAGTGAACTGTAACATAACGTTCTTCATAAAGTAATATGTAGAATTTACTTTCAAATTCAATTAAAGTCAATTCAATTCAGAGTTATTTATAGTAGAACAAACTGTCTGAAGCCTGAGTTTTGGCTCATACTCTAAGCTCATTATCTGGAACTCTGGTGTTTAATATGAGCTTACATCACAATATATATGTGACAGAAAATAAGAGATAGTGGACTGCACTGTACACTTCAACATGGCTGAACTCTCAAAGGAGTAAAATTAATATAAAAATGGTTCGAGGTTAAAAGTTTTAGGCTGAGGATATATGGTCGGATAAATGAGTTCTAACTGATTTTGTTAAATCTCATTTCATAGAATTCAAAATTCAAAGTGTCGAGCTAATCATTGAGCCCAGGAACGATGTGACTGCGGGGACCAATGTGACTCTGAGATGCCATGCCACAGTGAGCACGAGTACTGGCAAGGGGCTGATTCGTGAGTACACCATATTGAAGAATGACAAGATAGTGTACACCAAGACCATTGGCTCCTCTGAGGACTTCGTGTACCAGCTGCACAATGCCAGAGTCTTCAGCACAGGCTTGTATCAGTGCAAGCTAGACATCCAAGGCGACACCAAGTTGAGCAAAGCGCAAAGACTCAACGTACAAGGTGGGTTTGTTTTCATGCAAAGCTGCAGTATTATCAGATTATGATAGAGTTTTTGAATTCATAAGGATGTACTTACGAATTTATGAAAGAAAAATTAGTTTTTACACATTTTGCATTTTCTTTCTGTTTTATGACACGTGACTGACATGCTTGCAATATTCTCCCTACACACTGGTCAGCTGTGGGAAGTTCACATCAAGCTCAAAACTATGCGCCAACAGCCCTGACATCATCTTAAATTATATATATGCGCTTTTAGTGTGGAGAGCAGAAGCCTGAAGCCGCAGTTATTGGGGACCTATTGGTCATTGTTTACAAGAAATGTGATGTCCATTTATGCCGGTACTTAAAGCTTTAAAAACTGACCCACTCGTGCCTTTCCATCTGGTGGACCGTACCAGCAGTCCTGCACAACAGCTTACAATAATTGTCAGGTGCACAACAGTCCAAAAGCACAAGTTATGACATTGTTAGTGACATCACTGCTGGGGTAATTCTGTCCAGTTCTGACATCTCTGTTATATTATTGGTCACAATACAGCAAAACTATCTCCATAAAGAGACTAACCTCAAATTTGACACCGGAGAAGTTACCTAATCAGTACACCCACCAAGAGAAAGCACCCAAAATCTTGGAGAAGAAATCCTCAAAATTGGCCAGACTGAGGTGGAAGAATTCTCTTAACAGGTAGAGATCTCCAGCAGAATCGCAGCCAGGGACGGGCAGCCAGGGACGGGCAGCCATCTGCTGCGATTGGCTGGAAAAGAGAAGAAAGGAGAGCAGAGAGAGAAAAGCACAAAACAAGATCAGATTATGATCAAAAATCTTTTTAACCTTTGTGTGACACTGTGGATGTGTTTGAATGCAATACCAAGTACATGTGGGAGATCTGTCTGTTTATGTTTCCAGGACTCTCGCAGCCAGTTCTCCATCTTAATACGAACGTTGTTAATGAAGGGGAGGAGGTACGAGCCACCTGTATAGCTCCGGGTGAAATAGGGTCCTTCATCTTCTTCTTCTTCGATAATGATGAACAGATAAGCAGGGTGGAAGGACTCTCCAGCCAAGCAAAGACCACTTTGAGGTTAAGCGGTGCTGACATCCACAAAATTCACTGCTCCTACAAGATCCGCACAGCAGAGGACACCTTCCCTTCAACAAAAAGCAACAACGTCACTGTTTCAGTCAAAGGTCAGTAGCATTTTGAAACTGTGCTGCTTTTTGAAAGCACTGGTCTCACCTCAGTGCTTCATTTATTTTGTCTCCACAGAGCTTTCTATTACACCAGAACTGAAGATTTCCCCTAACTCCACAATCTATGAAGGAGACCACCTCAACATCTCGTGTAGTGCAAAAAATGTTCACTCCAGCTCTGAAGGTTACAAGCTATTCCTGAGCCAGGGCACCAAGCTTCTCAGGACTGGCAACTCTACAATAAACCACAACATGGTTGCAGTACCAAAGGCCTCTAAAGCGCTTACATTTGACTGCAGAGTGGTAGTGAGAAATGTGGAGAAATACTCTGAGAAGACGATTTCTGTGTTTGGTAAGTGGACACAGGAAAGATGACCTCTGTAAACAGTTATCTGAAGCTTATTTTTCAGATGGCTGTAGGACCACTGGTTCATGGACTCAATATTTTGAATAATAAAGTATACTTTATTGATCTGCATTTAACCCATTCACTCAGTGAATGAGTAATTCATTCATTCACTGAGTGTGCTTGTATTACCGTCCCTACACACTGCTCCCTGGGCAGTACCTTACTCAGGGGTACCTCAGGGTAGAGTTTCAAACCCCCCACCATCCGATCATGGGGCCACCACCTTACCTACTGAGCTATCCCCACCCCCTAATGACGCCCTAATGTTAGTGCTTCGGCTGTGCAATTAATGCAACTTTGTAGCCATTTGCTATTTCAGTAATAATAATATGCACTTTAGCACACTAATGGTCTTTTAAAATAGTTTAAGCATTTTTTGTGTTACTGCATTAATGTTTGCAAAAATGTATCCATCTAGACGCTGACTTGGTGTGTTTTGTAAACCTATCCACAGAGCTCTTCTCAGTGCCCAGTCTCACCATGTCTCCCACTGAAGTCTTTCAAGGGGAAATTATGACATTGACCTGCAACAGCAACCTGCAACATTTTGCCTCTCAAAGAATCAACAGGGAGGATTTGGAGTACACTCTTTATCCATCTAAAAACTTACCAAGCTCTGGTAAACCTGGAGTATTTAATGTGAAGGCCCTGCAGAATGATTTCAACTACACCTGCTCAGCTGAAGCCAAAGGCATCAAGAAAGATAGCAAAACCCTGATGATTCGTCCTAAAGGTGAGTTTTCTTTATCTCTGTTTGGGTCCAGGGTATAGTGCACACTGATGCCCTTCTGGTCCTTCAGTGCATAAATGTGTCAATAAATAGCTTCATCTCTAAATGCACTGATGTGTCCATGTGGCACAGGCAGTATAGCAGGTTGTCCCTCGTCTTCAAGTAGCTTTGCGTGATGTGTGCAGAGACAATGTGTGAGTCCTGGTAAATGTGGTCTAATGGTTCATCAGACTAAAAAATTGTTATGTCAATGCAGTCAAGTCCATTTTACATACAAGTCATTTTATGACTCCTTCTACATTGGTGCTGGCCCAGCTCTTGTATTACAGTTATCAGTTATCACCTGAATTAAGAGAAATCAAATTTCAGTAAAAAAAAACAAAACAAAACAAAAGCTACTAGTTGCTTAAATAAATGAACAAATAAAAATAATAAAGTGCATCGCCAATTTAATAGACTACGCTTATTCCCATGGCATCAGATACTTTTGTCAAATCGCTGCCTGACACTCGTAGTTTAGACAGATCAGTTACTCCTAAATCATCACATAAGGACAATGTTAAGGACCATTTAAATGCACAGGGAAAGCCTGTGAGGTACTAAACTAAGCCTTTTGTTAAACCTAATGCCTGAACCTAACCAGTAAGTTCTCAACATAAAACTCCCGAACAGGACATGAGCTGCGTTCTCCAAGCTGGCAAACCTGTGACTCGCCACCATCACCCAGGAGAACTGTTTTCTCTGTTTTCACATTACTCCATCAAGGCAATAATGCCAAAGGATAATAATGGAATAATAATAATGGTAACACTGGAAACTAGAACCAAGAATCTTGGCTACGAAACCTGACTTGAAAATAAAATATAAAATATACTTCAGGGGGGAAAAAATCTGAGAAATCTGAAATGTAAAAATTGTCAGGAAACGTTTGCTGTGTATCATTTAAAAAAAAAAAAATCAAAAATGAATCAGAGTTTACTGTGATTGATTGTAATCCAGCTGTTTGTCTTCAGCTAACCATAGCAGTTAGTGGAGGTGGCTGGCTCACGATTTTGTATTTATTTCACTGTGAATAACCGGATGCATCAAAATCTCCTTATTTTGCTGTTTTTACAAATTTAACCACACTGACAGTAACTAAAATTCAATTTAGATTTTAAGCAATAAAAACTACCAGTGTGTAAATCGGCAAACCCGTTCTGAGACATGAAAATGAACCGAAAACAGTCATTTAAAAATATTGTTTTATTGCAGTCATAGCTCTTAATAAAAGCTGATAAAAAAAAAATTCTTCCTTTCTTAGTATTATTACAACATCGTCGTATCCAGTTTGATAGCTGGAGTTGGGCCCAGTTATCAAACAGGCTGCTAGTCCAACAAAGGGCTAACACAAAAAAACAAACAACCATTCAGGTTCACAAAATTAAAAATCACCTTTAAATCAGCAAGAAGACTTTCATTAAATTGTGAATAATTTATGTTTCTACTCTATGACACAAATAGCCACTATTTAAGCCTTCAGCAGCAACTTTTGTTTTACTTTTTCAGTTCATAAAGTCTGTGCTCTGTTTCTCCTCTGTAGTTCATGTCTCTGCTCTAAAGATTTCAATCGAGGACAAGGTGATCCTGAAAAAGAGCTTCACCATCTTGTGTCAGTCGAATGGCAGCCTGCCGATAAACTACACCCTGTTTAAGGATAACGTCCAAGTGGGCACAAAAGTCATCCGGGAGCGAAATCGACAAGCTGTCTTTATGGATGTCATCAATGAGCCTGGTGAAAGACAGTACAGGTGTGAGGCGAAGAATAGTCTCCATTCCAACAAAAATGGCTCCAGTCAACACCTCAGCGTGAATGTCATCGGTAAATATTTAAGCCTAACTGATTTTTTTTGTTCGTTTCTTTACATTTTTTTAAAATAAAAGATGAGAGATGAGAATATATGTAGAACATTTGAAACCAACAGAAAGAGCTAGCCTAGCTCTGTCTTTAAAGGGAATTTTGTCCTCTGTAAAATATCACTTTGACCACCAGGTGGCAGTGTTTTAAAAGTGGGCACATTAAGATGTTTTTGGATTCATTCGATTTTTAACTTTGAACGTTTATCTTTAATTCCACCTCTATTTTCTCGAGAAGCTTTGCTTTCGCCGGGGTGACATTGTAAATAAGAACTTATTGTTAATGATTTGTCTGGTTAATTGAAGCTTGCATTTACTCACTGCAACACCTTCTGGCATTAAGCGGTATAACATGAAAGGACCACCCAACCCTAACTCTATTGTGTGTGTATTTGAAGAGATAGTGTGTATCTCTTCAAATCAGTACACACACAGTTTGAACTTGCATCCTGTTCAAACTTTTAGTTACATTTACAACAAGAAACGGTGTCCTTCCTGTTTAATCTGCACAAAAACCACTGTAAACACTGTAAGCTTAAGTTCTTGTTTTAAAGCCAAAGTAAAACTTTACAATGCTGCCTAATCTCACCTCTTTGCTTCCGTGTTTTGTTCTCCCAGTGCCTTTGAGCCAAATTACTCTGGCCGTCATCCCTTCTTCACTAAAAATCTCAGAGGGAAAAGAACTCAATTTCATATGTAGTGTTAATGGCACAGGGCCAATCACCTTTAAGTGGTACCGAACCGGCAGTGTAGTACCGTTGCAAACCAACACCACCACAGAGACCTACTCAAACTTGGAGATAAAACCAGTCTCCAAAAATGACAGTGACGAGTACTACTGTGAGGCTTCCAACGGCGCCAACAAGGTCAGAAGTGAGAACGTAAATGTACAAGGTGAGACTGAGCTCAGCAGGCATCACCCTGCCTCTTATTGGTCGTACAGTATTTTATTTCAATGTCAGAAACAGCCCCAAACCACGACCTTTTCTTCAGTCTAACCAAGTCTTCAGTCCTGCAGGAAATTTATTTTGCATTGCAATACCACAAGTAGCCAGTAGGATAGAAAGGCAGCTAAGGTGGATGGATTCACTATGACTTTAGCCAGTTAGTTTAGCACATGTTCTGTCCCAGACAGTGTTGGGGAGTAACGGAATACATGTACCGGCGTTACATATTTAAAATACAAAATATGAGTAACTTTATTTACCATTTAAAAGGTGGTATTCAGAATACAGTTACTTTGTTGAAATAAAGGGATTACACGGCGGTCTTTTCCTGTTTCATATGTTAGGCTGTCTCCTCTCTATTTTTGGTAATTCCACGCCGGTGGAAACAAAACACGCAATAACAGAGTGCCTGAGTCCAATCTCGGGGCCCATGTCACCTCTACTTGCGGCCCGTATAATGACGTAATGAAATATTTTTTTTAATTATTGCTCAAACAATTATTTAATATGAAGGCAATAGGCAGAGTGTTACAGGCATAGCCCTAAAGAATGTAGCCTCATGGGCAGTGCAGCCCAGTTGTAAGTGAGTTATCAAGACTTAACTGTACACCGTGTTCGTGTTTTCCCTCCGAAACAACAAGTTCTGTTGGAGCAGCTTTTCTTCGCCTCTCTCTGTCTCTCGCTAGCAAAGTCGACCCAGACAACAAAGTAAAGCTAGTTTTTGGTTACGAGCCCGACATGGCACAAGAAGCATTAGCCAGAGGTCCCTTTACTGTGGTTCGGAGCCGCGGACCTGATTTATATACGCGCGGAATAGTTTTCTACACGGGATCGCTGCAAAAAGTGCAGCCTTACCTAATGTCCACCTACTGTTACACATCTATATTAAGATTTCAAGATCTAGTTGGTATTGGTAAAAGTAATAAATCACACAGCAATAGTACATTCATGTAGATGTAAAAAGCTTGATAATATATTAAGTAATCCAAAGTATTCAGAATACACTACTCTCATTGAGTAATGTAACGGAATACATTATAAAATACATTTTGGGGCATGTATTCTGAATTTTGACTTGATGAAAGTAAAAGCTGACAAAGATGTCTCCAGATCTGCAGATGGATATTTCAGACTGCACACACTGACTGTCCTGCAAACGCACATTTCCATCTCCCGTAATGCTTAGAAAGAGGAACGGTTTAAACGTGGAAGGTTTCTAAACAAACAAACAAAAACAATGATCATTGTATTCATCTACCTTTAACCCCATCTTAGCACCTTCTTCTCCTTTATAAGCTGCTGTTTTTTCCCTTTTATGTTCTTTTGTGTTACTGACTTCACCTCCCATCTGTGTCTCTCTACAGTATTCATGGCACCGTGGAAAAAAGGGTTGATTGTCGTGGCCTGTCTGCTGCTGCTGCTGCTGTTAGTTCTGCTCTTGGTGGCGAGCATGCTGAACATCAAATCTAAGAGAGGTAGAGAGACTTACAATCCTCCAGCAACTCAGGCCTCTGTTGTCTATGTATGACAACCAACCGTCCTTCGCCTTTTTCCCCTCTGCTCCCCTCACTTGTCCTCTCTTATTGTAGATAGAAGAGAAGCAGCTGCTGAACTGTCGGTGTGAGTTATCATGAATACTTGCTTCCTCTGAATGTCACAGATATTGCAGATGTTAGTTTTATTCGCTCATGGCTCGGGTCCTGTAGTAGTGTTTGGTGTCTCTAAAGAACTATACTGGTTGTGGTGCATGTTAGTGTGGTTAAAATAACATAAACATCATGTGTTACAAAGTTTAAAGGAGATCTTTTGTTTGTCTGAAGCAAGCTTCTTCAGCTCCTCCTTCTTAAATTCAACCGTCTTCTGATTGGCTGCCCCTTGAAAACAGAAGATTTAAACAGCAGGTGGGTGTGGCTTCTGTGCTCACACCCACAGCATTGAATCTGAAAATTACCTGGACAGAGACTGACCTTACTATTTGAAAATCTGGCTATGTTTCACATGAACATCAATAATGATATTGATGAGGATGATGAGGATAATGAGGAAGAGTGTAATAGATCGCCTTTAATGTCCAAGAATATCCTTATCTCTGAATAGTACCCTACCTACATCGGCTGTAATAAGCCATCATACAAACATCTAATACAGCACGTGCTTTATTATTCTGGTCTATGTTTAAAAGAAATCACAAATACACTAACTGTTAATTAAAAAACACCAATACTATAAACCCTGGTAGAAAATGAATGAAACTACGAGCTTAAACAATCACAGCACATATCCTGCGCTGTGTTTTGGGTTTTTATTTTAGCCAGTTATCCAAAAAGTCAATTTTTTTCAATTACTCTTATTAAATCTGCTTATTCAGGCATGGTTGATTTTTATAAACAAAACGTGTGCAGGCAAGAAGCAGGCTGTAAGCTAGAGAACAAATGACCACAACATGCAGAACCACTTCTATAGTTTTGTTTTTATGTATGTTGCTATGGTGATTAGTGGAATTTGTTTGATTTCTTTTTGAATTCACTGCTGCCTGAGCTAACTTTATTTTCACCATTTCTCAGAAAGCCTTCGAGCCCTAAATCAGATGACCCTTTAACAGTGAATCTAACCCACGACACAGACGTTTATAATGCAGCCACAGGTAGATTGGTTTTACTTTTCTCCTGTGTGTCACTAACTGGCCTCATTAGTCATTATGCTACCATCCAATAATCCTTCCCCTCACTCGCACAATCGTAGCCTGCAGCATGTAACCCACACCCCCCAATGATCCATGTTCTACTATGCATGCATGGCTCCTGCAAAGGAGACCTGGTTACCTTTTGTTTGTGGTACAGTCTGTGTTGCCCTTCTGTTCATGTTCACATGTTTGAGTGTGTTGTCTGTCTTTGCTGTCACTGTTTTTAGTATTTTAGTTGGAAATGTTTGTGTCTAAGCAGAGGCAGGAAATATAGGATTTTGCTGCAGGAAGTAAACAGCCTTAGGTGCATGCTGGGTGATAGTGAAGTCACAGCGCAGGGCACTGATTGTCACACTTGTTGCAAACTGCTCAGCGCGCCCGTTATCATCTTCTTCCAGACGCAGTGTCTTTCTTTGATGGCAAGGAGGGGAGAGTGACCAATGGGACGCGACATAGCGTGGCGTCGGTACCTGCTGACATCAGCAACAGGAGCAGCTACAGTATCCCAGCCACAGTGTAGAGATGCCCCAGCAGTGGGCGGAGGGACATTGATGCAATGTTTACTTACTCTGAAGGAAAAGGAAGTTCACAGAAAGACTTTTCAGGATGAATACGAGCAAAAGTAATCCTGTTAATAATGCTAATTTTTTAGGACATTATAGACAGATATTTTCTCACTACAAAGGAGGCTAAAAAACTACACTCACTGCTCCCTCTCCCCTCCTCCTGCCACCTAAATGGCCTCTGACTTTATACCAAACATTATCGTGTCTGGCTGTTTGTTTCTTTGCTCACTGTGTCTGTCTGCAGTTGCACGACTACAACTCTACTTTGCTCTACTTGTCTCAAATGCATTTTTAAAATCGGGCTGATTTGTAAATACGCTTTATTATACTCACAGGAAACGTGTGTATATACTTTTGGTTGATCCCTTTTCTGACTGGAAGAGAGACTTGTAGAATAAATATAATGGTTTAATTTAGAGGTGTGTTGGTGCCCTTTATTCGTTATACTTCTTTTTTCCTGCTCATCTGAGGATACATTTGTGTAAAAATGTCCAAGAATAATATTTATTATTATCATACATGCATAGTGTTTGGTTATCCTATACCCAAGGCAAAAAAAAAATCAACATTAATATCTGAGAAAGAATGTGTGCAACAGAGACTTCCTTGAAAAACTGAAACAATGGAGTCTGCAAGAGACTTCCTATGTTGGAGCAGAGCACGCTCACGGGGATCGTTGCTGATAAAAACCAGTGTTGGTGAGGAGGGTTGGAGCTTATTTTGTTTCAGCCCAGGCAAGTTTGAATGAGTGCAGTAGGTGGAGGAAATTAATCACACAAGCTTTGGTTTACCAACTGGGAAGTTGTTTTTGCTTTTCAGCCGCTGCTGAATTAACAACCTATTGTTTACGAAGCAGTAAAAGATTTCTGTGTGCTCCAGATGAGAATCTAAAATCTTCTGCTTTTGTTACGGTTTCAATCTCCCCGGTGGGCCGAGCTGAGGGAGTGTGCCGCCAAAAGTTTATCTCATTATCTCTTCTGACCATGTGAAAACATGAAGGGAGATTTGGGGAAATGCATTTATTCTCATTCTTGACAAGACTTAGATGGGGAGGCTGGTAACTCTGTGTGTGAGGCTACCAGCCGCACACCCAACAGCAACAAGGAGATCAAAAAGTAATGAACCACACCTGTGGTTGTGTAATGTAGGCGTTTACTACTAGTTACCTATTAAGGTATGTTTTTTTATTCTTACTGGTGCACATTTTTTGTTACTTTAATTTTGGCGGATGACTAATAACCTGTAATCAATTAAGCAGTCAATCAATCTGCCTGTCTGCTTTACAGTGAAGGTGGACAGAGCTGAAGTCAGCGTGTGGAGTAAACGGAAACCTGAAACAGGTGAGATGAGATACGAACGTCATCACTGTTTAATGCTCTGACATGATTTCATTTAAAATGAGTTAAATTTAGAGAGAAAGTTCCCACCTGACCCCCTCAGAAACAGCTTATTCTTTGTTAAAATAACTTTACCCCTTTTGTCTCACTTTATGACAGCTGTCCATTATGAAGTTTATAAAAAAGACGGATTGTGACACATGGTGTGAAAATGATTTGGTTGCAGCTCTGAACAGAGCTTACATGTGTTTTTCAGCCCTGAACATTTTATGTGGATATCCCACATTCTTCTGAAGCTATGAGGCCTGAAACAATAACACGAATTAAAAAAATAAAAATCCAAATTTAAACCCACACCATTATACTTTGCATGGTTTCTCCAAAGCAGGGGTCTCGAACTCCAGGCCTGTCCTGCAGGTTTTAGATCGTGCCCTGGGTCACCACACCTGGATCAAATAATTAGTTCATTACCAGGCCTCTGGAGAACTTCAAGACATGTTGAGGAGGTAATTTAGCCATTTGAATCAGCTGTTTTGGATCAAGGACACATCTAAACCCTACAGGACATCGGCCCTCGAGGCCTGGAGTTCGAGACCCCTGCTCTAAAGTGCAGAATTTATTCTAGAAAAAAAAAAAAAGAAGAAGGTCACGTGGTCAGATGATCCTTCTACTAAAAATGTACCTCTTAAAGGAATTTAAGCCTTACAAAGTAGGTTTTCCTGGTGTAGTTGGGAGTAGCTGGAATTGTGTAGCCATCCTCCAGATTTATACCACAGCTTTTTTCCAGCCTGGCTTCATAGCTATAGCATTGCAAGATGAAAGTGAAATAGTTCAGTGTGTTAAAGATTTTTTTATTGGTGCAGAAAGCGATGATGAGATCAGCGAGGTGTCCAACGAGCCTAACGTGGAGTACACGGAGGTGGTGCACGCCCGGTCAACAGATCCTGCCAGAGGTCAGCAGTGCACGAACACAGAAGGGAAATAATCCAGTATTTATTTAAAAAAAAGGAAACAACTGTGGGAGAAGACACATTAGGACACAGACTTAGGCATACAATACTTATAGAAACAAGGCCGGTCGTCAGGAATATTAGGAAGCTATTGTGTGCGATGTGAAGTGAAGAGGGAAAAGAGGGGGGAAATAAATACAATAACAAATAGAGAAAATAAGTAAATAATAAATAAATGGCTTAATATATAATAATATGCAGCTTTACACAAAATGTTTTTTAAACCTTTTGTTGGTCTGTCCTTGTTCCTTTCTTCGCAGTTTCCCCAAACCTCCTGAACAAAGTCATTTTCACCACTTTATGCACTTCCTTTATAGTTGATAAGAGCAACCAACGCGTACTAGGAGGGGTCTAATTACCCATAATTAATACATCTCCAGGTTGCTGTAAATGCAGAGATAACTGCTGGGATTTCCACAATCATTGCAGACCTTATAAACAGGAAGGGTTTAACTAAACGTCAGAGTGATTTCTGCTTCTTCTTCTTCCTCGTGGTCTTGTGCTCAAGGTCCCATCGGACCTGAGATGGCAGTTGGAGTGTGACATAACCTGCCTATTTATAGATCACAGAGACAGTATCTGCTAAAGTTTGTCTTTTGATGCTCAGGCAGACTAATGTGTTTCTTTTGACTTTAACAGTTCCACTGAGAAAAGGCACAGACACAGTTTACAGTGAGCTCCAAAACTCTCCAAATGGTGAGTTTGATCTTTGAAGCAGCTCTCGTTATTTATTTTTGTAATTATGATTTTACTTTTTAACTTTAGATTTGTTTATATAACTACACAGGGATTTATTTATTTATTTATTTTTTTACCAAACTTTTCAATTTGCTTCAGCTTTTTGAAACTGTTTTAGCATCTTTCAGCTCATTGTTTTGGTTTCCTAACCAGCTCAGATAAGCTGCTTTTGAAAGTGAATGTGGAAAACTGGAAAAACCTATTTCATTAAAAAAAAAATTATGTTTAATTTGCCCCTATAATTATTTATAATTAAGTAGATGTTTATTCAAATTTGATGGATTTGTTCATTCTCAGATGAAAAGCAGCAGAACCATCTGAATACAGTCGATGTATTCTTAATAAAATGAAAAGGCGTTTTATCCCACTAATATGTGTTTTTCTCTAAATGTTATCAGGCAGTAGGCTAAAATTTGAACAGCAATTAATTTATTTTTTATTTTCAGCGTCTCACCATCCACAGATGAACCTCTCTCACACTGCTTAACTTAATCTGTGAGAAACTATTCAGAAAGTTAGTTTCACAATGGTGCTGCTCAGCAGTCTGATGTCTTCCTTAATAGTTTGTGATATGGAGGGCTAAAACTGCCAACATCAAATAAATAATAGGTACATAAAGAATAATAAGCACATACTAAAAAATGATATGCCAGAATATCCACCGTAAATAATAATTAATGTAAGAGTTAATTAATTTGAGATATTTACAATATTTTAGTTGCCTTTAAAAAATGGAACCATCAAAAAATTTAAAACATTTAAATTAGGCCTGTGCTGTATTATGAATAATATGTTCACTGTTTTATTGTTGCTCTCAGACTCTGACACAAACAATAATTTTACTCTTCAGCCGATATCAGTTGACAGTCTGCTCTTTCTTTGTTCTGCTTGCTTTCGTTGTTAGGGTTTTCCACAAAATTTGGGGAAAAATACAAAAAAGTGTTACAAAAACACAAAAATGTGAATAAATATATGTGGAAATTGTGGGATAAATAAATCCAGACATTCATTAAACATACATACAAATAAAAAACAAAAAATATCAGTATTGTAAAGACCTGCAGTTCTGGTCCTCTGTAGTATGGAAACCTCCCAATGAAACCAGTGTTGTTCTGAGTCTATATAATTAGGCTTTGGTTATCAGCCTATTGATTGTTTAATCATATAAGCTTCTTATCTGGTTGTGCTGCTTCTGAGTGACAAATAATGAGATAATGCAGCTTTAAAACCTGCAGTCTGATTTTATCAGAGACACTTCAGATCTAACCAAATATCATTTGAAGATTAAAAACTTCCATTACTCATAGAAAGACAGCTTACCCCTTCCAGCTACACAACCATGACCATATCCTGTTACTACTGGCAGGGACTTCCTGTTATTAGAACAGCAGCCAGACGCTGCATGTCTCTATCAAGAAGTCCATCGGAGTCCTAATGTTTCCTGTCCAGCACTGATAAAAGACGATGAGAGAAGAATCTTTAAAAGAGAGAATGTGGTAGATATCGATTTGGATGACTGAGACTGAACTTATAGGCTGAAACAAAGGCTTTTGCAGAGGAAGAACGAATGAGTCAGCAAGGTCACCCAGGTCAACATAACTGCCAAATGACTAATGAATGACGCTGAGGTCAGCCAGTGACTGAGCAGTGTACACACCCAACCAATGCACATTTAACCACTGATACTATTTCCTGCAGGTGCTGCTGATCCCCCCGACTATGTGAGTAATTATCTGCACAGTCACACTCGTCTTCAGACGTCTTTGGTGGGATTGTTGGCAAGAGAGCACATGTTTCACTTTTTATTACTGCCTGTGACCTGTTTATACGCCCTTATATTAAGTATACAAATACATGACATCCACCCATCCATTGATTCTCTTCCTCTTATCCTTATCAAGGTTGTGATAGGCTGGAGCCTGTCCCAGTTATCATAGCAAGACAAATACAAGACATGTAACAGTGATCTCGTGGTTTTTTTGGTGTTTTCAAAAGCAGAGTCCACGTTTAATTTGATAACAGGAGTTCCTTCAGTCTTGTACATCACGTCATTTCCAGAAACATCCATTGTGTTTACTGCACTTTATACGCTCAGGAATATAAAAACATAGAAGTTTCTGGCACCTGCTTCCAAGGTGCACAGATGAGATGATGAAGTCTGGAGACTTGTCATGTGTATGAGCTGAGGTGTTTTAGCTTGTCGCCTTCACCAGAATCATCACGAGGCAAAATCATTTTAAATAGATTTGCTATGTCATACATGGATCTGCCACTGAGTCTGGGTGGCCTTTGGGAGCCTTTGGAAGCAGACCTATCAACTTCAAGTGGTGCAAAACTTCAACAGCACGCTTCAGTTGCACTTCTACAATTTACGGAACAAAATGGTGCCACCCAGGTTTTCTATTGGACCCCTTTCCATGGCCTGAAGCCACATGACTGCTGTAGATGCCCAGCCCATCCTTAGATATGGCAGAGGACGTATATGACTTGTTCTTTTCTATTTTTATGACGGCCCTGAAGCACTTCAGTCAAACAATTAAAATACTTCTATAAAAGTGCTGCTGGAGTTTTAACCTCTTCACTTCCTCAGTATCACACACGGATTAACGCATCCGTAATCTTCTTAAGATCGCATCTAAAATTTGATGAGGTATTATGAGTTATAAATGCATTGAATGTATTCACTTCACTTGTTACATTCAAGTGTTAAAAGCCTCAGTATTGCACACTGAGTGTATGAGTTCATCATAATGGCGGGTACAGCTCGTCAGTTGAATCATGCATAAGCACCTGTGGAGTGATGATTAGTACTGGTGCTGTATATTTTTATGCATTAATGAATGATTCATGCTTTTATCTTATTCTGGAAGTGACACAAGATGAGAAGCAGTATAAGTTTATCTTCATTTTATTGCACGCTTGTATTTTTCTGCCAGTGGGTAAAATAGTCACCACAGTTTTATATAGTAACTCATGTAATGTATCCTTCTGCTCTCGGTGACCCTCTGCAGGCCGATAATCCAGAGAGAGGGAAACGGCTGTCAAAGTTTCCAGACGAGAACAAAAGCATTTGGGCCGGGGCTTCCTTCCCTATCAGGCAGTCAGATCAGGCACTGCGGTCCAGTCAAATTACCTTCAATCCCATCTCAGCCAACATACTGTCTCCCACTGAGCTCTAAACATACCACTGATGGCCGCGCTATTTGTCCTTAAATGGTGCTCAAGGCGGTTAAACTGGGGAATTTGAAGAATAAACTGAGGATGTGACATCACTGTCTAAAAGTGGCTAATTTCTCATTGTTGTGTGTTCTGGATAGCAGATTTGGTTTGCTCAGGTCAGAATATTTGGTAGACAATTTGCAGTTTTTGCTTTTGGGATCTGTTATGATGCATAAAATCCACAGAAACATAAAATCAGATTTGAAAGTATCATATCTTATTTGCAGCCACGATCAAATACTGCTTTGTGTTGTGTATTTAATAATCAGAATCTTTATTGTCTTTGCTTGTGTGTCTGCAGGGTTCGGTAGAATACGCTGAGCTCAACCGTGAACAATTTGAGATTAGTCAGTACGATCCACAGGTCCACAGCTACCAGGACCTCCCTGAGCCGGTGGACTAATAAGATCACAGCTGTCTCTCCAGTCTTCTCGTACTGCTGTGCTGTTTTTGTTGAGCTTTTTTTTTATTTTTTTTAATGAGCATGCATGAGTATGACATTTGTTATCAGAAATATGTCTCTCTGTCACATACAAAGATACCAATGCGAAGTAAAGGGAGTTCAGGTAAAATGAGGTTAACTCTAAAAGAAAAAGAAACACACAAATGTTCAAAAAAATGCATCGCAGTTATGTGTACAGATGCTACTTTTTTTGTTGTTCCCTCCTTTTTCTTATTTTACTTTTTCATTTTCAAAAATGAGAAAGTGGAATTTAAAACCAAAGATTTGAGTTGTTCATATTAAAAAACAAACAAACCCACATTACAGTTTTGGCACTGTGTAACAACTGTCATTATGGCACTGCACCGCTAGGGGGTGTCTTTACCCTATTGTGGTAGTA
The DNA here is from genome assembly GCF_900408965.1 of Simochromis diagramma. Lineage (NCBI taxonomy): Eukaryota > Metazoa > Chordata > Actinopteri > Cichliformes > Cichlidae > Simochromis > Simochromis diagramma. The sequence continues at coordinate 1,060,227 of NW_024386885.1, forward strand.
GGGGAGACCCTTACACTGGACTGTCTGCAGCCAGTGCAGAAGAGCATGCTGCTCTCTTCTCACCTGATATCAGAAAGACCTTGTAACGGGCGGGTGCAGACATCTACCTGACCCCGGGACATGTATGGCCGGATTGTCTAGAGCCGTGGAGAACTTTCCGCTATCGACTTCTTACTGTTAATGCCAAATAAAAGCCCGGTGTCCTACCTGCCTGACTGGACTTCCATGCTACACTCCCACTGGGCCTGCTAGCTGCTCCTCCCTCACCACACATGTTACTCTTACATGTACAGTTTCAGTTCTTAAAAATTCATGCATGCATAATCATTACAAGCAATGTATATATCCTTTTACATTTTTCCTGTTTTTTCACTTGATCATTTTTAATTTCATGTTGATTTGTAATTTCCCACCATCAAAAAAATATAGATTTTCAAAACAGCATCCTCCATATTCTTTATTTTAAAGGTATGTTTTATATAAATACCCCGACCTTCTTACCTATCTTGAAATCTCGGCATTTAGCCGTGGTTCAGGAGGTAGAGCGGGTCGCCTTCTAATGAACTTGTCTGTGGTTTGATCTCTGGTTTCTTTTGCATGTCAGAGCATCCTCGGGCATGACCCCTAGTTCGCCCTGATACATCGACTGAAGCGTGTGTGAATGTTAGGTTAGGGGAGGAAATGGTTGTATGAACACGGTGGATAAATGTCACCTTCAGGGGCATCAACATTTCACTGGCGCCGAATGTAACGATGATGTTTAAGAATGATATTAATATAATATTAATAATAACAGATATAATGTGTTAAATAAAAGTTTAATTGATCTTTTATACAGCTTTGTACACTTGTGGATTCAGACTCCACCTTCCTGTACAGTATTTTTATTGTTTATCTCATTTGCCAAAATGAGTAAAGCCCCTGCTGCCAGCTACTACAGTTGTGACTTTACATTATGAGACAAACAAATGGGTGTCAAATATGTGAAAAAGCCCAGTTAAAGGGTCCTGGTCCAACATGTTTAGCTTCAGTGTGTTTGGCATTTATTCTCTGAAGCTCTACTAGAGTAAAAAAATACCCATTTTTATTATGATTCAAATAAAATATTCACAAAGTGGTGCAATCTCCTCATTTTAAGTGTGTTGTATGAAATCAAGCCTAACAGCTCTAATCATTGTTTTCTCAAATAAGTAATTTCCACTAGAGTTTGCCATTGCACCAGTGGGGTGAGTCTTTCTTTTCTTTACAGTTTGTTGGTACTTGGTTCCACCTTGTGGCAGTGAGTTACAGTGAAAACCAGAAGCATGACTGTAGTTCGATCTGTGGGGGCAGAGGTGGTCCTAGCCCCTTTGGTGCCCTGGGCGAACACTCCCTCTGGTGCCACACACACACACACACACACATTAAGGGTTGTAGATGAACATATTTTATAATGAAAACTGTTGTAGGAACTATACTGAATTTAACCAGATAAACATTATATATACAGTATCTCACAAAAGTGAGAACACCCCTCACATTTTTTTAAAATATTTTGTTACATCTTTTCATGGGACAATTGAAGATATGACACTTTGATACAATGTAAAGTAGTCAGTGTACAGCTTCATTGTAAATTTGCGGTCCCCTCTAAATAACTCAACACACAGCCATTATTGCCTAAATCGCTGGCAACAAAAGTGAGTACACTCCTAAGTGTAAATGTCTATAAAGTTCGCTGACACGTAATGAGTCACCATGTTAGTTTCTTACTGACAGCTCCAGAACTAAGTACAAACAGCACTAAACATTTGACTCAAAGATAGAGGAATGCGAGGAACAAAAAAGTGCACTAGTTTATTTGTAGTTTCAGCATTTCACAGATTTAACAAAGAAGGTCAACAAACAACTCAGGTACGGGTAGAGGAAGGCAGCACTTGGGTTTGGAGCAGATGTCTTGGCAGATGAGAACATTCATCATCCAAATGACTTCTAGGTTAACAGAAAATGCTAATCAAAGTGAATTCAATGAATCAAACAGTGCAGAATGAGACGATGTGTAAAGTTAAAAATGCACCTTGGCACACCCTGATCATAGACCACCAAGCATGAACTAGACATGCAGAAAATGGTGATCCTGACCTCTGATGGTGCCTCAGTAATGCGAGGAAAGCACAACGGATTTGCAGCTTTATTAAAGCGGCAAATACCACAACTAACTGAACAACACTGTGTGGTCCATAGAGAGGACTTTGATGATGCGTGGAAAGATGTACCTTTGATGCGTGATGTGGAACAGTTCATTCCACTTTCTCTAGATCCACAGTAAAGAGGAGAAAATCAGAAGACCTAGCAAAGATTCTTGATGAGGATACACTGTCAAAGTCATTCAGGCCTCTGTACAAAGTGCGATGGCTGTCTACTGCAAGACAGAATCCAGTGATAAAAGAGATCCAGTGGCAAGTTACTGTTACAAAAAGGTAACCATTCAAACGTCAAGGTTACTCTCACCGCTCTCTGAGATGTTTTGCGTGAGCTGGCAGACCTGTCTTTCTTTTCAAAAATGCAACCTGACTGTGATGGAAGAGCTCTGCTTTGCAAGAGCAAAGATTGTGAAGTTGCGTTCCCAATACTCAACAGAGGTAAAGGGTGTTAAGTGGAGTGACCGTGTCAGAGAGGCAATGAGGGCCTCATCAGCTGGTGGCAGAAATACCGGTGAGATTACTCGTTTTATTCGTAACCTCTACGATCACTTGGGTGCTCGTTTTTCAGAGGATAAATTAAAGGAGTGGTTTGCATTTGACATTGAGCTCAGACATCAGCTCTGAGTATGGAGCAGCAGACATTGCCACACTGGCAAAGAAGTATGAGTCAATTCTCCACCACCCACATTTTGTGGAGGTCAGTGACAGTGAATATGCTGAATTCAAGTACATAATGAGGCAAAAACTTAAACTCAGGTCAATCAGCACATTCTCAGATATGGTGGCTGCAACACTAAAATGTAAAGAGCTAAAACACATCTCACAGCTTGTAGATTTGTGCTACATTTCAAGCATCCAGTGCAGATTGCGAAAGAGGCTTTAGTTTAATGCATAGGTGTCAAACTCTGGCCCGCGGGCCAAATTTGGCCCGCAGCCTACTTACATTTGGCCTGCGAAGCCATACCAAATTACTATCAGAGCTGGCCTACTGGTATTATACAGCTAATATATATATTGTTTAGTATTAAGCTTTGCTTGTTCCATATTCAGTTTTTCAGCAAAACGTGTTTGAGTCCATAAGAAAAGATTCATTCTTATATCTGGAGGAATAAATATATTTCAATAAATATTAACGTTAGCCCGCGACTTTGTTCCAGTTTTGAATTTTGGCCCACTGTGTATTTGAGTTTGACACCCCTGGTTTAATGAATCGTATGAAAACAGATTCCAGGAATCGTCTTGAAGTGGACCATTTGCACCTGCTGATGCGCATAAAGTCAAACCTGCAAGCAGATGAGGCCATCAACTTGGATGACGCATACAACCACGTGAGAAGGGCAGACGGGAAAATTAAGGTGAAAAAACTGTGTAATTATATATTCTGCAGAGTTAATTGAATTTTCACAGTATCACATGCTTGTGCAACAGTACACATGTCACTGTGTAAAATGTGAAAGTTTTAATGTGAACAAAATTTTATCTCTAAAAAGGTGCACATGTCTCAATTCCTCCAGAACAGGAACAACAAAGTGCAGCCACTGGAGAAGTGAGAAGGACACACAGGAAAAATAAGGTGAAATTTAAGTTCTCAGTTGGATTTGTGCTCATCTAGTGTCATTTATTTATAAATTTCATTTATGGATATTGATCATTAAATACTGTCGCTACTTTATGAGTAGTAGAAATGCAAATAATCATGTCATTACTTACTGTATTTTGCAGACAAAGAGTTACAGGACTCTCTCCCAGACCACAGCATGAGCTCATACTCATAATACAAGTCAGAGCTTTACATTAAAAATGTTAAGTGTGTTTTCAAAATTGGAGTTTATAGTTGGTTCGGTTGGCAGTTCATGTTTTGCCTCAGCTAAAATGACATATTTATACTTCCAATAGCATTAACATACTACAGGTCATGAAGAAGACCTCTGTCATTTTCATTGTCAGTGGGCTAAAGAACTTAATTAAAACATTCTAACAGAAATGTAAATGCTGTACTTTGATTCTTTTGATAAACTATGTAACTTGGATGGATGCGATGCTGGCGTGACCACAGTGCACACGTGTGATGTTGCTCACAGTGGTCCTGTCACAGTGCGGGGAAAGTAGGACCCAAATGCAGGACTTTCTGAATGGAGATGGTGCGTTTATTTACAATGAAAAGAAACTATAAAACAGTGCCAACAATCCACAGCGTCTGTGTTCTCTGAGCGCTCGTTCTTAATCCCCGTGCCATGATCTGTGGTAAGTGTTTAGTCCTCCTCGGTGCCTTTGTACAACAGTGTGCTGCTCCCGCCACACGTTTCCACAATCCACCTGGAAACGAGAGAGTCCACAGTGAGTACCGTCCCACCCACCGGCCGACAAAAACACTTTAACCATTCCAACAGGAGAAGTTCAGCGACCACAGTAACTAGAGCAGGAGCACTGACTATGTTCCTAGTTTAACAATCCCGCGCTGGCTGCCTCTCCGATCCTCTCTTGAGTAGTGTTTCCTTGACGATCGGCAACAGGTGGCTGATTGCACCAGGTGTGTCTGGCTCAAAGGCTGAAGACTCTCCAGGCCTGGTATGGCAGCAAAACTCACACACCGCAACACACACACACAAACACAGAGACAGGGAAACAAGGGACCAGGAGCAGATCACACCAACAACAACAATAAACAATCCACATAGTCAGATAGAAATTATAATATTCATTAAACCCAAGAACAATGCATGAGCCCTGACCCAGGCCCATCAGGTCCATCGACTGCTCAGGGAGTTTGTGTGTTTGCTCAGACACATGAAAAGTTAGAGGGAACATTGTCTGCAGGAAGAGGTGTATTAGACATTCTTATTATCAGAACTGCTGTCTGAGCTCTGTCATACCATCATCTTGATCACAGCTTTGGCACGCGTCCCTGGAGTTTGGAAGATCCTGAGGTATTCCTCTCTGACACCCTTCAGTGGCAGTTACATAAAGTACATTATATCTTATTGGCATAAATATTGTTCATAATGGGTTGATTTTTATTTTCAAATTAAGAAAAATTGTTGAAAAATGTCCAATTCTGTAAATGATTAAAGGTTGCCACCCTTAGCCATCTTGCTGTCTTCTTTTCCAAAACTCATTGCAAAACTTTAAGGTTGTTTAGACACTAATTAAACCGTGTTTTAGTTAACACATAAATGTGAACCTTCATGATATTAAATTTCATTTACTTTAATAAAACCAGTGTCTGGCATGAAGTTCAGTTTGTGTTTGTCTCCATCTAGTGTTTAGTTAAATCATTACAAAACTGTTTGACTAAACCATGTTGTCTTTTACTATTAAAAAAGCTTTTTAAAGCAATTCTCGACCCAAAAATTCTGTCTGTAGTCTCAAAACATATTTAGCCTTATATGTTTGTATGTTCCCTAGTTCCTCCAAGACAAGTGACCCAATCTAGATGAAACTTTAACTAAACAATGCCTAGGCCACTGTGAGTGCCAACATTTATAAGTTATACGCAAATATTTTTATATAAATTCCTCAATCATGTACTATTGACAGTTCAGCTGAGCACCAAAGACAATGTCATAGTATAGGATGGAATGTCAGATCACAATGGTGTCTCACAATGTATCATAATAGCATTGTAACTATGTATGTGTGTTTATGTTTCTATATAAAAGAAAATGGGGTAGTCCAAGACTTTTGCACAATACTGCTATAACTGTTAGATTATTATTTACTTTTTAAATTAACAACAAACAGAATAATTGTGAAATGGTGAAAAAACGTCTACAAGCATGTTTGTGATGCTGAGCAAACTGAATCTCCACTGAAATCAGAGCCTATTCTCACAGTAATTAAAACATGCAGCAGCCTAAAAGCTTTAAAAATAGTAAGAGAGGAAAAAAACAGATCCAAGTTATTTTTCAGTTGTTGTTGTCTTTTATTTTCCAATTGTTTTTTGTAATAAATTTGGAATTTCCAATAGGAGAACCTGGAGGAAAGCCAGGAACATAGGATGAACCCCAGAGAGTGGCTGAGGGAGCAAAATACTCCTAAACCTTCCTCTGATGATCACCCACAGAACCACTATGGTGCTTAGAATTCAGTACGATGTTATAGAGATATAGCACCATAGGCAAAGACCCTACAAAAAACCCCTCCAACAATCAGATGATCCCCTATGAACAAGCACGTGGCGACAGCGGGAAGGAAAAACTCCCTTTTAACAGGAAGAAACCATCGGCAGAACCAGGTTCAGGAAGGGGCGGGGCCATCTGCCGCGACCGGTTGGGGGTGATGGAAAAGAGAACCATCTTTCCAAAAAGCTGGTACATTCATTCAGATCACAAAAGTATTCTGGACACTAGTTTAAACAAGCTGAGCTAATTTAGGATGGACACAGTCAGACATTAACAACTGGCCAGTGACAGACACATGCTGAGTGTACTCTTGTCTTACCTTGTGTTTTGAAGAAAGCAAATTAGCATTTTTTTTAATTATCCAATGTATTACTTTTAACATTACAGCTTATGTGTCCAATAATCATTATCTGTGCACTATTTTTAAATAGTTGCACATGTCCCAACTTTTGAAAAGATGATTGTTTGTAGGTCTTTTTAAAATTCCAGATCTCCTTTGTTAACTTAACTTTCTAAGAGGTATTTTAACAAGCCCTACATTGCATTTATTCTGATCTTGAGAAATGAGCCTCAGATCAGTTTTCAAGATAAAAATGACAGAACAGGGTTTGTCCAGACGGGTGGGTTTGTCACTGTATAGTCAAGTCTGTGAATGTCACTGTCCAGGGCTCTATTGAGCGTGTTGAAAAGACGAGAAAACCAGCCAGTACTCTTCTTCAGAGTACTGGCTGGTGATGTGCTTGAAGGCAGGGGTATTTTTTGTTCATTACTTTCTTCACTGGGGGACTCTGGTGTTGGAATCTCACGCACTGGAGAAAGTTTACCATCCTTGACAACTCTCCATATCATCCCAGAATTCTTTGACCTTACTAAAGATTTCTGGAGCTGTGACACTAAAACCTCTGAAACAGCAATCTCAAATGCTTCGTCACCAGATTCCATGGCAGCCTGCAACAAGTATTTGGATCCAAACTCCTTGCACAGCTTTTTATAGGCAAGGCAAGGCAAGGCAAGTTTATTTGTATAGCACAATTCAACAACAAGGTGATTCAAAGTGCTTTACAGAGACATTAGAAACAAGAACAAATAAAAAGCATGATTTAAAATTGATTAAAACAAGCAAATAAACTAACTAACTAATTAACAAACAAACAAACAAACAACAGTATATAAAATCAAAACAGATAAAATCAGAACAGTAGATAAAATCAGTAGTTAAATGTAAGTTTTGAAATTTAAGCTTAAAGTGTGGATTTGGTGCTTTATTCAAATGCAGCTGAGAACAGGTGAGTCTTCAACCTGGATTTAAATAAACTGAGTGTTTCAGCTGATCTGAGGCTTTCTGGGAGTTTGTTCCAGATATAAGGAGCATAAAAGCTGAATGCAGCTTCTCCGTGTCTGGTTCTGACTCTGGGAACTGATAAAAGACCGGATCCAGATGACCTGAGGGATCTGGATGGTTCATACTGGGTCAGGAGGTCATTGATGTATTTTGGTCCTAAACCATTCAGAGCTTTATAGGCCAGCATCAGAACTTTAAAGTCTATCCTCTGACGGACAGGCAGCCAGTGTAAAGACCTCAGAGCTGGACTGATGTGGTCCACTTTTTTGGTCTTAGTGAGGACTCGAGCAGCAGAGTTCTGAATGAGCTGTAGTTGTCTGACTGATTTTTTAGGTAGACCTGTAAAGATGCTGTTACAGTAATCAAGCCTACTAAAGATGAATGCATGGACTAGTTTTTCCAGGTCCTGTTGAGACATCAGATCTTTTATCCTTGATATATTCTTGAGGTGATAGTAAGCTGACTTTGTTATTGTCTTAATGTGTTTTTCTAAGTTTAGGTCTGCATCCGTCACTACACCCAAATTTCTCGCCTGGTTTGTGGTTTTTAGATGTATAGATTGAAGTTCTCTGGTGACCTGTAATCGTTTTTCTTTGGCGCCAAAGACTATTACCTCAGTTTTGTTTTTGTTTAGCTGGAGAAAATTGTGGCACAACCAGTCATTGATTTCCTCAATGCATTTACCAAGAGCCTGTACAGGGCCTCGGTCTCCTGGTGACATTGTGATATATATTTGTGTGTCATCTGCATAGCTGTGATAGTTTATTTTGTTGTTGTTTATAATCTGTGCCAGTGGGAGCATGTAGATGTTAAACAGAAGGGGTCCCAAGATGGAACCTTGGGGAACTCCACATGTGATACTTGTCTGCTCAGATGTGAAGTTACCTATTGATACAAAGTATTTCCTGTTTTCTAAGTATGTTTTGAACCAGTTTAGTACAGTTCCTGAAAGACCTGTCCAGTTCTCCAGTCGTTTGAGTAATATGTTGTGGTCAACTGTATCAAATGCTGCACTGAGATCCAGTAAAACTAGGACTGACATTTTTCCACTGTCTGTATTCAGACATATGTCATTAAACACTTTGGTCAGAGCGGTTTCAGTGCTGTGGTTCTGTCTAAAACCTGACTGGAAGGCATCGTAGCAATTATTCTGTTTTAAGAAGTAACTGAGCTGTTGAGAAACTGCTTTTTCAATGATCTTACTTAAAAACGGGAGATTTGAGATCGGCCTGTAGTTGTTCATTTGTGTCTTGTCAAGATTGTCCTTTTTCAGTATAGGTTTGATTACAGCAGTTTTTAGTGATTCTGGAAACACACCTGATAATAAAGAAAAGTTGACGATCTGTAACAGGTCTGACTCCAAAGTCTTTGAGACCTTTTTGAAAAAACTTGTTGGCAGGACATCTAAACAGCAGGAGGAGGAGTTCAGTTGACCTAAGATGTCCTCCAGGTCTTTGCTGTTAATCGGGTGAAACTGTTTCATGGTGTTTAAACAGTTTTTTGGTGGACACAGTACATATCCTGGATCTGCTGTTGATGTACCAATTGCTTGTCTAATTTTTTGGATTTTTTCAGTGAAGAATTTGGCAAAGTCATTGCAGGCCATGGTCGAATGAAGTTCAGCTGCCACTGACACAGGAGGGTTTGTTAGCCTGTCAACTGTAGAAAATAAGACCCGAGCATTATGGCTGTTTTTAGTGATGATGTCAGAGAAGTAGGACCTCCTTGCATTCCTCAGTTGTAAATTATAATTGTGAAGTTTCTCTTTATAAATGCCATAATGAACCTGGAGGTTTGTTTTTCTCCATCTGCGCTCAGCTTTCCTACACTCTCTTTTTTCATTTTTCACCAGTGTGGAGTTCTCCATGGAGACTTTTTCCTTCCAGAGATAACCTTCATCTTAATGGGAGCAATAGTGTCCATTACATTTAACATGTTAGCATTGAAGCTATTGACGAGCTCATTGACTGACCCTCTGGGCAGGTCAGGTGTTAATGGGAAGACCTGGTTAGAAATTGCACTACTGTGTTCAGTTATACACCGTTTTGTGATCACTGTTGTTGATATATTTGTGTGGGCTGAGATTTTACTTTCAAAGAAAACACAGTAATGATCAGACAGGCCCACATCAGACACAGTAACCTTTGAAATGCTCAGGCCTTTGGAGATCAGTAGGTCAAGAGTGTGTCCTCTATTATGTGTGGCCTCTGTTACATGCTGAGTCGGCCCAAAGTTGCCCAGAGTGTTACTCAGGTCTTTAGTCCCTTTGTCCTGAGGGTTGTCCACATGAATGTTAAAATCCCCAGCAATAATTACACAGTCAAAATCAACACAGATCACAGACAGCAGTTCACTGAGGTCATTAAAAAAGTCTGTGCAGTATTTGGGAGGCCTGTAAACATTAAGAAACACAACTTTGGATGGGGCCTTCAGCTGTAAAGCCACATATTCAAAAGACTGAAAACTTCCAGGAGATAGCTGCTTACATTGAAATGATTCATTAAATAAGACAGCAACCCCTCCTCCTCTCCTGCTCGCCCTGACCTCACTGATAAAACTGTAGTTAGGAGGGGTCGTCTCGATGAGAGCAGCTCCACTGTTACTTTGGTCCAACCAAGTTTCAGTTAAAAACATAAAATCAAGGCTGTGCTCAGTGATTAAATCATTAATTAAAAATGTTTTCCCAGCTAGAGATCTAATGTTTAATAAAGCCAACTTAAGTGTTTTAGAGGTATTACTTGTCCCCTCGTGTTTGGGAGCAGTCTGTGGCATATAGATGGGGATGTGCAGGTTTTCAGCACTTGGTGGGGGAATGCAATCCAGTTCTTTTTCAGCCCTCATTGTTACACCACCCAGTAATTGAATCAGGTCCACGTTTAGTATGGATGTTCTGGTTTTTGATGCAATATGGTCGACTAACTTAGCAAGAAGCACAGTAAGAAAGGTCATGTTGACTGGACAGTCAGGAGACTCCAGACTTGGTGAAGAATTCTCCTGGTAGGTTAAAATCAATGCTGAAGGGACAAATGTTTCTGAATACTTAGGGAGCTCTGGAGTTGGAGTAGGACTCAGATTATCCGTGCACAATGAATTCTCTAAGGAACAGTCACTTATTTGTGGGATTTCTGCATCTTCCTCCTCCTCCACATCTAGACAGCAGGTCTGCTTACAGTTAGAGTCTGAGCATGTCATGCTGTCAGATGCCTTGTCTGTGATTTGTCTGCTGACATTCAAGATGCATTCAAAAATCTCAGTCACATTATACACCATTTGTATAATGCTCATACCTGTCACTGAGTCATGAGTTTGTGGGGTAGGAGCTGGCCCTGTGATACGAGCCAGCGACGTGTTGACTCTTTTAGTAATTTCTGCTGAAAACAGCTTTACTAATATATCCGAGTTGTGGGACTTACCTTGTGCCGTGGACAGGGCTTCACCAAAACAGTGATGAAGGGTGTTTCTGAAGCTGGCTTGAATATTATTTTCTGTTACTCTGCAGCAGCTGCACCCATCCTGCAAACTTACCTTATCTCCACATGCATGATTGTGCCCCTTGGCAAGAACCTGAGGTTCTACAACCTCCAGGACCAAGGCGCTAATTTCTTCTATAATCGCATGGCACATGTTGGACAACAGAATGACAACTTTTGATCCAGGGTCACCATCGGCTAAAGACGCCCACTGACTAAAAGATTTAAAAAAAGATAAATAGTTGAGAAAACAAACATTTAACCAGAGTATATGTGTGTATTAGTGATCATTTTTGCTGCTTGTAAGCTTGATGGCTTTAAATGTGTGACTTACTCCTCTGAAACATCTTTCACATAGGGGGTGATGATTTGTCCAAGATTTTCCAGGGTCAGAAGAGGCAATTTCAAATGCCTGCAATCCAATTCCAACATCTAGAAAGAAAAGGCAGTCAGGTTTTTAGGAATCTTTGACACAATAACAAAATGTTCTGCAATGGGATTTTAAAATCGTCACTGTTAAATGCTTTGCACTACAGTTCACTAATGAAATCCAACAACTGATGAGACAAAAATATATGTGTGATATGTCACACTAACAATATACAGTATATTAACAATTTGACTTCACATATTATTTTATATAGCAATGTACTGAAGCTTATTTGATCAGGAATAAAAGTGATTTATCCAGAAATGATATTATTTATTTATTTATTTTTATTACCTTATCCGTTTGGAGCAATGAAATGATTTCCACAGATTTCCTTCTGTTCACTTCATTAAATCCTGTCATGTCTTTACCGTTTAGCACAATTGCAAACTGCACGTTTTTCTAATTATTTCCAAGTATTTGTTTGTCCGCTGAAGCTTCTTCACGCCGAAAGTCTGTCTACAGTTTGAATTCTCGGGTTCTCGATACGTCACAAAGCTGACGTTGGATAAATGCGCGCGAACGTGCACGTGCTGCGCACACTCATCGAACCTGTGGGGCAGGTTCAGTTTTCTGTTACGTTGGCGGAGGGATATTAAGACAATACAGAGTTTGCTTCATTCAGTCATTTGATATGAGAAGCAGCGGTTTCCTCAACTTCGAGCCAAAAACACACTTTTACACTTTTTCATGGCATCTAAAACCATTTAGTCCACATCTACTGTAGGGATGTGGTGCCATTTTTTTTACCAATCATTTAAGTTTTTATTGACAATATAGTATGTTCAGGTGAAAATTTTAATTATTACTGAATAAATAAAAATGTATAATTATTAGAGAAAAAATATTCACAGGATTCCAGCAGGCCTTTCATTAAATACAGCAACTTTAATAACTGTTGATATTTATTTATATTTCTTTTCTCCTCTGTCAAGCTTTCCAAACTAAATTAAGTAGTGTCTTCCTCTAAATCATCAGCCATCAGCATGCCAAGTTCCTACAACAATGGTGAATTTGATCAGTTGATCTCTGCACACTACTACATTTCTCTTACTTTGAAGGTCAGTTAGTTGTTTCAGCTAACTGCAGACCAAATTCTTGTATTTTTAAAAAATTCTTCAGAAAGTAGATAGTAGTAAAATAATTAACTGATCTGTCATGGTCGGAAGTCTGGTGACTCCATGTTTGTGTTTTTTTATTCTTAATATTCAGGTTCTGGTTTTCTTTAATGATTCCCTCGTTAATCCCTTGTGTATTTAAGTCCTGTGTTTTCCTCTGCCCTTTGTTGCTTTGTATACCTTCATTGCTGTGTGTCTCCTCCGTGCTCATGACAATTCCTAGTTCTGTTGTCCTGGTTAGTTTCCTAGCTTTCAAGTTTTTAGTTTCTTGTTTCTAGTTCCTGCTTAGTTTTTGTATTTGATGTCTGAGTTTTCTCCAGCAAATAAAGTTGCCCTTTTGAGTTCAACCTTTTGTTTGAGTCCGATGTTCGGGTCCTCATCCTGCCTGCCACACAGCCTCACTTGACATAATTGATAATTGCAGAGGAAAGGTTTATTTGAAGAGTTTTAGTCAGGGTTTAGAATTCATCATGACACTGAAACCCCACTGAAGGTTATGCATAATTGTTTTATAGTCTAACCAATATTATTTAATAAAATCAAAGAAATGTGCTCTGCTAGTTTAAATCATTGATAGAATTAATTTCACAGGGTTCCATGTTGAGACCAGAGCTATCTTCATGCTTGTGTGGGGCAATATTATTTGAAAACACTGCATACATTTTCATTGCAGTGCATATGATACCAAGTTTTATTTATTAATAAAGTGTAAGGGGTTTGCTCGTATCACTAAAATTAGAAACATGCTGTCTCAGAGTGAGGGTGAAAAATTAGTTCATCAATTAATTTTTGGGCCTTTTTGGCCTTTATTACTACAAGCCAACTGTGAGAAGACACCCAACAAATGGCCCGGGGCAATTTCAAACCAGGGCCTTTGCAAGTGACTCACGAGGTGTAAACTTTGCACACTTACAGTAAGTGACTTTAAATACTGTCCCACACTGCAGCACAGGGCACCAAGTGGTTGGAGAGCTTTAAGGGCCGGGGTAGTTCATGGACAGGGATTAGTAAACAAAACAGAAACGTGACTTTGTCACGGTTTGGGGCTGCTGTATATGTATTTTTAGTTGTAGTTTTTTTTCTTCTTCTTCTTCTTCTTCTTTTCCCACTGAAGGTGGCTAAAGGTGGGTCTTGTGCAAGCCCCACCCACTGGTGGTGTCTCCTTAGTTCCCATTTGTCACCTGTCACCTGCTTTCCATCTGGTAATCTTTTTTAAACACCATCTGAAGTCACAAGTCCCCACCAGATTGTTGTTGGTCAGTGTGGTAACCAGGCCAGCTTAAGCTCCCTGTGTTTTAATTTTTTTGCCTTCTGCTAGTATGTAATCTGTTTTGAAAGCCAAGTTCACCTTTTGAGACACTTATCTTCCATGAGAACCAATGAAAACAGTGCCGAGGTGCTTTAAACCTGCATTGTATCTGAAGATTGTGGGAAAACTGCAACAATTTTTCAGTCTTCTGTTGTCCATTTCTGGTGGGCTGCAGGGGCAGTCTTAGCCCATTTGGTGCCCTGGGCAAACGCTCCCTCTGGTCATTCTTCGTACATTGAGAATAGGAGACTAATCAACAATACATCTCTTCAAATTAATGGCTAATTAATATTGTTCTGAACACAGTCCAAAAGATTCAATAAGCCACATCAATGTCTGCCGTCTGTTTGCTATCATAGCCAAATGGCTATCAAACATAAACAGAGGTTTTCACTATCCCTACTAATAATTAATGTTATCTTGTTTCAGGATACATGTTATACATAATACCTGCCATTATCCAACGACACATCTGCTTACCTCTATCTTTTGGTCGTTTCTCCTCCTCTTCTCTTTTTTCTTCTAAACTGATGACTTTGACATTTTCTTGTCCATCAGTGTTAATTTTGCACTCCAGTATCAACACCCATCCGCTAACTCGAGAATTACCACGACCCAAGAAAAAATAATTAACATAATGGGCTTGGATTGACAACATTATGAATGAAATGTGCACTATTTGGAAGTTGCCCGCTCCCCTTCCCTTTCGACAGGTTGTGTGTGAGACTTCAGCGCAGCAGCAGCAGCAAGTAGGCGCACCGAGGGCCCTCACGCTCACTTTTCATGTATATGTGTGTGATAGAATTTAGAAAACACATCGGTGCAAATAATTCGTCTATATCATGATGTCTCGTTTTTTTGTGTTTGTTGTTTTTTTTTAATTTTGTTTTATTTTGCAAGCTGGTTATTAGATGCAGCTCCAGCCCCTCCCCTCTCCTCCCTCTGCGTTACATATAAACTAGTATAGTTTATGGTTTCATATAATATTATAGTTTATGTTTTTCAGCTCAATCTCGTGTACCGGTGTAATGCAGTTTAACGCAAAGAGCAGTTGCAATAGTTTGAATCTAAGATATCAAATTATGAAAAATATTATGATGTTCCAGATTCTCTCTCAGACGCATTTATAAAAATATGCACTTTTATACCAGGATGTAATTATTGAAAAAGTGAAAAACAAGTGTATTGGTAAATCAGCATAAGGATGATGTGGCACTAAAAAAGGAAGTCCGTGTGATCTTTTTTATGCAAGGTCACCAAGCAAAAGTAGAAGTGCTCTGCAGATAAAGGGCCTGTGTGTATATCACAAGCATCACTTTGTAGCTTGCATGACTCTGCATATGTATAATACAGTTTGTTTGTTTGTTTTAATCTTTGTTGTAGAAAATGAAAAACTTCATGTGAAGTTCAGAACAATTGTATCAAATCTGGCGCTTTGCACATTTGAATCCGGACACGCACGCAGTAGTCTAGACTCTAAGAATGTTTTAAATCATCTCGTTTTGATTTTACACCAGGATGCATTTTGTTATGTTACTGGTAGCACTGATATTCAGGCTTGTGACGCACGTTGCTGGCTTTCTGGATAGCCTCATTTTACATACATAGGGTATGTTGCTTGCCCAAGTGTTATGATGGCTGGATAATTATTTTGTGACTGGTTTTTATGAGACCTGTGACAACGTTGCCCAGGGTGTTTTTATCTTTTGGATTAAATTAGAAAACACATTCTCTCAATATAAATAATTTAATAAAAAGATAATAAAAAGATTTAAGATCTGTACCAGCCAGACCTTATAATAGTTTAAAGTACTGAGGCATACATTTAATTTAAATTGAAAAACATCATTTGAAATGAATCTGGGAAAAACAAAAAACGCTGACATCTTTATACACTTCAACTGTTCCACTGAGGACTTCAACCAAAAATATGCTATTATCTGTTTCTCATTAATAACACAGAACTGATTCTTTCTGTATTTGTGGGAAAATGATCTTAAACCAATCAGCTTCCACATTAAAACTACAGACTTAACATTGTTTTCCAGGAAAAATGTGGATCTGATGTTTCTGGTGGTTATGCACTGCCAGCAGATTCTTTATGGAGCTTCAGCGCATCGAGATATTTCCTATTTATGCATTATCAGACTGGGAGCTGGGATGTTTGGTGGTCAGGTCATTCTGTCAGCGTGACTCTTTGGGTTTAAATTGTAAGAAATAAATGTGTAAAATTACAGAAAACATTCTGGTAGCTCATTAAAACAATCTGAAATTTCAGTTGTAGATGGTGAAAACAGGGACTTTACTTTGGTGTGGGGGAGCTCCTTATCAATAGGACAAGCTGTAAAATTGATTAAAATACAAAATTTAAGCTATCCGCCACAAACACACAGCACCCCAAACCCTTGCATCTTATTACATAAAAATAAATAAGTGATTGCTGGTTTCAGCGGGCCGGATTGGAGTCTTTTCCGGCCGATTCTGGCTTCCAGGCCTCATGTTTGACACCTCTACTGTGGAGGAAATGACACATTGTTGTTTACCATCTCACTTAAAGTTACATTTAAACATCCTCTCACATCGTATCCATTAGAAACGGAACATTTCAGTAATTTTGCCATGACATCATCATCCGCTGTTTTGATTATAAACCCACGTCAGAGTCAGAGGTCCCTTTAATCAAATGTCCTCTTCCAGTAACCTCAGCGGCTCAAAGGGCCTTCACAGGTGCTGTTGTCATGGTAACTGCCATTGGACTTTCCTTTCTTTTTTTAAAATGAATATATTTAAAGATGAACTTTCATCTCTCTCTGCCTCTGCAAACCTCCTTATTAAAATACCATTAAGTTTTAATGACACGGCTTCAGCTAAATGGCCGAACCGTGAGCGTGAGCGTGGTTAACCTCCATCAGAGTCTCCTCATCTTTCATCGTGTCCTCCTGCTTTGTTTGTCATGATTATTACTGAACTTCCAGCTGCAGTCAACCATACGAACAATCACATTTTCACTTTGCCTCTTCACATCTTTCCAGTTCTGTGATTTAAGCTTATCCACAACCGCTCATCCAGTTCAACACTGTTATGTTATCAGCTGCAGTATATGCTGAGTGTACAGTATAAACTATTGGAACTAAGAGCATTTACTCAAGGAATGATCTTACACGCCACTTCCTGAAAATGCAGGAATGCTGTTTAAAATGGGAACAATAAACCTTACAAACAGGACTTGATTTTCAAAATTTCTAATTTTAATTAATCTGACTATATGATAATTTTTCACTTCATCTCAGACCATCTTAAATGACCTCAGTCCCAGAGAAGGCAGAAGCACTTCTGGAGCTTATGCGTGTGTTATGTTTTGGTGACCCTGTTTCAGGACTTAGCAGCTATAAAGCCAAGATTTTCTTGAATCTAGATCAAACTAAAAATAGAGTAAACATTCAACTTATAAGTATAAAGCCACACTAAATGACTGCTAATATGATTCTAGACATGTCAGTACTCACCTGTTGTTAGCAGTATTGCCACAATACCAGAAAGTAATGGACTGGTTCTTATATTGCACTGTTCTACTCTACTTAAGCTCTCAAAGTGCTTCCCACAACTTGCTTCATTCACCCACTCATTCCTAGAGGCCCTTTTTTCTATGCCAAAGTGTTTTCTCTCTAACCTTCCTACCTTAATGAATGCATCATCAAATTAAGGTTCATCTTGCCCAAGGACACTTTGGCATTGAGATTGGAGCCGACGAGCAAATCACAGAGCTCCCTATTAGTAGAAGGTTGCTCTACCTACCTGCTGAGCTACAGCCACACTAGTGACATTAGTAATATCAGTGATATACCAAACAAATCAAACTCCCCCGAATCAGCCATCTGAATCAGACCAACTGCAGCTGAGTGTTGGCATCCTCTGCTGTGCTCTGGCCCAGTAATGGTTCACATGGTTTTGGATCTGTGGGTCCAGGCAGTTAGTTGTGTTTAAAACCAACTGACTCTCACATGACTTGAGTTTGTTTAACCATCTGCTGTAACGCTGGAGTACTTCAGCACATTCTGGGGTGTCTTTCATACCTTTTTTTTAATGGCCAAGTAAACACACACACACTCAAACACACACATATTTGCTCTGCCACACAGTACCCCATAACCTTCATCTTATTACATGAATATTTGCTCCACTGTGTGCTTGTATCTAATGTTGAAGTGACCGTTGAATGTTTTAACCTTCGAAGACTTCTATCTTTTCTTTGCCAACCTTATAGTTACATGAAACCCACACTATTTATAAATATGCATGCAGACATGCGATTTTATTTGAATCTTCCATGAATTGCTGTGATTATCATATAAAGCAGACTATTCAGGGCCGTCTGGCCTGATCACATAAAAGTTAAACATATGATAAAGAAAAGTAAATTAAGTTTAGAGCGCTAACAGTCAGTGAGGGCAGTATTTGCCTTTAAAAAACTGACCTTGATAAAATAAACTGATTGCCCCTCCATGAAAGCTAGCTGCACACGAGGTGGAAACTAACAGTTATAGTCATGTGAGAGACATAATAAAGAAATCATGTACACCTGAGCAGGTCCTAAAAGTCAGGAAACATAGCATTTTACACCACGTCATCATTTATTTAGCAAAAGCTGAGCCAAAAAATAGAAGCAGTGTGTGAACATTTATGTCCTTACTGCTTCCATAGGAATCAAGAGGGAAAGCAGCAGCTGATAATCAAATACACTTGATTAAGTTATCAAAGCAGACGTTCTTGGTAGATTGGCGTCTGGACCTTTCTGCCAAAGAGGAATACCAGGAATCACCAGAATCAAGGTGCTGCAATGACCCGGTTAAAGTGCAGACATCACACTGACTGAAATGCTGTGCGTGAATGAATACCCACAAACTTCAATGAACTGAAACAAGAGTGGGACCAAATTCCTCCACGCTGATTATTTCAAATGGTGTTACAAGCTAAAGTATTGTACTTATATGTGAAACTTAGGAACTGATGGAGTGTTTTTTTTTTCCACATGACTGTAGATGTAAGAGTAACAGAAATATCAACAAACACTAACTCTCCAGAGTTGGAATGTAACCTTTATTTGTCAACTGATATTTTTATTAACAGAACCTCTGTATGGTTTCATTACATCGTGTAGTAAAGCTGTGAGGAAGTTCATCCTAACTTGGCATAAAGATGTTTTGGTGTCTCTGATGTGACAGATTTCAGGATGTGGCCAAACCAAGTGTGAACGTGACAAACTGTCACGCTGCTTCAGCCCGCCAGCTCGAGCTCAGGACACGTGTGGACTGAAGTTGAAGTTGAAAGCCGTTATCATCATTATACACAAATAAAAAAAATACACAATACCGGAGTGACACATACAGACAGTTTGAGCACCGACAATTTAAACACGGACATGAGTTCATGCTAAAGTCCAAGGAGCAGCGTAATGAGCAGTAGGGGTAGTAGTAGGCTACAGTGTGCCACAGAACCAGTTTCTCAAAACACTTACTGATGACAGGGGTTAGTGCAATTGAGTGGAAGTCATTGAGACTGGTTATGGGTGACTTTTTGGGGGATGGGGATGATTATGGCAGATTTCAAGCACGATGGGATAACGGCTTGTTCCAGAGACAGGTTGAAGACCTGTGCTGGCTGCGAGGCACATTCCTTGAGCACCTTCCCAGGTACTCCACCTGCAGCCTTCCTGGGGTTCACTGCACAGAGGTGTGCTCTGTGCAGTGACATCACATCCTGTGTCTCAAGAATAAGTGGGGAGTTATTAGAGGCTGGTGTGTGTTGGGGTGGTCACTGGGGTGGTGTGGCTGACTGCTGTGTTTGAGACTCAAAGCGGGCAAAAAAGCTGTTCAGCTGTTCAGTGATTGTATTTAGAATGAACAGGAAAGCCTCTTTTTCCTTATAGGAAACAAAATTTAAAGGTGAGAGGTTAGACACTGAAAAGCTTTGTGTATTCAGTATTTGTTTAACCAGTATCACTGCTTTAGCACACACTGAATCTTTTATCCTCCTGAAATATTGACCGGACAGTCCACTGTTTCCTGCAGTCACTTCCTCGTATACAAATACTGTGGGTTAACATAATCCATAAATTGTGGGTGTCACTTTATAATTGCGTGATAATTGAGATGCATGGATGAATGAAGAGGGTTATGGATGAATATGCTCAAACATTACTGCTCTAGTCAGAAAGGCTTGTTGCCAGGAAACTGAATCGAGTTTATTTATATAGCACCAAATCACAACAACAGTAACCTCAAAGTGCTTTATACTGTACAGGATTCTGGAGAAAACCTCAGGTATCAAATGAACCCCTATGAGTAACCATTTTGCGACAGAGGGAATGAAAAATTCACTTTTAATAGGAAGAAACTTCCAGCAGAGCCAGGCTCAGCGAGGGGCAGCCATCTGCAGTGACCAGTAAGGTGTAGAGAAATGTATCAACATCTGAGGAATCGAAAGAGGTGAGTGAAGAAGTGCTCAGTGCATCATGGGAAGTTCTGCAGAAACTAAGAGACAGTTCAGGGTCACCTGATTCAACACTAACATCAGCTTTAATAAAAAGGAAAGTTTAAAGCCTGATCCTAAAAGTAAAGAGTGCGTCTGTTTCCTGAATCCTGACTGGGAGCTGGTTCCCGAGTAGAGGGGCCTGATCCCTGAAGGCTCTGCCTCCCATTCTACTTTTAGAAACTAGAAAAACATGAGCGGTCACTAACAGAAGGGAACTAATCCCACGTTCATCGGTTATCAGATAGAGAGCTCTGAGGAAACTAAGAGGCGTTAACAGCGATTACGTAAGCATGTCAGAAAATAAAACTGCGAAAGTGACTTTTCTGAAAGCTCTGATAGAGCTGAATATTATGGCATAAAGAGGCTCCTCACATCAGCCAGTCTGGATAATGTTCTGACTTTTGCCTTGGTCATCATGAGTCATCTTATTATGTGTAGTCCTGTAAGTTGTTTCTAATGCAATTTTTATTTGACATGACTCTTTAACAGTAAAAAATGAAGCTATCAAGGTTTATTATAAGTCTTTTAGAATCTAATATTTTTGGATCTAGGTCCATATATAGACTATAGTCTGTCAGCTTATATCAGCTTGTGTTGTTTTGACTGTTTCCACACTGGAGGTGCAGTATCAGGTCATATCTGTTATCAAAAGTCAACCTGCCACCCTGTTTCGAAGGTTCCAGAGTGTGGCATGATTATTGCTCCTGCTTATATTACTGTGACTAAATGAGTGCAGAGTTGTTGTGCTGCTTCTACTTCTTTTTTTAGAAACGGTTTAGGACCAGTGGCATGTGTCAGTATCACTGAATCACCGTTAGAACCATTACATCTACTGTCAAACATACACTTCTGTTTAGTTAGAATTAAATTTATTTTTGCAGCAGTTTTAAAACTCTCACTCGAACGCAGCGATGGGGACAAGATTACTTATTTTAATCTCAAACTTCTGCCAAAGTTGATTATTAGGAACTTACTGCTGAGGCCCTGTCACAGAACAAATGTGGGAGTGTTCTTAATGTGAACATTTGAAAAATTCAGGGTGTTTATGGGGTTAAACACCAGTCTCTTTGTGTTTTTGAGTCCCCAGACATTAAATACTTCTGGATCACGTCTTTTTTCGACAACACTGATACTTCCTAATGAAATCCTTTACCGGTGGAAGCTATGAAGTTGTGAGTGGTTTACCAATTTACTCTTCTCTATCAGAGACCAGTCTGAGCTATGAAAGACCCTATAATTTAGATATAATGTTCCACATTGTTACATTTTATGTGCTTACTCACCACCAGATGTTCATTTATTCTGCATTTGAATGGGTTATGTATTTCAGTTTGGCCTCAAATAAGTACCAGCTTTGTATAAAATAAATGTGTGCCTGTAGCTACTGTGATAGATGATGTGACAGTTATGTCATTGCTTTAGCAATCTGGGAGTCTAACCAAGCGAGTGGTGACCTATAATAAGAAAACTACACATGCTGCCTGTTTGATTGTGTGCACATATTTATCTCTCCTAATCTTTAACTGTTTGCGTTATGGTTTTAGCAGAATTGGCTGCACCCTCTTTTTAAAATATTTTCTTAACCTCCACCAGTCGAACCTGCCCCGCTGTGTTTCCAAACATAAGCACTGACTACACCTGCTGAACTGCTTTTCTCGTTCCTCACTGATGATTTCATATATTATACTGCACAGACACCTGCAACATACAGTATATCCAAAAAACCCTGTGGTGCCATGAACAGATCTGTTTATATAAAATTTTCGAAGTGACCTGCAGATGAAGTTCGCTCTCTGCGATAAAAACATGCCACAGTGTCCTGCGTATATTCTTGAACTTTTTAACTTTCTCTTTGTCCTCAGCAGCATTTGTTCTTTGTGCCTCAAGCTGCAGTAACACAGTTTTTCAGTGGCTTTCTCAAGTAAAGGTCTAAATTCTGCCAGTTAACCAAGCATCGTCTCTTTGTTTAAAAAAGCACCAAGTTGAAATGATAGTTTAAAAATAATCCTATTAATGCCAATATTTAAAATATGGTTATTAATTACTGATACTAGCAAATTCAACACTGTTTCCAAAAAAGTTGGGACACTTTAAGTTTAAGCTTTGTGACATGGTGTGTTATCCTGCTGGAAGCAATCATCAGAAGATGAATACACTGTGGTGATGCAGCGATGGACATGGTGAGCAACAATACTCAGGGACAATGTTGAGTTTAAATGATACTCAGCCTTAACTATTGATACAAGGCAGAATGGATCCCTCCTTTTATGTTGTTTACATCAAACTCTGGCCCTACCATCCAAATCACGAGTCAGCAGATCAAGCAAAGTCTTTTCAGTCTGGCAATTTTGTTGAGCCCATGTGAATTTTAGCCTCAGTTTCTTGTTCTTAGCTAACATGAGTGGCAGCTGGTGTGGTCTACTGCTGCTGTAGCCCATCAAGGTTTGGTTGTAACCAGCGGTTATTGGTTTTAACTGTTGAAGTAACCGTCAGCTTGAAGCAGTCTGGCCATTATATTCTTTTACGAATCCCCAAAATGTCTGCTTGGAGTGCATAAAGATGAATGTCTGGAGCAGATGTTTCCTCCTAGTGAACTCATCTGTGCTGCTAAGACAAAAATCATGTAACTCCAATGTTGACTACCAACAGGGAGCACTTACAAAAACTTCAGGAAAAGGTTTGTAATGTCAATTTCACCAGTTTATTGTGGCAATTTCGTATAGATTCCCTGTTAACTTTTCTAACTGGCCATGATGTTCAGGCCCTCAGCCAGAACTGCACTGAAAACACACTTTATTCTGCGGTGGAAATCGTAGCAGTGTTTCAGGAATACTCATTTAAAATTACAAAATTAATACTTAAAAAAAAGTGAACACAAATTTCTACAATCTTTAGGCTTTTATTTTTATGTCATTTTCTTTTTTTTTTCTATTTTTTACCTACTTCCCCTTTTCAATGGTGCATGCTTTACCCTCTGAGCCAGTTTTGTTTTGTCACAATAATTATATTAATATTTTATTCTACAGTAGGTTGTTTTTAATGCTCATGTCAGCTCATCTATATATATAGTATATATATAGATGAGCTGACATATATATATATAGTAACAAGCTGGATAGTTTATCCAGCTTGTTACTAGCACACAGTTTAACAACCAGTATCTGTGACTGCGGGTGCATTAGTACACGTGGCACTAAATCTGCTGAACAATACATACAGGTTTTGCAACCACATATAATGGCATTCATCTAGATGACACCTTTTCAGGAAGACAATGCAAAACTTCATTCTGCACATATTCAATAAAAGAGAGTGTCTGGGTTCTAAACTGCATGCTTGCAACTATAGAGCAATAAATATGAATTAAGATGCACTGAAAAATGTGAAAACATTTGGCTTCGAATCTCCAGGAACTGATGTCCATCCGTTCCTGAACGCAGTGATGCAACACAGTGGCAAACATGCCTCATAACATATTTAAAATGTTTTGTTGGAATTTTTTTTTTAAAATAGCATGATTTTTGAAAAAAAGAACACTTCTCACTTTAAACATTGTCTTTCATCTGGTTTGACTCAACTAAAGGGCTTTTGATAATTTACAGATAATCACATTGCACTTTTCTTGACATTTTACAGTGTGTCCTGACTTCTTAGTAAAGAAGGTTGTAAAACATACACTAAAATTTTCTCAAATGACTGCTTTTCACAAGTAATGTTCTCATGTATGCCTGTATCTCACCATCGCAGCAGTTTTGGTTTTATTTGGTTTAAAATATGTGTATTGCAAAGATTTCTGTAGCACCATCCCACTAGATTTCCCTTTCACCAACTATTGACACAGCGTTCTGGGAATTATCCAGAGTACAGAAAGTTCCGTTTATTTGTTCAGTTCTGTTGTCAAACCAGGCTGCATGGAGGTGTTAATGTAAAAATCAGTGTGGCAGATAAGCGTTAGTCATTCAGACTTTGCTCTGTCCTCTTTGCAAATACCCAGTTTCCAACCCCCAGCTGGTTGCATCAGTTTACACTCATATTCACCCCACAGCCAAGAGCCGAAAAAAAGAAAAGGGATTCAGTGAATTCCGATGTTTCACTATACTGTATTTCACATATTGTACTCGTGGTTCGTGCGCTGTAATGTGCTCTAATAAAGTAAATCTATAAAATATGATTACATAGTTGAGTTTGTTTCCCTGTTTAAAAAGTGTGGGCAGTTAAAAGCTTCCCATCCAGTTTTCCTGCTCTCGGCGGACTGATGTGTGCAGGGAGCGCCTCTCTTTCACTTCCAGGTGCAGCCCGCTGCGATCCAGTCACAATTCAACACGAACTGCTTTCTGCCTCATAAAGGCGCATGCGCACTACGCCTGACCCTCCGGTTTCTGCGTGCACTGCCACGTTAGTAGCGGTAGACACAAAATACCAGCTACTCTCCCAACCTTAAACGAGGGGAAACGGACCTGAAACTAACACCTGTTCCTCCACCACAGCCGTAGCCGAGCTCGTCTGAACCTTTCGTCTATTTTAGGGAAGAAAACTCGACGGCGACGATGTTGAAGTTTCTGATTTTCTGCACACTGGCTGTGGCCATCAACGCTGAGATAGCCGAGGAAGAAGATGTCCTGGTGCTGAAGAAGAGTAACTTCGACGAGGCTCTCCAGGCTCACCCCAACATCCTGGTTGAGTTCTGTAAGTGGTTCTGACTGCTTTTAAAAGGTCTCCAGCTCAAGCTAAGCCTCCCGCTGCGGTCTCAGCTCGTGCAGAGCTAAGCTAGCCGAGTTAAGCCTGACATAATGTTAGCATTAAACTTTGACACTTGAGATAAGTTGCTGCTGGTTAGCTAACTCACCGACGTTGGGTTTGGTTTTGCGTTCATGCGTGATTATAATTCACCGAGCTACAGAGCTGCTGTAGTTATTCCTTTAATGAAACAGAGAGCCTTGATCATCGGGCTGTTTTCTCGCTGTGATGGTAAAAGTAGTCAAGCTAACACCGAAGTGTAACGGGACTCTGCCGCGGAGGCAAAACTTGGCTGTGACCCTCAGATTTATTTTCTGCAAACCTCAACCAGTTTGTAACATCTGTGCGAATATAGTATTTCCTTAAATTAGCTTTATCTCTGGTGAATTGTATAGAAATTGTGCAGTGCCGTACTTAAGATACATCTGTTGCTTTAAGAGCATTATTAAGGCCACAAAGGGGTTTTTTGCACGCCTCAAATTGGGCCTTTGGGGGTGTCTGAGGAAGTTGCTGTGCACAAAGCAAAAGGCAGTGAGTCTTCTCTGAAGTTAGAGAAGTCTGTGTTAGTTCTGAGTATTTAGCGTATCGTATAATCGGGGAAATATAGCGAGTTTTTTAATAAGGTGTTTTTTTATTATTACAAAATTTCCCCCTAATTTGAGTCGCCAAATTGTGAAATGCAGGGAAGCTGGGATGGTGGAGAGCAGATAAATGGGTCAAGATAGGTTTCGATCGGCTGTTGCGGTTTCATGCGGTAGCTTTCGTTTTTCTTGCACCTCCTGATAATTCATTTCCCGATTGAATTGGCTTATTAAACTGGTTAGTTTGGGCTTTGCAGGCCCGTCCCGCTTCACTTTTGTCTGATTGTTGACCTCTTTCACAAAGTGTGTGACAGCTGATTGGACTAGTCTGCTCTCGGGATGGGAGGGATGAAGGGCTTTGTTTGCCCACGTCCTCCTCAGCTGGGCGGGATCTCTGCGTGCATGGAGCTAGGTTGACGTGTACTTCACAAAAGTTCAACTGTATGTGTTTGTAATGACCCGAGTGGTACAAGGAAGTTTAGTTCTTTGTCAATACGTTTTAAAAAAATGAGGTCATTAGTTGACGTGGCCTTTCTGATAAGCAGGTTTATCGGTTCCAAGTGTATAAGTACACTTCGCGACTGAACGTGAAACAAGACGAGAGAGGCACACACAAGGTTTTGTTCTTCAGCAAAATTGTCTCTATAATCTAAGATTATCTGATCTTAGTCTTCAAGTTATTATTATTATTATTATTATTATTATTATTATTATTTTAATCCTGGAAACATTTAAATGTGCAACTTTAATATTGGAAAAGGTTTTTCTCTTGCAATACCCCCCCCCTCCACACACACACACACACACACCTCCCAGTTTCATAATTTTTTTTTTATTTTGGTAAATTAGTGATATTTCAATGGTGCCTTCTAATTGGGCATTCAAAGTATTTTTTACTATGAGCCACACTAAGTCAGGCACTCTCACACCGTCTTAACTCTGATTTCTGTATCTTGTCTAAGGATGTTTAATATACAGACTGAAGGAGTCAGGGATTGAACCACCAACCTACCCTCCTCATCTACATACAGATATATTATGGATCCTTAAGGGAATCATTAAAAGTACAAGCATCCTTTAAGAAAGCTGCTAATTTCACTTTAAGTTGCTTTAAAACATTCAGATATTTTCACTATAGAAAAACAGGACACTATATTGGCCATGTTTTTTTTTTTTTTTGTTTGTTTAAATTATGATAAACAGAATTGATTGTTTAGGAAAACCTCTTATTATCCCTTTGTGCCAAGCGAAGAGAGACTCAAATACTTTAATCCCACTCACACACCATCCTTGAGCAAAAATCAAATTGTACAAATTTGTGAAGCTGGATCCAAGAGATGAAATGGGGATGGAAATTCTGAACCACTTTGGAGTGTCCTATCAATCAGGATCGAATGCCTCCAGGCACTCGAGCACTTTCATCAGTGCTGCTGTCGTTTTCTGACAGCAACAATTTTGCAAAAAGGCATCAGGCTCATTGCAGTTGAGCTTTTGAAAATCCAAGTCCTATTTCAATAGACTTTCTACAGTCTCTACATAGTTTTCATCACAGAAGCACTGAGGCAAAAAATAAAACTAAGCTCCACAGAAAAGATCTGGCGTCAGTGAAATATTCTCTAAAGAACTGAACCTATAATCAGAACTGACAAATTAAATCAATCATCCCCAAGGACAGAAGGTGATGCGGAAATGGCCGATGGATAGTTTGGATGAATGTAGCTTTTTAATTTGCTGATTAATACAAATTCTCATGTGGTCTTTTGTTCTTTGTCACATTTTTGTTTTCCACCATTATGATCTGATATCATTCTCAGTAGCAATACAAACCTTTCTCTGTGTGGTTTCCTCAGATGCCCCATGGTGCGGTCACTGCAAGGCCCTGGCTCCAGAGTATGCCAAGGCTGCTGGCATGCTGAAGGCAGAGAGTTCAGACATCCGCCTGGCTAAAGTGGACGCCACAGAGGAAACCGAACTCGCCCAAGAGTACGGCGTCCGGGGATACCCCACCATCAAGTTCTTCAAGGGTGGAGACAAGGAATCTCCCAAAGAGTACTCAGGTGAGTGGGGATGGATGCGTTTCATTCATAAGTTTTAGTTTAAAAATTGGGGTGGACCATAGTTGTTCCTGGCTGCTGATTTCAAAGTAATTAAAATAGGAGTGAGGGGAGGGGGTGGAAGCATTTAAACGGTTAACACTGAGTTATTCACATACACACGCTGTCAAGCTACCGTTTCAGCTGGTCGTGGCACTCTTGACCTTTGTAACTTGGCATTTTGTGCCGCTGCTGCTGGATTAAAGACAGAGGTGATTGTGTCCATTTTTAAATTATATCTGTACTAAAGTTCAGAGATTCAGACTATACAAAGGGACATATTACCTTGGGGGTGACACGTGTCATTAAGGAGCATACTGCAGCGGCTACTCGCACTATAACAGCGAGCATAAATGATTATTAAAACGAGAAAGCATCTCGTTTCCTTCAACAGTGAGTCTGTACTCGATGACCGTCATGAATCTGCTTTGGTTATCAGTGTCTGTACTGCCTCTGTTCTAGCAGGATGACAAACATAAAGGAACAGAAGCTCCAGCATTGGGACTTTTTCAGAGGTCAAAGCCAATTAAGTTATAAGTGACTGTTTCTGGGGGTTTACAGGTATTCTTGTTTGTGGCCCCCATGCTAAATGTAGCCTATCCTTGTTTTCAGACGTGATAACATCAGAAGAACATTATTTCTAAAAGTCAAACCAAAACATAGACACAAGGAAGGCTCAGATCTTTTGTACAGGAGTAGAAATGTTGCATAAACAAGCTAATAAAAGCCAAAATTTGTTAAATAATTAGGAAGTTTCATTGCCGTGAACAGGTGTCGCATACACACACGAGCAGGATTCCTGCCAAATCAAAATACGCAAACGGCCTAATATAAAACAGAACGGTGGATTAAAACATTTCTGGAGTAGGATCACCAGAGCCCTCGTAGAAAGAAGTCTACATCCATGCTGTTTATAAAACAAGAATAATTTAAATGTAGTGAGTGCATTAACGTTTAGTCATCTAGTCAACTACTTGCATAGGTCCCCGTCAGCTCGGGGAAGGATGGACTTATGGAAAGATGACAAACTTCCACGTCAGCTTCCTGATCGAGTCTTATCAGTTACACAATTTCCTTCCTGATTCATCCATCACATGATCATTTTTCATATTTAAGCAGAAACATCAGCTTTGATTAACAGTAGCTGATTCATAAAGGATGGCAAGCTGCAGGAATCACAGGCCTTATTATCTGTACCAGCGGACTCTTAAAGTAAATTTTAATCATCCTGTGGTTAAACCAGATGGTCGTATCATAGTTTCATGTGGAGAGATTTATTATTTCAATTGTTTTTAGTTTTTCTGAAGTGTCAACAACCAGGAAAAAAACATAAATATATAATTTAACACTTTAATTAAATGTGAAGAAGATAAATTGGTATACACAAAACTGTATGAAGATTTGGTTCATTCCACAGACCCGTTTTACGTGCAGTATAATAGAAACAGCACAACACAAACTGATATCCTAAATGTTCATACTTTAGTTTAATTTCTGTCTCATGATGAAATTTATATGAACTACACACTTTGGGGAATAACTGATGAGAAATCTGAAGTTTATCCTTTGTTACACATCTACAGTACTTGTCTTTGTAGTATTGGGAGGAGACACCAATCCCCTGGGGGTTGCTTCAGGAAGGGCACCGGTGTAAAAATCTGTCAAACGTGCAGAGTTACCCGCTGTGACGATCTCCTGTGAATAAGGGAGCACCTGAAAGTAGCTTGCAGTGGTTTTAGAAACTGTTGACTTTCACTTTATTTATTTTTTAGCTTTAGCAAGAATCACATCTACACATCTACTTTTATAGTATTTATTTAGCATCATTCATCATGTTTCTCAGCTGGTGCTAAAATACTGAGCTGATGGTGCATTGCTGCTTTGACTTTTCTCCTTCAATGCTCTTTGATGAATTGGTCTTGCCTCTGAAATGATGCAATCTTAAGTAAGTTCTGTCTCAGCGTAGTGACTGACTATTATGTCATAAAAATGATGTTATTACAGGGTTAGGGGTTTAGATTAAATTGCTGAAGCCGGGCCCGAGTGACTCCTAAGTAATATGATCTGCACAGCAGCCTAAACATGAGCCAGCCAATCGGCTGCATTAGACGGGCAGTGGGCGGGCCTTGCTCCGCACGTTCCCCTCACGCTGCCTCTGGGACGTGGTCGAGGTATGTGCATTTCTTCACGTCTCCTCTGCTGGCCTGACTCAGTTTTCAGCTGGAGGAGAAGAGAGCAGGTTGGGAAGTGAAACGACTACTCTGCCTTAAAAAAAAAAAAAAAAAAGCCGCCTCCCGTCTCCCACGCACTGCCTGAAACCTCAGTGCTGCAT
This sequence comes from Simochromis diagramma, assembly GCF_900408965.1. Lineage (NCBI taxonomy): Eukaryota > Metazoa > Chordata > Actinopteri > Cichliformes > Cichlidae > Simochromis > Simochromis diagramma. The sequence continues at coordinate 1,090,474 of NW_024386885.1, forward strand.
AAAGACTACGTGCTGAATCGCCTCATCGTTTTCATAGTGAAACTGCTGTTGCATCACAGGTCCAGCCTCTTTTAAGTCCAGTTTAAGTAAAACCCACAGAAAGTAAACATGTTTTAACGGCCTCACAAATGTGGCGTACAGTTTTATATTTTTCAATCATTGTGTGGTGATTAAACTGCTGAGGTACTTGAATATGAAAGGGGAAACGACTGAGCCTGAGTTGAAGTTGTAAAGAGCAGTTAGGTTTCAGAAATTGCAGAAGTGCAAAAATTTTAACTGGCAAAGGCGCTTAAATGTTCACACACATAAAGTGAGTCGGTTGCCTCCGTGTGTTACGTGTGACCACAGGAAGTGCTGTGCAAATTCACTTCAATCTCACGCCCCCCAAAAAATTTCAAGGTCTGCCTGATCCATTGGTGCTTTTTAAATAGTTTTGTACTTAAAACTAATTGGTGCACTGAACTTTTAGGCATAGTGTTACTAAAGTTTTTGGGGATACAAAGAGGTGATTGTGAGAATAAACTCTTTAAAAATGTGATTGTCCCTGTTCAGCATGCAGATCGCACCTTTCTTAAAACTCCTGATGACGTGAGTGGTTTGCTGTAACGAAAACAAATTCAGGCCAAAAAGGACAAATTAAATAAAATATGCACGTGTTTTTATACACAGACTGTAGGGTATGTCCTCAGTACAAAAACATGCATGCATGCAATGTAAAGAATGAAGTTGGTATTTTGTTTGCCGGTATATTATTTTTATTTATAATCATGCTTGGTTGAGATGGTAGAGTGCCACGTAATCAGCTGATGCTAGTGTTCATTGTTGACAAGCTGCCTTCATAAAAACGTACAGGTGCGCTGCACAGACACAGATCCCAGGTAATTTGTGTCATGTAAGATTTATGAAAATGTAAATTTCTGAAACTTTACTGACGGGCCTTTTTTGTGTATTGTGAAGCTGGACGTTTATGGGAATTAATGGAGCCTTTAATGGCCAGTCGAGGAACTGGTGGTATTTAGCACTGGTGTTGGCTTCATTTTGTTTAAGACTGTTGCTGGTTAAAGTTAGACTGTTTGGGTAACGGTTTGGCTCTTACAAAACTGCTTTCAACAATATTCTAACAGCTCATCTAAATGTAATGAAATTTAGCAGTGCTCTGACTCATAGCTCGGGTTCAACTAGGTGGGCAAAGAAGAGGCAGGCATATAGATGTTTTTCAAATTAATATTCATGTACCCATTTTCCCCCCCCCTCAAGATCAGCTATTTCTATTGAAATCCAAACTAAAGAGCCTGAATTACTGTTTTGTTTCAGCTGGCAGGCAGGCAGATGACATCGTCAACTGGCTGAAGAAGCGCACAGGGCCTGCCGTCGCCACCCTGAATGAGGTCACCGACGCAGAGTCTCTGATCGCTGATAATGAGGTGGCAGTCATCGGATTCTTCAAGGTGCGATTCGGATCTCTATAACTGAAATGTGTTTACGGTATCATCTCTAAAAGCAGAAGATTAGTCCTAATTCCTGCCTTTCCTTTAAAAATATACATATATTGTCGTGTTGCAATCAAAGCAGAGGTTGAAGCCACTGCAAGTTTCAGTCAGAGGATTGCTGTTTGTCTTTTAGGATGCAGAGTCTGCTGGTGCCCAGGCCTATGAAAAAGCAGCTCAGGCCATAGATGACATTCCCTTCGCCAAGACCTCCAGCGATGCCGTTTTCTCCAAGTTTGAAGTGTCCAAGGACAGCGTTGTCCTCTTCAAGAAGGTGACTCTCAAATATTCTCTTGCGTCTGTTTGTACACAAACATGTGGACAAACTGTGTTCACAGGACATCAGGAAGACATAGTTCTCTTACTGACTTCATCTAAAGCTGTTACTCAGTCTGAGGTGTAATCGGAATACATTGTAAATATGTTGTTTGTGCCTGTGAAACACACTTCCATGTGTGAGTATTTACAGTGGAGCTGCAGAAGACGCCACAGCTGTGTCTCTGATCCACACCTCTGTAATTTGATGCTGTTGAACCCACAGTATCCGCTCTCCGGTGCTAAACTTGGCTCGTTTGAGCTACTTGAACGTATAAGACGTGCACTTTGCTCGCCCTCACTGGCGTGCATGTTGTTAGGTTACTGTCTGTCCTCCAAGCAGCTCCCGTTGGCTAAAGGCAGAGGATGAATGCATGTAATTTGAATGCCTTCCTATAAGCCTGTATAGGTAATAAAACTCATTATAATTTACACAAGAGGTCATTAACTACAGCCATCTCATGTGCAGTTGGTCAGAGATCAGTTTGTTATCTGCAGTACAGTCAGCCTGTTGATTCATCAGATTGAGTCAAAGTCCAGAGGATCTTTCAGAAGTGGTGCGTTGGCAACCATGTAACACGAGGAACCTACGGAAATGAAAACCGCTGAAAATTTACAATATCAATTACAATGCAAATATCAGTTACGAAAAGTCTGTGGATGTTTTATTGGCAGAGTGTGTTCACATGATGTCAATGTTAACCTCAAAATACGTCGGTTACATAAGAAATTCAAAAGAGCTCAAATTTAAAGAACATGTAAAAACAATGGCAGATTACTTGATTTAAAAAATGGGTTTGAAAACATTTTCACTAAAATAAAAACAAACTAGAGTTTAGAAAAAACTGAAACAGTAATATGTACCTAAAGCTAAAATACTGTAGTTCATATCATTTTAGTTTTAGTGGTTGTCAGTTTGGTAAAATGTGCCAGCACCTCCTGCTTGGTCACTTTGTTGAACGTGTTTATTCAGATGTTTGGTGTCTACATGAGTTTTTCCCCTGAGCAATGATCAACCGTGAAACTCAAGAAACCGAAACATTTTCACACAGCAAAATCTGAACAATGAGCAAATCCTGGAAACTCGACTCAAATTTAAAAGCTGCTGTGATGCCTTGCGGTTGCTGCCATGTTAGTTTTTTTGGAGCCAAAGGCGGCTGAAATGACAAACAGCTGACACTAGGAAGCTCTGTTAGATAGCTGCATCTGTAAATTGTGATGGTACAACACACGTGCACAGATGCCTGCTAACAAGTGCCGAATGTAACAGAGAAGAAGTAAAGCATAAACTTAAACTGCTGCAGCACAGCAAACAATGTTAACACAAACAAGGTGCCGAGATCCGGTTTGATGACAGAATAATCGAGTTGAGGTCGAGCAGGCAGCTTAACCACACCGGTTAATCGTAGTGATCGCACCCAAAACTTTAAACCGCATCAAGGGTGATTATTTTTAAGAAGTGTACCACTCTGTGTTTTTTTTTTTTGTTTTTTTTTGTTTTTTTTAATGGCATAAAGGGGGGGGGGATTTGGCTGGTGTCGAACATTTTGCCCTGCGAGTGCTGCCAGTTTGTCAGTATTTAGAGCCACCTCTAAAAAAAAATATGAACACTCGGAGAAAAGTGTTACTAATTGACTAGAACGCTTCAGTTTTAATGTTGTTGGAAACATTATCTGAAGCTTCAGGTTTCTAAACCAATGGCATGTTGAGTTTTTCATAGCTTTATGCTGTCAGCAGAGACAGGAAAGCTTTAAGCTTTATCTCTTGATAGATGGAAAGTAATCTTGCAAACACAATAACTGTATTTTCAAACCTAACCTTAAACTGTGACACTGCACGTGTGTGTCCACGCACTGCAGGACAGCTACTGGCCTATTTCTGACATCGGTGTGTATTTAATAAATTAATAACAGACAGCTCTGTCCTTGTGTTTGATAGTTGGGCAGGTGATCTGTAATTAAAAAAAACTATTTCGTGCAGTCCTTGTTGCTGCAGCATGAAGCAACTTCGCAGCATAAGTGTTCGGCCCTTAGGGTGTTGGGTGATCTGGCACATGTACAAGTGCTTAGTCCTCCTCGTGCCATTTTCTGGCCTCTGAAACCTGTTGGTAACTTCATACTGGCACAAACATCGCTGACATGTGTGCAGCTCTTAAGCAAACGCTCCCAAAGCAGGGGCTCAGTTTTAATAAACAGCTGGGAGTCTTTCACTTGTTTATTTGACCGAGGATTTTGGAGCTTAAGTTTCAGTGCCATTCAGGCTGGCAGTATGCAACAGGCCAAATTTCCTCTCTGCTATTGTGCCAGTAAGAGCTGCCTGGCACAGCTGCACCACTGCTATTCTTAACAACCGATAAAAGTCTCTTCGGTCTGCTGGGGGTTACCGGGCGACTTTAAAGTGCTCCGTCTGGGAAATCTATGTCCGGTGTTCACAGGCAGACTAGATGTGACACCAGGTGGGTAATATTTGCAACTATAATGTTTCTATGTTTCCTTTGCAGTTTGATGAGGGACGCAATACCTTCGATGGTGAGCTGACCAAAGAAGCGCTTCTGTCCTTTGTCAAGGCCAACCAGCTGCCCCTGGTCATTGAGTTCACCGAGCAGGTAATCGATGGGGCTGCTCACAGCGTTTAGATCCCTTTTTCTCACACCATAATGCTGTGCGCACTCCAGATGTTTTCCTCACGTGTCAAACTGTTTTCTCCAGACTGCCCCTAAAATCTTCGGCGGAGACATCAAGTCCCACATCCTCATGTTCCTGCCCAAAGCTGCCTCAGACTTCCAGGACAAAATGGACCAGTTTAAGAAGGCCGCAGAGGGATTCAAGGGTCAGGTACGGCAAAGCTGTCACTGTAAAGTGCAAAATTGTACCATCAAGAGAGCAGTGTGGTTTTTCTTTTGGGATTGAGATGCGGGGTTTTCCAGAAAGTCTGCAGTTATTGCCCATAAAGGACATTATAGGTGTTTACAAATGTCAATAGGTGGCTGGCTATATTAGCCAACCTAGAGGTTAGAGGTTATCTCTAATCACGTGGACAAGCAATTTTGAGAGTTGGTACACATCACTCAATCGGAAGAGTGGGTATTCTCCATCATGCTAGAAAATGAGGTGCAGCACTCAGTGTCCAGCAGAAGGGAGCCAGCCATCAGTGACCTGCAATGAAGGAACGTGTTATTTGGGTGTTTTTTTTTAATATGGAGACCTCAAGGAAAACGCTTTATTGAAAATGTATTTTTAGCCAAGCAGACACATGTGTTGTTGGTAAAGATGGTGAAAAACGTTTCTTTTTGAAGGTGTTTTTTGTTTTTTCTCCAGTAAACATCCAAAGTTGGCAAACATTTAATCACACTTCTTAAACTTTGCTCTTTGTACCTGTATACACCCTGACGCACGCATCAGGAGGGCTATTTTGAGTAAAATCATTCACTGACTCCGCCCTCTCTTCTGTCCAGATCCTGTTCATCTTCATCGACAGTGACATTGACGACAACCAGCGAATCCTGGAGTTCTTCGGCCTGAAGAAAGAAGAGTGCCCTGCCATCCGCCTCATCACTCTGGAGGACGAGATGACCAAGTACAAGCCAGAGAGCGACGCCATCACTGCAGAAAGCATCACGGAGTTCTGCAAACTGTTCACTGAGGGCAAACTCAAGGTGAGGGACACCGCTATACATAGACTTTATTCTGGCCACAAGAAATGTTAATTTTGGACTTTATAGTCTCCATAAATCACATAGTGAAGGCGATTGCACGACCACATCCAGAGTGCAAACATCTTTTTGGAATCTTACAAGCAATTACAGCCTTAATCCGCTTAATGCCATAAAGTATCTGTGTGATCCTTGCCTGTAGGAATGTGCTTTAAATACTCTCTCCAAACCACAGTTCGCTTTTTAAAGAAGTGATTGTCTGTTTCTCACAGCCCCACCTCATGAGCCAGGACATCCCTAAAGACTGGGACAAAAACCCTGTCAAGGTTTTGGTCGGCAAAAACTTTGAGGAGGTCGCCTTCAATCCCTTGAAGAACGTCTTTGTGGAATTCTGTAAGAGCTTTCCCTTCTTTCTGCATTTCAACCTTTTTATTTTATGGTGCAGCGTGTTTATCTCCCATATCCTTAAATCAGAAGTGGGGCAAGCAGGTCGGGGGGGGTTCACCTGTTGGGGCGATGGGGTATTTTTGCAGTCACTCTCTTGGGTGCGAGATTTGGCAAAGCCCCTTGTCTGAAACTCAAATCGTCTTGCTTTGCCCAAGCTAAGCCAGATACCTGCTCATTCTCAAGGCTCACTCATGCACGCTCTCTGCAAATTAAGTTGCTACCAGACACTTGATGCTGAAAAGCTCTGGTTAAATTTAGCTGTAGGATTGTTTGTTAGTGATCCTTGTCCAGATTTGCACTATTTTTGGAGCATTTTTTCCATATCTGGTTTATGTTGAGGTATGAACATCAGGAAAGGCCCCATATTCCCTGACAGGTGATGCGTTTTCTAGCCAGCCAAAGGATAGAGCCAGGTCATGAAGCCGAGGCTGCACATGGCATGCACACTCTGTGGTTACTTGTTTCTAGCTTTATACTGTAAAGCGTTTCAAACTGAATTTTACTCACTGAGATAAAAAGAAAAACATTCCATGCATATTGAGTAAAAAGTTTCTTTCTGCAGTATAGAATTACATTTTGAGGTTTCAAATAAATGCTAAACAAATAAGTGCAAACATGTCTGCTAGTGTCTGAGCAGTTTACACCTTTTAACAAAATTAAACCTCCCTTGACTCTTTGGTGAAAGGCCTTAAAATCAGTCCACAGGCTGGTAGAGGTAACCTCAGGGCCTTTTCTGCTCCCAGTGAACAACACTAGCTAAAGTTAGCTTAGATATTGAATCCACTATTGACGGGCTTCCAGCACATAGCTGCAGACACGCAAACCCAACTCAAACACAACCTGCGGTGGCTTCAGAAAGGATTTTGTCAGCTGCTACTTTATATCCACCGTAGCTGGTAAGCATCAGTGTGCTGATGCTGTTTACTCCATCCTGGGGTGTCATTTTTAACCCATTTTGTAAAAGTTACATTGTTTTCCCCGAGCTGATGGCTGTTACTGTTTTTATCAAAAATTATTCACCATTAAAATTCTGGTTTTCTTTTAATAATCTTTGTGGTGATTTAGATGCACCATGGTGTGGACACTGCAAACAGCTGGCTCCAATCTGGGAGAAGCTGGGAGAGAAGTACAAGGACAGCGCCGACACTATTGTAGCCAAAATGGACTCCACAGCCAATGAGATTGAGGCTGTCAAAGTCCACAGTTTCCCCACTTTGAAGTTCTTCCCTGCAGGAGAAGAGCACAAGGTGAGTGCTGACGGCTTTAACAGACTGTATGTAAAAGATGGAGATGGCTGACGTGGACGTTCTGAGTTTAGAGAAGGAAATGAAACCTGGCCTTCCTTGATCTGTGACCTCAGTAAAACTGGTCAGGACAGCTACTGGCCTATTTGTCGGTCAATAGTTTCAGAGTACAGAACAATGTTGAATTTGGATTTGTTCACATTTGGGTTATTTAAAAAAAAAAAAAAAAAAAAAGGCCAGGAGGCGGGATTACTGCATCTCCACATCTTCATGTCTCGTCTGTCCAGTAGATCCAAACACCACTTTTTAATAGGTCACTGTAAAAGTTATTTTGTTTTTCACAGAAAATGAGCCAAAGCTGATGAATCCAAGTTAAAAACAAATAACTACTAATACTGATACTTTTTAATAAACATTAGAAAATGATTCCCACGGGCCCGAACGCCACACCAGTTTTAATAACGGTTGGCATGTTACGACTGAAACTCCCTTGTCTGATCACTGAGCCGGAGAGAAGCCATTTCCACCCTCACACTAATCTTATTTATGTCTTTGCTGAGTTCTTGGAATCTGAAATCATTGCTATTGGGGTCACCTCAGTGCTATTACTGCCTCCTGATTTAGCAGCGTTAACCTTGTGCAGAAACATGAGCCCACTCCTGAAAGTTTCTGCAGCATTTTGTTGGTGTGCGGTTCTGGAGCATTCCTGCTCGATGGCTTCACTCACTTTAAGATGGCCTGCACATGCCTTGCGCTTTATTGGCCAGGCATGCTCGTGCCACTTTCTCTCAGGAATCTTAAACGAATGCTATATACCAGGGTCACCCCATAATAAGTCCGCAGATTAGCCTGTGACACTGATTAGTGGAAGCATGCAGAGGAGTCTGGAGGTGGCTGCAATGACAGACATGATTATGTCTGATTTAAAATGCTAAAATTAAATTTGCTGGTTTTCTAAAAGTTGACCGTCTGTCTTCTTTACTTTTGTCCTGCATATAGAGCAGCTTTGGACATTATAAAATAATAAAGCAAATCTACTCAGTGTTTGCAATTAAATGCTTTGTGTGCATTTCTCAGAAACAAATATGGAAAAGTTTTTAACTTTGAACAGATTTATATCAAATTTATGTTTTCAGTGCACAAGATTTTATTTCCAATTTTATTTGTAGTGTTTTCCAAAAGGAAATAAGTCTTTTGGATGAGGATTAGTATGCACATCAGTCAGAGGAGACTCTTCCTTTCTTGGTTTTCTTTCTGAAATGACGTCTCATCTGCAGGTGATCGACTACAACGGGGAGAGAACACTTGAGGGCTTCACCAAGTTCCTGGAGAGTGGCGGCAAAGAAGGCGGTGCCCCCGCAGGAGATGATGACGATGACCTGGAACCTGAGGTGAGATCCTCTGAACCGAGGTGCTCTGAAGTGCACAGACGGCACTCTTGCAGTCACCGTTGAACCTCATCGATTAGATGCTCGCCGGTATCGCATTTGAGCTTTCACGGATGTAGATGTCCAAATAATCTGATGTCTGGGTGCAGGTTTGAGGCAAAGCTGTTTTCTTGCCCAGATGTAAGCAGCTGATCAAAATGTATGTTTAAATTTTCTGGATAAAAGCCAGAATTACAACATCTATGGATTCAAATACTTGAAGAAAATAAAGACTTTGGTGAAGTTTCTGAAACTCGATGTATGCAGAGATACTCTACCGTACTTCCCTGTGTCACTCTGGCGTGCACGTTAGCATGGGAGACTTTCTCCTGACACCTTCCCACTCCACTGTTGCCACCACGCCCCCCCCCCCCCCTTCACACAAGTCTAATTGCAGCCCAGTCCTCTAATGCCTCCTGCAGCTGTTGTCGCTGTTCACTGGGCTTCGCCTGGAGACCTGAGCCTCCAGGAAAAAAGCAGCACGTGCAGCGTAGCAGTCACCATTAGCATCTTCACATATCCCACACCTCTCCTCACCACACCTGTCCTCAGAATAGACAGAAGAAATGCCCTGTAAAGCAGAGATGTCATCAAAATGGCGAGCTGTGTGTCTGATGGTGTTGACTCAAGGTCTTGTTTAGTGATGAAGGGATTCAGGGTGACATCGGGGGTTATTTTCGGTAGTTTGTCGCAGCCGCAGCAGGATTTGTTGAGTTGTCTCAATAAGCAAAGTCTTACTTTAACTCTGACTGTATCAGTAGATATCAGCATTTTTCAATTAAAGCGTTCCTTTAATGTCATTGAGTGGTTTATGTTGACAGTTTATATTTAACCTATAAACCCTCTGTGGTACAGAGTAAATTGGACTTTGTTGAATCTCTAACCCTTGTTCTCTGCTCTGCAGGACTTGGAAGACGTGGAGGACGACTCCGATAGTGAGGACGGCACTGACGACGACGGACACGATGAGTTGTAAACGTCGGCAGAAACGGAGAGAGAGGAGAGTCCCGCCCTAACCCTCCCAAACAGTCACCATCACCACCTTCACTTCTTTGTGGACCTTCCCTGTCCTGTGAACATTCATTATTCCCCTTTAACTGCCTCTCAGTCAGTCAGTAAGCTGGCCTGATAACAGCCTGCCAGCTAGTCAGTCCACCACTGGTATGGCAGGGCTTTTTTTTTTTTTCTTCTTTCTTTTTTTAACCTCCCCCCCCTTGCCTGTCACATCTGCAACCTCTGGCTCAGACTGGTCTTGTCCCACCTGGCGGGACCCTGTGGAACAGTGCACCATTTCCTGTGGGAGACCTCAATGCCTTGTCTGCAAAGCTCCACATCAGCTGTCTGCCTTGTATATTTTGAACCAAATGTAAGAAAGAAAAAAAAAAAAAATGGCATTGAGATCCAAGTTTTCAAAATGTTTGTTTTTCCACACGCCCCCCTCCTTTTAAAGAGTCGTTGCTGTTCATTTGTTCAGTGTGGGTATCAGCAAATCGAGCGTTGTAACCTATGTTTGTATGTAAGGGGGGGCGGGCTGCTGCCAGTGTTCTTCTCCCTCTGATAGGACCACAGGTTTGTGTGACGGTTTTGTAAGGACTGATCTCTCAGGGGAAAAGGGGCCATCCTGTAGATGTTTTCACTAAAATAACCCCCATGGTGTAGCACAAAGAGCCCCCCATCTGTAGCCGAGACCAATTATTTTCTTTCTTTCAGTGGGGGGGGGGGTCTGTCATTTCTTCATTCCCAAATCTTTCGGTTCTGTCTCCTCGTTTCAGCGCGGCTACTGACTCTATTCTGAAAGGAACAAAGTTAACTTTTTGGGGAAATCGTATTTTATTTAATTGCTCTCACTTTGAGTTTTTTTTTTTTTTTTATTATTATTTAGGACTTGTCATCTTTTCTTTTTTTTAAATAATGTACCATTGTGCCCAGCTGTTGCCAGTTTGGCCCGGTTGGGGCAGAGTTGGCCCGTGTGGACGCTCTCAGACCTGGTGGGTGGGAGTATGGGGGATTCTGATGGGTTGCACTGCATTCATGCCTAATCAGAGATTCATGTGTTTACTACAGCAAACAGAGATTGGTTAAGTTTACTGGTCGGGTCGGTCTGAGAGACGTGTCTGATATCTGAAGCGGGGAGGGAACAGTTGGAACAGCCCCACCCCCTCACCCATACTGTACCTCCTGCATCCCTTTTGGCTCTACGCAGCCCCCTTACTTTGCCTCAGTGTGTTTGTGTGTGTGTGTGTGTGTGTGCGCGTGTGTGCGTGAGTGTGGGGCAGGGAGGGGAAGCTTGAGTAGAGCGAGGTGATGTCAGCTGAACAGCGATGGTGGTGTGGGAGGGGGAATCCTAACGAAGCATTCCATCATATCCAAATTAATGTGGAAAACGTGAAATGGTGGCCAATAAATAAATTTAAAAAAAGTGTAAAAATGAAATGCCTCATGCTTTTGTTTTGTTTTTTCCCTTATTTATTTATTTTTTTTGTGTATTTTATTTGTTACTGAAACTACACACTACTGATTTATTTCAAACATGATCTAAATGAGAGCTACTCCCCCAACTGTATACGGTACATAATGTTCAATCCGGAAAAAAGTAGTCAAAAGTAAATGATTATAAATTTAAGCCCATATGGAGTATTCAAAATCAAAATGGGATTTATTAAAAATGAAATGAAGCAAAAATAAAGACCTGGAAGACAGAAGGATCTATAATAAATGTAGTTATATTAATAAGTGCAGAAAATGACCAAAAATTCCTTTTTGTTGAATCTATAGGTTACAACTGTAGATTTAGCTTTTACAGATTTGTGTTTTCAGTCTTTTATGTCACAGGTTTAAAACATGAATTATTAAAGGAGGCAGAGTCCTGATAAAGCCACAGTCTCAAAGCCAACACTCAAAAATGTCAGTGTCCTCAAAGACTAAAACTATAACACTTTTTCAACCTCTTATAGTAGTATAAATGTACCTTCTTTTTTTTGTTTTGTTTTTTGTTTTTTTCTCTGTTTCAGGTATTACTGAAGTAACTTTGGACCAAACTGGGATGCTGGAATCTCATCAATAGCACAGACAGACGTGTAGTTCATTGAAATGCTGTAATAAATAAAAACTACCCTACATATATTGTTTATGGTATTTAAAGTTGAAATTAAATCCCAGCAAAGTCGAAATGCATCGTGTGCGCACGTCTTCAGCTGTTGTGTGTTCACAGATCAGCTGAACATGCAGTACAGCCTCACAGGGCTGCTAATGTGCCCGTTGACTGGTGTTTGTGCCGCTTTCCGGCACGTAGCCAGCATACTGGAGGTCAGCAGTGGGGTCAACAGTCCAAGCCCTTTGCCCCTCCCAGTGCAGCCTTTCAGTCAGCAAACTGAGGCCTGCGAAACTGGAGCGAGGAGTTTCTCAGTCCTAAAATGTGGCTCGGTTAATTATTCTCCAGAGGCTGGGTTGTCTTCTGGTTTGTCTTATTCCACCGTGAAGGTCTCAAAGCTCCATACTAAGTGGTTAAACAAATAACTAGTCAATAAAAAAAAACCCCAGTGTGTGATTTTTCCCTCCTCGGTGAGAGCCGCAGACCTGTTCATCGATGTTCAGTTTCTAAACTTTTTAAATGACTGATTAAACTATACTGTGGACACAGGATGGTGCATGTTTAGCTGATGTAAAGTCCCCAGCATGAATTTTTGTGGTTAAAAATGATCAGGCACGCAGTCACTCAGAGTCTCATTCTCACCATCTGATGATGAATCACTGAATCCTGTAACACGCCCATGAGTCAGTCAGAGAGCGAGGGCCAGACAGGAAAAAAGGCTCACATCAGACTTTTCTTTATTGCAGAAAGCCTTTTTTTAATTCTGCTTTATTTCTCCATGCATTCACTTTTCATCCACGCCATCATTTATTCAAGTCACAGGGGAGGCTGTCTAAGCAGAGATGCTTACATCATCTTATTTATTATTACTTACTTTGCCCATATTAGCTTCTCTTCATTGGCTTCTTGTTAAAACCAGAACTTAAAATCTTTCTCTTCGCATGCAAGGTCTTAAATAATCAGTGTATCACCTTCAGTTTTCAGGCTGTACTTTTAAGATTTGGCTTAAAACTTTCCTTTTTCACCAAGCTTGTAGTTAAGGCTGTATCAGGTGACCATCCCTTAGTTGTTCTACAATAGGTAAAGGCTGCTGGGGCTTTCCCATAATGCACCGAGTGTTTCCCTGTCACTCTACATGATACCAGGAGCCGCCACAGGCTCAATACCAAACTTGATGAGAAATTTTTTTTTTAAAACAAATTTAAAAGAGGCGGAGTCAGAGGACTTCACAAATGTGTTTACATTTTTCATCTGGAGATTATCATTGAACAAAACTTCAAGGCAATTCATCCATCTGTATTTTAGCATCGCACAGCTCGAAAGACAAAAACGGCTTAAAGTGAAATGAAGAAAATCTTCACATTTAAGGAGTCTGAGGAAGACGGTGCTGCCTTACTGATAAAGAGGATGATGCAAACCCCAGTAATCTGGAAGTTACCCATCCTGTGTTACACATAATGATGACCATGATGACAGTCGTCCTTTCTTGACTGTTTGTGTCAGGCAGTTACTGGTCAACAGCCTCCACATGCCAGCAAGCTTACCCCTCTGTGACCCCCCCACCAACACCGCCTGGTGTTTACTAGAAGCCTCCATCTTCTCCCACCCCCTCCCAGCTGGCAAGATGTCACCGCTATCTTTAAGTGAACAGCATCTGGGCATGTGGGGGTGACAGCAGCGGTAAGGGTTACTGGCTGTAATGTCTGGAGACGTGAAGCTTGTGACAGGCCAGTGGGAAGGCCTGCCAGAGGGACTACTCATCTTCCAAATCTCGCCACTGGATCTGTGAGGTGTTGCATCCTAAAATAGCCCGACAGAGTATAAAAAGACCCACGGGGAGGCCGGGCCTTCAGAGGAACTCTTCACTAGAAAGCAAGAGAGCCACACTGAGAACAGACCGACTGATCTTTTTCTAGTTGCTGCATTTGAAAACTTCTGCAGAGACCATGATGAAATACTATCACTGCCCTGCATCCCAGACCTTGGGAATCAAACCTTGCATCCAGGACATCCCAATCACCTGCAGAGGCGCTGCTTCTCTGAAGCCAATCCGAAGTGTCCACTTCCCCAATGACATCCTTTTCCAGGACTATGTGCGACAGGGCGAGCTAGAAAGGATTGGACGCTTCATCCGAGCCCAGAGAGTGACGCTCGACACCATTTACCACTCCGGTGAGAGCCACGCGAATGAAAGGCTCAGTTACACTAGTAGAAATGTTTCTTCTCAGACTTTATTCAGTGCGCTAACTGTGTCCTGCTTTCCTCTCTGAGCAGGCATGGCTGCAATCCACGAGGCCGTCCTGTCTGGGAACCTGGAGTGTGTGAAGCTCCTGGTCCAGTATGGAGCAGATATCCACCAGAGAGACGAGGAGGGATGGACCCCTCTGCACATGGCCTGCAGTGATGGCTTCCCAGACATCGCACGGTGAGCCTCGAGACTTTCTCCTTTATAGTTAAAAAGTTTAGCTTAAGGGAAGATTGTGTGCAATGCAAATCCAAGGAAGCCACACGAATCGCAGTGAGCCAGCTGGAGGAGGCTGACATCATGTTTACAGTGGCTCCACAGATGTAGAAGGTCACCTCCCTGACACTGAAGCATGGTGATCTTTTTCACTGACGACGGTTTATCTTTCTTTCAGCTTTCTTCTCTCCCTGGGTGCCGACCCCGAGCTGGAGAACGACTGCGGGGAGAAGCCGGCTGATCTCATCGATGAGGACAACAAGGAGCTGCTGGAGCTTTTCGGGCTAGCTGCCAACGACTGAGACTCCCTGAAGCAGCCTTTAAACCCTGAAAATCGTCTGCTCTGCAGGAATGGTTAGGCAAAGCCACGTCGGTCCAGGATCCTGACTCTGTGAGGTGCCTCAACTTTGATCCAGGACTGCGGAGGACTGGTGGAAGGAGCGCTGACAGAGCTGGTCTGGATGCCCTCTGAGTGGAGTCGATGTTCGCTGGAAGGAGGACTCCACCTAAAACTCCAGCAGCACAGATTTGTTGTTTCCTGTCAGGGCTTCAGATCTTTTTTTTTTAAATGCTGTGAACGAAATGAATCTTTGGATTTTGTTTGGTAGGAACTTTACGACTTCTGCCTGTTGAAAGCTTTGAACTAACAAAACCAAACAGGCTGCAGTGTGTGCAGTGTGCAGCTTATCAAGTTGGTTACTTGTGCCTTTTGATTATTGTGAGTTAAATGTTCTCTTTATAGTCTTTTGTATGACTTTTTATACTTATTTTTTAAATAAAGTTTATCAGTTTGTCTGACTTTGCCGTCATTTCCCTGCTTAACGTGAAAAAACCTCTGTCTCATGTTTCACATGAAGATATGTCAATGCTGCATTTGCATCTTTAAAATGACATCAAACTAATCGATCACAGAGGAAAACCGCAAAAAGCCATCATAGCCTCTTGTGCCAAAAACTGCAGTACCTCCAGTGACCACTTGAGGCTGGCTCCAGTCCATCCCATTTTAAAGCGTCGAGATGAGCATTTTGCTTCCCCACGTTGGTAT
This sequence comes from Simochromis diagramma, assembly GCF_900408965.1. NCBI lineage: Eukaryota > Metazoa > Chordata > Actinopteri > Cichliformes > Cichlidae > Simochromis > Simochromis diagramma. Next base: position 1,105,643 of record NW_024386885.1, read on the forward strand.
GAATATTAAAAATATAAGGTTAATTCATAATAAATCAAAATGAATGACTGAGCCCACAAAACTTATCTCAGCACTGTTTACAGAGGTCAGAGGTGAAGGATCATTTGCATAGGAAACTTATGGCCAACTATGGAAGCACATCCTGGGAGCGTTTCAGCCACAGCAGCCTCAGGTCAGCTAACTGGTGGGACAAAATGAAAAAGGTATTCTGGACGTATGCCCTCAACACTGCCACTTTTAATGAGGACTTACTGTAGATCTATTTCTTACAGTCAGTATGTTGGTCCTAAATTTGACCCAAGTGACTGGCACTGACCTGAAAATATTGTGTTTCCTCAGTGAGCGCAGTGTCTTCAGTGTATCTGCTCTATTTTAGTGTCCGTTTTGTTTTGGGTTTCAGTCTCTTGTGGCTACTCTACCCTGACTTTGCACTTCCTGTGAGATGCCCTGAGAGGATAGAGAAATAATGCATGTGCTTAGCTTTCCCCGTGTTGAGGGAACCGGTAATTGTTCTGTTGAAATCTTTGTGTCTCTGCAGCCTGAAGATTAAGATTTTTTTTAACTTGTTCAAATTTTTGGCCATAATCTTTTGACTTTTCTTTTTTTCTCATTCCGTTTATTGAGCACAGGTGAGTTGAGGGACACCACTAATACTTCAACTAGTTTTTGTTTTTTCACCTTTTTGGTTTGTGGTAAGGCATAATAGCTGCTTTGACATAATAATAACTTTATTTGTAAAGCACTTTTCAAAACCCAAGTGCTTTATAGTTAGAATAAAAGCCGAATACAGAGATGTATGTGGAAACATGCAGACACATAAACAAACAGCTTATCATCCATAAAGTCAGATATTCACTCCAACTATGGCCAAAATAAATAGGAAAAGATTAAGGGATATATTAATATGAGTCACCGAACTGCTAAATATTTCAAAATATGGACGAGAAAGACCAGTGTGGGCCTAATATTACAGCATTGTTTTTGTGTTCTCTCCAGTTTCTGCTGTCCAGTATCAGCCTCCCTCTCTGCCAGTGATTGTTTTCTAACACGTGTATGATGTTCGTAATGCATAAACACAAAATTCAACATAATTTCAGACTGCATTTGGATTTTTAGAGACGTTTGCACCAGCAGACGTGCAGCAACATGAAAATGAGGCCAAAAGTGATTATATGAATTTTATTCTAATCCAAATAATAACTAGATTTACTCCATTGTTGTAAAGGCTCACCTTTTAGCACATTCACTTCACCAGATGCACCTTGTTTCTTTTCGTCACCTTTGATTGGGTGTGGTGCTTGGCCTTAATTGCACTCACCTGTCACTCGTTATATAAGGACTGCACTCACCTACTCTTCACTCCCACATGGGGCGGCAGCTGAGGTGAGTTTCTCTTTGAGGCTCCTGAGTTCATGTATCATTTTGAGTTACTTAAATCATACTTTATGTCCTTTTTAGAGAGAGCAGTCCATGTGTGTCTTTCTTTCCTTTACCCGTTATACAATAAAACGACAAAACCTGCAAATGATGACTGCTTATTCTCATTCTAATCCGATGAGCCCATGATGATGACTACTGAAACCCTGAACCTTCCTTCCTCCAAAACACCATCAATCGAAATTAAATACATTTCAATAACTTTCAACAGCTTGTTACATAAATTTAATAGAAGTGTATATACAGGTGAGAATATTTAACAAGACTCATCTATTCCATTTTTACACCGATCAAAGGGCTTTTGTACCACATCCACTGCTCCACTGTACTCATCACTAAATCATTAAAACTGGGTCTCAGGATGACGGGTTGGGGTCGAGCTGCTCCGCTGCATCACTGAACTCGGAGAATGGATTTTCCGGTGGGATATATAGGGACTCGTTATCGGAGTCCCTGTCGCTGAGGTGGACCTGGATCTGGTCAGGGGCAGCATCTGCAGCTGAAATCCATCCTAACAAAGACAAGTAAGATGTTGTCCTTTAAGATCTACAACAAACTGAACATTTTCCATCTCACAAACATGTGACAAAGTCTGTATAAAGATGGATGTATCTGCTGCAACATCGCCCACTGGTCAAGGAAGTTTTGTTACCAAGTCGAGGCATTTTCTGTTTTGAGCCCCAGTGTGATGAGAGAGGGGGGAAAACGCACGGTGAAATCATCGCTTTTAGGATGACCAAAAATGACAAAATAAACCAAGTTTTGTTCAGTATGGCCTGAAATTAGCAACTGAGTCTAAACTTAATATGTGGCGTGTTTATTGAGTTCACAGAAGGAGCTAAAGGCCATTTTTTTCAGGCTTTTACTGGCCTGGAAGTTAATTGTGGCCACAGATATCACTCCTGGTTCAAGGCACTCAGCATCGGGGTCTGAACAGGGAAGCTAGCATGTATGTCCGTCTTTTATATTGTTTATAAATGTGTCTCAAGGTGGTTTTATTTGTGATGAACAGTTTTCATTTAAACTTTAAAATCTGAGATCTTTCCTATTGCTCTTTATATCCTCTGACTCTGTTTTTGCATTGGGGGTTTTCATTCAGAATTCCATCTTCTAAAGAGAATCACTCGGGGATCTCCAGTTCTAGTTTATTAGCTCTCAAAGCTGCAGAACTCCTGACTACAACTAATACAGTTCAGCCTTCAGAAAAGGCTAAATTATCATATCGTAACAACAACAAATCCTAAATGGGCCTTAAGGACCTCTGAGAAAATCTTATGGTTAAAAAGAAAAGAAGTCATCATAGTTACTGTATCATTTCCTGTCTGTGCTCCTCCAGTTCTTTTTTGGACACTTCATAGATGATCGACACACCAATGCAGTCTGAAAAGACGTTGGCGACGGTGTTGCATCGATCTCTGAAAGGCAAAGAATGACCACAGAACGCAGTCAGTCAGCAAATCGTTCTTTCTGAACTCTGATAATGAGTTTCAACCCTCAAACACATGAACAGCTAAACATAGCACATCAATACAAATATGAACAGTCATCATAGTGGTGATGATGTGGGTTTGTTTTGCAGCCACAGGCCTTCAGCAGCTTTCAGTCATTGAGCCGACCATGAACTCTTCTGTATATCAAACTATTCTAGAGTCAAATGTGAGGCCATCTGCCGACAGCTAAAACCGGGCTGAAAAAGAGCTGTGCATAAATGAATGCCTGAAAACCTGAATGAACTGAAGCGGCATTGTTGAAAAGAGTGGGCTGAAATTCCTCCACAGTGACATGCAAGATGATAAAGCCCCACAAAACAGTCACTTCGAGTTACTGCAGGACTTCAGGAATTTGCTGAGATCTTTGGAACTTTACACAAACACAGCAAACAGTTTTTAAGATGTGAAAATGCAGCAGTAGTAATGTGTCAGACATTAAAATGAACAGAAAGCAAAACTTACAGGAGCCATTCTACAGCCACCAGAATAGAGGCATCCTGAGCAGGCAGGCCGACCGCTGTCAGAACAAACAGAGTGGTCACTGCTCCTGTAGCTGGGATCCCTCCTGCGCCGATGCTGGTGGCTGCTGCCGTCACACTGCACACCAAAGCAAAGCATACAGACTCTTCAGAGTCTGCATGATGCATTTTTAAAGGCCTGAAACAACAGAAATACTGACGTACGCAATGGTAAATAACTGGCTCAAGTTCAGATTGATGCGGTTGAGCTGGGCGATGAAAACGACTGCGACCACTTCGTAAAGGACGCTTCCGTTCATGTTGGTGCTGGTGCAGATGGGCAGCATGAAGCGAGGGACTTTTCTGTTGATCCTCAGTTTCTCCTCACAGCACAAAAACATCAGGGGCAATGCAGCAGAGCTATGAGAGGCAGCACATCATTTGTTAGTGCTTGAACAGTTATGGAATTATAAAACATTTACTCGGTCAGCTGTGGGGCCTGTGCTAAAACCTTTTCTTTATCTGGCTTCACTTAAACCAACATATTTTACAAAGAAGTCAGACTATATCAGAAATTAATAATAGAAACTGGCTGCAACACAAGTAGCAGTATTGAGAAAATGGAAAAATGTGTCATAAATAAAGCCTAACAGAAGCCAGGAAGGAAAAAGTGAACCACCTTCATAAGCCTGTAAATCCAGGATTACATCTGAACTTACCCTCTGATTACAACAGAACACCGCCCTCAGTGTGTGTCTTACCTGGATGAGATCAGCATTGCAGTGACTAAAGTGACCGCTCTCATGACAAGGAGGGGGTTACGCCTCACAAACAAGAAAAAGATCATTGGCAGAATCACCAGGCCATGGATCAGAAGCCTGAAAAAACAGTATATACACAGCCAACTGTGATTATACCAAATACAGTTTCTCACTGCCTAAAACAATGAGACTCAACTGAAGGATTTATATATCTCCATTGTTCCAAATCCCCCCCAAAGAAGACTTTTTTTTTTTAGATAACAGACCTATCTGGTAGTTAGTCACTTCTGACAGAAACCCTTCATTTTTGTTTTTTAGCCTTCAGTGTGCTAATTTTTCCATCCCACAACTTTGTAAAAGATTTGGATAAAAATGAAAGTTACTCTGAATGAATCATCAGTGTAAACCCTGTCTGTTAGATTTTCAAACGAACAATGAGTATTTTTATTTACACTTGCAATTTAAAAAAGAAATAATGCTGTTTTGGTATAAACTAGCACATTTGGTTTTTATTTTGTATTTCTTTTTTATTCTTTCTGTTTTATTGTAATATTTAATTTTAGTAAATAAATTGCAGGAGCAACCTTTTCTAATGTTCCCATGTAAACGTTATTTGAATTATTTCAACAGCAAGGAGGTATCAGCAGCTTTCAACTGTCAACAGTGGAAACGGTGAAAACACCTGCGATGGCTCCATTAGCCCACTAGATGTAGCTGTTTAACCTGGTGGGATTTTCACCTGCAACAAATATGCCAAAAAGAGAGAGTTCTGATCATCTGTGACCAGCTAAACATTTTAATAACAGCTGCTATCAACATAAAAGAAAAAGAAGGAAATAAAGAAACCACTGGCGCATGCGCAATTAATATTGACGTTATTTTAATTCACATTTACCCTGATTAAAATTCAGTAATTAAGCCTGTGGACTTGCCTCATACTGTTTGACTTGCATCAGAAGTAAATTAACCCTGTAAGTTTATTTATAAAACACTTCCACAGACATTTAGTCACGGAGCGCTGTGCAGCTAAACAATAACCTGGAATAATCACAATAAAGTGAAATTAAAATACATTTAACAGCAGCACAAAACCATACCGCTCAGAACAAAGTAACTGGTGGGTTAACCAGTTATCACTTACCACCAGCAACCCCCAACACACTTAGGAACAAAAACGTGTTGACCAGGACAAAGTTCCAGCATTTGAGCAGCCTTTGCCTCCAGATCGCAGCATCGGCAGCGGCAGCAGTGTTTTCCTCCTCACGACTGTTAGTCGCCATTTTTCTGCCGCACAGTTAGCTAAAAAAATTAGACAAAGCGACATTCGCTGGCTACTAATCAGGCATTTATAAAATAATTTATAATTAGATATTTATGAACAAAGTTAAGAAACCATTTCGATAAATAAATAATGAATATAATGAACATAAAATGATCGCAAGCCTCAGAAATCTGACTTTTACCGACTTTTCACAGGTATTCTAGGATGGAAGTCACGTGACCACCAGGCGAAACTCCTTGGCGCGCTGATTCCAACTTTTGATTGTTTGTTTGTTTGTGATCGTTTTTATTTATTTATTTATTTTGTCTTTGGAGAAGTTTGTCTATTTATTTATTTATTCTGTGAGAAAATTTGGTCAGTGTGAGGAATAGGAAAAAATACAAATAAAAATGTACTAATGAAAAGAAAGGACGAGGGCACAGAAGTTATTACAAACTGAATTCAAAAGAGGAGATGAAGGCTCGCTGGCTTTCTCATTTGCTCATTCTTGGACTGTTTAAAAGTCAAGTTTCATTTCATTGTTCAGCTGGTGAACATTGGGTTTCCTGCCAGAACATTTGCATTGATAAGAATGAGAATAACTTTCTTGATCCCAAAGGGAAACTTGAGTGTCTGACATAACTCATGTCCTATTTGTATGAGAATTTAAAAGCCTGATGGCTGTGGGTGCGAATGATCATCCAGTACTGATGTTTTTCTGTTCCTGTACCACCCGCAGTGTGTCCAATCTGCCAGCTTCCTTCACTGCTTTGCCCAGCCTCCTTGCATCCATGTTTCTGATGCTGTCTTCCCAGCAGGCTGCAGCATAGAAAATCACACTTGCAGTTACAGACTGACAGAACATCTCCAGCAATTTACTGCAGATGCCGGGAGATCTTAGTTTCCTTAACAAATAGAGGCGACTCTGCCCTTTTATGTTTAGTTTGTATCTAGGGTTTTAGAGAGGTTCATACTGAGGTAGTTTTTGTGATGACCTGTAAAACTTAAAACAGTGCAATCAATGACATAATTCCCTGATTAGTCAACTCGCAGAAAATTTTAACTTTTTTTTTGCAAAAAAGTGCAACACAAGGTTCAGGTTCACAAAGTTGAATGTATACTTACTTTCCTTTTATTTGGGGACTGTTTCTTAAAAATATACAAATTGCAGGTGTCATTTTTTTCATTTCTACTTAACATTTCCAGCACAGAACTGTTGTAATTGAATTTTTCTCATGTGGTTTACTGTGTTGCTTTTGTTTTAGTTTTGTGTTCTTTTCATGACTTTAACTTTGAAAACTCAAAGAACTGCGAGCTCATTTTCATTAAAGTGAGCTGTCTTCTGATCTGAGCAAACATTCCCTGCTACGTCCAGCTGTCTGCCAGCTTTTTCTGGCTCAGAAATTTTCCTTTTTTTTTCCTTTTTTAATTTTTTTATTTTATTTTAATCTGTCAGTCATAGTGGTCATTTTTGTGTGCCTGATATTTCTAATAGTAACACTAATTTAAATTAGCCCCATATATTTTCATTACAAAGCTGTTATCGAGGGTGTTGTTTTAATTTTTCTTGTTTTTAATACTGCCAAAAAGCAGTTGATGCAAATCACTTTAAACTGCAATGTAAAAATTCAAATGTCAGACAGATTTGGGCTCAGAGAGGGGAGGCCATCTGCTTCAGCTAGTGAAGGTACAGCTATTAGTTTTGTATCATAAATACTAAGATAATAAATTTTATTAGTTTACTGGTTTCCATGCTTTCACTTCAATACTGTGATTTCCTCGACTCATCAAACCTTATTTTATTCATGGTCCAGTTTGGTCGGGTTTTACCGAAGCTCTAACAAACTGATGCTGCTATTTAATTTGACCAAAGCTAAAAATAAGTCAATACAGTTTATTTATAAACCATATTTTTGTTCAAGAATATACTTATTAATTTCCAACATGAAACAAAGTAGAAGAAAGAAACTTAACAATATCTGTTTTTTGAATCCAGCAGTGGATAAATTGCAAACAGATAAAGAGCAGAGAGGTGTGGGATAAGAGATAAGAGATGGGTCCGTGGACAGGTTTGTGAAACTCAAAAGGACAGCGATGATCTGATTGTAACGTCAGTGACTCCACACTAAAAGGTCAACGACTGAAGATATATAATTGTTGCTTGAGAGAGTTGAGTGAGAGGATCTGAATGGATTTTATTGTTATTCTTCAACTGTTAGTAGGTGTGGCTGCTAAGTTAATGGACCGCTGATGTGGTAGTTTATATTTCTAATCAACAGATTAATTAGATTAGTGCAGATACAAGATCAAAGGTAAGAAATGTGGCGTGATAGAAAGCGGGCTAACATCTTGTAACTTCTATTTACAGGTTCCTCATTTGATTTGGTCTTTATTCAAAACATTTTTGTAATGAAAGTACGTTTATGGAAATAGCTGATTATACAGCAAAAACACAAACAGATGTCAATGTCATGTCCCCGGGGGCCAAACCTGACCTTTTGAAAGATTTGGCTTACCTGTTTGTAGCTGTGGTAGTTTCTTTATATCACGTTCATTGTCAGTTTTATTGCTACGAGTTCCTTTAACAGCTTGCAATCGAAAAGAAAGTCTTTTTCTTCTTCCTGCTCCTTTTCACACATGGTTGTAGTGCTTTATTGATAGAAAGTGTGATTGGTTTGTTTGATCTGTTGTACCAAGTGTGAAATAAATAAATAAATGAAATGAAAAGAAAGTCTTTAAGTATTTTGCCAGAACTCTCAAAGAGTATTCCTCACTGACACTGAGAGCTAACAGGACTAGTTTTCTAAGGTTAACTGGTTGACATGATGTATTGAAGAGAAGAATCATCAGACACTTTTATGTTCCACAGAGCCGTAAACTCAAATCTAAACAGCGTAAAATCAAATAATTGGCCTGGTGATGATCTCACCGTATACATTTTGCTTGGAAACTGTCATTAACCTCATAACTAATGTTTCCTTTTTGCTGCATGTGGCAGTTATACACATCAAATTCAAATCAATTCAATGTGGTTAAAATCAGATTTATGAACATTATGATAGCTTATACCCAAGGTAAAGTATCTCTGAGAAAACCCAAGAAATCAGATTATCCCCTATGAACAAGTTAACTCTATGCTTTTGAGTGGATTAATTTGCAGTTTATTTGTTCAGCTGGGTGAAACTGCTAGGTAAATACAATTAGCATTAAAGAAACTAAAATTTAGTCCCCTATAGTATTCTCTTTTTAATTCCAATAATCCACAAGGTTTTTAAGACATAACCTGTAGTAATCATTTCAATTTTAATGAACAACACGTATCTTTTTGAGCTCCAGGCTTTCTCCAGAACTCCAAACATTAAAATCCTCAAAGGAATCAATAACCTTCTACCAGTTTGAATGAATTATTAGGGGTTTATTGTAGCTGCATTTGCTTTTCTTTGTAATAGTTTTTGTCATGTCCCACCAATGTCTGAGTGTGTTTGTAGTGACCTTTGTACTGACATGTTGACCTGCAGGAATCTTTGCTGTTTTCTTCAGTCATGAAATAAAAACACTTTAGAAAGGTTTCTGCCTGCGGGATAAAAAGGCTGTACAGTCCCACAAAAAGAAGGATCACCTGATCACTCTACGTAGGTCCACAATCAATATCATTTCATCATTTTAAAACTTACAGTAAATCAAACATGTTTTCTACATCAGTGTCAGAAAATATAACAAACTTTTCATTAAATTAATAAATCACTGGAATATCACATCTAATCCAACAAACTAATCCACTTATTGGTTTGTTGGATTGATTAAATTCATCATTTTTAAATACACTTGTTGCTGAATATTAGATTTTGTAGAAGCACCAGTGGTGTGAAACATGTAAACAGTCAGGAGGATGCAGGAAAAGGTGTGGGCCTGTAGGTGGGTTTCAGACACATAAACGGTTAGGCTCTCAGTGTAATGCGAATTATTCTGCAAATTAAAGCCACCAACTGAAATCCTCAGGCAATGTTTGAAAGCAGTTCAGTAACAGCTCTGGGTGGTCATTGTTGTTTTTTCTATGACCGTTGACAGTGCTGCTTACAGGTTACAGCTTACCGAAACTATGTTGCCAAACTTTGTTCCTTATCTGTGGTATCAAAGTACTACTAAACTACTTCAGCAGTAACAGTGAAAATGCAGCTAGTACACAATCTCAGATTTTATTTGCATGTATAAAATTGGTGCTTTTTGTGTTTGGAAAATGTCAAACTATTAAATTGCATGAGAAAAAAAATCATAATTTACATCAGAGCGGATCTTCTAATATAACATATTTCTAATTTTCAAAAGTTTGATTCCTTTTTTTTCTGCTGTGTATAATCCCGGTAAGAAGAAGAACTTCTTATTCATTTGTGTTCTTCTGTCATATTAACGCTACCTCTTTTTATTACTATTGTTGTTTCTTTTAAAATGTTGACTTGAATTTAACTTTTCATAAACATTCACAAAGCGATATTTCAGTTAAAACAAATCTATCACTTACATATAACAGTTTAATGAAGAATACTGTATAAGAATGAGTCAAAACAGTTTGTCTAAATATTTCTGATTCTGGCTTCTCTACACTGGCTCCCTATATTTTTTTAGAATCACTTTAAACATTTTACTGATTGCTTTTAAAGAACTTTTGTGTCTGGAGCTAGAAAGCAGAAATGTTGACCCAATATGTCTCAGATGCCAACACAAGGCCTTTGAAGTCCATCATCATGGTAATAAAAACTTTTGCCATCAACCAAACCATAAAAAGTTAGGGCTTGTGGAGTCAGGGACCTCCTTGAAATCTTCTCCTAAATCAAAAATTTGTTTTAAAAAAATCTTTTGATGGCCACAAGCTTTGAGCTGCTTTATTTACGATATTCCCTGCCAAATATTACTTTTTAATTATTTGTAGTTTTCATGGTCAGAAATTGAACGTTTGTCTTTTGTAGGTTTTATTCTCAGTGCTTGAGGCAACTGTTGGTGCGATTTGGTGCTATGTAAAAAAAATGTAAATAAAATTGAACCGAATTCTCTGTTTAAATCTGTCCTGCTTATATCAAGCAAAACGGTTTTTGATACTTCATTGTGTTTTGGAAATGTAAAAATATTATATATCACACTTATCCTTTAAATATAGAAAATGCTACATATTCATTTACATATTAATCGTTTACTATTAAAGTTCAATAAAGTGTCTTTTTTTTTTCAAAAGGCGGAGCTTCTGCGTCAGCGAAGCTTCCCTCTGACGTCATTTCCGTCAATTTCAACATCGTGCCGCCGGTAGCTTATAAACAGCCTCCTCTGCACGCTTTGTCGGTAGTCTTTGTCTGTCTTCTTTGTCGGTGAAGTTTGAACAGCGCCATGGGTGATAAGATGGACATGTCTCTGGACGACATTATCAAGATGAGCAAGAAAGGAGGCGGAGGCGGAGGTGGAGGCCGCGGGAGAGGAACGTTCGCCCGGGCTGGAGGCTCAGGTCGAGGCGGCGGGCCGTCGAGGCCGGCGCGGGGCCGACAGAGCAACTTCAACCGAAACAACAGATCCACGCCGTACACGAGGGTATGGAAGAAAAGCGGTTGAAATTGTGAAAATAGTTAAAATATTGGAAATGTATTTTAAAATGCGTCATTAAAGGTGTAATTACGTGATTACGGACTTCCGGAAACTAGCATGGTTCAGTTAACAGTAACAGGAGAAGCTAGGAGCTGAACCAGCATGGACTCTGAGGGACTTTTCTGTGCCTGTTTTCTTGTATTTCTTCGGCTGCTGTGATTGATATGGATGTTTTACCCTCGCTGCAGTGGGGGTTTTTTTTTTTTTTGTTTTTTTTTTTGCTGTTGTTGTTTTTTGTTTTTGGCTTTGTCAGCATTTTATAGCCTGCTCGCGCAAAAAGAGCCGAAATCCTGTCTACCAAACTATTTTTTTTTTTGCCTCCTGACAAAACTGCTTCAAAGTGGGGCCCTTGCTTCATTTTTTTGGCCGCATAATTAACATGGGGCTTTTTCCAACCTGTGGAAACTCGCTGCCTTACTGTCACCACCTCTGTGGAAAGAAGAGTGTTTTCAGGCACTGAAGAAAGACTCTCATCCCTTTTGAATGGACTCCTCCTGTGAAGACCTGGATGATGCCTCTAGCCTGATTCCCGTGATGTTTATAGGGAGTAATGACCGTAAACTGGTTATTAGATTACATTTTTCAATAGCCTTCAGACATTCAATATTCAAGTGCTTTAAGCCATCATAGTAGCACTCTGAGTTTCCTAGAACAAAACACAAACTAAGCCTGTATTTAATTTTTTTGTCTCCACAGCCCAGAGAGTTGCCCGATAAATGGCAGCACGATATGTTTGAGGAGCATGTTGGTGGACGTGCTGGAAACAGTGGTGGAAACGGCGGCGGAAACAGTGGTGGAAATGGCGGAGGAAACGGCAGCAAGCTGCTGATTTCCAATCTGGACTTTGGTGTCTCTGATTCTGATATCAGGGTAATTATCTAAGCTCAGATCTATTTTGCTCACTTCAGATGCTGAGGAATGGCACTGATTTTCCAGATTTTACTTTTTAGGAGCTGTTTGCTGAGTTCGGAGCATTGAAGAAGGCATCTATACACTATGATCGGTCTGGTCGCAGTAAAGGAACTGCAGACGTCCACTTTGTAAATAAGGCAGATGCACTGAAAGCCATGAAGCACTATAACGGCGTACCGCTTGATGGTGAGGATTTGTTCCCATGCTTGTTCTCTTGTTTAGGCGTGTGCACATGGGTGTTGTTAATGGTAACTAACTAAATTTATACTTCTGTTATTTTTATTTATTTTTTCCCGCCAGGCCGCCCTATGAAAATCCAACAAGCCACTTCAGAATTCGACACAGAGAACAGACAGAATACACAAGGGTATGTTTTTTTTTGTTTTTAAAAAAAAGGATCCGGGGTTGTAAATCAAGGTTGATGGGTTAATGTGATGACATAGGCATTGAAAATGGGTTATGATGTTACGCAGTAAAAAAATAAATAAATCAATTTATGTATTACACGGATTTTGAGATTTGATAAGTGATTTATTGCAAAATCGACAACAAATTCCATTAATTTTCTTCCATTTATCTGGGTGGGGGGAGCTTGTTCGGCTTTTACAGGTTCTCTGGAGTAACCCTCTTTCTTTTTATCGTTTGCAGCTCAAACAAAGGTTTTGATCGGACTAGGCTCGGTCAGCCCAGGGTTGAAAGGCGGCGAGGAGGTGGTGGTGGTGGAGGCGGCGGCGGCGGTGGAGGTTTCAGAGGCCGCGGGAGGGGAGGAGGAAACAGACCCCAGCTTTCTGCAGAGGAACTTGATGCCCAGTTGGATGCCTATAATGCTGAGGTATGTAATCAGGCTGCATAAAATCAGTTTCATTAATTATTTGGATAATACTGTGAACACTATTTTCTAATCGGTTTCTTCTTCTTTTTTTCTTCATCTTAGTGTAAGATGGACACCAGTTAAAAGGACTCTGCTGGGATGACGCTCCCATTCCTTTTATCATTTTTTTTATTTTGGCTAATCAGATGTGATGGATCAGACCCTTGTGTTTTAAAGACATTTTGTATGGACCATTTTTTTTGTTTTGGGTGTTATTTTCAAATTTTCTCTTTTTATAACCATAAAACCATGTTATCAGGATTCAGGAACTGTTGTTGCCTTAAACCTGTAATGAGAATCTTTGTTCTCTTTTTTTTTTTTTTGTACAAACATGGTTGAATGACAGACTTCTGAATGTAAATTTAAAAACAAAAAAAGTTGCATTTTAATGTACACTGGTTCTGTCACTCAGTACTGTATATTTGACACATGGACACGTTCAAAGGATTTTGTACATAAATTCATGATATTGAGTCATCTTTAGAAAAACGTCTCTCGTCTTCTTGGACTCCTCACAGTGGTGCCAAATGTTGACTGGCCATGCTCAGGCCAACTACTGAAACCATGTTAAACTAAAGCCTTTGTCTTTGTAATGGTGCATTCTCAAAGCACCACACAATGAATTACCTGAGAAGTCTCTACCATTGGTACTCTTCCTCATACAAGATCAACATCTTGATCTTGCTGCTTGTACCTCTTCATATTGTCTTTGCTCCGTCTTCTTGGTGGTGTCTCTCATATGTTCAGTATCTGAATTGACATTAGGGCTGCAGCAACCGATTATCTTAGAAATTGAGTAATCTTGGTTATTTAATCAAGTAATTGGATAGGAAATACTTTTCTCTAATGAGCAATACTAAATATACAAGGGGGGGGGGTGCAGGTTTTTCAAAATGAACTCCTTGCAATGCTTTAATGAAAACGTTTGTCAAGAAGGACAACTAAACCCTTTGTATTAATGTGCAAATAAATTAAATTTAAACCAAAAACACAAGTAAAAAATGCATAAATAACTTAAGGTACATTCAGAAGGTCAAAGCCAATAAAATATGATGTGTATGAAGTTTACCTTTACTTCCCAGTAAAGCTTTTATTGCTGATTACAGAGCTGCTGTTTTGGACACTAGAAACACGTTTTCTCTCGCTCCACCTGAGCTCAGCTGCTCTTCGCAGCGTGTGTGCAAACTGCACCAGTGTCATCCTCACTGCTGCTGTTGTGTTATCAGTGTGTGTGGGGTTAACATTGTCAAACATTTTCTTCAAACACTGCTCCTAAGTACCATTTCAGGTCTGTTTTTAAATCACAAATGTTTCACATTTCCATAGCAACAGTGGTATGAGCTGTGCTTTAAACAGCATCGAAACAAAGAATTTGTATTAATAATTTTTTATAATCGAGTTATTCGAATTACTCGATAATTCGTAGCTCTAACTGATAACTTTCAGCATCACACAGTGAAACTAATGTAGTCATGTTTTATCTTATAATTTTATAAAAATGTAAACAAATTTCAAGACAAGACTTGTATTTCTTCATGTCTAGACTACTGCAAAAGCCTTTTTACTTCCTGCACTCATTTTTGCATTTGAACACTGGCTTCCAGAATGTTATAGAATTGATGTAACTGATAATTAGTTTTAAGGCCATTGGCTTTACAACTTCTGCATCTTTCAACTGCAGCTGTGCGATAATGATCCACACGGGGATGCCGGTCCCTGCCTCACTGAAGACTTAAGGCAACAGTGTTTGCAGTCAGTGCCCCGAGGCACTGGTCCTAGGTTATTAATAAATAATAATGGCTTTTATTTTTGGCTATTAGCAAATAGACCAGGAAAGGGCCAGAATAAAACAAAGAAACAGAAAACAACTAATTGAATTAGATGGAAAGAACACATAAATTGGTAATAAAAAAGATTTAGGTTGAAGTTATGGCTCATTACACCCGTGCCACATATTATATATGATTAACAAAAATTATCAGAAGGTGTAGGTTTTGTAAGAATTTGCCTCTGCACACACAAAAGATTTTAAATCAGACAAACAAACATGTACTTCAAGGAGTTTTACAAGTAAGTATTAGAAGCAATCAGTGTTTTTTTAATACACAAGTCAGTTTTAAATATGTCCCGTTATCCTCTGTACCTTTTATCACAGTACAAAGTGTGACAGCAGAGCGAAACTATCCCACTGAACCCAAAACTAAACACAAGCTTTTAAGCGCGTCACCTACGTAGGGCGTGCGCGCCGCGGACCCGCTCCCGGGAACGTGACGCGCGGGACGGCGCACGGGGCGGCGCCGTCCCCTTGTTCGCCATACTTGCAGGAGAGCCCAGAGAGCAACGAACGCACTTACTGCAAAGGCTCCTGAAAACACTACTGCGTTTAATTTAAAGGTAAGCGTCTCCAGCTTCGAGGACAGCTTCTAACGCCCTCTCTAGAGCAACCATAACCGGCGCGCGTCCGTGAAGCCGCTCCGTTGTCGCGCCCGCTCCCGTCAGCTGATGATAACTTGTCATGCTAATGTTAGCTGCAGGCTCCGGTTAGCTCGGCTGAATTGTTCCCAGCGGTTAACGAGCTAGCCACTTGTCTCGCTCCTCAGTCCCACCCTGTGTGAGAGGAGGGGGTCGGCGGCAGGAAAAGTTGAGCCACATTGTTCAGTATTAATGATTTAATCGTTCAGGCTAATGAACCAGTGGCGTGAGTAAACTGATGTGCTGTCAAAAGGAGGTTAGTTACCCGGCTAATAATGACAGATATATTTACTATTTTATCACCATGGCAGCTGCGGTTCATCTGGGGTTTTTCGCGGATAATACATAATTGAGGAAAATTTGCAAAGATCCGTGATATTATCTTTAAAATAAACATGCGTTCATTAAATTTCATTGAAAGAGCTGTTTTGTTTTTAATTTAATTTAATGCAGGAAAAATAAATATAGGAAACTCTGAAAGTCTTTGTGTTTATATGCCTGCCTAAGGCAAATAATAACACACTTTGACAAACGAACTATTAATTCTGTGTGTTAGTTAGAGATCAATACGTTAAAAAAAAGCCCCACAAAAAGAAAAGTTACACTTTGTTTTTAATATATGTTGTTGTTACTCTGTTCATCTGGGATTAGATTTATCTAGATTACAAACGACAAAATGACAGTCAGACCTTCCAAGAACTAGTTTATGAACAAAAATGTATACAATTTAGAGATTACATGATATATTAGAGTATTATTATTATTTCTTATTATTTTATAAGTGAGCCTTTTATATAGGTTTATATAGGTTCATTCTTCTGTCAGGTGTGTATAGAGTGTGAAATGATTTGATGATGAACCTAAATAATAAATAATCATCTGTTAGCCTCTATTACACTTTAACAAAACTTAAATTCTTTGCACATGGAGTTACTCATTAACAGGCTGCCCGTTATGAAGGTCAGATAGATGTAATGGCACTTTGGCGCCGGTTTGTTGACTTTTTACTTGTTGGCGTTAACGTTTTCACAGCAGAGAAATAAACTCACGCCCCCACAGCGAAAGTCTTTCTCTTTTTTAAAGAAGCAAACACAGCTACTCCCTTGGAGCATCTCATTCCCCCTCTTTGCTGTTCTTGAATGGAGCTGGAGTCCCTTTCAGCTGTTAACAAACTGTTGGCTTGTGTATGGCGTGCATCATGGCTGGATTGAACATGAGTGTACCGCTATTTCAGTGATGTCGAATTGATACAGGAGCTCAGATCTTCTCAGATCATACAAAAGGAAATGCTGCAACATTTGGAAATTATAAGACTTTCTGGAGATCTGGAGACTTTCAGTTTGCATATTCACCTGACTGTGATATGAGAAACTGTTTTGGTGACACGGTATAACTTTGATTTATTAAGTTAGCATAACCAGGAGGAAGCCAGTGATGTGTGAAATAGTTTTGGTGACACTACTTTGGTTGAAAGAGGGCGCCATTTTTGTTTTTACTGTTTCATTTATACGTTGTTAACGACTAACTTAATGTTTTATAAAGCTCAGTTTGATTTAATTTCTTTCTAACTGTACCAAATTTAATAATTCCCTGCTAAGCACGTCTGAAGAGCCAACTATGTCGCTCTTTACTGAATTTTTGCACTAAAGAGACTTAAAACAGTCAAACAGCTAAGGTAGCAGTTAGTTTGTTTAACCCTTACCTGGTTTTTCTGCGCTGAGATTGGACCAATGACAGATGTGCTGAAATAGCATGCAGTTTTTATGCATTCTATGCGTAGACTGTTTCATAGACAGTCTGGCAGCTTGTGCAATATTAGATAAACATGGAAAACACGATTGTGGATGGTCCTAAAATATGGGAGAAACTGGGAAAAGCAGGAATGTTGACAGATTTGGTAAGGTGTGTCAATGCAGGTCCCCATAATCATTCTCTCCTCAGTGCTACTATTGGTCCACTAACGTAACATATTTAACTACTCAAAAAGCCCAGTGGATGAGAAAAGAAAGAAATTCAATAAATGCAAAAGACGAATAACAAGATATAATTTAATATATTTTATAATTTCTCTTTGGCAAATAAATTACACATGACTAATACAAGGAGGTGAGTCTGTATTTCCAACCCTACAAAAGCTGTAAAGAAAGGAGTTGTCAGAAGATATTTATTTTATAATAAATGGTTATATAGTAGCAGCTATGAAGCCCGGTTCACATATATTTGCTCATTGTCTCCAGGTTGTTGGTTGCATTGGTGGACATAGCAGACTCTGGTTGCTTAGGTAACCCACTAATGTATTTACCACCCAGTGATAAATCAATCAGTGGTATAATTCACTCACATTGGTAGTCGCTTAAGATGATCACCTCAAAGCTGAGAAGAGTTTGGCTCACTTATTTTCGACTGCTCCTACAAGACATTTTATATTCCCAGTTCTTGTGTAGGTCAGGCTCAGATTTTTTTTATATGTTAGTATTTGAGGAAAATTTTCCAGATTTATTGATTAATGCAAACCACTTGATTACAAAAAATCCTCAATGTAACTTCTTTGCTTCAGTGCTTTGTAAGCATTTCATCCACGTTTGTGACTAAAATAGACATGAAATAGTGACGTGGAGTATTAGAAGATTTAAGCCAGGTAGTTCCTACATTTCTCAGCAAAAAGACGGAAAACACAACAGCAGCTGTGGAGATGATGCTGTCACAGTTTAACGTGGAGCCACAGTCTGTCTACAGACACGTGGTGAAAAGCGGGGAGGTGGCGTTGTTACCGAGAAAGTGAACTCAGTCGCAGTGAAAAAAAAAAAACATGTTTGTCTCGTCCAAAACTATTAAAACCTTTCTGATAAACAGCTGGTGTGAGTCCTTCGTCTATCCACATCAACAACCAGCGCAAACATGACATAAAGCAAACTTTCAGCTCCTCGCATAGGCCACCGTTTTCCTTACACAGAGAAAAATCCATGTTAAAGCTAGAGAAGTTAGAATAAAAGCCTATTTATGCAGATTAACTGTTAACTCAATTAAACTGGCAGCAGCCCAGGGTGTACTAGACTAGATTTATTTCAAGGCTTTTGTAACATTGTTTTTCAGATTTAGATGAATATAAAACATAAATAATGTCATACACATTAAATTCAATTTTATTTATAGTTAAAAAACAAAAACGAATAAAAGTTTTTTTTTATTTTTTTATCTTGCAGGTCAGTAAAAGCATGCATGGGGTCCGCAAAACTTTAAGCACTGACGTGGGGCTGTTAGTTTGGATAGTAAATTATTATTAAGTAAGCCGTCGGCAGGTTCTGAACATGTTGTAACATCATGATGATTCTTTAAAAAGCAATTACAGACGGCATTAAACAGACAGACACACACGCACGCACACGGTCGCTGACTAACATGCACAAAAATGCACAACAAACATTAACCTTGACCATCGTTGATCCCTGACATCATCGTCCATGTGCAAAACATTGTTGTTTGCAGGGTATTGTTGTCTCCCTGCCGTGCGGGCGGCCAGTACGGACACCTAAGATTGGAATGCGATAACTCGAGAATGAGGCGACCTCGGAGCTTCAAATTATTACTATAGGAATTATCTATCTGCATATCTCAGGGAACTCAACCTGAAGGTCAGAGGTCAAGTTATCTGAAAATCTTGTGAATGCGATAACCTAAGAACAAGGCAACAAAGGGGTAGCACCAGTCGCCGTAATTTAAATTATCTTGCTGCTCAAAATTACAGCAGGCAGAAACCTCCATGTCTCTATTAAATTCTGTATTTGTTATTAATGTTTGCATGAGGCCGGCAGGGGTAACAGTCTGGATTGGCTGTTGCCCTGCAGGTTGTTGTTCTTAGTTTTTGATACAAAAATAGATGAACCCAAAAGAACCCAACACCAAACAGAGGATGTAAACGTTAGTGACACACTGCACTGATGAGGCTTCAGGCTCCCGCATGCTTCCTCTGTTTGTGAAATTGAAGTTTCTTTAAGCTTCCCGTCCTGTTTGCGAGCCTGCTGAAGGCTGTGTGGGGCGAGTCTGTCAAACTGGGTTCTAGTCCACTCATGAAATGTCCTAATGTTAATATTTGGCATGACAGCACAAGGGGAGTCTTCTTAATATCACTTTTATTAACTTCTTACATCATGTCCTGTGAGAGCACGTGAACTGTTGAAAGTGAAAACACACGAGGATACTTTATGTTTTTTTTTTTTTACAATTCATAAAACATGGGATTTTTTTCAGCTTTCCTCAAATAAAAGCACAAATATTATTATACTAATTTATTTAAATCTAAAATACATTTATGAGCTTACCAGAAATTAAATTTTTAACCTTTTTATTGAATGTTTGCTCAAATGGAAAAGCTTGTGACAGGAGAACCGTAGTGCTTAAACGCATGCACGATAGTTCATTTGAAAGGTAACTTCTACTATCTGAAAATGTGACTGTTCCATATTTCAGACCTGTGCTAATCCCGTGAGGTATTGACGTTACAGGTGTCCTTACTCCTCATGAAAACATCTTCAGTTGTCCAAATTTAATCATATGAGGTTAAATATAAATATTTTATTTCCTCACTTTGTGGAGAAAAAGCGGCTGAGCAGGCAGTGGGACATTTGTGCTTTTATTAGTAACAATACAAAGTGAATATCCTAAAATTTATTCACTTGAGTTGTGTGGTTGACAGCTCACTCAAAGTGCAACTCAAGGTCAAAATCAGTGATGGCCAATTTATTTTAGGTGGGACACATACAGCCCAGTATGAGCTAAAGTGGACAGTTGTAGATTGTTTCCCTTTCTCTACAATGGTGAATGGACTGGTACTCATATAGCATCTTTCTGCTTAATTTGTGCACTCAAATCACACACACACATTCATACACCTTCTGACCTTCCGATGGATGCATCGGGGTCAACTCGAGGTTTGGTATCAGATGGACTGGAGGAAATCAATCCACTGACCTTCTGATTAAACAGAGCCTCAGTGTCACGAAGTTTAAGTACACATTTACTGAACCAACCATCAGTTATAAAAGTGAGCTGAAGAAAAATAACACATCAGTTTTCCACATTATGAAAAAAACTGCTGACTGCCCATCAGCACGGCTCTTTAGGGTCACACTTTGCGTAAAACTGTGTCAGAATGATCACTTTCTGTGCTGCCCGATTGACCAAACTTTGGAGAATAAAGTAAATGGAGCTTGTCTACTAATAAATTATTATATGGTCTCACAGGATAAGATAGCAGTGTATAAAGGGATTAAATTAGCCTTTTGTGGGACAAAACAATCTAAAAGCTACCAGTAAAAGACTGATGTACTTGTACGGTGCTCAGTGGGAAAAATATTTAGCTTTAAGAAATTTCGTAACAGGGAGACCATGCAAACCAAAAATATAAATAAAAAACTAAGAGTTAATGCCAGGAGTTTCACTCCTCGTCGAGTAACCGTGATCTAAATTTGACCGCAGTTAAATCTGCAATTTAGTTATGCAAAACATGAACTCAAATGAAGATTGCATTTAAAAAAACAAAGTTTTTTTTATCATTGTACATGGCTCTAATAATGCATTTTATTTTTATTGAGTGGAAGGTATATCTGAAGTCGCAAGAGAAACTTGACCAAAGTAAAAGTTTGGTGTTTAAAGGCTCTGCTTGATTAAGGAGAATTTGTGCAACCAGCAGCTAATAATCACATTTTGAAGGAGTTCTTGAAGTCTTACTTTAGTCACACAATTTTGGTTCCTTCAGGTGCAAGAGATTGTGCATATATAATGGTGCGTTTGTAAGGAATAGAAAAGCGGAAAATTGAAGCAGGATTTTGGCTCCTGCTCAGGCATGTTTATGGCTGCGGCTCCTCGCATAGTTCACGTCTGTGCTGCTTATAGACATTTCTATGATGCCTGCTAGTTTAGGCAGTTCATAAGAGAAGAGAGAGGTATGCAGACAAACTCAAACTTACGATTTGTATCACAAAAATCACTAATCACTAAAATTATTTGGGACATTTGCATTATCCACAGTTCTTTTCAAACTTCCAGTCTTTTAGTTACAGCCACAGTTTACACAGTGTTGCATCTGAGGCTGGAGACTCGAAGCATTTAATCCATCTGTTGCTGCTGAAATGTAAACGAATGTCATGGAGGTATTAAACACTGCTGGCTGAGCACTGCTGGGTGGAGATGGAGGTACAATTAGTTCACAGCTACGTTTGCTGTATTGTTGAACTAACTGAAGCAGATCACAGTGATGTTGACTTAGCAGTTAATTTTTTTACCAGTTGTGAAAAATGTCCAGCCTAGTTAAATATCACCTAATGAATAAGAACGGATTATAAAAAAATCAAGAGTATAGTGACTAAAACGATCATGGTGCAGCAGATCTTTCTAGCGTGCATGTTGACATTATTTCACTAACTTTTATAGTCAGAGGAAACACATCGGCTCTGTTTTGGTCCTTTTCCTGTACAGCAGTGAGCTTTCGCCCCTCCCTGAAAGCTCGGACTCGCTCGTGTTCAGCTTTGACCAAGATGATGGAAAAACCTGGTCTGCCTAGAAGGAGAAAAACTAACAAGTTTCCATAGGCGAACATGTTCTAGAAGAAAGACAAACGAGTACACCTGCCAGCATCCCTCACCCAAACTCTTTAACTGTTTGCTATCACTGAGTTTGTGGCTGTTGCTGCAGGGCTTCTGAGGTGGGCAGGTCCAATATCTACCACAAACATCCTGCAGTACAGGCTGCAGGCTGGCAGGGACCAGCAGTTTCCCGTAAGAGTACTCCCCATGTCATAACCTTGTACGTCCTCCACCACAGCTGTGTACCCCTTTTATTTCTTACATTTATCTATTTATTAAATAAAACATTTTATTGAAATTGTACATAAATCCTAAGAAAATCCCCTGTAAAATATTCTAAGTTCAGTAAATACATCTTGTTTCTTAAAATCTCCTCCTGTGTCTCCGAAACACCTCTCGAAGTTGGAGTTGTCCAGGAGGCGTCCTGTTCAGATGCCCAGACCACCTCAAATGGCTCCATTCATGCGCTTGACATTCTTTTAAACGTCTAGTCTAGGCATGGATGTTTTTTGTCATAATGGAGCAGCCCTGTGAAGCAGTGGAGTCACTGCATCTGAGCAAAGAGAGTTTACGTCCTGAATTCTCTCTGCTGGTTTTTCCACATTACAGAGAGTTCGTTGTGTGCAGAGCTGTCCTTTAGGTTTTTTTTAAAAATGCTCCTGTAATTATTTACAACATCAAAGTGGCTGCTCTTAAGTGATTAAAGATACACAACCAGGACTAAAGTGTAATTGTAAGCGATGTATGCTAGAGTGGCAGTGGTGCATTCAGTCCCTGTGTTTTTTTTTCTGTTTTGCTGTGGGTGGGAGGGGGGCTTTAATGTGAGCTTTAAGACTCTCGGTCCAAGCACAGCTCTTCCTGCTTTTGTTACACTGTGCGTTTGAGCAGTGGAAAGTTTTTGGGCATTAGCCTCCTTAAAACGGGAACACAGTTAGTTTCTGTGCAAATGAAACACAAACCCATTGTCTCTGCATCAGGTTAACTCGATCATCTTGCTTTCCTGACATAAATGAGATGGCTTCCTTATTTGGAGGTTTATGAGGACAAAACAAATGTTATTCCTTGTTCTTGTTATCCTTGAAACTCTTCCCTGATAACATCGCTGAGAAAAACAAATATACACGACTGCGGTGTACACTGCTGTGAAGCTGTTGCTTGGATGAATGTAATAGAGGTGAAAAAGACCAGACTCATGTCATCCATGCCAGGGGAACACAGTTGTTTTCATCTGACCTAAATGACTGCATCATGGGATGCTTGACGCCTCGTTCATGACTCCCCTCTCATTATTACTACTTCAAAGAAGTGAGATTAGATGCTACACACAGCAGAGTTTGTCTTTTTGTTTACAACAAAACACTTGCCTCCCCAAGAGACAAGTGTTAGTAAGAATATAGGACGTCTGCCCACCTGCTTTCTTTCCATGCTCGCTATACCGTCACTCACATTTTTTTCCCCCTCCAGACATGGCTGACGATGACGTGACTACGGAGCAGCTAGCAGCTATCGCCGCTGAAAATGAAGAGCCAGAGCCAGTGAACTACAAACCTCCAGCCCAGAAGTCAGTGAAGGAGATCCATGAGCTGGATAAGGATGACGAAAGCCTACGCAAATATAAGGAAGCCCTGCTTGGCTCTGGGATCTCTGAGGCTGGTAATACACTGTGTGTGTCTGAGTGTGTGTGTAACGGTTCTGCAAAACCACAGTTCAAATTGTATCTCGGTTTTTCTTTAGAAGTGATTAATTAAAAACAGAAAAATATGTTTATTTGATTTAATGATAAACATTAAAGTCCATTACTCTGATGTGTTTCTTGTTCACCGCTTCAACAATACAGAAGAGGTCCCTGTAGGTATCACAGTGCAGGAAGGTGGTGCTGTGTTACAATAAAGCAGATGTTTTTGTTGTTTTTGGTTTGTCATTGAACTGTTACATCCTGTTTGATGCATTGTGCATTTTATTAAAAAACACAGGACTAAGCTGGAGTTGTATGTCTTTATAGTAACCTGTGGCCTAGTGTTGTCTGTCAAACACTGATGATCAGTACGCTTCCTGCTGTGAGGAGAAAGTTTGAATTGTTGACTGAGAACAAACTGAAGAGTAATTAATGCAGAATCTGTCCCAACTACAGCAGCCTGTCCTGATTTCAGCTCCCCTGAGTTCAAACACTTCAAACACGTAGCTGATTTTTACATCACATGCAGACCTGCTATAAATGTCTGGGTTTAGCAGACTGCATGTGAAAACGACGTTAAAGTGTCTTTAAGGATAAATAAAAGTTATGAATATAAACTATGGAGCAGCCAGCAGTAATCTGGGTAGTATGAGACACATGTTTAGCATGTTTGCTACGTCTGTACTGAATCACCTGTTTCTTTGGTCTTGTCTCAGATCCCAATGTTCCCAACGTCCAGGTGATCCGGATGAGTTTGGTCTGTGATAGTGCTCCTGAGCCGCTGGTCCTGGACCTCTGTGGTGAGTCTGTGTTCAGGCAGAAATCAAGTAGAAGTTTCTGATTGAACCCCAACATTCAGTGTTTGATAACTAATGGCGCCATATTGGAGCTGTTGATCCTTCCTACGGGTTTCCGTAGACCTGGGGTCGGCCGCATGTGGCTCTTTAGTCCTTATAGTGCGGCTCCGCGTGGTTTGGGAAAATAAATTAGAAGTATTTAGCTGAAGTATATTTTCTTTATGTTAGTTTTTTTAACTTGTAGTTCTAAATTGGAAGATTATTGTACTATTGAAATATAAAAATAAAATTATATTCTATTATTTTTTTCATCGCTCAATATAAGAGTCACACTCGCGGAAGCCGGTGTACCCGCCGACACGCCGTGCATTTATCGAGACTTTCAACCCCAGGTAGGCCAGTTATGGCTCTTTGGATCCACATTATGTGAGCAGCTGTTCTCCACCATGAACTATGTTAAAGACAAACACCACTCGCGCCTCACAGATGACAGCTTACAGTCCTGCGTAAAGATGAAGTGACTTCGTACAGCCCCGATTTGCAGGCGCTGTGCGCAGAGGTTCAGGAACAGAAGTCTCATTGTAAACATATCACGGCAGACCCGACGATGTTTGCATCAACATGCTTTTCAGCATCTCTTTATTGACCACTTTTCACACACGGTTGCTGTACGCATACAGCCGGCTGTAGCTTTGCAGCTCACAGCCCGACACATACCAACACATTAGCATAGATACCACAGACGTTAAGGCGGCGAGGCGAGGCAGCGGCGCTGCAGACCACGCCCCGCCACACACATTAACCAGGTAAAATACATATTTAGGCAGAATTTTGCAAATATCTATTTTTCATTTTTTAGCAGCATCGTGCTTTTTTTCCCAATTTTTTTTTTTAAAATTCAGGTCAAGGCTCCAAAAGCCCAAAGGCGATATATATATATATATATCACAACAGTTTTTGTTTGCTACATGGATCATTTTAGTTTCCTTTCCTTTTGTTATATTTCTTTAAGAGTTCAAAATGTGTTAATTACATAAATAAAATGTAATTTTCTCTGTAGCACTTCATGGATTTCATAAGCGGCACACCTTAGTTGTTCACACAAAGCATAAAGGTAAAAAACAATATATACAGTGTTAACTTCATTTTAGATGTCAAAAAGTATTTGCGGCTCTCAGTGTTTTCTTTTGTGTGGAAACCGGGTCCAAATGGCTCTTTGAGTGTTAAAGGTTGCTGACCGCTGCCGTAGGGGAACCTGGGGAAGGATTATTAATAAGTGGCCCGCAGTTATGTTTGTTTCCGGGTTTGTCTCTTTTGGTCCGCTGCTTTAGGTTTTCAGTTGTTTGCTATTTCCCAGCTGCCTGGGCACCTTCTTCATACCCATGTGCATGTGCAGGGATCGTGGTTGGCACTGTGGAAAAAAACATTTGTGCGTGACTCAAGGAGTACCTGGATAACTCTGTGTCCCGCCAACATCCTCACCTCAGTTATTTTTCCAATTTTATTTTGTTTAAAGTTAGAGGAATCTGCTGCTGAGTTCAGTATGTGCAAGATATTTTCAAGTTTCTTGAGTAGCCGCACCAAAATAATTGTAAATATGAGAGGATATAATTGAGCATCCTCGAGTTCATTCAGAGTGATGAGCTCACCTGTGAAGCAAACTGCTGAGACAAACGTCCAACAGTCCCCGTTTCGCATGTTGCCCCTTGGGAAAATTAATTTCCCGGCTCCCATCTATAAAATAATTGAAATGCCTTTTTTCTCTCATGGGCCAGTAAATCTCCTTCAGTGGTGGTGGTGGGGGACTCGAGACTCGAGGCCACGCTGCCAAAGTCAACAACGTGTTGTTCCATCACATTTTCACACCGTTATTTTCTTTCAAATCATTTTCATCCTGTTTCAAAGCTCTCAGACGTGCTTGTCCTGCACCCCCAGTACAGACTCTGCCTATTATAATTCCATCCAGCAGCACTTACTCTGTGAAGGTCTGAATCTGCTACTAATAAGATTTAGCGACACATCCCAGAAGCAGAGAGAAATGGACAAACTACAGCGACTGGATTTAGTTTTTTAATTCGTGGCACTAATTTAAAAGTTAATGTCAAATATTCCAGAGTTTTATAATCTTGTAGGTCTGAACTGCATCTTCTCGCTCCTCTGGAGCAGCTTTGGGCCCAGCTGGCCTAGATTTGGATCAGTCCAGGACATTTTGTCCTGTTCCTCGTTGCAGCTTTTACTGCTTTCTCAGATAAAGTTGTGACTGTCCACACGGTAAATAA
This sequence comes from Simochromis diagramma, assembly GCF_900408965.1. Lineage (NCBI taxonomy): Eukaryota > Metazoa > Chordata > Actinopteri > Cichliformes > Cichlidae > Simochromis > Simochromis diagramma. Next base: position 1,132,265 of record NW_024386885.1, read on the forward strand.
AGGCACAACAGTCCAGTTTGGCTGATTGTGACTTTTTCAAAAATCCTGCCATTAATTCCAGTTTAAAGTCACAGATAGCCCTCAGCTATGCTCGTGTGTTTGTCCTTAAAGCTGAATATTGTCAGGCTTAAGAAACACTCAGGAGACGTTAAAATGAATTGTCCCCATTGTGTTTGTATTTGGAGATAAAACATGTTTTGCTTTTCAATAAAAAGTCCCTGAAACTAATATCTTTAAGATGTTTCATGGCACAGTCATTTCTCCTGTTATGCAAGGAACCAAAACGTTTAATAAGGTTGATGATAAAACGCGCCCTCACAGTTTCGGGTTCAAATGACTTACAAACTGGCCCAAAATATAAGACTCTTACTTCTGTGATCACAGAGACTGTGGTAAAAAGAAGCTTGCAGGAGGAAGAAGGAAAAGCAGAAGAAGCAAAGATTAGTGTAAGTTGTCTGTTTTTGTACTTCAGGAGCAGGAAATAAAACTGGAACACTAACTTTCTGAACTTTAAAATATTTCTTAGTTTCTGCAGAGGTTTGAGTCTCTTTGGGCTCACTTCCTTCTTTGTTGTTGGTTTCTTGTGAAGCTTGGGTTTAAGAGGGCTCAAAGGAAGAGGAGGACACACTCTACTCAGCAAGAACATACTGGAAACAGCTCAGTTTAAAAGCCTTTTTAGAGGCCTGGGAACAACAGGGCAGCAACGGTCAGCACGGCAGTCAGCTCCCACGGGACTGCCAGAGGATTTTAGTGTCCCGAGGAGGGACAGAAGGGAGGGGTGTAAATGTGTTAAGGCAAAAAACTGAAACTGTTATAATCTGGATTATTTAAGAGTGTAATTAAAAAACAAACAAGAAATTACTGAACTTTCCAAAAAACATTTTGCAGAGGTTTTCCTTTAAATTCAGATATAATTAAATTAGTGGTTTACAGATTAGTGGGTGATTTTAAGGGGTACCAATCAGAAGGTCAGTTATTAAGTTGCCAGTTGACGTAGTGTCCTTGAGCACGATACTGAGCCTCATATGCGTTTTTGCGTGACAGGCTTGTAGTTTAGAAGTATGACAACTAATAACTTTACTTTCTCTAGACCAAAAGCTTTCCTTGTCCAAAAATGTCTCCTGTGTCGCCTCTTTTCTTAATCACTTATGTTCTGCACATTTTTAATCTTAGCTTTGTTTTCTGTACTAGAGTAACAGAGTGCATACAGGAAAAAAGCATGTTTGTTAAGACATTAGGACACTTCCATCTAGAGAAGTGATCCAGTGGAACTTGTGCTTTTAACAAGACTGTCTGTTAGTAGTAGATGGTGTTTTCGCCATGAACTGTTCGCCAGTGTTGCTCTGCTAAGGGAGGCAATAAAGGAAGCACCGAAGCAGCTTTCCTCAGTATTTGGATCATTTGAAGAGCTCCCATCGTGGTTTCCATGTAAATGCTTTCGGGTCATGTCACTCCGTGGGGAACATTGCTAACAACATCTGACCAGTCAGCTGCTGGGTCTGTGCTTTCAGGAAGGGGTAGATAACAAAAGAAGGTGCTGCTGTAAAGGTAAAAGGTGCACATCGTTTAAAACAGAAGACAAGATGCTTTGGTGACGTTTTCATCCCGTTTTGGTGAAACAGCCTGACGTCTCTAATTAAAAGCAGTTTTAAATTGTTTATGGTCGATTAACCTCCAAGTTTGATCCACTCGTTTTTATTTCTTTTTAATATAAACCGATACAGTCACAGTCAGCAGCTCGGTACTAAAATCTAAGGTCATACACTGTTTTAGTTGCAGCTTGCCAGAATGTAAAGTAGATGTAAAATAAAAGCTTAGAGGCTAAAGTGTGAGCTCACTGTATGGAGCAGTGTGCGAGTGCTCAGAATAGAAGCAGCTCAGTTTGTACTCGTGAGCTTCACCTCACGATCGTGATCTAAAAGAGACGATCTGCATTATAATTAACACCTCGTTATCTCAGAGTAATGTTTGAGGTCTACAGAGTGAGACGATGTTAGTGGATGGTTCCAGGAGCTACGATAACATATGTTCAGTGAATCTTTAAGATTGAAACATGAGGGTAAAGACGTGTGTGACTCTCACAGCGTAACAAGTACTTTGGTGGTAACTGTGCGCTCAGTACAGCTGTGAAATATCAACATTGTATCAGTTAATAAAAACTCAGTATTTTAGATAATTGTGTAATTTTACCTTTTTGATTTTATATGATTTATTGATGTTTACACCTTCATGCATTTGTGTTTTTAATTTATTTTTAAATTCATTTTTGCCAAAAGAGACAATGACAAACAAAAGTCACTGTGAAGTGAAATCAGATGTCCTAACAGCTCTGTGCCCTGCAGACTGTCTAGCTCTCGCTTTTTACCAGCTTTCCTGTGCAAATGTTTTACTCAATAATTTATTTGTGAGAAATCATATATTCAGCTGCCTCTCCAGTAAGTCTCATCTTGGACTGCAGCTGATGACGGTGGTATTGTTCTCCTCTGCTGCCTTTGTGAGCTCAGCATAGCGCCACCTGCTGCAGGTTTGTGTTTGAGTGGCTGTCAAGCTCACGACGGATCTCCACAGCAGGAGGGAGGGCTGCTGTCGACAGCTACAGTCCAAGATGTTCAAGTTCCCCCATCTGCATGACCTGTGGGTCGCTCTTGGGGAAGCAGCTTAATGAAATCCAAGACCATAATAATAGTAACAGCAGCCTGGCCAAAGAGCCAGGACACGACACAGGAAGGGTCGCGGCTAAGCAGGTTAGCGAAGTTAGCGAAGACTGATCAGCGTGAGAGTGAGAGGGTTGCATGAATGAATGAATGAATGGCACTAGTCCTTATAACAGATGAAATTAAAAAATGCTGAAGTGAAGGTTTGGACCTTATATTGATTTGTCTGTGTTTGTTGTTGCTCACAGGAGACCTGGAAGCCTTTAAGAAGCAGGCCTTTGTCCTGAAGGAGGGAGTAGAATACAGAATAAAGATCAGCTTTAAGGTGAGAGCTGCTGGTCCGTTTAAGAAATGAGTGCATCTGTCCTTGTTTTCTGCAGACCATGTTAAAGTACAGCTGTTCCACTGATAGTGATGTTTTCAAATCTGTGAAGTTTGGGTCACTGGACAGGACTCGACAGCCATCCTCTAAGGCACATTTTACTGAAATATTGTTGGCACAGGAGCTCAGTGTTGGCAGATTGCTGCTCAGTGAGGCTTTGATTTTAAAAACATTTATTTCCTGCCATTAACTATAGGAAATATTGCTCACTTCCTCTGAATCCACTGAGTGTAATGTAGGCACAGACGATGTACATAGCAACAAAAAAACAAAGAGACACACATTGTTATTTATCTGGAACCACATCACAATTACAAAGCAGGTTTTAGAGCCACAAAGAGCCATCTGTAGCCACTCAATAACAAAAAATACAAAATCTCAAAAGTAATTGGTGTCAGGTCATCTGCGCTCTCATTAAAACATTAGTTGGTAGCAGGAGAATTGTAGTAGATGCTCACAGGATGACAAGAGGCTTTTTATCAGCTTAAAAACAGTTTTCAGCTAAAAGCATGTTGGAAATCATCTTTTTGGTGCAGAAATGGTATTTTATGCCTGTCAGACTGTGTTATCCTTGTCATTTTTATAGTTTCATAGAAGAAATGGGACCAAATTCTGTTTCTGTGAGAGGCAGCCAACAACGAGTTGATGTTATATTTATACACAATGTTGGTTCACCCTCTAGTTAGGTGCATTTTTAGGCTTGAATTATTCACAGTTCAGGGTTAATTAGTTTAACAGGAAACAAAACATTTCTATAGAAAAAGGTCCACAGACTGAAAATGAGTGAAAAAGCAGCCAATGTCCAAAAACCACTTTCTTCAAGAACTTTTGATCAAGTCAGAAGAAAGTCTGGCTCCTTGGAAGCAAAGTTTAAAGAAATGAGGGCCAGCTCAAGACTTTTGCACAATGCCATAGACTTGTTGATCTGTCTTACTGTCACATGTCTGATGCAATGTCTTTGTGTCCTCAGGTGAACAGGGAGATCGTGTCGGGGCTGAAGTATGTGCAGCAGACGTTCAGGAAAGGAATGAAGAGTGAGTGAAAAACGTCTCTACAAACACAGTTCCTCTGAAGATCAGCGTTACTGGTTGGATGCAGCTCCTGCATGTAAAGCTGATCATGTGCTAACAGCCAAACAGCAGCCTACAACAACCAGAGGCTCATTAGCTGTGCTGCTAATCAGTCTTTTTATATACAAGCATGCACAGCTTTTACTTTGCTAAATGAGCTATTAATGCCAGTTTGGGGCTGATTATTGAGCCAGCCGCTGATGTTGAATCAGTGTTTTTCCTGGATCAAAAAGGCTCCTTTGGAGCGAGCTGAAATGAGCCTGTGTAACAGATAATTGCTGGGAGTTTTACTTTGGCTCTTTGTTTAAAAAAAATCTTGTCTCTCCTTGGCGCGTTAGCTACAGTTACAGCACATTTGTTTACGTTCAAACACGTACAGGCCTCAGTCTCACAGTCACCCCTCACACAACTTAAATGTTTCTCTTCATCAGTAAATTTAAAAGTTTTTTCCTTACGATGAAAGAGATAAAAGAGTGCTTAAGCACACAGAGGGGATACTGAGTCACAGAGTAATGGGTAATACTGAGTAACCACAGATGTAACAGCAGCTCCGAATTAAGGCGAGTGAAAGTTGATAAGACGTCTCATGTCACAACAACACTGTTACAGGCTGAACAAACAGTGAAGCAACAATCCTGAGACCTCCTGTGATCCAGAGCTTCTTCAGGGCCTGAAGCTTTATAAGTTATCGAAAACAGCCTCTCACAAAATGCTACTTTTTTAAGTATTATTTGAACATTTTTGCCTTTATTGGATGGTGGAGCAGTGAAGACAGACAGGAAAGTGAGGAGAGGAGAGACACAGCTGCTGGGACTGCTGCACTCGCCTGCTTACCTACTGAGCTGAAGCGGCTAACTCGGGCTCTTTTTAAAGCCTATGTTTGTGTTTGGATTGTGTTTACAATTGGATTTTTATTTTAATAACAATTTAAGGGAATCACAGAATGACTCAAAGGCAGTGCCGTTACACTGTTGTGAATCTGTTTCACCTTTTTTGGTGCAAATTGAAGTGACAACAGGTTCACAGGAGAGGCAACAAGAGCAGAGCACTCCCCAAAATAAGAGTGAGCTGCTCCCTGCAGCCCATTCAGTTTCAGTCTAGCTCCTCCAGGATGGCACATCCACATGAAGGAACGGGAGTGCTCCTGTTTCTGACACACGAGGATCTCGCTGGTTGTTGTTTTGCAGAGCTCTAGCAGTGCTGCTCTTACTCCCTCATACAGACGAGCGTTCCTGCTGCTGGGTTGACGTCCAGCTCTCCTCTCTTAATATCTCCATCTCCTGCTGTGCAGTGCAACCTCGTGACAGCCCATCACAGTGATCTTATTTTACAGGATTAAGTTGTATAAATTATAGAAGTTATAGAAAACTTTTATAATTATATATCCATGTATATTTAAAAATTTAAGTCCTGTGAAGCTGTTATTTTAATTTTTTTTGCTGTAACTGACTCCTCGCAGCCACCTGCAGTGTCTTCATGGCCCACACGTTGGTAATTACCAGCCTGTTCACAATCTGAGCTGAGCGCGATGTAAAGATCTAACGTTTCCTCTCGTTTGTTGACAGTTGACAAGTCAGACTACATGGTGGGCAGCTATGGGCCGCGTGGTGCTGAATACGACTTCCTGACTACGGTGGAGGAGGCGCCCAAGGGCCTGCTGGCCCGTGGCAACTACGTCATCAAATCCAAGTTCACCGACGACGACAAGCACGACCACCTGTCCTGGGAGTGGAACCTGAACATCAAGAAAGACTGGAAAGACTAAAAGAGGCCTTTGTGTTTGGAGCTGGGGGTGTAGGGGGGGCCGCAAGGGATTCCCTCAGCCCCTCCCCTCCTCCTCCATCTTCCTCCTCATCCTCCTCCCATCCCTGCCACGTCCACCGCCATTTCTGCCTTCTTTGTTTTTGTCGTGCATTTCATGCTCTCATGCCTTATCTCACGCCTCGCTGTCTTAACGCCCCACCCGCCCCGCTCTGTCAGCACCAGTAGCAGCAGCAGTAGCAGCAACCTAACCCCCCCCCCCCCGTCTGTCCGTCCATCAACACCTTCCTGCTCAACATTTCATTGGTTGCGCACGAGCCCACCTCTGTCCATGCACTCACGCGCCCCACCGAGCTGTGCCAAGTAGCACCTTACTCCTGCGCCCTCCTCTGCTTCCTGTTTTTGCCCCCAGTTTTTCACTGCTTCAAGAGATTAAGTCCTGCCCTCCACCTCCCCCGAAAAGGTGTCTTCCTCTCTCAGTATAAGTACATGTGGAAAAGCAACTGTACAATCAACTTTTGTTTGCCTTTTTTATATAATGGTATCAATGGTTGTGTAATGTGATTGTATTCACACCACAGTTAATCAGCTGTTCTTAGCACCACCCCCCAGCATCCACCTCCCCGTCTGCCCGCTTGCCAACCGCTCCACGCTCGTTTTGCTCACCTACTCGCTCGCTGTCTTTTGATATGATTACCAGTACCTGCCTTGAAAGAAAAACAAAACGAAACACATTCAGTCAGAGCTGCTCGACGCCGCCTCTTTCTTTTCTAAATGTACTTGCACGCTCCCTGTCAGATGGGAGGCGTGGCCAAAGTGAACAAGGGAGTGGAAAGTATAAAAAGTAGCTGCCTTACGTATCGATTAATGTTTCTTTAGCATGCCTTGTGTGCACGAGCAGCGCTCGCGATCAAGTAGTCTGAATACGAAGGGCTCGCTCTCGCTGCCAACGAATAACCACCTGTAGCCCTGTTGTAGTGGAGACTGTTTATACAGGTTACTGAATGGCAGCTCTGCACACGCCCACTGCCCCCTCCACGCTAAACGCTTCCTGTAATCGGAGGGAACTGAATGTTAACAATTGGAGAAATTTTAATCTGGCACTCTCGCTTCTTTTAGCCAAGAGGCCTTAGCACCAACTACGATCACGTGGAGAAAAACGGTAAAAACATTTTTAGATTTTTCTTCCCCCCCCCACTTTGCCTTAATGTTTGCCCCCTCCCCGCCGCTCTCGTTCGTTCAGATCGCTTCATAGGTTGCAGTCAGGAGATCCCAGGTGTGGAGGAGGCTGAGCCAGGCGCCGTCTGCTGCTGCCGCCACTGCCGGAGACCTCGGCGGCGTCTGGTCTCACCCGCAGACAGAGGAAAACTGACATGAACAGTCAGGTGACACTACCAGAGAAAACACATGCTCGCTATTTAAATGAAGAATGAAGGTTTTAAAAACACGACTGACCCAGTGACATTAAATATGAAGCAAACTCGTACTGTACCGAAACACATGGATGTAAAGCTTCTGTTTGTTCCTTCCTCATCCTCTTCTTCTGATGATAATTATGAATTCCTGCTCCATACATTCCTTCACATTGTACAGTTTCTATGAAAACGCTGGCATGCTGGTGGGGTTGTATATTCTATCATCATTTGTGGTTGCTCTTCTCGGTCAATAAAGATTTTGCTCAACCTGGCCTCTGACGTTCTGGTGTTTTGCAAATAAAGCTTTTTGCTGTATTACACTGTGAATAAATTCCACTCAGGCTATGAAAGTGATGACTTTTCACAGCCTGAGTGGAGCTGCAGGTAAGGCAAAGTAGCTCTGAAATACTGCTGGTAGAGCCCGGCTGACATTTCTTTCATACTGGTGCCATTTGGTCATTTCAAAACAAATTTATTTTACTAAAATTATTTATCTGTAGTCCTTACAAAGTGATGCTGATTACTTGTGTATGCACTGTCTGCCCGGATCAGCTGGGTTTGTAAGCGTTTCAAAGTTGCAGAGCGCCCTCTGGTGGACAAACTGTTTGGTGAATGGTGTTTCTCCTGCCTCTTCGGTTTTGATTTGTTGGTCATTATAAATGCTGACACAGATATATTAGTAAATAGCTAATATCAGCCGATACATGGCCCCCACTGATAGAGCAGACTAATTATTGCATTTATTTATGTCCACCAGGGTCGGGGAGGGGGGTGGCGGGTGTATCTGTGGCTACACAAACACTTATGGGACTATAAATGTGTCAGATTGACCATGTCTACAAGTCAGCACTGCTAAATTATGTAATCATCTCAGATTAATCTAAACAATCTGATTTCTTTTTGCACAAATGGAACAAAGCAGTCTTACATATTTTTTAAATATGTGCACTGAAGAACATATCCTGGTCAAAAAAGCCTCCAAGGTCCCTCAAAGTGATACTGCAGGCCAAGGTAATGCCATCAGAGTAAGAATCTGGTTATTTCTAGGGCCGAGGACAATAGCCTCAGTTTTATCTGATTTTAGAAGCAGAAAATTTGAGGTCATCCGGGTCTTTATGTCTGCAAGAAATTCCTGCAGGTTCAGGTGTTCGGTTTCATTTACTCCTGCTCATCCTGAGCACCCTCTGCTGGACACTAAATGAACTGCAACCAACGGGCCCTCTATCGCCCTCTGGTGGACAAACGGTGTAAGGACATTTCCATATCAAATAACAGATCCTCGTATTCTCGGGACTTCTTGTCGAGATTAAAAGGGGACTCTGCAGCTGTGGAACAAAAATGTCGATATTTTATTTTTATTATTATTTTTTCCATCCAATTTTAGTCTAAAGTGCTCAAATCAAAGGCAACTGGACTTCTTTTAGGTTCTTGAAGACATTTCACCTCTCATCTGATGGAGTGCCCATCCATTTAACCTCTAGTGAGGTTGTAACCTTTGAGCTGATGCTGACACGCCTGAACACGTCAGGACATGTTCATGAGTCTCTGCCCCGCCCTACAATCAGGTGAGTTCTGGTCACGCAGGCAGGTGGTGGTTAAAACGCTTAGGAATGGATCTCTCTGCTTTTATAGGCCGCTGTCAGTTGGTGGTGTAGGCCTCCACCTCTGCTCTGCTGTTTTGAACCCACCTCCAAGGTAGAGCCCCCACCCGGGACCCCTCATCAGCATTTAAACACTGAAGAAGCCTTTCAGATGAGTGATGAAGCATCTTCAAGCACTTACAGATCGAAAGGGAAACGGTCCCATTTTTAACTTTGTAGGTTAAAAACACGTCCCCGAAAGTCTCAGGAATTTCACTGCGTCTTTTAAGTTCAGGCATGAAGTGAGCTGCCTCCTGAACTTCTGTTGTGGTATAATTACACTCACAAGGTCTAATTATCGTTTGAAAACAGGCGCCATGGAGGGGGTGTCTCCTGTAAATCCTTAACTGAGCAATCAGGATGCTTTAGCAGAATTCTAATGATTTATGGGCAAAATCAGATCCACTGGACCCGAGAGCCGTTTAAGAGTTTTGAAATATTATTAAGAAGTTGAGAGTGAAAACTTAAATAAAATGTGGGCCTCGATGTTTTATTCACATGTAATGTGGGATTGCTCTTTATCAACAAAAAACAAAACAACAGATACTTCAACATTTATGCCCATACTGTATTTTATACTCAACAGTGTACACTGCCAAAGCAAAATAGAAATATTACTTACAAATGCATATCGAAAGGCACGGCATCAAAATACAATATAACATGCATTTGTTGTGGTTGGTTTTATCTTTAAAATTGAAGTAAACATTCAAAAAACTGACCCATCCGGCCTTCCTGTTGGACAACGGCCGTCTGTCACATGGTGAATACTTAGCTGGGGGTGGGGGTTGGGCTTTCACAAGCATCCAGTCAAAAATGGCAAAATAGAACTACGAGTAAAGAACAGTTAAGTTGGAGCATGCGTCCTCCGCCTCCTGAAATACCTGTGTAACAAATATTTTCTGTAAACGTCCCTCTGAACACGAGCTGTGCCTGACGTCCATGATTAGCACCCAAAACTCTCCTGAAGCTGCGACTACACCTTTACATCATGTCCTCAGGACGGCCGGCCCCTGAACATAAATGTTTAACATACATCCAGAGGAGCCGGGAGATGTGCGAATTTGGTCCATCTTCTACAGCAGCCAGCTAAAAACAGAAAGCATCGGCCCAAGACTCGTCCTGAGAAACAACACTGACCGCTTGAGGTTTCCCCCCCAAAAGGACATTAAAAAACAACCGGGGCTGGTTTTTGGCACGTTGACGTTATTTGTGACCACCCCGCACACCTGACTGGCGCTTATGCAAATCTTTCACCCCGTCTAAAAACACACTGAGCTCTCACTGTGCATGGCTTTAAGTCTCTTAATACAAAGTTTCACCAGAGCGAAGCACATTAAAATATTTAATTTCTTTTTTTTAAAAATACAACAATAAAAACTTATTTAAAAAAAAAATGTGGGAGTGGGAAGCAGGGACATCCTGTCCGTCCACAGGAGGTGAAGTTCAGCTTGGTTTACAGTAGATCTGCCAAAACATAAAAGGCCCAAACACAGACAATAACCCTGAAAATGACGTTACTCCAGTTACTGTTGAAAGTTGTGCAGTGTGTGTCTCTTCCTCGTTTGTGTCGTCCGTGCTGGACAAAAAAAAATACATCCTGTAATACTTGTTACGTCCATGGAGGTGAATATTTTCTGTCACAGGTTCATCTCGAGAGTTTGCTAATGACTCGAATCAGAGCGGCGTTCTCATCCTTGAGCCTCTGGTTGTCAGCTCGGAGGTCCCCGAGAACCTGCAGACACATCAGGAGACATCGCTTTAGCCTCAACGCTAAAGAGACAAAACACAGCTGGCCTGATGCACTTCCAATCTACAGGGCACTTCACACGTCTACTGCAGAGATTTACAGCTACTGTAAACAGATTTTTGTAGCCCGTCTTAAACCTCCTTTCATTCTTTAATAAAGACTCAGCGAATCATTAGTTTCATTAAGCGGCAATAAGTTGTTAGGTTACCTTTTCCTATCCTTCTAAGCTCCTTCTTTCCCTATTGATTTATCCAGCTGGACATCTGGGCTCCTGGATTGTTTACGTGACCTTAGAAAAATCTGAATCTGTAATCTGAACCACCACAGCCGTGTCACAGTTCAGGACACGAGGGTCCTCGCGGGTCACATGAGTTCAGTCGTTACGGGAAACTGTGGCGCTCTGCAGAATTTGCTGAGACTGCACAAACACAAGCTTCGACCTCTGTGCTGAAAACGTACGTGCCGAGGTCACAACACGCTCACAATAGCCAGCGTTACATCAGGAATAATCACGTTTGCAGCCTGCAATAAAAAAGGCTTCGGTCTTTACGGATAGGTTCCCTCTTCCCACGACTGTGAAGCAGAGATTTAAAAAGAATATTTCACCCATCAGGTGTGCTGAAACGGGGAGCTGTAGCCGTCTGCTAGGCTTCACCCTCGCCAGCTGGAGTCACCGAACTGAACTTCTCAGACTCGTTTGCGTCTTTTGGAGCATTTTTAATGGGATTATCTAACAAATCACATGTTTGCTGACTGACATCTAGAGTTTTATCAGTGTGCTACTCAGCACTAATTAGCAGGTATCCACGTCTGCCTGTTTCACACACGTGAATGCAGCCCGCCAGCTCCGCCCTGCCACCCAAAACAGGGCGGCTACTTCCATCTTCTGATGTAGGTCATTGTAAGAAACGTTTTAGTGGCGACTCCTTCATCCTGCAGAAACGTGTGGGTTATCTGACATCACATCTGCATTACAAACTGGTCTCACCAGATCTTACAGAGCACAAGAATTCAGCTCCCACCTGCCTACATTACTGACTACACAAGCACGCGTGCCACTCAGCAATGCAGCAATTCATTGAGCTTTTCATTTACTATCCAGTGAACGCCATTTCTCAGAGGCTCACGCCAAACTTCATACAGCCGCACAAACACATCTCAGTCTCAATAAACTGATGTATCGAAGGATTAAAAGCTTCTAGCTTTCTAGAAGCTTCTGAGGTCACGGCGTATGGCAGAATAACTGAGCGTGTCACTGCTCACACAGCTCACTGCTTTCGTTTCGATTAGTGTGTCGCAGCCCTAAAGTGGTTCCTATTCTGCTCTCGTTTGTTATCAGTCGGCTTTCAGCTCTGAAGTGAACATCTGTACCTTCAGCTCGTCTTCCAGTTCCCCTGCTTTCCTCTGAAGTTTCAGCTTCTCCTGTGAACAAGAACAGCGGCACATCAAACTGGCTGAAGCAGCCGGAGCAAATGTGTGTGAAACCGAGGTTTCAACCGGGGTTTCACGCACTGCAGAGCCTGCAGAGCTGTTAATGTGCCCCCACACTCTGACCTCATATTTGATCACAACTTCCAAGATTGCTATGAACACAGAAAATACTCAGCCCCCACAGTTTCAACAGGAAATAAAGGCTTAGTTTCATTAGCGTCCCCGTCAGTCACAAATAAGTCTCAAACAACACCCTTTAGGAGGGGACAGAAACTGAAAGGTCTCACACTTCAGATGCTTCGGTATCTGAGAACTCAGGAAATGTTCATGTTGACAGAGAGATAAACAGAAAAGGCCGCCAGCATGGAGAGAAGTGAGTGAGTGAGTGGAGAATCTTTCCTGAAGACTCCTTAAAGATATTTTGTAGATGTATCTACAGGTGTCTTGGGTGGCTCGAGACTTTTGCACAGCATTTGTATGTGGCGAGCCTGCATATCTAGACTGACAACATCTAGGAGGCGGATGTGATGTGCCAAGACATGCAGCTTGATGATTTTGATCCCTGTTGAAAGCTCAAAGCTCTTCTAAAACATTCTGTAAGCACAGACTGGAGGCGCTCTTCCCATTTTGTACCTTTTGTGTTTTATTATGCTTTGTTACTGCACCATGTCCATTTTTGTTACGCTCGATTTAACGAATTTATTTTTTTAAGCTTCTGATGGTGTGAATTCTTGAAAAAGATTTTAATCTCAGGGGATTTTCCCAGCTAAAAAAACAAAACAAAAACCCAACACCAGCCAACCGCAAACAAGCAAAAAACAACTTACATATCTCTCCAGCTCCAGCAGGGCCGGCCGGTCTGTGCTGCTCTCCTGACTCTGCCACACACAGAAATGATGATTTTATTCAGGTGCACGGATGTAATGTGAGAGCTGATGACAAACTAACAAAATAAAATATTGCTCTTTTAGCTCGATGTTTTACTCTTGGGCTCTAGAATAGCTTTGCATGATTCGCAGCTCAAATAATCTTCATCTTATATTCTGGATGTTCCTGTCATTTAGAGCATCGGCGTCTCGCTGTGACCTTGAAGCCTAGTTCTGGTTTCCTCTGCTTACTTTGGCTGACACGATGTCAAAGAGCACGTCCCTGTTTTTAAATAACACCTCACACGCTGCTTAAATGTCAGCAAACCTGCCCAACCTGTCGGAGTCTCTCCAGCTCCACTTTGTTTTGGCTGAGCTGCAGCTCCATCTCCTGCAGCTTCTCCTTCAGAGACACATTCTCCTGCAGCGTCTTGAAGTACAGCTGGAGGGAAACACAATACATTAGATTTGCAAGAAAATAAAAGTGTGTGTTTGTTTCAGGTGACCAGGTGGAAACAGTTGGTTGAGGTTTCAATCTGTGGTCCTGGATTTAGTGAGCTACATTTCAGTTTCAGCCTTGAGGCTGGTTTTCTGGCGTGTGTGGTGAAGGTCGGGTACGTACCGGTCTATAATCAGATGCATCTGACAGCTGACTCCCACTGCAGAGACACATAAGAGAGATTCCTCCATGATATCAAAACACACCACAAATCGTATGGACCTTGTTCTCTGAATGCAGGAACACAATCGAGTAAATCAGAGGAGAAACCAAAGAAAGAAAGAGGCAAGTCTTAGATGGTCTGGACTCGTGGATGTAGAGGCAAAGATGGCGCTGCGAAGCAAGAGAAGCAAACCAAAGAGAAGATTCGTGGAAGCGAAGGAGGACAGAGGAGAAGCCAAGTGAACGGACCAGATGATCACTCCAAAAGGGAGCCGCCGAACGAAGGAGGAACGAAGTTTTGCGACACTGCTGCACTCATGATTTGTGCCTTTCAGTGAATTTGTCTGTTTTTAAATGGTTAATAAACAGTGCTGGGTACGTGACGTGATCGTTTCTCAGGACAAGCCAGACGAGGTTTAAAGACCGCTCCCCTAACAACAGGTTCTATGGCATGTCTGAAATCACTAAAATATGAAGAAAAGCAAACCCCCACAAATAAACAAGCAATAAAAGAAATTATTTTCCATCTGCTTTTCTACTAAGGCGTGCGTCGGTAACCTTCCCTATCAAAAGAGCCATTTTTGCTCCTCCTACCAAACAACGGGAGGAAAAAAGCAGCGCGCACGGTGACGGGCGACCAATCATCAAAAAGGGAAAAGAAGCAGAACCAGCACAAAAAGTCAGGGGAATAAAATGACAAAAGCAGGAAAATGACAGCTTTGTGTAAAATTTCTAAGATCTGACCTCAATATTTATACGCTCTAATCATTTACTCATATTCAGAGCAAGATGCAGATCAACAAGATTGTAAGAACAACAAAAAAAAGGGTAAAGAAAAGGATGCACATGCACTTCAAATATTAATCTGCTAATTTTAGCGTTCGTTAAAGAGGCAGCGGTGAGGACTTTATTTCAGGTAAAGCTCACTTGACAATCCTGCTGGCTGTGTCACATCACAGTGGCGTAATTTCTTTTATCTCATTTATAATTATTTAGGCGCAGCATCGAGGAACGTGTCACACCGGGCGAATTATTCCCTCCGCCTGAAACAGGCGCCGCTGTAAAACTAATGAGTCTAGAAAAGATCGTATTCTCTCTGCCTAATCCTCCTCCTAAATGACATCCATCATTTAATCTTGTTCACACTGAACAAATCTGCTCCTGGACGGGTGTGAACGCGTTGTTTGGAGAACCAAAACATTTCAGGATCTCACCGAATCATCAACAATTCAAACCAGCAGAAATGCCAGTTCACAGTCAGAGAAGACCGCTCATTACATCTGAAATGCAGACATTTATTTCAGACATCAGGATCAGAAGCGGGAAAAAAATATAGAGATGCATGAAATAAATGTACAGAAAACAAATTATTTCATTCGCACGTGTGTGAAATAAAAGAAATGCATGACACACAAGAATGAATGAGACTCACAGGGTTGTACTGTTTTCATGATCTGGATGAACGGTGTCCTCGTTCTGCAAAACAAGATATTCACAGTTAAGACTTCAACAACCGACTCAAATATCCATCTTGTTTCATATAAATGAGATTCGAATGCAAACATTCACACATTACAGCAGCAGGATGTTTATTTCTTTTATTAAAAACAGTCGGCTTCCCCGAAGCTGCTGTTTCTGACACAACAGGAAGTAGCCCAGATGTGCTCATGACTCGAGGCAGTTGCCTCATTCGCTCACTGCTCTAAACCCTTATCAGCTCGCCTGGTCGTCGCATTCATCTTGAGCTACCGAGCTGCAGGTTTTCGATGCGCTAATACACGATCTATCGCTATCACACAGTCTCCTCTATTTAAGCGTCTCTGAGCTTTTGTGCTGGAATATCTTGTCTTCAAGACACTCAGGATGGGGCGCACAGTGCCAGGTTATAAAAGTCAACAGGTGGCCGGCCGAAGCGCCACAAAGACCGTGGCGCACACCTGACGATGTGACGTCAAACTCACATGATGTCTACAGTACAGGATCTAAAATGGCTTTGCTCACTGTTTGTTTATGTCTTGAGTTACACAATGACTCATAAGGTTGCCCTCTCACCAACTTCAGTGCTGTGGAAAACAGGAAGGAAGGTTGGGAAATTACTTCATCTGCACCGCTCTCACCTCTTCTCCCGGCTGAACGACGCCGGTGGAGCGTCTTTCCCTCCTCACTCTCCGCCTGTCCTTTGCTTGCAGACGCTTGTCTCCCTCCGGCTCCTCCTGCTTCACCTGTGGGTCTGTGTCTGAAACACAAGGAGGTCAACAGAAAACGCTCGTGAGGCGTGTGGAGTTCAGGCAGAGGCATCGTAGCGATGCATAAACGTAGATTCGTTTCCAAATGAAACTTGGCGCCATAGCCGCCTTATCTTTGCCTCCTGGCTTCATCTCAGATCACTGCACGTCGAGGCTTGTGAGGAATGAGTTCAGACAACACAAACTGCTGGTTTGGGCTTTGAACTGAATGTTCTTGCAACTTAACTTTAAAAACTGATTTTGTTTCATCATATCAGATGGTGAACTGCACCAATACCCCCCCAAAAAACACGGGTGGAGCGTGCTGAGTGATGAAAGTACGATAAATGGGTCAGATGGTTTCTACCGCAGCTCAATGAGTTTGAGTATGCAGTAGCCGCCCTATCTACCCATAGAAACACAGCACAAGCAGCACTATCCTTCGCAGTATGTGAGAAACCATCATTTCCTTTAAGACGCTGCCCTTAAGAGCACTCCACCCAAAAGCTGCCTCATGTGTCACTTATATTGTGGGAGTCTTACTGTAAACAGAGGCGATGTAAGACTTCCAGCCACACAAACAGCAAACGCGTATGGTGGGTTTCGCCATGCTCAGGTAGTTTCCAAGTATTTCACTTTGAGTTTTTTTAAGGAGCCTTTAAATATTTTAAAGATATTTTAACCAATAAATCAGGACTCAGCGGTGGGACCGCTGAGTCTGGCTGATTTTCCCTGTAACTCGTGTTCGGTGCACCTCTGTGCTGCTTGTTGTCCTAAATGAACCGCTCCCTGGAAACCCTGTAACATATGGTACAAGCTACACCCTCCCACAGGCTCCAACCTGACCCACTGGATGGCCTTTGAAAAATGTGAAAATTGAAAATGATGACACAAATGTTAGACTAACTGTATTTTTGCCATTACTTTTATTAACTATTGTTACTATTAAATTAAACTGAGAAGCTCCTGCTGTTTCGTTGTTGTTTGTCTTTCCAGTGAATGGGTCCGTGGGTACAAACAAACAAACGTTTTCTGTTAGTTAAAACTATTTTTTTGTGTTGGTTTTATTGTAAACAGGATAGAGTCTGAGTGTTGAGACTTTTTCCTGCAACCTTTAGCACACAGTGCCCACGCTGATGCGCTTCTTTTATTTCCTGCAACACCATTTCTTTATAATGTGTATAAACTGAAATGCATTTTTGCAAATCGCATTTATTTTTCTTAAGCAATTAAATGTGTAACTAAACCCGTTAACACTAAAAGACGACGACACAAGTTGCAGATGTTTGTATGCAGTAGCTTTACTGATATGACCTACTTAAGCTCAAACTAGGGTCATACGTAGCCTGCGGTCTAAAATTAGTTTTACACCCCTAACCGAACAGTCGTAGCTGGACTTCTGACCTGATTTTCAGTTTTTCTCAGACTCATATTCATCTTTGACTACAGACTGCATATTAAAGATGGACACAGCCACCGTGATGTCACAGTTGTGAAGTCGCGAGCCTGGTATTTTGAATCTGGGTGTGATCATGGTGACATATATCTGACTGTGCCGTACATGCAGGTGCAGAGAACAGACATCCTACTCCAGAATCCGAGCTATCGGTTGCTTCACCTGCATAACACGCATACCTGAATGTTTAAACAATCCCGGGGAGGGACGCCGGCAGGAAAGCAGCAGTTAGAAAAAGACTAATGCTGAAAAGTCAGCAAGATTCTTACATTTGAAATGACAAGTTAACAGCTGTTCTTACACTTTGGGTATTAAATATTCATATGATGATTCTACGTTTAAGTTTTAAAAGTCAACTGATCTGACAGATTAGATGCAATGACTGTATCTGCTGAAAAAGAGGAAGCGAAAGCACTGCCAGAAATATTCAGACAGGACGAGCAGACACAAGTCGGACTCACTGAGAAACTTGTGACTGACCCAATAAAGTCGTCTATGTTAAAGTTTACAGAAGTCAAGTGATAAATGGTTTCATGTTCCCATACGCTTTCATACAACGTGGCTTCTTTTTACAACCAAATGAGGCGCCCCCTGTTGGCGATTCATAAAAACACAGGATTAAGTCACGTCCCCTTTCAGGCTGTATACACACCAGCTGGAAGATAATTCTGACATTGCTGATCGCAGATGTGCGGCGCTTCTTTGGTTTAATTCCTTTTTAAACTTTGGTGCTACACAGACACACAACAATAACTTTTATAGTGAAAATTATGAAATTCTTCTGAATTTATCCAGTTTTTGGGTTCTTAGCTGTCTGCGTCACTCACCTCTTTCTGCAGTCGTGATGGTGACGAGGGGGCTGACCGGCTGGATGGTTCGAGGTAAAGAATCGCCAGATTTAGCCACACACTTCTCAGCTTCTTTGAGGTCCGTTAGAGTCACACCCTGCATGCACAGAGCACAAACAAAACCGCCAAGAGGAATTAAAAACATTGCAGTACACTGCTGCTAACTCAGCACTGGTGCAGCAGCATGCTGCTCTTAAAATCATCCTAGTAAATTATTCACTCTTCCCCAAACTGTGTTCAAATGTTTAATTATCACGGGCGTCTGCACGCTTTTTATACGGACTGTTAACAAAAAAAAATAACAACAAAAAACTGAATAGCATGTACTGAATCTGGATAAGAAGCATTACCTGTGTGGGGCGGCGAGTCTGCCGCAACAGCTTAGAGCGAGCTTTCCTCTGAGACTCGGACTCTTCGTCTCTCGCTGGGGCCTGGAATCTAAACACACAAACGACTTCCCTCATCAGACACTTTTCAAAGCATTTTCACTGTTAGTAAAGCGTTTGTTTCTCTTACTTGCGCCTGTCAGCGTTGGGAGCGTTGGGACTATCTGCGGCAGCGTCCTTCGTCTGAGGGGTGGGTTGTACTCGGGCAGTGCGGCTCGCCTTGTCCTGCTCCTTCTCCTCCTCTTGTTTATCTGTTGGTGTCTGGATCACATAGGAGAGAAGAAAAAAGAACAACGGATTATATGTCACCATTTCAGAATCAGATTTATGACCAGAGTGAAAAAATAAAAAATGCTAATATCAGCATGTGTTGAAATGTATTCTTTGTTTTTTTACTTGGCATGCTTATCCTTCATTGGGGGGGGGGGGGGGGGGGGGGGGGACCAGCCTCAGGTATGAATCAGAGAAACTGCATTCTTTTGCACTCCAGCCTTGCATGCTGCTGCTTGCTCAGCACAAGCTTCAGCTTTGAATAAGTAGTTTCAATAAACTAGTTTTTGGCTCATTTAAAAGCAGTAGCACAACTCTTTACTGCAACATGTTTTATCATATCTGATCACATGCGCTACACACCACTACCTAACACCTGCTGAAAATGAAACATCCTGTAAGATAAACTCAGATTTTTTACCTTGTCGGCCGCAGTGACAGCAGACGTCGCACTCTCTGTATCGGGACTGGAGACAGTTGAGCTTTCTGCACAAAAACAGGAATCGGCATCATTCACTACAATCAGCACACTGATGCTGATTTACAGAGCATGCAGTACTCATGACCAGGGAGGTTTACCGGGGCTGCTCTCTTTCTCCTCGCTCAGGTCCAAGCCTCCTGAAATGCCCCGCTCCTTAGACTGGTCTTGTAAAGTCATCTTTTCTCTGCTGCTCATCCTGCACACAGAGCTCCTGCAGGTACAATAAGGGAGACACAAGTCACGTGGCAACTTGTAACTTTTGCTTTGAAACGAAAGAATTTTTATTTAATTCTGGATAAGAAACAGATGATTATTAACCTCCGCCGCTTGTTTTGTGCATTCGTAGCGTTGGACCCCGGTTGCCTGTCCAATACTGACCTCTCATTAAGCCACTATGAAAGAAAAAGAGAGGCACAATCAAGAAACCCAAACTACTAGATTACATAAATGCACAATATGAGGTAAAGACAAACTTACATTGGCTTGTTTTTGAGATAATTCCTCCAGGAGCTCTGAAACGCTTTCATCAGCAACATCAAATGGGGTCTGACCCTAAAAGTATTCAAGCAAACTGTTAAAGAGGCTGACTAGATGAATTCGATGCAGGAAGATAAGTTTTCTTTATCCGGGACTCACCCCTTTGCTGCGAGCTTCCATATTGCACAGCTGTTCAGCCAGGATGCGACAGGCCTCCCCCTGACCCCAGTGAGCTGCAGCATGGAGGGGTGTCCAGCCATCAAAGTCCACAGCTGACACATCCAGCCCGCACTGACAGAGTATCCTGGAACAGCAAAGGAAGATATAAAGTCAAACTACTGAATAGAAGAAGAGCACAGTCCAGACGAACACCTGCCCTCACTTAAAATCTGATTTTTAAGCTTAATGTCAAAGATCTACAACACAATAAGACAGAAATGTTTACTTCAGGGCCTCGAGGTAGCCTTTGGCTGCAGCCACGTGCAGCGGGGTGGCTCCAGTCTTTGGGTGTCGCACGTCAGCAGGCAGGCCCTCAGTCAGCCACGTGCGGGCGTCTGCCATGATTTGTTCCTCCTCCCGACGTTTAGCTGACTCCACGTCCACACCTGAACAAACACACGATGTCAAATTAACGCGTTTCCTGTTTTTTTTATGAATTTCTGTCTAAAGATTGGAGGACTTGTCATCCTAGCGTCTTAGCTCTAAAGCTAAATCCTCAAGTGTCCAGCCTATAACTTTGAAATTAAGTCCCATTACCATCCAGGATGAACGCCATCCGCATACACGCATCACACATGAACAAAAAAGACAACCACCGAGAAACAAAGTTTCCAGTTTTTTCACATTTTAGCCAGCACCACTAACAGAAACATGTATGGGCCATAACTGGGCCAAGTCAAGTTTGAATGCAGTTGCAGCTGTTAAAGTTCCATTGATGAGAAATAAGTTGATTAAAGTTTCAGACACACAAACATACAAGTCACCCTCCAATAAAAAGCACAAATCATAACCATTCAACTTTCTCCTTTAAAAGCTGCCACTTTGTACTGTGAAACTCAGCTTCCAGCACTCCTGCTACATGCGGAGCTCTCCCAGGAAAGAAACATCACTGGATCTCCTCCGCTTTGCTGAATAAAAACATTTTAACTTTAGCTTCACTTTGCGGAGCCGAATTTGGTGACTGGGGAAGATGGAGCGTGATGAAAATCATGCTCAGCACTGCACTTCAGATCTTTTGTGGGAAATGTTCTCCCTCTGAGAGTTTCAGAAGAGCTAATGCTGTAAGTGTGATAGTAGTGGATGAATTAATAATGTCAGGAGAGCTTAATTGATGAAAATGCTTCTGGTTGCGCTCCTGACCTGATGCACTGACTTATTTTTTCTGAAGACCCCTGTTTGGTCACTGGATTGTAGCTGCAGAAACAACATCTGTGACCAGCAACATTCCTTAACATGAAGACGAGGTCATCTCCAGCCCGTTGATGGAGATGACCTTAGTTGTCAACATGGTGCTACTCAGTACATAAACTGTCACAAAATGTATGCAGCACATGCCACGCAAAATCCTGATCACAAAGCTCACTAATGGCACCTGCTGCATGCACATGACCGTGTCTCACACCGTTTGGATGCAAAAGGAACAGCTCCAGAACTTTGATTGCACAAAGAAACGCCTTCCAACTACACACAGAAAAAGACTTACCGTGTCTCCGAGTGTAACTCTGAAGTAGGGACTCAGTGGTTTCATCCAGAGCAATGTCCGCAGGAACATCACCATCACAGTTCACAGCAGTGAGAGAAGCACCTTCCTGCAGGAGGAACCTGACAAAACAAACATGGAGGTAGAGACGATTCATTTAACCTCAGAAGGCCAACACAATGACCTTTAAACAGGCGACTTCTGGTCATGTTATCGGTGTTTGTGGCGCATGCACATTGGAACAAAACACTTAGTCACTGAAATGACACTGAAATGATAAAATGAAAAAAAGTTTTCTTTCTCTAAATGTGAGCTGTGTGTGTGCTGGCACAGCCCACTCATGCTTCATCCGCCAAACATGATAACAATGTTTGTATTGTTGACTGCAGAAAGACTGGCACTGAAGCTACACACACACACAGAAGCAAAGCTGCTGTGTTCTGCTATTGTACACACTCCGTGATGTCAGCGTGGCCGCAGGAGGCAGCAACATGTAGCGCCGTCCATCCCTCATTGTCAACCTGGTTCACACTGGCACCCAGCTCCAAAAGGAAGGTCACCATTTCTATGCTGCCGTCTATGCAGGCCTGTGTCAGAGGAGAAAAAAAAAAAATTACGAAACTGCACAATTTTTTTATTCACGAGCCAATAAAACCTCAGGGGGAGAAACTGCTTCACCTGGTGTAGAGCAGTGATCCCGTCTGCATTGGAGCAGTTAATAATTGCTGCTGTATCCTCGTCATTCCTTCTTTTAGTCTGTTTGGCCTCCTCCAAAATCACCTTGGCCTCCTCCGTGTCTCCGCTGGCACAGGCTGCGAGAAACTCAGCAGCAATATCAAATTTCACCTTTTTCCTGAAAACAGAGGAGACAGGCAGCTGCATGAATTCACTGTTCAGCTCTTATACACACCATACAGACCAAACTCACAATGAAATACACGCTGTAAGGGAAACTATGATCGTTTCAAGTAAACCGAAATGTGTAGGTGCAAACTGAAAAATGAAAGTTTTGATGTAGAACTGAATGAATGTAACTGAACACTGCAACAAAAGAGACTTCAACAACTGAGCTAGGTGGTGTAAACACAGTGCACTGATCAACAGAAGGACACCACCTCTGTGAAACAAAATGTAGTGGGTGTTGATTGTACCAAGCTTTCTCATCAGGCCAAAATAAACTGTAAACTGTGCTGCTACTGTTATGGATTTGTGACTGGCTATATAAGCCATACGCAGCAACTTAAAACTGATGGCTTGTTGGGCCGATGCAGCTGGGAGTTTTTGATTTTTTACAATTTTACGATCTACAAGAACTAAAAGAGTTGATTGAATGACAAGGTATGTCATAATAAATGTGAGGAAGGGGCGAATATAGTGAAATTCTCACAGTGACGCATCTATAAAAATTTACAACCAAACCCAACTGAATACAAGTCAGTTGTATACTTTCAGGACCCGCGCAAACCCCGACAGACCCTACAACTTATCCCTCACATCCTTGTAAGACTAACAGAGAAATACCCACTGAAAAACTTCCACAAGATTTCTTGGGGACTATTTTCAGGTGCGGATGAATAAAGTTATTGTCTGTATAGGCTTTTAGTCATCCAGATCAGGGTCATCTAAGGAGCTTGGAAAGAAAAGCGACTGGACTTCTTAAAGTTTCTTGAGAACGTTTCATCTCTCATCCGACAAGTGTCTTCAGTTCTACAACACACAGCTGTAGGTCAAAACTGTGACACCTGACGGAGAGAAATAATCCTTTCTGATCTTGCATCACCGCTAAATCATTAATGGGAAACGCTGCAACTTGGGATGTGTTTTGTCTTACTACTTTATTTAATCTACGGTCTCTGGTATGTATTGCGGTATATCACAGATCTAATGTTTTATCAGAAACATTGTAACTAAACATCCTCCCCGCCAAATTTTTGATCCTTTTTCTCCAGGATCTTTTGACAATGGCAACACATTTGTATTATATCAGCCTCAATTTGTTAAACAAATGTGCCTTCAATAAACTGGCAAAGGCCTTTTTGTGTCTGTCATCATAAATACTGACCTTTGTTTCCATCGTCAATATTCATAATGTTGCATCATCTCAGACGGACAACTAGGCAACAACTACTCAAATACTATGATTAGCATTAGGCTCTTTAACTTGAAACTGGCTCATTAAAGGTCGTCTGGATAAAAACAACCACTGCAAATCGTATAAAAGTTATAGCAGGCTGGAAAACAACGAAAGGAATTATGATATATGCGCTTTAAAATAGGAGATTTTAGACCATCTCAGACCAGCAGTGGTGGGACTGATGGAAATAAAAACCTTCACCTAAGACACTTGGCTAGCTAGCTACCGCTCACAGCAAATTCCGGCCTCTGAAAGTATGCATGGCAACAAATAAACATTAAAATGTTAAATAAAGGACTGTAGAGCGGGACGTGTTTTCTGCTGTGGTGTGATTCTATTATTTAGCCCATCTACAGCCCAAACCCCCGCACAGCATTCCTCCCTCAGCCTATCGTCAGATGTTGGAGCTAAGCTAACAGGCTGTTAGCCGGTTTGACAGGAGATGTTTCCTGACCGTCGCCTCTCGTCTCCTCCCCCGGATAGCGGCTGGTCCTTCGGCGGGTCGTCGAGCTCGGCCTCGGGCTCCCCTCCTCCGTTCCCGGCATCGCCCCGCCGCCTCAGCCTGGGCACATCTGAGGCTCTGTCGGTGGAGGAGCCGGCCCAGCGCTTCAGCTGCTCCCGCCGCTTGGTCCTCGCGTCTCCCATTTATGCGTCCGCGGAGGACCGTGTTTTTAAAAATAAAACACACACAGAGGCAGCAGCGGCGGACACTCCCTCCATGTGTATGCTTTCACTTCCTGGTTCTCTAGCTCCGGGCTCCGTTCTGTGTAGTAGAATGAGCCTTGGCTCGTGCCCGCGGGCACAAGGAACGCGCAGAGCTGTGCAGGCCTGCCCCCGTGACGTCACCACCGCTGGTTTCGTTTGCAGCAGGCCCTGGAAAGGAAATACAGAAATAGTTTAATGCTTGGGTACTGTGCAAAGCTGCTGCTGCACTTCCTGACATTGTGCTTTCTCATAGTCCGTTTTAGCCTAATGCTTACTTAATAGTGAGAGGACAAATACTAGAAGCGCTAGAAACACTATGCACGTCACAATTCACACCATCTCAGTTCTATTTAAAAAGCACCAGTTTGTAAAAAGCCACCTCAAAACACTCTTTCCAGCAATGTTAGGACCCAATCAGCCATCCCCTATGAGCAAGCACTCTGTGATGATCGGAAGGAAAAAGTCTCTTTTAACAGGAAGAGACCTTTCGTATAACCAGGCTCAAAAAGGAGTTCATAGAGACAAAAACACAAGAACAAAATACAGAAATTACATACAAACACAGAGGAAGTAAAAAGAGGTGAGTGGAGAAGAAATAGAAATCTTGACTAGCCCCCCCCAACTATGAGCTTTATGTAAAGATTTAAGCCTGATTTTAAATTAGAGAGGCCCTGAATTCAAACTGGGACCACAGTAGAGGGGTCTGATAGCTGAAGGCTCTGCATTTTACGCTCTCTACTTTTAGAAACTCTAGAAACCAGAAGTAAGCCTACACTTTGAAAAGTGAAGGCAAGGCAAGGCAAGTTTATTTATATAGCACAATTCAACAACAAGGTGATTCAAAGTGCTTTACAGAGACATTAAAAAACAAAAACAAATAAAAAGCATGATTTAAAATTGATTAAAAAACAGTAGATAAAATCAGAACAGTACATAAAATCAGTAGTTAAAATGTAAGTTTTGAAATTTAAACTTAAAAGTGTGGATTTGGTGTTTTATTCAAATACAGCTGAGAACAGGTGAGTCTTCGCCTGGATTTAAATAAACTGAGTGTTTCAGCTGATCTGAGGCTTTCTGGGGATTTTGTTCCAGATATAAGGAGCATAAAAGCTGAATGCAGCTTCTCCGTGTCTGGTTCTGACTCTGGGAACTGATAAAAAACCGGATCCAGATGACCTGAGGGATCTGGAAGGTTCATACTGGGTCAGGAGGTCACTGATGTATTTTGGTCCTAAACCATTCAGAGCTTTATAGACCAGCATCAGAACTTTAAAGTCTATCCTCTGACGGACAGGCAGCCAGTGTAAAGACCTCAGAGCTGGACTGATGTGGTCCACTTTTTTGGTCTTAGTGAGGACTCGAGCAGCAGAGTTCTGAATGAGCTGTAGTTGTCTGACTGATTTTTTAGGTAGACCTGTAAAGATGCTGTTACAGTAATCAAGCCTACTAAAGATGAATGCATGGACTAGTTTTTCCAGGTCCTGTTGAGACATCTGATCTTTTATCCTTGATATATTCTTGAGGTGATAGTAAGCTGACTTTGTTATTGTCTTAATGTGTTTTTCTAAGTTTAGGTCTGCATCCGTCACTACACCCAAATTTCTCGCCTGGTTTGTGGTTTTTAGATGTATAGATTGAAGTTCTCTGGTGACCTGTAATCGTTTTTCTTTGGCGCCAAAGACTATTACCTCAGTTTTGTTTTTGTTTAGCTGGAGAAAATTGTGGCACAACCAGTCATTAATTTCCTCAATGCATTTACCAAGAGCCTGTACAGGGCCTCGGTCTCCTGGTGACATTGTGATATATATTTGTGTGTCATCTGCATAGCTGTGATAGTTTATTTTGTTGTTCTTTATAATCTGTGCCAGTGGGAGCATGTAAATGTTAAACAGAAGAGGTTCCAAGATGGAACCTTGGGGAACTCCACATGTGATACTTGTCTGCTCAGATGTGAAGTTACCTATTGATACAACGTATTTCCTGTTTTCTAAGTATGTTTTGAACCAGTTTAGTACAGTTCCTGAAAGACCTGCCCAGTTCTCCAGTCGTTTGAGTAATATGTTGTGGTCAACTGTATCAAATGCTGCACTGAGATCCAGTAAAACTAAGACTGACATTTTTCCACTGTCTGTATTCAGACATATGTCATTGAACACTTTGGTCAGAGCGGTTTCAGTGCTGTGATTCTGTCTAAAACCTGACTGGAAGGCATCATAGCAATTATTCTGTGTTAAGAAGTAATTGAGCTGTTGAGAAACTGCTTTTTCAATGATCTTACTTAAAAATGGGAGATTTGAGATCTGCCTGTAGTTGTTCATTTGTGTCTTGTCAAGATTGTCCTTTTTCAGTATAGGTTTTATTACAGCAGTTTTTAGTGGTTCTGGAAACACGCCTGATATTAAAGAAAAGTTGACGATCTGTAACAGGTCTGACTCCAAAGTCTTTGAGACCTTTTTGAAAAAACTTGTTGGCAGGACATCTAAACAGCAGGAGGAGTTCAGTTGACCTAAGATGTCCTCCAGGTCTTTGCTGTTAATAGGGTGAAACTGTTTCATGATGTTTAAACAGTTTTTCGGTGGACACAGTACATATTCTGGATCTGCTGATGATGTACCAATTGCTTGTCTAATCTTTTGGATTTTTTCTGTGAAGAATTTGGCAAAGTCATTGCAGGCCATGGTTGAATGAAGTTCAGCTGCCACTGGCACAGGAGGGTTTGTTAGCCTGTCAACTGTAGAAACTAAGACCCGAGCATTATGGCTGTTTTTGGTGATGATGTGAGAGAAGTAGGACCTTCTTGCACTCCTCAGTTGTAAATTATAATTGTGAAGTTTCTCTTTATAGATGTCATAATGAACCTGGAGGTTTGTTTTTCTCCATCTGCGCTCAGCTTTCCTGCACTCTCTTTTTTCATTTTTCACTAGTGTGGAGTTTCTCCATGGAGACGTCTTCCTTCCAGAGATAACCTTCATCTTAATGGGAGCAATAGTGTCCATTACATTTAACATTTTAGCATTGAAAGCTATTGACGAGCTCATTGACTGAACCTCTGGACAGGCCAGGTGTTAAGGGGAAGACCTGGTTAAAGAGCTCACTACTGTATTCAGTTATCCACCGTTTTGTGATCACTGTTGTTGATATATTTGTGTGGGCTGAGATTTTACTTTCAAAGAAAACACAGTAATGATCAGACAGGCCCACATCAGACACAATAACCTTTGAAATGCTCAGGCCCTTGGAGATCAGTAGGTCACTATTATGTGTGGCCTCTGTTACATGCTGAGTCAGCCCAAAGTTGCCCAGAGTGTTACTCAGGTCTTTAGTCCCTTTGTCCTGAGGGTTGTCCACATGGATGTTAAAATCCCCAAGGGAAGGTCGTGGTCCCTGGTCCTGGTCGTTAGTGTTGTTGAGAGAGTTGGAGGCGAATAGGGACCCCTCTTCCTGCCTCTGATGTCTCTCCTTTCTGAAGCTCTTCCGGGGTGGGGGCAGATGAGGCCCCCCCTCAAGGTTTCTGCTGGGCTTTGTCTGTTCTTGGAGTACTGTTTGTTCCTCTTTATGAGATAACTCCTCGTTTATCTCAGCCTTGGCACCAAGCACAGATGGATGACATATGGAATAAAACAAGTTGGAGGTGAACAGTTTCACCCCTGACTTGTTAAAATTAAATCCATTTGCTTTAAACAGATGCCTGCGTTCCCAAAAAAATATTAAAATTGTTGATAAAATGCACTGAGTGGTCAGCACATGCTGATATAAGCCATTTATTCAGTGCAAACAACCTGCTGAATCTCTCGTCTCCTCCTCTGACCGGCGGTACAGGTCCACTAATGAATACAGCTGCATTCAGAGAGTTTACAGTATTTAATAATCCAGTAAAGTCCCGTTTCAGAACATCCGACTGTTGTTTGGACACATCGTTTGACCCTGTATGCAGAACAATGTTTGTCATGGTTGGATATTCATCTGCAATTTGAAGAATTCTCTCCTTCAGGTTGTTGACCATATCCTTAGGAAAGCAGAGGACTTTAGTGTTCTTACCGCACATCCTTTGTACATCCTTTACGGCGGAGTCACCCACAATCAGAGTTTCAGGCCTAGCCTTTAGCTTTCCCTGTTGGCCTTTCACTTTTCAACAGATTTTCAGACCTTACTTCGCTACTTTTAGATGGATGGTTGTCCGATATAGATCCAGGGTCCTTTGATAGTGGAGCAAATTTGTTCTGCAGTTTGACATTCAGTTGTTTTGGAGGTTTGTTGTTAACCTTCCTATTCACGGTTGTCCAGTCCTGTTTCCTCCCGTATACAGGGGTAGAAGAGCTTCTCTGTCTCGTAGGAAGTGAAGGCCAGTCGGTTTCAGAGATTTCAGCTCGCTGTGCCCTGCCTGTGATACGTCCTCCCCCTTCCAGGAGACATGATTTATGTCTTGGTTTTGCATCAAGACAGTCCAAGGGGGGGATTATCACTTGAGGATTTATTATAATGCACAGAGTCTACTTTCTTGGTCATGTTATCTGTGCTCCTTAGCTGTGTACTAGCTTGCTCATTGCCATTGTTTTGAATCAAAGGCAAGGTTGTTTCATTTCCACACAGCCCATTTACCTCCACGTTTACTTCTAAGCGATGAATTTTTGTCTCCAGTACTGCAATCTTCTGCAGGAGGCTGTGGTAGTCATCTGTGGAGAGGGAAGGCGTCTTGTTGCTAGTTAGCCTAGCGGTTAGCACCTTTCCAGGCTATTGAGGCTGTTCGGTGCCCAGACGCTGTAATCAGGCTTCAGCTGTGTGTAGGCCACAGACACACGGAGCGCTGAAGTTAAGGTAACTATAAAAATGTTGCTGTTTCTGTTAAGAACATTTTAGTCCTAATGATCTATAAGTGTCCAGAAGCTATCGCAGGTAAGCTCATACGGAAAAAAGGGAAAAAATCAGCATAAAAATCAATAAAAATAAAATAAAAAATAAATATCAATAAAAGAAGCACAGCAAATCAATAAAAGAAGCAAAGCATTTAAAGAGCAAAGAGAGGAAGCGTCCACACTCACAAAAGGGGAGGAGTTACTGCACAAAAGGGGGAGGAGTTATGACCAACAGAGCCCTGTTAGATCTTTAAGATATGATGTGGTCTGATCATTCATGGCTTTCTGGTGTATTCAGGCAGTAGAGTCCACAGTGTTCAGGCAAGGTATCATTTGCTGTCAGTACAGGTGTTCCACAAGTATCGCTTCTCACTTTTATTTACCATATAAACACTTTTATCACTGCCACCCTAAACTCTGATGATACGGTTTCATATATCACTAGCTCTTCCCTTGATCTGGCCTTTTTTTAACCAAATAGATCATACACACATTTAAAACAAGCACAATAAAAGAGACAACAGTGCAACGGTTGTGAAAGGAAAAAGATGAAAAAATCCAAAAAGAATAGAATAAGTATATTACAACATGGTCTTAGGTTCTAAGCATGATGAAAGATACACTTAATTGTTGTTAAGGTGACATAGTTGAGGTAAATTGTGCAATCCTATGCCCCCCAACATTCCCCAAAATGTTGCATGGAGTGCTCTTTTGACCGCATGTTGTCTGTTCACAGCAAAATCTTCCAAATGCAAGAACCACACGTCAAATCAAGTCCAGGCCTTTTATCTTATGCCACGAGACCTCCGACGTGTTGATATGAAAACGACTATGCACATTTGGAGGTACTAAATTGTTATGGAATCAGCTGTTCCAGGTCAAATCATGGAGAGTTGATTGGAGTAGGTACTAATGGAAAAGGGTCTATAGAGTCCCAAACATAAGCAACAGGGTAGGATTCTCTTGCAAAGAGAAATGAAACCAACAAAACCAAGGCCACTACAGCCTCCTAAAGCTTTACTAGCAATATAAGACAACTCTCACCCCTCCATACCCCCTGCTCCCCCCCACCACTGGTCCTGCAACTGACGAAGGAAAAAAAAAACAAAACATAAAATAAAAGTGGTGCAGATATGTGCATGTATGTGTACATGTTGTGTGCAGGCAGGAGTGGTGGTAAGGAGGACCCAATGTGAGGGAAACACAGCTGGGACAACTAAGGGCTGACGAGACAAGGGAAGCAAAACCGGATACATTAACATGAGACACGGACTTTCAAAGTAAAACAGGAAACATAACACAGAAATGCTGACTTGACAAGGGGCGACGGCTGACAGGGGAGAGCGACTATAGAACACAGAGACATAAACACTAAGACAGAGAACTCTAACAAAGAAACCAAAAGACTAGAAATGATAAAGAATATCAAATTCAAAGTTCAATAATAATGAAAACTCAAAACTCCGTGTTGATGACCCAGGTCTCCTAACAGTACAGGTTACAGAAGTGCAGCACGTTGACTTGAGCAAATACTCAAAACTGCCACTGAACAAAAAGTATGGAAGTGTGACGCTTATGTATTGAAAAAAAGAGACTGAAGAATGGAAAAGTTGGAAAAGTCAAGGGGAGCAACTGTCTCCGGTCACATCCCGACCAAACTGGATGAGATGTGATAGGAGGCCATTTTTAATCTTCAGTCTGCTTTTGATACCTTTCATCAAAGATAAGTTTGTCTATTGTTTCATTGACTGTTTCACAGAGCGCTGTGTTTCATCACAGCTGATTCTTTCCTAATTCATCACATTATCTTATGTAATAATCAAAAAATGCTCAGTTTCTGTTACATTTAAACATAGTAGTTACAATATCTGGTTACAGGAGATTAGCCATTTGCCATTTGTCTGTCTGAAAGATAGACAAATATATATTCTGAATATATTCTGAAAGATTAGGTTTTTTCAATCTGAAAGACACATGCAATGTATTTCCATGCGTAAGAATGTGAGTAATAGTCTTTAACAAGGAAACTCATGATGCTGGGTTTCAGTTTTGCAACTTCCTGTTTTATTTTTGTAATTCTTAATGAAATTACACTGTGGTAACCTTCACCTTCCTTTTGGATTAATCACTTACACTGAGTAATCCCACCTGTGTTGTCTCTCATACCTGTTTCCAATAAGAGATCAGCCTCTTAATGAGAGAACAACCTTCAGCTTTTTTGATCTGTGGCCTTAATAAACACTTTTCTAAGTGTTTGTAAGAGCCTTTCACGGAGTCAGTCACTAGTTTTAGGCCATATTGAATAAAGATAAAGTCCATTTTGTAAACTCTCACTCTAAGAGTCAGAAAAGACATTTAAACTGAATGTATGTACCATGGTCACATATACACACACCAGTGTTGTTAACCACTATTCACGAGTTTATGCAGAAAGTTCACAGCCATGGATGTGAAAATGACAAAAGACAAAGATGTGGGGTCAAATTTTCTTTCTTCTTCTTCTTCTTCTTTTTTTGTAAA
Source organism: Simochromis diagramma (assembly GCF_900408965.1). Lineage (NCBI taxonomy): Eukaryota > Metazoa > Chordata > Actinopteri > Cichliformes > Cichlidae > Simochromis > Simochromis diagramma. Next base: position 1,163,949 of record NW_024386885.1, read on the forward strand.
TAACATACACAAATCTTTACAATGATAAAAGACGTTGTAGATTCTCAATCCAGTCAGGGACCACAGAATTGTGCAAGCCCTGTAAGAGGAAATTCAGAAACAGTTCAATGCTTTGTCTAACAACTGCACTTCTAGGGAGTAACAGCTACACAATTGTGAGGTTAAAAATGGCTCTATGATTAGAAGACACTTGGGAGATTTCTGGGAAAACAGCAGGTCTCCTTGTCCCGGTCTTTACAAACACTTCAGCAAAAAAAATTTTTTTTTACCTCCATCTAATCAAAACTGCAAATCTGAGAGTGAATAAGAGCCTTGTAAGAACCACTCTCTGGTGTTGATGATAATAAAAATCTGTTAAGTTACAAAGTTCTTTCCAAGGCACGGAATAGAAAGATCATAAAATTAGGAATAAGAACAAACAATACAGTTTAACATGCAAGCTTGGAAACAATTTTTTAAAAAAGCGTAAAAAGAAATAAAGCAGATTAGTAAAATAAACCAAATCTTTCCCTTTTAGTTTACAGCTCCCTCAGAAATACATAAAACATCTCTGGCCAAGGTCATCAAGCTTTAAGGGAGGATCTTATGCACCCGAGGGGTCAAAATCTGATTTGTTTTATTAAAATGATGACAGAGGTCAGTAATTTGCACCAGAGGTACACTTCAACTGTGAGAGACAAAATGTGAAAAAAAAATACATGAATTCACATGGTAGGATTTGTAAAGAAGGGAAGAGTGAATCTACAATAGGCAAGCAGCTTGGTGTGAAAAAATCAACTGTGGGAGCAATCATCAGAAAATGGAAGACATACAAGACCACTGATAATCTCCCTCGATCTGGGGCTCCACGCAAGATCTCATCCCGTGGGGTCAAAATGATCATGAGAACGGTGAGCAAAGATCCCAGAACCACACGGGGGGACCTGGTGAATGACCTGCAGAGAGCTGGGACCAAAGTAACAAAGGTCACCATCAGTAACACACTACAACGGCAGGGAATCAAATCCCGCAGTGCCAGACGTGTTCCGCTGCTGAAGCCAGTGCATGTCCAGGCCCGTCTGAAGTTTGCCAGAGAGCACATGGATGATACAGCAGAGGATTGGGAGAATGTCATGTGGTCAGATGAAACCAAAGTAGAACTTTTTGGTATAAACTCAACTCGTCGTGTTTGGAGGACGAAGAATACTGAGTTGCATCCCAAGAACACCATACCTACTGTGAAGCACGGGGGTGGAAACATCATGCTATGGGGCTGTTTTTCTGCCAAGGGGACAGGACGACTGATCCGTGTTAAGGACAGAATGAATGGGGCCATGTATCGTGAGATTTTGAGCCAAAACCTCCTTCCATCAGTGAGAACTTTGAAGATGAAACGAGGCTGGGTCTTCCAACATGACAATGATCCAAAACATACCGCCCGGGCAACAAAGGAGTGGCTCCGTAAGAAGCATTTGAAAGTCCTGGAGTGGCCTAGCCAGTCTCCAGACCTCAACCCCATAGAAAATCTGTGGCGGGAGTTGAAAGTCCGTGTTGCTCGGCGACAGCCCCAAAACATCACTGCTCTCGAGAAGATCTGCACGGAGGAATGGGCCAAAATACCAGCTACTGTGTGTGCAAACCTGGTAAAGACCTATAGTAAACGTTTGACCTCTGTTATTGCCAACAAAGGTTATGTTACAAAGTATTGAGCTGTATTTTTGTTATTGACCAAATACTTATTTTCCACCCTGATTTACGAATAAATTCTTTACAAATCCTACCATGTGGATTCATGGTTTTTTTTTTTCACATTCTGTCTCTCACAGTTGAAGTGTACCTCTGGTGCAAATTACTGACCTCTGTCATCATTTTAGGTGGGGGAACTTGCACAATCGGTGGCTGACTAAATACTTTTTTGCCCCACTGTATAAATTCTTCATCTTGTTAAAGTCTTCTTGAGATTTAAAATGTCTTTTTAAAACAGACCACTTCTAATCATAAACCATCACAAATGTAGCTTCACAGATGACAAACATGTCAACATAACTTTAAGAGCAGTCACAAGACCAAAAGGACTACAAACCCAATTCCAAAAAAGTTGTATAATGTGTACGTGATAAATCTAAATAGAAAAAATGCAATTGTTTAGCCAGGCTGGCATAGAGTCAGAGCCTTGTTGAGGCAAGCACTCATTTAACCTTAACTAGCAATGACTCCATGAATAACCTTTACCCTTTACAAGTGGTCCACATTGCTAAGTGGCTCTTTCCACTGATTGCTTTTATTTTTATACATCTCTGTTTGGGCCGGTTCCTGCAGACGCACACCTGCATGTCGAAAGAGCATAATGAGGTTTTTGCTCTCACAGCATTTTAAAAATGTTCATTCTGTTGAAACTCTGCATTAGTATCCAGCTCTGACAATTTCACTTCCTTCTTTTTCCAGGAAAACAAGGTGTGGTATAGTTAAACCTTTTCTCTTTTTTAGTCAATTTTGGCTTGAAGCATGCAGATTTAAAGGAACCAGTCCAAGCAGAGATAAAACAGATTCCAAGTTTTACCTTGGAAACCAGTTCTTTAATGTGTGAATGACAAATTCTGATTAATACAGCGTGTGCCATGTTCCCGCACTGGTTGGCCTCATTTTCTTACGGTCTCTGAGTCTAGGAAGGAGCCCCGGGGTTCCCACTCCTTGGCCCTGTGTCTCTTCAGAGTGGTAATCAGTCCCTAGTGGGTTTCCTGTGCTGTTCTAAGCGCTCTAGTTGAGTGTTCTTGTCTCTCTGGTTTCTGGTGTTTCATGAGTTTCTGAAAAGAAGTTCAGGCCTCAGAATCTTTTATCTGTCCCTGTTGAGCTAGTCATTTCCTGTTGAACCCTCCAGTGGGTGACTCGCGTGCCTGCCCATCCTCCTATTACCCTCATCTACCACCCCAAAGCAAACCAGTGACTCTGTATAATCATCCTTCCCACACATCTCCAGGTGAGGAACCTCGCTCACCTTGCATGACTCGCCTTGTGGATTCTTTAATAGTCTCACCTGGTCTAACCAAACTCTGCTCTCTCCCGGTGAGATCTCCCTCCATCCTGTCCAATCTCCCAGCTGTCCTCGCTGACATCCCCTCCTGTGCTTGTTTTCCTTGAGTTAAAGAAACTGTTGAACCGTATCACTGGAAAGGGGCTCAAACTAACTTCTCTTTGGCTCTTAAAAACCACAAAAACCAAAAACATGTTCTGTTCAATGTTATTGAAATGCTAGAATTACTAGAAGTCGAATAATGCTTAATCTATTTTAATCACAATAGGACCAGGTGACTCATTCACTGAATCTCTAACCTGTAATATTTAATTAACACACTAAAAAGTCTCGGCGTGTTTTTCGGATGTATTGGCTGAAAACTTTGAATTTATCGCAGGTCATTTTTACAAATAAGCAGCCTGACCTCAGCAACCTTTAAATCAGACGTGGTCAAAAGGATCATTGTGAAAGCCTGCGGTGTTAACTCTTGTAAACATTCCAACATGGACTTGGGGTCAAATTCCACGTTAACATTTTTCCAGTGGCTCTCTGTGCTCAGCACTTCTACTTTGGCTAATAGAGAAGGAGACGTAAGTAAATATTTTATTTACTTTTATCGCACTGTTCCAATCATAAAACAGACTTTGAATACGCAGTGATTGTAATTATCGTTCCGCTCAACATGTTTTTGTGAAAGTTAGATTGAAGGAATGATAATGTTAAAAAAAAAAACATGTTTTGAAGCATTTAAATGTGAATTAAAACTGTACATTTAGTGTTTTAATAAAATCTGGTTAATAAGGACGTTTTACTTTTGATCATTACGGTTTTAATTAATGTTTTAAATTAACATTTTACTGTTTTATTGGATTGAGTTACACTTTAGAATCCATTTTAGTACTTGTACTGTTTTATTATTTAGCATTTCTTATTTTAATGTTGTCTTATTGTATCCCTGCTTTGTTTTTTTTTTCTGGAGATTCCTATTTAAATTTGTTTAAATGAAAAACTTTATATCATTCTTTGTATGACAAAATTTGTCACGGCTGGGGCAGCAGTCGTGTGGTGTTGTGAGGAAAAAAATGCAGGTACTGGCTGCGAGTGAGCATTTGTTTATAGTGATGGCAAAGTACAAAAACAGGAAATAAGGAACAGGCAGCAACTAAAACCTAGACTGGAAAAAACTAATGAACAAACCTGAAAACATAAGGACACGGAGAATAGAGAGCAGAGCGCTGCAGAGGTTTACCAAATTACACAGACAAGCCAACAACAAACATAGACAGGCACACACTATAAATACACACATGGTAACACACCAGAGGGGAACACAGCTGAACCTAATTAGACACGACGAGACACAGACCTTCAAAGTAAAACAGGAAATTCACAAACTGTTAAACACAAACTCGGGGACACAAACAGAGCACAGGGGGGGAGAACACATTTAGGAATAATAAAACACTAAAAATACAAGAACTAAACGCTAAGAACTAATACAAAATCAGGAGAAACTAGAAAATAATAACAATAAACTCAAAACGCTGGGTCAGCGACCCAGAACTGTGACAAAATTAACAAAAACATTTCCATAGAAGTTTTATTTCTTCTCTTTGTATATATTTTCTGTTTACTTGTAAACCCATCTGTTAGTGAGAGCCACTACAGTCACAATAAGAGGATATTCTCACCTGCAGTAATTCATATTTAGCAGTTCAGCTCTGTTCAGGGACCTAAATCATTAATGCTATCATCTGATGTAAGTTTAGGATGTGGCAGTAAGATCATCTGATCTCCCAGAATTCAGTTTAAACTTGAATCCATGCCTTCCTTAAACTAATATTTGTTTGATTAATGCGTCCTCTGGCTTCAAATCAACTTGATAAAACTTTTTTTGTAATCGTGGGTGCAGCTTTCATCTTGTTTCAAACGTCCGTGAGACTCATTGGTTCTGAACTTTGACCTGACTTTTTCTTTGTCTTTTTTTTTTAGTTTTAGTTTTGAATCCTGAACCAAGATTACAAAAGATTACAAGATTACACAACACAACACCCAGTGATGAAACAGCACTTCTTGTTTTTCACTGCCATGCCTCAGCCAGAGATATATGTTAAAATCATATGAATGTCTGAGTGTCTTTTGAATGACAAAATTGTTCACGTGCACAGGAATCAGGCAAATGCACATGTCCTGAATCAATTTACTTGTGTTTATATAGTGCCAATCTCCAGATTCCAGATGCTTTATTTTGAAAGGCTGCGAACACTACTCAGTGATAGTGGGGAGGAAGAACGGCCCACTATTTAACAGGACAAAACTGTCAGAAAAACCACCCGTTTTTCATCTGTAGACAATCAGATTGAACGTGTAGAAGTGGATTAAACTAACAGCATGAGTAATACAGTCATCACACAGGGATCTTTTGCTGTAGATTTCACCATATCTCTCTTCCCCTCACTCCTTCCCCCTCCTCTGCCCTTTGTTCTGAACTCTTTCAGAGCAAATTACCTCACTGAGCTGAAGACTAAGATTGTCCCGCCTCCCCCGAGAAAAACACATTTCCTCTTCTCCACTTCTAGAATTAGTGTCTCAATTTCACATCATAAATAGCACTCAAATGAAGTTGTTACTTTAATTATATACCTATGTCCACCCGAAAGCAAAAATGTGACGATGGTAGAGAGAAAGAACTCCCATATAACAGGAAGAGGCCAACACCAGGGAGGGGCAGCCATGTGCTGCATACAAAGAGAGAAGGACGCAAACTTCAGGAGCGTGAATGCAAAAGTTAATGACATTTAGTGAAAGTGTACAAATCCATGACGAGTATAAAGAGGGTAATAGAGGAAAATGCGCACTGCACCATGGGAAGTCTTACAGTAGTCTGAGCCTATATCAGGATAATAACACTGAGCCCAAACTCGACCTCTGTCAAAAAGTAAAGATTTAAGGCCGATTTAAATCCTGTCCTGAATCAAAACTGAGAGCTGGTTCCACAGGAGGAGGGCCCGAGGAAGAAGCACAGTGTGAGAGTGAAGCACTCTACTGTCATATGAAGTATTTAAGCTATGATGTGGCCTGATTGTAGAACTTTGTGTGAAAGATGAAGCATTTTAATTAAGTTCTGAATTTAATAGACATCCAGTGAAAAGGAAGCTAATATCAGACAAATACAATCTCTCCACAGTGAAACTCACTGTGGACTTTCAGGGTTGAGTTAAAGTTTTAGGGTTAGAGCAGAAATAACAAATAATATTTGCTTGTTTTTTTAAGCATCACCTGTTTCCTGATTAATTTTTTGTGTGTGCAAATTAAAGAAGGCAGAATTCCACAATGGCTGAGATAAAAACTCACACAGCTTTACAAAAAAGATGTAAATGATGTTTATGAAAATGTACGCCTGTGTATATACACACAGTGTCAGTCATTGATCTTCACTTTTGTATGTGCCACTAGATTTCTGTTCCTTGAGGTTTTCACAGGCACTATTCTCTTTTTAAGTGTTTTTGATGGCAATATAAAGATTAATATCCACTATTTGTGATTTTCTATAATTCCTTCACTACCATTCTTTACTAGAAAGAAAAAGGAACAAGATTTAGATTGTCTCCATGCTCAGAATTGACTCAAATCATTCATTCATATTGTCATTAAAGGACAAGAAAGCACTTTGACTTTTTGACTTATGATCAGCTTTCATTTCTCATTTTCATGTCAACTTTCCCAGCAACTGAAGTTTCTCATCACTTTCTTTTCTCTCATTTGTAGTATGTCTCCACCATGCCAACACCCGGCTGTGCACTCAGTCCCACACCACACCCTGACCCGGCTGGCACGGGAGTGGCTGGCAGAGGACACGCCAAACTTTGATCCTGGAGGAGTGTGTGTGGGCTCACGGGAAGTGGAAGCAAGGTTGCTGTGTAAAACTCCACACAGCATCCTAGCTGGGTGTCCATTCTTCACAGCAGTGTTCACTGAAGTGGGCTGCACAGTGGACTGGATCTACCAGGAAGGAACTGAGATCGGTAGGCATTGCATACTTCCTTCCATAGCAGTAAAATACAACAAGAAAAGTTCTGTGAATTTGTGTTTGTGACCTTTGCAGTAGCAAAGAACAACACATGAGTCAGATCGCAGATAATGAATGGAAATGTATTATGTATTCTATGGGCCTTCAGAAGCCAGTTTAACATCTAACAGAAAAGGTGTGAAACCACATAAAGTTAACTTGCTGCCGCCTCTATTGCCCCACTTGTTACTTTTAGAGACTTTCTGTCCCCTGAAGCTCTGATGATTCAATGGTTGAAGGTCTGAGGGAGAAAAAAACCCCCTGATAATGAGAAAGTCCCAGGAAACTTAAAGTTGACGTAGGTGTAGAAGACATGACTATTTACTGTCATGGGTGGGTGTGAAACATTCAGCACTATCGAGTGTGTTTGAGTTTTTTGGAGGGTTCTTTTTCTGCTCATTCCCAGCTCCATATATATTTTTTACTGGACACCAGAGTAGCTTTGCATGATTCACAGTTCAAAATAATCCTTATTTGTTTTACACTGGGTCTTGGTGTGGCCTCTCAGCTCATCCAGTCTGAAACAAGCTATTTAACCCATCCCCGCTTAAGACAACTTTCCTCTGATTGGCTGATGTTTAAACAGAAAGTTTGAACAGCAGGTGGGTGATGTTTCTGTGCTCATCTCCAGCCGTTTGATTGAAACACTGATATTAGATCATTACTCTCTTTGACTTCGAAAAGAACAAAGAGTTAAAAAAGATAGCTAAGGTTGAGTGAACAGTCACCAGCCTTCAGCTCACACAGACTAATTGTTCATACTCTGACATAATCATCATCTGAAAGTTTGGCCATGTTTAATATGAACAACAGTAAATATATAACAGAAAATAATTAAACTGAATAGGATAGAATAATAGTTTAATTATCCCACAAGAGGAAATTTGGAAATTTGATTGTAACACATATACAAACAGAACAGAAACACACACAATTTTTACATATTTACATCATGGAGAATAGTTACCAAAACAGAGTTCTGTACAGTTTTTATAATTGGAGTACAGATAAATGGCAAACCCAGGTTGTAGAGTGCAAACAGAGCAGGATACTGAAAGATGTTTAAATAGTTAAGAATATTTAGAATAATTACAAAAGTACAGATTGTGTAATTGTACCTGTGCATTTAAAAGTAGACATACAACTTCCAATAAGTTAGTATATATAAACTGAGAAAAGTAGTGTGCAAGTTATAACAGTAGTAGTTGTTCAGTTGATTAGTCAAGTTACAGCACAGATGTAAACATCTGTTTGTTGGGAGCAGTTTTGATTGTACAGTCTGACAGCTGCAGGGAGGAAGGACCTGCAGAAACGCTCCTTCATGCATCGAGGATGCAGCAGTCTGGCACTGAAGCAGCTCTGCAGTTCAGCAACATCTACGTGCACGGGGTGGGAGACTCTGTCCATCAGAGATGTTATTTTGGCCAGAGTCCTTCTGTCTCCCACCACCTGCACTGGGTCCAGGGTGCATCCCAGAACAGAGCTGGTCTTCCTGATGAGTTTATCCAACCTCTTCCTCTCAGCTGCCGATAAACTGCTGCTCCAACATACAACACTGTAAAATATGACAGATGCCACCACAGAGTCATAGAAGGTCTTTAGAAGCGCTCCCTGGACTAGAAATGGCCTCAGCCGCCTCAGCAGGTGGAGTCTGCTCCGACCCTTGCTTTAAACAGCATCAGTGTTGTGGCTACAGTCCAGTCTATTATTCAGGTGAACTCCCAGGTACCTATAAGAGTCCACTTCCTCAATGTCCACTCCCTGGATGTTGACTGGCGTCAGTGTGATGGGTCTGCATCTCCAGAAGTCCACCACCAGCTCCTTGGCCCCCTAACTAACAGCCCCCCTTTAAATTAATTCTAAAGCCTCAAAAACTTTCAACAAGAGACAGCAGGGCTTCATGAAACGTCTAAAAACTGTATAAAAAAGATAAATGGAGCCACCATGAAATCACCCAGTGGTTTGTGGGATTCCAATCTGAACCCTCAAGTTTGGTTTCTGGGTTTTCTTTATCTTTATTTTACTCTATTTGCTAATACAACTTACAAAAACAAAAAACAAACAAACCAAAAAAATCACGTTTTCATGTTTTCAAAGAATGCATACATCCAAAACCTGCGCCTATGTTTTTATATGCTTAATATTTTCTCAGTTTACTACATTTAATGTATCTGTTGAGAGGACTACATATAATGCAACTGTAGTTCCCAGTTACAGTAATCAATTCTTAATCAGAGCTGTATCACATACACACTAAAATGTGGGCATACAGTATACCTGAAGCAAAATCCCAAAATATTTCCAAGTAACTACAGAACTATCTTTGGTAGGAAAACAACAATGGAGCCAAAAGGCAAAACACAACACTAAAAGAAGATTAATAGCATAACGACATATCTGCTGAAAGTATAGGAACAGGAAATGACATCAACCACTCAACAGGGAACGAATAAAAGTTTTTTTTCCATAAAGTGAAAATTCAGTTTTCTTCTTGTAAATTACTCTCAAAGTAAATTACAGACTTTTATTCAGATCCGTTTTTATATTACCTGCTTTTATCCACAGGTGAAGATGCTGTCACCCTGACGGCTGTGGTGAGGGGCCCGGCAAACTCCCTCCTCCTCGGGGAACGACCGGCTCTTAACTGCCTGGCACGGGCGTCGGGCATTGCCACCCGCTGCTCTCAGCTCCAGGCTATTGCAAAGGCACACGGCTGGCACGGGGAGGTGGCTGGCACGCGTAAGACTACTCCGGGCTTTCGTCTGGTGGAGAAATATGCCATGTTGGTTGGCGGCGTGTCCATGCACAGACAAGATTTGAGTGGGATGGTGATGTTAAAGGACAATCATGTGTGGGCATCGGGAAGTATCACAGAGGTGGGCATCAAAGATCAGTACATAAAATGTAAGTAATCTAAACTCCAGCATAAAGTTCAGCAGACTGAAAGTAATGTCTTTGATAACGTTGGATCCTGAATTTTGAAGACCTGATTCAAAAGCCTCAAAAACTATCAACAAGAGACAGCAGGGCTTCATGAAACGTCTATAGGCTGTATATAAAAGAGCCACCATGATATCACCCAGTGGTTTCTGGGACCTGAAGATTCAGGTTTGTTTGGGGTTATCTTTATTTTTCTCTATTTGTTTATAAAATTGACAAAAATAAGAAAATTTAAAAAATAATAATCATGTTTTCAGTTTCAGACCATAAAACCAGGAAAGTATTATCTGAGGTGATAAAATGATTATTTCTTAATAGACTTCTATACCGTCTGATTTATTTTTGCAACCAGAGTTCCTGCCCCTGTCAGCTTTAGAAAGAATGCATCCATCCAAAAGCTACTCCTATAGTTTTGAAAAGGTTTTGAGAATCAATATTTTCAATACTGCTGCACTGTTTCTAATGAAATATTTTGATTTTCTGTGCCCTCCTTGCTCCCCTTCCTCACATTCTTTGCCTGTCTTCACTGTAAGTATACAATGAAGGCAAAAACACCCCATAGATTTGTTTTGTAAATTTACAGTTACCTCAGGGAACTTTATATCAACAACAAACCTCAGACAGCCTGCACATTCAAAACCAAAAGCTTGAGGTAACGGTTTTGACTGTCAAAGGGGCATGTTTCTGTTTGCAACATCCAAACAGAAGCAGGATTACATGTAGACATGTTTTCTTTTGTTTTTGATGCCGTCTGTCATGTGTTGGCAGAGAGGGGACTCAATGCAGGAGACTGAAGCAGGCAAAAATACATGAGAAGGAAGGGTTTGTTTGTTTTTTTTTGTTGTTACCGAAATTCAACAATAAATAAACCCTGAAAGAGGAAGCAAAACAAGAATACATCACAAGAAGTGTGAGTAATAACAGAAGCAGAAGACTGAGGAAAAATGACGAAAGCAGCGACTGGCAGTATCAGTCTGCATACCTGTGTTTGCATTTGGTTTCTAAGGTGATATTTGAGAGGATGCTACGTCTAGGCAAAAAAAATATTCCTGAGTTGAATTTTTAGATTAATCTATGTAAAACTCTGTTCAGTTTTTATGGGATTTTAAGCCTTAACATAATTTTTTAACATAGTTTTACAAAAGTTGTGAAATTATTTTATTTTAAAACACTGGGATTCACAAGAGGTCATGAGATTACTGAAAGCAGTCATCCTCTTTGCACAGGAAAGCAAAGAGGAAGCTTGTCTGTTTTACTTTCCTTTATCTAGATTCTGTAGCTCAGGCCTCACAGCTCTCATCAGGTCAGCTGTGCTCACTAAAAAGCAGACAAACACAAACGCACAACCCCGTTTGCTCCCCAGGCGGTGAAAGCTGCCCGCTCGGTGTGCGGCTTCAGCAGTAAGATTGAGGTGGAGTGTCGCTCAGCAGAGGAGGGCAGGGAGGCAGCCAGAGCGGGAGCAGACGTCATCATGCTGGACAACTTTCAACCTCAGGTGGCGAATATTATAGAAACACAGACCCAGGGTGATTGTTGTTTTTGTTCCATGGTTACACTTCTCCCCTTTCACCTGCAGGAGCTCCGAGTCACAGCTCAGGCACTGAAGGAGGAGTTCTCTGCTCTTCTGATAGAAGCCAGTGGAGGAGTCACGCCAGAAAACGTAGCTCTGTATCTCTCCTCACATGTGGACATCGTTTCTCTGGGCTGCATAACGCAGGGCTGCCCAGTGGTGGACTTTTCACTCAAGGTTCAAAAGCCTGATGCTCGATTAAACAGGATGTTTAATCAACCGCAAATTGATTGATAAAAAAATCCCCAATAAAACATTTCTAATAATATGCCAGACTGTGGAAAATGTGATTGTTGTGTTAACACATTAATACTTTCCAAGAAAGACTGCATTTAAAGTCGTCTGCGTTTGAGGCATCTTGTTTGCTTACTCTTTATTTCTCTGTGGTAAGGATCAGCGTTGAGCCTAAAATTATGTTGCACTCTGCACAGTGTTGTAGGCCAAAGGAAAAGTCTTTCAGATCTCAAATACAATACGTCTGATTTTTTTTTTTTTTTTTTTTTTTTTTAATATTTCCTGTATTGCATTAATGCAATACAGGAAATATTACAGCCCAACTGTTACATTCATTACCCCAAATTTCTCAGAGAACCAAAGAGCAACAGAACTTTGTTAAAGTCCAGAATATTATATCCCTAACAGTAGAAACAGTAGAAACAGTAGAAGCCGAAGGAACTGCGCCGTGAATGCAGGATAAAGATGAATGAAACTGTTTGAAGTTAAGAAGCAGTAAGATGGATTCTCCTTGCACGCTTAATAGTGCTGAGTGGGAGAAGTAAAGACAAGAGTCTCCTAAATGCCAGGCAGTAGACCAGACCACCGAGAGACAAGTTTCAAATTCAAATTCAAATTTTATTTGTCACACACACAACCACACACAGTATGACATGAGGTGAAATGCTTGTAGCTGTGCAATGCAATGCCCGACCATTAAATGACAGTGGTTTTACAGTATTTACAATTTACAGGTTATTACAAAATTTACAGATTTAACTTAGAAATTTACAGTAAAAAAATGTGCAAATAGCAGAAAGAGATTATAAATTATAGGAAGTGTGCATGAAGAAAAACCAGAGTGCGTGTGGTGATGTGATGTGTGTGGGAGAGTCCAGTCCTACACCTGGTTCAGGGCCCGAATAGCCTGCTGTTCCCAAACCAGGTGGAGATGTTTCCCGTCAGGACGCTCTCGATGGTGCAGGAGTAAAAGTAAAAGTCCTTGAGCACCTTCAGTGGCAGATGGAAGTCTCTAAGTCTTCTGAGGAAGAAGAGACGCTGACGGGCTTTCTTAACCAGGGTGTTGATGTGACAGCACCATGACAGGTCCTGAGTGATGTGGACACCCAGGTATCGGAAACTGTCCACTCTCTCCACTGGCGTGCCACTGATGATGAGGGGTTTGTAATTCCTCGCCTGCTTTGTAGTGAAGTCCACGATCAGCTCATTAGTCTTGCTGATGTTTAGGAGGAGGTTATTCTCCTGGCACCAGGTCTCCAGGTTCCTAATCTCCTCCAGGTAGGCCGTCTCGATGTTGTCGGAGATCAGGCCCACAACTAAAGTGTCGTCAGCAAACTTGACAATGGAGGTGGTGTCTGATGTGGCTACACAGTCATAAGTGTACAGTGAGTACAGCAGGGGGCTTAAAACACAGCCCTGAGGCACTCCAGTGCTGAGTGAGATGGAGGGGGAGACTTGTTTTCCCACCCTCACTGATTGAGGTCTGTCTGTGAGGAAGTTGAGGATCCACTGACACAGTGATGAGCGGAGTCCTAGATCTGTCAACTTGGTGAAGAGCTTAGAGGGAATTATTGTGTTGAATGCTGAGCTGTAGTCCACGAACAGCATCCTAACATAATTCCCTCTGCCAGTGTCCAGGTGACTCAGGGATGTGTGGAGCAGGTGAGATATGGCATCGTCTGTGGAACGATTAGTCCGGTAAGCAAGCTGAAATGAGTCGATGGTGGCAGGAAGTGAAGAAGTGAAGAAGTGAAGAAGAAGTTTGTTTTGCATCTCGTCATCAGCACAAGAGCGTTTGGATGCTATTATAATACTTACTATCATATGATTATATTAAGATGCACTCAGAAGGACCAATTAAATTTCAAGCTTGTAGCTGGTGGCGACTCCTCTATTTAAAAAAAAAAAAAATCTTTATTATATAGATGCATGTTGGAAAATGAACCCTCTTTATTTATAATCTGTGACCCCTTTAAAGTCTTTGCTGATCAGTTTAAAGTGTTTAAAATTGTATTTTATACAGGATGGAGTTATTTGTTTTTATTCAAAGTCTCTGCTGTGTCAAAACAGCGGTAATTCAAAGTGAGCTCTATGGGCGGGTCAGCCTGCACCACACGAGCGTGTCGTGTCCCTGTTTCTCAGCCAGATCGCCTCTCATGACTCAAACTCCATGTGATGAGAACAATTTATGTTTACTAGTTTTATATATATTAAAAACAACCTGAAAGCTTACTTGTAAACAAATATTTTATACTATGGAACAGTTTATGCAGCTTTTACTTTCAAGTTTCAAAGAGAACAGCAGGCTGTTCTTACAAGTTTTTCCACAAGTTCCTCATTTTTATCTAAACACCACCCACCACGATTTTAAAACCTTCTTCTTATGCATTTATGGTGCTGTAGCTGTAAACAACAATCACTGTGTGGACGTGGAAAGCTTTCACACACTTCATTTACTATATTTAAAAAATATATATTTTAAACCTGAAAAACAAAAAGCAGAAATCCAATAAAATAAAAATGTTAAGAAGTCCTTGAAGGAAATCACTGTGCTGACTCCTGTTCTGTTTAGTTTCTTTTGTTGACTCAGTAGACTGAATAACCGCAAACCGGTTGTAGCTGTTTTGTTCAAAAGACTCGGCTGGAGCTCTTCTGAAAACATTTAGATCTAATTTATGAGGGGTCCGGGGTCCTAGCTCATCAATCAAGAGCTATTTCTACTTTTTTCCATCTTTTTTCCCTTCAATAAAATTCTCACATTTCTTTTTAAAGAAGTGAAAAGTGAAGGATTTAAGGAATTGCCGAAAAAAGAGGAAGCAGGAAGCGAAGATAAACATTTTGTTGAGCGCAATGTCGTGAGAAATTTGTCTCTACCACCTGTTACGGAAACGCCCTTCACAGGAAGTATTGCACAGCCACATACTTGAAGAAACTTCAGCAGCAGTGTTAGACCTGAAAGATGCACTGGCGACAGCACATCTATTTCCTCACCTTCGTGGTGATTGTTGGTAAGTTTCAAAATGATTGAATTTATTGTCATTTCTGAGATAGAGTTCATCTGCGGACAGGCGTGGCTGCTTTGTATATTTTCATTATATTATTTTTAGAAGTCTAAATTTCTTATTTTGATGAAAGAAAAATGTTCTGGTGTTGAAAAAAACTGAAACTAATCAGGAAATCCTCACAGGAAGAGTGTTTAGAACAGGAGCATGCTAGACACACTTTGAATTATTTATGCAGCTTCATGTGGATTTACAACTTAACAATAAAGATTTAATTGAGTTTCCGGTTTCACTGGTTGAGTTATGTTTGCTTCAGTTGTGTTGAGCTGTAGAAAAGCTCATCCAAACCATCCGCCCAACCAGAGGGCTGAATACAGTAGATTCAGTGCATGAGGGCTGCACGTGTTTTAATGTTACATTGACGGACTGTTCAAAGACCCTTCAGCTGCATTATGTTCGCCGTTTTACTGCTGTTTGGTGCTGAGCAGATCCAGGTGTGTACAGCTGTTCAAGGTTCTGTGTCTTTAAAGCCAAAACAAGGAGCTGAAAGGTGCAAAGAGATGTATATATTTTTCAAATGAGTCATCACAGTTTGAGAATTTGATTAATTCCTCTTTCATTTTTTATATTATTGTTTTTTTTTTTTAATTTCACTTCAGTTTTGCTAGTTTCCAGATGTGTTTCCTCATTTCATTTTAGTTAGTATGGTTTAAAAATGTTTAGTTTGACCCTGCGACAGATCTGGGTGTAGCTGAGACAGGCGTCAGCACGGCAACCTGTAAACCTGAAATGCTTTCTCATGCTTTTTGTTTTGAGACATTTAATAGGAATAAATAGGAAATAAATACGAAAGAAAACCAAGTGAAAATTAGCCAAAAATGTAGTGAATTAATATGATTTTATTTACCCGTAATAATACAGTGACATGAAATCACAAAATTAAAGCGATGGAGCAAAAAATAAAATAAATTAATTAAAAAAAAGCAGCACTGTGTAGGCCAGGGGTGGGCAATCTCAGTCCACGAGGGCCGGTGTCCCTGCAGGTTTTAGATGGCTAAATTAGCTCCTCAACATGTCCTGAAGTTCTCCAGAGGCCTGGTAACGAACTAATCATGTGATTCAGGTGTGTTGACCCAAGGTGAGACCTAAAACCTGCAGGGACACCGGCCCTCGTGGACTGAGATCGCCCACCCCTGCTGTAGGCCCTACCTCGCAAAGTGCACGGACTCACACCCAGTTTAACCCCCCTCCCCCATCAGTTTTCTGACACTGTTATCTTTGACACGTTTGAAAACTTACCAAAACAAAACTAGATACATTTCCTGTGCACTTTTTTTAAATCTTATTTTTTAAGTAGTTACACAATGTTGCTTCAGTTATCTTGTTTTTCTACTTTCTATAATTTCAATATCTATTTCAGCTCAACATTTGGTTTTATTTACTATACTAACCTTTCTGCATCTTTTTGTTCATGTAAATAATTTTCATGCTTCGTGGTTAATTAATTTGCTACTCATCTACAGAAATGAAAAAATAGACAAAAGAAAAGAAAACTTGTGACTAGGATTGGGAATTGATAAGAAATTTGTGATCTGGATTCCATTATCAATATGATATGACTCATTGATTGTCCCTGGGTTGTCATTGGCTCAGTTTTGAGAGTTGCTAAGCAGCAATAAAGAAGTTACAGTCATGCATCCATGCTGTGGTTCAAATGTTTGTGCGTGTTTGTGAGGTAGTTCCTGTCTTTGTTGTGATCAGTGTTGGGCTTATTACTCATAAAATGAATTATTACACAGAATACTTTTTTTTTTCAAAGTAATGCAACATGTTACTTAATTACTCCCAGGAAAAAGTAATTTGCTATACTACTCGTTACATTACGTTCATGTTACTCTGTAAAATACCTGAAACACTGTCTCATAATCACTATTTAACAGTATAAACTTGAGGCTACAGCCACACACACCAACACAAAATCCCTAATGACGACACACGGTTCTAAGATCTTTTTTTCTTAGTAGAACAAAACTAACCACAGAAAGAAAACATGAAAACCAGCACAAAAGAATCGCCATGGTGATTCTGCTTTAGAAACAGGAACAGGTAGAAAGGGAGGCTGCGGCCTGACTGCTTGTTACCTGTTGAAGTTCAGGGTCTGGTTGTCTGATCCCAGAGTGAAAGACCCCAGCTTTCACTCTGGGGTCTTGGTTAGCTTAGCTGTTTTTTCTTGTATTTGGAGCAGCATAATACGGTTGGTTCTGTCCTCGACACAGTTTTCCACATTACCGTTTATCTCGTCCAGTTGTGCAATAAAAATAATATAGATGCTAATTTCCACATTCTAGACAGCGTCACTATTTTCTTCCTCTGACAGCTGAAGTGAAATCAGCTGCCGATAAGTGGGACCACAGGCAGGCAGACTAGTCCCATTCCTTCCCGGTAGTCCCATTCCTTGGACAAGTCCAAGAAATGGGACTACTGGGAACCAGTTTTCTGCAAAAGCCTACCCCGACTTGTGACACTGATGTGCTACGCTTCTAATTTTGCCTCAGTTATACAACTATTTTTATCTTGTGTTGCTGAATGTGGTCAAGTTATGAATGGGTTTCCCAGTTGATTGGGCGTATTTTTGCAGCTTGTCAAAGTGCCTATTATTTCTTTTACATTTGCCTCTGCTTGTATTTGCTAAGCAGCACATCCTGTCTTTACTTGCACTGACACACATCTGCACAGTCGAGCACCTGAATGACGGTTTCACTCCAAGATTTGAAATAAGGTTAACAACGGTGGCAGAAAGCTGAATGAGGTTTTTTTCTGCCGTGATCTCAAAGGGGGAAGCCCACGAGGTGTATAAAGTCTTTAATGTTGCCATGGTGAGCTGTGCAAAGTATAAATTGCCTGAAGTGTGTCACTATCATTTCTTACGTCTGCAGACTTCTAATACAATTAAGAAGTGAGCTCATCAGACATCTTAATTTCACCTCTATTTCACCACATCAGTTTCCTGTCAAAGTTCTTGTGGTTTGAGTTGCATTGTGGGTAAATGCCAGGTTTTGACAAGGGAGGAGCTTCTGTGAAATGACAAAGATGGTATCTCTCATCCTCCTTCTGAACTGTGTCTTATAAGTACTAACTCTTCTCCATGCAGTTTCTGTGCTCATTTTGAAACTGGTTCCCAACATTTTTAATTAAAAAAAAAAACCCAACCCTGGTACCAGTGCCAAAAATAGAAGATACTATTTTGTGGATAAGATAAGAAGCAGGAGAAGAAGGGCGACTGCACTTAATTCACCAGTGCTTGGCCGAGATTTTCTCTGCGTGTCAGCTGTGATGTTGACGATGAAGCCTCGAGCAGGGCGTTTTTCAAATTGTTCATGTTTTAAAACTGGATGATACCAGAAAGGGAGAGACTGAGTGGGTGTGACTGTGAAAGTGCAGCAGTGAACTCACCCTCGTTCTTCTTCTTTTGGACTTTTAGAATTGACCACATGTTTTATTCTATATAACCCAAAAGGAACTAATGAGCTTGTAAACCTATTAGGACAGTGTTTACTGTCATCTCACCTGTGGCTGTTATTAAAAAGAATGTGAGCTTCAAGTGGTGTCACCTTGGCTTCATTTTTCCAACCTAGAATTTCTGTCCTTTTATATTTTTATACTTCTCTCTCTGACTGAAACTGTTTAAATGGCCAGCAGGAAGTGACTCCTCTAAACTGCACCCATGAGTCTGCTTCCAACCGCCCTCATCTTCCTTGATACCAACTTTAATACTTTCCTGATGAGTCGTTATTCTTCAATCATTTTGTGAAACTTGTGTTCCCAATTAGGGTCCAGAAACCCATTCAGAAAGTGAAGTACACAATAATACCCATGCATTCACTTCTTTTCCAGCTAGATCCATACTACATGATGTTATCCTGGTATCTCTCCCTCAATTGTCACTAAAGTAAAAAAAACAAAAAAACAAAACCTTAAATGGACAAAACGCTGACTCTCTGATCTCTAACCTACTAATGAACACATGCTGTTGGGTAGTTTTTTGGGGCGTATCCCTACCAACTAAGTGCAACTTCAGGATTTATCTCTGATGTTTAATATATATTATTAAAACTTCAGTTATTTGTATTCTTCTTAAATGCAGATATTTTATATTTTAAAGTTGGTGGAACTTTTGATCATATTTTTCTCCTTTTCTCAGCTTCAACCATCCCTGCCTGTTTGGCTTTTAACATCAAAATGACAGAGCCTAAGAAACACGAGGGCAAACCAGGTGATTTCTATGGATACAAGGTGCTACAGTACAAGTCTGGTGATGGTAACAAAAGGTATGTTTGCTGAAATTAAAATGAATATGTGAGATTATTCCAGTTTAGCATTCGTAAGCCTCTTGTGATGGGTTGTGGTTTTGACTTGAGCTTTGAATACTGCTGTGACTAATCTAACGCGCTGCTTAAAACAGCAAATGCGTCTTTTTCTAGTTAAAACTCTGTTGCTGTATTTCAAACCCAAATGTTCAGAGTAATTAGAGAAATGAAAAGTTTCAATTTCTGGGACATTTCTTTCAGTATTTTATTTACCGTCATTTTAGAAAAGCTAAGCCGCGACATGAAGAGCAGCCGGTTATTTACTACGGCTGTGGTAACGCTGTGGGGCGGTCGTGGTTCAAGAGTTGGGAGTTCGCCTTGTAATCGGAAGGTTGCCGGTTCGAGTTTAACATGTAACGCTGCTAGAAGTGTTCAGAGTGATTCTCTGCTTGCTAACAAAAATCTTTCAGGTGAATTTCAGTCATGCTGATGCACTTTCAAAGTGTGTATTCACTCACCAGAAGCTTCATGCAAGACAAGATTATCGACTAATTATTGCATTTAAAAATCAGCAGCTGCAGAGTTAAATAAAAAAAAAAAAAAAAAATAGGAACACTTGTAGCTGCTTTCATTTTACTGAAAACAGTCAAATTAACCGAAAATGTTTAAGGTGGCTTAAGGAGCACAGTAACACACATAGCATGCCATCAAAATATTAAAGTTGATGGTGTTAACTGAAAATCAAAGCTGGGGTGTCGCACTCATTTAATTCAAGGGACACACAGAACCCAGTTTGATCCAAGTGATCTGGAAAAGTAAATGCACAACAAAGCTACAACATTTTTTTTCTATGTTTCAAAAAATTTGTATACGGTAGATCTGCCAGGACTTTGAACTTTTCCTGTTTAATTAGTGTCATCATTTTCCACAGGATAGTCGTCACTGCACCTCTCAGGCTAAATGGATCTGGAGGAATTTACCAACCTCACCAAAACAAGTGGTTCAACCCTTCTGGTATCAACAGAATATTACACAATTTATAACTTACAACTAAATACATTACTGTAAAAGTTTGTGTATTTTATAATAAAATGCTTCAGTTGCAGAGGACCTGCAGTCAAACACAACAGCAGTCAAACATCTTGGCTTGTCGATCGCTGCTGATTCCTCCGGCTCCAGATTCACTGTGAGTAAATCACTCTCTCTCCTCATCACTGTGAGCAAAACAAATTAATATGCAGAGCTTTATTTAACTTTTATGCTCTGATTTAGGTTTGCAGTCCAAGTTTGGTGCATGAATGCTATGAGAACTCCTATCTGAACAGTATTTGTTATGAGCTCTCGGATCAACTCCAGAAAATCTCCTCTTTCAAACCCGCGTTTCAAAGTAAAGTGTGTTTTGAAAAGGCATTCCTTAATGTTCATATGATGACTAAATAATTTTATTTTTTCATAAATTTTCTGGTATTGGGATACAGACATATTTTTATTTTATTATTTTCCCAGATTGCACCAAAAAGACAGTGGACCTCGTCTTTCTGTTCGATGGATCAGCGAGTATGACTGAAGCTGAATTCAACAAGAATAAAGATTTTATTGTGGAGATAATGGACAGCCTGAAGAACACATCGATCAAGGTCACTGCACTACTGCAACATTTAAGCATTCACAGCTTTTATTTTTTATGATACTGTATATATAAGATATACTGTTTGGTGTCGTATCTAAATAATTTATGTTGGTTTTTCAGTTTGCAGCAGTTCAGTTCTCTTCAACAGTCCACAAAGTGTTTGACTTCAACGACTATGCAGCTGGACGTGCTCTCGATAAACTTATGAAAGACAAACATTTAAAAAGTCTCACCAACACACACAGAGCCCTCGAATTCATTTTGTAAGTTTTATTTAGTGTTAATGTGTTCATGTTTACAGCTTGGTTTATTTTGAGTGTGACAAAATCTGTTTTCTACTTTTGTTTCAGTGATCAAATCTTTGACAACAAAGCTGCAGGCGCCTCTCCTGATGCAACTAAAGTTCTTGTTCTAATCACAGACGGAGATCCCTCTGATACAGACAGAAATGGGATAATTAAAAAATATGATGAGAAAAATATAATTCGTCTTGTTATTGGGGTAATGTCATATATCATGTCTCCTCTTTCTTCTGTTTAGTGGCTCCTTTTGATGTATTTAGTTTTTACTGTTGTGGGTCAGAACAAGTCTAATGTGTAGAACTGATCTTTTTCTTATGCTGATGTCAGACTTGGAACTCCTTCATGTTTTAAAGCTGTGTTCTGGTTTCAGATCAAGGATGCAAAGCTGGATAAATTTAGGGCCATCGCTTCAGAACCAAAAGACAAAAATGCCTTCAAAATTGAGAATTATGATGGACTCACAGGAGTACTGGAGAATTTACAGAAAAAGATCTTTGCTGTGGAAGGTGGCGTCTAATTTCTTTCCCCAATTAAAAAGGATATGTTATCTTCCACATGTGCAGCTGTAACGTGTACTCCCTGATGATCCATATTTAGGTTCCAAAGGGGCTCGAGCAGGAAACCTGACTGATGAAATGTCTCAGAGTGGATTCAGCGCTGTTTTCAACAAGGTGAGCAAAATTTATCTGAGCACCTTAAACTCATCTGAGGATCAGAGTAAAGGCTTAGAAACCACACAACATGAGCTGAAGCTGAATTGTTTAAAGGCTTACAACTTAATTTCTGCTGCTGAATAACTGAAAAAATGAGTCCAGCTGCATCAGGTCAGATGGCACAGTTGATCTTATACATTCTTTTCTAATCATACCTGAGATTTCTGTCCTCTTTCTGTGGTCGCAAATTTTGAAGCCATCCTGATAACCTTCTCCCACCAACGATGTGGAGATCCAACCTCTTTAGATACAATTAAAATCAAGACACTCAAAAAGATGCTCTGGAAAAGAGTAGAATTCTTGGAACAGAGTTTAATACACTGAATCATATGAACAGCAGGAAAAATACATACAGACATTTAGCAAGAAAATAATAAAAATTATTAAATCTTACACAGCAAGTGGCACATAACTACATAGGTTACATGCTTCAGTGTAGGTTCAAAGTGTGTGTGTGTGTGTGTGTGTGTGTGTGTGTGTGTGTGTGTGTGTGTGTGTGTGTGTGTGTGTGTGTGTGTGTGTGTGTGTGTGTGTTTATATCGTATGATATTTTATCGTGATGTGTTCAGGATCTCTGTTACAATGTTACTGTTTTGGTTGTGCTGGATGAAAGATGTTGAGTGTGTATTAGCGAAGGTTAGTTACCAGAGCTGGAGAATGAGTTATTCAGGCGAACTCTCAACAGCATTAACTGCCCTGTTACTGTAAAACCTTAATAAACCATGGTGAAGCAAAATGCCTTGTGCTTAAGACTCTACATGAAAGTTAAAATATGGATGTTCAGTGCACATAGATATCATACAAAAATTCACCACATTTCCACTTGTGCGTTCCTGTTTTTAGGATACACTGATTCTGGGTTCAGTGGGAACAAACAGCTGGCGTGGTTCTCTCCAAGAACGTCGAGGAGAAATGGAAAAACAAATTCAGGATCAAGAAATGGAGATGGACTCCTACATGGGTAAACTTTATTTACACATTATCTGTTGTTTCCTTCTTTAAAATAAGATTTCGTTATTTAGCTCAACACTTGAACAAATGAACTTTGGAAGCTTCCAGTCTAAATAATTTTTAATATCTTCCAAGTACCACAAATACACACATTAGTTTTTCAAATAAAAACATGTTGTGTGTTATATTTGCCTCTTGCAGGATATTCTGTCTCTGTTGGAGAGAGGGATGGGGTTTCTTTGTATTTCACGGGTGCACCCCGGTTTCAGCACACAGGACAGGTCGTACTTTTCATACAAAACAGCAACAACTGGATCACAGCACAAAGAATAACTGGAGACCAGGTCAGTACCTTTTAATTGTTTTTCTTCATATGACTCCGTTTGACTTTGGAAGTAATTCTATGTCTCCATGTCATTGTTGATACCTGATTGTAGTGTTGCCTTGAAATAAATGCAAATATTCTTGATCAAATCTACTGTTATTTCTATTTTAAATCACTTCTATGTGTAGATCAGTGATTCACATTAACAATTATAGAAAGGTGCTCTATATTATAAAGTAAAGACAGTGAAATAACACTGCAGACGATCAGCATGATCAAACACTTGATTGAACTCTAGTAACAGGAACAGACGTCTAGCAGACTGGTTGAGATAAAATAAGACAGAAAATAAGAGCATGGAGATAAACCACAAATGTCAAACATGACAAAACACAAGCTAAAGGAGAGAGAAGACAGAAGTCACCAAGTTGCAGTAATGATGTCGTACAGGGATTGAAAAGATGGGAGTGGAAGAAACATGAAGTGCATCATCAGCTGCACCAGTAGTCTGAGTCTAAAATGATGATAGCGTTCAATGTTTGCAACTTTCCAGACTTGTGCAAAGGCAAATAAACTCTGTGGCTACACAGAGGAAACCAAAGAACTTCCTTACACTGGCACCTTGTTTGATTTAATAAAAACAGTTCAAAAAGAAAACTTGTTCAAAGCACCGTAAAGGATTAAACTTACTTTGCAGGCGTACATGTCGGTTTCTGGAACTGTTTTTAGGGATTCTTGTTTTTGTCATCATAATTATTTTATTTTGTGAAATCATATTTTCTGTGCAGCAATGTTGTGTTCTGTGTACATGAAGCATTTCCCCTGCATTGATCATTTTTAATCAAATTTTTTGATATTATTAAATGATATAAATTTATAACTAAATTAAACTGAACTAATGATATAACTAACTTGTCAGATCGGTTCCTACTTCGGTGCCGAGCTGTGTTCGGTGGATATTAACTCAGACGGTGACACTGATTTCCTGCTGGTGGGAGCGCCAACGTTTTACCAGCTTCAGGAGAAGAAAGAAGGTCAGATCTACATCTACACTCTGACTGATGAGGTGAGCCACCACTTTGTGATATTACAGTGTGACATTCAATGCTTTCATGATCAAACTCAATGAACTAATCTCCTCTTTTCTCATAGCTGCAACTGAAAAGTGAACTGATTGTGATGGGACCATCCATGGGTAGATTTGGCACCACCATATCCAGCCTCGCAGACCTGAATGGAGATGAACTCCGAGACGTTGCTGTCGGAGCTCCGCTTGAGGATGATAACAGAGGTGCTGTGTATATCTACCTTGGAGACAGACATAGAGGGATACGCAGCACTTTCAGCCAGGTGAGAGACGGACATGGAAACCACAGTAACCATAAACAGCAATGGGTTTGGAACAAGTGAAATATTTTTCAGTAATTTTGAATTTACTTTTAAAAACATTTTTCTGTCTCAGTCTTAAACCTACATAAGTTACATTCAGCAACAGCATCGTAGGAACTTATACAACTTATAAAACCTCATGCGTGTATAAATGGACATAGAAGGACATAGCCACTGTGACATCACTATAATTTAAGCTGAGAAAAGTCAAAATATCAAAGTAACATGAGAAACTTTTTAAGTTTCTCAATCTTTGACTTTACTAAATCAACATATTTAGCTGACTTTTCTTGTTCATCCAATAACAATATTCCTCTGAACTTAAAAATAAATGTTAAACTAAAAGAAAGTGAAATTCTTGTTTTTGCTATTAACAACGTTTGACAGCTTATTTCCTGTTTGTCTTTTTTTTTTTTTGGCCACAAGATTGGACAAATGGGAGCATCACTTAAAGAAAGATATCTGCTGTTTACATTTTTTTTTTTAAAAAAAGGGGGAAAACAGAGGACCAGATCAGAAATGTTCTTGCTAACCTGACAGGAATGTTGTAATTAGTAGGGGTGCAACAATACTCATCGATATTGAACCGTTCGTACAGTGCTTTCGGTTCGTACGCATATGTATCGAACAATACCAAATACATTTTTAATTTATTTTATCAACTTTCCTTCTGATGATGCTGTCTGTGTTGAGCGCTCAGTGGATCTGCGCTCGACAGTGCAGCCTAGGCGGAGTAGTCGAACGCAGATTCACTGAGCGCAGGGCAAGCTAGCGAGACAGAAGTTAAGCTCTCCTTGCAACATGGCAAATTGAACCTCCCCCACCCTCATTCAGATCTGGCGTTTGGAACTATTTTGGTTTTCATGTGACATATGACCCTGAAGGTAAGCGCATCATGGACTAAAGTAAAACAGTATGTTGGATGTTCCACGCAATGCTCAATTACATGGGTGGGAGCTAGTGTGTTAGCGCAGTTAGCTCGTTAACGTGTTGGCCGTCCAGCCCCATGCACGGGCGATCTGCGGTAGCTCGTTAATGGAGATTTGCCGTGTTGTGGCGTTAACATCATTTCAACGAGATTTACGCTGACAGCACTAGTGGGAACACAACGAATATGACTGCACATTTACGCTGACATCATCCTAGTGCAAAGACAAGTGGAAGCAGACAAAAACAACAAACACGCATGCTACAAACTTTACCCGAGTCATTTAGACAGCCGTTAGCACATGATTCTCCTTATGGGGACCTGATATGTTTAATATGCTGCTGAGAATATAGCCCAGAAGAAGCGTATAGTATAGCTTTTATTTTGGAAAGAGCCATTTCTCTGTAATAAACTCTCTTTTCCAAAGATGAGTGATTCCTCAATCAGATACAGGGCTCGCAAAATCGCCTGCCCAACATCCAGGGGCTAGCGATTTTTCCAGTCGGGCTACCAAAATCTATCTCTGCCCTGCCCGTCGGCCTATCGTAGGAAGGAAAAATATATGTCAATGCTTTTGCATTCATTCGGAAATGTAGCTGGGTAATTATGTCATTGGCATCGGTGAGCCACTGTCAATATGTGACATATTGAAATCGCGCTTGAATTTGCGCTTGTTTTTTGCTTTCACTTTGCAATCGCGCGAACTGTGTATAGAGAGCGATTGGTGAGTGATGATAATTTGCGCACCAATTCCTTTGACATCGCCTTATCAATCGTTAGCTTACTATGCAAACATGACAAGTGAAATCTCCCGCAGCAAGCTTAAACATGTGAGAGGTTGATCGCGCAGAGAATCGCTGAGCATATATATTGTAGCGGGTCAGGGCTGTTCGGGGTTCTGTTTGTACAGTTATGTTTTGTTTATGTTGCCATAGTGACGGGTGACGCCCTCTCGCTGCGACGGTGTGTCCTTCCGGGGTCAGAGGGCGCCCTGTGTGTTGTTGTTGTTGTTGTTGCTGTGCTGTTGCCACGCTGAGCAGTTAGCTAGCGTGGCAACAGCACTGCCGCGCTAGCTGACAAATCAGTGTTCTTCTGCAGATGTCAATAAACGGCTGTGCTCCCTGGCTAGCTCACGGGAAGCAAGACCAAACGATACCTCCGTCTCCTCCTTGTCTGAGCTCGCCACATTGGTGTCAGAAGTGGGATGATGGTGGCACCCCATGTTCTGACCCGAGTGACTTTTCCCCCGCCGGTCGTGACCGGCCGGTGCGCCAAAAGAAGGCACCTGGACATTTGCAGGACTTTGTGTGGGGTAATGGGGTCGTCGGGGACGACTGACCCCTTAGGTGGGGGCTATGTAGCGGGTCAGGGCTGTTCGGGGTTCTGTTTGTACAGTTATGTTTTGTTTATGTTGCCATAGTGACGGGTGACGCCCTCTCGCTGCGACGGTGTGTCCTTCCGCGGTCAGAGAGCGCTCTGTGTGTTGTTGTTGTTGCTGTGCTGTTGCCGCGCTGAGCAGTTAGCTAGCGACAGTGTTCTTCTGCAGATGTCAATAAACGGCTATGCTCCCTGGCTAGCTCACGGGAAGCAAGACCAAACGACACCTCCGTCTCCTCCTTGTCTGAGCTCGCCACAATATTTTAGTTCTGCTGAGCCAAATAAGACAGGTCAGGGTGAAGAAGTGACAGCCAAAGAAAAGCTTACCACAAAACGGAAAAGTTATGACAAATCAGACTATAAGGCAAAAAGAAAGTGCAGCTTTATGGTTTCATGGACAAAAGAATTTCTGTGGCTGCAATATGATGAGCTAAATAACCAGGGCTGCACATAAGTGGTCCGCAGGTGCGCATTCGCTGTCAAAATAAAAAAAAAAACAGGCACAAGATAAGAAGTTGCATTCATTTCATTGTTTACTAACTAACAACAACAACAACAAACTTTATTTATATAGCACATTTAAAACCAGTGGTGTACAAAAAATGCTTAACATACAAGAGGGGGAGATGAAGTAACAGGGGAGGATCAAGGCTGTGGCAAAGTACCAACATGCTAGCATGTTAGATGGCATTTAAAACACAGAAGCAAAAGAAATCCATATAAAAGCATAAAAGAACAATATGTGTAAAGGATAAAACAGTCAAAAATTTTAAAAATGATTAAAAGTAGTTAAGAATGGACTGAAGATAGAAATAAGCATTAAACTAACTAACAACCAGTCATTAACTGGTAGAAAAGGTGAGGCTAAATAAGTGGGTTTTTAACCGCAGTTTGAAGGATTGAATGGAATCAGACTCGCGGATAGCAATGGGGAGGTTATACAGGTGCAGCCAAGGCAAACGCTTGGTCACCCCTAGTCTTCAGCCAGGGTCTCAGCTGTACCAAGAGTTCCTGGGAAGATGATCTTAGTACTCTAGTAGGGGTGTATAATCTAAGTAGCTCAATGAGGTAGCTTGGAGCTATATTGTTAATAATTCGGAAGGTAAGCAGCAGGATTTTGAATCAATGCAGATCAGCAAGGACAGGGGTGATAGAGACACGCCACCCACTACCAGTAAGGAGACGAGCCGCATTCTGAATTTGCAGTCTATGGAGAAGAGTCGAGTTAAGACCAAAGTGAAGGGAGCTGCAATAATCCAACCTAGATGTCACGAAGGTGTGGATAAGCTTTTCCAGGTCCCTATGCGGGACATAATGTCTGACTTTGCTAATAAGACGCAATTGATAGAAGCAAGATTTGACAACAGCAGACGCTTGTTTGTCAAATTTTAAAGAGCTATCCAAAAACACACCCAGGCCATTAACAGTGTCGGTGAGGAAACTATCAAAGGAACCGAAGGCATCACGGAGTTGGCCACGGGGAATACTACTGTCAAACACGAGAGATAAGCGAGCCAATCTTTGACTTTGCGCAAGCACTCACGAAAACCGTGCAAAGACATAGCAGGATCATCAGTTAATTCGAAATAGATCTGTATGTCGTCAGCATAACAATTATGTGCAATGTTGTACTTCACAAAGATGCCTAAGGGGAGCATATACAGTGAGAAGAGCAGGGGGCCGAGGACAGATCCTTGAGGCACGCCGCACGAGAGAGGTGCAGCAGAGGAGAGATAAGGGCCAAAATTGATCGAGAAAGAGCTATTAGAAAGATATGACTTAAACCAATCTGGGGCGGCACCTCTAATGCCAACTGTGTGTTCAAGGCTCGCTAATAGGATGTTATGATCTACCATATCAAAGGCCGAGGATGGATCCAGTAGGACCAGGACTGAAGAGCGTCCAGAGTCAGCAATCAGAAGGAGATCATTGAGCAAGGCTGTTTCAGGAAAGAGAATGAGGCAGCTCAGTCTCTTTCCTTTGACAAGAGTTTCTACCAATCCTACTATTAATGATACTAACTAATCATGTGAACATATTCCAGCTGATAAAATCCTGAAAATACAAGCCAAGGGCTTCAATTAACCTTCACATGAAACATCAGAATAGGAAACAAACAACTTGAGCTCATAGATTTTGACTTTGGAATGATTGCTGATATTTGTGAAACTGTTGATCTCCGGAATTTAAAAAAACAAAACAAGCAAAACACAAAAACAGCCAACTGTCTGTGAGTGGAAAAGGCTTAGATAAAGGGCATCGAGGCGACTGTTGTTGTGATTTGGTGCTGTATAAATACAATTAAATTAGAATAGAGAGGATGGAGGAGAATGGGCAAAATGTCATGTGAAATCTACATCACAAAGAGTAGCATTTCTTATAAGACTTTTGTTACATTTTAATGTAAATACACTGTTTTTCTCTGCCATACAAATATGTGTGAAAACACTTTTTCAGTATTGAAATCTCTTATTTCAGAGAATCACAGGAGACAAAATAACACCTGGGATAAGATTCTTTGGACAGGCCATCGATGGGGGCGTCGGCATCAAAGAGGACGGCCTCCCAGATATTGTGATCGGATCACAGGGCGCTGCTGTTGTCTTAAGGTAGGGTTAGTGTGCTTAATGTTAGGGTTACAGCTCCCTTTGCACAACTCTTGTGCTTTGAGTTTTAATTTGGGGGAAAAGCACAAAGTTTAAGTTGTTGTTGTTGCCGCAAATTGCTCCATAATTCGTAGATGCAGTTTTTTGCAAATTGGTGAATTTCTGCCCATCATTACCTGTGAGAAACTCGACCACTTTCTCATTTTAAACATTTGATATTTTTTATGTTCTGTTGTGAATAAAATATGGATTTATGGATGCATTCTGTTGTTACATTTTATAAAGTGTCCCAAATTTTTCAGATTTGGTTTTGTATATAAAATAAAGAACTAATGTTGCTATACTGTATTATGTCCTGATATATAAAACCTTAGTATTGAAAGAGGGCATCATTACTACTTTCTTATTACTGTTCTTAAATGTCTTTCAGCTCCAAGCCCGTCTTTAATGTGATGGCTCACCTATCTTTCCACCCTAAGGAGATAAGCACAGAGAAACTTGACTGTCAGGGTGCAGAAGGAAATTTACTTATGGTTACCTTAACAGCCTGTTTTGAAATGGTAGAAGCAACAAAGAGAAAACAAGGTAGGAGCCTCATTCAGTAAACCATTTAACAGCTGCTGACTGCACCCTGTGAATGCATTATTGTAATCCTGCTCTGCGGGTTTACAGGGGATGTGAGCTCTGGACTGAACATCACATACATGCTCGCCGTGGACCCAATGAGACAAAAACATCGAGGTTTCTTCACTCAAACTGATACGAAAACCAGGAGTCTTACCTCCACCTATGAGCTGAAAGATGAAATGACTTGCTTAAACTTCTCCATCTACATGCACGTATGAAGCTGAATTCATAATATTTACACATATTCTCAATCTGATCAAAAGCAAACCTCGTGTTTATTGCTCCTCTCTTGTTGCTTTTGCTTTACAGAAATGTGTGATCGACACATTGTCACCGATCAGCATCAAATTAAACTTTTCTCAAGCTGACAGTGAGACTGCTGACATCACCCTGAACATGGACAGCAAAAAGCAGTCTGCTGTTGAGGTACGTTCTACATACAACATCAATATTCACAATATTGACAAAGCTGCATCTACACATCCACTATTTTGAGTGTTAAATGAACACTTTGACAGTGTTGTCAGTAGCCTAGTCAGGTTTAAAGATTAACAACGACTAACACTGAGCATTTTCAAACACTGGAAAATAACCTAAAATGTTAGGGATATTCCAGTGTTAGAAAATCAGTAATGCTTAGTGTTAGGCTCCTGTTAAAATATAACACTGTCAGTGTTCATTTAATACTGGAAAGAGTGAACCTATATAGAAACTCTCTAGTGTCAATTTAACACTGTACAATGTTTACCACATTCACCACCTCAGTTTAGTGTGTTAGGAAGGAAATCTTTTTTCTGGCATCAATTAAACACAAGTTTTATTTTTCGCAGGTTCCTTTTGAGAAACAATGTAGAAAAAATGACACTTGTATCGCTGAACTGGATGTCAAATTCAAATTCGAGTATGTATATCTACAAACACGACTCAGATATAATACGATTAACGTCATATGTTTAATATTAGGTGTTGTTTGTCTCTCTCAGGACTCCGACATTATTGGTGACAGAAAATAACTACTTCAATGTGACTATACATTTGAAAAATGATGGTGATGACTCGTACAACACCAGCCTTATAATGTTCTATCCTCCAGGCCTCTCCTTCTCTAGGATGACTCTTATAAAGGTAACTATAAAGATACATTACAATACAATACAGTTTTATTTAAATAGCACATTTAAAAACCCAAAGGCACACCAAAGAGCTTCACAATGATACAAAGAATCAACATAAATCAATTAACAAAGTACAGATTAGGCACTAGCACTAGCACAGACAGAAAGGAGGCACTAATAGACCAGAAGAGTTAAGTAAAATGTCAATTCAGAAGGAAGGTCAGTTCATGGATACAAAATCTGAACTAAAAAGTTAAAAAAAAACAGCAGTGAAATTATAAGTTTATTGAAAGGGCATTAACTGGTCGGGAAAGTCAGGTTAAATAAGTAAGCTTTCAATCTTGATTTGAAGGACTGGATAGAGTCTGGGTCTGTAGAGTCTACAATTAAACACATTCACTTACCGAAAATCATCTGCTGTGGTAAATGGGTGCAAGGCTTTGACCACAAACTTAGTCACTGCTCGGTGACATTCGTCTATCCTGGCCTGAAAGGAGACGCTACCGGTAGACTGCAGCGAGAGCTGCCAGCATCTGAGCCAGACTCTGTCTCTCTCATCATGGTCACCTAAATGCACAGTAATGGCAGGTTTGTAATAAGGCAGATCGCGCTAACATAATATGCACTGTTAGTTGATTATTTACCTGCTGCATTAACGGGAGAGGACGTGCAAACGTTACCGCTGCTGCTGGGCTGAGATTCACGAGTCGAGCGGAATTAAAAACACGACATTCATTTAAGGTCATCACGTGTTTTGTGAGCAAATGCTTTTGCATATTCGTAGTGTTTCCTCCCTTAAATGAAATATCTACTTTGCAAGTATTGCAAGTTGCCCTGTTGTCATCCGTTCTCGTAAAGTATGACCAAACTTTTGAGCGTTTAAGCCGCTTAGGCGCCGTATTTCCTGCCAGGTAAATGACGTTCCGCAACGTGGTGACGTCATTCGGGGCGACTGGAATCGATAAGGGAATCGTTTGCAAAAATGGCAAACAATTCCAAGGAATTGAAACAGTGGGAACCGGTTCTCATCAAGAACCGGTTTTCGATACCCATCCCTATTGGAGACCACAGTAAAGAGAATTGCAACAGTCTAACCCGGAGGTCACAAAAGCATGGATACGTTTTTCGAGGTTCCTGTGTGGTATATAATGCTTAGCTTTAGAAATCTAGCGAAATTGAAAGAAGCCAGATTTAAATACAGATAGAGGAGATATCCAAATAGACACCCGGGAGAGAGTGAGAGTTAGCAAGAGGCAACAAGCTGGTCTCGAGGAATATGGCTATTGAACACCATAATTTCATTTTTTTTTCTCATTTGAAATGAGGGAATTATCCGACAGCCAATCTTTGACCTCTCTCAGGCAAGCCAACAAGGAGTGCAGTGACAAGGACAGATCATCAGTCAGTTGACAATAAATTTGAATGTTGTTAGTGTAGCAATGATGAGAACTACTGTATTTTTCAGAAACACAGTATTTCTGAAATGCCACTTTTCAGAAAAACCTATGGTCACGAGCTGTGGGTAGTGAGTGATAGAACGAGATTGAGGATACAAGCGGTGGAAATGAATATTAAACTGTAAAATTATGTCTCAAAATGGATTACCACTCATCGCATACAAGACCTTGCATATGATGAAGAGGAGTTTAAATTCTACATTTAACAGAGAGCCGTATGGGAGAAATATGCTCTGTCTTTCTAGTCCTTTCAGTAATCTCACTGCAGTATTTTTGGATTAACTGAAGGCTTTTCACAAAGCTTATAGGACAACCTGGTTATACACAATAGAGTTTACAGGTTGCAGGGAACACGACTTTATGTGCATTTCTGTGCTGGGTTGCACAAAATCTGATAAGTTGCCTTAACTTCCTTCCTGTGGTTGTCCAGTAATGCATTTCCTCTTCTTTCTGCTTATGTCTTAAAATCCTAAAACTCACAATCTTAACCAATGTTTTTGCTGCGAAAAGGGAAATTAAATGAAAGGTTACTCATATCTGTTGGGTCTAATTACAAATGAATGAAAACCATAAGAATAAAATAATACTTTGGTGGAAAACTGCTTTTTTTTTTTAAAATGAAAAAAGCAGATAACCTTACTGGAGCCACTCAATGCATACATCTATACAAACCCATTTTAAGAGGATCAGTTGTTCCCTTCATTGATGGTGCATGTTCAGCTCAGTGAAGTGATCACTGAGCTGATCCTCGTATAGTGACCACTGTGTAATAAAATGCAGGAGAAACTAAATGCATGCAATCTATTTTCATTTGCACATCAAAACAGAGCTCAGCATCAACAAGGTTATGAGCAGACGGTTTTTGGAGACATGTTGGCAAGTTTACTGTGTTTTACTGATGAATACATTATTTTTGTCATCACGGACTTCTAGAACATTTTGAGATTGGCAGTATTTGATATCGCTTACGGACATGAACAGATTGCGACAGGTTGAATATAATGTCTTTTTTATAAGTATTTTTTAAGCATATTATACTCATTTAGTTCTTAGAAATGCAAAGTCAGTCCACCGTGAAGCATAGCACGATATTTCTTCTCACCTGCTCTTGTCAGGTTAAAGTGATGTTCAGTTGCATCCTTCCCCCGTCTGTGAATTTAGGACAACATCAAAGCAAGTGTTTCAAAATTTTAAGATTTTAGTTCATTACGGCACAGTGTTTTACACATGCTGCTCTTCAGATCATTAACAAGCTGCTCCGGTGTGTGTATGTATATATATATGTGTGTGTGTGTATATGTGTATGTGTATATATATATATATATATATGTGTATGTATATATGTATATATGTGTATATATATATATATATATATATATATATATATATATATATATATATATATATATATATATATATATATATATATATATATATATATATATATATATATATATATATATATCTCAAAGGAAATGTCACAGTAGGTGTAAAAACTTTTATTTTAGAGTCTCAGCTCATACCAACCATTTTCTTTTCTTAAAACAGTCATCAAGACTAACAACGCACAACTGCCGGGATCAAGAAGAACGCAACAAAACCATATGTGGTGTGAGCCAGCCTGTGTATCGCAGTAGATCCTACGTGAGTCATAAAACATCCAGATACCATCCTAATAGACAGAAGTGAAGTTTCACAAATGACCAAGTCTCTGAAACTTCAGTCTTAGCTTCCAGCTTCTCCTCCTTACATGTTTTCTCTTCATCTGTGAATCAGGCCTAACATCTTTTTCATTTCTTCCCACAAAAAGGCAATGTTTCAATCTTCCTTCCATGTCATGCATAATTATGAGTGGAATGACAGGATGTCCATGATAATTGAAGCAAAAAGGTACAACAATCTACTGCATAAACATTTCTCTAAAATATTTACTTTGATATTTACAAGAAATATCTTTTTCACGCTCAGTGATAATCAAGACTCGAACAGGACCAGCACCGTCACCGAAAGCATCCCGGTGCAATTTGAAATTAAAATGATTTTAACAGTGTAAGTATCACTATTCACATAAAATATTATGTGTATCCTTATGTTTAATCTATTTCTACAAGTCAGTAGTTGTATGATTGTTCAGTGGCATGCTGCGATCATCTTTTCAGGAACCAAGACAGCACTACCTATCTGAACTTCACCTCAGATGAGACTGCACCTAAAGAAATGAACATTACATACAGGGTAAGACAGCGGTCCACAACCTTTTTTGCGCCGCGGACCGGTTTAATGTCCAACAATATTTTCACGGACCGGTCTTTAAGGTGTCGCGGATAAATACAACAAAATAGACTGACACGACCAAGACAAAAACTCGGTATTTCGTGAATATAATAATAATCGTTAACTCTGTGTAATTGTGTAGCTTTAGCGTCCTCCTCTCTGCCCCGTAATGCTCTCTGGTCGCCATGGTAACGCGTAAATATTTCTTTCAAAATAAGATCTTACTTTTCCCGTGTTGTAGTTGTGTGTCGACACACAACTACAACACGGGGAAAGACCCAGGGAAACGGAGTTAACGATAAAAACACTGAAAACCATACATTTCACACCCGAGCTTCAACTCTCGGGGCCCTGTACCAAATGACTCATGGACCGGTACCAGTTCGTGGCCCGGGGTCGGGCACCGCTGGGGTAAGACACATGACGACTCTGTAACAAGAAACTATCCAACTCAACTGGTGATCAATGATCTCATTGAATACTTTAATTGTCAAGATGCAGTTTTAAAACCATATTGATCTTCATTTAGTCAGGGTGACACAAAATCAGATGTTAGCCTATCAATAATTTGTTTCCAGAGTTCAGGCCCGTTCTTCCATAGACTGGTTCTATAGAGCCAGAAGTATTTTCATAACCCTGTGTATCGCCCCCTGGAGGCCATTCAAAATAATGCAGGTTTAAGGAACTTGGCTTCACTTTTCAGACCCAGAACCTACGTCCACCTTTTATACTGTCTGTGGTTTAGACCAAGCCTCAAGTGGCCATTAGAGGAGTTGATGGCTTTCCCGTATTGATTTCAGTTTTCAGCTGATCAATCAAAATTATCGATCATGTTCTTGCTAAACTAAACTAACTGGTTGTAACTGACTGATACGAGGCTGTTATCAGTATTTTCATCTGATTCTCATCAGAAAACTGAATATTTCCACATGTATTTATTTAAAATGACCATTTTGTCTATGACAATTTACAGATAGATAACACTGGTTTTAAGGAGTTTCCTGCAACCATCACCCTGGAATTCCCAACTCAACTGGAGCATAGCTTTGAAATGAAAAGCTATCAAATCTTTGTCAAGGAGGTAATTTTGTGTCTGAACACTGCTGCTCCATATGAAAATATCGAACCTTAAAGCTTACCATACTTTTTCTCTTTAAGAACAAAACACAGTGCACAGCCACTACTAACCACAAATTTAAGGTAAGTACAAGAGATTTAATAAAATATTGAGGTCTATTAATACCTTAAAAGGAAGCTGTTGTGCTAATGCTTTTATTTATTCGTGCTTGGACTCTATTAGACTAACTTTACATGACGCACAGTTCAAAGTAATCCTTATCTTATAAATGACTTTGCAACAACCTCTCAATTCATCCTCCATTTAAAACAAGAAGCTTTATCTAATTTTCTTTCCCTTAACCCAACTTTCTGCCCCTCAAAAACAGAAGGTTTGAACAGCTGGTTCTTCTGTATTGACAATATTCGATAAACCAACTATCAGGGACATCAAACTGAGTGTTTAGAGAATACTTCCAACTGTACTGATGTAATTTAAAACATCATATTAGTATCCACAATTACTGCAGTATATTTATGACAGATGAAGAAGTAATGAAAAGAATAATACGTCTCATTTAAAACATTTTCTTGGGGTTGCGTTACAGAACTGCTTACCAAAAAATAAGTGCGTGGCCATCGTCTGCAACTCTTTCAATTTGAAGAACTATGCATCTGCTGAGTTTACACTATCGGGAAAAGTCCACTTTAAAGAAGCCGCACAACAGGCAGCCGTATGTACTAAATACACACAGAATACACATTACACATATATAAAAATAACAAATTAATTAATATTAATTAATCTGCTCTTACTTTACAGAATGTTGCTTTTCTGAAAAAATACACTGGAGACAGCAGAAAGATTAACTTTGTAAGTTCTGTACATGTTGGCTATGACGACGCTCGGTATGTGCTGAACGATCCAGAGGTATGTTTGATTTTGACCACAGCATATTTCTGTCATTGCTTTTCCAGTAAACCTAATTTATTATATCTATTACCCACAGAATAAAGACCATTTGACACCATTCAAATTTCCAACAAAAAAGGTACCTTCAGTCTTTACATGAATAATTATTATAATTATTCAAACTATTTACTAGAGTGATGTTAAAAATGGTAAGGCACTACTTTGAAATCTTGTGTTTTCTCTGCCAACAGACTGAAGTTCGGGTTGATTTCTTTATCCTCCCAAATAAAATGCTGATCATTTTAACTGGAGCCGGTTTGGGACTCTTACTTCTGATCATAATCACAATCATCCTGTTTAAGGTGAGAGTTTATACTCAGCCTGAAGTCTGTTATCTTTATATCAAGTTGTCTGAATCTCCATAACTGCATTGAGATCACCAAATTGCTGTTTGGTCTAATGATTCTCTTTGTGTCTGTCACAAGCTCGGTTGCTTCAAGAGGAAAAAGTTTGGAGAAGATGATCTTGAGGATGACACTGTTGTAATACCAATCCCTGCTTCAACAGTAGGGACTGATAAGAAAGCTGAGAAATCTTCCAATGATAATCAAACGCAGGAAAAATCACCTCTCATCTCCTCTGCCCCCGATGATGAACAGATCAAGCAGTCAGGCACTGATGACAAATCTGATCAACCTTCTGAGGAAAATAAGGCTCATGATGACGGTGCTGCTGAGGAGAAGAAGGATGAAGCTACTGTTACCATTAATGCATAAAGTCAAGGAGGATTTGGAATATATGGAACATTTGTTAGTCTTAGTGACAGGTTAGCATAGTTCAGACTGGACACAAGTAGAAAACGTGATTTAGGGGTATGATCTGGGTCTGTGTCCCAGATGACCCCCCCCCATATTTTTTAATTCTCTTATTATTCTTCATGAGTTGCAACACATAAACCACAGTGTAAAACAGTTCAAATTTTGATTTGCCTGGCTACAGAAGAATTTCGCACTTTGCCTTAACTCTGTGGCATTTATGGATTATGTTCACGTATGGTTTAATCTTTGGATGAGAGAGCTTTAACCTGCATTTCACAGTGATTTCTGTTAGGGTTCCTGAGCTCATACACTGATGCCAGAATCATGCCATGCAGCATATAGGTTTATGAGATTTACAAATCAGTGCATTCTATTTCTACTTTTTACAGTACTCTTACTGTTTCTGAATTAGGTTTTTACATCTCATGCAATAATTGTGGGTTCAGCTACATCAGTGAAAAATCAATGACACCAGACATGAAGCTGAATAAGCATCAGATGGATTGGCTTTCTACAAATGTTCAGTGGTCACAGCACAGGAAGACATCAGCGAGTTTGTAGACACCTCCATGAAGGAGGCTGTTCATGCCAGACACAAGAGGCAAGCACTTCTGTTTAATATTCTGTTGAGATGTGACTAAAGAGTCATACCTGTAGCAATCCATAGTTCATGCAGAAACCCAAGGTTTAATAATTATTGTTCATGTGACTGTTTAACACAACTTATTTAACACGCTTAATAATTCCTTCTCTGCTAATGTCAATAGCCTACCATGTATTCCCCATTAATGCACATTATTTACATTTTGATACACTGTAATATTTTTAATAGTTACCACCTATATGAAAAGGCTCTGCTGCCTTCTGCACAGGTATTTATTCAAAAAGCACTTCACCTTGTATTATATCTGACTGTGTTTAATATGTTGATTTTTGTAGAGTAATTAAAATTTTGAATAATTGATTCTGATCTCACTAAATGAGTTAATGTGAGTGAGAAGATCTTTAGTTCGTTACAGACATGAAAGTTAGGTAGACAAAAGTGTTGATAATAAAAAGTTTGCAGCTGGATTGACAATAAACGTCATAAATTATGGCGAGTTTAAATCTGAGATTACATCAGATATTTAGAAATTGTGGATGATGTTGGCAAAGTAAGAAACCAATTTTAAATGTAGAAAATGTAAATGAAATGTAGATATTAAAGGGTGGAAAACAACATGTTCCTTTAATTTCCCTAATATTTTTAGTCTACTGTTGTTTGCATATTTATACTTTTAGTTTGCTTTTCCGTGTTTTAAATGTCTTGCTTTTTGTACACTGTTAATTTCCATTGGAATATATCCTAAGATCTGTATCCATGTGAACATGAATTATGACTGTTTTTTTTCTTCTTTTTAAAAAAAATTCTGTATCTTAGTAAAAGTGAAATAATGTTTGTAAGATAAACAGATGCACAAACCACCTTTGTATCTGCAAATGAATAAAGACAATTTCCCATGTCATACATGCGCTGACATGTGAACTGGAGGTGTTATCTCGGGTGTAAGACTGACTAAATCCTTAAACCACATGATTTTGGTAAAATATCTGGATATTTTCGGATACAGATATAGAAA
This sequence comes from Simochromis diagramma, assembly GCF_900408965.1. NCBI lineage: Eukaryota > Metazoa > Chordata > Actinopteri > Cichliformes > Cichlidae > Simochromis > Simochromis diagramma. The sequence goes on from NW_024386885.1 coordinate 1,203,163, forward strand.
ACTCAAACTGTTTCCTTCTCTCGCTCTGTCCCCTGGTATTCTTCTGAACTTGGCCAACTCATGATATGGTCAATTGTTTTTTCTCCTACTCAGCTGTCTTCCTCTCTACCAGTTTTGAACTTCCTAAAATAATTCAGCTGTCATCGTGTAAACTTGACCCACTAATCTTGTTGAACTTTCCCTCCCCTCTCTTGGCTCGTTGATAGTTAATATCGCACACTCCTCTCTTATCTCTGGTTCTGTTCTATCCTCTCTTAAAACTGCAATAATAACTCCAGTTTTGAAAAAGAATGGTTCAGACCGTACCGATTTAAATAATTTCAGGCTAATTTCAAATTTGCCCTTCCGAGCCAAAACTCTCGAAAAAATAGTGGCTGTGCAGGTTCATATACACCTCACTGGAAATAACTTGTATGAAGTTTCTTGTTGTTTTTTTATACTTGTTTACTTGTAATACTTGTTTTTTATTTGCCTTTTGGATTCACCAATGCCCTTGCTCTTTTCCAGGCATTAGTTAATGATGTCTTTTTTTTAACATATTTGTATTTCTCAGCTTATATATATGGACACAGCAAGGTCTTTGGAAAAAAAATGAGAATGTCATCTGTCCATATCTATGTGAAGGTCAAGAAATGGGAGTTTCACACACTGCTGTCAGATCTCCATCAAACAGGGAACTTGAGGATGAGACATATGAAGCAGACAAATTGGGCTACTGACTGTTTATTCTGCATTGATCTGAGGATAGAAAACAGAATATATTAGTGCAGTCACTAATTTCATCCCTTTTGTGTGCTTAATTTTCCATTAATGCGGCGTAATGATATCGAAGCTGAGTCGTTTTTTTTTAAAATAAACATACATTTTAATACGAATAAGCAGAATTCATAAATAAGGGAAATGGTTTTCCCTTATTTATGAAGGGAAAACACAGACAAACAGTCTGCGTGGACTTATTAATAGAAAAAGAAGAACTGCGTTTATCAGAATGTAGTATTGAAACTGTAAAATGATGACTGAGCCTTTTATTGGCTTTTTCTAATGTGCCTGAATTCTTACACGAGGCAGAGCAAAATATTTTAGCCTGGATAGCTGTTGACCTGATTAAGTGATGTTACACTAAATCAGATTATTTAATGAAAAAGTGTAAGGTCTTAAAGAAGATTTATTTATTGGGAGTGAATCTCATCTATACTTTTATTACTTTTTTCGTTGGGCAAACTAATTCAAATGAAAATGTGAGTGTATGGTGCTGAAGAGAGACTCTAATAATCTGAATAAACACTGTCATCTTAAAGGCCTTTAACCCTCTCAAGGCAGGCGTTGCCGATTTGCAGCAGTTAAAAACTAACAACCTGATTACCCCACATACATATTTTATAGTTTTTTTTTTTACTCAGATGTACCACTGCAGGACTTGGTTGTGCATTAGCAACAAAAAGTTTAATTTGATCCTGAGAGGGTTAAACAGAAAGAGCAAAACCTTGCAGATGCATTTTCCCTTTTGAGCAAGTTGCCCTGCAACAACAGGAGAAACTTACCAGTAGATCTTTTTTGTCCACTTTTTTACATTCAAAATCTTTTCACTAGAGAAAATAACAGAAACAGTTCTGCATGTTCCACTGAATTCAAGCCCACTATTATTTCAAGCCACTAAAATGTGCTGAACATTTATAAAACTGATTCAAAGTCTGGATTTTTTAAAAATTACTGGCCAAAACCTCCACAGATGAACCTGCACTGATGTTCAGAACTACTACATAACTGTGATATACGTACCACACTTTCTGTGTCTCAATGTAGTAACTGTCACAGTGACTGAAAAAACTTTTACTCTAGAGTCTCCGCTCATACCAGCTTTTTCTTTTTTCTTAAAACAGTCTTTGAGAGCGACACCTCGCATCTGCAATGATCTGGAAGTAGTATTCAACACAACCGTGTGTGGTTTGAGCCTTCCTGTTTATGGCAGCAGATCCTCTGTGAGTCATACTGCAAGCAGATGCCCTCCTAACAGACAAAATCAAGTTTCACAAACGCAAAACTGAAACTTTCGTTTTAGCAACCGGCGTCTGCTGTGTAGAAATTCTCATCTATGAATCAGGTACAACGTCTTTGTCATTTCTTCGCACAAAAACACGACGATTGAATGTTCTTTCCACGTCTCTGTAACAACTGCTGCAAACAGGTACTACTGTCCAACATAATACAAAGGCAAACATTTTCTCTAAAATATTTACTTTGATTTTTAAAGCAATACCTTTTTCATCCTCAATGACTCAAGACTCCCACAGGACCAGCATCCTGACCATTGCACTTGTCATTAACTTTGCCATTCTGCTATTATGTGGTGGGTAGGTACTATAAAGCAAAAAAGGCTGAAAAAAAAATCCTACAACACATGGAAGATGTCATACGGCTGTGTGGCAGGCAGGATGTAGGACCCAAACGCAAGACACTCAGACATAGGAAAAACACTCAAAGAGGCTGCTTTATTGCAGTGCAGAAAACTCCATAAAAACAAACACACAAAAAACAAACCTAAACTACAAACTGGAAACTGATAATAAACACTAGGAAACCTGGAACGAGAGACTAGAGACGCGGATCACAGGGAGCACGGAGGGAACCACACACAGCATGACGAGGGTACGACGTGACAGAGCAAGGAAAACACAGGTCTTAAACACACTGAGGGACACCGAGTGAATGAGACACAGGAGAAGAGCAGAGCTGGGAGTAATCAAACATGATGAGACATGGGTAAAGCAAAAGTAGAAACACTGACATAAGACAAGGGACCGTCAAAGTAAAACAGGAAGTATAACACAGAGACGGGGACTTAATGATAATACAAAATCAAAACACTGGGTCACTGACCCAGGACCGTGACAGAAGGGTTTTAATATGATGTTTATGTGATCCACTAAAGTGAAACTTTTGTAAGAGGGGTCTGGAGGTGACTTTTATTACCTTTGGACAGGTAACAGAAACTGGAACAGACCAATCTCATTTTTAGCTCTACAACTCCAGGAAAAAGATGCCACATAAGAGATGACCTTTATGTCTTTCTGCTACTTACCGCTAAAAGACGAGAAGATGAATAAATCATTAGAATTTTCTTCGCCAAAACTAAATTGTAAACTTGTTGGACACACAAAACAAGCCACATCATATTATTATTATTATTTTTTTAATCACAAGCGTTACCAGTGAGTATACTCTGGATAATGTTTCTTTCTGACTCTAAGAATGACCAAAAATTACCCAAAAGTGGGCTCAATGTTTTATTCATTGTGATATGAAGACAAGACACCCAAGACAAGAGATGAACTCTCTTGTTTTGGGCGGTTTCTAGGTCTAGCTGACGATTACAGGTGTTTTTGCCACAACTTCTCTGTGGTAGTAGAGACACTCACCACTCACGCCATTGTTCTTAATATATCTTCTCCCCCTCCAGCACATAATGGGCTCTTTTGAGGAGATTTCTTATCACTGTTATGCTGATGATATTCAGTTGTACATCCCTTTTAAGCCCCAGGATTTATCTAAGCTTCAGCTTTTAAATGACTGCTTAAATTCTATCAAACGTTTGATGGCTGTAAATTTCCTCCAACTCAACGAGGGGAAAACTGAAGTCCTCATATGTGCTCCGGACAGATTTGTATCCCAGATAGTGAAAGCCCTTGGTCCTCTTTCTGTGTATGTTAAATCCTCTATCAGGAATTTAGGTGTCACGTTTGACTCGACTCTTACATTGGATGGACATGTGAAATCTCTGGTTCGGTCTTGTTTTTATCATTTAAGAAATGTGGCTAAGTTAAGCCCTATTTTATCTCGCCCTGAACTGGAGATAGCTATACATGCATTTATTTCCTCACGCTTGGACTGTTGTAACTCTTTGTTTATGTGTCTAAGCAAAGGTTCTCTGGATCGTCTGCAGGTTGTGCAAAACGCTGCAGCTAGACTTTTGACAAAATCCTCCAAGTATTCCAAGTATCAATACTTTGTTACTGTATTTAAGAACTTTCAGGTATCTGTACTTTACTTGAGTAGTTATTTTTCTAGCATTTTTTTACTCCCTACATTTTTAAACAAATATTGGTACTTTCTACTTCTTATGTTTTGAAAATAAGCCCACACAAAAGATGAGCTAGCACAAAAAGAGCAATGTTTTTTTTTATTGTCAGGTATTTTCAAATACATTTCTATCATCTCAACAAACATCTGTGAACACACAACCTGTTTGTGTGTAGTTTGTCACACGGTGTGTTGCTAGCTAAAGGTTCAGCTGCTTATTTCAGAGGGAGAGAAAAGAAAGAAAGCTTACATGTAAGTTCACATATAATCTTGATGTTGTGTTCACTCTGATGTAAATTAGCCCCATCTGAGTCTGTGAGTTTAACAGTTACAAAGTCGGCTGCCTTCTTGTTTACATCGGTCTTTAAAAGGAAATTTTAGATCTCAGTGACATTTTCAACTGGATGAACAAATATAATAAAATATTTGTACTACTGGCTTTTACAGCTTATTTCACAGGAGTGAATATATATATATATATATATATATATAGAGAGAGAGAGAGTGAGAGATAGAGATAGAGAGATCTTAATGCTGAGAAAAACAAAATTGCCCACATAGACTGTGCTTTATTCACTTTGAATAAACAAACTTGTAAAAGCAACTTTAACAATATTATTATGGACTTAAATGCACAAAAAGGGCAACTTTAACTGGTTCTGACTCCCAGTTGAAATATTTGTGTGGGCTGAAGTCATGTGCAGTGTAAAAAGATCTTTTAGTGCTCCCTCCTGGCAGATCTGTGTATATGCAGAAAGAGAAAAAGTCACATTAAGTCGTTTTCTGTGTACAAACGTCATGTTTGTCAGAAGCAGTAACCAATGAGGATGAACTCCAACAAGTACAAGCTCACCTTTTGAACTGCTCATGTTTTAAGTTAAGCCTTTAGTCAAAACAACACCTCTGAAACGGACTGACAGGACTCAAGTGCAGCCTTTTTTCTAATGTGTGTGTGCGTGTGGAGTCCTGCCTGTGCCCCTCAACAATAACATTTAGCTATTAATCACAATTTTGGTAAATAAAAGGAATGGGCGCGCATCAGTCACATGATGACCATTAACCAATCCTCGCCATTGACAGCAGAGGGCGCTGGTTATGAGCCGGGAACGAGCACGCAAAGAGCACGCGCATTGTTTTCCTCCTGGACTGTGCGGAGCTGTAAGAGAAACACAAATGAACTGGGAAACCAGACTGATGCCGCAAAAAACAGTAAGCAGGGTGTACAACGTACACTTCAGTCTTCAGCACACGGGAGTATTAGCTTATTATGTACACGTTGGCAAGTTGTCTTGTGGCAACTGACGAATTGAAACACATGAGCGTGCTGTGTTTGCGACACACGACAACTGTCCTTTTATAACCCCACAAGTAGTGCTGGTCATTAGCCGCTAGCTAACTGAGCAAGGCTGTCATGGGTCTGTAGCTCTGTCACCGTTTTAGGGACATATTTAGTTTTAAAGTAAGTTACAGGGCTTTCCCCTGCCTTTCTGGGGTGCTTATTTTTCACTGAAAACTATCTAATATGCATAGCCACCTAATTATGGATTATTATAATTACGCTATAAAATCACTGTAGTTTAAAGAAAATACATTAAAAACAGATTATATTCGATTAATATTTCAAATATGACCAAATGTCGATTTTACAGGAACAAAATTATTGTATCTTTACACAGATAAAATAACAAGCTTTCTGCCTTGCGCAGTGGATAGTCAAACAAACTGAATAATCAAAAAGACATATTGTTTATAGAACTAGGAATAAATATTAAGGGAAGTATTCTGGATCAGCACCATAATGCAAACTTGTGGCCATAGTATATACAGTATTCTGGAAAAAGTATAAAATATCACTGTGTGTGTGTGTGTGTGTGTGTGTGTGTGTGCATGTTTTATGTAACAGACTTTATTTAAATTAAAACTTATAAATAAAAACAATAATAAACACAATTACAATAGTTTGGTTCTATAACATTTTTCTATCATTATTTTATTATGGATTAGGCGCAAGAATTGTTAAATTTTGATTATTAAATAATAGATTAATGCAATAGCAAACTGTGCCTTGTTATCAGATAAACAGCAAGTGGAGAGTGATAGATCACATGAGGAGATGGAAGGAGGAAGAGTCGCCAAGAGTGAGTCACATCAGAGACTAGTTTATGTCCCCAGCTAACACCTCTCCTATGGACTTTTTAATGGGAACATATTAAGTTTGTCAGATCAACACAGCCCTGCCCATCAACACTATCAGCAGCAGGAGCAGCAGCAACCCCTCAACAGCAACATTGTTCCCCATCAGGTTAAAAAAAGGCTACGTTTGCTTTGCGTTGTCCCCCCCTGATGACAATGATATATTTTGATAAGATTCCATATTAGATTATTGATGAATGTGGGTTTTTGTTATTCGGCCTGGTTCTGTGCGCCCCTTTTTAACTTTGAGAACCCGCCCCTTCAAACATCTCTGCACGGCCCTGTGTCCAGATAAATGAGAGGTGTGACCCTCCCATTGTTTGTGTTTTCTCCAAGTTCTTGAACCGGGCATCCTGTTTGGTGCTCACTAAAATGCTGGCTTGTGTCTTAATCCTATTTCAGACTAAGAGATCGGACTAGAGCAACACAGGACGATGAAGGACCACATAGTCTGGCTCATCTGTACAGTGGCTGTTGGTAAGATTTGAAACAGGTTTCCTCCATTTGAAATAGACAGAGATCCTTTGTTTGTCTGGGGAAAGAGTTGTGGGAGTTTTTCTGAATATGGACTTTGTGTATGCACTTCAAAAACAGGCAAGTGATTTCTTCCACATGCTCCCACTTTTAGAAACAAAGCCAATTCAGTTCTATTTACATAGTACTAAATTAAAACAACAATCATTATATTATAAGGTAAAGACCATACAGTAATGTGGCAATCATCTGAAACTGATGAAATCTTCCCTTAAACCTTTGTGGAATTGTTTGTGTTACATTAAAAGAGCAGATTGTATGAGTATCTGTGTTATAGATCGAAATTTATTGTATTTTTTTTAGACACTCTCTCATTTCAAATGCGTAAAGAGTAATAAATATATCCAATGTTCCTCTGATCCTCTAGGATAAGCTAGCTAACTATACGTAATCACATTCAGGAGCTGGAATTCCTGAATGTGTTATGTGTTCCTGCACATGTGTTATTATAGTTAACAAAAAGTGGCTTCCTCCTAACCAGAGAGGGAATTGTTTTACTATGGAGGGAATGGTTTTTTAACTGATGAAGTACACAGAGCTCACATACAGTGGAGGAAATATTTATTTGATCACTCAGAAAACAATGAGATGCCGGGGGGGAGCGACAGCTCACTCATGGATTCCCTCCAAGCACAGAATACCAACAGTTCATTCAGCTCTCACAAACACATTATCTCAGCACACATATACAGTGTTGTGGAAAAGGCTTTGCCCTCTTCCTGATTTCCTAGTTTTGTATGTTTGACATTGAGTCCTTTACAGCTCTGTGGAAGAATTTTGGCCCACTCATCTTTGCAGTATTGTAATTCAGCCATATCAGAGGGTTGCTGAGTTAGTTTTATGCCAGACATAATGGGACACACAGCTTCCAAAAAGTCAACTTTTGTCTCTCCAGTCCACAGAGTATTTTCCCGAAAGTCTTGGAGATCAAAAATATGTTTTCTGGCAAAAATCTATATTTCGCACATAGCCATATAGGTTTAGATTTTTTCTCACTCCATAAATACAATCATTTAGAATATGCATTTTGTTTTTACCTGTGTTATCTTTGTCTAATATTTTAATTTGTTTGATGATCTGAAAGTGTGGCAAACATGCAAAAAAAACGAAATCAGGAAGGGAGCTAACATTTTTTTCCACCTTTGTACATCATATTCAGTGGACCTGCCCTGTTATCAAGTCCAGTTCTGGGCGTGCTCTTTTCATATTCCTTTTTTCACACTAGCTTCTCACCCCGTTCCACCATGTGCTCTTTGTACTGCCTCTTCTTCAGGCCCCAGCATGATACTGAAATAGGAAGAGACTGACTGATGCAAAGTGATCAGTCTTACCCGACTCACTGCCCCCAAATGATTCAGGCACACCTTTCCCATCTGCAGCAGTGCAAAAACCACATCCCATATAAGCTGTGCTTTTTGTTTATTGGTGATGCAGGTTTCATTTAGAGTATTAAAGTCTTAGTTAGTATCAATTTCATGCTTTTCACTTTCTCAGCTTCAACCATCCCTGCCTGTTTGGCTTTTAATATCGACACAAGAAATCCTGAAGTCTTTCTGGGTGAACCAGGTGATTTCTTTGGATACAGAGTGCTACAGTACTTGAACAAGTCTAGTAATAACAAAGGGTAAGTTTGCTGCTCGGTTTGTCACTTCAAATACATATCTATATATTTCTCTTTTTCTATCGTATATAAGATACTGTGACAAAGTGAATGAACAGCTGGAATACTCTCCACTTGTCTCAGAAGTATTAACTTTTTACACATGAAGCACATTATTCTCTACATATGTTTATTTGCTATGTTTGCCAACGTAACATCGCTTCACTTACTATCCAGGGTTGTTTGTGTAAGCATTGCATTGCAGTCAAAATCAAGTCAAATTAAGTTTCACATATATTGAAGGTTACTGTCAATAAATGGGAACCTGAAATATCTGCTTACCTACCACCTTCCTTGACAGACTACTTCACACACTCCTGTGATGGATTGTACTTTTGACTCAAGACATCGTATAATACTGTATCCTGTGAGTGATCTAACACTGTTGAAAGCACAAATTAAAACTCTTCTGCTGCACTTCAAACCCAACGTTCAACGTAATTACATAGATTTAGTAGAAAATTTAGTAATAATTTAGTAAAAATCCATTTTTTTAAATAAATATTTAAGTTTCTGTAACATTTCTTCCTTTTTAAGTGCATGAAACAAATTGTTTTTGACTAATTTGAAATACTGCATGGATGAAGGGAACCACATTTAACAGTAATTTCAAGGAACTGAAAGTCAAATGTCCTTTAATACTGTAATGAGCAGGCATAAGCAGGCACGAGGCGCAGTGAGTGAGTAACTGGTTATTTATCACATGTTGGAGTGTGCAGTGTGATGCTTTCCTTATTAAAGAAAAAATATATTTCGGATGAATTTAAACCATTCTGATCCTTTTACAAAGTGTGTAATCATCTTTGGTGTTCTGACTCTGTTCCTCCAATCTTCTCTCTGTGTTTGTTTGTTTGTTCCCCCGCTTATGTCAAGTTAATCTCATCTCCTTTTTCAGTTGTCTTCCTATTGTAAGTTTGGATATTAATATAAATGAGTACAAATATATCCTAAAAACTTTCATATTTAATGAACCATCTATTCTTCAAAGCCTGAATATCTAAATAAAGGGGGAGGAGAGATGGTAAATGGACTGGTTCTTTAGCTGTTTAGCACTTAAACACTGATGACCCATCATAGCAGAACAGAATTCCAGCAGTGATAGGGGATAGGAGAGGACCCCCTGGAGTTTAGACACTGGTGGTGGTGTTGAAGATGCAGAGGCTTGGATGGGGGTGAGACAGGTTTTTACAAACAAGTGAATGAGTACTGAAACTTAAAGCAGTCAGAGTGGAGAGTGATTGGCTCACAGAAGGCAGGCAAGAAAATGACTGGACTAGAATAATGAGGTTGGTATGAATTTGACAGCGTGGGAAAATGTAAGCGATGTAGAGAATAGACTAGGAGCTGAAGACCCAGGAAAGCAGGCAGATGATTACAGACCCTCCCCATAGAACTTATGCATAAACTTCATTAACTAATTAGTGTCATCATTTTCCACAGGATAGTCGTCACTGCACCTCTCAGGCTAAATGGATCTGGAGGAATTTACCAACCTCACCAAAACAAGTGGTTCAACCCTTCTGGTATCAACAGAATATTACACAATTTATAACGCCATTAAAATATAGAAATACATTACTGTAAAAGTTTGTGTATTTTATAATAAAATGCTTCAGTTGCAGAGGACCTGCAGTCAAACACAACAGCAGTCAAACATCTTGGCTTGTCGATCGCTGCTGATTCCTCCGGCTCCAGATTCACTGTGAGTAAATCACTCTCTCTCCTCATCACTGTGAGCAAAACAAATTAATATGCAGAGCTTTATTTAACTTTTATGCTCTGATTTAGGTTTGCAGTCCAAGTTTGGTGCATGAATGCAATGAGAACTCCTATCTGAACAGTATTTGTTATGAGCTCTCGGATCAACTCCAGAAAATCTCCTCTTTCAAACCTGCGTATCAAGGTAAAGTGTTCCTCCGTGTTTATTTTAGTAAAAGTAAGTAAGTAAAATGTATTTATATAGCCCTTTTTACAGATAAAATGACAAAGTGCTTCACAATAAAACCAGAAATATAAATACAACCTTTGTGCCGCTGCCTGAAAAGCCCACATGCTTTGAACCTAGTATGTGGGACCAACAGTAACCTCTGACCTGAAGACTTAAGAGCTCGGGAAGAAGGAAGAGGTCCTCACAGCTCAGAGATATACTGGGGAGTTTCATCATGTTGTACATTCTGTACAGTCTGAAGGCGATCCAATAATGATTCGCTGAAACAAGTAATCAGAGCGTTACAGTAATCTGAAGAGAGATGAAAGTAGAATATTCCTTTTCTCTCCCCACATGCCGTGGCCATTCTTGTTCATAGCCTGGTCACTTCCCGGATCGATTACTGCAACTCTCTTCTTTTTGGTCTTAGTCACAAATCTATCCATAAGCTTCAACGTGTCCAGAACTCTGCTGCTCGTATTATCACCAGGACCCCTTCTATGCACCACATCACCCCTGCTCTGCAGTAGCTTCACTGGCTTCTGGTTAAATACCGCATCAATTTCAATATAATTTTGTACAGGGCAGAGCAACAGGGCTTTCTGTTGCTCTGCCCCCCGTCTTTGGAACTCCTTCCTCCTGAGATAAGAAACATCACTTCCCTCCCTCTTTTTAAGTTCAGACGCAAAACTCAGCTATTCACATTAGCCTATTCCACATAAATCTTTCCATCCCGCTACTTTAATTTATTTTATCTATTTGCTCAACATTTTATCCTTTTTATTTTGTAAATTGTTGCGTTTGTTGTTGTTATAGCTTGTGTACAGTGTCCTCGAGTGTTTTTTAAAGGCGCTTTCTTAAATAAAAATGTGTTAATATTATTATTATTTTGATTTTGTCTGTATTTAACTGGAGGAAGTTGCCATTAACCATTGTTTGATTTCTGACAGACAATTATTTAAACAAGACCATTTATAAAACTTAGAAGCTTTGAAAGAACAATATAACTGAATGTAATCTGCACAGAGGTGATAAGAACTATTACTGCAACGTCTGATAATTTGGCCTAGAGGGATTATATAAAGCAAAAAGAGAATCAAACCCGAAACAAATCATTGAGGGACCCCACAGGGCAGAACTGATGTTTCAGACAAAACTTGATACGTACAGACAGTAAAAGATCTTTCACATAGATGCAACATGAACCATTTCAAAACAACACCAGTAATCCTAAACAAGCCCTTAAGCCTATTTATCATGATCCATGATCAATGGTATTAAAGCAGAGGTGAGATCCAGTAGAACCAGAATTGTTTACTTTCCAAAGTCTGCTGTGATCAAAATGTCACTAGGCATGTTAAGTAAAGTGGTTTCAGTGGAATGCAATTTGCTCAAACCAGACTGGAAAATGTCCATTACGATGTTTTCTTCAAAAAGTAGTTAAGTTATTCTGCTACTGTTTTTTCAACAATCTTTAATACAAATGGTAATTTTGACCTGTAACTGCCTGGAAGAGTTATGATTAAATATGTTTTATTTTTCCAGAATGCACCAAAAAGACAGTGGACCTCGTCTTTCTGTTTGATGGATCAGGGAGTTTGACTCAAAATGAATTCAACAGAAATAAAGATTTTATTGTGGAGATAATGGGCAGCCTGAAGAACATGTCGATCAAGGTCTGTTCACTACTGCAACATTTAAGCATTCACAGCTTTTATTTGTTAATATATATACACAGTTTAGTGTCGTATCTAAATAATTTATGTTGGTTTTTCAGTTTGCAGCAGTTCAGTTTGCCACAAGAGTCCACAAAGTGTTTGACTTCAATGACTATAAAGCCGGACGTGCTCTTGATAAACTTATGAAAGAAAATCATTTAAAAGGTCTCACCAACACACACGGAGCCATCAAATTTGTTCTGTAAGTTCAGTTATAATAAAAGAAGAAAGGCTCAACATAACTGTGACATTATTTGCATCTTAAGTTTGTTGATTTAGTGTTAATGTGTTCATGTTCACAGCTTGGTTTATTGTGTTAAAAAAGCTGTTTTTACTTTTGTTTCAGTGATGAAATCTTTGACAACAAAGCTGCAGGCGCCTCTCCTGATGCAACTAAAGCTCTGATTCTAATCACAGACGGAGATCCCTCTGATACAGACAGAAAAGGGATAATTAAAAAATATGATGAGAAAAATATAATTCGTCTTGTTATTGGGGTAATGTCATATATCATGCCTCCTTTTTTGTCACGTTTGGTTTCTTCTGTTCACTTCTGTATAACAATCAATGCTCTTTTTAATATATGTGATGAATATGAGTTTATTGTTGTGGGTCAGAACAAGTAAATTCCAATTTTTATTCTAATGTTGTGTTTTTTTCTTATGCTGATGTCAGACTTGGAACTCCTTCATGTTTTAAAGCTGTGTTCTGGTTTCAGGTCAAGGATGCAAAGCTGGATAAATTTAGGGCCATCGCTTCAGAACCAAAAGACAAAAATGCCTTCAAAATTGAGAATTATGATGGACTCACAGGAGTACTGGAGAATTTTCAGAAAGATGTCTTTGTTATGGAAGGTGGGGTCTAGTTTCTTTCCCTAAATCAAGAATTCATGTCATCTCGTCTTCCACATGTGCAGCTGTAACGTGTACTCCCTGATGATCCATATTTAGGTTCCAAAGGGGCTCAAGCAAGAAACCTGACTGATGAAATGTCTCAGAGTGGATTCAGCGCTGTTTTCAACAAGGTGAGCAAAATCTATCTGAGCACCTTAAAGAATCATCTGGAAATCAGACTAAAGCAGGGGTCTCAAACTTAAATGAGCTGTGGGTCACTGCCTGCACTGTCATCTCATGTGAGGGCCACTTTTAGTGTTCAGTAGTACAAACAAGAAAACACCCACAAATATTTCCCAAAATGTAGTGTTTTGTTTCTTTGTTTTTTAAATTTCAAATATTGTATAACAAGACAAAACTGCAAACATGAATGCACATTTTTTCTCACACTTAACTAACTTAAGCCTTTCATTGACCTACCAAATAAGCGAATTGGTACTCTCTTTCTGTCCAGACACAAGTGCAGACATAAATGTACAATGAAGGGCCAAATTGCATTATATTTCTTCACATCAATATACGGAGTTTGAGTGAAGGGCTTTATCCATGCTAAATTTAGCACTTCAGCATCCTTACAACTTTTCTGCTGCTGACTAACTGGAAAATGAGTCCAGCTGCAGCAGGTCAGATGACACAGTTGATCTTCCGCTTCCTTTTCTAACCATACCTGGGATTTCTGTTTCATTACACCTGCACATTCCTGTTTATAGGATACACTGATTCTGGGTTCAGTGGGAACAAACAGCTGGCGTGGTTCTCTCCAAGAACGTCGAGGAGAAATGGAAAAACAAATTGAGGATCAAGAAATGGAGATGGACTCCTACATGGGTAAACTTTATTTACACATTATCTGATGTTTCTTTCTTTAAAATAAGATTTCGTTATTTAGCTCAACACTTGAACAAATGAACTCTGGAAGCTTCCAGTCTAAATAATTTTTAATATCTTCCAAGTACAACAAATACACACATTAGTTTTTCAAATAAAAACATGTTGTGTGTTATATTTGCCTCTTGCAGGATATTCTGTCTCTGTTGGAGAGAGGGATGGGGTTTCTTTGTATTTCACGGGTGCACCCCGGTTTCAGCACATAGGACAGGTCGTACTTTTCAAACAAAACAGCAACAACTGGATCACAGCACAAAGAATAACTGGAGACCAGGTCGGTTACTTATATGGTGATTTTATTCTTCATATGGCTCAGTTTGTTTTTGGAAGTCATTGTGTGTCTCCATGTCATTGTTGATACCTGATTGTAGTGTTGCCTTGAAATAAATGCAAATATTCTTGATCAAATCTACTGTTATTTCTATTTTAAATCACTTCTATGTGTAGATCAGCAATTCACATTAACAATTATAGAAAGGTGCTCTATATTATAAAGTAAGGACAGTGAAATATTAGAGAACCACAACAAGCAGACGATCAGCATGATCAAACACTTGATTGAACTCTAGTAACAGGAACAGACGTCTAGCAGACTGGTTGAGATAAAATAAGACAGAAAATAAGAGCATGGAGATAAACCACAAATGTCAAACATGACAAAACACAAGCTAAAGGAGAGAGAAGACAGAAGTCACCAAGTTGCAGTAATGATGTCGTACAGGGATTGAAAAGATGGGAGTGGAAGAAACATGAAGTGCATCATCAGCTGCACCAGTAGTCTGAGTCTAAAATGATGATAGCGTTCAATGTTTGCAACTTTCCAGACTTGTGCAAAGGCAAATAAACTCTGTGGCTACACAGAGGAAACCAAAGAACTTCCTTACACTGGCACCTTGTTTGATTTAATAAAAACAGTTCAAAAAGAAAACTTGTTCAAAGCACCGTAAAGGATTAAACTTACTTTGCAGGCGTACATGTCGGTTTCTGGAACTGTTTTTAGGGATTCTTGTTTTTGTCAGCATGTTTATTTTATTTTGTGAAATCATATTTTCTGGCAGTAATATTGTGTTTTGTGTACATGAAGCATTTTCCCTGCATTGATGATTTTTGAGACACATTTTTCTATATCCCTAAATGATATAAATCTATAATTAAATTAAAACTGAACTAATGATATAACTAACTTGTCAGATCGGTTCCTACTTCGGCGCCGAGCTGTGTTCGGTGGATATTAACTCAGACGGTGACACTGATTTCCTGCTGGTGGGAGCGCCAACGTTTTACCAGCTTCAGGAGAAGAAAGAAGGTCAGATCTACATCTACACTCTGACTGATGAGGTGAGCCACCACTTTGTGATATTACAGTGTGACATTCAATGCTTTCATGATCAAACTCAATGAACTAATCTCATCTTTTCTCATAGCTGCAACTGAAAAGTGAACTGATTGTGATGGGACCATCCATGGGTAGATTTGGCACCACCATATCCAGCCTCGCAGACCTGAATGGAGATGAACTCCGAGACGTAGCTGTCGGAGCTCCGCTTGAGGATGATAACAGAGGTGCTGTGTATATCTACCATGGCAACAAGCAGAGAGGAATATGCAGCACTTTCAGCCAGGTGAGAGACGGACAGAGGCACAAAGGTCACCATAAATAATCAGCAATTTCAGTTTCCCTTCTTATGAATCCCTGCTTATCAAACTATATAAACATAAAAGATATTTAAAGCTACTGTGTCATCTTCATCTGGTTATTACATTCCTCAGGAGCCCCTTGAAGTTAAAAACTTCATTCTGCAGGACACTGGGCCAACAATTCCAATGACTTCAGATATGAAAACACCTTATTTTTATAAAAATTCTTGGTCTTGGACCTGGGGTTTAAATATTGGACTTTATTGTTCTATATTGGTTTCTCAGTTGCTTATCAGTAGTATATAACTGATAGGTTTGCTCGTTCACGTACGTGCACGCGCACATTCACATTCATGCATGTGAACATGTGCGTGCACTACCCTATCCAGAACTGACAGGCTTGCTCGTTGACGTAAACCCCGCACCTGTTTCCTCCTAGTGGGTGTGTTTTAATTAGGTTTTAATGTTTTCTCTGTTGATGATGTATTTCGGTTTTCAGTGTGAATTTATACAAACAGGAATTACTTTTTTATAGATGGAGGATCCAGTTTTTTAATGTTGTTTTATCCTAACACTATGGAAAAGCCCTACAACAAGACTTGTTTGTTTTTAATCAGCAATCTGAAAGCTACATTTTCTGGATTTGTTTTTTAACTTGGAAAATAAAGCCTTATAAGAGTATTACTATTTCTAATTGTGGAGTGGAAGACCTATTTGGTTTTTTGGATGTTAGAAGCAACCTTATTGGATTTGTTTGACCCCCGTTATTTTACCCTCTGCAAGTCGAATTGTCAGTTAGACCAACACACGATCTTGCTCAACCTCCTGTTTTGCTTTCCTTTTATAGCTCTTTCCTGTTGGAGGATGTATTGTTTAAATCATGTGCAGTCTTTCTGTCTGAGAAAACGCAGTCCAAACCTTTGGAATGTCCTTTCATCAAAAACATTTGATGTCTGATGGCCAGCATTTGTTTCCCGAGAATTTGGACACCTACGGACATGTGAGGGCGTCCTGGTGTGTATCCTCAGTTACCCCCACCCAGCTGACACGTTTGCTCATCCATGTAAATGAAGTATTTTAGGGATCTACATTTCTAAATGTAAGACAAATACCATGTATTGAGTTCGGTGCCATCTTCAAGCGTAGACGTGTTATTAACAGGCCATATATTATTTAATTCAGTGTAATTATACGTAGTACACTAAGTATTTCGGTTTTCAGTGTGAATTTTATACAAAAAGGAATTATTTTTTTAAACATGCAGGATCAAATTATTTAATGTTGCTTTATCCTTACACTGTGGAGAAGCCTTACAGAAAGGCCTTCCTTGCATTTGCGTATCAGATTTGTTTTTAACTTGATAAAACACAGTGTTAATCTTTTTTTTTTCTTAAATCAGCTTTTTCACAGGTATCTGGGAAAACGCAGGACAACTTGCGTGAACTACCCTCCAGAACTGTCTAGAGTTCGAAGACTATAGTGAGGTACTGGCCTATGCGTCTCTTTTTTTTGCCTGTCCCATTTGGTTCTTTTGCCATCAGAATTATTGTCTAAGGGCGAAGAAAGATGCCCAACGGATTTACTTTACCAAATGGACCATCCCAGACTTGCTGTAATGGTCTATTTGATTCACCTTTTATTGTTTATTTTATTTTCACTTGCTAAATACGGGACAGACTTGACTGGGGAAAAGAAAGAGGGAAAGAACAACAGCGGGGAAGAGTAACGGTGATAAAGGGCAAAAAACAAAAACCAACAAAATAAACAGACAAAAAATACATATATCAATCACCTGGATCACCTGTTGAGAAAGAAAAAAGAGAAAACAAGCAGAAAAAAAAACAATATAATAAACAACATCATCACGATGATCTATGGGAATATAACAGTAAATACTAAATATTAAACATTATTGTGCAGCACGTAAGATCGACAGCACACAGTGTGCTTTGAGGTAGCAGCCAAAAAGGGTGTAGTTTGTGGGTGTGATCACCCGTGTGTACACCTGTGAGCATGAGCGCGCTTGTATTTAAAAGGTTCCTTCATGTAATGATCTGCTAGAGGGTGTGGGGGGGCCACAGCCCCGTCCTCCAGGGCATGAAGCAGGTATGGAGGAGATCAAGACTCCAGACATCCAGAGGCCCCAAGAGCAAAGGAGACCAAGGAAGACCAACAGAGGGGCAGCTGAGGGCTCACTCAGCAGCCGCGGAGCAGAAGCCAGGGGGAGTTGCAGTGACGCGCCCGTGAGCTCTGCCGGCAGCCAGCTGTGCCTGAGTGACCGAGCCCCAGGCCGAGAGGCCGGGGGCACCCCACCTCCGAAGTGGCCCGAGCGAGCCACAGGCGCCAGGCCCCGATAAGCGGCCACCAAGGAGTGAGCCGGTGTGTACCTGGACGCCCATCCCCAGACACAAAGAACCACCAACGCACCGATGTCTGAGGGCGTCTACCACCAGCAGGGGAAGTGGTGGTGGGGGGAGATAGGCCTCCATACCTTGGAGGGCCTGAGATGTCCCCAGAGAGGTGGCGTCTGACACCCAACCTGACATATAGACACAGACAAACAGGCACACACAGATACAAACATCCATTCCCACCCTCATGCTCTCATATGCAATTACTCAACACTCACCCAACGTGGAGACAGACATAAAGAGACGCTGTACACACGATCACACTCCCCAAGCATACTCTAAGCCCCAGGCCTAGGTACCCTTGCCCCTGGAGGGGGAAACTGCACCCAGACCCAGGTGGTGTTACCCTTTTCCCTGCGGTGGGGGGAGGCAGACTGCCCCGACTCAGCAGCAGCAGGGAGGCCCCACACTCCAGACCCCAATCGGACGGCCAACTCCTCCTCCTAGCCCCCCGCTCCAGCAGGCAGCAGAGAACGGGGGTTTGTGAAGACTCCAAACCTCCCTCCGACCGCTCATATGTAGTGTTGATGCATGTGTGTTCTAAGGTGCATTTAAAACCCAGGAGGGCATGGAGCTACCTGCCAGAGAGCAGCAGGTAAGCGCATAGTCCCTCCTGCTAGCCCTCAATGTCTACGTGTATTTAAAATTGAGAGGTGGGCAACGACGCCAGGGGTGAGGTTGTACACCCTGATGGTCTTTTGGATTCTGTGTAGCGTGCCCACCCCCGAGGTCCTATATATACAGTGGGGCAAAAAAGTATTTAGTCAGCCACCGATTGTGCAAGTTCCCCCACTTAAAATGATGACAGAGGTCAGTAATTTGCACCAGAGGTACACTTCAACTGTGAGAGACAGAATGTGAAAAAAAAAAACCATGAATCCACATGGTAGGATTTGTAAAGAATCTATTCGTAAATTAGGGTGGAAAATAAGTATTTGGTCACCTCAAACATGGAAAATCTCTGGCTCTCACAGACCTGTAACGTCTTCTGTAAGAAGCTTTTCTGTCCCCCACTCGTTACCTGTATGAATGGCACCTGTTTGAACTCATCATCTGTATAAAAGACACCTGTCCACAGCCTCAAACAGTGGGATAAAATTGAGGCACAGGCAGCCAGAAGGGGACAGAGGGGGGGGATGCCTCCCCTGCACCCTGGTGACACACCTTTACCCCAAGGCCCTGCATGTGTGGGCGATTGTGGTGGACCGGGAAGAGGGAGGCAGCTGGAGATGGGGAGGGAAGGCCTGTGTGTCTCTTTAAAATCGTAGATGTTGAATTTTAGGCTACATGTTATTTATCTCCCACTGAGTCTGTTTGTCATATGCTATGTATAAAGGCTCTGGACCTTTCCAAAATGGCGTAGATCCGGCTTTAGTGTGATTAATTTACCACAATTTCAATTTCTGGGACGTTTTCAATTTTCACTCCTGTGACTACGAAGAGTGTGGCTAGTTTTTTGTCTATTTGTGAAACTGAGCATGGGTGTGGACACTTCAAACTATACTGAGTGATGTGAGTTTCGTGCTGGATCACTTTCTTCAATTGTTAATTTTCTGGGAGCCCTGAAGACCCAAATTAGGGCTTTCAAGTTTTGCCCTGCCCCCCGGTCTGTGCGAGGTTGTGCGGCAAATCCCAGTGTGGATGTTGAGGGTCCAGCCAGTCGGCGGAAAGACCAATTGATGCCTGGACGTGCATTGGAGCCGCAAAAAAAAATTGGATCCTCCATCTATAAAAAAGCAATTCCTGTTTGTATAAATTCACACTGAAAACTGAAATACACTCCTAATCAAACAGATAAAACATTTAAACCTGATTAAAACACACCCACTAGGAGGAGACAGGGGGTTACGCCAACGAGCAAAGCTGTCAGTTATATACTACTGTTATCTACGTTTCTGCATAGAACATATTATATTTGTTCCCTTAGTATTTCCTCCCTCATTCTCAGGTGTCTTTATTCATGTCAGATAGCTGAAAGGCTACTACATGCAGTGGACCCAAAAACAGACTCAGAGTCTGCTTACTTGGAAAGTGGGGAGTAGGGATGGGTATCGTTTAGGTTTTATCCGATACTGGTGCCAAACCGGTACCTTTGAAACAGTGCTGGTGCTTAACCGGTGCTCAAACCAGTGCTTAAAGAATGGAAAACACAAACTTTCTCCAAAAACCTCTCATGTTTAGCTGTTTTTTTTGTAAAAAGATAACAATGTTAGCCTTTTTTGCAGCTATAGGGCATATATGGCATCACTCTTGGCTGGAAGCAGTGCTTAAACAATGGAAAAACACAAACTTTGTCCAAAAACCTCTCATGTTTAACTGTTTTCCACTTTTTCTTTGGTCATTTTAGCCTTTTTGGCCAGGGTGAAGGGAGTATCTGCCATCAAACAAGAAGACAGCCGCACTGTAACTATGATGATGTTTGCTAGTTCACCTTACATGCATTAATTTAATATCGTGGTTAGCCTACTCAACGTAAATTACACACGAACATTAAGCTACTCACGCAGAGAAGAACGGCTGCTGCTGCATCATCATCCTCATCATTTCTGCTCATCAAAATTATTTGTCCATTTCCAGGTCAGTGACTCCAGTTAGCTGAGGTAAAACCTTGCAGACAGCTAGGAGCACAGTTGTCCAAACAAAACAGCCATCTATCTGTAAACAGAAAAGGCTTCGATGAGAGAGTGAAGAGGAAAATGTATAAATACAACTTTTGTCTCCACCATGCAAGATGAGCATTGCTTTAGCTGTCAAATCTCTTGTTCCAGAGAATCACAGGAAAAGAAGTCACACCTGGGATAAAATTCTTTGGACAGGCCATCGATGGAGCTATTGACCTTGGAGGGAACGGACTCCCAGATATTGTGATTGGATCACAGGGTGCTGCTGTTGTCTTTAGGTATCAGAACTCTGTGCACGATTTATGTTGCTAAGTGTTGTACATATCTACCTTACAAAGGCTCGATGCCAAACTACATACAAGATGCAATTATAAAAAACAAAAAATCTTTCCTGACTTAAATTTACCCTCCACCGCTCAGTTTAACTCATTTTGCCCTTTGGATCACTTCCTGTGCTTCTGCTACATGTCGTCCTTAGAAGCCTTGTTCTGACCAGCTGTCTGCACCTTTGCAAAGCGCTCTGCTTCTGCTCTACTATGTCAAAATAGCAACCCTCATACTTTGTGTTTTTTTCCAAAATTAAAATAAAGTTGGAGTTATTTAAATGCAACCTCAGATGGATAGCCACATAACACTCACCAATTAGTTACACTGTGGGAATGTCTTAAAGGCAAAGACCTGGATGGCCTTCAGCTTGCAGGCCCGTCTTTTTTTGGAACCAGCTCCCACATTAGATTCTGGAGATAGCTACCATCTCTACTTTTAAGATTAGGCTTAAAACGTTTCATTTTGATAAATTATAACGTTGAGGCTGGATCTGGTGACCCTGAATCTTCCCTTAGATAAGTTAGAACTAGAACCAGCATGCTGTGGATTTTGTACAGTCTTTACCTTACAATACAAAGTGCCTTGAGGTGACTGTTGTTGTGATTTTGTGCCATAAAATTATGTCCTGGCACATAAAACCTTACTACTGAAAGAGGATGTACGTTCTATTTTGACACGCCTGTTCATAAATGTCTTTCAGGGCCAAGCCCATCTTTGACGTGATGGCTCATCTAACTTTCCAACCTAAGGAGATAAACACTGAGATATTTGATTGTCTGGGTGCCGATGAAAATTTACCTATGGTTACCTTAACAGCCTGTTTTGAAATGGTAAAAGTAACAAAGAGCAAACAAGGTAGGTACCACATCCAGTAAAGATAAACAATTAAAAGCTGCTGATTGCATCCTGTGAATGCGTCATTTCAATTTTGCTTTTCGGGTTTACAGAGGCTGTGAGGTCTGGACTGAACATCACATTCACACTCGCTGTGGATCCGATGAGACAAAAATATCGAGGTTTCTTCAGTCAAACTGATAAGACAGCCAGAAGTCTTACCTCCACCTATGAGATGCTTGATGAAACAGCTTGTTTTAACTTCTCCATCTACATGCATGTATGAAGCTAATAATATTTGCAAATATACTTAATCTGTTTATAATAAACTTTCCCATTCTGATCTTTGACTTAGCTTTTCTTTACTTAAAGAAAGATGACATTTAATTACTTCAAGAGTTACTCCTAGTAGGCTTTCAAAGGGGTAAAGAGATAAAAGAATAACAGTAATGTTAACCATGATCCTAATCCTTTGTTATCCTGTCCTTTAGCTTTTTTTAAACTCAAACTTTCAGAGATAAACAAATAATTTCTAACTCTATATAACAGATAAACCTTCTGTTCTGGTTTTGCTTTACAGAAATGTGTGAGTGAATTATTGTCACCTATCAGCATCAAATGTAACTTTTCCCAAGCTGACAATGAGACTGCAGCCACCACCCTGAATGTGGACAGCAAACGGCAGTCCGTTGTTGAGGTATGTACGGTGGCAAAACACCATACAATGAAATTAAATGTTAAATGGATCGGTACTTATATAGTGCTTTTCTACTCTACCCTGAACACTGACAGTTGCATTTCAGAGTCAGGGTACTGGGCTGGGGGCGGCATTACCTGGGCTAACGGTACTCTGGGGTCTTGGGTTGCTTAGGGTTAGCATGTGGTTTGTTCAGGTGTTTGCAAAGGCCCAAAGTTCTGTTAGCAACATCATGCATTTGTTTCTGTTCTCGATGCAGTTTCCACTTTACCATCGCATTCTTGTCCTTTGTCCTTCACTTTTGTAAAGATGATGTCCATAACCAGGCTGTAGACTCCGCCAGAGTGATGCTAAAAAAACTAGTTTCATACATTTATTACTTCTAGGCTGGACTACTGTAATTTGTTATTATCAGGATGTCCTGAAAACATCCTGAATCACTTTCAGTTGATCTAAAATTATATAAATGAATTTAAAATCCTGCTCCTCACATACAAGCTCTTAAATAATAAACTTATGGGATAGATAAAGCTTTTGGAATGGCCTTCCCGAAGCCCAAACCTCAGCTCTATTGAAACCTTGTGGACTAAGCTTAGGAGCCAGGTGCGTGCCAGGAAAGCAACCAAATGAACTCTAAAAGTTCTGCTAAGAAAAGTGATCCAGTATTCAGCCCTAAGTTTCTTGATGGCTGCCAAAAGCATCTGGTTATGTTGCAGCTTGCTAACTAAATATTAGTGGGGTATACATATGTATTTGGGTCGGTACGTATAGTTTTTACCTTGTTTGGATAAATTAAAACTTGTACACCCAATTTGTATTTTTTTTAAATTAATTAAAGATATTTCAGTGAACTGTGGCTAATTCCACAATAATACATACCAACAAAGAAAAGAAATTCTTAAAAGCCCCAAATTACCATTACATTGATGCCCATAATAAGCATAGGCAAACTTATAAGAGGATAACAGGCAACAGAGCCTGTAAACTACAAAGCTTTTGGCAGCATATTAATTTCTTTACATTTGATGGGACTTTAACATACTTACCAAATTAAAAGTTATCCTAGTTTGTCACATCAACATCATTTGGATCCAATAAGACATCGAAATTGTTCTACTCCAACTTTTTAGAACTTTATATTTTAATACAAACCAATTCTCTGACATCAGATAAACAGATGTATTATTTTTTCACAGGTTCCCTTTAAAAAAGCGTGTAGAAAAAATGGCACTTGTATCGCTGAACTGGATGTGGATTTCAGTTTCATGTACGTATATCTGACAATCATAGCATAGAAACTATAAGACTGAAGTCACATGTTTAATGTAAAAGGTTCTTTGTTTCTCTCAGGACTACACAATTATTAGTGGCAGAAGATGCGTACTTCAACGTGTCTATAAAACTGGCCAATCACGGTGATGACTCGTACAACACCATGCTAGCGATGCACTATCCTCCAGGCCTGTCCTTCAGTAGAATGACACTTATAGAGGTAACTCAGACTTTAAACTCATCTAATCTGATTAAATGATCTAATTTAATCCCAAAATAGATTTGAATAACAACTGCTATTTAAAGAATCAAGCCATGGTTTTACACATCACTAAATTTACAGGTTGTGGGGAACACTGCTGTATGTGCATGAGGGGTGTGCTATACGCATATGTAAAAGTGTGTTCAGAAACTGAGCTCTCTTAACTTCTTCCATGTTTCTGCTGGGATTAAGAAAAGCATCTAAATCTATTTGGTGTAAATACTACAAGTTGAAAAATAATATTGTCACATAATATTTCAGTGAACAATTCTTTTCATGAAAATAAGGTTACTATGATTTTGGAGCAACTTAATGGTCAAAAGTATACAAACCTTTGAAGAATATTAGTTGTTCCCTCAATTGCTGGTGCATGACAGTATTATTAATTATTATTATTATTATTATTATTATTATTATTATTATTATTATCATTAATAATAATAATAATAATAGCAAATTTTGTTAAAAAGTTACAAAGTGCTTCATAAAAAGAAATATATAATTTATTAAAAATCCAGAAATAGTGGGAAAAAAACAAGACAAATAACAGAAAAATAAGGAGAGGAATAAATAGTGGAGCAGCTAATTTAAAAAAAATTGTGCAAATAGTAATATAAGCACCAAATCTGGCACAATTCCTCAGATTAATACACATTTAAAGTTTACTTGATTTGATTATCCACTTGAAAATCCAAGATGGTGGATTTTTTAAGACGGCCACCAAAAAACTCTCAATTGTTTAGTTTTTAGTAATCTTGGTGTCTAAACAGACATTTTCAAACCTCCCAAGTTCATTTTCCCATTATCAAGAGCCTAACAGCAAGACGTATAACCAGATTTATAATATTATTTTGAAAACAATATGCAGTCAGTTATGTCGTGTAGATGTTTGCTATTTAGCAGATCAACAGATTGCTGCAAGAAACAAACACATTTTAATATATCAAATCAAAATCAAATCAAATCACTTTTATTGTCACATCACATGTGCAGGCACACTGGCACAGCACATGCGAGTGAAATTCTTGTGTGCGAGCCCCACAAGCAACAGAGATGTGCAAACACTACAACACAAACGAGCAAAATACAAGAATGGCCAACCTGAAACTAATAAATATATGTACAATATATAATAGTGTATGCATTTCTGGATGTGTATACTAAATATTTTCCTACGTGTGTGTGTGTGTGTGTGTGTGTGTGTGTGTGTGTACACATTTTTACAAATTAAATAGTAAAATAAAAAATAAAAAATAAAAATAATAATAATAATAAAATATATAAAATATACAGAGTTGAATATGTGCAAAACAAGTGGCATTTATATACAGTGTGGAGTGCATAATGTTAAAGTTCCAGTAGTGAAGCTGAGGTGTCTATGACGTGTTCAGCAGTCTGATGGCCTGATGGAAGAAGCTGTCTCTCAGTCTGCTGGTACGGGACCGGATGCTGCAGAACCTCCTTCCTGATGGAAGCAGTCTGAACAGTTTATGGCTGGGGTGACTGGAGTCCTTGATGATCCTCCCCGCTTTCCTCAGGCAGCGCTTCCTGTAGATGTCTTGGAGGGAGGGAAGCTCACCTCCAATTATCCGTTCAGAGCACCGCACTACTCGCTGGAGAGCTTTGCAGTTGTAGGCGGTGCTGTTGCCATACCAGGTGGTGATGCATCCAGTGAGGATGCTCTCAATGGCACAGTGATAGAAGGTCCTGAGGATGCGGGGGCTCATGCCGAATCTTTTCAGTCTCCTGAGAAAGAAGAGGCGCTGCTGTGCCTTCTTCACTGTTTTGTTTGTGTGTACTGACCACGTAAGATCCTCAGCCAGATGTACACCAAGGAACCGGAAGCTGCTCCCTCTCTCCACAGCAGCGCCGTTGATGGTGATGGGGGTGTGTACTTCTCTGCACCTCCGGAAGTCCACTATCAACTCCTTTGTCTTTGCGACGTTGAGGGTGAGATGGTTGTCTTGACACCAGTGGGTCAGGGCGCTGACCTCCTCCCTGTAAGCCGTCTCATCACCGTTGGTGATAAGACCCACCACTGTAGTGTCGTCCGCAAACTTCACAATGATGTTGGAGCTGTTAGTGGCTGTGCAGTCGTAGGTGTAGAGTGAGTACAGGAGAGGGCTCAGTACACACCCCTGTGGAGCACCAGTGTTCAGTGTGATGGGGGATGAGGTGATGCTGCCCAGTCTGACCACTTGGCGTCTGTCAGACAGGAAGCTAAGGATCCAGCTGCAGAGGGAGCTGCTCAGTCCTAGATCCTGCAGTTTCCTGTCCAGCTTCGAGGGAACGATGGTATTGAATGCTGAGCTGTAATCTACAAACAGCATCCTCACATACGTGTCTCTCTTCTCCAGGTGTGACAGGGCAGTGTGTAGTGTCAGGGCTATGGCATCATCAGTGGACCTGTTGTGGCGGTATGCAAACTGTAGAGGGTCCAGTGAGTCGGGTAGTGCAGAGCAGATGAAGTCCCTGACCAGCTTCTCGAAGCATTTGCTTACGATGGGGGTCAGGGCTACAGGTCGCCAGTCGTTCAATGAGAAGATGGTGGAGGATTTGGGTACAGGGACGATGGTGGCCATTTTGAAGCAGGCTGGGACTACAGACAGAGAGAGGGAAAGGTTGAAGATGTGCGTGAACACTCCAGCCAGCTGAGCCGCGCATGACCTGAGGACGCGGCCGGGAATCCCGTCCGGACCAGTAGCTTTGCGTGCGTTCACCTTCCTGAAGCACTTCCGCACATCCTCCTCAGACACAGTGTGCGCACTGACGTCATCCGCGGTGCGCACACTGTCCGGTCTCATGGTGTTCGCTGCGTCGAATCTAGCGTAGAATACGTTTAGATCCTCACACAGAGAGGCCGTGGTCTGCGGTGTGCTGGTTTTCCCTCTAAAGTCTGTGATCGTGTTTAGTCTCTGCCACATACTCCGAGGGTTGTCAAACTGTTGCTCCACCCTGTCCCTGTACTCACGTTTGGCTGCTTTGATCGTCTTCCGGAGTTGGTAATGTGCGTGTTTGTAGTCCGATGTGTTCGCGGAGGCAAAGGAGGTGTTCCGTGCCGCCAGTGCCGCGCGAACATCTCCGTTAATCCAGGGTTTTTGATTTGGGAAGGATTTGACTGTTCTGGATGGGACGACATCTTCCACGCATTTCCTGATAAATCCACAGACTGAGTCTGTGTATTCATCAAAGCACATCATCATTCATATAAAGCACAATGGTGGAAATGCACCTGCCAAAGCAAGTCAGAGTTCACTGCACATTGTAAGGGCAGTGGCACAGTGTCGATGACATCTGCCCCTGCATACTCAATATGTCAGTTCCTGGAAGCGTGCAGTTAATTGTAGGGAGTGTTGTCCATGAAACTGCCAAGGCCTTTTTTCCTGTCTGCCCAGTCATCTGGGTTCCCATTGTTTGGATCCTAATTGATTGCTTGTTCACAGATTTTTCTGACCTAGCAGGCAGTACGTTTTACATGCTCCCTGAGGGCTGCAATGGTGGAATAGCATCATAACCCTTGTTTCCATGCAAATAACTAACCTTATTTACCAGTAACTGAATTTGTCCGGTCCTATATATTAATATGGTGAAGTGGCATAGACGTTCCCAGGGAGGCTGAGGAGTGTGATCTCTCTGTATTGGAGCACACCCTCTTCTTGAGGATGAGAACCCCCACCTAAGTCTGCCAATCAAGAGGTACCGCCAAAATATCCATGCAGCATTGTAGAAGTGTGTCAGTCAAGCCCTACAACATCCATAGCCTTCAGGAACTAGTGGTCTCACCCCCAGAGATAGACAAGAAGATGTGCGAGTGGAATTTAGGAGGTCTTCGAAGTATTCCTTGCACCGCCCGACAGTGTCCTCAGTCGAAAGCGCTCCACCCACACTATACATAGTGCAGGTAGAGTACTGCTTTCCCCTCCTGATATGCCTATAGGTTTGCCAGAATCTCTTAGAGGCAGTCCAAAAGTATTTTTTCCGTGGCATCTCCAAACTCCTCCTGAGGTTTTGCTTCAGCCACTACCTGAGCCACGTTCCGCTTGGCCTATCAATACCTATCAACTGCCTCCAAAGTCCCATAGGCTAACTAATCCCAATAGGACTCCTTCATCTTGATGGTTCCTTTTACCTCTGGTGTCCACCATATTGTTCAGGGGTAGAGGCGGTTACAACCACGACAGGGACCAACCACCTTGCGGCCGTACCTCAGTGTAGCAGCTTCAACAATGGAGGTGCTAAACATGGTCCATTCAGACTCAATGTCTCCAGTCTCCCTCTGAATGCTGTCGATGCTCTGCTGGAGGTGGGAGTTGAAGATGTTATGGACCGGGGCCTCTGACAAGCATTTCCAGTGCACCTCACTATATGTTTAGGCATCCCGGGTCTGTCCAGCATCATCCACCGCCACCTTCCCAACTCACCACCAGGTGGTGATAAGTTGACACCTCAGCACCTCTCTTCACTCGAGTGTCCAGTACATATGGCCGCATATCCAATGATACGATTACAAAATCGATCATCAACCTGGGGCCTAAAGTGTCCTGGTGCCACGTGCACTTATGGACACCCTTATGTTCAAACATGGTGTTTGTTATGCAGTTTGCACAGAAGTCCAGTAATAGAACACCACTCGGGTTCAGATCTAGCAGGCCATTCCTCCCATTCATGCCCCTCCAGGTCTCACTGTCCAGGTCTCACTGTCATTGCCCACATGAGCTTTGAAGTCTCTCAGCAGGATGACAGAGACACCACCCCGCACAGGGGCTCCAAGAAGGCCAGGTACTCTCAATAGTCTTTCAACGCATAAGCACAGACAACAGTCAGGATATGTTCCCTTACCCGAAGGCTCAGAGAACAAACCCTCTCGTCCACTGGGAAAAACCACATTGTACAGGCAGCAAGCCAAGGGAATACTAAGATATCCACCACAACCTGCCACCTCTCACCAAGGACAGCTCCAGACTTAGGCAAAGTTCAGCCCCTCACCAGGAGAGTGGTTCCAGTTAACTCTTAACCTCACGCACTAACTCAGGCTCCTTCCCCACCACCTTAATGTACTT
Source organism: Simochromis diagramma (assembly GCF_900408965.1). Classification (NCBI taxonomy): domain Eukaryota; kingdom Metazoa; phylum Chordata; class Actinopteri; order Cichliformes; family Cichlidae; genus Simochromis; species Simochromis diagramma. Next base: position 1,232,175 of record NW_024386885.1, read on the forward strand.
CAGAGCAAGGCCATTTAATGCTTTCTAATGCTAATGAATGGAAAGTCGGTACTAAATTTAATCGACAACCAGTTTAAATCCACCAGTACTGATTACTGGATATAACGCTTAAGTCAATATTAGGATTCGGCAAACAGCAGCAACTTTAAAGCAATATGGCTGACTTTGGTCTTGGCAGTAGTTGGCTACATCACCCATATGAACAAGACAATTTGAACAAAGAAAATTAGACTAGAACTAAATGACCTTAAAGTGAATTATTTTGTACATTAATCAAATTTCCATTAAGAAAACACCCAGACCTGAGTCTGGGTGCTGAGTTTTGCAAACACTTCGCTCATTGTTGTCCCCACTATTCACACATTTCAGATGATTTTAGAATTCAGACAGCTCGGGGGACTCAATTAACTTTGTACCTCAACAACACTTTGTACGAACCAATGGGTTTGTGGCTTATTTTGGCTGTCTGGTGTTTGGCAGGGGGCTGGTGTATAGCAAATAAAAAAACAGAAAAACCTCTAATTTATGTTTAAGGGAGACATTTGTATGAAACACAGAAGACTTAAGGAACTATTTAGTGAGACTTGGAGTTGTTTGTAGGTGCAAAGAGCTCTTTCTTACAGTCTACAATCTTCAAAATTTTAAACTCAGTCTTACAGAATATCAAAAAAAACTGTCACAGTAGCTGAAAAAGTTGTTATTCTAAAGAGTCTCAGCAGAGACTATTCTAAAAGTCTTTTTTTTCTTAAAACAGTCATCAAGATCAACGCCCCACAAATGCTCAGATCTAGAAGGAGTACTTGACAAAACCATATGTGGTGTGAGCCTTCCTCTGTTTCGCAGCAGATCCTCTGTGAGTCACAAAACACCCAGATATCCTCCCAGCAGACAGAACTCAAGTTTCACAAATGGGGAACTGTCACAAGCTTTCTGAAACTTTTTGAGAAATATTTTTCTCTTCGTCTATGAATCAGGCCTAACCTCTTTTTTAATTTCATCCCACAAAAAGGCAACGTTTGAATCTTCTTTCTACGTCATGCATGACTTTGAATGGGATGATACAATCTCCATGACAATTGATGCAAATAGGTACGGAAATACTTAACATACAAACCATATCTTTAAAAAATTTGCTTCTGATATTAAAAGACATTGCTTTCTCATCTACAGTAATAATCAAGACTCTAATAGGACCAGTGCACTGACCAAAAATATCCCAGTACAATATGAAATTAAAATGATATTAACAGTGTAAGTTTCACTATTCACACAAAATATTATGCAATGCTTCTATGTTATTTATTTCTGCAAGGCTGTAGTTGCATAATTGTTCAGCTGCATGCTGCGAACATATTTTCAGGAAGCAAGACAGCACTACCTATCTGAACTTCACAACAGACGACACTGCACCTAAAGAAATGGGTATTACATACAGGGTAAGACATAATTACACTGTCAAAAAACCGTTCAACAGAACTGATGATCAATGATCGAAATGAATACTTTTTCTTTCATTTGCAGTTTGAAAAGGGCATTCACTATTTTATAAAAATATATATTTTATTTATTATTTAATATGTATTATTGACCACTATCCAGGAGCATGTTCAGTTTGATAAAAAAACAAACTGAACTGAATTTCACATTTTCATTGTTGAACTGTCATGTGTTCTCTTGACAGTAGCAGTTTATAAAGAGATAAAAAATATTACTGAGCAGAAAGAAGGTCATTCAGCTTGTTGTTGGTGCGGCCTTCTGCGCTGGACCGAATGATCATTTCACTGGATCAATAAAAATACCAACATTTACTTTGGACAGTGGTCCCAAAACAATATCGATAGGTTCAAGTAAATGTTAAGCTACACTTACTGACTGTAGCTGGCAGATGGGAGGGTGGTATCAATATTTTGATATTCATACATAAACTAAAATATACAAAAAATGTATGTATTTAAAATGACCATTCTCTCTCTACCAATTTACAGATAGATAACTTTGGTTTTAAGGATTTTCCTGTCAATGTTACCATGTTCTTCCCAACTGAACTGGAGCATAACTTTGAAATAAAAAGCTATGAAGTCTTTGTCAAGGAGGTAACTTTGTGTCTGCCAGAACATTTCTCAGTCATACTGGTGCTGGATATGAAAATATAGAGCCTTAAAGCTTACCATACTCTGTCTCTTTAAGAACAAAACGCAGTGCACAGCCACTACTAACCAGACGTCTGAGGTAAGTACAACAGATTTCACATAAAAAATATTGCTTGTATATTGACTATATGCTTAAACTTTCACAACATTGTCAAATCATAAGCGTAACCTGTTGTGTTTGTTTCTGTGTTTTTATGCTTGTACTCTACTGGAATCACTCTGCATTATTCACAGTTCAGAATAATGACATCATTTTCTTACAGTGGACCTTGCTGTAGCCTTTCAATCGAGGCTCTCTCTTAAATAAGCCATTTTAGCTAATTTTCTTACTTAAGATAACTTTTATCATAATCAGAAGGTTCCAGGAACATAATACAAAGCCAAAATTTGTCATAAACCATCGGTCTCCTCCTGTGCCCACCTCTTAATCTAGCTAGGTATCCGGTGACAGGTAGGATGGTTGGGATTGATGGCTTGCATCTTATTATACCTCTTATATTTTATTTAAAGTCACACAAATCACATAAATAATCCCAAATCTAATGCTTAGATTGAACGCAATCAGGTAATCTTGACAAAGTTTACATGTCTAAATGCAATGTATTGCGTGCCATTTGATTGGCTGATTAGATATATGTGTTAACAAGTAGTTAACACATGTTAACAGATGTAACTAAAAATGTGGCCAGTGAGTGTATGACAGAAAGTCAGGAAAAGCCTAATAGGTCTCTCTTAAAAAAACTAAACCTCTGGTTCCATTACAGGATTGCTTGCTAGAAAATAAGTGCATAACCATGGTCTGCAAAAGTTTCAATTTGGAGAAATATTCAGCCGCTGAGTTTACCCTGTTGGGAAAAGCAAATTTCCGAGACCTTGAACAGAAGCCAGCCGTATGTAATAACTAAATATGCAGACAAAATATACTCCACATATACATTTTTATATTAAATATAGAAAATCTTGTTAATCTGATCTTAACTTACAGAATCTTCCTTTTCTCAAAAAATACACTGGAGACAGTGGAAATGTAAACTTTGTAAGTTCTATACATGTTGGCTATAACAAGGATCGGTTTGTGTTGGAATCTCTTAAACAAAAGGTATGTCTAAGTTTGACCACAACATATTTCTGTCATTGCTTTTTCAGTAAACCTAATTTATTATATTTATGACCCACAGAAAAAAGACGATTTTACGCCGTTCCAGTTTCCAATGAGAAGGGTACCTGCAGTCTTCACTCATTCAAATAATACTACTAGATGGGTCAACATTAAAAAGAGTTGGGTAGCACTTAGATTTCTTTTCTGTTTTCTCTGGCAACAGATTGAAGTTCAGTTTGATTTCATTATCCCTCCAAATAAACTGCTGATTATTTCAACTGGAGTTAGTTTAGGACTCGTGCTCCTGATTGTAATCACGGTCGTGCTGTTTAAGGTGAGACTTAAAGACTTTTATCTTTATGTTAATTTGAGTGTAACTTGATTAAGCATATTGAAATAATGGTTTTACTATCTGGTCTAATGATTCTTTTTTTCTTTCGTCTCTCTCAAGTTGGGCTGCTTCAAGAGGAGAAAACTCACATATCACATACAACGAGAACGCATCAAAGCAACTGAAAATGTGGAGGAAACATATAAAAGTACAGTTATTTCTAATATACAAGTACAGTGAAGGAGTAAATTTGAACATCTAGAAAATGCATTTAATTGGTTCCTTAAAATCTCAATAATTTCTAATCTACCTAGCGACAGCTCAATGAGAAACAGTCCCAAAACCATTGAAAGAACCACTGAACTTTGAAAATGAAAATTGTCCATTTCCAAAGTTGATAAAATTCCCCTTCAAGCTCCTACACTAAGCCATGTGATTATGCCATGCGGGGGGGTTTTGTCTTAAAAAAAAAAAAAACAAGAGACCAAGCTTGGACAGGTGTACCAAAGTAGATCATCACTGATTATGATTGAAACCCTAGTCCCGTTCCAAAACCTTAAACGTTTGTTTTGGAGAATAGAAAATGATATTTCTTTCTAATAAAATGAAGTGTTTTTGATGAACAGAGAAAACCATGTAAGTGACTGCTTATCTTGTACTTAAAGTTCAGTTTAAAGGGCTATTTCATTATCATTTGAATGTATATTATTTGTGTCAGATCCTTGTATTGAGTTCCCTTAAAGACAATGGAAATGCCAAAACATTGGACACATTAGTGATGTCAGCTGCATTTATGATATCCTAATTATTAATTATATGATGTCTTTATTTCGATGTGTAGAACATATTGTTTTATGAGTTAAGAGTTGGATGTTTGAATAACAAGGAGAGTATTTCTGAGTAATGTAAGATGTGATGGAGTGGCTGTTTGGTTTCTCCTATGTCGAGATCCAAACTTTAAATAACTGCACAGCTATTATTTTAAGGGTTCGGCAGATGCTTTCGATTATATGAGCTCTAAAATGATATTTTATGATTTTTTTAAATGATTTTTTTTCACATAATGCATATATAAGAATAATATGTCCTGTGCTTAGTAAATATGTATAGAATGAACCTAGAACTGAAACAAACTGGGTTCATTCAGAAATGAATGAATTGCACTGATATTGTGAAGATTCACTGATGATTTTGAAATGCAAAGCTTGCATCTATGAACAACAGTCTGGGAAAATAATTATATTTGTGGTAATGGAAAATTATAATTCCACCATATGTCCCTTAGTACTTTTAGATGCTTTAAAAAAGTAAAAGATTTAACACTGAGATATTTGTGGTTTACTCAGTGTATATCTAACTGACATATGCAGTATGACAAGCTGCCAGCAGATGATCCCTGTAAAGGACTAGTACAATAGTCTCATGATGTCAGTATGATAAGAAGGACACCTCAATTCCAATTACATTTTTGCGTAATAAATTAGGATGTTTATATTCCGTTGAATTCCGTTTTCCAAATTTTGCCAGACATAAATGGGACATAAACGTTGTTTTTACTGCCTTTTACTCTATATTTCATTTTAACTCTTAGCTGTTATATGCCTGTTAAGGGGATGAAACTCGTTTGTTTTTGAGCCGAAGCTCCGCTGTGGAAGAAGATGAAGGTGTGGAGCGCTGACACCCTGTAGTCTCATACAAATTACACGGATGCTTGCAATAACTGCATATAGACCACTTTCACTCGAGGGGTGTGTTTGGAGTAAAATGCCAAACAAGGGACGTTAGGCTGCGTTGCATGCTGGGAAATAATTTTGTTGCTAGGAGACCGTAAACCTCATTCGGTGACGGTACAGCGCTTTGTAGCTAGTTTGACAAAGCTCGAAACACTAAGGCAGTTTAATTATTAATTTGAGAGAACAATAAGATATTCTGGTGCTGAATATTTGATTCGATAGCCTGCTTAAATACAAGGTGACTGCAATCACAACACTGTCATCAGGCATCAACGAAGTTGAAAACGTTTTCTAACTTAACGGTAGGTTCAGTACAGGCCGACTGTCAGTTCGCTTCAACGTTTGCCAGCGTTTTAAGTACGTGACTTTAGCTAGTTGCATCACACTGTACACTTGCTTTTTGCACTTCCTGTCCTATTGTCCTTTTACTTTCTCAGGGACGAGAATATGGACTCAACTGCGAGGGGCGCGCAGCCGAGCCTCCCTGCCCAAAGAAGTGTTAGTGGCTCCCGGGGTGGGTACATCCATTATTCAGTTCATTTGTGTTCATACAGCGCCAAATCACAACAACCGTCGCCTCAAGACGCTGTATATTGTACAGAGAAAACCCCAACAATCAGACGAATCCTTGAGCGCAAACACTTGGCGACAGTAGGAAGGTAAACTCCCCTTTTAACAGGAAGAAACCTCCGGCATGACCAGGCTCAGGGAGGGGCAGCCATCACAAGAGTGTGAGAGTGTGGGGAGTGAGACAGGACAAAACACAGGCTGTGGAAGAGAGACAATAATAACCAATGAATAAATGCAGAGTGGTGTATTTAAATAAGGTGAATGAAGAAGAAACACTAAGTGCATTGTAGGAAGCCCCCAGCAGCCTTGGTCTACTGCAGTATAACTAAGCAGGCTTCAGGGTCACATGATCCAGCGCTAAACATATGCATTGCAAAAATAAATTACAGTTTTTAAGTCTAATCTTAAGAGTAAAGAGGGTGTCTGTGTCCTGAATCCAAACTGGGAGCTGGTTCCATAATAAAAGGGTCTAAAAGCCTTAAAGGTCTAAAAGGCTAGTCTCCTGTTTTACTTTTAAATATCCTAGAAACCTAGAAGTAAACAACCAGTCTGACAGCAAAGTCCTATGGTCCTATGATGTCTTTAAGATAAGATGGGGCGTGATTATTCAAGACCTTGTATGTGATCAGAAGGAGTTTAAATGAAATTCTCAATTTAACAGGGAGCCAATGAAGAGAAGCTAATGCAGGAGAAATATGCTTAATCTCTCTAGTGCCTGTCAGTACTCTCACTATAGCATTTTGGATCAACTGAAGGGTTTTCAAAGCTTTTAGTTAATGAATTACAATAGTAACAAATATTTCTGGCACAACTTCACCTACTGCATGGAGAAGATACGGATCTAATAACGCAGAGACTCCAGCAACACTTAAAAGTAATGAGAAACAACTTTATTAAGTGACCAACACATTTCGGCTTGTAGCCTTCATGAGGGTCATTGTAAAATGTAAAACAGTTTGTGTTTAAGTAAAAGCCAGGAAACAGAAAACAATTTCAAATGGATAATCAAACCTTCACAAATAAACCAGCTGACCAACTGACATTTAACGAGGTGGTATTGGTCATTTAGTTAAGTCACAGCCCAACTCACAGCCTTCGATTCTGGACTAAACCATTAAAGATTAAAAGGGGAGGGAAAAAATCCCCACATGTCTTAACGTAATACATACTCAAAATTACACAGAAAGATGCAAATAAGTTAATATAAAGAATAAAAAAAGATAAAATTTAAAAGTAAATATAAGTACAGGAACATTAAAAGAGGAAGACGATGGAAAAATGTAGTTAAAAAATCAGTTGGTCAGTTGGTCACTGAATAAAGTTGTTTCTCATTACTTTTGCTTGTGTAGTGTTGCGGGAGTCTCCGCATCAAATTAATTACAATAGTTCAGCCTAGAAGTAATAAATGCATGAAGTAATTTTTCAGCATCACTCTGAGCAAGAATGTTTTTAATTAAAGGGATCTTGCGTAAATGCAAGAAAGCAGTCCTACATATTTGCTTAATATGCACATTGAAGGACATTTCCTGGTCAAAACTTCAAGATTCCTCCCAGTGTTACTGGAGCCCAGGTAATGCCATCCAGAGTAAGAATCTGGTTAGACACCATTTCTAAGATTTCTATCTGAATTTAGAAACAGGAAATTAGAGGTCATCTAGGCCTTTATGTCTTTAAAATTATAGTGAGTGACATATAACCGGTAAGTCTCGGGTAGTCAACCTCTTTTGCAAATGTTAGGAATAAGTTTGGTTTCTACTTGATACTGTCACAGAGCTGCTGCAAAAGCTTCCTGAACTACAGAAGCCCCCTGACCCACCAAAGCCTCCATTCAGAGATCCCCAGGTGAGACTTGGCTTATTAAGTTCAAATGGTAGATGGTATGAAATCCAGTTTACTGTATACCCAGTGTCATCCATGGGAGTTTTTGCTTATCCATAAAATAAATGAAATGTTAGGGGCTTTTGTATGTCTTTTGCTTTCCTTAAATGTAGGGTGTGTTGAAGAGATGTGTAAAACGAAACGAGCCCAGTGTCCTACATTTAAAAGCTCGCGAAGAGATGATTTTTCCAGGTTGGTACACAGAGCCACAGCCATCTAAAAGTCTGGACCAACGGCGCCGTGAAGTTATCGACCTAACTTCTCAGCCATCCTCTAAAGATGCCACTGACCAACAGGTATTAGATGAGAATATGTATGAAAAAAGCCTACTATTGAAATTGCAAGAGCCAACGATCTGCAATCTTCAGCTCCCCATTCTGCCGCTTTTATACATATTTAGCTGCTAGAGTAGTTTTGTAATGCAGTGCTATTAAGCTGGTTCAACAAAATATTTTATGTGATTATAGGTGCTGCTGTCAGTTTTTGTTTTCCCTTTTATACTATTTTTTTTATTACATGTTGGTTGTAGTTCATTCAGTTTTTTATGAGACTATGCCGTTGAGTGACATGGAGGCGAAATCATCAGATTTTTGTCTTTTTGCTAAAGGTTTTGTTGTTTTGTTTTTTTTTTACTCATCCTTTCAACCCTGAACCATGAAGTAATTGACAAAATTAAACCAAATGTTTTTTTTAATTGCATATAGTTTGCATGTATGAGCTTTAATTTGTATCATATTTGCTACACTGGCATTTGTTGCAATTTGTTGCTTAATACTGTGTTGTACAATTTATTTAATTTGGTTTGTTTGGTTTTTTTTTTAGAAGGTGCCTCTTACAGTGATAATGTAAACGTGTCAAAACTATCAAATATTCACCTGGGATTAAGGGTTTAAGTTTAAGGGATTCATTCTGCCTGGTTTCTAGGCTAAAACTGTATCCAACTATGCATTGCTTCACTTTTTGGAATTGCATTGTCTGCACAAGGGGCCACAGGCTCAGTCACTTAGCTCAGTGGGTGAACAGGTGACCATATTCCACATAGCCAGAGTGTAGTGGCGCAAGAACAAGTCCAACCATTGGGCCTTTGATGGGTGTCTTCGCCCTCTGTCTCCCCACGTTCCTGTCCCCCAGTTTGTTTTCACTGCTGAGCTATCCAATAAAGGCATAAACATGCCCTATTTTATGAAATCATGTGAATGCAATAACTGAAAAGGAAGTCACTGAGGATGTATGTCATAGCTGCATCTACTAGGAGGCTGAGGGGTTATTCTGGTGGCTGCCAGTGTTTATATATTTAGCAGTACACGCTTTGAGTTTTTTTAATCAAATCCAGATGAAATATTAACACTCATTCTTCTACATTTTTGTGTGCAAACTTTGGCCTTCACCAGTTCTGCACTTTGGAATGATTTAGTATATTTCAACAGCTTCAACATGTTCCTTAAATAATTCAATAATTACAGCAGTTCAACTCAAACCATTCAGCTTTCAGCATTCACACTGCATTTTCTTTAGGAAGTTAGTCAAGCTATCGTTATAAATCTTTTCACATCCATAAAAGAATCAAACTGTTATGAGCTTATGCAGTTTTTTGCTTACCTTTAATGTAGGTTGTGCCAAAGAGACTTGTGAGACCTAAGAAACCGAGTCTCCAACACTTAAAAGCCTCTGAGCAGTCATCCACACCAAAAGATCTGAAACAAAGGCACCATGAAGCTGTCCACCTACCTCCTCTGCCATCCACTAAAAATGTCCAACAGGTATGAGAAGTCAATAGGTATGATTTTAAAAAAGCTTGCCCTTTAAAATATTGTGTGACCAGTCCTTGTCTGATGTCGCAAGCATTGCACACACAGTACAGAAAGTACTCTAGTCTAGTATTTATAAGTTAAAGTTAGTTAAAGTAAATACTGTGTCATAAAAGAGGTCCCTTGACATATTCAGGCAGCTTGATAATGTAGCGGTAACACCACACACCTTTGGAGTGGGAGTCGGAAGTTCGATTCCCACCCAGTATCCATTAAGTAAGGGTCCTGGTTAGACCCCCCATGCTAAAAACCAAGCCCTGGAATGGTGTGGCTACTTCTGCAGCCTGTCAGCAGCTCAGACACGAAACATTTCACTGCGTATCGTACTCTGTATGATTGTGTATGTGACAAATAAAGCTTGTTTGAGGAATTTGTGATCATGGTAGCATATTTTACATTAAAAAGCAATATAGTGCTGTAGTACATCAGTAAACAATATCTATAGTGTACAGTGAATAGGTAGTTCCAAAATATGTCTAAAGCAATTTTCTGTCATAATTGCCACTATAACTGGAAAACTTAACTTCTCTCTTCTCTTCTCAGCCCTTAAAGGGTGTGATGTCAACCCCTCCTCTCCCAAGGCTTCCCATTAAGAGTTATATACAGCGGGACTATACTTCCAAATCTCAACTTAATGAGTACCACAGTACTGACTTTGTTTTGACTGACAGTCAAACTGTGATTTCGGAGTCTGATGGTGATGATGCAGGATTGCTAATTGTGAAGCGCTGGGAAAAGAACGTATGCAAGCTGCGATGCATCCCCTTCTTTGCACTCTACAGACTATGGAAACCTTTCTATGTCTGGCACAGAAATGTTCGTGCCAACAAGATGACTTTGGCTAGGGAGTCACTACAAAAAAATTTGTTTATTGTCATCCCGGTATGTGCATGTACAAACTGAAGTCTGTTTTTAGTGATCTCTAAATATTTTCAGAGAGAGAAAGTCTTTGAATTATACAGATTTTAATAAGAGTGTGGTTCTTTTGTCATGTTCTTTACATTTGTCTATGTTAATCAGAATCTAAGTCCTGCACTGATGGATATTAGGAAAATGTGCTGCCAACTTATTGAAACAGGCTTCTGTCACGTGAAGAAAAAGTATGCATACACACTGCAGGAATTCCAGGACAGTAAGATCAAACAACTACAAGAGGTGCAGTTGTATAAGAACTTTTCATATATATATGTGTATGTGTATGTATATACTGATATTGTCTGTTTCATTACATTGGTTATAAGGTTATTATTACATTATTGCTTTCTTTCTTATTATCAGGCATACAGCGACCTGAAGGGGTTTCATGAACTAGTAAAGGAGGAGACAGTTTATACCTGTGGCCGCTACTTGATGGATGCTAAAGCTCGTGTTGGTGCGTACATGATGTGGATACTGTTTAAGACACATGCTGGTGGCCACGAACTAATTGCCACTGTGGCTATATAAGCCACATAGGTTAACCTTGGCTTGAAGACCTTTCTGAGCAGGTTGGAACTGGAGAGATAGTCTCTTCACTCTGAGAATCTGGGTTACAATGTAACCAACTGTTCTCTTTCATCTCTCTGTCTTACATATTTCATATGTAAGAGTCCATATGAACTCCATGTGTCCATAGGCTTATATGGACTCTGTATAATTCAAAGACTTCCTTCAGTGGACTCTGTAAGACACCATGAGAAAACCAAGCATATGCAGCTGTTCAGGCAGTTCAGGCATTAGGCTAGACCCCTGCTAGCCACATGGGCACGGTCTGGGCCTAAGTAATGCACACACTTACCATGGCCACCCTCTATAGGCATATTTATTCCACAACTTAAATAGGTGTCGTCCACTGGGCTAGCCTGGGAAATGTGCTGGAGTAATTTGGGTAACAATCACACGTCATATACTTAATGTTATACAGGTTCTAAAAAATATGGGTGTGATGCAGTTTTCTGTCACTACGACTGTTGAAATGTGACTCTGAGAGTCAGGTAGCAATTGCCAACAGCACAATGTTTTTTGTAACTGTCTGGTGAGTTGGGTAGGATGAATGAAAGCAGCCTGACTTTTCCTCTGACTGGCCAGATTTCACGTGGCAAAAATGGCTACGACAGCAGGTTGGTGAAGCACCCAAGCTTTTCACTAGTTTGTGTAGGGGGAGACAACAGCCATCTCTGGAGAGGTCGGGGTGACCAGCTCTCTTCTTACAATTTAAGCAGACATGCTGATGTTACGCACACTACACGCATTATAGGTACTTAAAGAGTATCCATGCTGCGCTGTGGGGATGTAGGTTGCAGAGATAGTCTTGACACAATAGAGAAAATTGATTTGTATATCCAGATGTAGATCACAAAGTTCAAAGCCTGTTCATGCTCGGTTTGTCACAGAACAAGAAAAGAAGATCGCATCACGGACCAACATGTCTTTTTTCTTCAACCACGTCATCCAGTGGGTGCATTTTATTTCTGTCTTTGCTTCCCAAAATGTAATATGTTTTCTGTATTGATTTGTATATTAAGCATACTGTACTTTTTTGTTTTAATAACAAAACACTCACATAAGTAAATAAGCAAAATGGCAAAAACACAGAACAGATAATCATGGCTCAAGCACATCTGTCACACTAACGATGTCTTTGTTTCTTACCTGCCCAGCTTTGTTCGACTTGTTGACTATTTGGTTATCACCACCTTGCACAGCTGTGCAGTGAATGCAGTGGATGAAATACTGACTCTCCTGCAAGTGCAGGCAGGTCCAACACCCAGCAATGCCATCATTCAAAGCTGGACCCTTGACTCAGACGCTGCCACTGACTGTACTGAAAAAGAGATGGATAAAAAGGTAGGGGAATTATTCAGTACAAGTAACTGTAAAAATATTGCATTTATTTCTGTAGCCATGAGAAATCGAGATGTCAAGAGAACACATTCTTGTTTATGCCAATATATGTATCTTCATCAGACTATTGAGTCAGAAGCTCCTCAATTCCATCCTGTATTCATGTCTGAGTTGATCCTGGACACAAACAGCTTGACTTATAAACCCTCTGAAGAGAACTTCTGGGTATGATTAGTTTTTACACTGTATAGTTTTTTGTTTCTAATCAGAAAATACCCATCAACATTATGTTTCTATTTCCTACAGGAGACTGTTGCAGATTTTATCAAGCATTTTGAGAACATGGTGACGTCAGTTAAGGATCTTACTAAAGATCCTATTTTTAATTCAGTGATTGAACCTCAAAGGGGTGAGGTTAGTGACGTTTTTCAATCTATTTCAACATATTTTCAACCTGCCTCATATTTATACTTAAAATTGTCAGATTTTTTGATATGATTGAAGTATTATGGTTATGTTGAATTTTAATTTGCAATTAATATGGGATTTTATTTGAATGTTTTATATGTTTCTGGAAGGTGGTAAATAAATATGAAAATGCACCCTCTTTGAAAGTTATCCTAAACAATGACGTCTACCTGCAAAGTTTAAAGCAAAGCATCCAGGTCAGTGTTTTTACTGTGTTGTTTTCCTACGGTCTCATGGCGTCCTGACAGCTTTGAACTGAGCTGATGTATTTTTCTCCTTCAGAGGTCATTCCAGATTGTATTTGCTGCTGCAAACGTGTACTCACACATGTTTGAGCACTTTCTGAGAATCTACAAGGAGAATGAAAGTTTGGATCTGGATGCACTGCAGGGACAGGATCAAGGTAATGTGCAGTACATCAGCATCAACACTGTTAGAGCTTTCTGTAAATTTCTGTGTTTTTTGTCTTTGTTTTGAAAAGATAAAGCTTTTATTTGTCAGATAGTTGGACACTTAAAAACAGCACATTCATGTGTTGTCACTGGGTGTATCGTTGAAATATGACAAATGTCCTCCCTCATAATATGCTTTTTAATATTTATTTAACTTTTGCATTGGTCCTTTCCATCCTTCCTTGGCCTGCTGCTTTTCTTTAATGCGTTTTTTTTGTTATGGAAATGTTTTATAGTTTCCTGCCCAGACAGGATCCATATGACTCAGTGTGATTTCAATTGTGTCCTTACAAAACATATTTCATTTTGTCTTTTAATACTTCAAGCTGTCACCAAATTCACATACCTTCAGAGACCATTACATATTATTATTTCTACTCCATTAAGAAAATTATTATTCTCTTCTTGTAGCCAGCAGTCAGTTTGCAGCAATATTTTGTTTTAGCATATTCATTCCACTCTCTGTTGAAGCCTCTGTATCTAAGATCATAGCTTGGATCATAGACCCCACAGTTTGATTGTTCTCAGCAAATTAAATTGTTCTGCACAAGTTTGGCAGAGTCTCTCTACAAGTAAAAGTCAGTGTACGTAATGATATGGATATGACATGGAATCTTTCTTATCACTGTAGGTTTAGGTAACAGTACAGGGTCAATCAATTGTTGTAGCCTATACTATATTGATTTTTTTAAACATATTTTTCATTCTTAGTTTGATGGTTGTTATGTTTATTTTAGAACACCTTACATTATAAATGCTTTTAATATTCTTGGGAAAACGTTCGGTCTAAAAAGGCAAAATAGGGATATTGGACATGTTTCTGAATAGGAGAAAATAAAATAAAGTCACGAAGAATAATAAGTTAATAAGTTTTACTTGTTAACTTATTGTTCTTGTGGTTTGTTTACAAAAAGCAAAGAAACTACAAGATACATGTTATTTCCTTTTTTGCTGATAATTCTTGATTTTGTCTCACAGATTTATCCTTCTTTCAAAAAGCGCTCAAGTTATACCCCACACAGCAAAAGGAAGCCGCGGGTATTCAGCAGAGGACACATCTCGGTTTACTGGTTGTGGACAAAGGACAGCTCAAAGAGAAGCTTGTGTCATCTTCCCTCCGAAAACTGGAGGTTAGGATTAGCCTATCTGCACATGCATGCAATACACTCAATAAGTTAGTCCACTAAAATGTAATTTTTTTTCCCATTATTATTTTGTTTTTTGTTTTTCATCTAAATTTTACTCTTGATTGTTTTGGAAACATTTGGAAATGTTTTTGACCATAAAATGTGATTTAAGGTCATCAATCACATGCTCACCCAACTCGCTAAGAGGAAAGTAGACGCCATAGTGACGGAAGTTTGTGAGGCCGAAGTTAAACTAGGTTTCAGTCCTTCTACTACAGCTCAGCTGGCTGACTTTCTCACATTTGTGGATGAGATTCAGGAGAGGGTGAGACGCTCCTGTTTAATAATTAAATGCGATAAACCAATAAAACAGCAGCTTGTTTTCTTTTTCCTCAGCTTCCTTTCTCTGCTTTACTTGACTCCATATTTCCATTTTTTGTTTTGCTAGATTATAGAAATAAAAGAAGAGCAGAAATCAGTATCCAAAATGTACGATCTGATCAACATGTACTCAGTTCCCACACCACCAGAAGATCTTGTGAAGTTTGCCGCACTGGAAACCTTTATTGGGTCGTTAAGCTCTGTCATGCTAAAGGCAGTGCTACAGCGGAATGGTACTATGGAAAAGTTTTGCAGCTGCTTGCAGAAGGATATAAAGGAAATCAAACAGGAGGACATGAAAATCCAGCTTAAATTGCAGGTATAAAAAGATGATGACTTTGTTTTTAATTTTGTTGTTATTTTTCTTTTTAATAATGCTAACTAATGGACAATTAAAAAAAACAAAATACATTTGGTATAATTAAAAACTTGTGGATTTCAATGTGTAGGATCCACAAATTCTAGACATCAATGCTGATTCATCACAAGTGCATCTGCTGTTGAGGGAGATCAAGATTTCCATAGAAAAGCTACAGGCCAAAGCATCCTCCTGCATAGCCTACCAGAAGAAATTCAAGGTATTTCTTCTTTCAATGTAAACATATTTCATAGAAAGTAGATCAGGCCATAACAGTTTCAATGTGTGCTAAAAAAAAGTTGTTACTTTAATTTTGTAAGCCAAACTTCTGACCACCTGAAAACAACTTACTCTCCCATTCTCTGTTTTTAATTAATAAAGATGGAGGTGACCAAATTTGAGTCATTGGAGCAGCTGACGGCAATGTTCAAGCTAAAGCAGTTGCTCTGGACCTCTCTGGAGCAATGGGACCCTTTACAGAACGGATGGCAGCAGGTGAGGTGCAAACGTTTAATTCTATATCTACAGCAGTGAAAGTAATTCTTTCACCACCTGCTCAATTTGTAAGTTTCATCACTTACAAAGAAATTATCAGTCTGTAATTTATATGGTACTTTCATTTAATAGAGAAACAGAATATCAAGCAAGAATATATATTTAAACACAGACACATTACATCAAAATTATAAATCGATTTGCATGTCATTTTGTGATATAAATATTTGATCCCCTAAAATTCAGCCAGAATACTGACTCCTGTTGACCCACTGTGTGCACTAAGATTGCAATCAATCACAGATACTCCTAATCTCAACTTGTAGTGTGTGTAAAGCCCCCCTGTCCACAGAATCAATTTCTTCCATTCCAACCTGTCCACCAACACTGGAGCTATCAAGTGACATCAGGGAAAGGTTTGAAGACCTTCACAATGGAGTGAGCTTCAAATTCAAATAATCACACAAAAACGGTTTGTGTGATTATTTGAAATTGAAGAAATATAAAATGATCATGAGTCGTCCTCTGTGTGGAGCTCCATAGAGCCTGCCTTATGGAGCGATGATGATCATGAGAAAGGTATTAGCCCAAAACTACATGGGAGGAATTTATTAATGATCTGAAGGCAGTTGGGACTACCATAACCAAGAACAGCATTGGTAACACACTACACCATAACGGACTGAGCTTTTGCAGGTCCCCCCGATCAAGAAGGTCTTAAGTTTTTCTATCAATGGGCCTGGGCCCCCTTGCCCTGGTGGGTTCCAGAGTGTGGGGGTGCCTACTGGGGTCAGCGGGGGAGCTGGCCCCAGGGAGGGGCCGCTTGCCCCTCTCTTTCTTCCCTCCCCATCCTCAGCTGCCTCCCTATTCCCACTCTACCACACCCGCCCACACGCGCAGGGCTTGGGGTGCAGGTATGTCACCAGGGTGCAGGGGAGGCACTCCCCCTCTGTCCCCTTCTGGCCGCCTGTGCCTCAATTTTATTCTGCAACCTTGACATCCACATTACTCACACTCTCACATAACACATACATATAGGGCCTTGGGGGTGGGCACGTTTTACAGCATCCAGAGGATGGTCGGTGTATTCCAACCCACCTCTGGCGCTGGTGCCCTACCCTCAATTTTAAATGCATTTAGAAACTAAGGGTTTTCGGGAGGAGCCGTGCTGCTCTCTGAGAGGAAGCAGGAACCATGCTCTCCTGTGTTTTAAATGCACTTTAGAACAGCACACAGCAACACTACATATGAGCGGCCGTAGGGAGGTTTGGGGTCTTCACTCACCCCGGTTCTGTTAGCCGTCAGGGCTGGGGGGCTGGGAGGAGGTGCTGGCCATCAGATTGGGGTCTGGGATGCGGGGCCTCCCTGCTACTGCAGATAAGGAGGTGGTCCGCTTGCCTCCACCCCAGAGAGAAGGGTTACATCTCCTGGGTCTAGGTGCGGCTTGCCCCTCTGAGGGCGGTTGTGTATATGGGGTGGGAATGCACGTCTGTGTCCGTGTGCGCCTGTTCGTCTGTGTCTATGTCAGGTTGGGTCTTAGACTCAACCTCTCTGGGTACATCTCAGGCCCTCCAAAGTACGGAGGCCTATCTCCCCTCACCACACTCCCTGCCGGTGGCTGATGCCCTCAGATGTTGGTGTGTTGGTGGTCCTTGTCGACTGGGGCTGGGCGCTCATGTATGTACCGGCTACTCCTGGTGGCCGATTGGCCCGGCTGGGCCCCTTCCGGGGGATGGGATGGGATGCTCTCAGGCCTCTGGGCCTGAAGCTCGGCCCTCTCTGGCACAGCTGGCTGCCGGCAGAGCCCGCGGGCACGCCACTGCAACCCCCTCTGGCCTCTGCTCCGTACCCTCATACCCTGGGGGACGGGGCTGTGGCCCCCCCACACTCCCTAGCAGATCGTTACATGGAGAAACCTTTGGAATACAAGCATGCTGATCCACACAGGTGTGCACAGACGCGGACTACACCTTTCTTGGCTGCTGCCTCAAAGCACATTGTGCGCTGTCTATCTTGCGTGCTGCACAATATTGTTTAATATTTAGTATCTACTGATATCTACTGCTAGCTAGTTTATTGTGATGGTGCTGTTTTTATTATGTTGCTTTTTTTTTTTCTCTTCTGTTTTTTTTTTCTCCATACAGGTGATCCAGGTGTTTTGTTTGTTTTTCTTTCTTTCTTCCCCCCTTTCTCACCGTCTCTTTCTTTCATTCTTTCTCCCTGTCCTATCCCCCAGTCATGTCTGTCCCGTTTGTAGCAACCGAAAATAAAATAAATACATAATTATAATAAAGGTCAATCAAATGGACCAATATGGCAAGGCCCTGATGATCCACTTGGTAAAATAAATCCGCTTGGCATCTTTCTTGGCCTTAAGACAACAATTCTGATGGCTAAAGATCCAAACGGGACACAAAAAAAGAAAAAAGAAAAAAAAGAAATGTCTGCAGTCTGAATGTCTGAACATACACTCACAAATACAAATGTTAAAAATGTGGAGCTGCTTTAAACCATTTTCGTGTCACTATATAATGAAATAAAAGCTGTCTGTATTTGACAAATATTACCCTGTTACCAGGATGACAGACAGCTAGTATGAACCCACAGAGAACGTGACTTTTTGGAATTGAAATGAAAGTACTTTGACCCACCCACAGCTGAGCCGTGTCATAGAGGAGGGGCCACTCTGTGTGTGAGTTTGTGTGTGTCAGTCCTTCATGTCAGCATTCATCAGTTTGTTTGTCACTGGCAGAAACTTTGATGGCAGCAGCACAGTTGACCATGAGTGGTGTCACAACTACCAAAGGCTTAGTTATGATTTTGACTCTGATGTGTCTGCTCCATCTTTCAAGTGCACTGATAAACAAGGACGAACTGGAGGAGCTGAAGGGAAATGTTGAAACATTACAAAAGGAAACAGCGAGAAGGAAGGCTGAAAATAATTTAGACAGAGCCTATGTTCCAGCTATCTTTGATGATTTTGGACGTCTCATGGATCCTTTGTGTGAAGTTATGAAGCCATTGTTGATTTCTACATCACTGCTTAGACCAGTGTTGGATTCAATGGATGACCTAAAGACTTGTGATGGCAACACTAACACAACTAGAAAATAATAAAGATGAACTGTAGCATGTTAGTCAGCGTCTGTCTCTGGTATTAAATGTTCTGTATCTGTAAAACTTCTCTTTCATACTGTGCTGCCTCAAAATCAAAGCTAACTGTACACTTGACTTATAAACTTTGACAAGAAAAAAAAACATCTAAATGATTCAGAGAAGACTTTGAAGAAATTGCTGTGGTTGGATAAAAGTAATATCAAGCTGGGACAGGGCCCTATACACAAAATCTTGGGAATTTAGTTCCCTCAGCCAGAACACTGAAGAACACTGTGGATGGATCTTCCAGCATGACAATGACCCTAACATACCACCAAGGCAACAATGGAGCGGCTAAATAGGAAGCACATTAATGTTATTGAATGGCCAATTCAGTCTGTTGACCTGAATCCCGATAGAAAAATCTATGGAAGGAACAGCCATGCGACTGTTAAGATAGCTCTAAATCTTTTAGGATTAGAGAGTTTTCCATTAAAGAGAAGTGGGCGAGAAAAATCTTACCGCTGTGCTTACCAACAAAGGTTTCTCTGTAAAGTACAAAGTCATGTTTTTCTTTGGGAACAAATACTTTCACTTAATGATTTCAATTAATTACATGCAAAATAATTTATAACTTTTATGCACTGTTTATTTATACGGATATTTAGATGATATTCCGTCTCTCTCCATAAAAACAAGACACTGTTCATTTCTTTGTAAGTGAGCCAAGTTACAAATTTAGCAGGGGATTAAATGATTATTTCCTCCACTGTATAGCAAGTCTGTCCATGCATACACTATAAAGTACAGTTTATAAATGAATGCCATTAGCTCTACTGTGTTCTTTCATTTTATCCATCACTAGAGCACGCTTCAACAACTGGACATGGAGCAGTTTAGCTCACAAGTCAACAAATACAACAAGTACGTCAACCAGCTTGAGAAGGGTCTGCCACGTAACAATATAGTTCCCTGTCTGAAGAACAAGGTGGACGTGATGATGCACAGAGTGGGTAGAAAAAAGTGTTATGAAATATCTCATATTTTTTGTTTCATAGATAATGTTGCCAGCAGCCTCTTTATAAAATCATACCACATTAAAATATGGGCTGAAAGTAATAGACTGTTTTTGTGACTTCCCAAGTGGTATTTATGTGTTCTTTTTTTTAGCTGCCTGTGATCACTGATCTTCGTAACCCATGTCTGAAACCGGAACATTGGAAGACTTTGGAGTCTTTGGTGGGGACTTCCCTCAATGTGGATGAACTTACCATAGCTGGTTTAGAGGAGCTCAGTGTTTTCTCATATGGCAAGGAGATTCAGGAGGTAAAATGTATATAATATGAGATTTGCTTGTTCTGCTTAGGAGACTCTGGGTACTACTGAGTACACAACACATCCTAATACCTAATAAAAGTTACAGATTGATTAGAGATCCCACATTTATCAGCTCATCATTAAATTGCAACTATAGTTATGGCAAACTCCTTAGGGACTGACACAAATATTAACTTTTAGGTTTCAGGACAAGCTTCAGAAGAGGCTTCAGTGGAGACCATTATCACAAAGGTATGTGGATTACATATAAATATTTATACAGATATTATATCTCAGTAAAAGTACTAAATTAGAAGTTACATTTACATATCTCTCTATTTAATATACTATCCCCACATTTTATACCCAAATATGAGTAAAAGCCACTCAAATGTTACTTGATTTCAGAGAAAAAACGCTAATCTATTAGTGTAAAAGGAAAGAAACAGTTAGCTATGTTTGCATAACCAATTAACAAGACAAGATATGACATGTTACATGGCTATAACTATAATAGCATAAGAGGTCTAATGCAGCAGATGTTTCCACCATAGACAGGTTAACTGTTTTGGCTGCAGTGACAGATTTAGCACACTACTCAACACAATATCTACTCTCCTTTTGGAAATTCACGTTTGTGGGAGAATAAACATGCATGCAAAACGATATTTAAGAAATTCCATGTGTTACTGCGTGTTGATGAAGCACTCCTAATGGGTCTTGCAGGTGGAGGATTTGTGGAAGAACACAGAGTTTACTGTGCTGTCCCATGGTGACACTAAGGATGTCTTTATCTTGGGAGGCACGGATGATATCCAGGTTGTGATGAGTTGCACTTTCATGCAGTCTATTGTAAAACATCACCAGTGTTTCAGTATCTCTAAATGTTTATGTTTCATCCCTCTGTGTTTATTTATGTGTGAAGGTACTCCTGGATGACAGCATTATCAGTGTGGGCGCAGTGGCATCCTCACGCTATGTAGCTCCCATCAAGGGGAGGGTCAAGAAATTGCTGACACAGCTGATCCTTTTTAACCAAACATTGGTAAAGTCTTTTAAAATAGTTTATTTCTAAGTGAAACTGGTTCAGCTGTAATAAAGGTTTGCTTTCTTAAATGCAGATCCAGTTTCATTCACATTGGCTTTCCTCAGTGGCTGTAGAAAAGAAAACAAAATACTTGCAAAATATATGATTTTTCAAAGTTTACTGAGTTCAGTAGATGGTTTAAGGGAACATTGTTGAGTTTTTTGTCTTTTTCATTAATTCCTATGCATTTTATATACTCTGTCTGCTCACTGTGTTTCTTTTTTTCCTTTCTAGGAGGAGTGGCTTACATGTCAAAGGAACTGGTTATACCTAGAAAGTATCTTTTTGGCTCCAGACATAAAGAGACAGCTGCCTGCTGAGTCAGAAATGTTTCTTAAAGTTGACAAGTCCTGGGAAGAGATCATGGCTAAAGTTAACTGGATGCCCAATGCTTTTGATGCAGCCACACAGACTGGTATGTGACTGTAAATGATTCATGACAGACGCGACTGTGTTTCAGCGGTTTTCAGCATTCTTTATTTTCATGGTTGCTGTTTTACACACACGGCTGTAGCTTTGCAGCTCACAGCTGAACACATCACCCACAACAACAACAAAAGACAGACAGGACCCAGTTCAGACTTTAAGCCGGCGAGGCATGATTGCGGATGTCGCTCAGGTGTCATCACGCCACAGTGACCAAACACGATGCATTAAAACAGCATTGTAGGGATGTTAATGCTGAAAGACGAAGGCAGAATTACTGTACATGCAAATACATGCATTCATGAAGGCGACTATGTTGACACACTGCATACAAGCCTGTTGTTTTATCCCAAAAGGTCTGTTGGAGACTTTGCAGCAGAACAATGCTCTTTTGGATGAGATACAGAAGTGTCTGGAAGCTTACCTGGAGTCCAAGAGAGTCATCTTCCCAAGGTACTATGCACACATGATTTGTTTGTTTGTTACATGATAGAAAAGCAGGCCTGTACACTGTATTGCAGCTAGAAGCCTCAGATAAGAGTAGAAAAACAATGCTGTCAACACCAGACACCAGCAACTAGTATCTTCAGTTCCCAGACATCCCAGTTAAAATAAGATGGGATGCTACACAGTCATAAACACGGCCCTGTCCTCATTTTTTTTTAATTTGTTGTGACATTTGATGTTTTCTGTTGTGTGAATAAAATATGGTTGTATGTGATTTTAAAATCCCTTATTCCACCACACCAAGTATATCATATTTGATATGCAAGTTTTGTGCATTCTTTGAGTTTTTGAGACTTCTACAACAACAGTGTAAATTTTGAATTTACACACATTTTGAATGGACTGTTTTAAACTTCACTTTGCTTGATCTTCATAAAAATCTCATGCTGCCGATTGATTTCTATGAATCAATCGGCAGCATGTTTAATTTTTAAATGCAATTAAAGATGCGGAGTTTGAAAGATTATTTGTGGATGCCGCGGTAATCTGGGTTCACCAAAAGTACATTTTGAAAGCAACAATTTTCATGTTTAGTCTATCGACATCTGATTGAAGATCATGGCAATGTAATATTCTTTTCCTTCCTTTAGATATGTTTCATAGACAATCTAAACTCTTAATGTCTATTTATATTTTACATTTTTTGTTTTTAGAAAATGACGAACATTATTGTTAGATTGTTTGCATGCTGTGCTATGTACCTTTTGTCTGTGACTTACAGGTTTTACTTCTTATCCAATGATGAACTGCTAAAGATTCTTGCTCAGACACGTAACCCTCAGGCAGTGCAGCCTCACCTCAGGAAGTGTTTTGATGCCATCACTCGACTGGAGTTTGCTTTATTGCCTGAAGAACCTTCTGGTGCTCCAGAAATGTTGGATGATGGAGAGCAGAAGACCATATATAGCACAGACATCCTGAATATGGTGTCCCCTGAGGGAGAAAAGGTCAGGCTTGAGGAACCTTCAGTCATCTGGTCATTATTGTCTGTGTTTTATTCTGCATGTTATTCTCTCTTTAGGTCTTTGTTATAAAGTAGAACAACTTTCTGATGTTTTTTACTCATTTGGCAGGTTAGAATTCCTAAATTGAACCAGTCATTGAGATACAAGTAAGATATGATTCTTAGGTAGCCAGTCATTTGAAAGCAAGAAGCTCACATGCACAAAATCTAAGAGAACAGTCTTAAAGAATAATATTATATCCTAATCACAAAGTATATGTAATTTTTAATGCAAGTGTGGATTTTATAGTTTGAGCTCTCTTTAATAAATACTACTTCTCTCTCACTTGGCAACCATCTTAGTATAGTAAGAACGATCTCAAGTGCAAGGACTTAGCAAGTACCAATTAAGGCATAAAAGGGACATCCCAAGTCTTAGTTTGCACCCAAAACTAGAAACATAATAAGACATGAAAGGTGATGTTATCACGGACATTTGTTTTACAAGAATTCTTTTGTTGACATCTGTTTGCTGCTCTGGGTTTTCTTATTCACATGAAAAACTCCAGTCTTTGCTCAGGTGTCAATTACAAAATAGTATAACAAGCACAAGAGGTGTAATCAAATCCTCAACCCTAACTGATTCTGTGGTTCTGTGCTTGAAGGTGGGTTTGGCTAAAGGTCTGAAAGCACAGGGAAATGTGGAAGACTGGCTTTGCAAAGTGGAGGAGGCTATGTTCTCCTCACTGCGACAGCTCAGCAAGGCTGCCATTGTAGACTACCAGAAGAAGTCTAGAGAGGAATGGGTGGTGGCTGGACACCCGTCACAGGTACACAAATACACGAACACACACACACACACACACACACGTGTGTGTTAAAGGAAAGTTGGGTGCTAGAGCCTTTTAGACTTTCGAAGGAGCACAGGTGCATGCTATCCTGTGTGTAGTCATTTATTAGATTGGCACTGGAACAGATCAGGAAATCATTTCATGTAGTTACTACTAAATTCCATTTTATAGGTATATTAACAATTAGCACTGCATAACTGTTTATGAGTCAACCAGACTCTTGCTGTCATATCTAAAGCTTTCATAGGTTTCTCAATTTATTTATATGCTTTTTTGATACTTTTTGCTCAGTTTTTGTTTATAAAAGATTTAACTTCACTTTGTCTTTATGCCCACCAGGTGGTGCTGACCATATCACAGCTGATGTGGTGCAGGGACATGGATGCGTGCCTGGAGGGAGACCATGACCATTTTACTGCCTTGCAGAAATTTGAAGGCACCAACTTTGAAGTAAATCACAGTACAGATTCTTTTACTGCTTCTTTAATTCTGTGGTTACATTTTAACCTCATCAAACAAACCTGGACTTTTTTTGCTCTTTAATTTCAACGTTATAACCCAAGGATGCTTGCTTGATTATGTTTCTGTGCACTCCAGAGACTGAATGCCCTAGCAGCATTGGTACGAGGACAGCTCCCTGCTTTACATCGTAATATCATCACAGCCCTCATCACCATTGATGTTCACGCTAGAGACATAGTCACCGATCTAGTTCGACAAAAGGTACAACAGTGTAGTGTTAGCGGGACACTGACTATAGTTACCGGTACCTGATTTTTCCTGCGATCAGTGTTATAAAAACAAAAACAAGTTAGTAACAAGTCACCACCTTCAACTGACTTAAGGTTTTCTTCAGGTTGACAACAGGTCCAGCTTTGAATGGCAGAGACAGCTGCGCTACTACTGGGACATGGACCTTAACAACTGTGTAGCCACAATGGCACTGTCCACTTACATTTATGGCTATGAATATCTGGGAGCTTGTCCTAGGCTGGTCATCACACCACTCACGGTAATGGAGAATATAAAACTACATTCACACAAATGTAGAGTTCCAGTTGTAAGTATATTTAGACTGTTCTTCAATTTTGTGTGATACTTAAATAAAAAATGTCTAAGAATTCAATTTTAATTTAATTTAGCGCCAATTCACAACAACAGTCACCTCAATGTGTTGTAAGGTAAAAGTAAGACCCTATGATTTTAGAAAGGAAACAATCAGATGACCCCTGTTAGCAAGCGTGTGGTGACAGTGGGAGGAAAAAGCTCCCTTTTAGCAGGAAGAAAACTCCAGTAGAACCAGGCCCAGCGAGGGGCAGCCATCTGCCATGATTAGTGGGGGGTGGGGAGAAGGAGAAAGCAGCGGAGAGGGACAGGACAGAAGACACTGCGGGAGAAGGAGGCAGAGTTTAATGATTAAATGCAGGAGTGGTGTAAAAACACAACGGAATACATACAGTCAAACGGACCACAAAACAAAATACTAGCAAAACCACCATATGCTACTGGCAATAACTTATCATTAGAATCAAAATACAGATTATATATCCAAAACTGTTTAGATAAATGTTAAAATTAGTTAGAAAAACTTACACTTGGCTCATTTTCGTAAACACTGTTTTATTTCATTTAGACTTCTTTAAGTATTAGTTGTTTTATCTGTCATCTTTTTAAATTCTATAGAAACATGGATCCTTTTCTTCATTTTTGTGTTTCTCTGTCTGCCTTGGGACGCAGGACCGTTGCTACCTTTGTCTTATGGGAGCTCTCCAACTGGACTTGGGAGGTGCTCCTGCAGGGCCGGCAGGGACGGGCAAAACAGAGACCACAAAGGACTTGGCAAAGGCGCTGGCCATCCAGTGTGTGGTCTTTAATTGTTCAGATGGACTGGACTATAAGGTCAGCTACAAGGAATTTTATGAACCTAGATCCCTTTTTTGTCATTTCTAGACTACACCTGAAATAGATTACAGCTGGACAGGTGCTTGGAATCACTGTGACCAGCATAAAAGGCCGTTTCTGGTATTTTATAAGCCTGTTTATGAACTGCAAATAACTTTGAACAATGCTTTATGTCATCCATTAAAGTAAAATTACTGATGTCCTATTTACAAACACAAAAGATGTACAAAATCCTCTTTGAATAATTACACTTAACAGTGGAATTGCGGGTATTGAGTATTTGCCACTATTTGGAAGATAAGAGTAGTAACTACTTTTCAAGTCTTGGTATTCCACACATAATATCTGTTTTTAATGAATCATAATATTCTTATACAGATGATGGGTCGGTTCTTCAGTGGGCTGGCACAGTCAGGAGCTTGGTGTTGTTTTGACGAATTTAACAGAATCGACATTGAAGTGTTGTCTGTCATCGCTCAGCAGCTCATAACCATAAGAAATGCCAAAGCTGCTAAGGTATACAAACACATGCACACAGTTTTGCAAGAAAAAAATCGGCTGTCATGTCCTAGAGTCACCTCACATAAAGTTAAATATTTCAAGTCTAATTTGTTGTTTTGATATTTCTGGCTTTTGGTTTACAAAATACAAATTAGTAAAAGTTTAATTTAATTTCAAGTTTGTTATAAGTTACTCAAATTTGAATTGCCACCAAGTTGAAGACACCGAGTGTATGATCACGTCCATTTTTACCACCATTTCCTCCACTGATTTCGGGTGTTGGTGATAGTTGATCCACTGTGTTTTATAAAGGCCAAAGTCAGATTTTAGAGTATTTCACCAACTGCTGACAAGCTGTATGGAGGTGCCAATTTCCTTTTCCAGTAGAAATAATTACCTGCCATTATTAATTGCAGTGCCAAACTTACTAGCAGATGGATTGCTGGCCATATTATAACTCTCCTTGAATAGCCATGGGTATTACAGTAGATGGGGTGTTGTCAAGAGGAAGATACAAAAGACTGCACTCACACTTTTTTTTAACCCTTATTTAACCAGGAAGTGGACATCTTAAAGAAATACAGAAATACATTACTGTATTGTAAAGCCTTATTTGATTACGCTTAAGAAAAATGGATGGATGGATGGATATTTCACTTTATCCATAGTGAGTATATAGTTTAGGATAATAAAGTTGACCTTTTACTAACAAGAGTGTCTCTTTTATCTTTGTTATGTAGCTGTCAAGGTTTCTATTTGAGGGCCGGGAGATCAAGCTGGTGATGACATGTGCTGCATTCATCACTATGAACCCAGGCTATGCTGGAAGAACAGAATTACCCGACAACCTTAAAGCTCTCTTTAGACCAATAGCAATGATGGTTCCAAACTATGCTCTTATTGCAGAGGTAACTTCCAGTTTGTGTGTTTATGTGTCTTATTCTAAATTCTCTGATATTTCTCCATAAAATAAGCTATCATTTTCCCTCTTTTATTGACTTAAGCTCAGCTGCATTTGTATTGCTATAACTGTTTCTCTGTTCTCCCTCCAGGTGATTTTGTACTCAGAAGGATTTGAGTCTAGTAAAACCCTTGCAAGGAAGATGACCCAAATGTACAAGCTGTGCTCAGAGCAACTGTCCCAGCAGGACCACTATGACTTTGGGATGAGAGCTGTCAAATCTGTCCTGGTCATGGCAGGGTCAGAGCATTACACGGACACATATGCATTGAATAATCAGGGCAGACAAGCATCTTCTCTGAAATGTCTTTCTGTGACTGCTGTGATTTTAAATAGTCTCACACACATATACATGGATATGTTTAGCATTTACCATTTTGTGTATTCTGAAGCTACATGTACATTATGTTTACTGTGACATGTTTCACATTTTAAGTAGATAATTTGCTTTTCAAGACAAAGTGCTGCTGTCCACAATAAGAGCAGTGAAACTGGTGATACTGGTGATTACTCAGATTAGAGGCTAAGAGCTTAGAATCAGAATCAGACTTTATTTATCCCCAAGGGGCAATTAAGAGCTCCCAGCACTTCCTCATTTAAGCTCTAGTTCCTCTCTGAAAAAAATAATTTACATTTATTTTATTTATTTGATGCTTGTCATAACGAAGTGTTTGAAACACATGAAGAGATGAAGAAATGACACATTTTGTAATTACAACTATTTAAATGAACTACTTTAGAAGAGATGCTCACACTGGTTCTTTAACCATGCGGGTTTCCTTTTATATTTTATCAATTTTTTGTGAATATGACCAATATGAAGACAAAAGACAGATTTTAGGATGCCCATTACTAACACAGAACTATTTTCATTGTATAGCAATTATTTGAAAACCTGGAGTGACTCTACAATATTAAATATAAAAAAATGTTTAGGTCACAAAGAAATCCATGTCATTTTTAATGTTTGCTCGTAGGTCACTGAAGAGAGAGAACCCTCACCTTAGTGAGGATGTGGTTCTAATTAGAGCACTGAGAGACTCCAACCTGCCAAAGTTCCTCACTGATGATGCCGTGCTGTTTGGGTGAGACTATCTGACATTGTAAGGGACTGTTTCTTGCTCTGCAGCATAGGGATTTATACATTTGGCTGCGAAAGATCCTTATTACAACCCTGGGCGCAGACACAAATCCTTTTGGGGTTGTGTCCTGTGCCAAATTAAACATGTGGAGCTACCCACCGTGGTGAATAAGGGAGCAGCTGAAGTAGCTTTGTTATTTCTTTTTTAAACTGCACGATAACAGTAAGAACATTAAGTTCTAAAAGTAAGAGTTTGTATGGTGCCTCTTCTTTCTTTTTTTTTATATATCTGTATGTTTATGTTCATGGCAATCTTCCATTCCTTTCCAGTGGTATCCTGTCAGACCTGTTTCCTGGTGTTTGTATCCCTGAACATGACTATGGTGTGCTACACTCAACCATTGTGGAGTCTCTGGTTAAGCGAAACCTTCAACCGTTGGATAGCATGACTAAGAAGGTAGAGTTCAAGTGGAAAATATTCCAAGACAGACACTTCAGCTCAGTTAATTCCAGCTGCAGACGTAAATCTTTTTAAAAGAGCAGAAATATTTTGAGTATTTAAAAAGCCTGTTCCTCTTATCTTCCTATTAGGTGATCCAGCTTTATGAGACCATGTTAGTTCGCCATGGAGTTATGTTGGTTGGACCAAGTGGTGGAGGTAAGACCACTGTCTACACCATCCTGGCAGACACTCTGGAGACCCTCCATCTCAAAGGGACACCAGGCTGTCAACCCCTTCTATCAGCCTGTCAAGACCTATGTGCTCAATCCAAAATCTGTCTCAATGGGAGAGCTCTATGGAGAGGTACAGCACACAGGAGACTAAATCTGACATCAGCAGTGTTTCCTTTTCTCTCACTGCAGTTATTTATTTAACTTTTGTGTCAACCTCTCAGATTAATACTTTGACATTGGAGTGGCGTGATGGACTGATGGCACTGAGTGTCCGTGACGCAGTCAGTGACACTAGTGATGACCACAAGTGGGTTATCTGTGATGGACCAGTTGATGCCCTTTGGATCGAGAACATGAACACTGTATTGGATGACAACAAGATGCTCTGTTTGGCCAACAGCGAGCGAATCAAACTTACTCCATCCATACACATGGTGTTTGAGGTTAGAGCCAAACAGAGTGAAAGTGGAACTGGATCACTTTTGTTGACAGTAAATTGGATTATAAATTAATTTGCAGGGTCTTAAACATGAGCTCAAGAATAAACATTTAATGCTTTACTAAGAATATGAAGCTGGTTTATAATGGACTCTCTTATAATAGGAGCTTGTAAATCTTAAGTCGTCTTCATAATGTGTATTTGCAGGTTCAGGACTTGGCTGTGGCATCTCCAGCCACAGTAAGTCGCTGTGGAATGGTTTATGTTGATCCTGATGAGCTCAAGTGGATGCCCTACGTGCAGACATGGATTAATGGTCTAGGGGACAGGGTATGTACATGTTATATCTCCAAATTCTAGATTTCTCTTATATTATACAGATAGGATCTTAAGTATTTTGACAGCTGCTCCTTTGCTTTTCCATGGAGCTGCGCAGCCTCCTTTATGGGATTTTTGGACAAAATCCATCCTGTTCTTCCTGTCCTTCAGTGTAACCAGGTGTTGCACCTTGTTGTAAACCCTCTGGACTTATATTGATATGAAGATATCTCTTGATTGCTGACTACTGCATTCATATAGCCATTATAACTAGTAACAGATGCAACATATTGTATATAAAGTTAGATCACCTAAAACTAATTCCCTGTGGAGAAATGTATTTAAATTTAAATGTATTTTTATTTTTATCCCTATAGGTTAATTTTTACATTGTAGTCAAATTGTTGTTTTTTTGCAGTGCATAGTTCTTCCCTCTTGATCTCAGTCCTACCTCTGGGCATCAAGAAGACTATTACTAGGGAGTCTAAGCCAAACTAGCAAGGTTACTTTATAAATTGTGTAGATAATGTAAATGCATGACTCTGCATACACTTAATATCCTGCTACAAGCTTCTCTGTAAACCTCATTTAACTTTCTCCTGTCTCTCCAGCTTCCAGGCCCAGTGGGTGCATACCTGATGGAGATGTTCAAGCAGTACGTGGAGAAAGGTCTACAATTTGTGTCCAAGCATTGTGTCCAAGCAATTCGCCAAGTGGACATCAGTAAAGTCAGCACTCTGTGCTCCTTGCTGGAGGCTCTTCTGCTGGGTAACGGAGGGCCAGACCTCAAGATGGTACATTTAACACAAAATGTAGCTGTCATGTTTAGTCCTTTTTTTGTAGGATGCATCAAAAGAATCAGTCATTTAGTCCAAACAACAATTTTGCAAACTGACTTGACAATGAAATAAAAAAAGTTAATTTTTTTCCACAAAGGAAAAGCAAAAAATGTACAGGCAGCAACTTTGGTTAAACCAGCAATGAGTTAAAGATGAGAGTGTGCTACTTCTGTTCGACAAGACAAAGCCATAAGTTACAGTGGGGCAAAAAAGTATTTAGTCAGCCACCGATTGTGCAAGTTCCCCCACCTAAAATGATGACAGAGGTCAGTAATTTGCACCAGAGGTACACTTCAACTGTGAGAGACAGAATGTGAAAAAAAAATCCATGAATCCACATGGTAGGATTTGTAAAGAATTTATTCGTAAATCAGGGTGGAAAATAAGTATTTGGTCAATAACAAAAATACAACTCAATACTTTGTAACATAACCTTTGTTGGCAATAACAGAGGTCAAACGTTTACTATAGGTCTTTACCAGGTTTGCACACACAGTAGCTGGTATTTTGGCCCATTCCTCCATGCAGATCTTCTCGAGAGCAGTGATGTTTTGGGGCTGTCGCCGAGCAACACGGACTTTCAACTCCCGCCACAGATTTTCTATGGGGTTGAGGTCTGGAGACTGGCTAGGCCACTCCAGGACTTTCAAATGCTTCTTACGGAGCCACTCCTTTGTTGCCCGGGCGGTGTGTTTTGGATCATTGTCATGTTGGAAGACCCAGCCTCGTTTCATCTTCAAAGTTCTCACTGATGGAAGGAGGTTTTGGCTCAAAATCTCACGATACATGGCCCCATTCATTCTGTCCTTAACACGGATCAGTCGTCCTGTCCCCTTGGCAGAAAAACAGCCCCATAGCATGATGTTTCCACCCCCATGCTTCACAGTAGGTATGGTGTTCTTGGGATGCAACTCAGTATTCTTCTTCCTCCAAACACGACGAGTTGAGTTTATACCAAAAAGTTCTACTTTGGTTTCATCTGACCACATGACATTCTCCCAATCCTCTGCTGTATCATCCATGTGCTCTCTGGCAAACTTCAGACGGGCCTGGACATGCACTGGCTTCAGCAGCGGAACACGTCTGGCACTGCGGGATTTGATTCCCTGCCGTTGTAGTGTGTTACTGATGGTGACCTTTGTTACTTTGGTCCCAGCTCTCTGCAGGTCATTCACCAGGTCCCCCCGTGTGGTTCTGGGATCTTTGCTCACCGTTCTCATGATCATTTTGACCCCACGGGATGAGATCTTGCGTGGAGCCCCAGATCGAGGGAGATTATCAGTGGTCTTGTATGTCTTCCATTTTCTGATGATTGCTCCCACAGTTGATTTTTTCACACCAAGCTGCTTGCCTATTGTAGATTCACTCTTCCCAGTCTGGTGCAGGTCTACAATACTTTTCCTGGTGTCCTTCGAAAGCTCTTTGGTCTTGGCCATGGCGGCGTTTGGAGTCTGACTGTTTGAGGCTGTGGACAGGTGTCTTTTATACAGATGATGAGTTCAAACAGGTGCCATTCATACAGGTAACGAGTGGGGGACAGAAAAGCTTCTTACAGAAGACGTTACAGGTCTGTGAGAGCCAGAGATTTTCCTTGTTTGAGGTGACCAAATACTTATTTTCCACCCTAATTTACGAATAAATTCTTTACAAATCCTACCATGTGAATTCATGGATTTTTTTTTCACATTCTGTCTCTCACAGTTGAAGTGTACCTCTGGTGCAAATTACTGACCTCTGTCATCATTTTAAGTGGGGGAACTTGCACAATCGGTGGCTGACTAAATACTTTTTTGCCCCACTGTATATACATGCTTCTTGTAGAATTATTGACTTACTCACCCATGTTCTTACTTATTGATATGTCTTCTTTTTGTGGTGGCAGAATCCCAAGCACCTTGATGGTGTACTATGTCAGACCTTCATATTTTGCTATCTATGGGCCGTAGGTGGCAATCTGACTAGTTCTTACTGGGATGCTTTTGATACCTTCATCAGAGAGCAATTTGAAGGCAACAAAAATGCAAAGGTATGCAGCTGTGACCACCACACCTACAGAAATGGATGAGCCGTGAGGATAATGCAATCTAAATTATTTATTTATTATAGAACAAAACTGGGCAGTTTATTCAAATCGGTCAAAATTCATACACTTGTATTCAATGTATATAAAGTGGAATAATTTAAGCTGTTCACAGAGTGCCGTATCAAACTATGTTAATGGAGCTTTGACTGGAAGGAAAAGTGTATTAAGAATTCCAGATGTGAAACCGTAATTTGAACTTAACACACATAGGCACTCACATCCACACAAAGAATTGTACAAAGCAACACTTCACCAAAACTGCTGTTACCAAAGCTATTAAACAATGTGAGTGAAACTGAACATTAATGATTTAATGTTTTTTCTAGCTAATGGCATTTGGGCTGATACTTAATAAGACACCTAATAATTTTGTAGTAAGTTTTTTACATTTGTGTGTTTTGTAGCTCCCGACGTGTGGTACCTTGTGGAGTGTCTACATGAATTTTAATCACAGGGATCTGCAGTTATGGACAGCTATAATCCCTTCATTTAAATATAATAGGGAACAACCTTTTTTTGAGATGCTGGTTCCCACTACAGACACTGTTCGTTATGGATATCTGCTGGAGAAACTGCTATCCGTGCGCCGTTCTGTACTCTTCACTGGTGACACGGGAGTGGGAAAGGTAAAGAATCTTAGAACAGATAATAAACGGATGACAAAGGGTACATTTTATAAATCCAAAGCTTTTCTGATGTTACTTGATGATGCAAAAAGAACAGCTGAAAAAAAGCACATACGTCTAGGATACTTCAGACTCCTTTTTGCACTTCATAAACAAAGACCCACTGCATGTGTTGCAGATGCCTTGCTACAGCCACACTTAGCTTTGGACAGAACGCTGCACATACATGTATATTTTGTTGAGATTTGGTTCTGTGTGATTTGTGGAACAAACATTCCCATGCTTTTGGCATGACATATGTAGAAGGTTAATTGTATATATTAGTGCCACTGTTTATTTCATTCACCTGAATGACTCTGTGTGTACTGATGGATCTGGCAGTTTCCACTAAATTACTTATTATGATGGTGGCGTATTAATAAAATGCTGAGGAGTTTTAGAGGGGAAATAGCACGAGTCTGCAGCAATGCTTAGTTATAGTTTCATATCCAAAATATCCATGGTGCTAAAGCAAAGGTAATATTTTGGTGTTGCAATTTAGAAAGGAATGCAGATATCAAAATTTATATGTGAAAAGTAATTGATGAACATGTTCTTGCAGACTGTGGTGGCCCGGGGCCTTCTTAACAGGATCCAGGAAAGTGCAGGATATCTTCCTGTCTTCATCAACTTCTCCGCTCAGACCTCCTCTGCCCGTACACAGGAGATCATTGAGTCCAAACTGGAGAAAAAGAGAAAGAACATTTTAGGTAAAAGAGCAAGTTTGGCAATGACAACATAAAAGCAAACCCAAGAACCATACATGTTGTGTCAGACTGTCATATGCATTTGTTACAATTGTTTGCACCATCTGGACAGCAATGTAGCTGAAAGGAAATCCTTTGAGAAACTCCAACTGATGAAGTTTTTCAGACAAAAGCTACCATCTTATTGTTTGAATTATAGGTCCATGCTTGTCAATGACATGTCTTCAGGGTCTAACTTACAGATAACACATTAAGAGGCCTTTCTTCAGCACATTCCCAAATTGTTCTGGAGCTGCTTAACACACCCATAGAGTCGCTTCCTTTCCATTAGTTTAACAGTTGCTTCCACTATTCATCTACACATCTACTGCCTGGCCATTCATCCAGTAGTGCTTACACATTTACTTTTTTCTTCTTGAATATTTATTATTTTTCTCTCCATGTAGGTCCTCCAGGAAACAAGAAGTTGGTGGTCTTTGTGGATGACTTGAATATGCCTAAGCTGGACAGTTATGGATCTCAGCCTCCTATAGAACTCCTGCGTCAGTTCCAGGACTTTTCTGGGTTTTATGACAGAAACAAGTTCTTCTGGAAGGAGATCCAGGTATGCAAATAAGATGAGCTACACTGTAATGAGACATTAAAATATAAATGTGCGTGTGCATATGTGAGACTCTGGTTGTAGTTGAGGTTATCTATTTTAGACTTTTCCAAGCAGTTTAAAAACAAAACCACAAGAAGGAGCATTTTCAAATTTTCAGATTTTAGATAGATTATGGGGCATGTTTCCTATAAGTACAAGCATGTATCTAAAACAAGGGTAGGACAGTTCCACTAGCACAGCTGTTCTAGACTAGCTATAAGTTAATTGCTCATAAGTCTTAACCTTTTGTTTTTAGTGTCTGTACATTCTACGTTCCCATAAATATTGCCTACAAGTAAAGACAAAATCGTTCTAGTCTGAACTACTGTGGATGTTTTCCCCGTGTTCAGTGTTTGAGCACAGTTAAAATCCTCATTTGTTCTGTTTGGTGTTTTTAATGAATACTAAATCCTTTTATGTAGGAAACCCAGTCATCTTGTGGGCTATTTGTTAGCTTTTTTACTCGCCATTTATAGAATGAGAATCAGAATCAGAATGTCTTTATTGTCATTGTCGCAGGTACAATGAAATTAAAAGTGGTCTCTGATCAGTGCATCATCCATAGAATGTTTACTACCTTAACTTGTGCTATACAAACACACATATACACACAGGCACAACTGATTTTAGAACATTTCTGTACTGTCCTTAAATGCCCCACACAAGGAACCCCTCTTCTTAAATGGAACATTTTATTGTCAATGGTGACATGTCAGGAAAAAGTAACATACTAGCGTTTTATCAGCTGTTTAGTAGTCCCTTTATTCTGTCTTTTTCTTCTCAGGAAATGACCATTACAGCAGCATGTGCTCCTCCAGGAGGGGGGCGAAATCCTGTGTCCCCCAGATTTATTCGCCACTTCAGCATGTTGTGCCTGCCAACACCCTCGGACACCAGCCTCAAACAGATCTTCAAAGTCAGGAGTCCTCCAAAATACTGACACACACACACACACACACACACACACACACACACACACACACACACACACACACACACACACACACACACGTATGTAAAGAATTACATTTTAGGGAGTAGTGTTTACACTTCAAAATATATCATGTCCGCGCTTATTTATTATTATTTCAAGTTAATCTTGACAGATTAAGAATTTTTATTGAGTAGTCTGTATGTTTTATGTCCATGAACTTCTCTCTATGAGATGTTGCGCTTACTTTAAATGTTTTAATTTTTCCATTTCCTGCTCCGCCAGTATATGTAATTTTCAGTATACCCCTCTTCATGCCCTCTCATTTGTGTTACAACCACTTTTCATACACAACCTCCTTCCAGGCTATACTGAATGGTTTCCTCAGTGAGTTTTCCCAGGCAGTGAAGGACTGTGCCGGACAGATTGTGGATGCAGCTGTGGAGATTTATAACCGTTTAAGTGTGGATCTGCTGCCCACCCCAGCCAAGTCCCACTATGTTTTTAATCTCCGGGACCTCTCCAAGTGTGTTCAAGGTGAGTATTCCTTTGGTCTTTGGCTGCTTTTTCATTCATTGGCAATCCAGTCCTTGTATCTGACTATTTTCAGAGAATTATTTTCTTGGTTTGTTAAGTGGCTTAACACTGACCTGTGAACCATTCAAGCAGGAAAAACGCCCCTAACTGAAGAGCTGAACCAGCATAAGTCTACACATAACAAACTTCACAAAGAACCAATTTCAGATTGTATCTTCGGGCACTTTGTTACTAGCAGCCTGTTGCAAAAACTCATAATTTGTTGCCATCTCTTGAATCTATGAGAAATGCCAAAAATAACACAACTTGGCCATCATAAAATTTTACTTTTACAATGACAAGGTGAGTCGCAGATTATTAACCGAATTTGACCTATCTCAGGATGGTGTGCCCTTAAATAATCTGGGGAAACAGGACAAGTAGAGCACAAAAGAACAACCTACTTCAGATATAGTATCTAAATGTCCTTAAGAAATAGAAAAAATATGCAGGAAAGTCCTGACACAGGACCTGAGAGATGCATTTCAGAGCAACACCCACACAGTTTTTATCAGAAGTGGTCTCGTTGGAAAGGTGGGTCTCAAAAAAATCCCGTTTTAAGAGAGGGAGAAATAGTTAAGGTTTGCTAAATTACACAAGAACTGGATTCCTCAGAGTTTGTACCTTGACATTATTGAAGCAGTGTGGGATCATCTATACAGGGAATAGAACAAGAGCAAGTCAAGCTATAAATAAGAGCTTTGAATGTCTTCAACAAACCTGAAGAACTATTCCTGAAGACTACTTTCAAAAACTGCAAGAAAGCTTACCTAAGGGTTCAGACTGTGTTGAAGAATAAAGATAGTCTTACCAAATATTGATTTTCAAGCTTGTTGTGAGTATATAGATTCTCTCTGTTGACTACCAGGCATACTGCAGTGTGAGCCAAGTCAAGTAAGAGACAAGACCCAGATCTTCCGCCTTTTCTGCCATGAATGCCAGCGCGTATTTCATGACCGACTCATCAACACCCAAGATAAGACCTACTTCAACACCATCATCTGTGAGATGGCCAGTAAGAACTCTCACAGTCCAGCCTCTGACTTTATTTTCTGAATGCTCAGTTAATTGTTATCAGCTCAAAATCTATATTTTGGCTTTATGGGTTTAAGATAGACCTCTCTCTTTTTTGCCAGGGCGATATTTTGACATCCACTTAGAGTCTTCACATTTTGTGTCTCATCCCATAATATTTGGGGACTTCATCAAGGTCAGGTTTTCCTCCAAGCAACTTATTTACAGGTCGACACAAAAATACTGCACATTATTTACTGATTTGCAGTTTTGTTCTGTGTCCACCTAATCATCCACATAGATGCATGCAGAAAAAGAAGATCGCCTGTATGAAGACCTGACAGACATGAATAAGATCCAGACTGTACTTCAGGACTATCTTGATGATTACAGCATGACCTTCTCCAAGGAGATCAAGCTGGTTTTCTTCCAGGATGCCATTGAACATGTCTCCAGGTGAGTGAATTTAACTTATAGTTATAGTTTCTTAACAGGTAGTTGATTTATTTTAGCTGTAGTTAGGGACAAACTGAGTCACCCAAAGGCAGTAGCAATACGAGTGATTGTGTTTTATTGGTTTTTAAAATAGAACATGCAATGACTGTGATATGGACTGTAAGGATCATTTATCCACAATAATAATTACTTGCATGTCTAATTAGTAGACATACCTTCC
Source organism: Simochromis diagramma (assembly GCF_900408965.1). NCBI lineage: Eukaryota > Metazoa > Chordata > Actinopteri > Cichliformes > Cichlidae > Simochromis > Simochromis diagramma. The sequence goes on from NW_024386885.1 coordinate 1,270,086, forward strand.
ACATAAGTAAAATGCAGGCACTCTCTTTCTTATTTTAACATCAGTAATAAAATTTAACTGCACATCTTCTGATTTTTTTTAAAGGTAGTGTCATATCAAGTGATTTGATCTGATTATAGCTAGCAGTACATTTTCTAAATGACACGATGCATGTGCCATATGGAATGAAATAATCTTATTATTTTTTTAGGATTGCTCGTATGATTCGCCAGGAGCGAGGCAATGCCTTGTTAGTCGGGGTGGGAGGTACAGGCAAGCAGTCACTCACTCGCTTGGCAGCCCACATGTGTGGGTACCGCTGCTTTGAGATTGAATTGAGCAGAGGGTATAACTATGACAGCTTCCACGAAGACTTGAGGAGGCTCTACAAGATGGCTGGTGTGGAGGGCAAAGATATGGTGTTCCTCTTTACAGATACTCAGGTATTGCAAAAAGATTGCAACAAAAGTACTTACAGTATTTAAGTTTCTGTGTACTTACTGTGTTTAACTATTAAATCTGTTGTAGATTGTAGTAGAAGAATTTTTGGAGGATATAAACAACATGCTAAACTCTGGTGAGGTGCCTAACCTTTTTGAAAAAGACGAGCTAGAACAAGTACTTGCTGCTACCCGCCCTAAAGCCAGAGAGGCTGGAATCAGTGAAGAGAACAGGGATGAGGTATGTAAGGTACTTATGTAAATACATAAAGTGTAGAAAACATGTGTCATTTAAGCAGTAAAGATTAAATGACACACAGTGTCAAGTATATCTACATTATTTGTGAGAAAATAAATGAATTAAAATTTTCTGTGAAAGTTAGGATAAAGTTACTGTCAACAAAAATTAACAAATACAATCTCGACACAGAACTTTGTTTTCGGATACTACCCAAAATTTTAACAAATTAGAAAGTGGGAAGAACGTGGAGTCATGAATGTTCATATCCTGAAAAGTGTTGTTTTCTAACCGAGTGGCTTTTCTTAAATGCAGGAAATCATTCTTTAACTACCAGATATAATCACTTAGTGTTTTCAGCGACAGTACATAGATCTGCAACAAGATAAACAAAATGAAATTAAACATTAATTTCTGATATAAGAGAAGTATGATGAAGCCTGACCTCTGTGAGTTGTTTAAAGAAGATAATAAACACCTAGCAAAGCATCTGAGATTCCCACTATGGGCTAAAATTTCCACAGACTGTATAAAAGCAGACAGTTAAAATCAGTGTCCCAGGCAAAAGGAAAGAACACATGAGAGCTGATGCTATTTGCCTGTTGTGATCTTCTATGTGTGTGTGTCTTTTTTACGTGTCTGTGATGGTGCATTCAGGTGTTCCAGTTTTTCATCTCCCGTGTACAAGAAAAACTACACATTGTGCTGTGTATGAGCCCTGTGGGCGATGCTTTCAGGTCCCGATGTCGCATGTTTCCTTCACTGGTTAACTGCTGCACTATTGACTGGTTTGTGCAGGTATGCTGATATAACTCTGTTTCTCTGATATATATGAATCACTCAGTATATACGTCACTACCCTTGTCTATGGAATCACTCTTGTTCATGTAAAATATTTCTAATATAACCCTTTTTTTTACACCACCGTCCCTTTAGATTGAATTCTTTTTCATAATCTATAGCTTTAAGGTAGTCCTATTCTGATTCCTCTCTTTTTATAGAAAAAAAAAACTTTCAACAAGTTGTAGTTTCTATATTTTTTAAGCTTCTTTTGAACTTATTAGTTAAAAAAAAAAACTTTTTACAATTTCTGTTTTTAAATAAATGTTTTATGTCCATCTGCTGGCGCTCTGCTGAATAACTGTTCAGTTGACAGGAGCTAAAGGTCAAAGCTACATATCGTTGTCCTCGCTGCTAACTTTATGTCACTTTCCTCTCTTTCGCTGTACGTTCTGGTGCTCAGTGGCCCCGGGAGGCGCTGCTCTCTGTCTCTGAGGCCTTTTTCCAGAATGTGGACTTTGGCAATGAGAAGCTAAAACAGAACATCTCTGCGATGTGTGTCGAGATACACGTTAGTGTCACTGAAATGGCTGAGCGCTTCTACTTAGAGCTGAGACGCCGGTACTACACCACACCTACCTCCTATCTAGAGCTTATCAACCTCTACCTCAGCATGCTTGGCAACAAGAGACAGCAGTTAGTTCTGGTATGTCAACACAATTATGGGCGATTTTTCACATATGTTGTTGATGATGAATTGTTACCTGATATTGTGTAGGAAAAATAGCAGCTAGATACATTAGCTGGTGGTGAGTGCTAATAGTCAGTTTTATTTTTATTGTGACTGTAATGCATCATGAGTTGTTATGTTGATTATGTCAAACATGATAATTATTTATGCGTGTGTTACTGTATAGGCCAGGGATCGTGTAAAGAATGGTGTCACTAAGCTGCTGGAGACCAACGAGCTTGTAGACAAAATGAAGGTGGACCTTTCTGCTCTGGAGCCAGTCCTCAAACAAAAATCTACTGATGTCGATGCCCTCATGGAGAAATTGGCTGTAGATCAAGAGAAGGCTGATGAGGTCTGTCTGTGTTTTATCACAAAACTTTCAAAAACGTGTCTGATGTTGCCTATATTTCAATTATAAATCATGGTAACTCTTTGTCATTACTTCATGAGCATAACTAAAATAATTCTCCTTGTCACAGGTACGTAAAGTAGTAAAAGAAGATGAGGCACTGGCCCGAGTTAAGGCTGAAGAAACCCAGGCCATTGCAGATGACGCACAGAGGGACTTAGATCAGGCTCTGCCAGCTTTAGAGAGTGCCAACCAGGCCCTCAGATCTCTTGACAAGGCTGACATCTCTGAGATCAAGGTGTTCACTAAACCCCCAGCCCTAGTGATGACTGTCATGGAGTCTGTCTGCATCTTGCTTGATTGCAAGTGAGTGTGCACTATTTTCTTTAAAAAAAAAAATAGATAAATAAATAGCTTCTTAACATGATACACTTTTATTAGGTATTCATCCTGCACTGGTGATGGTTTCTAAAAGTGCAAGTCTTTATAATCACAATAATGTAATAACTTTATCACTCCTTCACTTCACCGGGACTATTTTTTCAATCTTATGTATTTTGCGTTTAACATTAAACAGAGATAACTTGTAGATTTCACCATTCACTAATCTACTGCATTGTTGATCTGAATTAAATCTTCACAATATCATATCCTCTTTAGGATTTTGAAACTTGCTGCTCTGCCCAAAGAATTTTCAGTACTTTGAAAAGATTAATTAATGTCACGGTCTAATGTATCGAGCAACCGTGACATTTCTTCAGTCCTTATTTGTTAACAGTGTCTCACTAACTTTCTTCTCTCCTAACAGACCAGACTGGCTAAGTGCCAAGCAATTACTGGGCGATCCCAACTTTCTCAGGCGTCTGACAGAATATGACAAGGACAATATCAAACCTAGGATCCTGCTGAAACTACAAAAATACATCAATGACCCTAACTTCATGCCTGAAAAGGTCAGTTTGGATATTTTGGCAGATTAAAAAATGTCAAAGTACAAACAGAGCCAGTGAAAATAACAACTTCTTACTGTATCATTATGACTAAACACGTGGTTTTTCAGATAGTATAACCTATCAGAAATTCTGAAATGTTTCAGTATGTTTTTGCTTGGCCTAATTTCTTATTGTGTCGCTCTTGTTAGGTGGAAAAGGTATCAAGGGCGTGCAGGTCCATGTGCATGTGGGTCAGAGCTATGGATCTGTACTCGAGAGTCTTCAAAGAGGTTGGCCCCAAGAGAGAAAAACTGGCCAAGGCACAGGTCAGTTACAGAGTGCATTGTTGGTGTGCCGTCATTGTTAGCTGAAGCTGAAATAAATTCATGCTCTAGGTTTACCTCACTAAGGAAAAATATGTTCTTACAGGCTTATTCAAATGTAAATTATTAAGTGTTTCAAAGTAATTATAAGGATTCAACCTGTAAAAAAAATAACAGGTTTGTCCTGTGGGAGCCCTGATTTAGGGTTTTAACATTATCTATCAGAGTTGTGTTAATTTTAGCCACATCATACAGGTTAAGGGGGAAAATATAATTTAGATATGAAATAGTTTGTAATATTTTGGGTTTTTTTGGTTTGTTAATAGTGTTACACTAAACCAGGACAAAAAATATCTGCATTTGTGGGACTATGACTGCTGACTTTTAAGTAAAATGTTGATCTAAACATTATTTCTTCTTCATAAACATAAGAAAGAGTTAGTGTCATCTGTGTTACCTGCTATATATAAACACAAAGCAACTTAGTGTCTTTAGCAGACATATTACCAGTGCACCAGATCGTGATAGAATGATGAGGTCTAAAGAAGGAGATGATCAGTTTGACGCTGTTCACTAGTGGATCATGAATCACAGTTTACATAATGGAAGTTTGTAAGCTACCCAGTCTAAGATGGGTCACTGCAAAGCCAAGTGTTGGTGGTGGTCTTCAGCTCTCTCATTAGTGTTTTATTCCACTCGCTGTTTCAGATTATTGGGGAATTTTAGAAAATTTAAGGCAGGAGACTCTTATTTTCAAGACAAACGCATTGCTGGATTTCTATGGGCTTTACCAATGATGTAGTACTGTAGCTAGAGCTATGCAGCTTATTGCTTTAAGGAGCAGTCAAGATTTTGGCCAGAGTACGTTACAGCACTAAGTCTGATGTAGGTTTGGCATATGTGCACTAAACTTAATGATGAGAAATAAAAAACAGACCAACACGTACAATACTTCCAAATATTGCTTTAATGATTCCTGTGTGATATTACCCTACCATTTCCCTCTTCATCTGTGCTTACTCATTTGTGCAGGAAGAGCTGGATGTGACCATGGCAACCCTAAAAGAGAAGCAGAAGAAGCTTCAGGAGGTGGAGAACCAGATCAAGGTCCTGCAGGAGCAGTTTGATAGCAGCATGAATGAGAAAGAAGATTTGGGTGAGAGTTGTGCCAAAAAGTACAACATAAAATATACTCTGTGAAATAAGTTCTACCATCTGTCTTTTATTAAATGTTTGATGTACCTTGCTGTCTTTGGCTTGCTAAAATTCTTTCTCTTTCTTTTTCATCAAAGTTAATACGATGGCTCTGACACAGGCCCGTCTGATCAGGGCAGGGAAGCTAACGTCGGCTCTTGGTGACGAACAAGTACGCTGGGAAGAAAGTGTAGCCCTGTTTGAGCAAGAGATCATCAATGTTGTGGGAAATGTCTTCATTGCAGCTGCTTGTGTGGCATATTATGGTGCATTTACTTCCCACTATAGACAGCTGGTAGGTACAGGTTTATTCTGTGCTTTTTAAGGTTTTACAGGCTGCTCTAACAAAGAATTAGCAGCTTGTGCCTTTAGTATGAGTTTAGTCTAATTTTTGAAAATCAGTAGAAAATAGGACACTACATAAGACAAACAAAAGCTGGGCCCAGTTTTCTCATTACTGCTATTGTGCTCAGTCACACGCAATCCCCACTATCGTAATGGCCTTACACCTTGTTTGTTTTTATTATAAGACAGGAAACAACATGTAATAATAAGGGATGAAATGAGGAAAACAGTAGAAACTCTGGAGGATACAACCTGAGTTGTTGTGCTTGTGTGCGCTCTGTTTCCCTCTCACCAGCTAATTGACCAGTGGATAACGCAGTGCCAGAACCTGAACATCCCAATCAGTTCCACTTTTAGCCTGATTAACATTCTTGGTGATCAATATGTCATCCGCCAGTGGAATGCAGAAGGTTTGCCTCGTGACACTGTTTCTACAGAGAATGGCATCCTGGTGACTGAGGGCCACCGGTGGCCTCTTATGATCGACCCACAGGATCAGGTGATCCATGTAGTGCCGATAATTCCAACACTGATTACTTTATGAATGAAATGGGTTACTTTTTTTAACACTTTAACTTCTCAATTATCTGTATAATCCCAAGTCATTAATGTTCATTTCACACATTTATTACACGAGAACCTTAATTTTAAAACTAATTTTGATTTTGAAAATAGTGGCATACAGCTGCATAACAAGGATAAATAAGTTTAAATTCGTTCTTACAAATTTTTTAAAGAAGTCATCTTCATCACATTAGGGATTAAGGATTATTTCTTTCATTCTCAGGCCAACCGATGGATCCGCTCCAAGGAGGCTAAACATGGTCTAAAGGTGATCAAGCTAACGGACTCTGGCTTCCTTCGTACCCTAGAGAATGCCATAAGCATGGGTGTCCCTGTACTGCTAGAGGAGGTAGGATTGCACCACTCATGTGACAGTAAAACAGACTTAATCATAAAAAAGACAATTTGTGGTCAAATGTTGTATTGTAATTGTGTATTTTTTAAGGTGGGCTAACACTGGGCAACATTAAATTAGTTGAAGACCTTTATTGGACAGACTGTTATTAAATAGTGTTTTTAATTTTGCGTTGTCCCAGGATATCATTATAAAAGAGTTAAGAAAAGCATGTGTGCTGTGAATGGCTCTGTTTGGGTATTCTGTGGGTGTATAGTTAAAGGAGACCCTGGATCCAGCACTGGAGCCTGTCTTGTTGAAGCAGACGTTTGTGGCTGGCGGCCGAACAATGATCCGACTGGGAGACTCAGATATTGACTATGACAAAAATTTTAGGTTCTATATGACCACAAAGATGGCCAACCCACATTACCTGCCAGAGGTAAGGACAGCAGCACACCTACTCAAACCTACTTATACTATATGTGTACAAAAGAAGATACTGTAAAGAGATGCAGTCATATGTCAACCAGCAAAACCCTATAGCTGAACAGTCTAGGAGAATAATAATAATGGATTGCATTTATATAGTGCTTTCCTAGGCACCCAAAGCGCTTTACAATACCACTATTCATTCACTCTCACATTCACACACTGGTGGAGGCAGCTACAGTTGTAGCCACAGCTGCCCTGGGGCAGAATGTGGCTACAGTCTGCCCCAGGGCATTTAGTGTGAGAATGGGCTCACACTAAATGCAGTCATGTACTGTCTCATTAGTTCAAGCCAACAGTGCATGCATACATCACAGACATTATAAAAGAGAGACATGGACTCCAAAGAATCCTGAATTAAATCCACAAAGACGATCATTGAGACCAGCAAAGTAGTTCAAGGTTTCATTGTGATTTAATGAGTTTCTGTTTCCACCTTTTAAGGTTTGCATCAAAGTTACAATTATCAACTTCACTGTCACTAAATCTGGCTTAGAAGACCAACTTCTCAGGTAAATACATGCACACACATGAAAAAAGCTATTGCATTTCAACTATGTAACAAGTAGAGATGGACCGATACCGATATCGGTCCGATACTGACCTAAATTACTGGATCGGATATCGGAGAGAAATAAAAAATGTAATCCGATCCGAAGTATCACAAAATCACCTCACAAACGCGCTACTTGGCGTAACCCAGCTCGGCGCATCGGAGCAGTATGTGTTACGTGATAGAGCAGCTGTTGTCTGCAGGACCTGTCGGCGGTCTGGTGGAACATGTGGAGCCTCGCTACATGCTTCCAAACCGCGGCATGTTATCTCGGCGAGAACTATCCCAGAGAAGTAAAACAAGTCAGTTCATCCCTGAATGTTTGCATAGTATTTCCACGTTAAGCTTAACAACTGATATATGGAGCCACAGCTGGACTGGCCATCGGAGTTCCAAAAGGAAGCGATTTGTCACAAAGACACAAAGCTGGAGTTATTCTGTCCTTGCTGCAAAGCTGATTCTTCTTCTCTCATTCCCCTTCCTGTTGCTACTTCAAACATGAAACTGATCAATGATCAGCTGGTCGGCTTTTCTGTCGCAAATCCTGCCTTTCTTGTTTGTTTATCGCCCACTTTGTGCCAGAAAGAGGAGACCAGTGGATAAACAACAGCAGCACGTTTAAGCTTAATTAGCTGTAGTTAGAATTTATTTAATATTACTTTCTAGTATCAGTTGATGTTTGCTGGAGCCACAGCTGTAAAAGCTGCTGGTCATGATGTCGGTTTGGATATGTGGTGAGAGGGAAACTTGTAGATGAAACCAGGAGATGTCCTTACTGAATGATCAGAGCTGAACAGGTGATGGAGAAGCAGGTTTACCTTTTAGGTGACATGAATGAGTTGAAGGGAAGTTATGAACTCATGCATTTGTTTTACAGGTGCATTAAATTAAAGTTGATTACGTCGGTTAAGCATCAAGGTGGAGGGCGGGGGGTGGTTCTGGGAGATTTATGTTAGGAGTTGGCAACCCTATTAGTTAGGTTGTTTAATATTTCTGCTAAGGACTCTTTAAAATACCAGAATGGTGCAGGTTTAAGTTTATTAGATTGATCAGTGTTGCTGAACTGTAAAATATTTTGGGTGCAGTGTATTTTTTGCATACAAGTATAACAGAATAGTTTTAGTGTCTTGTTTTTTAAAACTTGAGTATGAACTTATACAAAATGCAGCAAGATATTTATTTAAAAAACAGTTTTGTTGATTAAAAAAAACGCTATATCGGATTCATATTGGTATCAGCAGATATCCAAATTTATGATATCGGAATCGGCATCGGACAAAAAGTGGTCTCGTTTATCTCTAGTAACAAGCATTTACAAAGCCATCTACATTTTAAAAAATGGATAGAAATACTGCACATAATTTTATGTATCCTAATTGTATGTATCCTTTCCCCCCTTTCTGATAATGACCTCTGGAATCTCTTGATTCAATCTTTTTTCAATCTGTTTTAAGTGATGTGGTGCGTCTTGAGAGTCCGCATCTTGAGGAACAGAGGAATGAGCTGATTGTGCGCATCAACGCTGACCGCAGCCAGCTGAAAGATATTGAAGACCGCATTCTTAAGCTTCTCTTTACCTCTAAGGGGAATATACTTGACAACGAGGAGCTAGTTCAGACTCTCCAGGAGTCAAAGGTAGGGATTAGGCTATATGGATATGGAGTTGTGGTTGTTGAATTTAACATTCCCTGCAATGATCTTTTTTTTAACCTTTCCTGTTTTTCTGATGCTCATCCTGTTTATTTCCATGATTTTTTGCATCCTCTTGTCTCCAGGTGACTTCAGAGGCCATAAAGCACCGTCTGGAAGAGGCAGAAGCAACTGAGCTGATGATAAACTCTGCGAGGGAGCGCTACAGGCCTGTGGCCACTCGAGGATCTGTTTTGTACTTTGTCATTGCCAGTCTGTCGGAGATCGATCCTATGTACCAGTTCTCACTCAAGTACTTTAAACAGGTGAGGGAAAAAAGAGCTGGGCTTTACTCTCAAATTTACAAAGCTACTTGTACAGGAATGTTTAATGAAAATGTGTAAGTACCCATTTAAAGTAATTATTTTCTTTTTTTCTCTGTTTTTTGTTTATTTCTTCCTTCATCTTCAGCTCTTTAATTCCACCATCGAGACATCAGAGCAGAGTACTGTGCTAGAAGAGCGCCTTCAGATTCTCCTGAATCAAATCTTGCTAAACTCCTACATTAATGTGTCACGTGGACTCTTCGAGCAACACAAGCTTATCTACAGCTTTGTGTTGTGCGTAGAAATCATGAGGCAGCGTGGCGAGATCTCTGATGGGGAATGGTGGCGCTTCCTAAAAGGAGCTTCTTCACTGAAAAAGGTGAGGTGGGAAATCCAGCCATAGAAGTTCAGCTTGATAAAAGCAATAATGAATAAAATAATTAACTAAAAAAAGATTTCCTATGATTCTGCTCATGTTTTTTTATAACCTCCTAGGACCTGGCGTCCACACATGTGGACATCACATTTTGGGTTATTTAATATTATTATTTAGACCAAAATACTCAATTTTGCTCTACAAGGGCCTGATATCCACTTACAAGGACATTATACTGCTACTGTTCTATCAAAATTTTATATGAATATCCTCATACGTGGCTCTCATTTTTCTTAGAAACAAAAATTAGGTGAAAAAAAAATCTGGCAATTCTTTGTTTTGACATTTATTGGGTCCCAGTCGGCCCAAATATCAAAGAGAAATAAAAAATGCATGCTGTGGAAGAGTGCAGGTATTAGGAGCTTAAAGAAGTATATAGTGATGGTGTTAACCCACCATTTGTTTTTTATGCCACTAGACTGGAGGCACTGATTGTTAGCAGTCACAGTCCTCATGCTAGTTCTGTTCTTCTTTCTGCTACACCTCTGTTTTAGGTCTCCCGTTTATTGCCTCTTAGCATTTACTGCTCAAAGGTTTGGAGTAACAGGGAAATGTATGTTTCTGACAAAAAGCAAGCTTTTTAAAAACCAAAATAAAATAATAGTAGTTTGATTGAATACGCTAAAAAGGAGTAATGATTAATCGAATCATTAAGTATAAGGGATTTTAATGAAATATTTACACAGGTGTATAGAAGCGGATTTTCAGACTCATCACCCAAATATCTGAAAGCTGTTAATCCGAGTAAACACTGAATGCATCTGACTAGTGGAGTGCCTGCAGGTGTAATCGTAGTTGGTGATTCAAACAAGAACTTTTTAGTGATCCCAAGTATTTCAGATTAAAGTGACATTTTTACTTTTTAAAGCTGCTTGTCATAGAAACCATTTGTCATCATCCCCTCACTCTTTTATAATTCTAGTTAACTTTCTCTTTACTTACACCAGTCGATAACAATATGTCTACTAAATTTGTGGGCATAAACGTTTCTTTTTCTGCATCTTCCAGGAGTATCCAGAGCGACCAGATGTGCCATGGCTAAGTGATTTTTACTGGCAGACATGTTGTGAGCTGGAGGACACACTGCCTTGCTTCAAGGGCATCTCCAGAGAAATCATTAGAACCCATATCCATATTAAGCTAGGTACCCTATCCCCATTGTTATTGTTGTTGAGCCGATAAGGATCTGTATATGTCAGCATGTTACTTTTAAATATAAAACTAGAATGTTTGACCTACATACACTCTGTCATTTTTCATTTTTATAAAGAGATGTTCTAATCATTCTTATCATTTACTTACCAAACGATGTACAAATCCTGTGTCTGATTCCATAGAATTCCTTTTCTCTTATAGGGCATTTTGAAGCATCTTTAAATCCAGAAAAATGGAAAGGCTATGTGTCAGAGTTGCCTTCTCTCGAGGAGTCCAAAAAGGAGAAACAGGAGATGAAAGGATACTGGAATGAGCGATTGGGATCTTTCCAGAAACTAGTTCTTATCAAGAGCTTCATGGAAGAGAAGGTGAGCCTGGATGAAGTCTGGGGAAAGATATTTACTGAGGTTTTCATGATTGTTTTCCAGGTGAAGAGGATCATTTTAAAAAAGTGTAACTTTTGTCAGTATTAAAGAAAGGATCTCAGTAAAAAAAAAAAAATGACATGGGTTTATAGCTCTCCGCGGAGCTTTCCTATCACCACCAAAGCTTGGTTAATTTTTCCCAGCTTTTCTGTGACTTATATCCTCTTTTTCCATCCAGGTGGTTTTTGCAGCAACTGAGTTTGTGATTGTCAACCTGGGGAAGGAGTTTGTGGAAAACCCTCCAGTTGACCTGGCTAATCTCTATAATGACATGTCCCCTACCACCCCATTGATCTTCATCCTCAGCACAGGTTCTGACCCAATGGGTGCCTTCCAGCGCTTTGCAAATGAGAGAGGGTGTCTCGACAGGTAAGGGAGAAAAAATGGTTAGAGAGGTCCCTCCAACATGGCTCGCAAAAATGTCTTTGTTTTGTTCACCAGGCTGTGACATCTGAGATATAGACATATATAGCTGGTTGGGTTTTTATTTTTATTTTTAATAGTCAGTAGCTTCTGTCTTCTGTAAGTCAAGTAGTGGGAGGTTTTTAGGATGATGCCATCAATTTGACTGCACCAAGCAATAATCTGCAACTTGCACTGGGACAGTTCAGCCATGTGGTTCTCTGCCAGAAAAGGGTGGATTGTCCTCTTCAGTTTGAGAATGAGTTGCTTCCTCAAATGAACAAGTTCAAGTTTAAGACTACAGATACAAGCAGTGGAAATGAGCTGTCTTATAAAGGGTGTCTAAGCTCAGTCTCAGACATAGGATGAGGAGTTGGGGAGGGGCTCAGAGTAGAGCCACTACTCATCCACATCCAGGAGGCCTTCTGGACACCTCTTACACGAAGGGCATGTCCAAAGGTCATGCTGGGTCATATCCAGAAGACATGTTCCCAAACCAGTATTTCACTTCGATATCTGCTTGGAAGTGTTGGGGTAGTGGCTGGGAAGAGGGAGGTCTGGGCACCTCTGTCTAAACTGTTGTCCCCGTGATCCTGGACTAGACAGGTTGTTGCAAACGAATGAATAAAGTTTATAAAGGCATCAAAATGGTGATTTTTCTGTGTTTTTCAGGGTCGAGGCTATCTCACTGGGGCAAGGCCAGGGACCTATAGCGGAGAAGATGATCCATTCAGCGCTGACGAGTGGCAACTGGGTCTTCTTGCAGAACTGCCATCTGGCGGTGTCTTGGATGTTAGCCATGGAGGAGCTCATTAAGACTTTCACTGAGCCTGGTACTATTTTTAAATTGAGCTCAAAAGTTTCTGATTATTTCAGCCTTCTGTCCTAACATTTGATGACATATTTTTTATTAGTTAAGGCTTATGAGGGTTGTATGAAAAAATAGTATTAAATTAGAATAATTACAACATTTGCTTCAAACTGGGAAATCCCAGTGGTGGTAATTTTAGTGTTTATAGATGGGGATACCCAAGAAAGAGATGCTGGGCTGCAGTTTAGTTTCAGTTTAGTTACACTTTGTTAGTACTCAGTTGGAACCCATTTGACCTTCAAGAAAACGTACTTTAGTTCTTCATTGTGCAGATTCAACAATGCTTAAAGCATTCCTCAGAGGTTTTGGTCCACATTAACATGATAGTGTCACACAGTTGTTGCAGATTTGTTGATCGCATTATAGCCACTAGATAATGGGTACGCTGTGGTCATAAAGGGATGAACATTGTTAGCAGCAATGCTCAGGGACACATCTAAACAAGTTCCTTCATATTTCTAATGTCATTAGACATAATTTGTAATTTACACGTGCATTTCTAATCTCTGAGAAACAGAAATGAGTAAACTGTGATATTGTATGCTTTGGTTTTTCAAAGTGTTTGTATTATTGATAAAAAATACTGCAGGACCTTTTTACAAGTATCCTTTAAGGCCTTTTCTTTTTTATGAATATGCAAATAATTTTCTTATCTGTTTCTCTGCAGACACATCAGTCCATGAGAACTTCCGTTTGTTTCTCAGTTCCATGCCGACCAAAGTATTTCCTGTTACAGTGCTCCAGAACTCCGTTAAGGTAGTCACACAGAGACCCAAACACTGTAATACTGTATAATAAAGCTATGGATGATTAAAAATACTGTTTTTAAAAAAGAACTTGTCTATACTGGTGGATTGAACATGAGTGAAACATAAAAATGACTTTGGTAATTACGAGTACTGGTTATTTAGGGTATCTGTGGCATAAACGTTAGTTAAGCACTGCCTTCATAAATATGGGTCGAAATCTTTGACGTCAATTAAACGTACATTAACTACCAGCACTTGATTTATCGTCATCATGACCATGACCTGATAATTTGAAGAGTGAGTCACACGGTACACTGGTTACCTTGAAGAGTCGTTGGGATTGTATGTGCACTTGAAGACAGCCTGAACAGCAAGGAGGAGACGCTGACCCAAAAGGTTGTCAGGATTACTGGTAGTCTTCTCAGTAGGTCTCTGTGATGTCATTGCCAGGTGACTAACGAGCCTCCTAAAGGCCTGCGAGCCAACATGCGACGAGCCTTCACAGAGATCACCAGCAGTTTCTTTGAACGCCACATTTTGGGACGCCAGTGGAGGAAGATTGTCTTTGGAATCTGCTTTTTCCATGCAATCATCCAGGTTACATACACTCTTTCTCAGTATTTTACATGTAAAGCGCCTCATCATTATTACTTTGTTTTCTTGGATGTGTTTTACTTTGTGTGTGGTCGTACAGTACTTCTCTGCCTGTGTGTCTCGAGTTTAGGAGCGGAAGAAGTTTGGTCCCCTGGGCTGGAACATCCGCTACGAATTCAATGACAGTGACAGAGAATGTGCTCTGCTCAACCTCAACCTGTACTGCAAAGATGGCACCATCCCTTGGGATGCTCTGGTCTACATCACTGGTAGGAAGCAAATATCAACAGAAATGTTCTTGTATCTAAATTCAACAAGGTAATAAGTTAGGGACTGTTTGTGTAGCATCTTATTTCCCATATGTAATGCATGTCTTATTTGTATTTTGACATTTTATATTAATAGAAAGCCTTTTCACAAAACAAACATGATTGCATGTCCTTGAACCTAAACATGCAGCCGTTTCATAAAAATAAAAGTGTGGGAAGAATAATAGGACACTTTAAACCAGCGGTCAGCAACCTTAAACACCCAAAGAACCATTTGGACCTGGTTTCTATGGAAAAGGAAACACTGGGAGCCGCAAATACTTTTTGACATCTAAAATGAAGATAACACTGTGTATATTGTTGTTTTTTTACCTTAATGCTTTGTATAAACAACTATAGTGTGTTGCTTATGAAATCCATGAAGTGCTATGGAGAAAATTAAATTTTATTTATGTAATGAACACAATGTCAACCCTTAAAAAATAATAACTAAAAAGAAAGTCAACCAGTTGAAGGTGTCTTTAAAATGAATTAAAAAGCTGAACTTAAATTATCCATGTAGCAAACAAAAACAATGAGCCGTCATCCTTATATCGCCTTCTGGGCTTTCGGAGTGTAGCGGAGCCTTGACCAGAATTTAAAAAATAATTGGAAAAAAAGCACCATGCTCCTAAAAAATTTAAAATAAATATTTTCAAAATATCTGCATAATATTTATTGTACCTGGTTAATGTGCTTCGCGGGGCGTGGCCCGCAGTGATGCGGCAGGAGAGGCAGACGTACCTGAGTGGCATCCGCAATCACGCCTCACCGGCTTGCTCTCTCTGCTGTTGTGTTGTTGTTTGTATGTGTCGGGCTGTGAGCTGGAAAGCTACAGCCGGCTGTGTGTGAAAAGTGGTCAATAAAGAGATGCTGAAGAGCATGTTCATGTAAACATCGTCGGGTCTGCCGTGATGTGTTTAGAATCGGACTTCTGCTCCTGAACCTCTGCGCACAGCGTCTGCTGTACGATCGGGGCTGTACGAAGTCACTTCATCTTTACGCAGGACTGTAAGCTGTTGTCTGTGAGGCGTGAGCGGTGTTTGTTTTTAACATAGTTCACGGTGGAGAACAGCTGCTCACATACGTATGTGGATCCGGTAGGTCACTCTCGTCAGAAGTAAATACAAATGAATCTGCCCAGCCATCATTAAATGTTGTATTTTCTTCAGATATTTTTCTTTTCTTACATTTCTCCATACTTGGCCTACCTGGGGCTGAAAGTCTCGGTAAATGCACGTCGTTTCGGCGGGTATACCGGCTTCCGCGAGTGTGGCGCTTATTTTGAGCGACGAAAAATAATAAAATCTAACTTTATTTTTATTATTCAAGATCACAATAATCTTCCAATTTAGAACTACAAGTTTTAAAAAAGAACTAACTCAAATAAAATACACTTCAGTTAAATACTTATAATTTATCTTTCCAAACCATGCAGAGCCGCAATGTAAGGCTCCGGCTCCGGAGCCGTTTCCCCTGTGTTTTCTGTTCTGTAATAGATTTCTCTTTTTAGTATTTCATCTTTAAATTGAATGACCTGGATCCAACTTCTTTCAAAATTATCTGTATAAGAACGGGAATTACACATATCTATGTAAATATACTATATGCTCAATAAGATGTTGAGCAGGGGTAGGAATTAATAAGTATGTTCATACTTCTTCCTACTCCTTTTCAGACCAAACATTGTTACATTATGTCAGACGATTTTGTTTTATTTCATTATATATTTTTTGTTTATCTGAACACATACGTGTGTGTGTGTATATCTACATATATATTCGTATCTGTAAATGAAAATATATGTAGTGTGTATATATTGTTTTTTGTTTTATATGTCTGAAACAAATAAAGATACAATACAATACAATACAATACAATACAATATGCATATTTTTTAGTTTAAAGTTGTTGCTGTTTTTTCCATAACTTTTTTATTTTTCTGATTCTGAGTGAGATTTTGATCAACTGAAACTAGAAGGCAATATCTCCTGCATTCATAAACAAAGAAAGCCATGAAATATCTCAAATCCTACTGTGTTTTTTTTTCTCTTCAGGTGAGATCACGTATGGAGGGAGAGTGACGGATGCCTGGGACCAACGGTGCCTAAGGACAATCCTCAAAGGCTTTTTTTCTCCAGAAACTCTGCAGCCTGGCTACACCTACTCCCCCTCAGGTATTGTTCTTTCTGCCCTCTTTTGTATGTATATGTGTGTGTGTGTGTGTACATGTATGTGTGTGTATGTGTACATGTGTATGTACGGGCGTGTATGCACAGTGAACGCTATGCATATATCTCAGTTAATGGTTTTCTCCCTGTAAGGTGTTTACTACGCTCCAGAGTCAGATGAACTCGAACAATATAAGAAGTATATTGAGAATCTTCCAATCATTGATGATCCTGAGGTCTTTGGTATGCATGAGAATGCCAACTTGGCTTTTCAGGTGAAGAACAATACTGTAACAATACCAGTACATTACAAGAAAATGTCTCTGTCTCTATTTTATACCAGACTGCCAGTTGTTCTCTTAAATATAAATGACTGTGCAATTTCTTATTTATACGTAGTTTTTCAAAATCTGTTAAATTTTTCACTTCACAGCAATTATAAGAAATGGCTTATGGTCCTTTTAGTGATTTAAACTTATGTTTCTCATGCAGTTTATGAGCTTTGGGAGTGCTATGATAAAATACCAATACATGAGTGTGTGTGTGTTTGCCTCTGCAGCGTCAAGAAACTATAACTCTGATCAATACCATACTGGATGTTAATCCTCGTTCTTCAGCGCAACATGGAGCTAAGAGTAACGATGACATAGTCTGCGAGCTTGCCGAGCTGATTCTAGCCAAACTGCCCGGTACGCTGACCCCACATAGATTCACCTGCACATAGATCTCAGTTACTGCTGAGACTTTGCATTATTACACTCACTCTTTTTCCCCATGTTTTCATTGGTTTGTGTTGTCTTTTGTCTCTATGTGAACTTGTCTTTCTTTTGGAGTGCAGAGCGACTGGACATGGATGAAGCAATTGACACACTGTTTATCAAAGACACCAATGGGCACCTGAACTCCCTCACAACTGTTTTGGCCCAAGAAGCAGACCGATTCAACAACTTGCTTAAAGTTCTCAGGGTGACGTAAAAACCACACACATTTAATTGGTGGAGATCATCTCATGACCACTTCAGGAGTTGTTTTCTTTGGATTGTAGTTTATTTACTTGATCTTAGAGAAACATTCAAATAGAAAAAAACCTGAACAATCAAAAATATGCGTTCTGTTTAGTTTCAGAAATAACATTTTTCGGAATCTGTCGTTACTGTGATGTGTTATTCTCACTTTCTTTTTCGTAGATGTCTCTTATCACTCTGCAAAAGGCAATAGCAGGTCTTGTTGTGATGTCAGAGGAAATGGACCGAATCTACACAAGCTTTCTGAACGACCAGGTCCCCACCCACTGGGCGAACTCTGCCTACCCTTCCCTCAAACCGCTGTCTTCTTGGGTCAGAGACTTGACTCTCAGAACGTCCTTTATCCAGGTTTGCATACAGATATTAACAAAAACGCACGTTTTCAAGTTCAGTCCAGAGGAATTATAGAAGTTTGTGTGAAATGTGTCTTTATAAAGCTAACATACATTGGATTAGAATAGAAGTCTTTTTCTAGTTCAGGTCTGGGATATTGGCTGTGTTTTATTGGTTCGGGTGTGTGCATGTGTGCACGTGTGTGTGTCTGTGTGCATGCATATGTACGTTTGCATACATTTGATTTGTGTGTTATCTCATTAGGTTGGAAAACTGTAATAACACATGTACATTCTGAGTTCATCTTTCTGCCTCTCTGCACATCCTGGTTTAGTGTTTGGCCCATTTTCTCTGATTTAAGCTGCTCTTAAGTCTGAACATGTATCGTACAGTCACTATAATTCACTTAAACAAGCACAAACAGGGTAAAGTCCTGTTAGTTTATACAGCAGTGGATAAACACTGAGTCATACTCCACATGCTGATTATCTTAGGAAACAAAATCCAATGTAAACTGATTCACTGGGTCACTTACAGCACAGGTGTTGAACTCCAGGCCTCGAGGGCCGGTGTCCTGCAGGTTTTAGATGTGTCCTTGATCCAACACAGCTGATTCAAATGGCTAAATTACCTCCTCAACTTGTCTTGAAGTTCTCCAGATGCCTGCTAATGAACTAACTATTTGATTCAGGTGTGTTGACCCAGGGTGAGATCTAAAACCTGCAGGACACCGGCCCTCGAGGCCTGGAGTTCGACACCCCTGACTTACAGGATGCCTTTAATGCACTATATTGAATAAAAGAAGAAGATACTGCATAAACAAAGATATCGTTATTTAAAGATACATATATTTTAATTGCATCTCTTCTTCTCTTTTCCTCTCTTGCAAGACTTGGATCACACGTGGTCAGCCCAAATCACTTTGGATCTCAGGGTTCTTCTTCCCTCAAGGCTTTCTTACTGGTAACACACTGAAACATGCTCTATGTTTTTTAATAATGCCAACAGTAAAGCACAGTTTTAGAGCTGAGCTTGAGGATTACAATGATCACTCTGACTACTCTTTCAAGTATACAGTGTAAAAATAAATGAATGAAGTTTAAAAGAGAGCTATTAATTAAATTTGTGTTTATTGGTAGATTTTGCTAAACAGCACAGTGATTTGTTTCGATGCTCTTGTGTCTTTGATGGCCTGTAGGAGTGTTGCAGAATCATGCCCGGCGTTACAGTTTGCCTATTGACGAGCTTAATTTCCGCTTCAGCGTGGTGCCGGCGTACAGGGATGAGGAAGCAGTCTGTGAGGCTCTACGCACTCTTCCCATTGGTGCAAAACTGAACATGGATGAGGAGGTACTGTAAGAGGAGCAGTACTCTTAGTTATGCTTTCAGTAGTGCTTTAAAAAAAAGGGCACAAATATTCTTTTCTCCAGCCCTTCAAATATTAGCAGTACTTTAAGATGCTATTTTTCTGGCTAATAGCAGGAGAGCTAATGTGGAAGAGCCGATCAACAATCTCAAGATGCAATCTAAAATATTACATCAGTTTGGTTTCTCTACAGTTAAAGTTTGTTGCTCCTTATATTTGTTCAACTTAACTTACTTAACTGCAGTTAATGTTTTTATGTGCAATATTTTATTCAAAATTCTTCTTACATTTTTACACAAAATCAGTTATGTTATCAGTTGTGTTTTTAAATTGTGTTTGTGTTTGCATGATTTCAGTTAGAGTCCTTGGAAGCAAAACAAACCTAGCAGGCTGAAGAAAAATCCTTTAATCATTAATATGACCACTAGCTTGTTTTGTTTTTAGGCAAGCATTTGAAATGGTCAATGTAAAATGTGAATTAGATATAAATACATATATCAAATAGGTCAAATCATGACCTATTTGATATATGTATTTAATTCTTGTATTAATTGATTAATGTTTTTGTGAAATTACTTTATCCTGAATCTCTAAATCTGATCTGGTGATCTCAAAGTTAGCACCACAGAGCAAATATATCCTAAATGATCAAATTAAATCTGTTGTCCATTATTTTTTATTGGACTACATACTGATTTCTTTAGTAAGGTTGTGTTATACTTGACTCCGGTGTGAATCTGGAGGGCAGTACAGCCTCCAGTATTGTTTTCTTTTTTAAAATACTGAGTTTATTTCCTGATGACATATCAGATTGATGCCCTCTTAAGCGTCATAAA
Organism: Simochromis diagramma; assembly: GCF_900408965.1. Classification (NCBI taxonomy): domain Eukaryota; kingdom Metazoa; phylum Chordata; class Actinopteri; order Cichliformes; family Cichlidae; genus Simochromis; species Simochromis diagramma. Next base: position 1,289,968 of record NW_024386885.1, read on the forward strand.
TAGTGAATATCAACCGCAGCAAACATCGTGTCAACTCTTCTTTAAATTTCTGTTCATGAAAATGAAATCCTTAAAGAATAAGAAGCTCTCGATACATCTGATAAAAGCAAAGCCACATGTTCTTTGTTTTATTTTCTGGCTTTGCAAGTCTTGTGTTTACTTTGTTTCAAGAGTTTGTCAGTAAAAAGTTAAAGTAAAATAAAAAGGTAATTCCTTTAATATGGTTACTTGTTAAAACAGTTACCAGAGCCGCAGGACGGTGTACTTGTTCACGGTATGTTCATGGATGCCTGTCGCTGGGACGATGTCGGCATGGTGATTGATGATGCGCTGCCTCGGGTTATGAACGCCATGCTGCCGGTGGTGCACTTTGAGCCACAGCAGAACTACGTCCCAGAGCCTGACCTCTACCACGCTCCTCTGTACAAGACCTCAGCCAGAGCTGGCACTCTGTCCACCACAGGTACACACCTGATGTATCCAAAGTCACTCACTGGAAACCTTTTTACATTTAAAGTCATGACACATTTTATACTATCATAAGGCCAAGAGCTAGTTTTTGGGCATCGCTGGGAGTTTTGGTGGGATACAGCGCACGTCCCTGTTACCAACATACAATGTCAAAAAAAGAAAGAAAAGGATGTTTGCTCAGATTGTTTCCTCACCCTTCATGTCTCTCTCCCTTCAGGTCACTCAACTAATTTTGTGGTGACAGTAATGCTTCCCTCCCAGCGACCCAGCGACTACTGGATATCCAAAGCCTCCGCACTCCTGTGCCAGTTGAATGATTAAATATTTATTCGAGGACAAAGCAGAATTTTGAATGGCACCAAAACATTTGCACAAACTTGAATTAAATTTGTGTAATAGCAACACAGACCGTAATAAAAATTTCACCCTAACTGATGTTTCTGCGTCCTTCATCTCGTACATGTGTTTGACTACATTTATTTATATAACAAACTCTTTAGAAAGGAGACATCCCAGTTTCACAGTGGAAGCACTACCCTGCCTTACACTGCTTCATTTCATCTGTAAGTTAACAAGTTACAAGAAGCAGAGGTAGCAAAGGTAGATGAGTTTAAATACCTGGTGTCAGCCATCACCATCCAAGGCAGCACACGGTGAACAAGAGAGGCAAGGTGGAGTGGGTGGAGACGAGTGACAGAAGGGTAACTGTAAAAGTGAAAGGATTTTTTTTTTTAAAGTTGATGGCTTCGTGAAAACAAGAAAATAAATGTTTTAGAAAAACTAAGAATTCTATTTTTTTTTTTATTTTTTTTTTTAAATTTAGGCATTTATTAGACAAATAAGACTAATATACCCAAATTTGAAGTAGGAAACTGGATTTCAGATCAGAGATTAGTCAAATATAATCAACAATTCTCTGGTGTCCTGGATTGTTGATTACCTGACAGGAAGACCACAATATGTGTGACCACAGTGTGTGTCTGACAAGGTGATCAGCAACACAGGGGCACCACAAGGGACTGTCCTCTCCCTCTTCACCCTCAACACCACAGACTTCAGCCACTGCACAGAGACCTGCCATCTTCAGAGGTTTTCTGATGACTCTGCGGTGGTTGGATGCTTTGTGATTATTCATAAAATATTAACAAAAAGACCTAAAAACTGTGAGAATCTGAATTTTAGCAAACAATATACAATTATTTATACCTATATTTCAACTTTTCCGAGTCAGGAGTCACAAAGTGGCGCACAAAGTTAACAAGTTCATCACATTTAAACTGTATATTTCTGTCAATACATAATTCAGTCAAAACTGAAGCCATGCACGTGATGTGTAGAAGGCCTCCTCTCAAAAATTAATTCAAACTGCGTGGGCCCTCCTCGTTTTCTGACTCCTCCTTAGCCTTTATCATTTTCTACCATTCTGTGGAAACGACCAGTAGAAAAGATGAAGTTAGTCTGGCTCATCTGCGCAGTGGCTGTTGGTAAGATCTAAACAAATAAATTTCTACAAAATCATATCAAAGAAAGAAGCTGAGTGTGGGGAAAGAGTTGTCTTTTCAATTTGACTGTTTGAAGGCGTAATTCAGCATTTGGAGAAACGTCTTTACTGATTTTCTTTTTAAGAGTTGGATTAAAAGATTGAGAGGAATCTCATGTCTGTTTTTAAAGTAGAAAGATCCAGTCAGTGTGCATCTGGCCTGATTTAATGTAAAAGAGAAAACGGCCGACTGTAACTGTGTCAGTTTAAAGTTCAGACCTGTGCACAAACAAAGCTTTTGTGTGGGTGATACATGCTAAAATCAACAACAGAGAGAAATGTTAGGAATACTATGGCCTTTATTCTTTTAACCATCTTATATCATGTTGTGGAAAATGGGTCACACTTTATCCTCCGATCCTCTGGATGCTCAAATTAGAACACAGTATTTGTAGTATGTTTTTGTCACGAGCTTCTTTGTATGTAGACAAAAGTTCGTAAGAAGCCAATACACTTAATCAGATGTGTATTGTGTATCAGGACCCCCCTCTCGCCACATCGTCCCAATTTTGATTTACGGCCTCAGTCGAACCGTTTCTGTAACTTTCTAAAACCGATGATCTCAAATTCAGTGTGTTACCATTGCCAACCAAACGTTTTACACAAGATGAAATCATGATTTTTTTTTTTATGACGTGCTGCAGCCACCTCCGTATGTCTGGCTTTCAACATTGATACGACAGCCACCCGCATCTTTACTACAGAACAAAAAGATTTCTTCCAAAACAAGGTGCTTCAGTTACTGTCTGACAAGAACAATGGGTGAGTATCAAAGCTAATCTAAAGATGCAAAGTATCAAAATATTAAATCATATTTGCATCATTAATGTGGTGTACAGCTTTTCTGTGCAAATCAGTGCATGTTTTTTGTTGTTGTCTTATTTCTGTCTGATCAGATCTCACTAAGGCACAATAGAACTTTTTATTTAACGTTTCTCATAAAGGATGGGGACAGGAAATGGACTGGAAAGAAAGTAGGGGAAAAATTTAGCTGGGATTTGATGATCAGAGCATGTTTGATGTCCCAAAAGTGCAAAGATAAAATGAAAGGTCATGTAACTCTAGTTGCTGTCTTAAACTTGGGTAAAAGTAAAGATTACCTTTGTCCTGATCGAGGGAAAAATAAATAACGCCCACACAGCACATTTACTTTCATTGACCCCGAGAGTATTCGTGGTTGTTGTCAGTGTGGTCCAGGGGCGTTTTCAGAGACGGTGCCCGTATGGTTGCTACTGCCCAAGTAATTGAATTCGAATTCAACTGAAAGGTTAAAGTGACATACAGTGGCTTGCAAAAGTATTCGACCCCTTTGAACTTTTCCACATTTTGTCACATTACAGCCACAAACATGAATCAATGTCATTGGAATGATTCCAACAACACCATGAAGTCCAAAGAACACACCAGACAGGTCAGGGATAAAGTTATTGAGAAATCTAAAGCAGGCTTAGGCTACAAAAAGATTTCCCAAGCCTTGAACATCCCACGGAGCACTGTTCAAGCCATCATTCAGAAATGGAAGGAGTATGGCACAACTGTAAACCTACCAAGACAAGGCCGTCCACCTGAACTCACAGGCCGAACAAGGAGAGCGCTGATCAGAAATGCAGCCAAGAGGCCCATGGTGACTCTGGACGAGCTGCAGAGATCTACAGCTCAGGTGGGGGAATCTGTCCATAGGACAACTATTAGTCGTGCACTGCACAAAGTTGGCCTTTATGCAAGAGTGGCAAGAAGAAAGCCACTGTTAACAGAAAACCATAAGAAGTCCCGTTTGCAGTTTGCCACCAGCCATGTGGGGGACACAGCAAACATGTGGAAGAAGCTGCTCTGGTCAGATGAGACCAAAATGGAACTTTTTGGTCAAAATGCAAAACGCTATGTGTGGCAGAAAACTAACACTGCACATCACTCTGAACACACCATCCCCACTGTCAGATATGGTGGTGGCAGCATCATGCTCTGGGGGTGCTTCTCTTCAGCAGGGACAGGAAGCTGGTCAGAGTTGATGGGAAGATGGATGGAGCCAAATACAGGGCAATCTTGGAAGAAAACCTCTTGGAGTCTGCAAAAGACTTGAGACTGGGGCGGAGGTTCACCTTCCAGCAGGACAACGACCCTAAACATAAAGCCAGGGCAACAATGGAACGGTTTAAAACAAAACATATCCATGTGTTTGAATGACCCAGTCAAAGTCCAGATCTAAATCCAATCGAGAATCTGTGGCAAGATCTGAAAACTGCTGTTCACAAACGCTGTCCATCTAATCTGACTGAGCTGGAGCTGTTTTGCAAAGAAGAATGGGGCAAAGATTTCAGTCTGTAGATGTGCAAAGCTGGTAGAGACAGACCCTAAAAGACTGGCAGCTGTAATTGCAGCAAAAGGTGGTTCTACAAAGTATTGACTCAGGGGGCTGAATAATTACGCACACCCCACTTTGCAGTTATTTATTTGTAAAAAATGTTTGGAATCATGTATGATTTTCCTTCCACTTCTCACGTGTGCACCACTTTGTTTTGGTCTTTCACCTGGAATTCCAATAAAACTGATTCATGTTTGTGGCTGTAATGTGACAAAATGTGGAAAGGTTCAAGGGGGCCGAATACTTTTGCAAGCCATTGTAGAAATTCTGAGAGCACAGGTCAGAAAAACTCTCTTTTTAGTGATTATCACGAGTGTTGTTGTGTCCACAGGACGCTTGTCACTGCACCAGAGCAGCTAGGACATGAGGAGACATGCACATCTGATCTGAACCTGACCCACAGCTGCATCATTGTTCCAGGTACATTAATGCGGTTTTTGAAATGCAAATGACATGTTTAATCAGGACATTAAAAATTACTGCCACAGTATGGAGGTTGTACAGTGGGGCAAAAAAGTATTTAGTCAGCCACCGATTGTGCAAGTTCCCCCACCTAAAATGATGACAGAGGTCAGTAATTTGCACCAGAGGTACACTTCAACTGTGAGAGACAGAATGTGAAAAAAAAATCCATGAATTCACATGGTAGGATTTGTAAAGAATTATTCGTAAATCAGGGTGGAAAATAAGTATTTGGTCAATAACAAAAATACAACTCAATACTTTGTAACATAACCTTTGTTGGCAATAACAGAGGTCAAACGTTTACTGTAGGTCTTTACCAGGTTTGCACACACAGTAGCTGGTATTTTGGCCCATTCCTCCGTGCAGATCTTCTCGAGAGCAGTGATGTTTTGGGGCTGTCGCCGAGCAACACGGACTTTCAACTCCCGCCACAGATTTTCTATGGGGTTGAGGTCTGGAGACTGGCTAGGCCACTCCAGGACTTTCAAATGCTTCTTACGGAGCCACTCCTTTGTTGCCCGGGCGGTGTGTTTTGGATCATTGTCATGTTGGAAGACCCAGCCTCGTTTCATCTTCAAAGTTCTCACTGATGGAAGGAGGTTTTGGCTCAAAATCTCACGATACATGGCCCCATTCATTCTGTCCTTAACACGGATCAGTCGTCCTGTCCCCTTGGCAGAAAAACAGCCCCATAGCATGATGTTTCCACCCCCATGCTTCACAGTAGGTATGGTGTTCTTGGGATGCAACTCAGTATTCTTCTTCCTCCAAACACGACGAGTTGAGTTTATACCAAAAAGTTCTACTTTGGTTTCATCTGACCACATGACATTCTCCCAATCTCCTCTGCTGTATCATCCATGTGCTCTCTGGCAAACTTCAGACGGGCCTGGACATGCACTGGCTTCAGCAGCGGAACACGTCTGGCACTGCGGGATTTGATTCCCTGCCGTTGTAGTGTGTTACTGATGGTGACCTTTGTTACTTTGGTCCCAGCTCTCTGCAGGTCATTCACCAGGTCCCCCCGTGTGGTTCTGGGATCTTTGCTCACCGTTCTCATGATCATTTTGACCCCACGGGATGAGATCTTGCGTGGAGCCCCAGATCGAGGGAGATTATCAGTGGTCTTGTATGTCTTCCATTTTCTGATGATTGCTCCCACAGTTGATTTTTTCACACCAAGCTGCTTGCCTATTGTAGATTCACTCTTCCCAGTCTGGTGCAGGTCTACAATACTTTTCCTGTGTGTCCTTCGAAAGCTCTTTGGTCTTGGCCATGGCGGATTTTGGAGTCCTGACTGTTTGAGGCTGTGGAAAGGTGTCTTTTATACAGATGATGAGTTCACACATGTGCATTCATACAGGTAACGATGTGGGACAGAAAAGCTTCTTACCAGAAGACGTTAACAGGTCTGTGAGAGCCAGAGATTTTCCCTTGTTTGAGGTGACCAAATACTTATTTTCCACCATAATTTACGATACTTCCTTTACAAATCCTACCATGTGGATCATGGATTTTTTTTCACATTCTGTCTCTCACAGTTGAAGTTGTACCTCTGGTTGCAAATTACTGACCTATGTCATCATTTTAAGTGGGGGACTGCACAATCGGTGGTTGACTAAATACTTTTTTGCCCCACTGTATATGAAACAAAGCTGTTTTGAAACCATTACTAAACTGGATTTGTAAGAGTTAGCTCACTCAAACCGAATGAGCACCTACTCTGCAGCTGCTGCAGTTTCCAGAGTCACATTCAAGATTTTATTTTAAATTCAGCTTTGTTTTTTGTTTTTCTTTCATATTGCACCAAATCACAATAACAGTTGTCTCACTGCACTTTATATTGTAAGGTAAAGACTCTACAATACTACACAGAAAACAGAGAAACTCCAACAGTCATATGACCCCTTTGACCTAACTAATGATTTAATGCAAATAGGTGTATAAACACATATCAGTGAGTGAAAAAGAAACACTCAGTGCATCATGGGAATCCCCCCAGCAGCCTAGACCTATTACAGTGTAACTAAAAGAGGATTCAGGGTCACCTGATCCTGCCCTAACTATATGCTTTTTTTAAAAAAGGAAAGTTTTAAGCCTAATCTTAAAAGTAGAGCTAGTGCCTCCAAATCCAAACTGGAAGCTATTTCCACAGAAGAGGGGCCTGAAAACTGGAGGCTCTGCCTCCCATTCTACATTTAAATACTCTAGGAACAACAAGTAAACCCGCAGTCTGAGAGCAAAGTGTGTCGGGTCACAAATTTGGAACCCAATATGATAACCTTATCCCACTAATGCTGTGGAGGTCCAGCGTTTCAGATCCAATTAAAATCAAATCACTCAAAAAGGTCCTCTGGAAATGAGTTGAATTCTTTGAACAGAGTTTATTAAACAGTGACATATGAACAGCAGAACAGTACATTTACAGCAAAAATAAAACAGAGAGAGCAAGCAAAACAAATGATAGTGAAGCAACCCCAGGGTGTAGAGCCTTAAAACACAAACAGAAACAACACACAAAAGACAGACAGGAAAGAAGCACCAGCGGGGGATAATGACCCTCCTCCTCCTCCTGCAGGTACCCTTTCATCCTTCGTTCTTTCTTTTCATCTGCCACTCCTGATACATACGACCCCACACCATAACTTCTCACACACCAGTCTTTCATCCGTCATTGAATTTGTGAGTTTTATGGCCAAAGTCCAAAAGTCTGCAGAAAGGCAGTTAACAGTTAATCAATTCAACAATTATGTTGGGTGTGCATGCCAGACATAAACTGCTATCTATGCTGAGTAAGGATTTTTTGCTTCGCCGCCTGGCGTTTGAGGCAAGAACCAGAATCTCAGGTACATGCCCAACGAGGACCAGGTTTGTTTGCTGTACAGCCATAGAAAGGGCTGCATGCTTTTAATGTACAGCCATGGAAAGGGAATACACATTTTATATACACATATATGTATAGGCCTGAATCCGCTCAGTCAGATCATTAACAAGACTGGCTACGGAATGGAACAGTTGTCAGCCACCTCCTGTACATGGATGACATCAAGCTGAAACTCAGTGTGGAGAAGTCTGAAGGGATTGAATGCACAAACCTTTAAGACTTTATTTTGCCCATGTTTAATATTAGCAACTACAGTTCTAACAGGATATATGGCAGAAAGTAAGGAGAAGTATAATAGGTTTATTGTAGGGTCGACCTTACAATATAAAACACCTTGAAGTAACTGTTGTTGTGATTTTGCACTGTATAAATAAAATTGAATTCAATTGAATTATAATAGGTACCCTTTAAAGGGACGGATTTATAGGATGTATAGCCTGTCCAAACAGCTAATCTTGATATTTTTATTAGTCATAGCAGAATAAATTCTCATACTTTTACTGTTTTACTGTCATATCAGTAGTGCTATTAATTATCGGCACAATTTAGACATCACAATGTCTATGAAGACATGTGAAACTGCAAACTGCAAGAAACATCATCTAGATCACGGCAAAAACTACAGTTCACCTGGTCTGGTCCATTTAAGATTAAAGTGGGCTGTATGTGTCCCACAATGTAAAATGAGTTTTAATTCCCAGAGCGAGACGGGGGTTTTTCTATTGCAGAATGATGTAGTGTATTTGTATTTTTAATATAAGGTACTAATCTGATGTTATTGTCACAGAAATTTGGCCCGAACACATGCAAGTACCCATCAGGCAATTTGGACTGTCGATATCTGAGGACGCCATGCGCTCTCAAATCACTGTAAGAAACGCTCAAAAAACATTTCCTCTGACAATATTCAAAACAAAAAAATGATCTCAGATCATATTTCTTTGTCTCGTTTAAAACCTGATGTAGGTTTGCAGCCCAAGTGCAGTGCATCCACACAGTGGGAACTCGTCTCTGAACAAAGTGTGTTACAAGATGAAACTCGACCGTGGACCGTCCACCCAAGGTAAAAAAAATATTGGGGGCGGCGGGTTCTAGCGGTAAAGGCACTGTCTGTGTCCAGCAGACCGTAGTGGTCAACAAAATGTTTGAACTCGACAACTATGAAGCTGGAAGTGACTCACCAACACACACGGAGCACTCTGATTGATTCTAGTTCAGTTACATTAGAAACAGTGGCTGAGTACAACTGTGAGATCATAATTATTGCATTTGTTAATTAAATAATGTTCATGCTTATAGATGAATCTTTGTTTCATCAGACCAGAAAAACTAGTAGGACTGTTTGAGGTATATTTATGTCTGTTTCCATCTTCCAGGCTAAATATTTTCATGCTTTTCTCCCCCAGAACGAACAAATAAGTCTGTGGAAGTCGTTTTTTTATTTGATGGATCAGGGAGTATGCCCGAAGGAGAATTCAACAAAAATAAAGACTTCATTGTGGAGATAATGGGCATCATTAGGGACACGCCAGTAATGGTCATTATATATTGATGTATATAAACTATACATTATATGAGTAATGAGTATAAGTAGTAATGTATATTTTTGTTGTTGTTTGTTCCGTTTCCAGTTTGCAGCAGTTCAGTTCTCCTCAACAGTCCACAAAGTGTTTGACTTCAACGACTATGCAGCTGGACGTGCTCTCGATAAACTTATGAAAGACAAACATTTAAAAAGTCTCACCAACACACACAGAGCCCTCGAGTTTGTGTTGTAAGTTGTGTCAAAAGCAGCAGGATCAATGCAGCTGTGAGATAATGAGCACTGTATTTGTTCATTTATTCATATTTTTAAATGTTGTTTATTCTGAGTGTTGCTTTGCTTTTGCATTTGTTTCAGAGATGAAATCTTTGACAACCCAGCTGCAGGCGCCTCTCCTGATGTTACCAAAGTTCTGATTCTAATCACAGATGGAGATCCCTCTGATATAGACAGGAATGGGATCATTAAAAGATACGATGATAAAAATATAATTCGTCTTGTCGTTGGGGTAGGATGTGATGTGTTACACCAGTCCCAACAGAAAAATCATATTTATCTGTTAGACAAATAAATGTGATCATTTTGTGTCACATAAACACTCTTATAGTATTAGACTGTTTTATTCCCTGTTATTTAGATGGTACACAGTCATACTAAAGTAGAAATGCATCATGGTGTCAGTCTCAGCACAAACAGCTCAGCAGATTTCAGTTCTTAGTCCAGTTTTTACTTCCCATGCTGATGTCAGACTTTGAATTTCATGTTTTCAAGCAGTATTCTGATTTCAGGTCAAAGATGCTAAGCTGGATAAATTCAGGGCCATCGCTTCAGAGCCAAAAGATAGAAATGCCTTCAAAATTGAGAACTACGATGGACTCACAGGAGTGCTGGAGAATTTACAGAAAAAGATATTTACTGTGGAAGGTGATGTTAAACTTTGTTCCCTGTTTTGATAAATACATTTACAGAAATCACTGTTATCTTCCTGGTGTGGACCAGTGGTGGTCACATGTATCTCTTTATTTATTTAGGCTGCACAGCTCCTCTGGCAGAATTCAGTGGATTCAGTGCTGTTTTCAAAAAGGTGAATATCTAACTTCAACTCAGCTCAGGTCAATTCAGTTTTATTTATATGGCAGCTAATCACAACAACAGTCACTTAATATTATAAAGTAACGACTTTAAAATAATAAAGAAAATCACATAATCTCCACACATTTGATGTCCAGATAAGTTATTGATCTATAATCCAGCAGCACCGATTTTATTTCTGTGAAGTAAAATCAAATTTTCACTGGTTTGTGGCAACCTGCTCTTTCGAGTGACAGTTCAGTACTTTTTTTAAAGCGATAAAATAAAAAAAATAGCTTTACTTTTTATTTCTATACATCCTTCTATCAATTTTCTGAACTAGTTAGCACCATTTGTGGTTGTGGGGTCCTGGAGTGTATGCTGTCATGCTGCGTGAGACTTTTTGTGTAATTGAAACATTATGTGATCATCTCATTGGTGTAAATATTGATTCTAGCAGTGTGACATCAGGGTTTAGAAAGGCTGACGAAATTGAACAATTCTGAATAAGCGCTGAATGATTTGCCTTGAAATCATGTTCTCCACAGGATGCAGAGTAATCACTTTAATTATGCTCATTCATCCAAAGGGAGTTTTTCCTTCCCACTGTCGTCAAAGCGCTCGCTCACGGGGGTCATCTGATTGTTGGGGTTTTCTCTCTTTTATTGTAAGATCTTTACCTTACAGTATAAAGCACATTGAGGCAACTGTTGTTGTAATTTGGCACTTTATAAATAAAATACAATTGATTTGAATCTATGTAATATTCTAAAGTCAACATTTTAAGTTGTATCTTCTGTTATGATTACGCAGCACAGATGGATTTCCCATAGATTTGAGCTATGCTCTGCATTTAGCTGCACTGTAACTGCTAAATATTTCCATTGTTGGACATTTAAGTTCAGTTATAATTTGTTTTAGGTTTGCAGCACAACTGCAGTCAGCAACTGTTCCGACAACTCCTACCTGAATATTGTCTGTCACCAGATCCCAAATCTTCAACAAACCTCTTCTTCTGTTGTTGAAGGTAAAACTGTTTTTTAAAGTTTTATATGTTCCTGGTTACATTCTCTTTAAAATTGTTCAAAATTTTCCCCCCAGAACGAACAAATAAGTCTGTGGAAGTCGTGTTTTTATTTGATGGATCAGCGAGTATGACCGAAGCTGAATTCAACAAAAATAAAGACTTCATTGTGGAGATAATGGGCAGCCTTAGGGACACGCCAGTAATGGTCATTATATATTGATGTATATAAACTATACATTATATGAGTAATGAGTATAAGTAGTAACGTAATTTTTGTTGTTGTTTGTTCCGTTTCCAGTTTGCAGCAGTTCAGTTCTCCTCAACAGTCCACAAAGTGTTTGACTTCAACGACTATGCAGCTGGACGTGCTCTCGATAAACTTATGAAAGACAAACATTTAAAAAGTCTCACCCGCACACACAGAGCCCTCGAGTTTGTGTTGTAAGTTGTGTCAAAAGCAGCAGGATCAATGCAGCTGTGAGATAATGAGCACTGTATTTGTTCATTTATTCATATTTTTAAATGTTGTTTATTCTGAGTGTTGCTTTGCTTTTGCATTTGTTTCAGAGATGAAATCTTTGACAACCCAGCTGCAGGCGCCTCTCCTGATGTTACCAAAGTTCTGATTCTAATCACAGACGGAGATCCCTCTGATATAGACAGGAATGGGATCATTAAAAGATACGATGATAAAAATATAATTCGTCTTGTCGTTGGGGTAGGATGTGATGTGTTACACCAGTCCCAACAGAAAAATCATATTTATCCGTTAGACAAATAAATGTGATCATTTTGTGTCACATAAACACTCTTATAGTATTAGACTGTTTTATTCACTGTTATTTAGATGATACACAGTCATACTAAAGTAGAAATGCATCATGGTGTCAGTCTCAGCACAAACAGCTCAGCAGATTTCAGTTCTTAGTCCAGTTTTTACTTCCCATGCTGATGTCAGACTTTGAATTTCATGTTTTCAAGCAGTATTCTGATTTCAGGTCAAAGATGCTACGCTGCATAAATTCAGGGCCATCGCTTCAGAGCCAAAAGATAGAAATGCCTTCAAAATTGAGAACTACGATGGACTCACAGGAGTGCTGGAGAATTTACAGAAAAAGATATTTACTGTGGAAGGTGATGTTAAACTTTGTTCCCTGTTTTGATAAATACATTTACAGAAATCACTGTTATCTTCCTGGTGTGGACCAGTGGTGGTCACATGTATCTCTTTATTTATTTAGGTTGCCCAGCTCCTCGGGCAGAATTCAGTGGATTCAGTGCTGTTTTCAAAAAGGTGATTTCAAAAGGTTAAAACTGCACACATTCAAAGTGTAAATTATTTACTTGTGACGAGATTAAAATTTCTCAGTCACGGCTAACCTGACATACACAGGTGCAGCTAAAGCGCAGATAATAAAGCACTGACTACTGCTAAACTTTACTTTTACTTTCTAAAATTTTAAATTCTTATTGTTTGGAAAATAAAATCCACACTGACAGACTGTTTGACACAAAGAGAAACACAGAAAATGTGCTAGAATTCTAAAATGGTAAATGGCCTGTATTTATATAGCGCTTTACTAGTCCCTAAGAACCCCAAAGCACTTTACAAATCCAGTCATCCACCCACACATTCACACATTGGTGATGGCAGCTACATTGTAGCCACAGCCACCCTGGGGCGCACTGACAGAGGCGAGGCTGCCGGACACTGGCGCCACCGGGCCCTCTGACCACCACCAGTAGGCAACGGGTGAAGTGTCTTGCCCAAGGACACAACGACCGAGACTGTCCAAGCCGGGGCTCGAACCGGCAACCTTCCGATTACAAGGCGAACTCCCAACTCTTGAGCCACGATCACCCTTCAGTACTCTTCAGTCTTTCTGTTTGTAAAACAAGTTGTTTTAAAAATCAAGAACTTTAATTTGAACCTGTACCCGACAATCCACTAATATTGGATTTTGAATATCTCACCAGCTACAGTAGAGCATATCACCAATAGATTCAGTGAATCAAGAGAAATCTGTAGAATCAGAATCAGAATCAGAATCAGAATGGGGTTTATTGCCAGATGTTGAGGTTTACAACATTAGGAAATTGCTGCGGTGCTTCAGTGCAAACAATAAGAATTAAAGTGCTATGTAGAAAGAAAGATATGTGCATGAGATATACATGAGATATATACATGAGAATAAGACTTATGAGTGCTACGTAGAAAGATATATACATGAGTGCAGGTGGTGATCGGTGCCAAACATGAAATGATGCAGTGACACAGCGTAGGGTCATGTGTTAGTGGTGGGAACAGTCATGTGGTTATTGTTCATGTGTCCAACAGCAGAGGGGAAGAAACTGTTCTTATGGCGAGAGGTTCTGGTGCGAATGGACCGGAGCCTCCTGCCTGAGGGGAGCAGGTCAAACAGACTGTGTCCAGGGTGAGAAGGGTCAGCTGAGATCCGAGCTGCACGCCGCAGTGTCCTGGAGGTGTACAGGTCCTGCAGAGATGGGAGTCTGCAGCCAATCACCTTCTCAGCAGAGCGCACAACACGCTGCAGTCTCTGTTTGTCCCTGATAGTGGCTCCAGCGTACCACACAGTGATGGAGGAGGTGAGGATGGACTCGATGATAGCAGTGTAGAACTGCATCATCGTCCGTGTTGGCAGGTTGAATTTCTTCAGCTGCCTCAGGAAGTACATCCTCTGCTGGGCTTTCTTGATGACGGAGGTGATGGTGGGCTCCCACTTCAGGTCCTGGGTGATGGTGGTACCCAGGAAGCGGAATGAGTCCACAGAGGTGATGGGGGTGTCAGTCAGGATGATGGGGGGGAGTGGGGCTGTGTGCTTCCTGAAGTCCACAATAATCTCCACTGTCTTCTGGGCATTCAGCACCAGGTTGTTGTGGCTGCACCAGGTACACCAGACGTTCAACCTCCCTCCTGTAGGCAGACTCGTCCCCGTCCGAGATGAGCCCAATAACGGTGGTGTCATCTGCGAACTTGATTAGCTTGACAGAGTGGTGGGTGGAGGTGCAGCAGTTGGTGTACAGGGAGAAGAGCAGAGGAGAAAGAACACAGCCCTGAGGGGAGCCGGTGCTGATGGTCCGGGAGTCCGAGACATTCTTTCCCAGCCTCACATGCTGCTTCCTGTCCGTCAGGAAGTCGGTGATCCACCGGCAGATGGGATCAGGCACATTCATCTGGGAAAGCTTGCCTCGGAGATGGTCTGGAAGGATGGTGTTGAAGGCAGAGCTGAAGTCCACAAACAGGATCCTGGCGTAGGTTCCTGGGGAGTCCAGATGCTGCAGGATGAAGTGTAGGGCCATGTTGATGGCGTCGTCTACACGTCTGTACACAAGGGACGAGGCCAAAAAATAATATTGGATGTCTGTTATTTTCGGGGCCCCAGGCAGCAATGCATTAAGAAGGTGAATAATTATTTCATGGAAATCAGATGAGCATGGGCTCAGGAACACTTCCAGAAATCACTGTCTGTGAACAGAGTTCACCATTCCATCCACAAACGCAGGTTAAAGCTCTCTCATACATATGTCTGTGAAGGTTCTCAGTCATCCAGGTCATCGTAGTCAAAGGAGCTTGCAAAGAAAAGCGTCTGGACTTCTTTAAGTTGCTCGAAGACGTTTCACTTCTCATCCGAGAAGCTTCTTCAGTTCTAAGGTCAAATGGTGGAGAGTCCCAGATATAAACCTAGTGGGAGTTTCCCCCCACAGAGGGACAAAAGGACCCCCTGATGATCCTCTAATCACATGAGCCAAGGTGTGAAACTGGGTGTGGGTCCCAATCAGCCAGGGTTTTGGGTGTGTTCATTGTGAAACCTGGCCCCACCTTATCATGCGAATTCCTGAGGTCAGATGGCCCAGGATGTGAGTGGGTGTTAAGGCGTCTGGGGAGGATCTCAAAACTGGATTATAGATGGCAGAGAGTTGGTGTCGTAAACCACCGCCTCTGTTCAAAGATGGTCGCTCACAGTGGACATAGATGGCTTCTTTCACTCCTCTTTCAAACCATCTGTCCTCTCTGTCCAAAATGTGAACGTTGGCATCCTCAAAGAGTGACCTTTATCCTTAAGATGCAGATGGACTGCTGAGTCTTGTCCTGTGGAGGTGGCTCTTCTGTGTTGTGCCATGCGCTTGTGAAGTGGCTGTTTGGTCTCTCCGATGTAGAGGTCTGGGCATTCCTCGCTGCACTGTACAGCATACACCACATTGTTAAGTCTGTGTTTTGGCGTTTTGTCTTTCGGGTGAACCAGTTTTTGTCTGAGCGTGTTGCTGGGTCTGAAATGCACCAGGATGTCGTGCTTGGAGAAAACCCTCCTGAGTTTCTCTGATACACCGGCTACATAGGGGATGACAATGTTGTTGCGTCTGTCCTTCTTATCCTCCCTCGCTGGTGTCTGATCTCTTCTGTGCCTCTTTGCTGACTTTAAGAACGCCCAATTAGGATAACCGCATGTTTTAAGTGCTTCCTTTACATGTGTGTGTTCCTTCTTTTTCCGTCAGGCTTAGAGGGAACATGTTCTGCCCGGTGGTGTAGGGTCCTAATTACTCCAAGTTTGTGTTCCAGAGGGTGCTGGGAGTCAAAGAGGAGGTACTGGTCCGTGTGTGTGGGCTTCCGGTAAACTTCGATGTTGAGTTTGCCGTTCTCTTCAATGTGCACAGCGCAGTCCAGGAAAGGCAAACAGTCGTCCTTTGTGTCTTCCCTGGTGAACTTGATGTTTTTTATCCACGGCGTTAATGTGCGCAGTGAAGGATTCCACTTCTTGTGTCTTGATTTTGACCCAGGTGTCGTCTACATATCTGTACCAGTGGCTGGGTTCCTTTCCACTTCCTCCATGTAAAGGTTGGCTACAATAGGTGACACGGGGGAGCCCTTGGCGCAGCCATGTTTTTGTCTGTAGAAGCCTTCATTGTATTTGAAATATTTGGTGGTAAGGCAGAGGTCTAACAGTGTGCAGATCTGATCGGCTGTGAAGTTGGTCCTGTCTTCTAAGGAGCTGTCTTCTTGTAGTCGACTACAAGAAGACAGCTCCTTAGAAGACAGGACCAACGTCACAGCCGATTCTGTTCAAAAATTTGATATGTTTCCTATATTCTCTTGTGAATAAAACAATGTGTAATGTAATGCAAATAACTGCAAAATTCTGTTGTTAATTACATTTTCCACAGCATCAGCATCAGCAACATGAGTTGCATCTCCACTGTAGTTATTGAAATACAGAAAAATCAGTATGCTGCTGTTTTTTTGGAGTGATCGGATGTATTTTATGTACAGCAAAGAAAACAAACCATAAAAGCTTTACTTTCCCCAAAAAATCCAAAATGTATATTAAACTCAAAATATGAAAACAGTTTGAAGAAACTCTAATAATACATTTTAAACTGTCCGTCAATACAACTACAGAATGTCGATTATTAATTAAAATAATAATTACAGTGGATCATTAAACCCATGAATGAGACTATAAATGCAATTTTTCTGCTTCAGGTTATGACCAAGCGTAGCCTTAGTAGTGTGCTTTAAGTGATAGTGGAAAAACATCATTTTCCTACAGTTCCTATCACTTAATGTGAATGAGGCAGCTCAAAATCTCCTTTTTAGCTGAGCTTTGCTTTTTTGTAAGCATTCTTATTTTAATTCATGACTGATTTGTGACATTACCTCATCACTGTTACTGGTATCTCAGTTCCTCTCTGTCTCTGTTCAGCCTGAACTGTAATCAGATGTTTCTGTGAGCAGGATAGCCTGATCGTGGGTTCTGTGGAATCGAACAGCTGGCGTAGTTTTCTCCATAGACCTCAAGAACGAATGCAGGGTTACCTGGGTAAACCCATTTCTTTTTTTTTTATTATTACCTACTATCTATATGATACCTGCTACTTTAATAAGATTACTTTTCTATGACTTGAGATACCATAGTGTAGCACATATGAGATCCAGAGTGAACATTTAGCAGATTATTATTTGGCTGTTGCAGGAAATTCCATTTCCATTGGAAAGAAAAACGGTGTTCCTTTGTATTTCGTGGGTTTACCAGAGTTTGAGCAAACAGGACAGATCGTTTTCAGACACCACTGCATATACTGGACAGAAGTGCAGAAAATTCGTGGAGAACAGGTTGGTAACTATGGAAATATCATGATTTTTAAAAATATTCAGATTTGAGCTAAAGCATGGAAATATTTGTGCCAAAACTTTTGTAAAAGTTTGGATTTTGTGTCATATTAAGAGGACAGCTCTTAATAACTGTACTACTTTGAAGCTGTGTCTTTGGGTTTGGTTTTGACTTTCTAAATCATCCTTTACACTCAAAACATTTTTAGATTGGTTCCTACTTCGGTGCTGAGCTGTGCTCATTAGATGTTGATTCAGATGGGAGCACTGACTTCCTGCTGGTAGGAGCTCCACAGTTTCATCTGCCTCAGGTGAAGAAAGAAGGCCGGGTCTACATCTACTCTGTGAGCGATGAGGTGAGCTATAATAAAAACTAAGATCCAGTGTGACACTGTGTGAGCTTTAAAGCTGACAAAATAAATGCATGTGTTTTCATAGTCCATTATTAACATCCTCGTTTCCTATTAGACTGTACTGGAAAGTAACCAGGATGTGACGGGACCATCTATGGGTAGATTTGGCACCACCATATCCAGTCTTCCAGACCTTAATGGAGATGGACTCCGAGACGTAGCTGTCGGAGCTCCGCTTGAGGATGATAAGAGCGGGGCTGTGTATATCTACCATGGCAACAGGCAGAGAGGGATAGTCAGCACTTTCAGCCAGGTGACACAGACAACACTACTGTGCAAAGGTCTTGAGCCACCTGTCATGTCTTTATATTCTGCTTTTAAAATGCTAAGTAGGTGTAGTGATTTCTTGCAAACATGTGCAAAATACATGGAAATACGATATAAGAGGCAAAAATAGAGTTTGTACAGTTATAACAAGCTTTGGACTGCCTCTATTCTTTTACACAGCCCGAACTCTCTTAGGCAGGTCATTTCTTTCTTGTAATTGGTAGTCTTCAGGATTAGTTCCTTAAAGGACATTCAAAGCTTCTCTTTGGATGTTGGCTGCCTTTTGTTCTCTGTAAAGATGATCCCACACTGCTTCAGTAACGTTGAGGTCCAGGCTCTGGGGAAACCAGTCGATGACTTTTAGTGTTCCACTGTGTGCTTTTCTATAAAGGTATACTTTTACTGTGTTGGCAGCGTGTTTGAGATCATTGTGATGCTAAAAAAAAATGTAGCCATCAGCAATCAGGCGCTTTCCAGGTGGATCAAAATCTGATTGTACTCTTCCGTGTTCATAATTCTGTAAATTGTGACAAATCGTGAACCCGACTGGCCATTTAACGACAGCCTTTAAAAGACCTTTATTACTTACGTTATTATCAAAGACTCAGGAGGAAAATTATTTCTATAACCTTCAAATCTTATAAACCATCAGAGAACTGAGGCACAAACGATGGATCTGCTCAACACTGTTGCCCCTCCATGCTTGCCTCTTGATTGTTTTAGTAATTCTGTAATATAACTTCAAAGATATGACAGCCTGCCCAAAGAACTTTGTGTCCAACATTAGTTCAAATGGTGGGTTTAGAACATGTAGAATCTCTGTTTCTCTGTCAGACTCCACAACCTGCCAGCCTAAATGTATTCAAGTCAAAATATTGTAGAATAACGACTGAACGACGTGCAGAGCCTTTTCTCTTTTTTGTCTGTGCTTATGGAGTTGTGTTCGTACACTCTCAAAACCCTCTGTGCATTTGCATTGAAGTTTAATTATCTGCAGCATGATAATATTATCAGACTTACACTTATGAGAGCACACAGACATGTAATGTCATCTGAAAGAGGTATTTAGACTCGGCTCTAATATCTTCTTATTTCAGAGAATCATGGGAAAAAATATCGACCATGGGCTGAAATTCTTTGGAAGGGCCATCTTTGGGGACCTCGGGGAGGATGGACTCCCGGGTGTTGTGGTTGAATCACGTGGTGCAGCTGTTGTATTCAGGTGAATATTATATGAACACTGCACCTATAAAAGAAGCTAAGCGACAGAAGAAGCGACAATCTATTTAAGTTCATTCGCTTCCTTTCAGATCCAAGCCGGTCTTCAACGTCTTGGCTCGTCTGTCTTTTCACCCTGAGAACCTTGACGCCCTGAGTCCAGATAAAAATGTAGCTTTGGTTAAAATAACGGCATGCTTTGAAAAGGTCGAAGCAACAAAGAGCAAAGCAGGTAAGTTTGTTGTGATGAGCGGACAAATGTGGGACATTTAAACTGTTTTTTAAAAATCCAGATTAATGTGTATTTATTTAATGTGACTTTTTTTCAGGGCCAGTGAGCTCAGCATTGAACATCACATACACACTTAATGTGACGAGTCAAGCAAGTCAAGGTATGTTCAGTCAGACCCTGGAGCTGAGAGAGGAAAACACCTGCGTCAGCTACTCCATCAACAGAGCAGTAAGAATGTTGAACATCATCAGTTTATTTATTCACTCTCTGATGACTTTAACACATCGTTCAATCACCACTTTTCCTTAAAGCGCCAGTTTTGTGAGCTGTTTTAGTGTTTTAAGCCATAGCACGCACTATGGACATGTCACATAAGATTCTGAATTTAGCCGAGCCTCAAAGGGCTTGGTGCCATATAAAAGACATTTTACATGATTATTTTACACTTTACATTTACCTGACTGACTGCCCCTCGCAAGCTTGGGGTTTAAACCATTGAGAAAAGGTGGGCGGGGATTTGTCTACAAGTCCTTTTCTTTTTCCACGCCCTTTAGGGTTTGCCACAGGAAATCATTTGACTGCAAGCTTTGGACATGCTTAATTAAAGGCATTATATATGGCCCTTAATATCAATAATCAGGTTTATTTATACTGTACCAAATCACAATCACCTCAATAAAGATCCTACAGAAAACACCAGCAATCATGCAGCTTCCTATGAGTTGGCACTCTGCAGCAGTGGAAAGCAACACTTCCCTTTCAACAGGATCAAACCTCAGGCACAACCAGTGGAGGGACAGCCATACATCTCCTGTTACTGGTTGGGGGTGAGGGGAGGGAGACAGGACAAGCTGTGGAAAACAGACAGAGATTAATAATAACTAATGATTAAATGCAGAGTGCTGAAGAATGAAGAGGTGCTTGCGGAACAAAATCCCAGCAGCATAGTCCTATTGCAGCGTAACTAAGGGATGATTCTGGGTCACCTGATCCAACCGTAACTATAGGCTAGGGGCAGGCAGACCCTGATCCTGTATCCAGAGACCAAAACACCACAGACACCAGCAGGATAATGTTGTTTAGGTACTTTTTAATTTTATTTAATTTAATTTAATTTTTTTTAAAAATCAAACAAATGGGTATTAAAATGGGTAAATCTGCTCATTTAGCAGCAGTGTGTGTGAAATGTTAGGTGGATAAGATGAGGCGATTTGTAGCTACATTAAAAAAATGAAATAAAAAAAAATCCCAATGAATCTACCTGAATGATGCAAACGGAAGTGAAAAACTCATTTTCATCAGTATTAATGCTTCGTTTTTAAGGGTTACTCTAAGCAGTGGCAGTCCTAGCCAGGTGGCGGAGGGCTTTCACCTCAGAATCTCATCTCTGCTTTTCGCGGATGATGTGGTTCTGTTGGCTTCATCGGGTGAGGGCCTCCAGCTCGCACTGGAACGGTTCGCAGCTGAGTGTGAAGCAGCGGGAATGAGGATCAGCACCTCCAAATCTGAGGCCATGGTTCTCAGCCACAAAAGGGTGGAGTGCCCACTCCGGGTCGGGGATGAGTTCCTGCCCCAAGTGGAGGAGTTCAAGTATCTCGGGGTCTTGTTCGCGAGTGATGGGAGAAGGGAGCCGGAGATCGACAGACGGATTGGTGCTGCGGCTGCAGTAATGCGGACGCTGCACCGGTCCGTCGTGGTGAAGAGGGAGCTGAGTGTAAAAGCGAAGCTCTCAGTTTACCGGTCGATCTACGTCCCTACCCTCACCTATGGCCACGAGCTGTGGGTAGTGACCGAAAGAACGAGATCTCGGATACAAGCGGCGGAAATGAGCTTCCTCCGAAGGGTGGCTGGCCTCTCCCTTAGAGAT
Organism: Simochromis diagramma; assembly: GCF_900408965.1. Taxonomy (NCBI): domain Eukaryota; kingdom Metazoa; phylum Chordata; class Actinopteri; order Cichliformes; family Cichlidae; genus Simochromis; species Simochromis diagramma. The sequence continues at coordinate 1,311,455 of NW_024386885.1, forward strand.
AGGGTGAGAAGTTCGGCCATCCGGGAGGGGCTCAGAGTAGAGCAGCTGCTGCTCCACATCGAAAGGAGCCAGCTGAGGTGGTTCGGACATCTGACAAGGATGCCTCCTGGGTGAGGTGTTCCAGGCATGTCCCACCGGGAGGAGGCCCCGGGGCAGACCCAGGACACGCTGGAGAGATTATATCTCTTGGCTGGCCTGGGAACGCCTTGGTGTTCCCCCGGATAAGCTGAAGGTCTCTGCTTAGGCTGCTGCCCCCTCGACCCGCCCCCGGATAAAGCGGATGAAGATGGATGGATGGCATCGGTGCAAATTATAAGTCCGTATCATGATGTCTGGTGTTTTCGTTTTTGTTGGTTTGTTTCTATTATGTTTGATTTTGCGAGTTGGTTATTAGATGCTGCTCCGGCCAGCCAGAGAATCCCCCGCCGCCCCGCCCTCTCCTCCCTGTGCCGCAAGCAGCAGGCGCACCAGTTCGCAAACAGAGGGCGTCCTTACTCCCAGCAAATGGGCGATAGAAAATCGATCGGTGCCTGTGACATTCCCAATATGTGCAAGAGGGTTTGTTTTTTTTTTTTTTGGGGGGGGGGGGGGGGGGTTGTTGCCGATGCCCATGATGCCACCCCCCACCACGATGCCGTCCCGGGCAACCGCCAGTGTCGCCCGTATCAAAAACCGCTACTGACTCTAAGGCTTATCAAATAACAGTGCTTGAGTTTGTTACCATCGTAGTATTTTTAGGCTTTGAAATACCGCGGTAAAGTGAGCCGTCATTTGTGAGCCGCGGTCAAGCCAGCCGCCTCCTATCCGCCGCATGAATTTCCTTGCGCTTTTACACCAGTCTTTACGGTAGCGCCTTTTCGCTTTATATCCCACGCGCACGCGCACGCGCGCACACAAATTTACAATGGAACAGCCCAATACAGTCAATACAATTATGGGAAATTTCAGCAATTCATTAAAACTCCTCCTGACTAGTTGAGGTCCAACTTTCAACAGCTTCCTTCTCTGGGACACCTACTCTACCCGTGTGCCACGTTTTTCATCCGATTTACTTTAACATTCCTCAGAAATTAAAGGACATTTATATCCCATAAGTTCATCCAGATTTACTGTAAAATTCCTCAGAAATTAAAGGACATTTATATACAATCTAATACAGCCAATACACTACAATTATGTCAATTTTCAAAAATTGATTAAAAATCATCCTGAGTAGTTGAGGTCCAACAACAACATAGACATCTATATTTGCTCAGAAACTCTACTTCATTGATAAGATGAATCCACTACAAATAGTCTTCTGAAAAAATATTTTTCAATTTGTTTCAATTTTTAAAAATATGTTCTTAAAGATTACCACAAGGTTTAGAATGGAATATGTTTTACTTACTATACAGCGGGTGAGATGATGTAATTTAAAAGCAGACTAAAAAGCAGGACATAGAGAACAACAAAACTGTGATGAACTAAAAGAGAGCCCTTTATTGTGGCTGATGGAAGAAACTTGAACATACAACAAGGCAAAAGCAATAGGTTACAATAACTGTAATTAATCCTGAAATGGGCGAGACTAAAATACGACTGTTATTAATATTACTGTGACTATGTCAACACTACTACAGACCTGAACATGATGGCGACCAGCAGTATGAGATAAAATATTAAGGGGTACACCCAAGACTTGAACATGAGAAAGGAAAACAGACTCTTAAAACAGGAAACATGACGAATGTATACCTCACATTAACAAACAAGGGCGATTGGAATGAATTGTAATGGTAGGTGACACGAAACGATCTATTTAAACAAAGCAGTAAAGAATGAGCAACTATGAGCTGTCAGGGAGAATTAGAAGAACGTAACAAAGTATCGCCAAATTAAAAGTACTAACTAATAACAGCAAAAACAAGAATTACATACATTGATCAATAGTAATCTTAATCAACAAATACCAAAACTAATGCAAAAAGGGTTGGGTCACAAACCCAAACTGCGAGAATCACATTATTTTCTAAACTTAGTGTAATTTTTTAGAAAAGGTATTAAAATGAAAAAGAATGCAATACAAAATCTAAACGAACAAGCTCTATTTACATTTCTGAAATACATAACCTACATATGTACAGAAAAATCAGAATCGGAGAAGCTTTATTAATTTGACGGTGAAATTGAATAAAAGTTTCCTGTAATTTCTGTGGAATATTACAGTGAATCTGGCTGAAACTTGGCACACAGGTACAGTAGGTGTCCCGGAGAAGGAATCTGTTGAAAGTTGGACCTCAACTACTCAGGATGATTTTTAATGAATTTTTGAATATTGACATAATTCTATTGTATTGACTGTATTAGATTGAATACAAGTTTCCTGTAATTTCTGAGGAATATTACAGTGAATCTGGATGGAACTTGACACACAGGTACAGTAGGTGTCCCAGAGAAGGAATCTGTTGAAAGTTGGACCTCAACTACTATGGATGATTTTTAATGAATTTTTGAAAATTGACATAATTCTATTGTATTGACTGTATTAGATTGAATACAAGTTTCCTGTAATTTCTGAGGAATATTACAGTGAATCTGGATGGAACTTGGCACACTGGTACAGTAGGTGTCCTAGAGGAGGGATGTGTTGAAAGTTGGACCTCAACTACTCAGGATGATTTTTAATGACTTTTTGAAAATTTCCATAATTGTAGTGTATTGGCTGTATTGCATTGAATACAAGTACCCTTTAATTTCTGAGGAATTTTACAGTGAATCTGGCTGAAACTTGGCACACAGGTACAGTAGGTGTCCCAGAGGAGGGATGTGTTGAAAGTTGGACCTCAACTACTCAGGATGATTTTTAATGAATTTTTGAAATAAACATAATTGTAGTGTATTGACTGTATTGCACTGAATATGAGTTTACTGTGATTTCTGAGTAATATTACAGTAAATCTGGGTAAAACCTGGCCCAGAGGTAAAGTAGGTGTCCCAGAAGAGGATTGTGTTGAAAGCTTGGCATCAACTTTTAAGAATGATTTTTAATGAACTTTTGAATATGCAACCAGACTGTCACGATGGCTGTATTGGGCTGTTCCATTGTAATTTGTGTGCGCGCGTGTGCGTGTGACTGTTCGAGTCTAGGCTTTCAATCAGGATATAAAGCGAAAAGGCGCTACCGTAAAGACTGGTGTAAAAGCGCAAGGAAATTTATGCGGCGGATAGGAGGCGGCTGGCTTGACCGCGGCTCACAAATGACGGCTCACTTTACCGCAGTTTTGAACCTGATGATGACAACGACTTTGTTTCTTACAGAACTATGTGGATGACACATCAACACCTCTCAGGATCAGACTTAACTTCCTTCAACCTGACAGCGAGAGCGCAAGCGCCGTCCTGAGCGTGGACTCTGAAAGAGAGGCTGCCCTTGAGGTAAGTTCAGTCGCCCGTACAGTCTGTATTTACATGCTTATTGTATACAACCAAAGATACAGCTATAGTCATGTCCTATTATATTTACCAAGAGTATTTAGTAGGATTTAATATGAGGTTTGAAGCTTTTTTCTGACCTGGTTTAAGTTTGACCTGTTTTATTTATTTTTTAAACTTTTTACAGATTCCCATTTAAAAATAATGCAGAAGAAGAAGTGAGAGCTGAACTGTTCAAGAACGTATTTCTGATCTTTAGCAAGTAAAAAACATGTTATTATCATGGAGTAATTATATCATTAATAAAAGACTTATTGATGAAAACAATGAGAAATAACTTTGTCTTTAAATGTAAAACTTTTCAATTCGTTCTTTCCTAATTTTTAGTTATTTAATTTAGATTCAGTTTTGTTTTATTTACACCCCACATAATCACAGCAACAGTCACCTAAAGCCCACAAAGACTCTGCACAAAATAGAGATGAATGCAGAGAACACCCCAACAATAAAAACTATCTCCCATTAACAAGCACATGGCAACAGTTGGAAGGAAAAGCTCTCCTTCAACAGGAAGAAGCCTCCAGCACAACCAGGCTCAGGGAGGGGCAGCCAGCTGCTGTGACCAGCTGTGGGTGAGGGAAGGAGGGAAGGACAAAAGACGTGCTGTGGAAGAGAGCCGGAGATTAATAATGACTCATAATTAAAAGCTGAGAGGTGTGTAAACACACAGAGAGTGAGGAAGAAACATCATGAGAAGCTATCAGCAGCCTGGGCCTTCAGTTAACCAGAATCTATCGTTGTTTCACAGAGACACTCTGCTGATGTGTTTAAACGTTTGTCTTGTCAAATCCAAAAACAATAAAATAAAACATATCAAAGCCTGTCACATCACACAGCACTGTCACTAAGCTCCTGGCCTGTTTCTATGCATTAACATTACTGTCATCTTGTGGCCACAGTCAGCTACTGTCGCTGAAAATCTGAACTCTAAAGCATAAACGTGTCAGTTCCTGCCTCTCAATATAAAAACGGAAAAACTGTTTGTGCACTAAATAAAACGTTAACCTTACCTTGAGGATTTTTCATTTTGTTTTGTTCGTTCTTATTTTTCCACCCTTATCTTGCTTGGCATTTCCCATTTACCTTTTTTTACTTCCATATCTTGGGAATTTGTTTGTACCTTTTATTTATTCCTTTAAATTTTACCTTTTATTATAATTTTATTTAGACTTGTTCCCCATGTTTGTGTTGTAGAAGCACATGTGGTTGTCTGCTTTGATAATCAGCACCCAGATTTGATCCACCGCCACCCTGGTGTTAGTCATGTTCCTGTTCCACTTGGCTATCTTCAGTACTGGATGACAAGCTGGGTTTAAAGATTAATGAGCTTCATTTTATTTATTTTACCTGCAACGATCGTTAGGATTGAATGAAGAATCCTCCAGAAGGGAGAAAAATGTCTTCCACCAAGAATACCCATATGAACACGTGTTTTATGTATGTTTTTTCATTTAACTATGCACTTAGTTGCATAGATGTTCATCTCTTTTTTACGCTTCCTGAATCATGACCTGAACTAATGCTGTCAACATTTTATTTGTGAAAAAAACTTTTAAAAAACTGGCAAATATTCACTGAAAATGGAAACAACAAATGCTAAACATCAGACAATTTGGAATATATGCATAAAGTTTACTTACAGTATCAAAGTAGAAGATTTTACACCTTTACCGAAACGTTTGAGGCACAAATGAGTGTTTGGGGTTATTTAATTAAAATAAACATGTTTTTAATAAAAAATCTCTACAGTGAGCTAAATTTAAGTCACAGGAATATATAAAACCGTTGAAAGAAAATAACACACAATGAGCCTGTTAAAACACAGGATTTACTTAAATGTGTCAGATGCTGAACACAGTTACGTGACTGATCACAAAGCAAAAAATAAAAAAGCACTGCAGGAAAAAAGTGTCAGTTTTGGTGTCATTTTCAAAAAAAACCCCAAAAGACTGACAGGACTGTGCAAACACTGGTAATCTGGTTTGATGCACCGATGTGATTTAGTCAAAACTTTGGTGATGCATGGATGAACAAGCAAACGTGCAGTTTAGTGCACACTCACAGTCCCATCACTAGTATGATTTTCGCTATGATTGCATCTAACAGAGGAAACCCAACGTTAACGTCCCAGGTGGAAAACAGCGCTGCCCAGAGTCTTAAAAAGGTCCTTCAGTGGAGTCACCCCCACCCTCCCACGCCCCCTCTTTTCTTTCCTAGAGCAGTGCATCTCTCTCGGGTCGGTGTGGTGGTTGATCTCCGGTGTTGCTGGTTCCAGTGGCAGCTTGTACGTGCCAGAGTTTCTAACCTGAGGTTCGGTCACACCTGGACTGCTGAGGGTCGGCCCAGCTGTTACCTCTGAGGAGTTCTGAGGAGTTTGAAAAGAAAGCTGGTCGTCTGTTGAGCGTGCAGACGCCTTCACGGTGGGCCGACTGCTGGACGTCTGAGGAGCAGAGCACAAAGAAATAAATAGAAAAACTCACAATATTCAGGTGTAAATCATCTCTGATCAGTGTCTGTGTAAAAACTCTCACACGAACACTAAACCGCTGAAATAAACAGACTTCAGAGGCCAAACTGCTTTTTTACAGCAGTAACTAACAAACCAAGACCGGATTACACCACCAACTCCAAACAGGGCCCCTCACCATTTGAAAAATACTAACCAAACAATGCTGAAATGCAGTATTATATTTGACTGCCGATGAACAATAATCTGAAAGGTGAAACCTTTTTGGATTTTGAACAGTTGGCCCTGCAGCCGTGCCAGCCCATTGTGACCAATTTGTCACATTTTTATTTTGTATTTTTCTCTCCAATTATTCGATTAGCTTAATGCATACGTACCTAAATCTTAAAACAGATAAATGTGTACAATCACCACTGAGAATAAACAGACAATAAATGTGAGCAGTAACGAAACTTAAGTTAAAAGCTGCATTTTCTTCCTACCAGTCTCGAAAATATAGTCTTTCATCAAATTTATGGGAAATTTAAGTCATTTTATGCTCTTAATTTTGTTGATTTTTCAGGCTTTAAAACTTTTGAAGAACTCTCGGGAACCTTGTCGATGTAAAGAATTACTGCCTGTGGAGGCTGATGAGGCTGAAGAGAGCATCTACTTCTCTTCCACACTAACAGTCTTGCAGATAAAGAAGTACAGTTTGAACTGACCCTGATTCTTTGAAAACAGCAGATTCTTTCTGCTTCTTCTTCTTCTTTCTGCTCAGTTTGGGGGCGTGGCCTAAACCTAAACTGTTTTATGTTAAACATGCATTCACGTACCCGATGCTTCTTTTCTTCGTGCTGTTGTTTTCCAAAAGTGTGCCCGACGCGACCTTTGTTGTTCATTTCTAGTTCTGAAATTTAAAACAAAAAAAAAAAAAAAAAAAAAAACAGATTTCTGTTTCATTCCACTAAAATTTTATTTAAAGTATTTAATGGAGCCATCTGCATCGGGCGTGAATAAACGGCGCACCACTGATCTGAATGCCGCCCCGCTGCTCTGCATCCTCCTGGTATGGGCTCAGGCTCACAAACAGGGATTTCAGGACTGAACCCTTAGGCGCTCCTATGGCAGGCGTTAAGAGCACATTTCAGACACACAAATGGACATTAGACATTTTTGTACGTGTAGAGCGCATCCTTACTTGTGGGCGATGAGACGTGAGGCAGCTGCTGCTGTGCCAGAGTTTCAGATGGATTCGGACCACCCGGAGCTGGACTGGAGGAAGTCTCCTTGATTGAATCCTGCACGATGCTGCAAGCTGGATCTGCTGGCTGCTTCACAGGATCAGGCTCAGCTTCAGAGGTTGTGGAGCAACTATCAGGACTTTGTTTGACATCAGTTTGGACCTCGCACGAAGGAGCCAACTCTACATTAGAAACGCTTTGAAAAGGACTTTCAGCTGACGCCTGACTGCAGGGAGGCAAACTCAAAGTCTCAGAGAGGGGGTTTGCAAAAAGGCTGAGGAAGGAAGCAGCGGAGGTTTTCTCAGGTTTGACTTCAGTTTTTAAATGTCCTTCTTTGCTGGTGAAATGTGCAGGCTGTGAGGCTCTCGCTGGGTCAGGTGTCGGTGTCACGCTCTCAGCGATTGGGTTTTTAAAAAGGCAACTGAAGGGGATTTTCTGAGTCTTTTTACGTCCAGCTGAACAATCGGATAGAGTTGGAGTCTTCCCGCTGCACTCCGGTGACATTTTAGCAGAACAGCGTTTCTGTGCACCGACAGATTTGGTCTTTCTTGGGTACCGAGGGATCTCAGCAAGCTGCTTTGCTGCAAAATGGTGAACGGCAACGTTTGCAGAGTCACTCGTCTTAATGGAGCCATCTGCAGGCTCGACAGGAGCAGAAGTTCTGCTTTTAAACTCTGAGACGCCTGAAGAGGTAGAAATACCCGAGAGATGTTTAGGAGGACGGGTGTTATCTGTAGGAAGCTGTGAGCTTTCATTCATGTCCGATTTGCTTTTGGAAGATGCAGGATTATCTTCATCTATAACAGGATGCAGCAAATGCTCCAGTTTAACTTCATGAAAAGCCATTTCAGCAGATTTCAGGGACTCTGGTATAGCTCCACATTGCTGAGTACCAGAGGAAAGAATAAGATCAGAGCTAGAAATCAGGCTGTCGTGCACTTGTAGGGAAGACAGGCTCTTGTACATTTTCTTGAAGGGTTTGTTTGGCTCATGTTTGATACTCAGTGAGACTTTTTGTACTTGATGTTGTGAACTTAAGAGAGGATCCTGGATTTCCTCAGTTTTTACACTTGAAGCAGTGAGTCTTTGACCAAGGGTGTAATTTTCCACTGATTTTAAGGACCTGAGGACAGCATCAACAGAATAGGGAACTTCCTTTTGTGTCGTGGAGCCTAAAGTGGCCTCGGAGGTGGTCTCAGCGGCAGAAGGGGTAGTAGATTCTTTGCTTTCAGGAGTATTATAGAAGCTAGGGAAAGACCTGTACAGCTGAGGTCCAAGCATGGCTTCCACTGAATAACAAACTGGCTCCGGGCAGTTACTGCTGGTTGATGAAGGGCTGTGAGGTCGGGCGGTGTCTGCTGCACACCGAAGAACAGCTTCATCTGTAACTGTGGCCATTTCTTGTATCTGGTGTACTGAGGGTTCCCCCTCTGTAGCTGCATCTGCGCTGCGGTAAAAGTTAGGCCTGAAAAATAAAAATGTCCAGTGAAGGTAACGTGCATGGATTATCAGAAAAATTCCCATTAAAGGCTAAAAGCATCGTAACAACTTAAGTTCCTCTTAGAATACAGCAGCGAGTCGTGCTCAGATTAATGTCTGCTGCTCTGTAGTCCAGAGAAAATGTAATCCATCTTTTATGTACAGTCTATGCCTGCACATAAAAGCCCATCTTCTGTGTCGTCGGTCTCATATTCATGAACTAATCCTTCAATTACACTTGCTGCACGTGAGGATGAGGACATGTTTAAATTCAGAGGTGCATACCTGAGCGGGTCCATGAAAACACTGGGGGTCCCGTTTGTTTCTGTCATTCCTGCCTCCTCTTCGCTCGCCGGCTGTCCCAGAGGCTCCTGCTCAGCTTTTTTTGCAAGCTCAGAGAGGTCACGTTGCCATTTTAATAACTGCAGTGAAAAGAAGCAAAGCATTTACATTTGATTTCAGCACAAAGCAATGCATGCAAAACGTTCTGAGACCATTTTCATGCCTGACTTCTCCATGCACACCTCATCCAACAGTTTTCCTGTGACGTCAGTAAGCGGCTCGTGAGAAAACTTGCAGTCTTCTCCTTGATAGCATTTTCCTTTTCTATGGAAAAACTTGCAAGGAAACGACTGTGCAGCTTGGTATAGGAAATACAAGACAGCCAACAACCTCCGCTTTCATTTGGTTAACGCGATGTGTTTGTGGCAGCTTACAACAGTATATCAAAGGATATTGTGCATGTACGGACAGCTCTCCCCTTTTGTGCAGAAGCCTTGGATGTAAAATTTACAGACTTCTTTGATGAGATCGTTGTAACCCTGAATATGCTCCAGCTGGCAACTCTCAGCCTGTATCCAGGAAAGGAAAGAAAGCACATTTTTCATTTTTGCAGTCTGAAAAAAGAGATTCGGGTAAAGTTAAATAACCAGCTGTGATGCAACCTGCCTTTAGGCATCGTCCGTAAAGAAAATGTCGACAAAGTAACCGCCCGTCCACCAACAGCGCATTCTGGTCCTTGAACTCCTGAGTCATGAACCTTGGCTTCACTTGAAAGTCCTAAAAGAAAGGAGACGAGTTAAATTTGCTTCCACTGAAGGATTACTTGAATTAATGTGTCCGCTTCAATAAATATTCCAGCTAACGCCGAAGGATCCAAGTATCTGTTTGTACTGATGGCGTGACATGAACTGGCGAGCCAATCCATCATAAACTCAAGCTGCTGCAGCTCTAACCAGCTGATGGTGGATGGCGTTTGTAATTAAAGCCATCCTGGAGTCTTGCTTACCATCATGTCATTTTCATGTCCTCTTCCGCCTCTCCCACCTCTTCCAGACATCGGTCTTCCGTGTCCACGGGAAAATCTCCCTCTCCGTCCCTCCTTGTGCTGATATGGATCTTTCTGTCCATCCTTCTTCTTCAGATGTTTCTGCCTTTGAGATTGACGGCCTCTGTTACTGAAGCCTTTGCTCAGTCTTTGCTCACCATCGCTGTTCTGCATTAAACACACTTTGTCCTTTGTGTTATCAGCTTTGCCGTTACTTCGAGTTCTGGGTCCCTGGGCTTGGACACACGGCTTCTGCAGAAAAATAAACACGTAAAAATTTGATGTAAAACAAAATAAAAGTTCTACATTTTATTTTATTAGCAGCTACCGGCTGCTCCTTGGCCACAAAGGCTCACCACAGCAGGTAGGTTGGTAGAGTTTTACACCAAATGTTCACATTATAGCACTCTTCAAGCTCTTCCCTTATCCTGCATGTTGTTGAACAGCGAGAGATCATGCAAACCAGACACTCTTCAAGAAGCTCCTTTCCACCACTCCTTCAGGCACTACCCACAGCACAGCTGTCCCAGCATCACTGCCAGTGCTTCCCCAATTCATCTCCTGTCTTCTCTTCCCCTTACTCATGAAGGAGCAGCTAATTTTCATCCCAGCTACCACACATTTGATACTAACCCCCCAACACTTTGATGCCAAACCCACCAGTGGAAGCTGGAGGTCACCGATTGATGAAGCGAACACATCTACATCATGATACATTAAAAGAAACAGCGCTTATCTGACACTGGCCCTCCTGTTTTTAAGCAACTCTCTTATGATTGGCTGTCGTAGAGACAGGATGGGTTGAACACAAACTATGACAAACTAAAATATATTGTTTTAATGTGTTATGTCAAACCTTAATGCCAAGGTTAGCTCACCTTTTTGTGAGATCCAAACAGCTCGCACTGAGTTTTCCTCTTTCTCCCACCTCCCCCAGGCTCATTCCTGCCAAACAGAGAGAGTGAGTGATGAAGAGGAGGCCATAAAAACAGATCTAACCCCGGTAAACTTTCATTAAGTACCGCTGCGTGACGGCAGGCTGACCCGCACTCTTCACTCCTTCATCCACAGCGGAGAGCCTCGAGAACAGGTTCGCAAAAGCCATCTTACTCCTAGTAATGTGCGTCTCTGTGTGTACAGAGCTCGGTCCGGAGTCATAAAGGTCCGATATCGAAAAACAAACACAAACAGGAAATAAACGTCTTTCACTTTACGCCGTCACGCGGATCACTTTATCAGAGGTCGCTCCAGCGATCGGGGTTTCGCTTGTGTACATGACGGGACGTTATTCAGCCGTTCACGTTTAATTCCGTGTAAAAAAAAACAAAAAAAAACATTTAATTCCGTGTTCGATATTTACGTCACTCCACGTCACTTCCATACGACAGGGTCATTGGGTTAACGCTACGGACGCTTGTCGCCGCCTAGCGGTGAAGATTTGTATCGTCTCGTGTTAAACCTTGCAGTGATGGCACAGCCCTGAAACTTTTTGGATTCTCGCTTGATAACAGCGCATTTTTTGAAGTTATTTACCATATTTGATCGGACAATAATATAAAATACCAAGCCAAGTGTGTGAGACTGTCTCTCACAGAGTGATACTGAAATAAACAATCAGTGCAACCTGAGTTATCCACCTTTGTTACTTTTTTTTTTTAAATGTAAGATACATTATTAAAACCATGATGTTATGAAGTATGTAAGATAGTTGACAATTCAGTTTAATTGGTCCAACCCTGGTCTCAGAGGTTCAAGGAGTCCAGCAGGTTGGGAAATCAAGAGAGCAGGAAAGATGGCCATTTAGAAGTCGGCCATCTTGGATACAACTGTTGTTTTTTTCAATAGGAAGAGGGCCACGTGACACATCAAACTTATTGGTAATGTCACAAGAAAAACAATGGTGTGCTTGGTTTCAACGTAACTTTGTTCTTTCATGAGTTATTTACAAGTTTCTGACCACTTATAAAATGTGTTCAGTGTGCTGCCCATTGTGTTGGATTGTCAATGCAATGTGTCTGCTTTGTGTGTGATTGGATCACCTTGTGTGAGCTACTGAACAAACGCACTTTGTCATCCGTCAACAGGAACAGCTCAAGTTCAGATATGCTAAAAAGATGAGATAGAAGCCGGACTTTGTTCCTCCACATATGAGGCCGTCCCTGAGTCAGGTTTAAAGTTCAGGTCACGCACACAGTTTCAGTATTACCTCACTGAGTGTCGCTCCCTCACTCTCTGAACTCTCTGTTCACACTGAGCTGCCTGTATCACAGGATGACCCGCTGGGCTCTTCTCGCTCCCGTCCTGCTGCTCCTGCTGGGCCTGTTCATCCACAGCGCTCTCAGTCAGGAGGCCGGAGACCCAGCAAATGCACCACCTGCACAGGGCCAAGCAGCTGACAGCACACAGGGAGAGGATGAAGATGGGGACTGGGGACTAGGGACCCTCCGCGACAGCTTTGAGGCTGTCGGCGGATACTTTGACTCCATGCTGGAGTTCATGGGCGGACGTGACGGAGTGTGCCAATACCGCTGCAGATATGGTAGGTCTGCTAGGTGAACATGTGGTATTACGTAATCTGGTATAAGGCCATGTATGCATCTGTGTTTGTATTATTGTAGGGCCTTTATAATAAAAAGCATACATAAATAAAATTATTGATAAACAGCAAAGCTAGATACCTGCACTGGAAATGGTCAGAGTTTCAAATTACGAGGTCAGTAAATATAAAACGCTTCAGGCTGCTCTAAACATTCAGTTTCAGGCAGCTTTTTTTCTACTGCTGGCTCTGTATGATGTCATCCCTCATCTGCGGTCTGTGACGAGCAGCAAGTTAAATCCCCGATCCTGAAAAAGTTTGAAAAGCTGTGTAAAGTGTACATAACAAGAGAATGGAAGGATTTGTAAGTCTCATAAACTCCTATTATATTCAGAATAGAACATTTGACGCTGAACGTTACACATTTTTAAACTGACAAAATGCAACATTTTGAGAAAAATGTTACGTTCATGTTAATTTGGTGGCAGGAACAAATCATAGAAAGGTTAGCAGTTCAGCACCCGAAGCCATGCTGCTGGAACAGCTTGTGGTTTAGTGTTGTTTTGCTGAAATATGCTTGGCCTTCCCTGAAAAAGGGCGTCATCCTGATGGGGGAGCATGTGTTTCTCTGTAACCTGTCGATACCTTTCAGTATTCATGGTGCATTTCCAGATGTGCAAGCTGCCAGATCCAAAGCCACTGATGCACCCGAGCATCAGAGATGCAGGCTTTAGGACTGAGCACTGATGGCTGAACAAACCAGACAGTCCTGTCCTCTATAGTGTGGAGGACACGGCATCCATGTTTTCTAAAAATAATGTCACATTTTGATGAATCTGACCACAGAAGAGTTTTTATCTTGGCCTCAGTCCATTTCAAACGTGCTCTGTCCCAAAGAAGACAGCAGATGATGTTCAGCTTTGCCCCTTCCCTCCTTATTCTCTGAATGTTTTAATGATAATCTGAGTCTTCAAGATTTTATGTTGTGTACATTACTCTGAGATTGTTTCAGACTGGCGCCCCACGTTCTTACACCCTTGCATGTTGGAGAGTCTCTGTCTCGAGCAAGTAGACAACGGTCTTAAACGAACTCTGCCTCCTTTTTTGAAGCATTTAATATTTAAAGCTTGAACAAAGCCGCTCTTCACCTTTGAACAGCCAGCTCTCTTAATTGTAAGAATGCCCTAAAACTGAACCCTTTATGAATACGATCATGATTCCAGTAATCCCAGTAATCAGCTTATGCTATTTCTAATAAACACAAATCAGCTGATTACAAATGTGCCCAGTTAGTAAGTATGTACGCACAGCTTTTGCAGATCCTCCTCTGTCACTCTGTCAGTTATCTCACCTGATAACTTCTTGATCACCTCCTTCTCTCGGAGCTAATGGGATTTATTCAGAAAGGTCTTGTACACTCTGATATTTGTCGTGGTTGTTATCTGAGCCTGGAAATGGACTGTGAACTCTGATAGGAGAGGTTTTATGTGCTGACTGGGTCAAACATCAAGTGATGTGCAACATATCATCTATGTGCAAACATGGATCTATTTTAAATCCACGGGGGTATCAACCAGAGCCCAGCACAGTCCTGCTGGCCTGTTGCAAAACGTGACCTACATTTTAATTAATTTTAATCAATTTATTTATTAATTGCTATTTCTCCCTCAGGTAAAGCTCCTGTTCCTCGTTCGAGCTACCAGATGCCAGAACCAAATGGATGTAGCTCCTACTTCTTCGGTCTTCCTATTCCAGAAGGGGTAGGTCTCTTCTGTCTGTTTAGAGCAAATTTATTTGGAAATCATCAATACTGTTATGAAAAGCTGGATCCATCTTCACAAGGCGCTTATAGAGTTTGGGTGGAGGACAATCGAGGCCCCATAGAGAGTAATGAGCCAGTTTCAAGAGCTGCTGGAGCTTCGTCTTCTTTAGACTTCATGTGTCTCTCTGTGAATCTTGAACGTTAGGAGCCTCTGCTCTGTTTCTACACATTTTATTGTTTTCAGTAACCAGGACATGATTTTAGAAACATTGTTAGCGTGTTGCTCGTACATATCTTAGGATTGAGCTCCGCGCGGTGGGGCAGGCACCAAAACAGATGAACAAACAGCAAGAGAGCAAACCTTAAATTAAAAAGAGCACACGTTTAGGTTTCAAACTCCAGGAGCGGGTTTCTGGGTATTATTGGTAATAAAACAAAAATATGTGACTTTTTCCATAACTGAGCTGTGTACAGTTAATATTTTGTCTTATCCCTGTTCTTTTACAACGCTGTGTTCATTTGTGCAGCTCGGAGGAAACCTCGTTTTGATGAAAAATTGCTTCCAGCTTGTTATGTTACTTCAGCACAGCTGGAAACAGGAGACTTGTGATTTTTACACTGTTAGCTTATTGATTCTGGGAGCTAAATGTCTGCTCAGCTCTACTCAAGAAAACAACTCGAGCGACGCATGACGCTCAGTTCAGCATTATTTATTTATTTATTGGTGTCTGCTAAAGTCTACATCTTTACTGTGTCTTCTAAGTAAAGAAGTGAAGTGATGAAGTGACAGCAGTTAAGACAGGAGGAAGGCTCTGTCTGCAAAGTATTATATGCACATCTGTATAGAAACAGGCATGCACTACATACATGCCAACACCTACTGTATATTACAGCTATTAATTAGTGGAGTTTCCACGAGGGAACAGCAAAGCAGGAGGCTGTGGGAGATGCTTTTAAAATCCAGGAGAACTTGGGAAAAACAGGAGTGTATGCAAGTAGACTGGAGGAAAAATAGGGTGAACTCCACCTTTAATAAAGGCACTCAACCTAAAAGCATCTGAGGTGTTTACTAAAGAAATATTACTTTGTTTATGTAATAAAAAAGTACACAAAAAGTCCACACAGAGAGGCGACAGCAGAGCTGTAAAAATTCGTCCGATGAAAACCAAATAAAACCTGATCTCAGAACAAACAACAAACCTATTTCTGATGGAGCTAATAATGCTAATAATGCACTTGTACACAAACACATTGATCTTTCCTGCTGTGTGTCAGATGGACATGGGCATCCCTGCCATGACTAAGTGCTGCAATCAGCTGGATATGTGTTACGACACCTGCGGCTCCAACAAGTATCGCTGCGACTCCAAGTTCCGCTGGTGCCTCCACAGCATCTGCTCGGACCTCAAGAAGAGCCTCGGCTTCGTGTCCAAAGTGGAAAGTCAGTAATATTTTAACCTTCCTTTCATGCACCGTCATGTTCTTCTTCGTGATATTTTAATCACTGATCTCTGACTGTAATCCGAGAACGTCAGCTTCTGTTGATCCTGTGCTGTCCTGTTTCTTATTTCTCAGCGTGTGAGACTGTAGCAGACACCTTCTTCAACACAGTGTGGACTTTAGGCTGCAGACCGTACATGAACAGCCAGAGGGCAGCATGCTACTGCCCGGGAGAGGAGAAGGACGAACTTTAGATGAACAACTGGATCTTCTGTGTTTATAAAACAGCGTCAGCAGCGACCGCATTCCCAGGTGATTTTGCTCTGAGTTGTGGTGTTGCAAAGGTGGAGTAATTTATTAGGAAGTTCTTGCTTTTATCTTTTTTGAATTCCTCATGAAAACTGTATTTGTGTACATGTAGAGTTGGTTTAAAAGTCTTTAACGATACATGACGGAGTTTCAGAGACAGTAACTGGTTCACAGCACACAGCTGCCATTGTTTGTGTGCTGCCTTCTTTTATTTGATGGCGCATTACTGACAAAGTCAGCCCTTAGTTAAAACCATAAAAATACAGGAGAAATTTTGTCTGTATGTATGTGAAGTTTCTTCCTGTTAAAAGGGAGTTTTCCCTTCCCACTGTCACCAGGTGCTTGCTCACAGGCTTTAATGCGATTGTTGGAGTTTCTTTCTAACATTGTCGGGTCTTTACCTACAACATAAAGCGCCTTGAGGCGACTGTTGTGGAGAATTGGTACTGTAGAAATAGAACTGACGTGAACTGAATTTCTTTTGCATTAAAAACAGTTTCAAAGATAAACAAACACTAAACCTTTTGTCGTTCCATCATTTGCTTTGCACACTGAAGGACTGGACAGATGTTTTCACACATCTATTAGTGCTAGGTGTAACTTGCTACTGTAATCACATTACATTTTTTGGTCAGGCAGTAATATGATTCTGCATGAGCAGTGATAAATTACAGCAATGCAATCACATTACAGACACTAGTAATCAAGCAATTACGTTATCACTCACAGTGCAGAGGGTCTTTAATTACCTATAATGGACGTCAAAAGAGCACATTTATCTCAGTTTTCATCTTATCTGTTTAATTTGCTGATAAAGTCTTGTGTGCTGAAACACTTCAGGTCAAACACGACAATGCTGTGATTATAACGGTATCTAAATTTTATTTAAAATGTGGGTGACTTGGAATTTTGTGATGTTTTCTTCATCTCAGGCCACTTGTTAACCAGTTCCCAAGTAACTCAAGTTTCAAACCTTCCCCGAACATGAACACAACTCAAGAGACTCAGGTTACTTCCTTTATGAAAGACCATGTTCAGCATAATGTGAAAAACAGATAGACCTGAAGGTGGCGCTACATAAAAAGCCTGAGGATCCTTCCACCATCAGCTGTAATTTATGTTATTTAGGAACTCAGCCACAAGCTGTCAGACCATGTGAAGCTACAGAGAGGAGGCAGAGTCACCAACACCCTGCCAACTAACCGCAGAGGTCCAACCCTCCTCTGTATGTCTCAAAGTGTTTGTGCAGCTGCTGTAGGTCTGTGGACTCAGTGGACGTTTTTATTTGTTCTTTTAAGAAACAAATAAAAACGTCTTTCTTTTCTTAGACTTGCATTTAGTTAACACTTTTCTTTATGCTTTCTTGTGAAGCTGGCAAGTGATTCTTGTCTTGAAGGGTGCTATATAAATGAAATGTACTTACTATGTGGCCCAGTGGTTTTGTCCATGTTGTGTAAATGTACAGTTAGTTATGGGTCAACAACATGCACGCCTGTTTTTGTAAGATTTCTTTATTAGTGTGACAGAGTGAATGTAAAACTGGAAACTGTACAGGCTGAAACATTTTT
The DNA here is from genome assembly GCF_900408965.1 of Simochromis diagramma. Lineage (NCBI taxonomy): Eukaryota > Metazoa > Chordata > Actinopteri > Cichliformes > Cichlidae > Simochromis > Simochromis diagramma. The sequence goes on from NW_024386885.1 coordinate 1,329,040, forward strand.
AACGATGAAAATATACATTTCTCATTAACAAACTACAGTACGGCCTACAAAAAATAGTTCTTGTAATCAACATTAAACAAAACTGGTGACATTCACAGAAGCACAGAGCTAAAACATGAAAGCAGACCAATAATGAACTGTGCAAAAATCTATTTCAGATGACAGTCAGGCGTTGGAGGTCAGGGACAAATGTGGAGGAAGAATTAAACATTACATGTGAACAAGGCTGAAAAAATAAAAATCTTCACCGGACACAGACGCCTGGAAAAAGGAGAAAAAAATAGTTAGCAGACAGGATCAAACACATTTACATCAGCAAGCAGTTAAAGAAAAATGTAAATTCAACAAGAATTTTTCAGGACTTAAAGACATGCAGCTCTTTTTCACTGAAGCTGTGCTAATGCTGAAACCACTGCTGATAGTGGCTCTGCTGCATGAAATCAGCACTTGCAGCCAACAGATTTCATTAAAAAAAATTGAACCCCAGTTCTGCAAACAACTGCACGTAACCATCAGCACGTAAACCTTTGGAAAAGTGAGCTGGTTCTCTCCAAAGGAAGAACTGGAGCCGCACTGGGACATGCAACGCTACTGAGAGCAATAACCTGCAAAAATATGCCGGCTGTAACAAAAGTTGATTTTTTTACAGTCAGAAGCTTCAACAAACATTTCAATTTCAACAAATTTACATTTCTGAAATGATTTCATGGTTCAGGCTTTAATATTACAGTCACACCGCACTAGCTGTGCGCGATTGTTCAGCCAGTGCTCAAAAACAAAGATGGAGAACCGTAACCTGCAGAACCAGAATAACCTTTTAACTATGAATCATAGGAAACGTGCCAGGCTGCAGTGGAATTATCCTTTAATTTTCCTTTGAATATACTTACTTCGTTCAGTCTATCTCAGAGATCAGGGAGTTTGCCGGCTGCATGACTTTGGACTGAGGCATCTGGCTCGTGTTCTTTACCTTCTGGTTAAAAGCTTCAAGCTAGAAAAATAACCAAAGAGAAAAACGATTTATGATGACACGATGATGACGGCTGTCACAACAGGAAACTCGGAGCATAAAGCAGGGAAACAATTCCAGATTATAGCAGAGATAATGTCAAACACAACGACAGACTGAGATCAGGATTATGAAACTGAGATTCAGATGAAGTAATGATACTCAGAAAAGTATATCTAAGGTTTTAAATGACATGGTTGACAACTGTTACAGATGCAGGGCATCAGTCATGTCTTCAAATGTTTAAAATTCTAAAAATGGAAATGATTTTAGTGACGTGTGACAGCGTCTGCTTATGCTTAAAATACATATTGACACATCTTAAGTGTCTCAGACTGAGTACTGGGAATTCTGCTGAAGTTGATCCTCAGACCAAAAACACACATCAAAGAAATACTTTGAGCTTCCTACAGTTTTAGTTTTAGTAAAGAAAAAAATAAAGTAATAATCCATCCCCAGAATTAGATCTTTTTTCATTTTTTGCATAACAAAATTTAATAAAGTTGGGCTAAATTTTACCATCGTACTACTAAACGTTTCTGATTTAGAAGAATCTTAAAGTATATACGGAGCATTTTATTATGTAAAATACATTCATAAGTACGGGAGATAAAACACATGAAATTTTTAGGGCTGATAAAGCAGACAAAGCATCCATGGTACCAATGCTCTGTTCCTCTATGCCACAGATATCACATCAGTGAGAATCTGACACATCCAAGATACTGATGCTCACACTGGGATTAAGAATTTCATGCTGATATCTCCTGTACTTAAGAAGTTATGAGGGTCAAAAATATATTTAAAAAAAAGAAAACAAATTTGAACCCCTTCTAACTGAAAATGTTCACTGGATGAAGGTAACAGCATGCATGGCTTCATTAAATATACTGAATTGTGCTCAGTGTCCTCTGAGTCACTACATTTCATTATCAACAACAACAAAATACCTGGAAGACCTGAGCAAGGCAAATAATGGCACAACCTAACCTCTTAGCATGGCATGGCCTCAAGAGCTGGCCAAACCGACTGAACACCAACCTTCTTCCTCAGGTTCGCCTTTATTTCCTCCTCAGTTAGCTGCGGCTTCTCCTCTTTTAACTCCTCAGTGCAGGGGTCATTACCCACAGTCTTGGTGCATACCTTTGAGTCCTGTGGTGCCAGTGGTGTCTTCAATGCATTATTGTGTTTCTCTAAAATACTTTTGGGATTCCTGAAATCTCCCATAAGTTTTTTGCGACCCCGTCTCCAGTTGTGTCCACCTGTGAGGCTCTGAGAGGATGCCTGCTCGGTATTGATGACTCTCAGGCAGCGAGAAACAGAGGCTGACCCATCTTGGCCTTCGCTCACAGACAGGTCCGGGTTTGGAAATGAGGCACTGTTTGTAAGAAGGCCGGGATCAGGGAAAGCCGTGTTAGGTGCCACTACAGAGCCAGGAAAGTGCGGGTAAGGTTGGCTGCTGGCAGAAAGAGAGGGAGGAGTGTTGTACTGATTGTATGACCAGTAAGGATTTGTAGCACCGCTGTAGTGGCCACTCTGGTTAAGAGCAAAATGCGAGTACTGAGACAAAATGTAGTCTGGATATGGAGAAGCAGCAGGATGAGGAAACACGGGATTTTGTGAATATGGATAAGCAGAAAAATGTTTTGAGTCTTTTCGCTCTCTGTCCTTCAGTGTTTCTCTGCTGTTCCATCGATCTCTGTGTTTCAGTCTCTCTCTGCTTCTTTCTCGCGAGCGGCTTCGTTCGGCCTTCCGCCTCCGTTTCAAATCCCTGCTGCGAGAGCGTCGACGGCATGAGGGGCTCGGGCTAGAGCTTCTAGAGGTTGACCTGGAGGAAGATGAGGACGAGGAATTTCTGTGATCTCTAAGAGAGCGCCTCTGCTGTGTCTCGTCCTCCCCTCTGCTCTCAGTCCTCCTCCTCCCTTCACTCTTCCTCACCCTCCCTTCGCTCTTGCTCCCATGGATTCTCTCCTGACTCTGGTCTGTTTTGCTGCTCCGCAGAGGAGAGCCTGACGAGGACTTCCTGCGATCTCGGTCACGAGAGTGCTTCTGGCGGCTCTCGTGCTCCTCTTTGCTGTTCACACGTTCGTTTTTTCTCCCGCACAGCCTCTCCTGAGTGCGGTTTGCCAGTTTGCTCAGCTCGTCCACGTCCAGGTTCCATCCCAGAGTTTTAAGAATGCTCTGCAGCTGTTCATGCTGCTCACTCACCGATGAGGTTTCTTCCTCCTCCTTCTTCTTCAGTGCCACCGGAGACTTTAATCGATTACTAGAGCCCAAACTGTGGTCACTTTTGCTCTTCTTCTTCTTCTCCTCCTCCTCACCAGGTAAGAAGAGCCTCTCTCGAGTAGATGAGTCAGTCTTTTTCTCTCTACTGTTGGTCTTGTTGAGGCCTGCCAGCAGGTTTCTACCATTTGACTCGCTGTCACTGTCACTGTCATCACCGAGCCCGGGAATTAGGGCACCACTCTTTAAATGCTGGCTCTTACTGTCCTGGTTGAGACCCTTCAGCAAGGGTCCACTTTTCAACGACTGGCTCTTGCTTGCCCAGTTGAGGTTCAGCCTAATGGGCTTAGTGTTTGAGAGTTGGTTCTCACTGGGTGATGTGGCTCCAGTATTTAACTGTTGGCTTTCATTGGCTTGGCTGAGGCCCGTCAGCTGGACTCCACTGTCTGACCGCACACTGTCTTTGGCTTTGTTGAGTCCAGGCTGTGGAGCACCACTGCCAGTACCTTCGCTGGACTGGCTGAGGCCCCTCAGCGAGGCTCCAGTATTTAATCGTTGGCTTTCCTTAGCCTGGTTGAGGCCCGGTTCACCTTCGTTGGCTGTACTGAGTAGACTCTCATTTTTCTGACTGAGATCCTTCAGTGAGGATCCACTCTTCGATCGATGGCTCTCACTTTCCCACCCGTGGCTTAGAAGAATGGGTCTAGTTTTTGAGTGCTGGTTCTCACTAGGTAGGCTGAAGCCTGACAGCGAGGCTCCGGTATTTAACTGTTGGCTTTCACTGGCGTGGTTGAAGTCTGTCAGCAGGGCTCCACTGCCTGCCCGCTCACTGTCACTGGCTTTGCTGAGTACTGGCTGTGAGGCACCGCTGCCAATACTCTTGCTGGGATGGCTGAAGCCTTTCAACGAGGCTTCAGTCTTCGACCACTGGCTCTCACTGGCCTGGCTGAGTAACAGAATGGCTCTACTGTTTGAGCACTGGTTTTCACTGGGTGGGCTGAGACCTTGCAGTGAGGCACCACTAAACAACCGTTGGCTTTCCTTTCTCTGGGTGAGGCTCGGCTCAATGTCATTGTCCATGCTGAGTATACTTTCACTGGGCTGTCTGAGGCCCAGCAGCGAAGCTCCACTATTCAGCTGTTGCTTCTCAGCCCTAAAGGGTGGATCTGATTTGCTCTCCACGTCAGGGATCTGAATGTTCAGGGGCTCCTCACCTAAAGGAAGATCCTCTCTATCATTGCTCATAATCTTGTTAAACTTTTCGATGTCCACGCCTTTGTTGAGGATGCTGAGGAAGCGCTCAAAACCCTTGTTGACATTATTTTCATCCTTTGCTGGTGAAGAAATGCTTCGGCCGAGAGGTGGCAGTGACACACCAGGGACCTGAGAAGGAAAAAAGAGATTACTGTGTCATTACTCAGAGAAGAGTAGAAAAGTAAAGCATTCTCGTGTTGATCAAAGCTTCTTCTTATTTTATGATTCATTCATATAATACTGCATGTAAGTGGAGGTATGGTGTGAAATACAAAGAAAAAGCAGAAAAGCATCAACTGTACAACCTCGCCACAGTCATCCTCAGGTTTGAGCAAGTTGATGTCGACTCCTTTGTTGAGCACGCTGAGGAAGCACTCGAAACCCTTGTTGATGACGTCCTCTCTCTTAGCCGGTGATGTAACGCTTGGGCTGGAAAGAGGCCACGCAACGTCAGGGCCCTGAGAAAGGTCAGAAATTCACTTTACTGTTGAACCAGCAGATTCGTGGTGAGAAGCTCAGATGCTGTCATAAAAAGGATAATTACATGCTGCCATGATCCAGGTCTCAGGTAAACACGTCTGAAATTGTTCTCAGCACTTCCAAATCATCAGCCACTCAAAAGATAATGGCCATATTTCAGCGTTTTATAGCACATTAATAATGCTAAGACAAAAGATAACATTCGCATTTACTACTTCATTGCCATGACACAACAGAAAGACTGTCAACTGCTGGATCAACAACATAAGGACTGTACAGTAACGGCAGCTGGTTATTCCTCTGTTACAGAGGCACCTTGAACGCCTTCGTCACAAACAAACACTAACACCACAAACACATTGTAATTTGGGGGAAAACACTGTTATTCACACACATCCTGGTGGCGGTCAGAGGGCCCTGGTGGCGCCAGTGTCCGGCAGCCTCGCCTCTGTCAGTGCGCCCCAGGGCAGCTGTGGCTACAATGTAGCTGCCATCACCAGTGTGTGAATGTGAGTGAATGTGTGGATGACTAAATGTAGCGTAAAGCGCTTTGGGGTCCTTAGGGACTAAGAAAAGCGCTATACAAATGCAGGACATTTACATCCATCCGAAATGTTTGTTCCAATCACTTCAGCTGTGAGGGCTTTGTGTGGCACGATATTAACCCCCGATTCTTTTGTCCCCGTGATAGAACAGAGAAAACCGACTCATAGTGTGTTAAAACATCTATATTTCTTTTTATTCAATAATCTTCCGGAAGAGAGAGACCCCTGCACAGCTCAAACGCCAGCTGCAGGATCTCTAACATTAGAATCATAAACTGTGCCTCATATAGGTTTTATTTTGGTACTTTACACGTCACACAGTTTCAAACATTGCTTATATGGAAAGTTCCTCTTTTCTGTGTCTTATCTATTAATATATCTGTGCACTAAAACTTCCTGTTTTTCAGTCTGGCTGAGCACTTTGTGAGTCAAAAGTGGCCTTGCTCTACAAGCCTTCATTATTAAAGTACATAAAACAATATAATAGGAAAATAAGGATACTAAGGATATTGATTTCATGACACATACCTGTTCACTGTAAGGTGGTAAAACAGTGTGTCTCTTCTTCATTAGAACCTTCACTCTGAGCTTCAGAGGATGCTGTTCCTGCAGCACACTGCCTTTGCTCGGGCAGGAGGAGCTCCTTCTCTCTCTGGCTGACTGCACCTGAATAATAGAAAAAGAAAGCTTTACACATGAACGAGATTTTTGAAATTGTGACAGTGAGTCAGTACGAGTCTACAAGTGATGAGGTTTCATTTCTTTTACTTTATATTAGGCCCTGTGTTTTTCAGCACTGAAAATCTCATGTAGATATTCCCTGTATAAAAAAAATAAGGCAAAAATCCTATGTACCCTACTTCATCTAAATCTCAAGTATTTATAATATGAAGGTCATATTTTTTGTTATCCAAATAAACAAAAACAAAAAAAGAACAAGAACATCTGATTCTAAGGGGATCAGGTGGGTCGTGCAAAAAAAAGAAACACACTTTACTCTGAGAGTCTATTCAGTGCTCCTCACCTTTGAGAAATAGCTGAGGTATTGTCGCTGCATCAGAATCTCCTTCACTCTGTCTCTTAGAGTTTGACCTACACACATAGCCGGAGGCTCGTCACCGGAAACCCCTGGTGGTGTCTCCACAAACCGCGTTTTCGTGGCGAGTGTAGCTTTCTTGTGCATAATTCTCTCCTCCATCTCTCTGAGGAGCTGCTTGTTTCTTGCTAGCTCTACATCCTCTTCACTGTATGGCAGCGGCTCTCCGTCCGGGTCCTCCACCTCTGGGACTTTACCATGAACGTGATGAGATGAAGAACTGAGCTCTTTCCACCTCACATCACTCCTATGTGGTTCAGGAACAGTATATCTCGAGTGTTCGTGGTAAGTGTCCCACTCTCTGTAACCTCTGGAGGCATTCCCCATGCTGTGGCGGCTTGGCTCCAGAAGTCTCTGGAGTCTGTGGACAGCATCTTTCCACTCGCGTTGATTCATTCTGCAGTCTCTCCAAGTGTCTAAAGCAGAAACAGTAAGTAAGGAATATGCAGCAAGTATGGGTAAAGATAGATGTGTATGTATATTGTGAAGCCATTACATCCTCCCATAATGTAAACACAAAGACATAAAGGCTATTTTGGACCAGCTTCGAGCTTTCATGTTGTCTTTATGCTTGTTTCACAGCAAAACTCTCAGCGTTAGCTTACATGAACGCTCCTAATGAGCAAACACAGAGCCAACCAAAGTAACCAAGTAACAACCAAACCCGGCAGCCGTCACATCACACTCGTTAACGTGTGGACAGTCGGTCTAACATACTGTAAGGTGTTTACATAACTTAGCATCGTTGCTAAAAAGACTGGTCACCTACTACTGCCGTGGAAAACGAGAGCTTCTTCTTTTACATCGTGGAAAGATTTTTCATTTTTAAGCTAAGAGCCACTCGGACCAAGAACAGTGAAACTCCAACATTAATGACGTTTCGGTAGAAAAAAATGGGAACCGTTAAAGCTAAACGAGCTTTTGGTGTTAACAGAAAGAGGCCATTACTGATCACATTGCTTCGGTGGTGTAGGTGAGTGAAATGTGACAGCAGCGCCCCCTGCAGGACAGAGTACTGACACTGCAGGAGAAAAACAGGTCAGGTGGTCGTAAGCGCCCCCCTCCAAAAAAAAAAAAAAAAAAAAAAAAAAAGATTCCTGGGCTGCAAAGAATTATCATTTTATAAATTTACTTACCAAATAAAACTATTTATAAAAATAAATGCATTTAGAAGCAAAAACATTTCACTATCGCTGTTTAAAGATTGCCCTTCAGACTCCAGCCTCAGATGGTTTTAAACTAACAACTACTCCGCACTTTTTAGCTGTTTGTAAATGCTCTCTACATCAGTTTATTTTTTAATTTTTTTAACTATGACGATGTATTGAACCATTATTCCTGAGATTAAACCTTAGAGAAAAAATTGCAGTTGCAACATGCCTTTTTCTTCACTAAGTATATTTCCCTTCATTATATACACACATACATTCATTCATTCATTCAGTCATTTATCCTCTACTGTCCTCCTTCAGGGTCGTGAGGGTCTGGAGCCTAAAAGCTCTGATTTGATCTTTTCTGTTTGAAGTTAGTATTTTGCTTCAAAGCATTTTGTATACACTGTTTTTTCCATAAATAAGGCTATGATCATCATTATTATTATTATGATTAACTTCACCTCACTATTATTTAAAGTTACATGTTGAGTCTTGGCTCTATTTTAAAAATCACATTTTTAGAAATATATCCAAATACTTTATTCAATATTACTGCTCTAATTTTATATTGAAAATGTCATTATTTATTCTAATTTGTTACTTTGTGAGCTAATTTGTTATATTCATTTATTTTATTGACCAAAGTACCATTTCATGTTTTGGCTGCTATAACGATCATTTCATTTTTGAGTAGTATTGCTTATAAAGCATCTATAGAGCATCTTATAGAGTCTCTATAATTTAAACCTTTTAACCAAAATAATTATAAATTATTATTATTTCAAATAAATTTCCCCTACCTTTGACATTTTAACATGATTTTATAAAGCTTTTAAAAAAACATTTGTATTCCTATCTGCTGCTTGTGGTTGGACTAAACTGAAGGTTAACAGCTGAAACCAGTTTTGCCTCTCTCGTTGGCCGAAGGCTTTTTTCTCCTGTAAAAGAAATGTGCTCTGGGTTTAAAACGTCAGTCAAATTCATTGATTAAATCATTGTTTAAAAACAAAATTGGAAATTCATATTTTCTATTACAGAGCCTTTCTAGTTAGTTGTGGCGAGAACAGCGCCACAGTAAATCTGTACACGTTCAATAACTCAGCACACAGTCAAAGTATTTGCTTTTTTGTTTAATATTATCCAGTTCAATATTTATACAGCAAATTTCTGCATGTTTACAGAATAAGAAAAATATGTAAAGAGACAGAAGTGTAGAGCATGTCTTGTAGTTGTAGGTTGGCCTTTGAGCTAATTAATGAACATAAAGGCTCCTATATAAAGACAAATATGATGTCCACAAAAATAAAATGCATCAAATTTTAGTAAAACTTTAACAAAATAACACATTTTTGTACTTTCAGTATTTGTTTTATTTATTTTTTTCCTAGAGTGACCGGGCTATTATAAGCTACACCAACCAAACAACATTAAAACCACCTGCTTCATACTGCCTGAGGAGTCCAGGCATGCATGCAGGACCTCCGAGCGGACGCTGCAGTGGATCCTTTGGGTCCTGTGAACCTCTGAGAATTACGGTGGTCCAGCTTCATAGGCTGGCTTAATAACTTGTTGTAGTATAACGGGCTGCACTGCCATACAAGAGGAGGCTGCTGCCATCAGCCCAATGCCTGGTCTGCATCAAAGCTGTAACAATGTCAAAATAGCATCCGTGTGAATTCAAGGACCCGAGCTGTTTCTACTTCCACTGTCGGCAGTTTTAATGTTGTGGCAGACTAGTGAATGTGCGATGGGTATGAGAGCAGACCGAGAATCAAGAAGAGCTGCAGCACCACCTACAGTTTGTCATCAAACTCACGATACAGTAGCTGATAATGTCATTGTGTTGTTCTCTTAGTTGCTGCTGGACTGATTGCTTGCAAATGTTCACTGTGATGTTCTCTGATGCTTCAAATGCGTGTTTTGTGGTTAAAAAGAGACTCCCTGAAGGCCCAGCTGTTTCCATCAGTCAGTTTCAAAGTCTCACTTCCACCCTGCGCAGCCTCGTTTATCTAGGCTTTTTTTTGGTTTGAATAACCTGCAAACAGCGGGGCCTTGTCAGTGGTTTGGATTTTTGCGTTGTGTTCACTGGCTGAACTGCACTTACATTTGATTGGCTGAAATACGGCGGCTGTGGATGATTAACGTGATGCGGGAACATGTGGCTCGCTTGCGGGAGCATGGTTGGATACATGTTCATAGGCGGGATGCCGGGGTACGGGACGAAGGGTGGCATAATAACCCCCGGCCCAACATGGGGCATTGGTGGAGGCACAGCTGGCGGGACAGGTGGGTATGGCATCGGTGAGCAGTTGACCGGAGGGTACGTCGGCACCACCGGAGCAGATGGAGGTTTGGATGAAGGGTATGAGGAATTAGGAGAAAATGGTTGTAATGCAGCAGCGCTCTCCTGAGATTTCCCTTCGCAGTTCTTACTGTCCTGTACTGTGCTGCTGCTCGTCTTCTGGTCATACTCAGCAGATTTGTATACTTGATGCACATCTGTTACATCCCTCTCTGCACTGTATGAGTCTTTTTTACTGTAATAATTCTGATTTAAGGGGCTAAAACTAGATCTGCTCGATGATGATGATGCTCTACTTTGACGTCTCGGGGAAATCGGTCGCCTCGTGCCCTTCTCCCTCACAACTTTACGAGCCAAATCACCATCCTTCTTCCCATACAGCCGCTCCTGGATTCTATGAGACATTTGGCCAAGCTCTTCAAATCCCAAATCCATGCCAATGGCCTGCAGCACATCCTGCATTTGCCTACGCTTGCGTTCATCCTCAGGTGGCAGCGGCACCCTTTCCACCACCAAGGGGGACCTGGATCTGCTGCGGAAGTAGGCTTCCCTGCCATCATTCCCCTGAAGGGGCTTTTCATCAGAGAGTGGGCACCGTTTTGGGCTGATGGACCTTCGATGAGTCTGCGGGGAAACTGGTCTGCGGGACCTTTCGCTTTCACTCCAGTAGCTGTTATCCTGGTGGCTTCCTTGATTCCTCCCAGCATTGTGAGTTGGAGACCACAGATGATCAGCAGGGCTCGGTAATAAGGTTTGAGAAACGGGTTGATCGTCGTCATCCGAGGTCTGAGTCACAATCTTAGTGAGAACGTCGACATTCACGCCCTTGTTTAGCACGTCGAGGAAACGCTGGAAGCCTTTGGTTGACTTCTGCTCAGAAACAGCTGCACTTCGACTGGGTGCATCACTCTCAAAAGACTGATGGGAAGCACACAAACGTCACAGGTATAAGAGTCAAACAAATCTCTGGAAGGTTAAACATTTTCACACAATTTTCTGAGACACTTCTGAAAGCAAATCAAACACGAAACGGCAGTGTACGTGACATCTGAGAGCGGATTTGTAAAGCTACTGCAGAATAATGAGCAAGTGAAATACAATTAGAGCCTATTACACCTTGTTTTCTTCTTGTAGCCGTTTATTGTGTTAATCAATATTCTGTCTGCTTTGAGGCCAGTTTTGATGTGCATCCCGTTTTGTTGTCACACTCATATTGATAAACCGTTAGAGTGGTCATTTCATTTATGTCAGGTTACAGGTGAACAGGGCTATGGGATCAGAGCCCAGATATACTGATATTCATGGTGGTGTTTTTACTGTGTGTGTTGTGCTGCATGTGTTGTAGATGTTGTAAATGCAGACAAAATTAAAATGTTAAAAGCGTTTGGCTCGGTAGACTTCTATTTCTGCATCATGTCAGAAATTTCACAAGTTCATAAAGAATAAGAAATACACGTGTGCTGAAGTGAAGTGCCAAGCTATTACTAATAAATAGGCTTATCAACTCGAGTTACACTTCTGAGAAGGTGCCAATCTACAGCAAGGTGGCTACAGCATGAGTGTAACGTTTCATGCAGTAGAAGTATTCAAGAAATATTGAAGAAGTATTTGGGATAATACAAGAATACAATAAACACTCTCTGCAATTAGCCAAACTGCAGGCTGAGGAGCACCGGTCCTCCTCCTCCTCTCTCAGATACATGCAGGAGTGAATGCAGTGTGGTAAATACACTCAGCATTTACCACACTGCAGTAATAAAACCGGTCTTATTATGCATGTATTAATTATTATTGTTGTTGTTATTCGGCTACCCAGCAGCGTATGATGTAATGAATATTTGCTTCTTTTATTACAAATCAGTAAAACCACACAAGGGGCCAGTAAAGCTCTGATCTGGCGGCCAGAGACAAGTGGAATTACAAGCCATAATGTCTGAAGTGATAAAGATTTATCAACATGTGTAACGTCAAACCCACCTGTCGGCTCGAACCATTCAATGGATATCTTGTTCCAGCTTGGCGATAATCCTCATCATATACAGAAGTGAGAGGACTGTCTGTCCTCTCTCTGGGATTGACATAACTCTGTTTGACATGGATAAATATTTTTAATCAAACCACAAAATGATTACTTGGAATTAAAACACTATTCAAACTGATGCAAACACATAATTGAAACCTGTCCAACCCTCATTAAGCAATCATGTAAACTTACCCTCTCCTGTGATCGTGCCCTCTCTTGTGATGGATCCCGGCCCCTCTCATATTCATCTCCATCTTTGTAAGACCCCGACAGTCGTCTGTATGTTAACTCATCATTTAGCTGCCTGTATGGGAACTCCTCATGCAGAGGCCTGTGCCTGGAGTCCTGAGGTGTTTTCCTGTACTTGAAATCCTCATTTTGTGGTGACGCATCTTCAACATTCCTGGTTAGATGCGACCGTGAAAAACTGTCCGGTGAAGGCCTGTACGTTTTCTCCTGAGCCTCACGCCTGTACCTGTAATCCCGCTCGTCGTCATCTGCAAACCTCTGCTTTTTGTTGTCAGAGGGGTCCCGCACTGGTGAAGACATGCGTCTCCTCGCCGGGCTCTTCCTGCTCCGGTCCCTGTTCAGTGTATCTTTGCTGTACAGCCTCTTCGGAGACTCACTGTACTCCCTGCTTCTTTTCCTCTCTGTGCTGCTGCGTCCATCCCCACCATATTTATGATACGACTCCCGTGGCATGTCTCTGGGAGGGTCACGCCTTTTTTCCCATCTGTTGTCATATTCATCCCGTTGCCGTGAACTTCTCTCGCTGTACTGCCGCCTGGAACTGTGCTCAGATCTGTTTGAGTACATCTTCAGACCTGAGTGATACAAAAAGAGAATAAACTTGAATAATGTCAGACTTCGAATAAACACAACCACTTATCTTGTATTAACAAGGCAAACAAAGTGCTCTCCACTTGGAATATGTCAGGATTTCTACAGTTGTCCTGTGCCTGTGCTCCAAAGGAATTGGCTCCAAAAATTTGTGATTCTAAACTGTGTCTCTCTGTGCCAGTTATGTGACAGACGCATGTATACTCCTCAGGTTAAATGTTTAGCATCAGTTACCATGGTGATCGAGTCAGGTTAGAAGAAAGCCACATTCATGCTAAACCATTAATACAGTTCTGGTAATAACTACCCTCGCAATTCTTCTAAGTCGGGGTTAAACTGAAGATAGCCGCATATGCTGCCTGCAGATCTGGCCTATGAGGTGGTAAAACAGGCCAGCTCACTGTTCAATGCTACTACGGTTTACATTCAGAGATCACACTGACAAACATTCCCCCCTAAATCATAAATGCTTGATAATCACAACAGGATTGAAAGAAACAAGCAAATGTAGGTCACAATGCGTCTACAAAAATATCCAGCAAAACATAAAATAATTTTTTTTTTTTAAAAAAAAAAATGAACATACAGCAGGAGTCACAAACCAACAGTATAGGCGCGGGTGTGTCTTTAAATAGAAACTACGTGTAAAAGCACCTGCTGTAGAATTCTCTGAAAGGACGCTCAGGCATCCCAGAGCTTAGATAGTTGGCTTAATGGAGCTTTCGGTATGCCGTGACCGAGCTAACGTTAACAGCGTTGAACGTTAGCGTTCGCTGCAGCAGCTGCCTGTTAGCAGGCCACGGAATAGCTTCAGTTGGCTTTAGCAAAAGGAGAAATATCAAACTTACCACTGTATCATCGACGGGATAGTATTTCCAGCTAAAATCGCTGCGTCTGTGAAAACTTTCTCGTCCTAAAGTGCAGTTAAATCAGCAGGAATTAAAGCTTTGCCCCTGCTTTTGATTAACCTACTTAGCAGCATTCGCGGTGGGCTAACGAGCTAACGTAAAATTACCATTTCCGCTGGATGACTCCACTTTCATTACAAATCAGGAAACACACACTCCCTTGGGTAAATGAAACCAGGGAAAACTGCTCAAAATATGTTTAGCAGTAAGTACGTTTCCTAAAAACATTCACAAAATGTTAAATACAGTCGGACAGCATTTTAAAAACACTGAGTGAAAACACTGACTGAATTCCAGGAGGTTTGTTTTTCTAATCTCCCCCCGGGAATGAAGAAGTGGGTTCGGCTACTTTTTAACGCAACTTTATTGATAACATTTAAACACAAGAAATTATCGTCAAAAAGTAAGAAAATTCACATTTAATTGTCTTTTTAAAAAATGTTTTTCTTTATTTTCTTGAGTTACACAGAAAATACAAGACAACAGAGGCACAGAGAGGCACTGTATACATAAGTACATAATTGTGGGGTACTGGCATACTGTGCTGTGAAAGCACAGTATGTTGAAGAGGATGATGTATGGTTTCTGAGAGGACCTTTAAGTCATTCCTTTTTGTTGTGAGATCAAGGTGAGATCAAGGTGACTGGTCAGCCAACACATCAGGCAAAAACAATCCTCTGATTTCCTGATTCAGCTCTGCAGCCACAAGGACAGGAGGCTTTTCCAACATGTGAGACTGGGCGCTGATCTGCAGTACAGGAACTCCACAGGGCACTGTGCTGTCTCCATTTCTTTTTACCTTACACAGCTTCAGAACAACTTCTCGTCATGCCATCATCAGAAATACTCTGATGAAAGTTCTACAATGGTTAGATGTGTTAGTAATGCGCAGGAAGAGGAGGAAGACAGAGCAGAGGATGATTTTGGTCTGGAATGTTCTGAATGTGGATAAGATTGGAGAGATGGTGATTAACTTCATATGCAGGGAAGAGGACAGCTACATTAAGCCATATAAAGTGCTTTTCTACTTTAACTGAGCACTCAAAGCCTCAAGCCTCGTTCACCCAATCACACACTTTATTCTATCTAGCATTTATCTAATATTGTCTTATCTAAAATTCATGCACACTTACAATACTGGGGTTAACTCAACATTTTGGCCAAGCGTGCTTTGACATGCAGCCTGGAGGAGACTGTATACTTCCCACTCTAGCTCCTGAGCCATAGTTGCCCCAAAGGACAAAACCAAAGCATCCACATCAAAAGTGGGCTGAACTGGAAGTTGGCACACAAAAGTGAATAAGCAAACTCTGTTCCTAGGGAAGCCGAGACCCTTCAGTGTGTGCAGGTAAATGACACTGAGACTTTCTACCACTCAGTTGTGGTGAGAGTATTATATTTCCCTGTGATCTGCTGGGGAAGCAGCTTCAAAGATCTTCAAGGAGTCTTGCTCCATTGCTTCGCAAAACTCCTCCCATACTTGAGTTTTTGCTTTAGCTACCTTTTAGAACTGCTTTTGCTGTCAGCCTGCCACAGGAGATCAAAAGGCCAGTCACTCTTCCGTTTCACTTTTCACCCTACAGCTGCTGCTCTAGTCGCCTCAGCAGACGTGTGGAACATTTGGTATTTTTTACTATTTTCACTTATTGTCTACAGTCATCCTGCTGTCAGAGTTCTTCTTGAGAAGATCTCCCTGACTGAGGTCTCTGACAGATGCTCTCGGCGCACCCTCAAAATATATATGTCAACTCACAACCTAGGGGTCCTGTTGTCAAGCACACTTAGGGATACCCGTATGCTTGAACATGCTATTCATTACAGGAAACCTGTCAAAGAAGTCCGATAGCAAAGCAGGATACAGACTGAGTAGACTGAGTAGACTGCCCCTTTAGGAGTTCCCAGATGGGGCACCTTCCACCACCCCATCCAAGAAGGCCAGGTAGTCAGGACACATTCTCCAGGAGCTCTGGCCCCGTGCTCATTCAGACTTACCTCAGCTGAGCAAGGCCCTTTCAGCCAAAAGGTGTTATTTTTAGAGTCCCTTATCCAGGCCTTGCTGCAGGGTGGAACCCTCAGTAACTCCATCCCAGAGAAAGTCATATATACCACTGTTATTAGGGAACTTCTCTCTTCTCTTCTCCCAGAACTGCAACGCTGAACAGAGGCCTACAAACCCCTCCACAGTGATAGGGTCCTCCTAGAAATAAACTGTATCATTGAGTAACATGTGGCACCAGTATATTGAATTAACAAAAACGTTTTATTTGTGCGCCACAGCATACATTATTTTTAGTTTTATATGTTTGCATAAACACGTTTCGGAGCACAGATTTTCCTCCTCCTCTGCTTTTCAGTTTTGTTAGTAACAAAAGCAGTTTTTAAAGAAGCAAAATATCTTTTAATTTAATTATTCAATTTCATTGTGGTTGTTTTAGTTTTATTAATTCATAAACGTACCAAAACATGGGGTTACTGTCATGCATAAATAGATCACTGGAAGGCAGTCAGATGTGGTTAAACGCTTTAAATATTTACACCCATAATGCTGATAGGCTCATTTATACTAATGCTCTTTATAACCTCACCCTCATTATAACACTTAATTATGATTTGTGGCACTATATTTTTTGGGTGGTCAAGGTTACCAAGCTCTTATTTTGTCAAAGGTGGAGTGAACTTAATTGCAGTAAATCCAATCAACCACTAGATGGTGGCAAACACTGTTGCACACACACACACACACACACACACTGAATTTACATATTCACAATAGAACATTGAATTAAATTGCAATATCTAAAATATTTCATGCAGCATCCAACATCCCAATAATATTTTTGCTAGAACAAAGCGATACATTTTTGTTTTAATGAGAAGTACATTATAGATAGATCACCATACTATAATTGCAGATTTGTTTGGTTTTTTTTGTTTGTTTTTTTGGGTTTTTTTTACACAAATTTATATTTTAATCTTTGTTTTCACTTCACTATGAGTCAATGCAGCTTTGCTGACACAGTTTTTATTGTGCAACCAAACCCTCCTTCAGCTCAGCCCCTGCTGACCGTCCAGGCAGACCCACCATTAGTGCAAATGTGAACAAAAAGCTCACAACACACTCAGGACTTTATTAACTTTATTATATCCTTCCCTACAGGGAGCCATCAAACGAATGACAACCCGTTCATTTGCAACATGAAACAAGAAGTTAAACGAATGCCGTACTCACAGTATTTGTGCAACGTCACACAGCTCTACATAGGCGCCTGTGTAGTCTACATCATATTTCTCACTAATGAGGTGCAGTTATTGCTCCCTGGGCGACACGGATGATAAATATGCTCCAATCACATGTGCTGTTAAGACATTCTGTGTTAAGGATGGAATGGGGACAGAGATGTGCGGTGCAGAAGTGAGGCGGAAGCCAACACGAGAAACGCTGGAGTCTGCAACAGTCCCAGGGCCTTCTCCTGCCACTCTGTGAGCACAAAGAGTATCCACCTGAGGGCGCTGTAACAGAGAACCATGAAACACAGCACGTTAGGAGCTTAATTAGCTTTGCTGTGAGCAAAGCAGCAAATCCCACTTTAACAGGAGGATATTTCAATAAGTAGGAATCACAACCTCTGAGTTCTCTGACCGTTTATATCTCCTCCTAAATGAAAGGCTTTGTGTTCGTGTTTGACCTTCACGACGCTGTCAAAGAATTTATCTTTCATCAAAAAAGGGATTTAAAAATGATCATCTCAATACCTTAAATTACATTTTAACCACTGCAGACTATATGATTACGGTAAGATGTGTCCACTTTACCATTAAAACTATTGCAAAATTCTTAACTTGAATATGTGGTACTGTGCAAAAGTCCTGAGCCACTCTTCATGTCTTTATGTTTTACTTTCAAGGAGCCAGAATTTCTTGTAAATAGTCTTCAGTGATAATTATTTGTAATCTGAAGGTCATTCCAAGTTTTTCTTTGGACATAATAATAATAACTTTATTTATAAAGCGCTTTCAGACAAAGTGCTGTACAGCTATTTGAAAATAAAGAGATACATAAATAAAAGTGATGCATAGCAATACAAGTTAAAAACGAAATAACGAGTTAAAAACATAAAAGTTAAAAACAATAAAAATGTAGAAAAAACAAAAACAAACTAAAAGGCATAGAATTAAGACATGTAGGACAGGGTGAACAAGCGGGTCTTTAAAAACCTCCACAGAGCATGCCTGCCTGATATCTTGAGGGAGGTTGTTCCACAAAAATTGGGCATGAAGAGAAAAAGCACGCTCTCCAACAGTCTTTGTTCTGGCTCTAGGAACTTTTAAAAGGCCAGAGTCCTGAGATCGGAGAGCATGGGATCGAACATAAAGGTGCAAAAGATCACAGAGGTATGAAGGTGCCAAACCATTTAAAGCCTTGTAGGTGAGCAGCAGGACCTTAAAATCTGCTTAAACCTGACAAGGTAGCCAATGAAGGGATTTCAGTACAGGGGTAATGTGCTCAGATTTTCCAGTTTTAGTCAAAACGTGAACAGCTGCATTTTGCACCATCTGTAAACCTCTAAAACTTTTCTTTGGTAGCCCAGAAAGGAGAGCATTACAATATAATATATGATATGTGAAGGCAAAAATGCTCATTCAAATCAAATAAACGAGATGTGTGGAATTTTATCTTTAATTCAACATGTTTAACAAAACTATTGCTATTTTTAGCCCGCCATTTTCAGGGGTACAAAAGTAACTGGCAATTGAATAACAGGCAAATTTGATGGTAAGTGAAGCCTGTTCTCTTCTTATTTCATGATAAATTCCCAAAGGTTGTGGCATTATCCGAGTACTTACGGACCTAACTGTCTGCAGACATGAAAGAAATCACCTTTTGTAGCAGGTCTTGCATGTTTAAAAAACATCCTGCATATACATGTTAAATTTGGTTTAAAAAGAATATATTAAGACAGTATGCACTCATAAGAGACAATAATCCCAGCCTAAAGCTCATTCGTGCACATCATACAACACTAAATACATCCCTGCAGCCTCCCACCTCCTCACTGGTAGAACTTAATCTCAGTGTCCACGCAATCAAAAAATAAGTCCCCCAGTTCCTCTCCGGGTATCTCTCCGCTGAGCATGGCTGCGATCTCGCTCAGACACTGAGACTCCAGGTCCCTTAAAATGTTGTAGACAGCTAGACCTTCATCCTGAGACAGAACAGAGAGAAAACCCACAGAGATGCCATGAGAATAACAGTAACACCCAGGTTAGATCATACAAAGCTGTGAAACCTGATTTGATGTGATACTCTACTTTCTCCTCCTAAATTGATGCGTCTTTCATCATCATAAGCTTCAGTCAGATTTTAAAAAGGAGTCAGATCCTGCTGAAAACAATCCTGAATCCAGTACAACCCCACGTCTATGGTGGGAGATGCAGTCTGAATAACCGCAACTACAGACCTGCTTTTCTTTACCCAAATCCCACTGTGGTGTACAAAATGCACTTTGTATTCACTCTCGTGGCGTATTTATATTTTAAAATAACAAAATAATAAATCAGCGCTCTGTACAAATGTGAAATGATAAAATATTTACACCAACATCCAATCAACCATCAAACAATGATTGAAAGAGTGACAGAAAAGTTATATTCAATGAATTATAAGAGAACTGAGTCTCTGAGTCAGTGGAGGAAGGTGCACTGCTGATGAATACTGTGTGGAGTCCAGTGAGAGGTCAGCGAGTAAACTCCAAGGAGAGTCTGTTTGGTTAAAAGGAGCCTTACAACTGTGCTCCGTTTCATTGTTGGACTCTAGTAGAGTAGAGTATACTGGGCCGTATACTGGAACAGGCTTTAGACAAGCTAAACAAAGATATTTTAGCTCCACCCCCATTAAGGTGACCTCCCTTTAAACCAAACTTTCCTGATTGGCTTTACCTTCCAAACAAAAGTTTGAATATACTTTAGTTAACTAACAGGAAAGGAAAAACTAACACAAGTATGAAAAAACATGTTTCCTGAGACGTCGACACGACTGTTTAGTTTTCATAAAAACTGCACTTGACGAAAATGTAGAAAGTACCAAACTATGGTAGCAACAGAGTTTGCAGAATAACAGAAGTTAGGAAAATTTTAGCAAGATACCAATAAAAACTAAACTAAAATGCACAGCCAGAGCCGATGGCCATATAAGTGCTCAACCTTTTTTGCACCACGGACCAGTTTATGTCCGACAATATTTTTACGGACCGGCCTTTATGGTGCCGCGGATAAATACAACAAGATAAAACCAAAAAAAGAAAAGAAAACTTATTCATTCACACAGGAAAAGACCCAGAGACACCGAGTTAATAATAAAAACTATTTAAAAAAAAAAAGATAAAAACCCTGAAAATCATAAATTTCACACCCGAGCCTCAACTTTTGCGGCTAAGTACCAAACAGCTCACAGACTGGTACCGGTCTGTGGCCCGGGGGTTGGGGAGCGCTGATATAAGGGATATCCACTCTCTATGACATCATACAGAGTCAAGAGTTTAAAAAAAAAGAGAGAGAGAGCGAATAGGATTACTTGTGCACATGCTGAGATAATAATTTGAAACTTTGGCCATTTTTAATATTAAATATAACAGAATATATGCGAATACTAAATAGATCCACGCTGAATAATTTCCATTCAATTCTTCATCTTCTGGATCTTTGTCCTAACGTTTCCGCATTGGAACAGGACCAGTTTTAAAGGCGGGCTTTGTCACTTTTTAAAGAGAAAAAACTGTTTCCTCAAACTACAAAAGAAAAGTTGAAGTCATGAGTAAAAAAAAGGAAACAACACTTATTTGGTGTAATGAGCAGCTTTCGATAGCTAACATTAGCAAAGCTACAAAAACATTTTGTATGCTCATTTTGTCCCGAGCCAAAATTCCAGCCCAAACAGGGCGCTGACCTTCCTCTGACTTCAGGTTCAGCTTGTAATCACGCACATAATGCCAGACAGGAAATCAGCTAAAATGTCTAAATGGAAAAACTGTTTGGAAGTTCTCTGGTGTCAGTTTGAAACCCTGCTCTTTGGCTTTGAATGTGCACTTGTAGTGTGTTTATGTTTAGTCTGCACTGATGCCATGTGTCTTGTCTGCACCATCTGTGAGGTGCTGTTGTGTTTGGCTCTGCACTGGGAGTGTCTACTCTGGGTTGTGCAACTCGCCTGTAATTTATCAGCAGCAACTCATCCGGATCGACTCTTTAACAAAAATAAATAAAAAGTGATCCTGCTGTGAATGTTTACTCAGTGAACCGGAACTTCATGCACTGCCATTATCTGTGCAGGACTATCATTGACCTAGGTCATCCATCAGTGCTCACCGGGTTGGTCTCCATGGTGTTGAGCGCCACCTGATGGGCCTTGTAGAGGTCATGTCTGCGGTCCACCTGGCTCTGAAAGCGAGGCTGCTTCCTCGCAGGGTCATCCGGGCCAAACTGTGGGGAGACCACCCTCGGCACTGGGGTGGGACAGTCCGAGAAGATAAAAGGCTTGAATACAGACCTAGCAGGGTGGTAGGATTAGACAGGGAGAGAAAGAGGAAAGAGGAAGAGGAGACTCAGAAATTCCCATCAACCCAAAGACGATACAGAGGGTAGAAAATTAAAGATTAGAAGGGAAAGAAAACATTTTCACACTTTCATATCAGAGGAGCTCATAAAGTTCTGTCGCTTAAGATTTAAATTTGTTCGGTCTTCCTTTCAAGATCATCCTCTAAACTGTTTCCAGCTCTTCTGCTATTTTATTGCCCACTACAAGTCCCACTCACACCACTTGCCTATCTGTGATACACGTGAGGGGCAACGTCAGGCTCTGAGAAATGAAAAGTGAACATGCAAATGGCAAAAGCTGCAGTCCTCTAATGGCCACTTGATTCTGTCCCCAATCTCAACAGACTCCCATGTAAAAATGTCCAAATATACAGCATCCAAAAAGTGCGCTTTAATGAACTTAAAATTATTAGTGGCCTACTTTAAGACCAGGAGAAAACATAAACCCAGCCTCTCAGGGTTGTAAGTCTGGGTAAGCGTGAGGGTTGCGTGAGGAAGGGCATCTTGTATAAAACCTGCACCAAATCAAACATGAAGATTCGTCCACTGTGGCAACTCTCAGGGACCGTCTTCATTTAATTAATATTATTACGGCGGGCTTCGTGGAGCAGACCAACCAAAAGTTGAGCGAAATGCTTGCGAGACCTCGGCATAAAATCTACGTAAAAACTCCTCAGTTTAAGTAAACTTGATGTTTGCTCTCTGGAAGTTTGAGATCACAGATGGTCAGAATTAGACTTCCACAGAGGCTTCCAGAATTAATCCACAGGTGCACAAAGTGACCACCTTGAGGGACGTTTGGGGAATTTAGATGTCTTTTTTAATGGTCAGCACATATTCATATTTTATGCTTTTTAAACATTAACTGGTTGTTACATTTAATTTTCTAAAACTTACTTAATACTAAAGTTGTATAAACAATTATGAGGAATTCCAGACCTTTAATCTCACAATATTATAATCGTTCCATGAACATATAGTGGATAAAACAGGTTATTCAAGTAGCATTAAGTGGAGGAATTCTTAGTTTAGTGAGTGGCAAACCTGGATGGGTCTGGGGTGGCAGTGAAGAAGTGGATGCAGGGCAGAGCGGTGTCTCTGGGCAGGATGGAAACCATGCTGCCTGTGGTGCAGAAACCTCCAGAGTCCATGCAGATGCCGCTGGGTTTGTCCCTCAGAATGGACATCATCACCTCTGCCGTCACTGATCCTGAAAGCAGGACAGACAGAGAGCGGAGTGTCTCTGTAGAGAAGTTATCGTCATGTTCGGCAGCTCTACGCTCCGCCGAGCTCTGTACCTACCATCGTGTTGCTGGAGCAGCTCCGTGCCTCCCCTGTAGCGCTGCTTGGCCAGCTCCATCCTGGCCGGCGGGTTCTCGGGACTAAACACATGCGAGAAGTTAAATTCTCCCTCACCGTCCCACCAGCCCTGAGCCTTGGCCACGCTCCGCAGGTCCGGGTGCTCTGTGGAGATCTCGCTGCCAATGGTGAGCTGGTTGGAGATGTTCTTAACACCCTCTGGAAGAAGCAGGTAGATGTCAGTATTTGAGATACCAGATCAACTGAAATCCTATTTAGCCAGAAAAGCTCTGTTTGTGTGTATGTTTCACACAAAGCAGATTGATTGCAGCTGATAAAAATCACTCCATGAGGATTCCCATACATGCATTCCCATACATGCATTCTCAGCTGCTAGAACCTGATTTCAGCCAGGAGGCCAGTCTTATCACAAGAATGGACCTAGTTTACTTTTTTTATTTGAGTTTGTTAAACACACAGACCGCTGCAAACACACAGTCACAAACAGTTTTTTTTACTCTTGGCTCCGTGTGATGTGATACAGAGCTGAGGGGCAGCCAATCAGAAGAAAGCTAGATTAACAAAGTGGATCTAAAGCTCTGGGGTGGGATCACCTGGAGTCACTGCAGATGTGTAGCACATCTATCAGCTAAACACTTTCTTTCTATTCATTAAAGATAGACACTGAAACCAGAGAAAAAAACATCAGAGACAAAAACCCCACAAAGACAGACTTATTAAAAGCTCATGATTTCGTCTTTCTAAAAGCAGTTTGCCCAAAAAAACTAAAGCTGACGTCCCGTTTTTCACACCGATTTCTGCTCAGTCTGCTTTCTGGTGCATTGAGGGGATATCAAAAATCAGGATTTACTTTTCTGCCCACCGGTTACGGTTTACAAATGCAGATAAATTCATGTGAACTAATAAATAGCCAATCGAGAGCAATTAGGCAGTGGCATTCCTAAAGGTTTTAGCTTTGAGTCAATACACCTTCTTCTTCCTGACTCAAACTGGATGACGCTTCATGTTTGTGAGCACAGTGAAGTAGAGTAGTAGACCAACGCTGGTCTCGTTGTCCTGGAGCTGACTGACAAGAACAATCCCATCTGCGTACTTGAACATGGTCCTGTTATCATCATACTCTGTAACACATCTGTGCAGAAGATAAATAACAGAGCACGCACATCCCTGTGGAAACCAGCAGAGGAGCAAACCTGAGAACTCCATTTAAACTAAATTTCTGTGCCCACAAGTTTTAAAAGCAAACTGTTAAAATATAAGGTTAAAAAGTTAAAAGCAGAGGAAAAAAAACAGGAAGTCTAGCATGAGACCCTTTTCCCTCCAAGTGTTTAAGTGTTTAAGCTCTGCTCCTCTGTGTGGTCTGTATGCAATCTACAGACCACACAGAGTTTAACCTCTCCTGTAGACGCTTCTGCCATGTTAGCAGCACGGCAAGGACAGACTGATAATCAGTCAAGACAGACGTACGCATAGATATTCATCATCCTCAGAGGATGAAACCGTTGTTCAGTATCTCTGTTCGAGAGCAGGTTTCAGGATTGTTCCCCCTCCCCCCTCCAAAATAAAGTCCTTTAAGCAAGCATGCAATAAGAGGCTTTACAAAAATTTCACTAAGGAGATGTTCGTGCATGCACACCATGAACTTTTAAAGACATCCTCGTCCTTGTTACGACTGTTACTAAGGAATCGCACCTGCTTTCAAACACAAAATCTTTGCTTCAATTATAACAACCGGAGAAAAAAAGCTGGATGTGGTTATAAATGAAGCACATTCAGTAATTTTGAGCTCTATGGATGATCACCCCTTCATATAAACACTGAGTGGGGTGAAATGTTTTTAAACTCATCTACTTGGACCTATATTGGGGACGTGGTTGGATTGATGAACAGGTGCCCTGATAGAGACCTGAATGGATTATCTGACCAACAGTATGGCAACAACTGTGTGGTACAGACCTCCAAGACATTTGTACTTCAGTTCTGGTGAACAGCATTCTTGTTCTTATTAGCATGTTACTGCACTAATTACCCGATAGGTGTCTCCTTACATTGGACCCATACAGTCTGTGAATGTAGCTTACTAATCACACTGACTAGCATTAGCTGATAAATTAGCGGGATGATCCCTTTGATCCATATAAGGTAACTTTTGGCTGCCATACTATACTGCAGTGAGTGCACAGAAACAAACTCTTTTAGCACCTCCGCCCTTTAAGCCAGAGCAACGTGAGGCCTGAACTTTTGGCTCACAGTTGTTACTTCTTTAGTCTTTTCAACCCTTGGTCCTTACCTGAGACTTTCTGTGCCACCCAAAGCCTCCCGGCTGTCTCCAGCACCCAAGCCTCACTGCGGTCCACAAGGAGGAAGGTGTTGTGGTAGCTGAAGGGTTCGGGAGCCTCCCTGCACTGCCCGCCCTGGCCATGCTCTTCCAGGAGGCTGGTGATCACCGTCAGTGCTGCCCGGGCACTGTCACCACGCTCCAGCCCCAGTCTGATGATCAGAACCCATGCTAGGTTATGTGTGTGCCAGGTTTCGTCTATTTGTTTATCTAGTGTTTGATCAGTTTCACACACCATGAATTCACTGTAACTGCTCTGAAGTGTGCATTGGAGAACAGCTGATCAGTTAGAGTCTCTCTTTGCTGCTTGAGTATTTTTACACAGAATAACTTCAACAGTCATCTCTACACCTGCCATAACATGCTAGTGACAATCTACACACCCTTCTGATCAAAGCCTCAGAGGATTAACTTAGTACTTCTACTGAATACGTGCAATCCAACTTTAATAAGGTGCAGTCAGCAGCTGGATTATTTTCCCTTTATTGATATCCTGTTCTTAATCCATACAAATTTCTGAGAAATATCAAAAGTTTTCAGCAGCTCACCGGACAAGGTCCATGCCCAGCAGAGCCTCTCCCGCTGCGACAGGCTCTCGGGTCCAGACTGCCTCATTCCCAATACAGACCCCTTTGTCACTGGCGCCCATTTCAGCTCCCCACATCCATGCAGGTTTGCTGAGGACCACCGCGTTGGTCTGCTCCACCTGAGGGATCTGGATGTACGTGCACTGCAGATTGCAAAGAAGAAGAAAAAAAAGGATTGTGGCTTCAGGTATGAACAGTGGAGCATGAACAACATTTTCTTACAAATGTGCACATATTGATGTATAACAGTGGAAGAAAAGGAAAAAGATATCTCAGTACCAAAATCCCAAACAGATGTTTCGGGTCATTCAGATCAACGATGACAAAAAGCAGTACAAGCACACGATCCAGTATTAGATACAGTTCACTTACATCATCACTCATTTAGTCAGGCTCTTAAATATCCAGCAATCGTCAGGATACAATGAAAAGGTAGAAGATTTTTATTCTACCTGCATGTTAAATTATCCTAAGGCTAATTTAACATTAGGGTCACCAGGATTGCAATACACTCTCAGAAACCTGGACTTTTTTTAAAATGTTTTACTTTCCAGTAATGCATTCAACAACTTATCATAAGGACATCATTAGACCCCACAGCACCATCAGATCACTGTGATGCATACTTTGCTTCATGAGCTGAAAACAGCTATAAACAATGTATTCAGAGCACAGACACTATACAAGACGGATAAAGCCAGTGCGCCATTACCCACTGGTATCTGAAGACCAGTGTTGAAACCCAGTGATGAGCGTTTTTTCGCTGTGGTTTCAAAGGGGATGTGAAAACCGAGGGACGATAATGCCTGTGAAACCAAACACTAATCGGCTGTTATCGATCACAAGTTGTCGACCAACGAATAAACCCAAGATATCCCCTTAAATTAACAAAATATACAACATCTACTTAACTAAAATCTATTTGTTTTACTCTGTATGACCTGAAATTAGCGGCTGAGCTCAGAAACCCATCAGGAAAGTTGTTACTGACTTCTGTAGGACTGTAAATGTTTTTGCAACCACAAGTATCGACCCTGGTTCCTATTAAAAACAAACTGCATTAATGTGAAGCTTGGCTGCGCTGACCTAGCTGAGCTAACAGGATAAAGTATTTCATCACAGTTGCTTCTCTTTAATTATTAACAGGAAAGGTTTCCACATGAAGTCCGTGTGTAAATATTCAACATCCCTGCTTCAGACTTCAGCCTCGAAAAAGGTTGTTTTGAACCCAACAGATATGAAATGTATTAGTCAGACGGTGCATTTAAAACACAGCAGCAGCTGCGGCTTTTCCTGCGCTGCTTTACCTCCAGCATGGAGCCTGGAGGGTGAGAGGCTGCAGGGTAGTGGACCACCTCTTGCACCTCATCTCGAGGACGGTCTGAGTTCTTTCCAAAAATCACATGGTCATCACGAGAGCCAGGGGGCAAGGAAACAAAACAGTCACATGACATGGGGGGCTCTGCCATCCTGCAACAAAGACACAGAAACAAAAAAAAAAAAGAAGTGTGGCTGGCTGTGGGGAACAGGGGCGTGATTGACCCCCCACCCCCGTCCTGACCCAAACACGCACTTAAGAGTAGTGGTACCCAGAAACCCGACTTGGTACTGTTAATCTCACAATGCCAAGTGACATAACAGAATCAGCGATAAAGCTGCTCAAGCAGTGATTAAAATCACCTCCAACTTTAACGTTAAAGTGATTCACACATTAATGAATCATTCATTATAACCCAGTGATTAACCTTTTTGGTATTTTAAGCATATTTCTGTACTGTTTCACCACTTTTCTGAACAGTTATTGAACACAAAATCGTGTATAAAGTCTCGTGCAGCCACTTTTCACCAAATACCATCTGATTAAGAGCACGAGGATCCACCATATTTTCAATACGCTCTACTTTTATCTGATTTCCTGTCGTTCCTTCGTGACACCCCTAAAAAACCCGTAAACGCCCCTGGTGGGGAGTGAACTAAAGACGCACCACGAGCAGCACTGATTTCACGGCCTCATGTAAACAAGCTGATTTGAAACTAATCATAAGAGTCTGACGTTGTGTTGGATCTGCAGCACTACACCCTGCTGTAACCATAATGTGCATGTGTGGATCAGAGAGGAACAGCTCTCTCCATTCCCCACCCAGCTTTCTGCAGAAAGTCAGATCCAGCCGGTGCACTGCCCATCCCTTTCACACAGGGATTAGGAGGCAGTCTTGTGCAGAGCACTTTATTGACTGTAATCTTCACAAATCCGGCCGCCACGTTGCTCTATTGTCGCTCCTTTTCTCTCGTTTGCGACCACGAATCGCTCACATTCCGGAAACAATGTCGCCCAAAGTGCCCCGGCTAATCGCAGCTGTAGCCTGTGACGGAGCTCGCTTTGCGATCAGTGTTTATTTCAGAGATAAGGCCCACACTATCAACTCCCCGTCCCTCTCTCCGGAGTAGCGACGCGCCTGTCTCTTCGTGTCCTTTCGCTTTTAATCTGGGGGGTGAGAATGGGGCTCAATTTCGGGGATAATAGTGCGTAAAGTAGAGCTAGGCAGCGGCGGGTGGTGCTGGAGAAAATGTTTACCTTTGTTTTTCAATGGTGAGCGCGCACGGCCGGCTGGGAGAAGGCAGGTTGTAGATACAGAGCAGTCACGTGACGAAGAAATCCAAAGGTCTGTACTTAAAGGTCTCGTCTCGTCTGGCCACAAGCACAGCTCACCGTCTCACAGAGTCCAGTCCACACCTGTGCAAAGCTGCACAGCAGGCCTGAGCGATGAGGTAGCTCTTCATCATGAGTCTGCCTCCCCTTCGCCTGTTTATCTGCAAACCCGCAGTCAACACGATCATAATTACATCCACCTTCGAGGAAATCCCTGCAAACACTGCAAGTTTTTACAATCCGCTGTTTCCACCGTGGAAGCAACAAATCAAGTCTGTTTGTTTGTTTTTTATTTATTCGCTCAGATACAAACAAAGACTGTAAACAAGTATAATTAAATGCAAAATGCTTCTGAGCTACACTTATGACCTCATGTCTGTGTGACTTAAAGGATGAGCCGGACAAACCTCTTAGCTTGCACTCACTAAAGTAAACAAGTTAACGTTTTCATAAGAATCACAGGTCAGTAAAAACTGTTTGCTTTACACGAAACTTTCACAAGCCTGAAAAAAAACAAAACAAACAAAACAAAAAACATATAAGCCCTATGATGACATCAGTGGCATCGTGGGAAATGTAGGATCTACTGTTTTAAACCCAGGATATCGCAGCCTGTGGTGTTTTGATTTTGAGGGCTGTTTTACGAAATATGTCATATATACAGCATATCCAAGCACACATCAAGTGCTAACTACAGACTACATAAAAGTGGTAATTACAGACTGACCAGCAGGGGGCGACTGCTGTGGTTGCAAAACAACTTCTGGTTAATAAATGGGGAAAACAGCCCCCAGCTCCCTCTCTGTGCGACCTCAGTGAGATCTCAGTTCCTAGTTTTAAAGTCTCAGTGATGGATACTTTATAAACCATGGATTTGTTGGTCACAGGTTGTCAGCCAATCAGTGTGGCGACTTTGTTTTCCCAGTCAAACTCACCCCTTGCTTTTCAAAACTCCAAGATGGTGATGGCTGAAAACATTCGGCTAACCAATGGGTGATGTTACGTTACGTCCATCTGTTCTGGGAATCCATCCTACCTCACAAATCATTTCTGCACATACGCTGCGCATATGCACAAAACCCAAATTAACTTCATTTTTTAACCCATTGTAAATATTTCTTATGGTTATGGTTTGGATTAGTCAGAAGTCACGGTCAAATTATAATACGGGTAGGACGATTTGCCAAAGTAGGACGGTTTCTTAGAACACCATCTTTTATATACAGTTTGTAACCCCAACCTATGAGACCGAAATGAATTAAGACTAAAAATTTGGGTTTCTGTAATGAGCACTTGAGGCTGAATCCCAACCAGATTGTATCAGACAAATATTTGAAGTATCACACAGCACTACCTTTACCTCCACTAACTGGAGTCACTGAACTGGACCTGTCGGTCAGACTTTTAATGGAAATATCCGACAAATAATTTGACTTGCTGTGACGTAAAAGTGCATCCAAGAACTTCATGCTTCAGTTTTTGGTGGCTGATTTCTAGTATTTATTAGCCTGTTAGCACTTAGCACTAATTAGCATCTGTTTGTGCCATTGTGATGCACTTGTAAACGTCATATATGCAGCTTCCTAACAAAGCTTATTACTGTTAGCTGATGATTTTTACATTCCAGCCTATTGTTTAAATACAGCCACTTCCACTTCAGTAAAAATGCTAATAGTGAGGCTTTAGAATGTAGAGTTTAGAAACAAAAGGGCGACATCATAGTAACTAGAATTAGTCCTTTAGATTAGCATGTTTCTAACATGGAAAGGTAGGTTAATATTAACTTCCAAGTAATATAAATGGTGACTTTTTTATAACCTGCAAAGTCATAGCTAAAAAGCTGAGGCTCATCTTAAACACAGGTAAGTAGAAAAATGGACGAGCCAGCAAGCCACAAAGCTAATAAGATAATTTAACTGACAAAGACTTTGGAGTTTATATGAGTATAAGTCTATATTTAGAGTTATATCAGGACATCAAGCTGCACAACAGCCTGTGTTAATCTTATATTTATTTCCCCACCTCACTGGTTATTGGCTTCCAGTTGCCACCACAACTTTAAATAATAATCCTGAAAATCCTCTTGTTTAATATCTCTGTACAGAAGGACCGGGTGCATCATGGACAGTCCATCACAGGACCTTTTACAGTGTTTCTCTACTAAATGCAGTGGAAACATAAGGTCAACAGTGAAATGGAATCAGAATTGCTGTTTACTACATTTGAGCAGTGGGTGAAAAAATAAGATGTGTAAAGACATTTGTGTTTATTTCGCAGTTTAACAAGTCACCTTCTTTGGCGCTGTGACACCAACGCTGTGTACGCCACTGCTTTTTAGCAGCACTCTGGCTCACATGTTGGCTAATCAGTGTAATTAAAGTTGGGCGAATTCATGTGTGTCAGTGGTTTATAGAGTGGGTGTCTCCCATCACTGGTGTTTCATTGAATTATGTCTCTGACACTCCCTGTCTCAGTCGTCGGAGACAAACTCACTCCCCACCAGCTTCCACCTGCTGTTTGCAAAGCATTGATTGATGACCCATTTCTCTCTGTCGGTTTTCTTGTTTCATCAGCAGAAAAAAACCCTCTGCACTGACGGCAGGAGACAAGTTCTGTATCAAAGCTTCCCAGTGAGTCCTAAACCTCCCTTATATTTGTTTTGAAGCTGTTAAAATACATCCATTATTGTGCTTTTTGCTTCTGGGCCCACATGTCAGGCTGGAAAACTCATAATGTTGCCTTCAAGTACCAGAGATAGAAAGTTAATCACAGAAAATAGGTACAAAGTAAATTAAATTAACCTTCCACCTATAAACCATATAAAGATACAGGAGCCACCGTGATGTCATCACTGAATAGTGAAATCCATTTTCAAGCCTCATTCATTGAACTTATATATATATCACCTATTTTATTCCTTTAGTTCTCAGACTAAACAACGCTTCAGGAAATCATTCCTGCCGTTGCCTGTGAGAGTGTACAATAACTCATATTTCTGTGACAGGTGAACACACCTGTCTGGCATAAGATAAGAATGCAATTTGTATTACTTTCTTAGTTTGAGCAAGAGATTAATGCAGATCAGTATTATTTTTTAGTCTTTTTTAAGTTAACCTCATTTTTATTAATTATTTTTCTTTGGTTTTTCTCACAATATAAGGCCCTCACTATGTCATATGTCTATCTGTCTAATCTAGAAGAAATGACAAATCAGTGCACTCTTTTACTTCGCAACATCTACTTTTTGACTCTCACGGGTACTTATAGTTACCTTAAGTAAGCTATCATACCTACAGTGACAGAAAATGAATTTTATGCAAGCGTAGTTTGAATAAATGTGATGGACTACAAACAGATAATCCATCCAGCTTCTCTCTGAGCTGTAGTGAACACGTTGCCTAAAAATGGTAAGATCTAGCTGAAAACAACAACAACAACAACACAGAAACACTCAAAATGCTGAAGTTGAAGCTTGAAAAAGGTTGAGTTCAGAAGTGAGCTGATGGCTTCAAAGTGGCTGTCAAGTACGTATATGTTTGAACACAGCCAACAGAACTCCTTTCACTTTTTCTCTATTTGTACAGAAAACTGTAAAACAAGATATCATAATAACTGACAACTCAAACTGGTAACACAGGTCCCAGTCGCCCAGCCAAGTGAACACAAACGCACAGGATGTGCTAAAATAATAAAGAGAACTGGCTCTGCTGCATTACAGTGACTGACATCTTCCATCATAAGTCATTTCCAGCATCAAAACCAGCGTGTAATTGTGTCATTGTCACTCATCAATATGCATACCAGCAGATCCCATTCTTAAAACTGACTCATGCTGGCATCTGTAAATGTTTGGTGACGCAAGTTATTGAAGTTCTTAAATACATAGGTGAGCGCATAGGAAACAAGGAGTGGCCGCTAATCCGCTCCAAACGTTCCACAAAACGTCGCGTTTTGAGCGCGCACACCTGGGTCCTGCTGTTGCTGACTTATGTCAGACTTGGAGGAGGTGTTGAGTTACTTTTTGAAGCAGGACGGTGGTGAGTGGTGTTCCCCCGTGGCTCACGAGGACGCTGAAGGCAACGCGAGCTGAATTCTTGAGAAGTTTCCTGAGAAGACAACCTGTTACCTGAACGGCAACCGACTACTTCCACTCCCTCTCCGGCCTTTCATCTCCTGGAGCGTGCTGACAAGCATCGCACATCCTGTCTGCCCTTACACAAAACACCAAGCAAAAACCTACCTGAGCCAAAAGCGGACACACCCAAGCAAGAGCTAGCATATGTGTACAGTAACACACACACACACACACACATGCACACACACGCACACAAGCACATGGGTGCAGAAACAAGCAGAGACAGAGTGAAACTAAACAGATGAGTGAAAAAGAGAGCTTGTAAATACACCCACACATTACACCCCTCTGACAACAACATTTGTGTTGACTGATGATGAGTGATGAAGAGTGATTTAGGACACAGATTCAATCAAGCAGAGCTGAATACAAGCGTGGCTCTGGACTTTTATTTTTTATGCCTTTGCTTTGCTTGTAAAAACTTCCTGTTGCATGTTATTTAACATCGCTCTTGCTCTGAGGTGCAACTTTTAACCAACAAAAAAAGTAACTCTGATAAAATTACATCTGTCTGGGTCTGTCGTTCTCTAAGTGGGTGCAAATAAGATGGTGTAAACCACGCACGTTCGAAGATTTCATTAACTTATCAACATGGTGTCTGGGCACTGTGATGGATTTCAAGTTGCGTGGACACCAGACCCAACCTTTACCTCACCTATGTGAACACAGACACACACACAGCGCCAGGCGGCGGGCCTCATCTAAAGCCACGCAGGCCAAGTTTGTAAGCCGTGCCATGTGAAGCGGAGGGCCGGCCGGAGAAAAATGAGGGGTGTTAAGGGACGGAAACAGCTGGTGTGAAGCCCAGAGCATATTAATCTGACGGGGGAGACAGGATGGCAGCAAAAGAGGACGTCTAATAAAACATGGTATTAAAGGTGTGTGTGTGTGTGTATGTGTCTGTGTGTCTTCCTGGAGGATTACTGGTGAGTTATTGCAAAAAAAAGTTGGGTGTCTGTGTCCATGTGGCTACTACACATTTAAAAACTTTCTGCATCCTGCATTCAATCTGAGAGCATTTTTGGGGGCCGTGCGCTCAGTTTAAAGCTGTTAGGAAATCTGTGATTATCTCAGCCGATAAATCCAGCAAGGGAATTTTTAAAAACATTTTTACAACCCTTCGCACACAGCACACACACAAAAAAGGGGGTTTTGAAAATTAGATAAAATAAAGCAATCCAAATTTTCTCTGAGCAATTAAAGTTCCGGTTAAAAGGCAGAGGTGGAAGATGGGAGGGGAAGCTGGGCGGCATCAGTCGCACAGACAGTAATGACGGCGCCACTGCTGTTTAACAATCAAAGATGGGAGGCGGGGGCTCGCGAGGAAGTCTGTCCTTGAAAAATACAGGTGTTTGGTACAATCAAAGCTCAGCTTGCAGAAATGACTGGGTTTGAAGTTGAAAGGGGAGGCAGGAGGGGAGGGGGGGGGGGGGGCCGTGGTGGTGAGTGAGTCCATGCATGAGAAAAAAAAGTGAGTCAGAAGACAACTGTGGGCTGGTCTCTCCTCTGGGATTTTGAATAATTAACAAGGATAAGGAAGTTGACTACTAGGTGCTTACTGTTTACTTTGCTTGGATTTTTTGTTGCATGTGGAGGGGAAGTGAGGCTTTAGCTGGCCTAGCTCTCTGGAGGCTGGCGTGTTCGCAGGAGGATTTGTCTGAGACACGAGTGTGGTTCCCGTGGGACTAGAGGCAAGTCAATCAAGCCACAGGCCAGTAAATCGGAATCAGAACCAGCTTAATATTGTGGAAATTCTGTATACAAAACACGTGTTCTTTAAGGAAAGTCCCACACTGAAATAAACTCACACACTAACTGCGAGCCCCAAAATTCCAAGACTGCTGTCTCATGTAAACTGCTTTGACCTTCAGAAAGCTCACAAAACTAGTTCCTGCCTAATTACTGTAATTAAAAATACAATAGATGCTAACAAGCAAGAAACAGAATGTTGATACGGTAAAATAGTTATAACACATATAGTAAGAACCACTTACAGACATAAAGAAACTGTTTTTTTAGTACAACGTATGTGTTAGATACTACAAACTCCAACATGCAAAAATGACAGTCTGTGGGGATTACCTTCTTTATTTAAACCTCCTCTAAGCCCTAGGCTATTTTTTAGAGTTCCCACATGAAAAAAGGAAAAAAAAAAAACATTCCCAAATTGAGGCTCCACAACTGTGAGGCCAAATTTGAAATCTCTGGCTTTAAGGATAACAGAGAGTTCAGAGAGACATAAAAAGACTAAATGACTGTATTAAAAATTTATATTTTTGTAACATAATCTACCTCCACCAGTCAAAACTCACAAACAGGGGTTCTTGAGCGTATCTCTGCCAGATTTGATGCAATAGTCAAAAAACACCCTGATTTAAATCAAAAGTCTCACATTTTATAGTTAAAATAAAACTGTAATACTTTTTTTATTTACATAAACTATAAAGAAAAAAACATCTGTTTTCTTCCACTTAGTTGAGTTTTGGCTGGAGCCTATCCCAGCCGCCACAGAGCGAGAGGCAGGGTACATCCAGGACAGGTCGCCAATCTATCACAGGGCTAAGACAGAGACAGACGACCATTCACAGTCACACCCAGAGTTCATTTAGAACCACACCTTTGGACTATGAGAGGAACCTCAGTTCCTGGACAGAACCTATGTCTAAAACACAAAACACCACATAGAAAAGAACCAGCCGGTGGATTAAAACCAGGCCATTCTTACTGTGAAGCGATGGTGCTAACTACCGCACCATGAAACCTGAACCATAAAATAGTTAGAGTTATTAGTAAGAGTTATAATTTGAATCAATTTTGCAACATCTGGCATTTTTATGCATTCGGGTTTTTCAGAAAAAGAATAATGACATCGATGATGTCGAAGCCTCAAAAACTCACAACAGCTGCATTAAATATGATCCACTTGGCATGCTAGGGTTAAAGCCAGTGTACTCGTCGTCCCAGTCCCAGGCACAGACAAATGAGGAGGATTGAATCAGGATTTTAGCCAAATCACACACGCCAATCGTCAAGAAGGAGATTTTCATGCTATGTCAGTCGGGGTCTGGGTTAACAATGACCTCCACTGATTGTGTCGGCAACAGAGTGCAGTGGAAACTGCGCTACTGTTGGTGAAAAGCCAAATAAGAGGAAACGGGGAACGCATAGCTAGGCAGCATCGGTTGGCAGTCTGTAGGATGACTTTTAAAATCAAGAAGAGGAAACAAGTGAAGAGTCAGTAGACTTGGTGAAATCAGGAAGTTTAGAAAAGTATTCAAAGGACAAGATTAGCAAAGAAAATGTGGGATAATCAGGGAGAAAAAGAAAATG
This sequence comes from Simochromis diagramma, assembly GCF_900408965.1. Taxonomy (NCBI): domain Eukaryota; kingdom Metazoa; phylum Chordata; class Actinopteri; order Cichliformes; family Cichlidae; genus Simochromis; species Simochromis diagramma. The sequence continues at coordinate 1,364,821 of NW_024386885.1, forward strand.
ACTAGGCAGCAAGATTGAGCTGCCTAGTCATTGTGCAGCAGGTTAGGATGATTAAGGACAGAGATGGAAAGGTACTAACGACTTAAGAGAGTCTGCAGAGAAGATGGAAGGAGTACATCGAAGAGTTCATGAATGAAGAGAACGAGAGTGAGGAGAATAGACGGAGGAGAGTTAGTGAATCAATACGTGGAGGAAGTGAGGGTAGCTGTGAAGAGGATGAAGAGTGGAAAGGCATGTGGTCCGGGCGACATACCTGTGGAGTTATGGAGATGACCAGATGACCAGATGGTTTGATACAATCTCAGAGAGTGAGAGGGGCACCCGAGGAATGAACAAGGGTCATGTGCAAAACTGCAGGAACTACAGAAGGATAACGCTGATGAGCCATAACATGAAGACATGTGACAGAGTTGTTGAAGCTAGGTTATGAGAAGAGGTGACCATCAGCGAGCAGCAGTACAGCTTCATGCTGAGAAAGAGCACGACAGATGTGCCGCTTTCTTTGAGAGTGTTGATGGAGAAGGTCAGAAGGCGCTTCACTGTGTCTTTGAGGATCTACAGAAAGCATATAGGATGCCAAGAGAGGATCTGTGGTACAGCATGAAGAAGTCAGGACTGGCAGAGAAGTATGCGCGGGTGGTGCAGGACACGTAGCAGGTGGAAAAGAGCCTGGAGAGAAGAGGAATGAACCTCGGTAGAAGCAAGACGGAATACATGTTCGTGAATGAGAGGGAGACAGGTGTAACAGTGAAGGAGCAGGAAACAGAGGTAGTGAAGGCAGTGGAGTGTAAATACCCATGCACAAAGGAGGTGAAGAAGAGCATGCAGGCAGGTGGAGATGAGTGTGGGGGGTAATTTGTGATAGAAGGATGGGAGCGAGAGTGAAAGGGAAGGTTTACAAGTATGGATTGAAGAGGGTGGCACTGATGAAAAGACAAGCGGTCGAGCTGAAAATGTTCAGGTTTTAACTGGGAGTGAGCAGGACGGACAGAATTAGAAATGAGTACATTAGCAGGACAGCTCGGGCTCAGGAAGACAAAGTTAGAGAGATAAGGCTGAGATGGTTTGAGGAAGAGGAATAGTGGATATATTCATGGATGTGAAGGAGGGTTGATGTGACGTAGAGTGATGCTTTGGACAGAGCTGGAGGACGATCATTTGCTATGGTGGTCCCTACGGGGGGCATTCGAAAGAAGAAGAAGAAGATGTAGAAAGCAGTGTGATGTGGTTGGTCTTTATCTGACGCGTCAAAGGTGCAGCAGTGGCTCAGAAACTCAGTAATAAAGTAAAACATCAACACTGGAGGCGAAGCTTCCTTTCAAGAATGTTTAAGTAACCAAAAATATATTCATGTACACACAGCATAAAGTCACACACATATACATAAAAATAAAAAGATAAAAAATATTTAAGCAGTGACAGAAATAAAAACTGTCAAACAAGCTATCCAAACACGTTTAAATCATTAGGAGAATTTGTAAGCCCCCGCTCGAAATCTCTCTGTAATTAAATGTTATTAAGCAGTCTCTTTCTAATTGTGCTGCATTGTATTCATGAGGAAATATGCTTGACTATTTAAAGATGTCGGTAAACACCATTTAGGCGTGGTGTGTGGTCTTCAGTTTAGTGGCCTGATTTCTTCTGTGAGCGTAAAGGATACTGAAAGAAATCTGCAATATTATCCACATTTTAATAAAGATTTATCAAAGCAGGTTTGAGATGTTGCACTTGTCCCTGAAGTTACATCAAAATAAAACACGTTCAGATAAAAAAAAAAACTTGTGTTAAAATAAGAACACTGAGGGGGAAAAGCCCCTGATCTTTAAAGCTTCGAAATGTGCTTAAACCTAACAAGCTGTGTCCTGAATCAAGATGTTCTCAGTATTAGTCAACCACTCTGTGCTTCAAATCCACGCCGTGCTTTCGAGCTCAGCGTTTGTAGAGCGCCGTTCTAGAGAAAAAGGGAGCAGAGAGGGTAGGAAGTCACTTCCCGCCGGCCTGTCTGTGGTCTGTGTTTGTCAGTTGATTTGAAGCTGCTCCACCAACATGCTGTGACAGGAAAGGAATTAACTCAGAGAGGAGACAAAATTTAAAATAACACCTCAAAGGCAGAAGATGTTAAAAACTATTAAATGTGTGATGCATGTTCAAAGCCACAGACTGAACTTTGACATGTTACAAGAAATGCAACATTTAGCGTGTTCTTTAAAGCTTTTGTTTGAGTTTAATCAGCATGTTAAAGAGAGACAGAAAACAGCTTTCAAGTAGATCTGTGCAGTTCCCATGTTTTAGTCTGAGCCAAACCAGCTTTAGCAGGGTGACCTGATCCCGCCTGGCCAAACATGAAGCAACGAGCAAGTGGGTCTGAAACAATGTGCGACGCAATAAAGACAGAGAGTCTTTATAAAGAAAAACCTCCACTAACAAACGGGAAATGAAGTGATTTTTAGTATTAAAAGGCACATTTTCTCATACATTCATACAGAGTCTGTTTTTATGTATTTCTGCTTCACATCCACACACAGTTAAGCAGTTAAACCTGAGTACCTGCAGACAACATGCAAACTCCATTTCATGTTCTGCATGACTATAAAGTGTGTAAGTGTGTATCATGTGTATCGCTCGCGGTTTAGATTCAGCGTTTTTCTTTAACATTTGGTTTCATTTGTATACATCAGAACTGCGTGGTTAGGTTTAGCTTTAATTATTCTTAAAGTATGATGCGTCAGGAGTGACAGCGGCCTCGCTTTTCTTGATGATTGTGTGTGTCACCGTGACGTAGGTGTCAGTATTTGACGCCCTGGGAATTATTAAGCAAATCTTACTCATTTTTCCTGCCTTGACCGTCGTGCGTCTCTTTATCAGTCGGAGCTCACTTCGCCTACTCTGGGTGAGTCTGCTGCCCAGAATTTAAAATGTATAGAAAAATATGACCATACAACTCCAGTATGTTCACATTTACACTGAATGTCTCTTAAATCCTGTACAGATTATAAAATCTTACAAACCACTTTTAAAGCGTTACTTGGCCTCAGTCAGTGGAGGGTTTAACCCCATGCATGTTTGGGTCTATGATGACCAGTCTTTGCTTTTGCTTCCCCAACTGTGAATCATAACATTAGATGAAATTTATTGTCTTTAAAATCTCTTTTTATTCTTTTATTGCCTTAATTTTTACTTGTAGCAGGTTTTTGTTTATATTTGACTTCTTTATTCCTCATTATTTGTTTATTCACTTTATCATTTCTGCTTTTCTATAATTTAGTTTTGTTTTATTTTGATGTTGTAATATATCTTCTTTTTTTGTAAAAGAACATTTTAACAGTGTTTAGAAACTGCTATCAGTTTATTGCTGTTATCAATGTTTTTTTTAATTACAAAACTCATCACACATGCTTCCAGTTGTAATTTTTTTGTCCAGTTAAACTGACAGAGAAAAACTAAAATACTGATTTGTTACATGTAATAATTATAACCACATTTATTATTCTTAATTAACTGTATCATTTATTAACTGTTGTTATCATAATATATTTATAATTTTTTTTGATATTTTGATATAAACACATAAATAAAAACAATGGAGGTTTTTAGGTTTGGACCTCAGGAGGACAGATCTATTTATTTGAATTAATTTCTGTAAAAAATAAAGACAACAAAGACAGATTTCATGCTTTAATGTTTTTTTTTGAAAACTACGACAAGTCAGTCTATAAGGAAGATTTTAAAATAAAGGTGTTTTTCTGGCACTAACAGGGCATTTGGGGACGGGGATGGTTACATAAGAGTCTGTCTAACCTGACTTTACAGAAATGTGTTTAGTTTATTTCTTATTTCAACCACAAAAAAAATCTATGCTTTAATTTTTAAAAATAATTTATTAAAATGCATGTGATTGTCCTTGGAGAGAAAATCAAAAACAAAGACTCCAAATATTTTGGATGCAGGAGAAAAAGTCTGTGTGTGATCGCCCTACGTGTCACGAGTATCTGCAGTCACAGGATTCATGAGCTCATCTGTCTGACTGAAAGGCTGCAGTCCGACAGTAAACCCGGTTCTGTTTTAAACAGATTGTGACTTCAGACATCAAAGCAATTAAGGTAAACTGTGGTACATGTGTTTGATATTTGTGTCAAGTAACAAACTGTCAGCAGATTTTGAATGCTTTTGCAGATTATTATCAAAGAAGAACAAAGCTTCTGCAGGAGGGCAATGAAAGACCTGGTAGAAGATATAAAGTGGACCTGGAGCTAAGCTTATTAGTCCATATATACATTTCTATATGTTTCTCTGTGTAATTTCTTACAACACATCAATGTTAAGAAGGAAATGCACATAACATTTTAGTACAGATGCAGACATACATAAATCTACTTTATTTACAAGCATCGTTTTTTGTATCTAAATAAATTAGATCACTACAATTATTTTTTCAAGGCTTAACAACTGAGTATATGTAGCATTAACTAAGAATCGATTTATTTAGTTAGTTCTGTTTTTCTATACGTGCATACTAATGAAACAAACCTAAACAAATTAAAAACTGTTCTTAAAGAGTAAATGTTTTCAGTGTGGAGATTGTTTCACAGTCTTTACTGTTTTTTTTAAAGATATTATTTTTGGGGGCAGATACTTTTGCATTGTTCATATTATGGAAATGCAGCTGTTAGAGAAACAAATCTGTAGGTGAGTAAGAAGTCGAAATGTAAGAATATAGTTTTGTCTTTTAACATTAAACACTGGGGTAGCAACACAAAGTGAAAACAGCTGATCACAAGCATAACATTTCTGCAAACTCCATTAAGGTCAATGCAAAAAAGAGCACAAAAGCAGTATATATTATATATATAGTAGTATATATCATCAGAGCATCATTGGTAATACATGATCGTGTATAGCTGATTCATCAGGGGCCAGTTTATGTTTCTATGTGTCTGTCTCTTGGTGGTCTGACTGAACTGTAACTGCATAATCCCACTGAAGTAATCAGAGAATAAAAACTGCAGTATTTCCTCTTAACTGTTTTGGAGGATGTATTAATACGCTGATGAGTAAATTGACTCGTATCCCACCACTGCAGCTCTGACAGCCTGTTCCACTGATCCCCTGTTTTCCTAAAGCGAGTCGTTTCCTCACCTCCAGCCGCCGAGAGCACATCTTCAAAGGGAGGGGTGGGGGGGCAGAGACGGAGCACCGGCAGGAGGGGGCGGAGCCTGGAGGGGCTCAAGACGCGCAGCCTATCATAGACTGTGTCACAACTGAGAATGCTGCTTACCTGTGCGCCAAAACTCTGACAGCCTTTCGCCTCACCTGGACCGTCTGCGATGGAGAAAAGCAGATGAAATATGATGAGGATTTTACTTTTCTGCGCGCATTTTTCCAACAAGGGCAAGAGCAGCGGAGCAGAGCCGAGACAGAGTTTACTTCCAGAAGAAAAGCACAGCGGCAGCACCTCTGTAGGGCAGACAGGTAAGGCTGTATTTTAACTTTCTGACATCTGCTGCGACCTCCTGTGTGGTACCGTATGTCTGTTATATACAAAAATCACAATGAAGTGTTTTAAGTCTTCATCAGGCTGATGGAAAGTCTTCCAGGCTTCAAGTTAACTGGAGGGTTTTATTTATAAATTGAAAGTCTCAAAATACAACATGTTAGGTAACGTACGCAGGTTACTTACTGGATAAATTCACGTTATAGAGGCTAACCAGCGGCTGGCACTTAATTTTAGGTTATGTATTTAGATTTTGGACAATAAACGCCAGTGTTAGAAAATATAAATTCGAGATTGTTAAATTGTTGTTTTACAGCCGTAATTAGATCAGAATATTTCTGCAGGAAGAAAAAAACAACAAGTTGACCCAGTCTTGTATATTAAATAACTAATGTGATGATGAAATAAAAGCATAAAGTATTTGACCTTAAATTTAAGACCAAGATTTCACTTAATAAATTAGAGGGAAATCAAATCAGCCTTTAGTCTAATCTCCGTGCCATCAGTCTGTTTTTCCTATTAGAAAATTATTGCCTAACTAAATAAATGATGATACTGTAAATCCCTAATTTCCTGCAATCCAAACTGGGGTTTTTTTTTTTAAATATATATTTTTAAAAGTATAGAAGAGTGCAAATTAAGTTATAAAAAAAGTTTTTAAAAAATGAAAGATATCTTTCCACGTGAAGCTTGATTAGAGTTTTTTTTTTAAATTAAATTAGTTTTACTCTGAAAATGCCAACAGTGCTGAGAAATCAGAGCTTCAGATTAAGATCTTTGTTTGATTAAAGCAGCTGAACCGCACTGTAGGTACAGTGTTACTCAGAAGTGTTGATTTGATTTATTTGACATAGATATTGATGTCATGAAGAATGTAATTGGCAGTTTATTGTTGCAAATGATGAAAGTGCTGCTAATTTAAAGTGTTTGATAGACTTATGACTATTTTAATGTAAAACAAAGCGTCATATTTTACTTCTTGTTGTTAAAAGTAAAAACTATTATATCATATACATTTTTTTAAAAGTCCTAAAAAAGGGAGTGGTGGGGGTGATCTTGAATAATATATTAGTAATTGCACAGTATATGATTACATTTTGCTGGACACTAACTAAGAATCTGATCTTTTTAAATGATTTAAAATTTCTTTGTCTAATTATTTAAAGTGTATAAAGAGAAGTTTGTGCTGAAGGACAACTTGTGACTGAGAAGATCTGAGAAACAAAACACTTTATAAAGTTTGTCAAAATCACCAAAAATAAAGTACCTTGTCGCTTCTAGTAGAGCGACCGACTCTAAAACCTCGGAGGAGTCACTGTGAAACAGATTTTTGATTGAAAGTACCAACAAAAAAAAAAAGTGTTGCAGGAAATTAATTTTACGCAACTGAGTATGAGTCAGTGTCTCACATGTAAAGCTGTCACTCATATCTAAACCATCTCTGTGATTAATAACACAGTTAAAGTGCAGAGGGAGAGATTAGCAGCCCCCCACATCTCAAGCTTTGCTCACCGCACAACTTGATCCTTCGCCCAGGTGTGCAAATCGTCTCGGACTACGGTCGCTGCATCATTGTTTTCACATCTATTTGTACTGATGGGGAACATTCGCTCACGTACGGCCACTCTGCAAAGTTCAAAACATCTGGTGTTGAGAGAAATGTGTTTGAAGCTCGTTTTTTATTCACCCTTCTGACAACAGCCGTGACTCCTGCACAAAGGTGGTCTCCTCTCCACCCACGATGTATTTAAACAGGTTAAAACAAACTTCTTCTAAATGTCATTTGACACTGAGCTTGTCTTTCTGGAGTGCCAGGATGTTGTTGTACATCTGGACTGCAGTTAAACTGGACCACTGCTCAGGCCACTACATGAGATTTTAATGTTTGTTTCAACATTGTTTTCTACTAATGGCAAATGTTTGTCTCACATCTGGTCACTCTACAGAGTTCAGAAATGTTTTATTTTGAAGTTTGCCATTTATATATTCTCTGCCATAAACATGCACTCCACTCTGCATGTCATGCACTTCTTGCAGGTTAAACCAAACTCCTTGTGAGTGTCAGCGTTACCGTTTTAACTGCGTGGTTCTACGTCTCTGATGAGATGGGAAAGCAGACGGATGGTTGTTAAACTGGATGTGTAAATGACATCGGGTACTGGAGAAGTCAAACTTTTGTCCCTAAAAGAGTTTTTAACTTTTGTTCTGCAGCTGAACAGCACAAAGTTCAGAAACGTTTAATCTTGATAGACACGTGTTTGAATCATATATTTTATTCCGTCTTCTGAAAACAGATGTGACTCCTGCCACAAATCTGAGCTCCTCTCCATTTATAATGCACCTCATGCAGGTTCAAACAGACTGCTCTAAAAGCCCTCGCACTGAAACTGGTCTTTTTGGAGTATAGACGATGTAACTGTTTGTTCTATATCTCGGATAATATGGGACGACAGATTAAAAGGGACGGCAGATCTTCCACAGGTCTGGAGTCAGACTTTGGACTTTTAATTGTTCGTTTTAACATCTTCTGTGGGCTAAATGCTATTTGACCCACAGTGGAAACAGAATGGCTATTTTACCTGTTTTATCCCCGTGTGGGAGATGAGATGATGGACTTTAAATTTCCAGATTTTTGGTCTAACAGTGTAAACAACAAGATAGTCCTTCAGTCTAGGGGACCTGTAATCTATGGAAGAAGACAGTTTGCAAGGCCCACCACATCTTTTACATGTCTGGAGTCAGACTGTGATCATTACAGGACTTTTTAATGTTTGCTTTAATGCCTTTTGTAAGCATGGCAATCCTTTTCTCACATATCCGCTATAACTGTTTGAAACACATGACATGACCTCCACTCAGACCTCCATTCCCAAACTAGTCTTTTTGGAGTACTAACATTACTGTTTTTACAACTTTATTCTTAAATGTGACAACAGACTTATAGTTAAACCAGGCCTGATGAAAACGTCCAAGATTTGTTGATTCTCAGTTACATTTTCTGAGTAGAAACAATTAGAGAAGCGCTTTCACGCTTTACTCATTTAATTTTGAAAATCACCAGCTGATGGACTAACAGTAGCGAGTTCTGTCTTTCTCGTCACTGCTTCAATCTGCCTCTTGTTTCTCAGTGGCAGGCTCGTAAATTGCGGCTCTGCTGAGTCTTGGTCAGACAGGTTTTATGACCAGAACTCTGTCATTGCTCTGAACCATCCTCCCCCGGGGGCCTCCTCTCACTCCCTCCCATGCCAGCTGTTCCTCTTAGTAGCCTGCAGTGCTTCCAGCACTTTAGCAATGAGCTTGATTTGTTTATGTCAGTAAGAGCAGTTTCGTGGAGGGACTGTGCCGCTGTGCCGCCATGTCACATTCTCAAAAAATTACAGAGCAGTATGTAGCTCTGGCTCCAGGCTGACAGGAACTAAATCAGCTGGACCTTTTAAGACAGACGTTTCATGTGGGAATTCCAAACTAATTGCTTTACGATTTCATTGAGACAAGAAAACATCTCTGAGTGGCTTTGGGTGAGCTTTTGAAAAGGAAATGTAGTATGCATGGTTTGACTGTAGTGCTCCAACGTTCAGGATGCACCACACACGCAAAAAACGTGCAGAAAAGACAAGCAAATGAAAAGGTCTAAAACAGTCTTTTTTGCTCATTGAAAAAGTGTCTCTTTATCACTTTTGATATATATTTGTGGATATTTATTTATAAAACGAATTTTAGCAATGATAAAGAATCTTTCAAAAAATGTTCTGGATAGGGTTTTGTATCCAGATCAACTCCAAAAACAAATTCCTCTGAACTCAGGCTGAAAATTGTCATACTAACTTGTAATCCTGCTAACACACAATCTGAACCAATCACACGGAGTCTTTAGTAGAGTTAAAAAGTGCAGAAATAAGAAATCATACATAAAAATAAAGAAAAGAGAAAAGAAAAGTAAAGACTCAATCACACTTTACCTTTACCTGCACTCTGGAACAGCTACCTAACCCACCTGTCAAATAAATTCATTTGCAGGTGTCTAAAAGTTTAATAATTTAGACTTTACTCTGGACTATTCGAAGCTTACGATGCAGCCTGTTACCAGCATTCACAGCTGTGTCAGTGCAAGTGTAGTTACATCTACATCAGGTTACAGCTATGGCTATGAAATAAGTTATAGCTTAGTGTTTCAGTAGAGTTTGCAGTTATGACGTACCTACAGAAAAAATCCACTATAATGCTGAGTAAATAAAATAAAAGTAAATAACATAAAAGATTTCACATAAAATACAATGAATACAGATATTTGGCAACATCTAAAAAATACCATGTAAGTGTGACTGAAATATCTACTATGATGTACGACTCAACTTCTAACCATTGAAGCATCCTCGGTGGTTGAAATTAGGTCAAATTCAGATCTTCGTAAGAGCCAGAAAAGATGACTTTTAAACCAAATTTAGATGTAAAGTGACGTCTTTTTAAAGCAGGGGTGGGGAACTCCAGGCCTCAAGTGCCGGTGTCCTGCAGGTTTTAGATATCACCCTGGGTCAACTCACCTGAATGATCAGTGATTAGTTCGTTACCAGACCTCTGGAGAAATCCAAGACATGTTGAGGAGGTAATTTAACCATTTAAATCATATCAGCTGTGTTGGATCGAGGACACGTCTAAAACCTGTGGGACACTGGCCCGTGAGGCCTGGAGTTCCCCCACCTCTGTTTTAAAGGCTAAAAAAATCACAAAATAAGAAAATCACAGTCACTGTAATGTATGTGGAGGAGTAACTCAGGGGATACTTCACTGTCGGCAAGCCCAGCTTCACCTACTTGCTACATCTGATGCCAGTTCGACCTGCTGCTAATTGATCTGCGCATCAGACTGGATGTCCATGAAGCTCGTGTTTTCACACAACCTGTCAGATATCACCAAATGATCTCCAGACTGCCATACCAGCCTCTACAGCTTCAGACTACTTTATTGTTTCCTGCTGTAAAGATAATTACAGATGTTCATGGTTGAGTTGAGGTGGGTGGGGGTTAGTGGAAGTCAACAAGATCATCCTGGGCCAAGGACAAACCTCACAGGCTGGTAGCTTCTTGTCAAAGCTTCCACAGACTTGTCCACCTTTAACAAGCTTTGTGTCACCTGGAAATCTGAGCCCATCCCACTGACGCTGCTGCGGTTTGCATTCCTGGAGCGTGTTGGGCGCAGGATGCTATTTCAGCGCGTGTGCCTGTGATTATGGACGTAAAGTAATTGTTCTCATTTTGTCGTCGACTCCCATTCTCAGGCTCATGAATGTCGTCAGTCTGTAACTGTTGATGCTTTCTGCCTCCGGTGTGTAAGGGGCAGGGCGCTTCACGGGTCTCGCCTGGAGAGCTGTTGTTGTAAATCATGTGTGATTCATAAAAAAAACTGGTTCTCCTGTCTGCCAGGTTTCATCTCCAAAACCTCAGAGACGTACAAATAGACCTTGGCCTGCAGCCATACCTCCCTGGAACTTCTTCCTTTACCAAACTGCTCTCCTGTCAACACCCCCCTCCGCTCTCGTCCCTCCCCCCATCTAACCATCATTATCCTCCCCCCAGCGCTGCCTCAGTGCAGGCCGATGATGTTGTTTTCTTTGTACTTGTCTTTGACCGTCCTCCATGGGAAGTACCTGGCAGCGGATGCACGTAGCAGGCCTCTGCCTGGACACGTCCGGCTCCCCCCTCTCCTCCGTCTCCACGGCCATGCAGCGTGAGAACTGCAGTATCCATGGCGACGAAGGGGGTGTGCTTAGGGTTGGTTATTTAAATGTTGTAGACAGGCGGATTTAGGCCTGAACGTCAGCTCTTCAGAGGTTCAGAAACACACATACACACAATATGACAAACAGAAAAATGGTTTCCAACAACTCGGGAATATTCTGAAGGTCAAAGAAATGTTACAGAAGAAGTTACTCTTGCTTTTATTTCCTCCTTAGCGAGCTGTTGAGCTGTTAAGTTTAGCTCAGCTTTAGACTGCAAAACTCTGCAGCCTGACTTCTGATAAAAACCACACGCTCTTCTTACATTACCCGGTTTTGGCCTCCTTGCACTGGTTGCTAATTTAATTTTCAGTCCATTTTAAAATTCTGCTCATGACTTACAAGGCTTTACTTTTTCAAGCGCCTGAGTTTATTGATGAAGTTTTAATTCCTCATTACCCTCTTTGTTCTGCTGGGTTCCCACCACCATCTGGTCAACCAGTCAACCATTACGTTTCATTACATTTTTCCTGGTTGGGCATCCAGGTAAAGGTCTGAGCGTGTCCTGGTAACTCAGCTCTGAACTTGTCTGCTTTTACGTTATCCTAACATCATCCTTAAGACACAGTTTTACAGACTTCATGTCTCAAACTTTTTTAGAAATAGACTTAAAATAAATCTTAATTTTGTGCTTCCTGTCCGAGCAGAAAAGGTTTTTGGATTGGTTTGTTTTTTAACAGAGGTGGGGCTTTTGACCTGATTTGAAAGTGATTAACATATGGAGTCTTTTTTTCAAATCCAGATCCAGGAATTTTTGGACAGATTGATTAGAATTGTGTGAAGGAAGAACAATTGTATCCTCGTTGCTCAACAAGTTTTACGTTTGACCTTTTTGTTATCGTTAGAACGTTAACACAGCAGAAGTTGAATCCTCTCCCAGCTTTTTTGGAGTCAAACCCTATGTTTAGTCAGGTCTCACTCTTTTGGGAACGGCCTGAAAAGGTCAGACTCGGTGGAGCCTGCTGCATCACAATGACGTGTTTTCTATCTGTTTGACACAGGTTGTTTTTTTCCTCTCTGAAGGGCGTCAAAAGCAGCCAGGCTGCTTTTAATAGTGCTTTCAATTTTCTTTAGAAGGCTAAAAGAAACCTCATAAAGATATTTACTATAGAAATGCTTGATAGGAATGAGAAATGCTCATTCCTATCAAGCATTTCAATAATAAATGTCTCCATATTTTAGACTTCTCGTTTGTGTCTCCTGAAAAATAAACTTGGTCTCGTTAGTACTTCCATAACAGTCTTCTCTTTCTTTCTGCAGGTTTTTAATGCGTCACCATCCTGTCATGTGGTAATCATCTCAGCGTAACCCAAAAGACACTGAACAACACTTTGAGCAGGTGACCTCATCCACAGATTTGCACCTGCACGAGCTGCTCACATGGCCCACCCATACGAGCCCTGGTTACGGACAGCACCACCTAGTGGCAGCTCAGACGACATGAACATCGCTTCCTGGTGGGACCTTCACAGAGACGTCCAAGCAGGCAGTTGGATAGACCTACAGACGGGTCAAGGTGTGGGCCTGCCTTCAGTGAATCCAGGCGGCTCCATGGGTTTGCAGCCTTCTCTGGGGCCCTATGGCTCTGACCCACAGCTGTGCACCCTGCCCCCGGCTCAGCACGCTCCACCCTCTCAACCATCCCATCTCTTCCCCCAGGACGGCTTCAAGATGGAGCCACTGGCCCCTGAAATGCTGCAGCAAGAAACCTTCTCAATGGAGGAACCTCAGGAGACGTCTGTGTCAGCTCGCCCCAAGCCCCAGCGCCGCTCTTCTTCCAGAGGCGGCAGCCAGGCTGTGTGCCGCTGCCCTAATTGCGTCCACGCTGAGCAGATGGGCCAGAGCACTGACGACAGCAGGAGGAAGCACATGCACAATTGCCACATCCCCGGCTGTGGCAAAGCCTACGCCAAGACCTCCCATCTGAAGGCTCACCTGCGCTGGCACAGCGGAGACCGGCCGTTCGTCTGCAACTGGCTGTTCTGTGGCAAGAGGTTCACGCGCTCTGATGAACTGCAGCGACACCTACAGACGCACACTGGAGCCAAGAAGTTCAGCTGCGCATTATGTCCCAGAGTGTTTATGCGCAACGACCACCTGGCCAAGCACATGCGCACCCATGAGTCCCCGCCAGGACAAGGGGAGGACAGGCTAAACGGAGATGGGAGGGGGGATAAGAGCTTTGATGCATCGACACCTCCCCAGTCGTCCTCAAACGTGTCTGACAGCACAGATCCTCCACTGAAGCTGAAGTGTGAGACAGACGCCTCCGTCTCCAGCGTGACGGGGCAGTCGGGCTAGCTGCGCCGCGTTCAGTTAAAGGGTTGCCATCACCTCACAGAGGTGTCATAGTTTCACGATAGATTAGAGAGTAGAAGGAAGGTATGAACACTCTTTCACTGATGAACACTGGATGGAACAAAAAATATGTATGTGTGATCCTGTGAATTTATCACACAAATGTGATAAACCGTGATGCCACGGCACGCTGAAAAGCAGGAATCCTATTGATCTTGTGTGTAAACCTTTCGTCTGTGACTACTAAAGGTGAAAGGTGGCGAAGGAGGCGACGGAGCTGAAGTTGCAGCTTGTTGCTGGACTTCGATTGCTGCTAGCGCTACAGCCACCAGTAGCCCAAGAGACTGACATGAGTTCATGAGAAGGTGGTTAGGTAACTTGTTTACAATCAGATCAAATGTGTAACTGGAAGAAAAGAGCATTGAGTTTAACAGTTTCAAGGAAAGCAGACAGTAATATTGATATTTTCCTTATGTTCAGACTGTTACCACATGTGTGTGTAGCCTACTGTACTGGAAGAAGATGTAGGTTAGCAGCCATTTGAATGGGTGAAAGTGCAGAAGACCAAAGAGTGTGACAATAATTAAAATGGTCTGTAATTCAAAGGAAATACAACTTTAATGTTGTACTATGGCCAAAATAAGGCTGGTGATAATATAATATAATATAATATAATATAATATAATATAATATAATATAATATAATATAATATAATATAGAAAATTATGCACTACAAAGGCTAGTGTTTACCAAAAATACTGTGTTTATGTCACTGCCATAGTGGCACTTATTAACACACAGTAGGAGAATGTGAACAGGTGTTCCACTGGGAGCGCAACAAAGAAAAAAACTACTACAGTGATGTGAAAAACTCACAAGGACGGAGGCTGAATGGCAGGCGGACGGGAAATGCCGGCTGGTGAAATGAAGCCCGGTTTCTGTCGAGACACGCCGATGAGAGAAGTCACATCTGGCAGCAAGACAAACACAACTCCACAGATCAGCCCTGTCAACACGACAGGCTTGCACAGAGAAATACTCCTTCTGCTACATCTGCCATTTAAGGTTACGGATAGAGCTGATGTTCTTACTTTTTTATGAGTTGTGGCTGAAACACAACCAAACCGTGGCCCCAACATTAAATGGGTCACTGACGACGACTGCTAAGAGGTTAATCCGGAGCCCGATGCAGTCCCGCCGTTTAAAGCTGCATTTAACTGCAGCTTTTGTAACAATGGCTCAAATGTGTAATGTGAAAGAGCTCACTTGATGAGTCACCACTCATTCATCTCATCTGTACTCTATGTTTTAGCATCTTTTAGGTCATTGTTTTGATTTATCTGCTCTCACCTTTACTGTTGTTTCAGCTTCACCCATGAATCATGCTTCCAGCTCACTGCTGCCTCTAAACAGAGAGAGTGAGCAACTCGCTGCAAAACATAAAACTACAAAACTTTATTTTATTTTTTTTTAATAAAAGGGAGTCAATATTAAACTCACAATATTCAAGGGACAAAAAATACACTATATGGATAAAAGTACTGGGCCACCTACACATTGCATCTGCAGGAGTAAACTCGTGCCACGAAGCTCCCGATGTACAGTTTTTGTGCTGACGTTAATGCCAAAGGATGTTTGGAGCGTTCAGAGTTTTTTTTTTCAGTGTCTGTAAAAGCAGCCTGCCTGTCGTGGTGCTTGATGTTACACAGCTGTGCCAATGCAACTGAAAAAGGTTAAGACGTGCAGCTCAATACTTTTACAAATATAGGGTATAATTCTAAAAATCAAATACAGCTTTAAAATACACCAGCATTTACTGGTTTTCCTGCTGCCCCCAAGTGGCCAAAATTAAAATAACACAAAAGAAAATCTTTAAAAAAAAACCAAAAAAAGCCCCATTTTTTTAAAAGCATAAAGATGGACATTGCCACCGTGATAAAGTAATGGTTTTGCACTCATTTTTAAGGTGAAATTAGCACCATGTTGTTTTTTGTTTTGTTTTCGTTTTTTTGTTTGTTTGTTTTTTAGCTAGAAGTAACCGTGTATGGATAAAAGGGCGGAGTGCTAAGTTATCAGCAAACTGTAAAGCTCACGTGTCAGTCAACACAGCTGTACCATTAACTTAATTAAACAAGTAGATGAGTTCTATAAACAAATTTTTTTTTATGAAAAGAGAGAAAAAAAACACTTTTGGAGTCCCTCAAGTGGACATTAGAGGTACTGCATTTTTGCCTTTTCCATGTTGGCTTTGTGTTTCAGCTCTGGAGGCTCCCCCTATTGTTTTTCACACAGATATTCCACCTTGAGGCTGTCAGGTGACACCCCCGTCGTTATGACGCCTTTGCTTGTTCACACTGAACCACAGCGGGTCAGTGTGGTTAAACACAGACCGGCTTAATCAGAGGGGCCATGACGTCTTATGTGTCCCAGCGAGTTTTCGGAAGGGCTGGCGCCACATTCCAGCGTTTGACACTTGATGAGTGTGCTGTTAGGCAGTGTTACGGTAGATGGTTGATAACTGCTCACCTTCTCAATAAAGGTGCTACAAACACACAATGACACACCTCTCATGGGCTTTCTGTTCCAAACTGGACCGACAAGGTTGCTTATTTGAGAACTTGTGTGCCTTTGTTTTATATTAAAGAAAAAAGTGTTCTAGACCTCAGCTTATTGCAAATGAGGAGCAACCAATGCAGTGCAGCATCTCTCAAAACACAAACGGCCTACACTAGAATATGTTGCACAGGAAGGGTGGAAATAGTGGCTCGTGTGGACCCAGGTTCACACTGATTCATGATTACTGTCTGCCGGCTTGAACGTGAAAGCCCTCCGGTTCACTTTTGCACCTTTAACACAGAAGGTGTCCTCATACTTGAATCTCCCTGCTGTGAACAGGCAGTACATAAAAGAGGTGGAACATGACGGTCATAAATGTCATAAATATGTAAAAGAAAATGTCAAAATGTTCACGCTGTCATCACATATATCATCTGACAGAGGGCTACACTGCTGGATTTCCTCATTGAGTGGCTTCATATAGTTCTTCCAAATGTTTCCTGCCCCCATTTCCATTTCAATAAGAGCTGCTGCAGTTTTGTTTTCATTTTCAGAGACACATCATTTACCAGAACACGTTGTTGAAACACGAGCACCGTTCGACTCCTTTTTTCTGCAGCGTTGACATGGAGAGAAAGGCTGCGCTGGCAGACCAGCAGCAGGAAGAGCTTTGGTTACTTGTTTTGGGTAGTTTTCATAATCGATATTGTATGATTGGTAGTTGTGTAGCAAGCAGTGCGAGCAGCTTTACAGTGTAAAACACTTTTAGGATGTATGTAAACCGTCATAGACGTTAGGCAGATTTTTATATATTAGAGAGCTTGAATTACTGGAGGCTCACAGTTGCTGTATTAATGTATAGAAAATAACAAATGAAAGACAATGCTTAAACATTAGTCAATTATTGTGTATTGACTATTATTATTATTAATAATAATAATAGTAATAATTTCTGAGTTCTTTCCTTTTATGGACAACATTTTGAATTGGTTACTGTAGTAAATGTAGTAGTTGTGGAGACTGTAATAAAATAAGTTCAAAAACTTTTAATAAGTTAAATATCTTGGTGTAATAACGTATTTAATCTATTATTGCCCTTTATTAAATAAAGATATATGTATATATTCTGTGTTCATGTTTAACTTTTATTTATAGGAGGCAGAATTTCTGAATTTCTTTTCGTTTTAATTTGCACTCAATTAATAAGAGACAAATAATAATAATATTAATGCTCTCACTTGTTCCACTGCTTGTTAATGCAAATATCTAATCAGCCATTCACACAATAACAACTCAGTGCATTTAGACATGTAGACATTGTGGCGACAACCTACTGAGGTTCAAACCGAGCATCAGAATGGGGAAGAAAGGGGATTTAAATGACTTTGATTGTGGTATGGTTGTTGGTGCCAGACGGACTTATCTGAGTATTTCACAAACTGCTGATCCGCTGGGATTTCACACACAACCATCTCTGGGTTCATAAAGAATAGAGAAAATATCCAGTTGTCCGGGTGAAAATTCCTTGTTTATTCCAGAGGTCAGAGAGGAATGGCCAGACAGCTTCGAGCCAATAGGAAGGCAGTATTAATTCAAGCTTTGCAACTAAGATAAGGAAACTGAGACCACAACTCACAGCCTCTGCAAAGTTGGACCATAACAGATTGGAAAAACTTTACCTGGTGTTATGAGTCTCAGGTAGTAGAGTCATTATTTGGTGTAAACATCATGAAGCATGAATCCACCTGCTTTGTGTCAATGGTTTGGGCTTCTGGGGGTGTTGTGGGGGATATTTTATTGGCACATCTTCGACCCCTAGTACCGACTGAGCATTGTTTAAATGCCACGGCCTACCTGAGTATTGTTCCTCACCATGTTTATCCTTTTAGTTTTTTAACTTCTAGTGTCGGTGCAATTACATCTTTCTTTCTTTCTGAAAATCAGCCCACAATTTCTGGCATTCTTATGCTCCAT
Organism: Simochromis diagramma; assembly: GCF_900408965.1. Classification (NCBI taxonomy): domain Eukaryota; kingdom Metazoa; phylum Chordata; class Actinopteri; order Cichliformes; family Cichlidae; genus Simochromis; species Simochromis diagramma. Next base: position 1,382,914 of record NW_024386885.1, read on the forward strand.
ATTTGCTCCATAACTACATGAAATGAGAGAAATAAGGACTAACCAAACATAAATAATAACATCCGCCAGGGGTCATAAAAACACTCTGAGATCTAACAGTATGGATCATATATCTATCAATTAGGGATAAGAAAGGTGGTCCTCCTTCTATTGACCCACCATTGAGGACTGTGGCCTCAGCCAGGTTACTGTGATCATCTTCTTAGCAATGAATAAAACAACTTTCAGTAGGAATATCCAATTGTTGCTTTTTAATCCATCTGGTGCCCAACATATTGATCTTCTTTTTAATAGCTCATTTGATTGTTAACATAAAGAATTGCTCCATACTTGGTGGTGTGGCACATAGCTTGTCCCGTTCTTTGTGCTTCTGTACATGTAGGCTCTCAGCTATAAATACCTCTGAAAAATCATGTGCTGCATGTTTGAGCTGAAGCTGTTCAGAAGACATCAGCTCGTCTGCCTCAAATAGCTGACCCAACATTAGAAGTCCCTTTCTTGCCACCTTCTAAATTTGGAGGGAAGAAAGACAGAACGATGTGCAATCATCTTGCTTATGATTCTTAATTTCTTTTTCACAATGGACCATTTTTAAAGATAGGTTTTTCACAACAATTATTTATTTGATTTCTTCTCCAGATGACTTTACTCATGAAGGGGATTGTATCTGAAAATATATTTGATCATTCATTCTGTTCCACCCTGACATAGATGGTTTGTCCATCCACAGTGTACCCATTTTCTGGCGACTGCTTCGTGGGGTATATCACACCTTGACACAAAATGTTTGAACATGACATTGAGTTTACTGTAATCAAATGACCTCCACAGTCATCAGATCTCAGTCCTATAGAGCACCTTTGGGATGTGGTAGAACAGGAGATTCTCATCATGTGCAGCTGACAAATCTGCAGCTTGGGATGCTATCATGTCAACATGGACCAAAATCCCCAAGGAATGTTTTAAGCACCTTGTTGATTCTACACCACAAAGATTTGAGACAGCAAAAAAGGGTGATATTAGGAAGGTGTGACTAATAAAATGACTAATAAAATGGCCAATATGCAAATAATATTAAGCCGAGAAAAGAACAAACAGTTGTTTGGCCACACAACCTGACAGAAGGTCTGTAATAAAATACAGACATTATTTAAATCAAACTAAAATAATAAACTGTAAGGCAAACATTGATTTAAAAATACAATTTTCCTACTAAAGGATTAAAAACAAAATATTTTAATAATTAATTGTGTGGAAATGGTTACTTTCAGAACTGTCAGTTTGACTGGTAAAAAATAGTTTTTCTGGAAAATATAAAAAAAAATTACTTATGACTCACCTTTGATGGGAGATTTTATTACTTTGAAGTTTTAGTCATATTTTACACCGTAAATCTTGGTAAGACGCATCTAAGGATAAAAGTCTAAATGACCCAAATTAACCCCCTGAGGGTGTTGCGTTCAGGGACAACATACGGCTCTTAGATAAATATTTAAACAGGCAGAACTCATGGCAGGATTTTAATGGCTTCATTAAAGGCTTCTTAGCTGGACAAAATATATTGTTGTAATTTTAAGTCAGTTTCAGCAGTAGACTGTATATCGGTTTTATTTTCATTTAAAAAAATGACTATGTATAATAGTGCCTTACACACATATATAATTTTAATAAAGATTTTACACATGTAGTCTATGCTTGCCACCGAAAGCACCTTATTTAACTGAGTTTTTTAAGGACCAGTGAAAGCACCATGAGCTAAAACCGGAAGACGATATATTAAAAACAGGATATACACAAAACGCGTCACACTCAAGCGTCGGCAGCTCCATTTTCCAGCTGGTGAAAAACTTTGGTGGTTTCACCTTCAGTCGCTAACGGTCAGTTTTGGCCATTTCCATTTCTCTTTGGGACTGAAAAGAAACGTTTTTCAAGATGGGAGGCGGCGATCTGGTAAGTCTGAGTCTTAATCTTTTACTACGGGCGCATGCGCCGGGGAAGAAACAATGCTAATACCAAACTCCATTGAAATTAATGGTTAATTTATAGATGTTTGCTTACATGTCATACACAGACATTTAGGGCTTGAATTAAAAGCTTTTGGAATTCTGTAGGAAGCATAGTTAAGTTCGGCCATAATTCCTTTAATTTCGGTCTTCTTATTCTGAACTAGTTGAGGATTATAAATATGAGTACATTTTTAGATCAGAAACCTTTAATAAATATTTTACTTATTTTTTCTGTGTAGAATGTACTTATAGATATTAAATATTATAGATTTTGTTGTCAAATAACATTTGGATCATTGCGGTAGAATAAAATAATTAAAATTAAGAACTATAGATATTAAAGGCTTCGGCTAGTTATTGTCTACTAAAAGGGAGCTCCTGGTGGTTTCCAATGATGTAGCCGTTGATGGTTTTGACGTGTTTTCTACCAGAACTTGAAAAAGAGCTGGCACCCCCAGACTATGAAAAACATTGAGCGTGTCTGGAAAGCTGAGCAGAAACATGAGGCTGAACGTAAAAAGATCGAGGAGCTCCAGAAGCAGCTGAAGGAGGAGCGAGCCCGAGAGGAAATGACAAAATATGCGGAGGAAACCGGCGTCTTAAAGTGAGTTATCTCCTGTGTTATGAGGAACAATAAGTTAATGGTTCAAAGAGGAACGTTGTGTCTGAGATATGCTGTACTTTTATTGGATGGTGACAGAAGAAAAGATGATCGGTTGGACTGGATGTACCAGGGCCCTGCCGGTCAGGTGTCCAGGGATGAGTACCTGCTTGGGCGCCCCATTGACAAGCAGATCACTGACCAGTATGAGGAGCCAGAGAGCGGTCCCTCAGCTGAGACAGGCCTCCTGCCTGGGTCCATATTTAACCCCGCCACCCCTGCCTCCAGCCTCGATTTGGCTGCCAAGATCAGGGAAGACCCCCTGTTTGAAATCAGGTGAGTGAACGTGCCATTCTCTTTTGATTTGTTCTGAAGATATTGTTAAATTTGCAGATGATCATGTTTGCGTTTTGTTGGTGTTGTAAAGGAAACGTGAGGAAGCAAAGAAGAGAGAAGTCCTGACTAATCCAGTAAAGATGAAGAAAATTAAAGAAATGGTAACGTTAAGGTCCAAAAAGCTGGTATCGGTGTAGGTTAATGAGATATAACATCCTAAAAAGCATTATTATTACAGGCTGATGATTTCTATCATGTAAATATTTGTATTTGTTTGGTTGTTTTTAAATAGCTTCGCCAAAACCTTGACAAGAAAGACAAGAAAAAGAAGAGGAAGAAGGAGAAGAAGGAGAAGAAAGGAGACAAAGACAGAAGGAAGGAAAAGAAGCATAAGAGGAGGAGTTCAAGTTCGAGCTCGGAGGAAGACGATGAGAAGAAACACAGGCTAGTAAAGAGGTTGTTTCAGAAATGATTGCAGTATGTTATGAGACTTCTGTGTAAACCAGCAAATTGCTCGTAAGTACCACTTTTTTTTATATATCATTTTTGATTTGTTTTTCAGGTCACACCCACGAGACAACTCCTCAGACACCAAATCTCATTCCCATCATCATCATCCAGGCTATGGTCTACAGGTCTGTACCACAGCTACTGTGATCACACACATGCACATGACTTATCCTGCATTTTCAGCATCTGATCTCTGAGACATCCACTGTGTGGGAAACAGTCCTAGAGCCTCTAAAGGGAAAGTCTGCGGAGTGTCTTAAGTTCAAGCTTGTATTTGTGAAAAGTAAAGGTGCCATAACTAAACAGCAAAGCTCATCAGTTTAAAGGGTAGAGTCATGCTTTGCTTCATTAGTTCCAAATTAAGGGAAACTCTCTGCATCATGAGTGGGTTGTAACTGGTGTGGAAGTGATTAATCAGATGTGCACTGGCGAAACCAATCGCTTCATCTTTAAAGTGTTTTTAGTAAATATGCTCATAAATATCCACAAAATATTAACCTTCTTCAGCATGCCTGGAAAACTTTAATATGCATGCATGAGTGTGTTCACATTCTGCCATTCTGACCCACAGTTCTCTGTGTAAGCTGCACACACAGCACGAGAGTAGAAGTTGAAAGCCTTCAACAAGTAGAAATAAGGGACTCCCGGTGACCAGGGAGCTAAAGTTTCTTTGCAAGTGTTGTTGTTGTTTTGTTTTTTAAGAGCAGCATGCAGCTTTTCTTTTTCTTGGGGGTTTCTGGCCCAATCCACTGTGAGGGGAGACCCTCCTGAAATGTGTTGCTGATTATTGGTCTTTTCCCTCAGCTCCCAACAGACAGATATCAACAGACCTCGACCTCCTCCGGTCACTCAGGGCGGCGTGAGAGGAGCCGATCCCGATCACCTCACAGGAATTACAAGGACAGCCGCTCCTACTCTTCATCCTCCTCACATCGGAGTGAAAAGAAGCAGGAACCCAGAGCTCCCAGCCCACAGAAGGACCGCTACCAGAGACAGAGGAACCACGTGCCCAAGTAAGAGCGTACACATCTCCAAAAAGTATGTTTGTGAACGTATTTGTATGATAACTGATTAAATATTGCAATAACTGCTTTGATCTGCTCTTTTCTTCTTTTTTTTTTGCAAGCACTTGTAAATATTATCGATGTTGTAACTGTGATACGTGTGTTAAGATGAGCAGATGAGCTGCTTAAATTGTAACATGTTACATAAAATCTCATCTTTATCACCACCCACGCTGAACTGGTTAATTTTCCATGTTGTTCTGTCTGATGTAGGAAGCTCTCTGCAGAGGAGATGGAGCGAAAGAGGCGTGAGATGATGGACCAAGCCAAGCAGCGGGAGGAGGACAGGGAGAATAATGTGAAGCGCTATAAGAGGCAGGACGAGCAGGAGAAGCAGAGGGAATTAAACGCCAAGCATGACCGCCACGCTGGCTTCATCCAGTAAGTTCAGAGTGTGATGTTTGTGGACACAAGTCTGATAATCAGATCACTTATTTGTGTGTGTGTGTGTGTGTTTGTGCATTTTAAGTTTCAGTAACTGACCTTTGTCATCTTGCAGCAACATGAAGCTGGAGAGTGCCGCAAGCTCCTCCTTAGAGGACAGAGTGAAGAGAAATATCCACTCCATTCAGAGGACGCCAGCCTCCCTGGAAAACTTCATGAAACGATAAAGACAAAAAAATCACATTACAGTCAATGAACTGACTAAAAAGACTGCCACACACCATTTTTTGACTGGGGCAGGTGAGCTGCGAGCCTGTCAGGAATTCAAACACAGGCTTTTAATTTGAAAAGCAGATGTCACAGTATTCATATGTACAGTACAAAAGGCCTGTTGTTACTTCATGTGTTTTAGCTACTTTCTTCAAATCAAATAACTGTTTATAAGGTTAAAGTAAGTTTGTGCAATTTACTGTTTTTGTTTTTACATATTGATAGGATCTCTTATCTCAAATGCTTTTGTAATATTCGTTTGGTACTGTGAGTAACAAATGGTATAAAAACTACATTTCTGGATTTGTATTATTCATTCTTTTTTAAATGCCACTTGTCACTGATCATAGACTGTTATTTAAGAGAAAATATACTTTGTAAACCCTGAAGTGGGGAAATTCCTTTACTTAGCACCTGAAAGTTAACATCAAACAGATCAAATAAAGAGAGTGGAAATAGAATAAAATGTGACAAAATAAATATATTAGCATGGTAAAGCTCATTTGAAATCAAAGTAAAGCAGTTGTGTAACTATATAATAGTTAACTAGCTTAGTCAATGAGCTGTATAAGCACATCTCACAGACACACACAGACCAGCTAATTCATGCAAACTAACCAAGAAAATGTTAACAGTTGCCCAAAACCAAAGTTCTGTATCTCACTGCAAACCATAAAGGTTGTCACAATTGCATTAGTGGACCGACAGCATCAAGAGCACTCTGTGAAGCTCAGCAGACACAGCAGCAGTACTTGCATCATTTTTCTTTTCTGAAAGTTGCTGTTTAACACAGACCCAGCCACACACTCAGACAAAAATGGGTTCATCCCAAAGACAAACTTAACAACATAGTGTTTGCTGTACAGCAGCGAGGAATGCTCAGACCTCCATGTTGGAGAGACCAAACGGCCACTTCATAAATGCATGGCACAACATAAAAGAGCCACCTCAATGGGACAAGACTCGGCTGTCCATCTGCATCTAAAGGACAAAGATCACTCTTTCGAGGAAGCCAATGTTCACATTTTGGAGAAGACAGATGGTTTGAAAGAGGAGTGAAAAGCCATCTATGTCCACTGTGAATGACCATCTTTGAACAGAGGCGGTGGCTTACGGCACCAACTGCCTGCCACCTATAATCCAGTTTTGAGATCCCTTCCTGGAAGCCGTAATGCTCACAAACATCCTGGGCCATTTTACCTCAGGAAATCACATGATAGGGCGGGCTAGGTTTCACAATGGGTTCACCTGAAAACTTGGCTGATTTTGACCCACACCAGTGGGTCTTGGCTTGTATGATTAGGTAGAGGATCAATAGGAAGTCCATGACCCTCTTGGGGACACTCACATAGGGCTTAAAATCTGAGGCTCTCTACCAATCGCTCTTAGAACTGAAGAAGCTTCTTGGATGAGAGATGTAGTTTGCAGCATAGATTGTCAGCATAAATCTCCAGTAAGGCCATGTGTTTGCTTTCACCTTATGGCAACTGTCATCAGCTGGAATAAATTGTTCTGCAGGTTATGTGGCGTATGATGAGCAGCAAAAGTGTTATTGCATGGCAAAATAAAATAAAAAAAAAGGTTAGCTGACCTCTCTCTATTATATGGTGGCTGTGTCACATGAAGTGATTGTACACGTGTAATTACAGTGGATTATTTTTTTTTTTTCTCGTTCATGATCAAATAAAATGTAATCTTTAGTTCACGACATTTTTAGCTCTGGGTTAAACTGTATGTCTAACTGTCTAAGCCTTATTTTAACCTGTTGTGTTTACAGGGGAGTGACAGCACAGTTTTAAACTACCTTACCGCTCCGCTGTGTTTCAATTTCGCTTTAACGCGCCTCTACCAAACTATGCACGCTTTGGTCACGCTGCATTTCTCACCCAATCACAGTTGCACATCGCTGAGGATGTCAGCCAATCATATCTGAAGGCTTCCGTTACGTATGTAGTTAAGTTAGTGTGATCTCGTGTTTCTAAATCGTGTAGTCACTGTCGGAAGCTAACGGCAATCATTCACAAAGCTGGGAAGCAGCAGAGTTTGTCCGTTTTAGCAGTTAGGAATCTAAACCAGCGCCTTCACAATGGTAAGAACATTAAAAATAAGTTAACATCCGCGCGGCTGGTTGGATAAAAATTATATTAAACTGAGTTTGTAGGCTAACAGAGACTTGAGCTAACAACGGTAGCATCAGACATCTTTAGCATGGTCACTAAAGTTACCTACCGGTAACATCTGAATTAATTCTGAGGAAAATGCGAAGTTAGTTTTACAGTAAATCATTATTTAATTACTGATAATGTCCTAATGAATAATTTAGCTTTCGATTCTGGAGAATAAAACTAGAGAAAACCTGAAAGCTAAATGCTTAGCTTCTGCTACTCTTGAGCTAGCGTTGATTTTTGTGCAGGATTGTCTTTTTTTTAACTCACTTTTTTGGCTTCGGTTTTAGTGTATTTCGTTTTTCAACGCTAGTGAGCGTGTTTAGTCTCAGCCAAAGCTCACTAGACACTGTAAGATTAAACAGACACTGACAGATTAAAATTTAAAGCGATGAAAACAGTTAAAACTGGATTTTCTAAAGCTACTGTCAGAAGCAAACATCAGCAACCTGCATCTCAGGAGCGCTGTTCTCCACTAGAAAACCTCATGAATTGACAAATGTATACATGCAATATTTCACACACTTTCTTACTGTTTATGTGGTAAGATGGTAGCTCTTGTGAGAGTTACACTTTTTGGTGTTAAAAATCTCTGCTTAGTCAGTATACGTTTTGCTTTTGATTTTATAATGTATTAAATAAACGCTATTTTTCCACTGTAGCCAAGTCAAGACTATTATTTCTACAGAAAAAACAGAATACATTTAGATACTTTTTAGACACGGAAAGGGAGAAAATACGAATATGACAAGTTGTACCACAAAAACAATATCAGTAGATGTCAGTAGATGGTCTAATCCTAATAGAACAAAATCCAGGACTTTTTTTTTGGTGGTATTCTAACTAAAACACAGAAATTGATTTGTTATACATGCTGTATACATGTTTGTCATTTTTGATACCCAGTTTTTAAGCATGTACATTCCCCTGATTCAGTTTTATGGTAAGAGGAGACAGTGAAAATGTGAGACTTTTATCTTTAGTAGTTTTTCAGATATTCATGTTCATCCAAACTTTGGACCAAAAAATCTTCAGGCAAATCTGATGACCCCAGTCATTTGAGGTGATGTGACCCTTTTATAGATTTGGTTGATCAGGTGATTGATCCATTTTTTGTCCTCCATCCTCTTCTCCTCTCCCAGTCTATTATGTCATATAATGGCGGGGCCGTCATGGCCATGCGGGGGAAGAACTGCGTGGCGATCGCAGCAGACCGGAGGTTTGGCATTCAGGCCCAGATGGTCACGACAGACTTCCAGAAGATCTTCCCCATGGGAGACAGGCTGTACATCGGGCTGGCTGGTTTGGCGACAGATGTTCAGACAGTGTGAGTGGGAATCTCGTCCTCTCAAAATGTCTTTTTTATGCCTTTATTTTATTTGCTCTGCTCGGAATCAGCTCATTGGTTTGCGAACTTTCAGCTCAGTTTCTGAAAGTTTGAAGTGAAGCAAAATATGTTGAAAGAAATTAAATACAAGGGTAAAAAGTGATTTTTCTGTGTCCTTTCCTCATGTTTTATTCTCATCCACCTACACACAAGGAGTCTTAACTAAATGAGACACCCTCACTTTGGAGACCAATTTTTTTTTGTTGAATGATGTTAAATATATGTGATATTTGGCACAGCTGGATCATCTCTCAGCCTGCTGCTGGTGTATTTTATGATCACATCTTAACAATTTGGCAGCAGCTCTTCCTAAAGGGTTTGTTCCTGCTGTCTCAGCCTGTACCTGGGAATAACTACAAAGTCATGTCAATGGGAGAAAAATTAACCAGGGTCCAGTTTAACCAGACTAAACATTGTGTGTGAAACCACCCAAATTTAATTACCACAGTCTTCGTGTTTGATAGCAGAAGATGGTAGTAACAGACTTTACTGAACTAATTTCTGATGCTGAATCAGGACAGATCAGTGGTCGAATGATTTCTTGTCATCCATCCCTTTTTGCAGAGCCCAGAGGCTGAAATTCAGACTCAACCTGTATGAGCTGAAGGAGGGTCGCCAGATCAAACCCAAAACCTTCATGAGCATGGTGTCCAACCTGCTGTATGAAAGGAGGTGAGTACACTGAACTGCCGACAGCATGAATACTAATTTGTCTTTTGTTTCTGCCAGTTTGTTTGAAGAATGAACTCAAAAGGTCACCTCAGTGGTGTTCTGTGTTTATACTTGCACAACAATCTATTGGACCACGTACTCCTGGAGTCTGAGCTCGGTCCAGTCAGTACTTTAATGAGAATGTGGGAATGCTGGACACTTCTTCATGTCTGATTCTCTCATTAGGTTTGGTCCTTACTACATCGAGCCTGTGATCGCCGGATTAGATCCTAAAACCTTTGAACCCTTCATCTGCTCCTTGGATTTGATTGGCTGCCCCATGGTGACAGAGGACTTTGTTGTGAGCGGCACCTGCTCGGAGCAGATGTACGGCATGTGTGAATCTTTGTGGGAGCCGGATATGGTCAGTATTAAACCTGAAACCACCTGTACTTGGGTTTAGTTTATTTGTGTTCAGATAAGTCTGCAGGATTGTTAGTGAGCTTACCTTTTCTTTTTTTTTTTTAAATTTAAATATCTGTAGTTTTAACTTACACTGTTCAACATCCAAGGAATTTAAACGCAACATGGTGGTTAAAGACGCAGTAATTCTTCTCTGAGGTGTTGAAACTCTGAGTGTTGATTTGAATTTTGTTCTGGTCGTGCAGGAGCCGGATGATCTGTTTGAGACCATCTCCCAGGCAATGCTGAATGCAGTTGATCGAGATGCAGTTTCTGGCATGGGAGTCGTCGTACATGTCATGTAAGTATGGCGTGCAGGTTTGCATCCACGCTGTCTTTCAGCCATGGCTGGTGTAACAGGTGGGGCTTTCCCTGAATGAGGGGTCTGAGAAGAATTAATCTTATAGTGGTGGTACACATCCACAAGACCCATCATTTCTATGCTGCTTGTTCTTTGTCGGTAACTAAGCAACCAAGAGACAGACCTCAGTCTCCCCTCTTAATACTCCTCATTTATTTCTTCACCTTTCCTGCATGGCTTTAACTTTTTTTTCCCTCTCCTCCTCTTTGCTTTAAATCACACCGTTGGTTTACAGCAGTGTTTTCACCCCTCCCTGAAAGCTCAGTCTGTTTAGTTCAGCTCAAGACAAGATGACTGACAGAGGGTTGTTGGTCAATGAGGTCCAGAAGTAGGAAAAGGTTAGATGAATCTGTAGAAGTGTTACCCAATCAGCAGTTACGTGCATACAAGTCAGTCCACATGACGAACATAACAAAGTATGTATTGTGGGGCTGAGCACAGCGCAGAGCTGCTGGGTGGAGTCTGCAGTGATTGACAGCTGTTTTCTTTTGTCTGGCAGTGAGAAAGACAAGATCACCACACGAACCCTGAAGGCCAGGATGGACTAGAGCTCCTTCTCCTCTTCATACGTCATTAACTCAGATATTTTGTACAAAAATAATAAGAAATCCTTGTATTGTGTCTCTTTCCTCATTCGCACTGTTCAATAAATGAACTTAGGTTTAAACAATAAACACGACCGATGTCATTGTTGGAGGAACTTGTTTAAAGTTGCTTCTAATCTTAGAAATCGAGTTCACTGTCGAAATCAATGCCTCAAAGTGAAATCAAACTGATTGAATGAGCTCATCAAAATCCTTGATGAGTTGTTAAAATGCTCTAACAAATTACATTTTTAAGGATTGAGGGTGAACCACAAAGTTTAGACTTCACCTTTGACATTTGTGCCACTTGTTCCTTCAGACCTTCACCCTTGATAACACACCTGTGTGGAGTAGTGGAAGAGCAGTTGAGGGTTCAAGTCCAATCAGGCACACCTTCCAGGAAAGCTCACCAAGAGCACACAAGTCTCCCACAGAATATGATGATGTAGTTTAAGGCACCAGTGGGAAAGATGTTGAAAAAGCACAGAAAGAAAACAAGCCCCTTAAAATGCCATTTACAGAATATTAAACTCACATAATGTCAATATGAGCTCAAGAGGGCTGGACCAGTAAAGCCATTACCTATAAAAAAGGAAAAAAAACTTTTATTTGTTAAAGTAGTACACATTTAATCCCCAAGTTACAAAAAGTGCAGTTTCAACAATTTTTTTCCACATTATAAAAGAAATACTGCTGTAGTAAATCACAGGAAATGCATACAAAAAATGCAGAGACTGCCCAGTAATCAAAACCGTTTCATGCCAATTCACAAAAATATCCCGTTCTTACTGTGAACCTGTATTTTTATATGCATGTAGTAAATACTCAAACATGAACACTTCTGTCATTTAACAGTTTTTCTTCAGCTGAGCCACAGGGCACGTAAGAAGGCTGTAGAGTTGACAAAACAAAAATACTATGCCCTTCTAATTTTCACATTTTCCAAAATCATCCAAATGACCCCCAGACCGTTGGGATGACAGCCTGGGTTTAAAGCAAACTGGAATTTTTCCTGGTTCCAGAGTCAAAATCAGGCAGGAAGTTTTCACCTGCCATCCAACATCACGTTGGATTAATGGTGCCCATCTGGCCTCTGGACACGCTCACAAAACAGCTTCTTAATGTAAAGCGTTTGTAACAGTATAGCAATAAGAAAAAAAGCATAATAGATTCACTAGTATAAATGCAGTCTGGACTAATAGTTCTTATTGGTATAGTAATCAGATTACAGGTAATCCATTACCCACCAAAGCCAAGTGTTACAAATATGAGACCCAAGAAGCAGAAAGAAGCACAGCCAAACCACAAAAACAAGATAAAACTCCCTTTAATATGCAATGAATCATTTTCAAGTAACCTTTTTTCCTAATGTCTGCTGGTAACAAAACAATACTGTATACAAACACAAAGTTGCTACATTAATGTAAACAAGATATAAAAATGATCCTTATGGTAATAAAACAAGTATTTGCTGCAGAATTCCCCTTTTTAAAGTGAATGTTTTTGTTGTTTTTTTGTCCTCTTTGACCGACCTCCACCAAGTTCACGGTTAAATTGGAAAAATATTCAGAAACAATATGGCAACAGAACATTCAAACACGGATTTTTTTTTTTTCCTTTTTTTAAAAAGTTTTAGTCGTAACACTCAGATGCCAAGTTCAGTGGTTTGATGTTTCAACTGGTGGAGTCTCATGTACAAGTCAGCCATGCATTTTTTTGATATTGCATTCTTTTACTTAATACACCATTATATATTCATGTGTTCATCACCCTGTCGTTCCAAATCCATCAGGAGAACTTGTAAAAAAAAAACAAAAGAAAAATTGTTACCGAGAGAGAAGCCTGATGGCGACTGTCGAAGAGTTTGCCATGCAATCAGACCTTTCTTCATCTGCGTGTGTGCGTGTGTGTCTAATAGAAATTATAGGAACAACAACAACATGAACAGAAACTAAAGAGACTCTACTAACGAACTGGTAACTGCTGAAGCTGACACACTCATTCAAGGCATTAGTGAGACAGTTTCCGTGCTGGCGTGAGGAGCAACAAGGTGGCTGAAGGAGAGCAGGTTCTTTTTTTGTTGTTTGTTTATTTGTTTGTTTGTTTTTTAAGAAAAACACCACAGGGAGAATACCAGGAACCAAATTCAGTGAGAGGGGTTCACAGGTGGAGTCGGGATAGTGTAACAGGCTTGATGCTGAGGAGAGGTGGTTTAGTTTTAACGATGGGAGACTGACCTACACTGAGGTGAGGGAGGAGAGAAATGTGTGTGTGCGTGTGTGTGTGGGCGTGGCATCTGACAGATCTGTGACAGGGAGAGACCAGCTGGCTGGACTGGAAGATGATGTTTACGATAAGATGTTGGACATGAACTCGTAGAATCGTTTGGAGTACTGCTCCGGGTTCACTGTCGAGATCTCGGCCCCCGCCTGGGAACAAGAAAATAAACATAAACACGATTTAGATGAAGTGACACATGTGATAAAGTACACAGCAACACACATTTCAAGAGAAAAAAAAACAAACCTTTCAGGGAAAACCACACACAAAATCTGTTACCACGGTGACTGTGTCAGACGAAGCGATAATAATTATAAAAGCAGTCTTTAAATGACAGAGACATTAGACTACAGGCTGCGGCGATCAATCGCGCCATGTGATTAACGTCATCAGGAAGGAGGTGGTGGTTAGAAAGAAAGGCTTTCAGTCCACGGGGCCACGCCTGGGCAGCTTTTGTCTCGTCGTGTTTACAGCGGCACACAGCTGAGCAGCGAGACAAACAGTCGGTGGCGAGCAGAGCGCTAATCTTAACACTCACCCCATGTTTCACAGTTTTGGCAGCATGTGCAGCTTTTTTCTTAGCGTCATAGTGTGTGAGAATGTCGATGATAGCCATGAAGTATACCTCCTTCTTCACAGCACCTGTGGAGAACGCCACGAGGAGATTTTATGAAAACAAACAAAACAGCCGATAAAGACGGCGTTAATCTGCTGGCTGCGAATTTCAGTAACACTCATGTTAAAGGCGGCGCTCACTGTCATGGCTCTTGATCGCGTAAACATCCACAGAGGGGTCGAACTCCCCGGGGCCGAAAAACCCGCCGCAGTTCAGAGGGTTTCCGGGACTGTCGGGAGGCGTGCCGAAAGAGCCCGTTAACACGCCTCCTCCCATCCCGTCGTTCTCGTACTCCTCGTCCTCCCCCGTGCCCTCCACGTCCATCTCCTCCTGCTCCGCCCGCTCCACATCATGGATGCCCACCAGGAGACTGTAGTCCATGATCTTCAGAGTGGCCAGGAACTAAAACACACAGGAAACACTTGGTTCAAAACCTCTGCCTCTCTGCACAGAGCAGTCGCCGTGCCGGTCTTTCAGACTAACGTTTGGAATCATTTTACAAATTAAATTTCAAGTAACAGCTGTTAAAATATTCATCTCACCGGTGTGATGGTTAAATAAGTGAGGCATGCCGTGTTTACAGACAGTAAGGTTTCAGAAACATTTACCGATCATACCAGGAGGAGGCTGATTTGAACTTTTAGTTTTTTATCTCTAGAAATACATGTTGTAGCCAAGGGGGAAATAAAAGTCTTCGTCAGGCTTTATGCAGTCATGTGGAAAATTAAGTACACCTCATGAACCACTTTTAGCAACAATAAGCTGAAGTAAGAGTTTTCTGTATGGCTGCATCCGTCTCTGACATCGCTTCTTTAGCTACAGCTCTCTTCAGGCCCCAGTGCAGCATTTCAACCAGACTGAGGTCTGCTCGATAAAAAAAAGTTCTAGTGGCCCCGTCATCATTCTGATGTAGATTTGCTGCTCTGCTTAGCATCACTGTCCTGTCACTACGACTCTAGAATACTTTGTTATACAGAGTTCACGGCCCACTCAATGACTGCATGATCACCCCTGCACCACCTATGCTGACGGGTGCATTTCTCCAAACACGGTGCAGAGCATCAGAACCTTCCTCTTGGCAACCCTTCGAAACAAGCCACACTTGTTCTGTCTCTTCCTGATGATACTGTCATGAACTTGTGCATTTAACATGCTAACTGTAGAGCCTGAATTGGAGCGCTTGGGTTGTTTTAAGATTACAAGCTAAAATGAGAGCGCATTAACAGAAAAGATCCAAACTGGAGTTCAGACTTTACATAAACTAATCAATAAAATAAATTATATTTAGGCTTACTCATGCATAACGTTTTAGCGCAGGGAGCCTGTTAACAAAAACAATCTCAGCATTTATGCTGGGTGAAGCGGTTTCATTCCAGAGCGGGAACAATGAAAGCCTGAATGTGTGTTTTACCTCTACATCCCGTTTTAGCTTTTCCAAAAAGTACTTTTTGTTGTCGTCTCCTATCTGCAGCTTGTGGCCTTCATTCAAGAAGTCGTTGTCTTTGAAAGTGGGGAGCTCTTTCGCCTGAAGAGAAGAGGGGGTGGTGTTATGAAGCTGCAGCAGGAGCCGTGTTTTATATTCAAACCAAACCTGTTTTTAAATGCTAATGAAAAACTCAGAGGTGCCGGGGCCCACCTACATCATCGGCTGCTGACTTTCAGCGTGCACTGATGTTAACATTCATATTCATGCAGTCATGATTACAACCATGTGACAGAGAAAATACACAAATTTAAGTCAAATCATGCTGACAGCATCTGCTTACATACAAGCACTTAATTTTAGCAGCAGTATGACAGGTCTGCTTGTGGGGTGAGCTAAGGCCATCTATTTTTATCCCATCGTGTCAGCAGACATCAATGCACAGAAATAAAGCCCACCTTCTCCTTGTCGCTGGCTTCCCTTGAGACTGTCGAACCCTAGAAAAGATGCAAAATAAGAATAAAAATAGAATGAGCGAGACACATCAGAGGAAGCATTAGCATATTTCCTGTTTGCACACAGCTGTCAGTATTAGAAACACAAAGATGCTTTCTCCTGAGGATACCGGCATGAAAGGAGGTGTGTGCCGATAAGCACCGATTAAAGAAGTGAGTTACATCCATAGTCATCTTCATACAGACCTAGTTCAATCCTTGGGTAGCAATCAGGGATGCAAATATCGAGGAATCTGTCTGGTTAATAGTTACAGAAAAGCCAAAAGCAACAGAAACTGGATGTTTTAAGATTACATTTATTTCTAAAGTTTATAAATTATGGCCTTCAATTAAAAAAATACTTCCTTAAAAGAAACATTATCAATCATTTCTTCACCTTTGCACAGATTGTGATTAATCCTTTATTGTTTTTTATATATTGTATTGTAGCCACAGACAGTATAAAAGACAAGTGAGTAGAAGATGAAGACACCGTGCCATTTTTACTGGCCACCAGGGGGCGATACTTGGTGCCAAATAGACTCCAGCTTGTGTGGAAGTGGATGGTAAAAAGTCCCACAGCCTCCTTTCTCTGTGACTTCAGTAAAAATCCTTCCTGAGTTTATGGGATTAAGTCTTATTCAGCAGATCATTAATTCCATTTTACTAAGCTATTGTCATTTTAAGAGCCAAAAAAGATTATCTGGGGTATTCTTAATGGCTTCGCTGTTAGTCACAAGCCATTAATCGATGATTGTGCAGTTTCTCAGATGGACCTTTCGCTCTCACATCCGGTTTCAAAACACCAAGATGGCAACAGCAGAAGTTATAAAGACAACCTGAACTGCGTTGAAGTGTTTCAGCTCTTTGTCATGGCCTTCATCGTTTAGGGCTGCGCTAACGAACAACGATCGGCGGAGCTGATGACAGCAGGATTGCTAATCAAAACAGCATTATCAGTTAAACATTACATTTAATCTCCCTCACTGTAGCTTCATCTCAGCATCTCAACAACACTTTGGACACAATAGTTTTATATTTTTATGCTGCTTTTATAGTGAGTTGAGAATTTGTCATGATTCGGGGGGAGACGTTCCTCGCTGTTGGTCTGATTTGAAATGAGATGGGTCTCATGGGCCTGTGTATTTGCAGAGACACTCGTTTATCTCTTTAACCCTGCATGTGTTGGTCAAAGAGTCTGCTGTGTGTGGGGAGGGAAAGGCATTTTATACCAGTATAATCACGAGCATGGACCCCCAAACAGTGCTTTCGTTCCCAGGAGACTCCTGGCTATATGATATTGATTTATCGTCTAAAAATATTTTACTGCCAAAGAAAAAAAAAAGTTCAGGAGGTAGAGCAGGTCATCTACTAATTAGAAGCCTGGCGTTTTGATCTCCGATGCTCCCGTCTGTATGCCAAATATCCTTGGGCAACATACTAACACCCAGCTGCTCTCTGATGGATGGAAATGTCAGAAAATACTTGAGCATAGAAAAAAGCTTGTATGAATGGGTGAATGAGGCCTGTTGTAAAAAGCACTTTGAGTGCTCAGAGTAGAAACGCACTTTACAAGAACCGGTCCATTTACCACAAGTGCTTAAATTAACACATATTGTTAAATAACCCTCAAGTTTAAAAAAAAAAAGAAAGCCTAAATTATGAAACTGAGTTTCATGAACGTATGCGAGACCGTAAATGTGGCGTAAAGCTCTCTAAAAGGATGATGAGACTCGTGTGCATGCGCGGCGTAGCCAGCGTACCTACCTTCAGGTCGTATTTGCGGTGTACGGTGAGCCGATGGCTGAATACATTCCGGGTCACCACCATGTACGTCTCCACCCCGTCCACCGTTAGCCTGTACATGCCCAGGAACTGAGGGAGCAGCGTGTTGCCATGACACTCCACTATAAACTGGAGACGGCCAGGGGAGGCGAGCACAGAGAGAAACAGGAAGTGTGGGGGTGAGGAATCAAATACACGCAGAATACAAGCTGATTAAAAGTGAGCGCAGCTTCGTTTCTGTGTTTAACTTTAAAAGGCAGAGATCACGCTCTCCTCCAACACTCCTGTTGGGGCGGGAATTATTCTGCTCATTTCCAGCGCCACGCGTTTATTCCTGGACTCTGCTAAGCTAGCTTTGCACAATTCACAGCTCAGAATAATCCTTCTTTATCTTATGGCCATGCTGCAGATCCAAGCAATCCGTTTTAGCTCCTCCTACTTCAGGCTTAATTTCCTCCTGATCTGCTGGGGCTGATATGTCCCTAAACTTTTATATTCTCTATGACATCATAAAAAATAAATACTGGTGCCGGAGTGTATAAACACCTGTGCTATCAATTTGAAACTCCTACGTCGCTTCATTCTCGAGACACCTGTGTCCACTCCGCCCGCCCTGCAGGGCGACAGCAATAATCCATCAACCTTTTACGGCCGAGGGGTAAAAAGTGAAGCTGGACGTTTCACCTAATTTGTTGTGTTATTCTTCTTTTATTCTTCACCACTGACTCACACCAGATTTTGCTTGACAACAGGCTTCAGCCCTGCATGGCTTTAAACTGACAAGCCAATTGTTTTACAACATGTTTGACTTATTGGTTTTTAATCTTCTGTCCGTGCGTATATGACTGTATTTTACTGTGCGCGTTATCTGTGGCTTAGCGAGAGCCACCTAAATAATCACAGGGATTACTTGTACAAACGCGACCTCGTTATTTAAAACCTCGACCATTTCTGTAACAATACATGGACAGGAAATAAATTAATAACAGGTTCTCTTTATCTTTAGATTCAAATCTAGATTAGAAATTATTTAACAAACTGATGCTCCTGAATTTTTCTCCTCACACCCGACACGTGAGCACATTTCAATACTAGGATAATGAATCACAATAAAAGTCTGGCTCTGCAGTTCCTCGCAGCGGTGCCTCTACCTGGTGATATTTCTTTAGGATGTTGTGCATCTCAGCGATGTCCTCGCTGGACACGGTTTTGATGACGAAGCGGTGGTCGTAGCTGGACAGGATGCGGTTGCCGAAGCGGCCCTGGGTGTCGCTGTTGAGCGGGGCGCTCCTGGTCAGAGAGTTCTGCCAAACCGAACGCAACAAGGTGGATTAAGCTCCTGTGAGAGCGAATGAACATTTCTGCTTGTGCGTCAGTGTCTGAGGCCTCACCTGGTAGTCCTGGTCATCAATGCAGAACCTCTCCCTCAGGTTTCTGAACACCATGGGGCAATACTCTTTAAACTTAAAGCGACTAGGCAGGTTTTCTCTGGCAGGAGAGACGAACAGAGTCAACACAATCTAAAACGAGGAATTAAAAATCACTGACTTCAACTTTTTTTTGCTCGCTGTCGGATTTATTTCTGCTTCTCTGGAATCAGACTGAACAAAGAGATAGTGTGAAGTTGTCATTTGCAGTACAGCAAAGGGCAGAAAACAGAGAACTCACTCAAACTGATTTAAATGTAAAGATCTCAACAGCATTATTGCCCTGATCACTTATGAAAAACAAACAAAAAAATAGATTTTAAAAAGCTCATGTATAATGTGATGCGGCTACTAATGCAGCCACAAATCAGATATTTCTTTATGTTGCACTGCTTGTCCTCACACTGAAACCACTGCAGAGCCTGATGCACTGGGATATGGACCATCACAGTTTACAGCTTATAAGTGAGAAACGAGCTCTCCTGAGTAAATAAAGCACTTTGGAAACTGAAATGAAACTTAACTAGTTCAGATCTTCTGAACTTTTTCGCTGATGTTGAAAAAAGAAACAAAACAGCACACTGATTCATTTTAGTTTCACTGAAGGCTCAACCCAGAGCAAAGAAATGGAGCCAATGTGGAAGTGCCAAAAGTTACAGTTCCTCTAAAAGAGCCTTCCACATACAATGCACCGCTGCACTCTTACATCTATTCTTTTCTACTGTTTGCGCCACACAAGAACAGTTTCCTGCTGGGAAACACTTACATGTGCCGCTGCCAAATTTCCACACAGGTTGAACTTTGACTCCAAATTTAAAAGTTTACAGCAAATTTAAGCATGTTTACACCTTGGTATGAAAACCAGTTTCAGCTTCTATGGATAGTTTTCTAACAACTCTGAATATTGTGAGGTTTTGTAACGTATCCACCTGGATGCTGTGGTTTAGGGGTGTCACCACTGTGAAGCAGTTAGAGCCGGTCTCTGTCTGCTGGAGCAAAACTCTGCTACTCCGAGTCAAACTGGACCTTTTCTGTGTGCGTGTGCTGCTGGTGCTTTCTGAAGCATGTCTTAATCAACTATCAGGATAAAATTAAGGCTTGCTGTGAGGTACAGACTATCCAATGAGTGAGATCACGGCGTCCGAGTCCATCTTTTATACAATCTGTGGCTTTCGCGATAAAAGCCCTTTTTCCATTAGTACCTACTCGGATCGACTCAACACGGCACGACTCGGATCGACTCGTTTTCCATTACAATCTAGCACCACCGAATGTGCATGGGGTCGTTATAGCAACGCGGCCAAGTGTCCCACAATTAGCAAACGACACGAAGGCTGAACATCGAGGCAACGATACACCTGCTGCTCGGTCGGCTTTACGTCAGACTCGGGCTTTGTTTTTGTTTTTTTGCGATTTCCCTCGTTGTTGGGTTTCATTTTCGCAAACGACATTCATGACTCATCGAGGCACGACACTGACTAACCAATCGGTGGCATACAGTCTGTCGATGTCACACTTTTGGATCACCTCGGATTGCGTGGAACCCCAGCAGAGTAGGTGCTAAAAAACGTATTTGGTACCAAGTACGATCACTTAAAGAAAACCCTGAAAACCGAGGCGAGCCGACCCGAGTAGGCACTAATGGAAAAGGGGCTAAAGGCTCCACCTTCAGCTGATCGATCTACAACAATGGATCCAGTCCAGGTGAGGTGTGTCAACACTGTGAAGGATACTGGCCAATGTTTATTCCCTAAAATCAACCAGTCCTGTAGTATAACTTGCATATAATGTAATATGTGATACTACAAGGATTTTAGGCATTAAAAGTTGCTTCTGTTTTAGATCAACTGTACAAAATACATTTTATAACAACTGTAAAAGCGCTCAGGCAGCCCTTAAAGGACGAGCATACCTGAGCAAAGAGACAAAACCATCTGCACCTTAATAATGAGTCAAACGCTCAAAAACAAACAAACAAAAACCTACACAGAATTCATTAGTGGGGGTGCAAAACACTGCTAAATGTGAGCAACAAAGTGACTCATCTTTGGGGCAGCATTGGCTATATTTCAGTGATGTTTTTTTTAATTCCACATTGTTTTGTCCACTCCTGCATGCAGGACCGTGGGACACATTTCTCTACCTCAGCCGTGCAGGGGTTAAGAAAACAGTGCAGAGTTTCAGTGTTCCCAGGTTGGTACTTTGCAGTGAGGATGATTTAAAGCGTTCAGATGAGCTTCAACAATAATGTGTCTAAATGCAACCTCGTCCTGCAATAACATCCTCGCCGTGGATTCAGATACCAGGGCGTTCGGAGGGCTGCTTTGTACCTCTGAAAGGATTTCATGAATGCAGAAAGTTAAAGCAACAACCTGCAATCTCTGACCAGCGAGCAGACTTGCAGAGTCCTTTTATGAGGAGTCAGTCTATCAGAATCAGAAGGTGTTCTGAACCCTGCTGGAGCCTTGACACTTTTGTTTACTTGTGGATTACGGACTGTGCCTAAGCTGTGATGTACCTACTTGTTAAATAGGTGGTTGTCCACTTTGATCTTGCTGTAGGCTTTAAAGTCATCTGGCATCAGCATCACTGGTACAGGCACATTACTTAACTCGTTAATCTGAAAGAGGGAAGTGAGAACGAGAGAGAGAGAGAGAAATGAGGAAAGAGCCTGAAGAAGAGTGCAAACAGCTGAACAAACAGACTGCACAATTACTGAGGAATAACACAAACCAAGGGAGCAATATTGGCTTTTGCAATTTTGATCTGAGCACAAAACCAATAAAAAAAAAAACAAAAAAAAAACAGACTCCTACACAAAGTACTCAGTGAGTAGTGCAGGTTAATTTATAGAACAAAGCCACGACTACCTGTAACACAGCTCAGTATTTCAAAGCCGTTTCAAATCTCTGACAGTGATTAACTCGGGGACCAAAGAACACGCAGGCAGGTTTTCTTGCTGCTGCTGCGCCTCCAGACACTCGGCTCATTTACTGAAACTCATCCAGAGCAAAAGCGCAGTGATGAGCTCCGGAAAAAACCTTGCAAATCGCATAAATCACTTTATAGAGTGATGAAAAGGGACAGCACACAGTCACGGTGCTGCCATTTAGAGGAAATAAGTTCTTCTCATACTGGAAGTAAACAACACAGTTGGGTATGCACAAATAATCAGCTGATACTGGCTCTCCTGACTGATTATGGGATGTTAGACGCTGAAATTTGTTACCAATTTTGTGCTACCTTAAAGTTCAAACGCTGCGATCAACGTTTTAAAGGTCGTCTAATTTTAGTTTTTCGTCACGCAGAAAAATGAATATGTTTGGTTACTTTGTAACTTTTTTTTGTTTGAACCCATGAAGTGCCAACGTCGCCTGTGTTCAGTTTAGTGGAAGACGATCCTCTTGCTCTTATTTTGAAAGTTCAGCTCACATTTGGTTTAAAGTTCCCTTTAAGCTGCGACTTTCTGGAGGAAATCAAAAAAACCTTTGGGCATGGACAAGAGGCATCAGCTTATTACAAAATGCTTTTATTAGCTTCTGATCCTAACACACTGTCCCTCAAAAGAACGTGGGAAATGGACTTAAATCTCAGCTTTACAGTGGAGGAATGGCATTCTCAGGAATCTGAAAAAATGTCACGTGAATTGCGTTCAAGATTGGTCCAATTTAAGATTTTAAATAGAGTTTACTGGACACCCTCACGGTTGCTGACGATGCATGCTGGAAGTGCCAGCAGGTAGGGCTGCCACGATTAGTCGACTAGTCACGATTACGTCGACTATTAAAATCGTTGAAGACTAATTTAATAGTCGACGCGTCGTTTGAAGCTTTGTAAGATCCCAAAAGACGCAGGAATAAGTAGGATTTAAGAGTGTAATAACGGACTGAAACAGAAGATGGCAGCACTGCATGTACAAGGACGCCAGCTGCCGTTAAACCCCGAAGAAGAAGCTGTGTCCCAGAATTCATAGCGCGGCTCAGTTCAGTTGTCAACAATGGCGGCAGCTAGTTAGTTTTAATATTACTCTTATTATTCTTTCTGGGTCACAAAATAAACGATTAACATATTTTCAGGCGCAAATGTAGCTGTGTAAACCTCAAATATCTGCTCAGTTTATCAGGACACCACATATTTTCAAAAGCGCTCCGACGTTTTCGGAGACGTCTGTTACCCACCGCTAGCTCGATAGCTAGCCGGGGGCTAGGCTCACTAGAGCCGGTGAGAACACCGGACTCCCGGCAAATCGTTTTCAAACCCACCGCCGTCTTTCGCTACTCAGGTTAAACATGATATACAAGTCACTTAGATAACTTAAAAGTGTTGTTGTTTGCCTTTTTTTTTTTAAGTATTTTATTGGTTCCTGATTAAATCGGTTTGGCTGAGATTAAAGTTATAGTTTTTACACAGCTGAATAAACGTCAAGCAGATTAAACTCCATCGAAACAATCTGCAAATGTCATTAAAAATTTAATAAACTCTCATCTTGTCTTTATTTTTAGTTAGCACATACCTTAAACACTTGGGTACAACACTCATTGGGTACAAACGGCTATTATGCTGGAGAGGAAGCCGTTGGTGAAAGAGTGGAAGGCCTCATCGACTCCTACCTTCTCTCAGTGGTATACCTCTTTGGGACAAGTGGCAGCTTATGAAAGATTATCATATAGGCTGTGGGCGACCGTGGCTAAGGGGGTTGGGAAGCGTATCTGTAACTGGAAGGTCACCGGTTCGATCCCCGGGCTCTCTGTCCTGGTCGTTGTGTCCTTGGGCAAGACACTTTACCCTACCGCCTACTGGTGTTGGCCAGAGGGGCCGATGGCGCAATATGGCAGCCTCGCCCAGGGCAGCTGTGGCTACAACCGTAGCTTGCTTCCACCAGTGTGTGAATGCATTGTAAAGCGCTTTGGGTGCCTTGAAAAGCGCTATATAAATCCAATCCATTATTATTAAATAGACTGGACGACTATAACGACAAATGGGCTAACTACTTTTCATACACAGGTCAGTGACGTATCCGGCTAAAGTAGTTAAGGTCGGACTAAATAGGATAGCTGTAATTGGGTCTATGTGAAATATTGGCATCATTGTGTATTTATGTTATTTTGGATCTTTTTTTTTGGATGGAAACATGCATCGATTCTCAATTTGTTTTGTTGTTGTAACTGGGAATGTCCACTCTGTTATCTTCTGGGTTTTTTTTGTTGTTGTTGTTTTAATATTAAAATCTAATAAAGTTTGAGTCATGAAAAAAAAGAAAGTTCAGCTCACCCCAGCCTTTCCCGCCTACATGATCCCCTCCCCTCCAGTGGATGTTTTGCCAAATGGTTGGACATATTTCAGCTCAAACTTCTTAGACTCCAGCTCACATCAATAGTGCTCCTCCTGCTCGGGAGGGCACAGTAAACACAACCATGCACCGCTACAACAATCTCACCAAGGCTGCAGAGCACAACTCAGACCACTGCAGTCCAAGATGGGGGAGCTGGACTTCATCCGCAGGGGAGAGACTCACTGAAGAAGCTAGCACTCATACCGATCAGTAATGTATTTGCAGAGGAAAAACTTACAAAATTGCTCAAAGAGCTGTACATGTATGCCTCCCCACCATAAACTGAATCTATATTTGAGAGAATATAATGTTAGTATAAAATATTGGTATCAGCTGTAGGTCATACCACTTTCTGCTATCTGATCACACGCAGAGATTAGCTTTTACTTGCTGATTTCTAATTTTAAAAAAAGCACTCTACAGTCTTACCTCAAGCCACCAAAGATAAGTCCAATATTTTCAATTTGACAGAGGTGTTTGCCCATGACGATCAAAGTTTCCAAACCAGATTTTCAACATGCAGAGAATCCAGTTTGACAGCTTCCTCATACCGGAGGCCTTACGTGTGCGCCGATGTGATGCAAGAAAATCAAGATCAGCTCACGCTGTCTTTTAAAAATCAGTGTCGTGCGTCCATGTCAGTGAAGGAGTTTTGTTGGGGGATTAATAACATCACACAGGTGATGTCTCACATCACCTCACACACAGAGCAACAGTAAATCCTGCAGCATCACAGCTCAGGCTGCATTAAAAATGCATACGACTTCTGAGTGGAAGACGAAGGCTTTGATGAGAAGTCTGTTTGATGTCTTGAATCGGCTTCCCGCCCACACCTCAAATCGTCAGGACTTGTGTGCTGCTCCCACACACACACACACACACACACACAAAGTTCACCAGCTGAATAATGGAGATGCTGCAGTGATAGCCATATCATTAGCAGCTCACTTAATTCCATAGCAGTGTGCATTTATTTGCTATTCCAGGCAGGCACAGGCACTTCATGTAAATAGCATGAAGTGGGATATTCAGTCTCCCTGTCCGGATCGCCAATATGTCCCAGGGATCCTAACCCTTCTGTTACTACCTGTTAGACTTTGTGTTTTGTTAGTCTAATAATGAAGAATTGAATCAAGTATGACTGGAGCACATATTAACAGGACCCCGGGAAGAAATGACAGCTTTGTGTGTCAAACAAGCAACGTTTCAGCACCAGGAGTTCCCCAAGTCGGCACAATATTTTTCAAAAAACTTCTGTGTCACACCTCAGGGGGTTGTTTTTCCGCGCATCAATCAAGCAAGAGTGCAACCGCCCCTTCACAGCAGGCAGGACTAAACTGCTGGTGCATAGCCCACTCCATCCATCCATCACTGGTGTCCAATCTGCCCCTTCACTGAGCTTTTCATAGGCATAGGCAGCCTCGTCCAAAAGCGAATGCGATAGATTTTCTGCTCTATTTATAGTGAAATGATGTGATGGAGTAAACTGCAGCGAACTGGACGCAGGCGCGGAGTGCGGTAGCTGCAAACGCAAGTCTCAAGAGCAGGTTTATTTGAACAATAGGCAGGCTGCTGTGAGCAGCTGTGTGCAGCTGAAAATCTGTGTAACCTGCTGCTCCGGCTGCCTGTCACACCCCTCCCACCCCACGCCTGCACGCACTTACAGCAACAGCTCACGATACAGCAACAAGATACCGAACACATTTTACGATGGCAGCTCACTGAATGATCTCTCTCTCTCTTACACACACATACAAACGCAAAACGTATCACAAATATGCACATTTTCTCAAAAGTTAACCAAATAAAATCCCCGCAAAACTCGCGCTTCAGCCACAGCCACCCGCGGAGGCAGCGGCGGCAGCAGTCCGCTATTAACTGCACGAAAACGGCTGGATTACAGCCCAAGTACAGTGTCATATACTTGGCTGAGTCCACGCATGAAAAAGATCAATTACAGGGCATCAAAACTGGCTTGACAGATGAAGGTAGCTGGCTAACAAGCTAGCATGCTAGCTAAATCAAAACAGCGGCGTAAACAAACAGCACACGGGCAGACTGCACAGGTATTTACCGTATGGTTGACACCCCACATTAAAACGCTGAGTATGGGCTCACTGGCGCGGAATAATTTCACTTTCTGTCCTATAAAATGCTTCTTTTTCGTCTTGGTTTTGCTGGCGCTGATGGGCGCTGCGCTGGTGCAGTTGGATGACATGTCTCCGGCTGGGGATTCAGGGTACGCAAGACGGCGGTCCGGGTCGTTCACACAGCGATAAATAAAAACTAAATCTGAAAGTACAGAGCGTTTTTCCTTTTCGAAGAAATCTATAAGTGCATCGTGCTCGTTGACCAACTCGCAGCGAGTCTCTGGGCAGGATGACTGTCTGTTTGGGAGTCAGCGGTGAAGCATTTTGCGCCGTCACCACCCTTCCTCCTCCCGAGCAGGCCGCGGCGTATCCACACAGCAGCTAGCCGGCCATCGGGTTACAGCGCGGCCTCGCTCTAAAAACAGCCTGCAGCGGAGAAC
This sequence comes from Simochromis diagramma, assembly GCF_900408965.1. NCBI lineage: Eukaryota > Metazoa > Chordata > Actinopteri > Cichliformes > Cichlidae > Simochromis > Simochromis diagramma. The sequence goes on from NW_024386885.1 coordinate 1,409,582, forward strand.
CGTCGCCGAGGCAGATCCTCTTCTCTCCGCTCAACGCCTGCAACCCAACACTGATGCCGTTTTACTTGGAAGTGAGTAATCCCGTCATGATGAGCGTGTTGTCACCAGCCCAGCGCTGAGATCGGGGTCTCCTCAAGATGGCGTCCGTGCTGCACTTCACAGTCCACAGCGGCCCCAGCAGGCCAGCGGGGGGAATTGCAGGGATTCCCACAGTGTACCGCTCAGGGTTTGCTGCTCGAGCAGTGGTTCTCCCTTTTTTTTTCTTCTGACGTGCCCCATTAAAAAAAAAAAAAAAGTTCACGCGTTAGACTCCAGAATTTTCTTCGTTTTCTTTGATGGCTGTCAAACAACACTGAGGTGTTCTGTAGCCACCTGCTTGGCCGGAGTAATGAAAGGAGACTCCAAAACGCAGACCTGCATGCAGCACGAACTTGTGCATTTAAATTTACACCCAGCTTTCACAATACCCATTTAATTTATAGTTTCTATTTCTTTTTCGTCTTCTTTTGGCTGCTTCCTTTCATGGTCACCACAGCAGATCATCTCCCTCCACCTCACCCTGTCATAGAGGGCATGTTATCCCAAGCATCCCCTCTGCATGTCCTCCTTTGCTACATCCATGCGCCTTCTCCGAGGTCTTCTTCTCGCCTGGGAGCTCCACCTTTTTTGTGGGGGGGGGGACAAGAATGTCCGATGTTGGTAGTAATTCTAATAAACGTGAGCACAAGAGAGAGGGAGACACCCTACAATGAACTGAAACATTAACTTGTTATTTATTCCTGCTTAAAACAGATTATTATGGATTTTGTACTTATTGTACAGGCCAGGTGTGTCGCCACCCCTCACACTTTATCCTGTTTTGTTTGCTTGTTAAGTTAGTATAAGATGTAATGACATGTGCTTTTGTATATTGTATATTCTGGTACTTTAGCCCAAGAAATATCATTTAGTGGGCATATTAGGGTTTGTTTAAATGAAATGGACAGAAAAGGTTTTTTAAAAATGGAAACACAACAACGATGTAGGCTGCGTTATGAACAAGGCAGGGACAACTTTGTGTCCTATTGTGTTTCAGCTGCTTTGTTTTCATTTCTGTTGCAATGCTTTCTGAAATTGTTTACACCTCAGGGTCATCGTATTACCGGCACACAATCGATCATGCGTCAGTGTGGTGTAACCCCCCCACATGAAAGGCTCACCCAGGAAAATTTTATGGCAGGAAGCATAAACGCTGTTCCACCAGAAACATGTTTCTAAGGGAGGGGAGGCGGCCCTTAGATATAAACAGTGGAGTCATTCTGCTCATTTCCAGCTTCATATTTTTTATTTTTGGTCCTAGAGTAACTTTACATAATTTCCAGATCATTGACTCTTGGAGCAACCCTCAGTTCATCCTCTGTTTGAAAATATATATATATATATATTTTTTAGCTCCTCCCCATTTTGGCCAACTTTCTTTTGATTGGCTTCCCCTCATAAGCAAAAGGTTTGAACAGCAGGTGGATGGGACTTAGCTGTGTCTGGTGTTCACATGTATCTGGTTGATGTTAATTTTCACTGCTAATTTTCCTGTGATTGTGTGGACTCTACAAGCCATTACACTAAAATACAGCCACTACGCATGTAGCCTTCAGACTGACTCTAAAGAGAAATTCAAAAAGTAAAACAGGAAGCTCCCCATTTCTGCAGCTGTATAATCCTGTACTTAGAGAGATCTGGTCTCAGTGACATCAAACAGAGCCACACTGACTAGGATAGAATAGAATAATCCTTTAATTGTCCCAAAGGGGGAAATTTGGAAATTTGACCACATGATTTGAAACTTGCTTTATGTTTCTTTCTACATTAAGAGTAAATACAGGACAGAAAATAGAGAAAACTACGACATATCCCATGCAACGCTATTGAAAATTCACCCTAGAGACTGTGAGTGTTAGAAATTATCAAACTGACCTAACTTGAAACATTTTGTAACCGGGCAACACAAAAAATCCCAACGTTTATTAAACTGAGACTTCAGTGGGTTGCAAAGATCTCCGAGATCCTTAAAATTAGAATATTAAGTCAGGCTGGTGCAGTTTTACATTTAAAATGATTGATACATGTCCACGAACGTATCAAGACTCAATATGTTCGTACTTTCCATCAAAGAAATGTAATTCCCTAAAATATCTTTGATATCAGTGATTTGTTTGAAATGCTTACACAACTCTCCATAAGCCGGCCTTGTCAGAGGTTCAGCCGGAAATTTGTAGATGCTCTGCCCTGAGCGTGTCTGCACCAGGCGGGAGGACACTGGAGAACAGATGGCAGCTTCAGTAAAAAACACGACAGAAGCAGGAGACTGATGGGAAGTGCTGGTAAATGTTGAATTCACTCTCTGCTGCCATAGTTGGTTTTGTTTTCTTTTCTTTACACAAATGACGTGTCCATCTTACATTGATGACGTATTAGGGGAAATTAATTGGTGCTCAAAATTTCCGTTTAATTTGTAGTATTCAGACTCAGTTTATCCTGCTGTTACATTTCTACCTTATTGACCGCTGTCCGCACTGAGGGCGTCCACACATGGCTATTTAATTATTCTCAGCGGAGACGGGGGCGGGAGCTGGGGGAGGGTGGGGGGTTCGTGCCCTGACAACCTGCTTCCCAGAGGACACGATGGCCTTTAAAAGCGTCTAAAGAACAGATGGTAGCCACTGAGGTGCATTATGGGGGTTGTAGTTTTTGAAACTTGGTCGAAATCACAGCGTATTATTTCTTTATCCTGTTTTTTCAGCTTTGGTTGATTCGCAGGTGTAGATTTTGGGCGGTGGGGGTGTTGTCTCAGTATTTAGACGCATGAAGCACATGAATCTACAGCTCCTCTCCCCTGTGAACGACGCAGAGGAATTACCGAAGAGACAAAGACTTTTTTCATGCGTGGATAAAGACGCTTTCATGTCAATGCGGAAAATATGCAATAATTAATAAAATCAAGTGTCTGGCAATCACAGTTTCCTGGGAGATGGATCTACACCTATGGGTGCAAAGGTGCATTTCACTATAAAAAGCAAAAAGGGTGAAGCAGGATGAACAGATCCTGCGGAGCTGCTGTGGAGTCACTTTATTCAACACAAAATAAAAACGATGCTCTCCTTTGATTCACTCAGAAACATTCAGGAGGTCCAAACCCAGCATCAAAGAACTCTGATTTTTTTTCCTTTCGATTTTTACACTTTGTGCTTCAAGGTAAATGTGGGACCAGTGAATTTTCCTCCTCCTTTGTGATGTTGTGAATGAGACCGTACTTTCTTAAAGTCAGAAGTAACTTTTCTCATAACCTTTTTCCCCCCAGAATTTATTTCATGTCTTTAAACATGTGCTGTTATCTCAGCTTTACCTGGGGGATATTTCTAATTTCAGAAATTAGTTAGAAATTAGAAATTACTGCATGTCAACTAATCTGCCCTGAAATCTGTTAAGATAAGATAAACCTTTACTAGTCCCACACGTGGGAAATTTGTTATTTTATGTTGTTAAATTTGTTGAAATCTTTTGAGTATTTGTTTTTCAGGTGGAAATCTGTGTCCTCTTTGTAAAACAATTATTAATTGTGTCTAAAAATGGCATTTGTTCGGTATATTTACTTGTTTCTTATAAAATAATTAAAATGAAAACGGAAAAAAACCCTCTCAGTTCTAATAACATCTCCCGGAGCTGGTGGGCCATCCGTGGGTCTCGGGCCCGGGGACACGAGGCCTGTAGGGCCTCTCTCCCTCGGTCATCCACAGAAACTCAGTCAGAGCAGCGGAGGGCGGGGCCGGGCGGGCCGAGCAGCCGCTGACTGACACAAATTAATCACAAGGTAGGAAATCAGAACAAGAAGTGCGGGGCTCGGCGTGTGCGGGACAAACACCGTGGACAAAGTGCGCGGGGCCTGCGGACTCTGAGTCTGGACACCCTCTTCGCCCCGTGAACGAGGCGACAAAATAAAGTCACGTGATCCAAAATGGGCAGTCCTCTGACGGTGCTGAAAAAAGCCATTTTCTGGCGCTGCTGCAAATTCTGTCCAAGTCCCAAATAACTGAGCCGCCCTGCGCCGCGAGGACGCGGACCCTCGGAGGAGAGACCAGGTAGGACCGCGCGTCGCGGATCGCTTTTGTTTATCGCGCTCATCGCGGCTCAGTTTGCGGAGGCGCAACGCGAGGCGCACGGTGTCACATTCGAGTCTCCCTTGTTCGCCTCCTGGTACAGCAGCCCTGTCAGTGGATTTAAGATGGCTGCTTTGTGTACCAGTGTGCTTTTCTGCGGCTCGGTGCCCCCCTCCGAGCCGCCGCTTTCGCCCGCGGTGCTGGGTTGAGGTGCGGGCTCGGACGGCGGAGCTCCGCGGGGAGGGGAAACGCTCTTTGTTGGGCTGGAGGAGATGAGCTGGTGCACGAGATGAGGCCACACAGGGGCGATCGAATAGCCCGCTGCCTGCCGTGTGCCCCTCACAGTCTGCGCTGAGCTGCTCGGCTCCTGCTCCCGGCTCGTCCCTGAACCCAGCACCGGGATTTGGGGGGCTTTCGTCGGGCTCCGTTTGTTGTGGTTTCGCGAGCCGCTGACGCGGTGCAGACAATGTGTGAGGGGATCCGGGCACAATGTGGGGGATGATCTGCAGTCTCCAGCAGTAAGCGCTCATAAAACCCCCTCACGTTCTCTGCTTCTTCTGCAGATCAGCCCAGATGGATAAAATGCAGCCTAACCGGATCAAAATCACAGATCTGAACCCACACCTCACATGCCCTCTGTGCGCCGGCTACCTGATTGATGCTACGACCATCGTAGAGTGCCTGCACTCCTGTAAGTTCCTCACATGAATGCACCACCTTACATGCATGCACACCGTTTCCATCAGACCTCTGCTCATGATGATGTTGAAGGGAGGTGAACAGGCGTGATGTTGAGTCACACACTCCACCTCAATTAGGCCTGTAGGAGGTCCACTTCAGGGACCACACTTGCACAGCAGCACATGACTGCATCTTCTGGGTTGTGTTGAAACTGCTTGTGCTGGATGTTCATGTTAAACGTGGGCAAAGTTTCAACTGACGGTCAAGGAATCCCTGTGAGCCAAAACGCCAGGCTTCACACTGACAGACCTTTCTAATCTTGGATCTGTGTGATGTCACAGAGAGGGGATATCCCTAATATGGGTTTCAGGAACCCATCAGAGCTAATCTACGGAGAGCCATCAACTCCTTATTAATGCTGCTGTTCTGAAAATTGCTGCAGGTAGCCTCAATGAATAAGAGCAAATGGAGCTAAATGGCTAAAATAGGTTCTTACACCTGCTTCGAGAACACGGGTGGGAAGCCAGTTTCATTCAGAGAGCCGTACTTACTTAAATGATACAAAGGACTACGCAGAGCTGAAGCACAGTGCGCCACATTTGCTAAACTCCACCACTTTGGTAGACATAAGGATAAGAATGAGTCCCACAACTTTCTGACAGGTTGGTCGCTCTGTGACCGTCTCGAGTACCACGACATAAAATAATCCACTGAAAAGCTGAATCAGTGTTTCCTTTTTATTTATATTCACCATCTGAGTAATAGACTAGGCCTGGTTTAGGTTTTCTTTCCGAATGTTTGAGGCCGGTTTGAGACAGAGGGCTGGCCTCCTCTGGGACTTATTTTGCTTTTGTAAAGCCATCATTTTCTTTGTTTTTGTAAACGTGGTATCAGTTGTGTAAATGAATTTCAATGACTGCCCCTTTTCATTTAATTTTGCCTTTAAAAACACTCTCGTCATACTAGATATTCAGTCCAGGCTCATGTTCCCTGGATGCTGTTTGTTTATAAGCAATAATTAAAACAGACATTAAAAAAAGTAATTAAGAGGCTTCTGTGTGTGGATAAGAAGGAGCTGCTTGTGGTGGTTGATGGAGATGCTATCAGGAGGCTGCTGCTCGCTTCGTGCCTGAAATCAAAATGGCAGATGCCATAAAGCTGCTCATGGTGCTGTGATGTCACTAAAATTTACAGAAAGGTATTTTACTGCAATCAAAACCCATAAAAGAAACTCTTGATCATTGTCCTTATTTCTATTGTCACAGACACGAGAACCAGTGTTAAAACAAAAACCAAAGAAAAGCCGACTGCAAGCGCAAGCGCACGGTTCCCACCCACCTGTGCAAGAGTAGCCAATCAAAAGAAAGATGGCTGGAAGGCAAACCGGCTTGTTTCAGACAGAGGAAGAACTGAGGGGATGCATGAAGGCTCAGAATAGGTAGATAGGGATTATTATGAATTGTGGTTCATGCAAAGCTGCTGTAGTAGAGTCAAAGAGTTAAACTATGAAGCAGAAATGTCTCGTTTCATTGTATGGCATCAAAAGCAGTCAAGAACCTGTGTTGACACCTTATCACTGAGTAAATGAATAAAGAGAACGCTATCGGCACCAAAGGGAAGCGTGTCCTGGTATAGAGCGTCAGCCTGTTGCTATGCAGAAAACAGCACAAGCATAAAAACGATAATCATCATAAATTATTGTTATTTATTTACCCAGTCCTTTAGTCTCATCAGGAAGTGTCCCAAATCCTGGAAGTGACCCAGGAATGTCAGCTTAGCAGCTTTAATAAGACCCCTCTTGAATTCTCCAGATAGTAAGGAAAGGTGCTTCAATGCGTCCTTTGTTACCTCCTTTAGCAGAGGACACACCGGACCATCCTTTATGAAAGGGGAGGTGTTCACAGTTCATAGATGAGGCACCATCCAACAAACAGTCGGCGTGGCTGACAGGTGCTGCAGAGCATCTATATAAGTTTATGCGTTTGTTTCCCAGTTCCTGGCTTTATCAACTGGTGCTAATCCTGGTTGAGGTGTTGCCTCACATGAAGTACATGTCTTTATATGAGCTCTGTCAAACTAGTTTGGAAGTTTTATTAAAGATGTCAAAATGTGTTTACGGTTCTGGATAATTAAGCTTGAATGCCTGTTGTCGTATCGCAGCCTTTCTAATTATCATGAAATCTTTTCTTTTTGTTTTTTGGCTCGCTGGAGGAAGTGATGGATGGAGTGATTTAGACAAAGATGAGGAAAATAAAATTACTCTGAAATGTGTTTTATTTTATAGGTTTTATGTTCTGTTTTTTTATAATGAAGAGATATTTTTCACTGGTGGCTCTGGTTTAGATGACCTGCATGAGGCAGCGTGGTGAGAAAACAGGGGGAAGTGTGATGTGTGTTTTGTAGCAGCAGACATCCTCCATCAGGCTGGTTAGCAGTCCGGTGTGAGCGCAGATGGATTCTCTGAGCATCCAGCTTCTGTGCCTGAGTCCTTCGCACCTTTGCTTGACCTCGTCACACTGAGGTCACGGAAACAGAGGCTGGACTGCATCACCGCAGGGAATTTTCCTTTGTTAATGAATTTTAGGACAAAGTCTGCAAACATTTAAGCATATTTTCAAAATCAGATGTCCTGTTGAACGTGCACATTACATTTTAAAGTAAATTGAATTCATACTACCGTATGCTTCCAGATGGCTGTCGAGTGGCGAGATCTTTTATTTACTTTATCGCGCACATACACCTGTGGAGATGTTGGGTTAATTTTGGGTGCTGTGGACACCAAACACACACAAACACACAGCTCTATGTAAGTGCTTTTTCACTCGAGCACTCACTGAATTTGGTTCAGGATCTTCCCAAAGGACACTTCTGTGTGCAGATGAAGGAGTCGGGGACCTGGGGCCTGTTCAATCTCCTGAGCCTTAGCTGTTAAAGAGGCCTCTAATGACACAAAAACCCTTTAAAATAGACAAACGCATAAAAGAAGCGACATTACTAAAACCTAACTGTATGCTTTGCACCGAGTCTTCATCCTGAGGGTAAAGGAGGAGAGTGTTCTGGTCTGTCTGCTGCTCGTCCTCTAACAGCTTGTTCTCTCTCCACATGTAGTTTGTAAAACATGCATCGTTGCCTTCCTCGAGACAAATAAGTTCTGTCCTCGATGTGACGTCCAGGTTCACAAGACGTGTCCACAGCTCAGCATCAGGTAATCCAGTCTGCTTCATGTCAGTTTTTTTTCCTAACCTCTCCAAATTCATGATGTTTCATATCTGACACGAATGTTTTTCTTTTCTGTTTTTCATTCCAGAGCAGACAAAACTCTGCAAGACATTGTTTATAAGCTCGTTCCGGGGTTATTCAAAGGTAATGACCACAGTTTTGGAAGGCTTAGTCATATCTTTGTCATAGATTTCAGTTTCACGATGCGCGTGGCTTTCCCGCAGATGAGATGAAACGGAGGCGGGACTTCTACGCAGAGAATCGTGTGCTGGAACCGGGGGAAGTGGTGGAGACATTCAACATAGCAGAGGATGAAATTATCAGTCTGTCCATACAGTTCTACGAGAGGAACAAGTGAGTCAGTCATTTCCTCCTTATTCTTATTTTACTCGAGAATAAGAGCGAGAACCGTTAATCTGTGGTCTGTCGCACTAAAAGCTACTGCTGAGAGAACAGCGAGTCCGCCTGCGTGTGTCCTCTTTTATATTTGCTCTTATTTAGCTATTTATGTTCATGTATAGATGGAGAAGATTTACTTCATCCTCAAATTTTGTCAGTTATTTTTATTACAGCAGCCAAAAGTGGAAAAACAACTTGGCTCAATAAAAACATAGATTAAAAAAAAAAAAAAATTTATCTATAGATATCTAGATAGAGAGATAGATACAGATATATATCACTTATTAAATATTATAATTCATGTATAGTGGGCAGCTTAGTAAGTAAAATCTTCCTTTAATGAGATAAATGAGAAAAGCCTGTGAGTGGTGCAGAGGGCGTCTCAGGTCATTTGTCATCTATGGGTATGCACAGACATTTGGATGAGCTCTGTTCAGCTGAATCCAAACAGTGTGCTGATTCAAACTGAAATCATTCACCAATGAAGCAGGAAAATTCCCCCAGCAGCTCATATGGACTCAGTCAGACAGCTGCGAGTTCAATATTCAGGCCACACAAGCAGCCACACCAGACTTCCACAAACTGGACATTCCCTCCACATTCCTGCTTACTGCTCAAATTAATATCTGTTTGCCCAGAAGTCCCAAAACCAGGTACGGTCAGATCAGTGCAGGCTCAGCTACGTTTCACTTTTTGTCCAAACACCGCATGTTCTCCACGATGACAGCTGGATGAAATGGTTTATATTTCCTCATCTAAGATTTCCATTTAGCTTTAGCTCTGAAATCCTGTGCCCTGCTCTGCAGCTCCTCCAGGGTTGCAGGCCTCGCTCCCATCAGCGCAGTCAGCTGAAGACTCTCCATTGCTGAGAGCGTAAAAAGAAGGAAAACCACACGTAGGCATGCAGAACCTGATTTCACCTCTACATAAAACACAATCTACCACAAAATATGACTTTATCTGTGAATAACGTTGTTAAAATCAGAAATAAAATGAGTTGAGTGAACAGCACAATGCAAACAGTTATGTAAAAGTCCATAAAATACTTTAAAATACTATAAATACTAATACAGTATTTATATGAATCCCACAGCTGTTAGTTAATATTAAAATAAGAATATTATCAGAACAGTTTTTTCTTCTCGCTTCAATGTGTTTGTAACTGGAAGCTTTTGATCATGAAACGAACAGAAGCAGCTTCCAGCCGGGTCCCAGATTTGTCCAGGCACAATTTATCTGCAGCTCTACGTGGAGTTTTGTTTTTGTTCCACCAGCTGCAGTCTGATTCCTGCGAAAAACTCGTAAATATCATTAAAATGTAAAGAAATTTAATTATTGTTTAACTGCTTTTTAATTTCCCCCCGCAGAAATAATGAGAGGCAGCATTCAGAGATGGAAGGAGACAAGGTAAAGCAAAGATGTTTAAAAGCGGCAGCTGAAGTTAGCCGGTGTAATTATGGTTTTCTGGTCCTCATCCTGGATTAATGCATCCCTCTCTGCTCTTCTCTTTGTTCTCAGTCCAACGGTAAACGCTTCCTGCAGTGCCCGGCAGCCATGTCCGTCATGCACTTAGCGAAGTTCCTCCGCAGCAAGATGGATATACCCAACAACTATCGGGTAATTGGACACACCGCAGCCCCGCACAGTAACGTTTGCAGTATCGATTCTGCAGACAACTTCAAGGCTGAGGTGCAAAAATATAAACGCTTTGTTGTTCCACAGTAGCTGCTACAACGGCGAGGTCATATTGGGTTGCATTTGTGGGCTATAAAAGAGTTCTGGCAATCATCGCGCTGATATGTGAGCTTTCGGTGCAACGTGATAACGAGCAGACGCTTACCTGAAGTGACACTGCTCCGAAAACTGCAAAATTATCAATGCTGCTTTCATTTTTTTTATGGAAGCAGCAGATCAAATGAAGTCAAAGGAAACCCACAAGCGGATTACAACCCAGCTTCACAGATTCACCTTTTTTTTTTCGGGGTGGTCTACATGTATGTAGATCCCTTGGCTCAGATTAGCACAGTATATCTGGCTATTCAGAGCCCTGCTTTATAGGTGTGGAGGAGTTGTTCCTCACTCGTGCGGGTTTAGTATTCCAGGTATGTGCCACTTGATAATAAAGTCAGGCGGCTTGAAAGACATTTTTAAAAACACATTTTCTCCACAAAAAGCTGTTTTGATTTCTGCTTGAAGAGGAAGATGAGCCAGGCTGAAGGATTTCACAAACAAGTCAAATATGTGCAACTTAATCCTATTTGTATGAAACGGTACGTGATTAAAACTGTAGAGCGACGTGGAAAAAACAAAGCTGCGCCTCAACCTCTTTCTTTTCAGAAACACGGGTGAAGTAAACCGTCAGGAGCATAAACTGGCCTTGAAGCTAGACACAGATTCACGTAAAGCTTGGAGTCTGTTTAAATCCAGAATTATTTTATTTGTACGCAGGGAAACAAACCTTTCGCCGTGGTCGTTTACGTCGGTACAAACTTCAAACAGCTCGCCTGGCAGAGGACGTTTCCCCCCACTAACGTGTTAAATGGGTTTCACGGTGTGTTACAGGTGGAGGTGCTGTATGGGGACGAACCCTTAAAGGACTACTACACACTAATGGATATCGCTTACTTCTACGAGTGGAGACGAGTGAGTGAAACCTTTCATGTCTTTGACTTTGAAACAAACATCAGCAGCTTGATTTGAAATGAGGAGAGTACAAAATGTATTTATTTATTTTATTTTTTTAAGGGTCTGTTTGGATTCAATCAATATATATATTTAAATAAAATGCATTTAGGCTTGTAGACATGGTCGAGACAGTCTGCTGAAATACAACTCGAGTATCAGGATTAGGGCTGCCACGATTACGTCGACTAGTCACGATTACGTCGACTATTAAAATCGTTGAAGACTAATTTAATAGTCGACGCGTCGTTTGAACCTTTGTAAGATCCCAAAAGACGCAGGAATAAGTAGCAGGATTTAAGAGTGTAATAACGGACTGAAACAGAAGATGGCAGCACTGCATGTACAAGGATGCCAGCTGCCGTTAAACCCCGAAGAAGAAGAAGCTGTGTCCCAGAATTCATAGCGCGGCCCAGCTCAGTTTCCAACAATGGCGGTAGCTAGTTAGTTTTAATGTTACTCTTATTATTCTTTCTGGGTCACAAAATAAACGATTAACATATGTTCAGGCGAGAATGTAGCTGTGTAAACCTCAAATATCTGCTCAGTTTATCAAGACACCACATATTTTCAAAAGCGCTCCGATGTTTTCAGAGACGTCTGTTACCCACTAGCTCGATAGCTAGCCGGGGGCTAGGCTCACTAGAGCTGTGAGAACACCGGACTCCCGGCAAATCGTTTTCAAACACACCACCATCTTTCGCTACTCAGGTTAAACATGATATATAAGTCACTTAGATAACTTAAAAGTGTTGTTGTTGGCTTTTTTTTTTTTTTTTTTAGTATTTTATTGGTTCCTGATTAAATCGGTTTGGCTGAGATTAAAGTTATAGTTTTTACACAGCTGAATAAACGTCAAGCAGATTAAACTCCATCTAAACAATCTGCAAATGTCATTAAAATTTAATAAACTCTCATCTTGTCTTTATTTTTAGTTAGCACATACCTTAAACACTTAAAGCTGTAAGCTAATGATAGTTATATAAGAGCAGATGCTGCTGGTGCAATAAGCTGTATGTTTTACGTCCAATGGATGCATGATCTGATTAGTCGACTAATCGCAAAAATAATCGGTGACTAGTCGACTATCAAAATAATCGTTTGTGGCAGCCCTAATCAGGATAAGGAGGAAAGGTGATTTAAGTGACTTTGGATGTGTTGTGGTTGTTGGTGCCGGGCGGGTTGGTCTGAGTAGAAACGGCTGATCTTCTAGAATTTCCCCTCCCAGCAATCTCCAGGGTTTACAAAGAATGGTCTGAAAAACAGAAACTGCCAGCAGTCGTCTGACCTGTGGCTTTAACAGGGTGTTTTTGCCCAGAGGAGAATAAGCAGAACTAGGGAAAAAAAAGATTTCCCAGAGGTAACCGAAGCCGTTGTATCCACTGTCCTCACTTCAAAGTCACCAGACTTGTTTTGTTAATCTGGGACTTTTTGGTTTGAACAAATCCTCACTCACTACTTTTACTCCCCTGTCCCGTAAGTTAAAGTTCTTGAATCCAAAGGTGTCTGGTGATTTGAGGAGAGGACTATACCAGCTTCATTTCCCCGACTGTAAGGGAAAAATTGTAGAAATGTTTTAAATGTAGTTTAAATTGTATGCATTAATCTTACAATTTAAACAAGTCTGCCTCTCCCAACAAAGGGCTGTGCCGACGGCCGTCTGCTGTCTGTAATAACCGACTCTACCAAAGAGTACCTCGCATAATCCCATTTCAAAAAAATCCAAGTAAATCCTTTGAGAAATTAAAAAAAACGAGGCAGACTAAAGTCTGATGTGATGGATTACTGTCCTGAATAAACTTCAAGTACTTACAGGTTGAACTGGTATAAACTGTAAAGTAAAACCAGGAACTGCTGGGAAGGAAACAGAGACGCTCCTAAAAGAACAAGCTCAAACAGGACGACTGTGTGGCCACGATGACTGTGCTTCATCAGGCCGACGTTGTTAAAACGGCTTGGGTCGAGTGGTTTGGAGAGAAAGTTAGAGAGGCAAGGCTGAGGTGGTTTGGACACGTCCAGAGGAGGGCTGGACAAAGGATGCTGAAGATGGAGCCTCCTTGAGCAGGGAAAGAGTAAGAGCACAGAGGAGATTCATGGATGGAGGGCATGCAGAGGGGAGGCCCGGGATCAGGTGAGATGGAGGGAGATGATCTGCTGTAGCGACGCCCGAGGCAAAGCTTTTCCCAGCGACAGCAACAGTTTACTACTTTCATCAGATGCAGTGAAATCTGACTGAGCTGTTTTCAAACACATATCGCAGCCCCCCACGCTTCAAGCGACCGTGTCAGACTCGCTCACATCAAATGCTTAAGCCACCAGTTTCCCAGGTGGGGTCACAAAGCGAGCAGACACCCCCACCCCTCTCGTTCCCAGTAGAGAGGAAGATCTGATGTCCAAATCTCTCTTTCAGGGTTTATTTTCCCGCACATTAAACGTTTTGGTCTTCTACCAAAGAAATGATCACTTGATGACCTCATCGATCACAGCAACGGCATCCAGATTAAAAATTGCATCATCGCAAAAGAGGGACTTCAATTAGAGATTTGTTCTATTATGTCTTTACTAACTGTGAAACCTGCATCTCAGTTAGCATGGTTTATCCTGCTTTTCACTGCAACTAGGACCATCGTTTACAAAGTGAACTTTATGATGATTTTTAAGACAGTAAAGTCTTCAGCAAAGTGTTTCCAGAGGGAGCAAACATCTTTTTGCAACTACAGATATCACCCCCTGCTGGTCGTTAGAAAGAATGACAATCTGAGGCGTTTTTATATATTGACGTCACTTTCTTTGAATCCAGAAGCTGTGTACATCTTTTATATACAGTCTGTAATTGTAGGCTGGAATAAACAACAGTCATTTATCTGTGTTGACTGTCTTTGTGAGCAGCTGGGTGAAGCATTGCTTTGAATTTATCTTTGAAATGATCAGATCAGTCAGCCCTCTGCTGATGGAGGTAGTAAAAGATGCACTTGTTTTTTTTCGGTTAGTATTTTGAGGATTTCAGCTTTTATTTCAGCTGCTGCGTCATTGATCCTGTCCTAAACAAAAGTGGTGCCCAGATTAGCAGAGTAGCTGTTGGGTTCCTAGCTATCAGAGGACAAATACCCTTTTGTTGGTTTAGTGTTTATTGTACGTGTGGGACTAGTTTAAAAATGGACTCTGTGTTTTTAAGGGATTTGTTAAGGTCCTGTACACTCCTGTAAACACATTTTCCCTCTGTCTCTCTGCGTCCGTGCAGACTGGACCCATCCCTCTGCAGTATCTGGTCAAACCCACCCGGAAACGCAGGAGGCCGTCCCAGTCTGCTGCCCAGGGCCACTCCGACGGCGTCAACACCAGCCCAACGTCGGAGAGCGACTCTCAGAGCGACAAAGTCCACAGTCCCGCTGCCGCTCAGCCGGCCCGAGCCTCCTCTCAATCCAGCCCGGCTTCCCACAACCTCTCTCCCACCATCCAAAGCTCCAACGGTACCACTGTGTCCAACAACGCTCAGCGACACGCCCTCTCCTCCAAACAGGCCGCTCGGAAGGTGACTGTCAACGGCACGAGCTCCGGGGCCAGCAAAGAGGAGGCGAGGGGGGGCGACAAAAGCGGCCTGCCTCCCACGACCTAACGCGCGCGCACACGGCGGCGAGGAGGACACTGTTTGAATTGCTTCCTTGTTTCTTTGTGCAGAGCAAAGACAGCTCGGGCCTTCGTCCTTCTGGAAATGCGGGAGGCAGATTTGTGTTATCTTCCAGCAGGACAGACTGAAACGTGCAGCCAAATAGACACTTGTATGTATGTATGTGCGTGTGCGTGCGTGTTTATGTGTGTTAGACTAGAACAGTGCACACATACAAACTGTACAGTATGTATCAAATGTGAGCATGTGTGCGTACATATGTATAAACTTATCTTTTATACAAGATATTGTAATCGTTTTGTATTGTACACGCAGTGGGTCTGTTTCATTTCCATAAGCATCGATTTGGCCTCCGTGAAACTTGAGACAAAATGCTGAAAGGCATTGCAGTGCGGCTCACTGCTGAAGCTGGATGTAAAGACGAGGAAGAGAAACTCTTGCTTTAAACAGTCAGACGTGTCAATAACTGCTGTATAAGTGTCCAGTATAAGCAACAGCTCATCAGGTAACACATGCTCATTAAACTGTTGATGCACTTTGTTACGGTCACTTCACACAAACCGACAAGTATTTTCCCGACAGGAGAAGCATTAATATTTACAGAAGCACTACCAAGCTGTTTGTCAGCGTTCTTTCCTTCATGGCAGTCGAAGAACTCAAAAGGGATTTTTGAATATTTGGCCATGTATGTTGTAGTTCCATGCATTCCAAGCATTCCTTTGATTTTTTTTTTTTTTTTTTTTTTCTCTTCTTTCCGTTCAACAATGATGTTTTGTTTTTGTTTTTTTTCCAATTACAAAAAAGCAGCCATATGTGCATGTTTTAGGTCAATAAAATGTTTACTTACTAGGTTTTTCTGACCCGAGTGTCCTGTTTATGCTCCAAACAAATGTTTGCTTGACATCCATCCCGCTGACTCGTTCTCATCGTCCTCCTGAGAAGAATCAGACCGCCTTCCTTCATTTTAACGTGGTGTGAATTAAATGTTTGGCGCAGCTGCATCATAAACAACTACAGCTGTATTTTATAATCTGAGATGTAACAGTGCTCATTACTTCTTTTTTTTTTTTTTTTTTTTTCAAAATATTTAGGGCGACTTCTAATTAAATTCACAACATGGTGCAAAGTGGCAGGACAGTTTTTTTTTGTTTGTTTTGTTTTGTTTTGTTTGCTGTATTTAATCATTGCTTTGAATGCAGGTCCTTTCTGTGTCTGAGTGGGTACTCTGGCTTCCTCCCACAGTCCAGAGACGAGCAGTTCGTGGGGTTAGGCCAGGGGTGGGCAACTCCAGGCCTCGAGGGCCGGTGTCCCTGCATGTTTCAGATGTGTCCTTGAACCAACACAGCTGATTTAAATGGCTAAATTACCTCCTCAACATGTCCTGAAGTTCTCCAGAGGCCTGGTAATGAACTAATCATGTGATTCAGGTGTGTTGACCCAAGGTGAGATCTAAAACCAGCAGGACACCGGCCCTCGTGGACTGACATTGCCCACCCCTGGGTTAGGCTCACTGGTGATTATAAATTGCCCGCGGGTGTGAATGTGAGTGTGATGTCTCGTTGTGTTAACCCTGAGGTTAACAGGAGAAGATGAATGAATGGATGAATGACAGCTGTGGAAATGAAAGCAACACTCGATCATCTCAGTATAACAAGGTCAGTTACACTTCAGGAACGGCAGTCTGTCCAGTAGGAAGGATCAACTTTTGTGAGTCTTTGTCACTATTGGTAGCAGGAGACAATGTCTGAGCATGCTCCTGGATGGACAGTGCTATTTGGTAGCATCAGATGCATAACATCTGAGAAGTACTCAGATTCAGGACTGGGGACCTGATCCCATTCTCCTGGAGTCTGACAGTCTGGTCAGAAACGTGTATGAGCAGCTTGCTGTAGGTCACTTTGTAAAGCTCTGGTAGTGCTCCTCGTGAGCAGATACCAGTCCTGCTGCTGGGTTCAAGCTCTTCTACATCGCTCCTCGCATCTGTTTACTGGTATCTCCTTCATTGTCTTGAAACTGTGCTGGAGACAGAAACCCCGTGATGGCTCGTGTAGATGTGCCATCATGGAGCAGCTGGAAAACCTGTGCAACCTGAATTGAGTGCAGGTACTGTCTCATGCTACGAGTAGTGAGAAGGACCCCAGCAAAATGCAAAACCAGAGAAAAATTAGGAGGGATAACCAGACAGCAGTGATCTGTGAGCCTTAAGTGGCTCATCTTGTTCTTGCCTCTTCAGTGGAATGTGTTCTAACTGGAGAAACTGATATCCTGAAGGGGCAGGACATGGGGCCAGAGCTGCTTTAGCAAAAGTCCTGTTAAACAGATTTCCCAGCTAGGGCCATGAGAATGACATTTGTATTATTATTTAAAACCTTAACAAAGACATCAGCTCAGAGTACAGACTGCCCTGTTTATTTTTACTTTACATACACCATTCAAAAGTTCAGTGGAAAGAAGAGAGTGACTTGTCTCTGTGGAGTGAGCAGTGTGGGCTAATGACTGTCACAGCCTGCCACCAACTCCAATTTCATCTCATGGACATAAAACTGGAGCTTCAAAATCAAGGCCAGCATAGCACTGCATCCCAACTTCTTCATGGAGCGCCTGCCGGGTTGTTTCCGCAGGAATCTTAATATTTGGCCTTCGATTAGCTAAATACCCCCAGTATAAACTGCTCGCTGTTTTACCGTAAAGTCATCCTAATGTGACTACAACAGTGTCTTTGTCATGAAAGTCGAACTGATGAAAACACTGACAGGAAACGCACACCCCTCCACCCTCAGGACTCTGCTGGTTCGTGTAGCGGAGCAGACGCAATGAAGTCCTGCTTGTGCGTGCCGTCGCAGTAGGGCGGGTTGCTTGTGTGTTTGCATCCACACAACCAAACCGAGGCGTCTTTCTCTGGGACGAAGCGTAGCGGGGAGAGGCCCTGGGCTCGGGTTTTGTGGCTTCCATCGCAGAAAGGCTGAAAGAAATCAAAAATCAAACCACAAATAATGCTGGAACGCTCATTTAGACAAGAAACAATGTGTAAAACTGTTTTAAATTTTTATATGCTACAGAAAAAAGCTTTCAGCGTTATAAATGGATCGGATTGTTTTGGAATTATGAAACCAATAATCTGAAAATAATCTGAAACTTTACTCTTTAAAATGTTATAATTTATTTTTTTCTTAATTTATTAAACAAAAAACAAAGCAACATTTATGTTTACGATGCTGAGATAATGACTGAATAAAACACCCGTGAAGCTGCCATAGGCTCCAGCGTGAACCCTGAACAACAAAAGAAAGCGAATGATTGTGTAGGGCAGGGGTGTCCAACTCCAGTCCGTGAGAGCTTCTGTCTTGTAGCTTTTAGATGCATCCCTACACCAACAAAGCTGGATCAAATTATTGGATTACCTCTTCAGCATGCCATCAAGTTTGGCAACAGCCTGGTAACAAGCCATTCATTTGATTCAGGTGTGTCGCAACAAGGATGCATCTAAAAGCTGCAGGACCTGGAGTTGGACACCCCTGGTGTAGGGATTCACCTGCTTCCTGCTGTGCCCACAGGTGCACCACGAGTAACGCTTCCCACCAACCAGCTCCACCTTGAAAGGCTTCTTAGCTGGGATGACTGGTTCAGGAGGAAGTGTGGACAGCTTGACCTGAGGAAGAGGCAAACTTCTTTTAAAATACATTAAGCCACTTTATTAGGAATGCCATCCAATGTGGTGGGGGCTTGATTTTCACTGTCTCTGTGTTAGTTTGTTTCCTCCTCATCAGCCTTGGCTTCAGCTATCCTTCCTGGGTACACTTATGCATTCACACATATAAAATCTCCACTTACATAAACAAGTAAGCTCTCATACTGATATTACTGAAGTTCATAGAAGGCTACAGGCCTTAAGGGTACATACAATACTGCTCAAAATTCATATTAAACCTACAGTTCCCCGCGTGATTTCTATGTTAGTGTAAGAATGCCTGTAGACTAATTAAAATCTAACCAACGAGGCCTCCAACCTCCATTAAAGCAGCTGGAGGAGCTGCGATGTCAAACATCTGTTTTCTATTTCCAGTTTGGGGAAAATAAAAATACAAACTTGGCTCTGCGTGAGTTGGTTAGCTTAAATGTGGTACAGTTTCTCCAGTGCATTACTTTTTATGTGTGTGAAAACAAATGGCCCGTTAACAGTGCAGCAGCAGTCTGCATCACATTTACAGAGGCTAACATGTGCAGCGGTTACCTTGGAGGCTGCCGTAGCGGCTAACCAAGGGTGCCTGAAGGTGAAACTGATCCATTTGGGCTCTAATTTGGTCACCACCGTGTTCATGTTTCCTCTGACAGCTGAAGGAAGATCAGCTTCTGACACCAGCTGACCAGCAGCAATTTAAGAATCACGCGACAAACGTTGGAGACAAGTACCGCAAGCAAGGAGAGTCAAACGGAGAAGCAAAACACAAACTCGGAGACGTACGACAGCTAACTGAAGCTGCTAGCGTCCTCAACAGTCACGTGTTAGTAGCTCAACCAATCACCGGGCACGTGTCGGAGAAAGGCAGACTGAATGGAACTGATTTTTTACTCTCTTGAATGAAATCCTTCTGTGATTCAATGAAACACAGAAAAAGATGAAATACGACAATAACACGTACAAACAACTAAATTTCTTTAGGGACAGAAGAAAGAAGCTAACACAATTAATAATATCAATTTAACCTATATACAAAATAAAGACTAAAAAAATACATGCTACTATTAATAAATTGCTGTCCCATTTTTTTCACTATTTTTTTTCTTTTAATTTTTAAGTACATGTCAAAAGCAAACTAGACAATGTAAAATTAAACTAATAATAATACCAATAATTATCAAATAATACCAAATTTTATTTGAAAATGTCAGATAAATAGTTTGCAAAATATAGTTCAGCAGATCATGTAGAGGAACTTTACACGAAATACACAATTGTGTCAAAACCTGGAGCGGAAGAGCAACTAATCTGTTTCTAAACGAAACTTTTTAAAACTATTCCTACAGAGATGCAGTTTCAGATTCCAGAAGATAGTTTATTGAAATACAGTTTCTAGTACATTCAAGCCTCTCCACAGGTTAACCCTTAACAAACGACTTGAACAAAGGTGCCATACACAGAAAGGCCTTCAGGGGGCGCAGGTGCTCTCCGTCTCCAACTATACTCAGAGCTTTATGTAGAAACTCTTGGGACAATATCAGCACACACACACATCTTAGACAAATACTGATCATTTGCTCTCTAAAAAACCTGTGTTGTGAGACAAATGTGTAAATTTCTAAAGTATATGAAGCGTCTATGTGACCAAAAATAATGTTTTAGTACGATATGTGTGATATTCCCATGTTTAATGTTTACTATGAGATAACTTTCCTTTGGCTGAACTTGTCTAACACACTGATTAACTGAAGATTATTGAGTAAATCATAATAATGGTACTCTTCACAAATAATATTTCAAATAAAATGTGTCAAAGGGCAAAATATTAACGATTATACTTTCCACACAGAACACTTCAGAGTGCAGGTCAAAGTGGATATACTAAAAAATATTCAACAAAGCTTTAGACAGAATAAACAAGGCTGACTGATTATTATTTTCTTATTTTGAGGATTAGCTCAAAGCCAAGCGGATAAATATAATATAGCTGCCTTTTTCAAAATTATTTCATAGTGTCAGATTTCATGTGAAACTAAACAAGCAAAATATCATATTTACCAAGTTTATTGCATTTGACCTCAAATAACAACACAGAAATTGTATTTAACATACAATGCTGTTTCTATCTGACAAAAGCAGGGGCGGACCTAGAAAAATATTCTTAGGGTGGCATGGAAATCTAACGGGGTGGCAAAATCAAAACTTTTTTTAAAAAAACCCCCAAAAACAACAACACATATGCAGATTCAAATGCAGTAAGTATACACGTTTCATATAAATATAGTCTTAATTATTTTCTGTAGCCCACATGATTAAACATTTCAGTTACTTAAAATGTGATTTTATGTACTGTATAACCTTTATAATAAATATATTTATAAATATATTGCTGCACCACATTTACACACACAAGTCTAACTTAAGCTTCACTGTTTTTTTGTTAGACAAAAATCAAATTGTTACATGGTTAAATTTTTAAAATTGTTTGCGCTATGGGCTGGATCATTTGCTAATGGTGGTGGTGGTGGGGGGGACACTATGCAATGTATTCAGTTTTAGAATAGCCAGGCTCAAAGTGTTAATGCTATCTTATCTGTTAATAAACAACACTGTCATATGCAAAACTAGGGTGGCAAGAGATCATTTTAGGGTGGCACAAGCCACCCCATGCCACCCTTCTTGATCCACCCCTGGACAAAAGCAGTAATCTGACTGTGACTCAGTACCACACTGGATAAACTGAATACAGCACTGATGAAATTAGCTATTGTGATTGGTCCATTCAATGAGTAATTCAGTGGAGTTAAAGATCTTCACACAAGAAAAAAAGTCTCCAAAAGCCTCCATAAAAAGAAGAAAAACATTTGTAATTTTTATTTGGACAGCACCAAAAGCAGATTTACAAAAACACATAATGCACATGGTTTAACCTTCTCCTGCCTACTCGTTACGTTTTATCATGTGCATACAAGAATACATTTTAAAGCCAACACACTAGACTTTCAAAGGTTACCAAAACTTTAGTAGAAACTCCTCTAAGGGGCCGACTCAGGAGGTCTGGAGTCACGCAGGAGGTGTTGGAAATGCTGCCTCAGGTGATGTCATTGTGACATTAACACAAGGTTTTCCCACAAAGCATTTTAATGGAATATATACTTGTACTGAAAGGTTAACATACAAAAGCAGTTTATAACAACAAAAACTCCATCTGATTTACCCAAAACAAACAAAGCAGCATTACATGATTTTAATATAAAAAAAATAGGATTTTTTTAACCTGATAAAACTATTGGATAACATGATTATGATGCATCATTTCCTGTAAGAAGACATCATTTGAAGATGCCTTTCAGATACTTCACTACATCCTGGTAGATGACTTTGAGGTGCGAGCCGTCGCAGTACGGAGCGTTTTTGGTTTGCTTGCAGGCGCACAGCAGGACTGTCCTGTCTTTCTCGGGGGTGAAGCGAAAAGGAGAGATACTCGGAGCTTTTTTCGTGTGAGTGCCGTCGCAGAAAGGCTGAAGAAGAGGAAAAAAAGCGGGTTGAAGACACAAACTTGAAACTTACTTTTATTAGCCTAAAAATGTCAGGACGCATGACTGAAAGGTCTCCTGCTGTCGCTCCTCAGCTGACACATTAGGACTTTGAAACTGTGGACTGAAATTGGTTGTTGCTGGTGAGCAGTCTTCATCACCAGTGATGATCCCTGATACAGAACTGAGGTCAGTTTTAAGTAAAAGTTGACACTTTTGCTCTCTGTGAGGTTAGAGGTCACATGGTCCTCCACTGAGGGGTCCAGAGGTGCCCGAGAGACGGGCCAAATTCAACCCAGATAAATCGAAGTGATCACATCTGTGCATGGTTAGGTTTTTCATGCCGTTTAAACATCAGTCAGGTGTTTATCATAAAGGAAAGGATCACGTGTAAACCAGAGGGTCTTTTCTTTCTTTTCCTGGACACACCGAAATGAAAGCACAAAGCCCAGACACCGACGATGGATTAGAGTTAATCTAGTTTCCTTTATGTTACTGGGACCTCATCAAGCACCAGTTGGTCTCAACCAGCACGGTGCTTCTTAAAGCATGGCTTTCCGACGGGTGGGAACGTAAACAGGAGTAAATGAGGCGAAACTCTACGTGATTGATGAGCTGCATTAGCTTTTACCCCAGATGACCCTCCAGCCCCAAGTGTCTCTGAAACCTGAGCCTCACCTGCTTCTTGCTGTGGCCACAAGCGCACCAGGCGTAGTGTTTTCCAGCAGACAGCTTCACCCTGTAGGGAAGCCGGGCGGCAGGAACTGCCTGGGTCGACTCCAGACAGCACTGAACCTGGGGCACAAAGTGAGACACAAACTTAACTTATCGTCCACACTAATGGATACCACAACATCCTGCAGTGACACATCCCGTGTGGTCTAAGCCAAAACACAACTCCAGGCTCTCAGAGGGCTGTTTGAATAACAATCAGAGTGATGGAGTGCTGCCTCACATGACCCGAGGCATTCGCAATCACACAAACTCCTTCAGGTTTACTTTGAGAACCCAAATTAAAAACATATGTTAAACTTGTTTTGCTTACATCACAAAATTACACTGTAATCGCTGTGATGTCACTGTTTTGGTTCCACTGGATAAAAAACTCAAACAAATGAATAATAATGTAAAAACTTTGAATAAGTGGGTCTACATTTTTACACTCAAGCTTAACCCCACAAAGAAAAAGAGGAAGTGGGACTGGGAAGTCAGATTAGTGCTTTCTGATTATAGTTTAAGTTTTTTAACCTCTGGAGCTGAAAAATGAAGCCAACCCAGACTGTCACAAACTGCAGTTCCTCTGAAGTCCTCTAAAAGATGGACAGTCACCATGGCATCGCCTGTTTTGAAGTCTCAAGCGGAGCGGTTCCTTTCAGACGGTAAAGGTGACCAGAAACGACTAAATGTGATGTCATCAGCATGACCTGAAACTAACCTCTGAGCCCATAAACTCAATATGAGAGAGCTTATTAAGGTCATAGAGCAAAGAGTCGCTCTCAGATAACCAGGGTCTCCCCCTGGCTTTTTGGAAAGCTGAGTTCATCTTTAGAGTCACACGCAGGCCTGATTACAGCCAGACCAGCTGAAACCTGAAATCACTTAAACAGAACCAGAAGTGAAGCAGGAGAAAAGCTCTCATAGAGCAACACATCATGCCACGATCTACAGAAACAGAAGAAACAAAGCCATTGACATGTATCAGTGTGGAAAGGGTTACAAAGCCATTTCTGACAGAGTCCAGTGAATCACAGACTCATCCAGGAGGTCACAGGAGAAACCAGAACAACATCTGTGGAACCGACTTGCCTCAGTGAAGTTTGGTATTCAACAACAAGAAAGAGACTCCACGGAGAAAACCACTGCTGACCGAAAAAAAACATCTCGACCACCCACAAGAGTCTTGGGGAAAAAAAAATTGTGCGGACTGACGAGATAAAAGCAGAACTTTTTGGAAGGTTTGGGTCCTGTTACATCTGGGATAAATAGCATTTCATTAGAAATGGTAAATGGCCTGTATTTGTATAGCGCTTTACTAGTCCCTAAGGACCCCAAAGCGCTTTACAGAACCAGTCATCCACACATCCACACACTGGTGATGGCAGCTACATTGTAGCCACAGCCACCCTGGGGTCGCACTGACAGAAACCTGACAGACACTGGCGCCACCACCAGTAGGCAACGGGTGAAGTGTCTTGCCCAAGGACACAACGACCGAGACTGTCCAAGCCGGGGCTCGAACCGATTACAAGGCGAACTCCCAACTCTTGAGCCACAATCGCCCCATTAGAAGAACATCAAACCAACAGTCAAACACGGTGGTGGAAGTGCGATGGTCTGGGGATGCTCTGCTGTTCCAGGACGACTCGCTGTGACTGCTGGAAGCATGAATTCTGCTCTCTACCAGGAAATCCTGAAGGAGAATGAATGAAGCAGGACAACCATCCAAAAACCACACCAGCAGGTCCACCTCTGGTTCAAGGTTCAAGGTTCTTTATTTGTCACATGCATAGTTATACAAGTATAACACACAGTGAAATGTAGCCTGACACGGGTGGTCTAGTCAAAGTCTGGCCATATATCTGATTAAGGTTATCCTAAACAGAGATGGGCAGTAACGCGTTACTGTAATCTGATTACTTTTTTCGAGTAACGAGTAAAGTAAGGGATTACTATTGCAAAAATGGTAATTAGATTACCGTTACTTTCCTGTAGGAACGCTGCGTTACTGCGTTACTAAAACCGTGATTTGTTGCGAGAATGTCTCACGACAGTGACGTAAGCGAGTGCGCCGTTAGTGACAACAGCTGTGTGCAGATCAACAATGGATCATATATCGAGTGCGGGAGAGAGTATGAGCGTGTACTGACCTTACTTTGAGTTTGATTCCATAAAAAGTGACAAAAACATTAGCGTCCGCTGTGCGTGGGAAGAAAACTTCTTTTTACAGCGAAAAAAACCCCTAAACTTCCGAGCAAGCACCGAGTAGCTACGACGTAATGGGAACCTCACAGAGAAACCCGCGGATTCTTCAACTGACCGCGGCACACCTGCACCTAAACCTCCGCCTACCGCAGTCCTGCTTTGCAGGTGAAAATAGAGCAACAGGACCGCTGAGTCTTTGACTTTATTTATGTTCTGCTGTGTTTTACTTGCATCTATTTGAAAGACTGAGTGTAAACACAAAAAATATTTTATTTTATGTGCTGGAATGTGCAGAAAATAGGTTTAAATGTTAAACTAATTTATTCAACTCAGATAATGTTGCAGATAATTAAATTTTTGCTTGATGCGTAAAGATTAAAAGATTAAAACTAATAAAACAAGTTAAAAAAAGAGACTTTTCCATTTGATTACATTTTGTATGATGATTATGCAGAAAAAGTAGAATTGGGCTGAAATATCTATCACTTTATCACCTCTTCAGGTTGTAAATCATGTTTTTAAAAAGTAACTAAGTAATTAATTACTTTTGAAAATAAGTAATAAGTAAAGTAACGGGATTACTTTTTTGGGGAAGTAATCAGTAATTAGTTACTGATTACTTTTTTCAAGTAACTTGACCAACACTGATCCTAAATCATCTCATGCTGGAAACCCCCAAAAGTGTCTGAATTAAATCAATTCTGCAAAGACTGGTGGGCCAATTTAGGGGGCGGTTACTCCTTTACACAGGGCAGGTGAGTTTGGAAGAAATCCTCATTTAATAAGTGCATTTTGTATTTACTCTCGTTATCTTTGACTAATATTAAAATGTGTTTGATCTGAAACTTTAAGTGTGACAAAAATGCGAAACACTAAGACGTCGAGAAGGGAACAACTGCTCCGCATCCATCCTGATATTTGTGCGTGCACGTGAGGGGGACCAAGCCCTCACGTGCTGTACCTGCAGGTTGACTCTCACAGAGCATCGGGGCTAAAGGTGACTGAAGGAGGGCGCGTCAGGTTGTTTGTTTGCACAGAAAAAAAAAAGAAAGAAATCGGGAAATGTCGGCAGTCTGCTCCGTGGATGTCCCACCGTGACTCAGCATTCTTTAAATACGGCCGCAGCAGCAACGAGAGCAACACGAACAGCTGATAACACAATAATTAACACGGCAGGCAGACTCACTGTGGGAGAATAAGCAGCCAGGAGGAGCTGAGGTCGTCGGAAGGTCTGCGCACCTCCACTGCGCACGGCGACTACAAACCGGGCTGTGTTCATGCTGCTGCGGGCCGCTTGTACTCCAGCTCCTGATGCTCCTTTAGAGGAAATCCGCGCACAGCTGGTCCACAAAACTTGAACCGACTTCAGTAAAAGTTATAATATGGCTGACGATGCAAGCTGATTGGGCTGTAAAAGCCTCCCCGCGGTGAGGACACGCCCCCTGTCTCACCGCTCCTCCTCCTCCTCTTCCTCCCACGCGCTGCATCCATCGTTATATCGCTCATAGCTGCAATAAATAATAATGTACACACCAGTCGTTAATGAATGACTGACTGCTTCATTACTGAGATATCAACCCTGAATGCGTGGAAGTCCACTAGCGCATTTTTTTAAAAGAACACACATGAATGACTTAAACTAGTGGAGAAATCACATATGTGAAGATGACATCAAAAGCTTTTTATTTCCAAGTGAAAACGAGATTCCACATTAATGAGAGTAAATTCGTTTTTTGTTCTTTTAAAATATATACATTTCAGGGATTTTTTTCTGCACTTAAATAATTTTCATTAAAAACGTGTCTTTAATGTGGGGACATCAATCATATAACCATAATTTATATTTTCGTTTATCTATGGGCAGAAAAAATAGAAATAGTAAGCACGTAAGTAGTAAGCTAACACAGACTTGGATCAGTCATGTTTAGTGACCCCCCCACATCCTGATGGGCTTTCCTCAACTTAAAGCAAGAAAGTCAGTATTAGTAAATATTTTATTAACGTTCACAAACCATTATGTTACATGACCCTTATGAAGTCTAAAGCTTGCCTTATTAAACAGATATAAAAAGGTTATTCAGTGTATCAAAATGACATAATAACTTTATGTAATTGTTTTCATGGTCTGATAACAGCGTCATGATGGTGCAATGCTTATGTTGGTGTGTATGTGCATGTTCTCCCTATAAATATGATACGTATTATGAGATTAATAAAGGATGAATCCTCACATAGACCCAATGAAAGGGGAAACATTTTCAGACTAAGAGTAATAAATAAATAAATAAAATAAAAAAGTTTTAAGAGCCACGCAGAGGTCACCAGACTTACTTTCCAAACGTTGCCTGAGGTGAAAAAAAATTCAATATTTTTGAACAACGTAAACGTCATTAAATTGGAGCCTAAAATCACATGGTGCTGATGAAACCGCGCAAGGTTCGATTTCTGATCCCTTTTTATTTTTTGTTTGCTTTTCTGGTAAAACTTTACAGACTCCGTGTCCTTTCACAGCGCTGACGATAAACAAACCTTCCCGTGAGGTCCGGTAGAGTCTCAGTGATGCTGGACATCACGACTGGTTCAGAAAGCAACAGCTTGGAGTCTTACTGGTTCAACAGATGACACCACATAAACCCGGGCCCTCATTTTACCACTCGTATTAATCAAATGGCCAACTGGGTGTAACCCCAAACTTCATACCAGGACTGCTGACCCCTTAAGAGTCAAACCCACATCCTTAGATCCTCACGCAGAGCCCTTCTGACTGCAAGCTTAGTCTAATTTTGCCATCAGGACTCATCGAACTGAGGACATGAGGCTCGCAGAAACCCTAAAATCCTTTAAAGCACGTCTTGAAAGTCATTTTAATTGTCTTCCCATTTTAACATGAATAAATCAGTTCATTTCTAATAAACCTCCAAAAAAGGTGAACTTTTCATAAACTTTACAGCACGTAAGATAGAAAGCATTTCTCATAGTGGTGTAAAGTCAATGTGTTCACTTTACCTGAAGTCGATTCCTTTACGGTGAGTAAAATACACCCACAGTTAAATCACTCGACATCCAAGAGAAAATGTCAAAGAACTCAGTAAAATACATTTATTGACAAAAAAAAGTTGTCTTAATCTGTCCTTTTAATTTTACACACAAAAATATCAAAATACTTTACAGGGATTTTAATCTGAATATCGTCAAATTTGCTTCAATCGATTCTCTCAAACAAATACACTGTACAATGACAACGTGCTTGTCCTTTTTAAATTCAGTGCTCATTTCATTTCCTTTTTTTCTCTTCAGGGAACAATGCATTTAAAATGATGCATAGCTATTACTTGGTATTTAGCGATACATTTGAGAGACATCACTGCATTTCATGCAATTCATATCCCGATAGTTAACTTTGCCGTCCATCAGACGTCACTCGGAGCCAGGTGCTTAAATGTTGCAATACATAAAAGATACACAGTACGACATTCATAACATGAATTATCTTTACCCAAACTTCAAAGCTTAAAAGAATGAATGTGTTTTTACACAAACATATTAAAGTATACAACTCGGATCTCAAAAAAACAAACAAACAAACAAAAAAAACATTTTACAATTGGGCCAAAGCGCCCCAGTGCAACATGAGAAAGAAACTGTTTCAGAAATCCCTCGCGCCGCTCTGCAGGCGATCGTGTGGTCGCGCTGGTCATACTTGGTAAATTGCAGACCTCCCAGCAGGAGTCACGTTGGCTCATGTCTTTGTCAACATTCTCCTTCTGTCATTGCTACAGTATTTATCACCAACCATTGAGCTGCGTGAAGCTTCTGATGTCTACATGAGCTGCTAACAACATAAAATAAAATAAAAATAGATATCACATGTATGGGAGTTCATGTTCAAGACTCCAAACAGAGTGACAAATGAAGGAAGGAGGAAATTAAATAATCCCTTCGTTTGAGGGCGGAAAAGGTGAAATGGTGACCAGCCTTTGTTAGTAAAACTGAGCTAAGCGGAGGTGTCGCTTCATAAAGTGGAAGGAAAAGCTTATCAGGGGAGACCAGGGACACCTGTAACACCCAACGCTAATGTATCCAATCAGAAAGCTAGGGCGACGACACGCCGGCAGGATTTTAACGAGCTCGTGTCCAAATTGTTGCCTTTTGTCTATTTTAATGCTGCGCAGAAAGAGGAAACGCAGATCGTTCAGTCATGCTACATTAGAGCATCATTTTGACACAGAAGGAATGAAAGCTAGAAGATGAAGTTTTAAAAGTCTTCTCAAAAAACACATCAAACGTCTAGTTTCTGCTCGTCTACACCACAGACGATAAACTGGTGCAGTTTTAATTGAAACTGCAACATGTGTCATGTTTTTGATGCAACTATTTTGTGAGTTGTGAAAGAAAATGTAAAAAAAGCCCAAAATGCCACAGCTGCCCCCGGTCGCCCTGCAGCCTCCCTGTTTCCTACATCGATTCTGTTTCTGCAGCACTTTCATTACGAGCGGTTCAAACTGCTGTGCAGATTCTCTACAAGTCCTTTTTCTCAGGTCTCTGAAGCACAAACAACTCAAAAACATTCCAACACAAAACGCACAATAGAAAATGCTTTGACACTTTAGTCACCACTATACGCTTCACACGTTTTTCCACTGTTGAAATTATCAGTCAGCTATCAAAAGTATATAAATGGGCTTAGGAAGAGTGCTTTCGTCGGACAACGTGACCCTCCGTGTACCCGCAATAAAAAAAACACGTTATCAAAGAAAGACGAGAAGAGAGTGAGCCTTTGGGCTCGTGGTTTCCTCTGTAAATCTAACATCATTAAGGCATTATCTATCCAGTATTGCTAAAAGAACAGCTAGTTGGTGGACATGAAAGGAATATCTATGTATGACAGTAAAAGACTGACACTTCAGGACAGGAGTGCAAAATACTCAGAAAAATCAAAAACCTGTTAGTCCCTAGCGACCTATGAAGTACCGAGCATCCTTTAGAAGGTACTGTGTTGATGGCTAATTTGCTCTGTTAGCTACTAACATGCAAAGTGCACACTTGTTTAGGAAAAAACTATTAATTTCTTACTTACAATTTCCAAATGTTTGGTTTCGTCCGCTTAATCTCGACAGCAACTAGAAGGATATAAAAGTCTTGAGAAACTCTGGTGGTGGTCTGGAACAAAACCCGGCGCTCGCCCGCAGACGATGGCGGCTTTCTGGACACGCAGGTGCTGTGTCATTTTTACATTTACATGAGTTAATACCTTAGAGCAAACACCAAGATATCTTTTTGGTGGGCATTTTATATCCAGTGAAGGCTATTGTGGTAATGAGTCTGCACAAAAGTCAACAATGAAAAATACAAAGTCTGAGGTAATAACTAGCTTAATGTCGAAATGCCACTAACCACACATCAAAAATGATTGTATGTTGATCCTTTACATAATAAGTGCCCGTGAGAGGCTTCACATATAGAAGATCTGGATGAAATTGAGTGGGGTGAACACAAAGGGAAGACACAATATCGAGGAAGACAGTTGAGGTTGCAGGAAGTGGCAGAAGTCCGCTTTTTTTTTTTTTTTCTTGCTTTTTTTTCCTCGCCGACGCACTGAATGGAAACTCTGGAGGGAATTCATGAACAGTCAGTGCTTGGGAGGTCAGAGAAGAGAGACTCAGACCTTCGGTTCATGAACTCTGCCTTCATCAGCAGCCCCATTGGTCTAGCTAACAAATTAGTGCAATTTAAGAAGAGACCACTGTATTCATGCTCTCTGAAAGCTGCCTACACACAAAAAAACCCCTATGAGAAGAACCTCTGATATCAAGAATTTCAAAACACGAAAAACTTCACCTTGACATTAAAGTCCATCCTGTTGTACATTCATAAAAGAGGGCTTAAGATAAAGACGACAGAGAAGGAGAAAGTCCTGGAAATTTGACCTCTTCAAGGCGGCACGTCATGCCTGATGTTTTCATCGGAGCTGCTCGCGTGTTGTGGAGAAACATCAGCCATTCTTGTCTCCACCTTTCTCTCCAGTAGCCTGAAAACACAGAGAGCAGAGGGTTTCCAGCACATCTTCATCTTCATCTGAAGTATAACAGGATGTCCAGATATGGGGGAAATAAATGTGGACTTGAGGCCACTACACCCCGAGCGCGCAGCTACATGAAATTCAGAGTTTTTCAGATGCGAGCTTGTTGCGTAAGCGCCTTCGCACACTGACAAAAGTCTGTATGAGGTTTCGTGGTTTGATCCAGGAGCTGAATCTGTATCACGGCCGCTTTCATATGTATTTCATGACGTCAGCGGGTCAGTTCGAGCTGTCGTTGGCAGAGTTGGGATCACGTCTGAGGAGGCAGAGAAATGATTTCAGAGAGCCGACTGACCGGAGCAGCATGGAGCTGTGTGTTAAACTGTACTATTTAACCACACGTAGTAACGTATATACAGCACCAGTGCACGTTTTGAGCTGCACTGCTAAATGGAGTGCTTTGATTGGTCAGATCTTTTTATTCACATATGAAAAATCGAGCTTTGATATAAATGCAGAAAATGTGTCAGTGTGAATGTAGGGTAGGAATAGGACAAATATTTGTAAAGAAAAATTTTAAGGACTTGTGGGACGTGTGTTACCGAGGTGGGTGGAACATTTTAGATTTCAGCTTCTCTTCATTAGCTCCAGAGCTGGATCTAAACGGCTCCATCTTATCTTAAAGACCTCGTGGTATCGTATCACCCCAACAGAGCACTTTGCCCTCAGACTGCAGCTTACGTGTAGCTCTTTCTAAAAGGAGGATCTGAGGTAGAGCCTTCAGCTTTCAGGCACTCTTCTGAGGAACCAGCTACCAGTTTCCTATGAAGCTTGAAAAGGAAAGCGACTGGACTTCTTCAAGTTCTGCTCCGTAAATTACCTGGATGACTGAGAACCTACACAGACACAGCTCCCAGTTTGGATTTAGGAGACAGCACCCTGTCTACTTTTAAGACCAGGCTTGAACCTTTTTGATAAAGCAGATCATTAGAGCTGCATCAGGTGACCCTGAATCTTCCCTTAGATATGCTACAATACGTTCAGGCTGCTGGAGGACTTTCCCATGATGCACTGAGTGTTTCTCCTCTTCTGCCCATGTGTTTATATGGCACTACTTCATGTCATTAACTTTTATCTACTCTCTTGTCAATGATTGATAAAAACTCTTGGAAGTGAGCTGCTGAGTTTCTTGGTTCCCAGAGTTTTTCAGGAGGACAATCACGAGTATTACTCACTCCGGGTTTGTGAAGCGTGTTCTCCTGCAGCCCGAAGAGCCCGCCTCCTTGGCCTCCCTGCAGGGGGGAGGCTGTAGCTGAGGACAGCAGGTTGGGTGACTGGGCAATCATGGGTGAGTTGGGGGTGGAGGTGAGAGCTCCTGTCAGCGTGAGGCGCTGCAGCTCCCGCTGTCGCTGCTGCTGCAACATCTGGCACACCAAGGCCTGCTGCTCCTGGAGGAGGATGAGAGGAGAGCGGCTTTAAGGGACGAGCAGAGAAAAGGCGCTGATGGGGGTTTGTGTGGGGGCTGATAGTGCTGGGAGTCTGTAAACGCCGAGCAGAAGCGGCAGACCGTCACCAGGGGGCAGTGTTGGACATAATGTGAAACAACTGGCTGTGTGGGCTACTCTTGTTCACTTGTGTGTATTTGCCGGTCATGTAGCTCCTGCTGGGAATGACAGCGTGGACAAAGAGCGCCTCTATGTTCAAACTGACTGTTAAAAACAATGAAAACTGTCCCCTGGAGCCACTGCGTGTCTGTGATCTTTGATGGGGTTTTGCATCTTCTCCTCAATGACCTCCGCTGTTACTCCCTTTCCTGTTTGAGCCATCTGGCCTTCATCACCCTTGAGTTACATGCTTTTAGGCTTTGTAGAGGAGAGCCTCACAAGTGTTTTTCCTTTGAACTGCATTCAAGGATTTCCAGGAAATGCCAGTTTCTGTTTGAGTTTGGGGATATTTGTATAAAACAATCGTACTTTGAACAATCACGCTGCCATAACTGAGCAGCACTCCTCTGTCAGGTTTCCTGGCACCCTCATCTGCTCTGGGTTCTTTAAAGCAGCTTCCATCAAAAATAGCAGAACAGAGCACCCCGACACTTCTGGGAAGAAGTGAAATGCTGAGGCATGTCTGGAAGAGTCCAGCTCAGGTGTCTGGGCGAGGATGCACCTGCGCTTGTCGAATTCAGGGTCAAGTAGTCTAAGCTAACTTAAGAGCAGTGGAGAGCACCCGGGGACAGGAGTGGCAGCGAGTGATTTTTACAGGGTTCCTGCCAGAAGGACAAACAGCTACAGAGGCGAGTGCACTGCCTCGCTCTGCTGTTACTGGATTGGCGTTAGTAACAGACTGATAACTGATAACACACCTTATCTCAGGGAAACCTGGAGCAGTTCACATTGACCGTACTTCTTGTGTGTGAGTGGGAACTCTCACAAGTACGTTTATTTTCAAACTGCACCTGTTTTATTTTATTTTTTAAAAATTGGACGTAAAAACTGTAAACAAATGTTCAGTCGTTCTGTTTCACTGTCGCCTCGTCTAACAGAAAAGTGAAAGTATCCAGTTCCCCGCTGTCTTTAGTCTATTATATCAAAGTACTTATAGTTTACAGTCACACAGGAAACCCACTGGTTCCTATATTTACAGTGCCTGACTGGTTTGCACCCCACCAAGCTTTCCTCACTTTGCATGTCAAATAAGGGCGGCTGGTTCACTTCTACACAAAACATTATTGTTGGTACAATCTCTTTCTTAACTAACATAATTGAATCGGTTAGTATCTCTATATGAGGTCTTGCTAATGGTTAATATCACAGTATTAATCTCCCAACTTCAAAGTGTGTTACAGCAAGTTCCTGAGTTACAGACAGTAATAAATTCTTTGTAAAAAGTTAGTTTTTACTGAACAGGAGGCGAGTCTGATTTCTGAATGAGTCTAAAAATAACGCGTGAGATTGCCCCTGATGTTAGCGCTTATTCAAATAGCCCTGATTTGCTCGGTGTTCCCGTCACGACCAAACATCAGAGAGCTGCTCCGCTTCTGAGGCGTGAGCGAGAAAATATTCTGTTCCTTTTCTGATCCTAAATCAATTTAAGCCCAGATTTTATCGCTGTGGTGGTTCAGTGAGCTAATGAAAGTGTTTATTAATGAGTCGAACCAAGCAGCAAACACCGGAAAAACTGCAGTTCCTCTAATGGCCACTTGATTTCAGCTTACACTCCCAAGTAAATATGACCGACTTTACAGCATGCAAGTTTTTATTTAAGCATAAAGTTTGCATCTTTAGGGGAATGGCTGCTTTGACTGACAAATTGATGCAATTGGATGAAGCTGCAATAATCAGGCAAATAATATATCTTACTATGTGCTTATACGTACAAACAGACCATCCAAGAAATCTGTGGTTCAGTTTTCACCAGACGAATTCTAGCTTTACTTTGACATTTCTTTATACGTGCCATTTAATTATCAGGTACACGGGTCTGTGCCACGCGCCTCGCTAAACAAGCTTTAGCTGATATGCTTGTTTATCTGTTTCATGACATCATCACGCCACGAGTCAGAAACATGTGGCTAGAGAAAAATGTCAGAGAAGCTGTGAGAAAATGTAAAAATCAGAGAGAACGACAGAGCGACGAGGCGAGTGTCCTTACAGGTGTGAAGTTCTGCGAGGTGAGGAACTGCTGCAGCTGCTGCTGCTCGAGAAGAAGCTGCTTCTGCTGCTCTGACAGGAACGGCGACCTGAAACAGATGTTGACATGTGGAAGCACACCTGTCAGAGAGCGCCACCGAGTTTAAATGTTTCTCACGGATTTAGATTTTGGGGTCAGTGGGCAGGCACACATGTTCTCGCTAATCTATTAATAAACAGTGTTTATAATCTCCGACGGAGCAAAGACGTGATCATAAATAACTGACGAAACAAATATAGTGGGTCTTTCTTCCTGCCAATCAACTTCAGCTGGCGGTGGTTCTGCTGCAGCCTCGTCGCGCTCGCTGTGGCGGCACATGAACCTGCTCCTCTCCACCTGCTGCAAACCTGGGGGTGGAGTGGTCGTCCATCTCACCACAGCTCCTCAGAGCAGGAGAAGAACCACCGACAGCTGCAGTCCATGACAGTCCGCTACGTCCTACTATGGGGAAGACAGGAACGTGGCCAGCTGGTGGCAGAAACACTAAAATTTAAAAATAGGAGTGAGGGGATTCTGCGCTTCAAAAGGATAGAAAAAGAAAAGAAAAAGAAATCACTGAATCCTAAAAAAATCTGAAACCACAACCAAAGTTAGTTAATTCATTTAGAGGCTCTTGTTTTCTTCTTCTGTGGTTTTTACAGACAGATTTTTTACGTACGGACTCGCACTCTTGGGAAGCTGAAAGCCTTGAGCCAGCGCCAGGGGGTTGAGGGGTGGAGGTTGGGGTCGCAGGGCCGGGAGCGCGGGCTGAGGAGCGTTCTGCACAGGCGACTGGATCACTCCGTTCAGACTGCCCAGCACGCCGTTCACGGCCAGCTGAGGACTTCCCGCGATAGACGCCATGAGTCCGCCCACCACGGGCAGTGCGGAGCCGCCGGCCTGAGCGATCGCCCCCAAACCGTCGTTCAACCCTCGATTCAAGCCGTTCAGCAGCGGCTGCCCGAAGGAGGCGGGGCTCTGCTGAGGAGGGGGGGTGCTCTGGAAGGAAAGAGACGAGCTGCTTCGGGACGGACTACCGGAGTGCAGCTCCTGGAACAAACACAAGAGAGCAAGCGAGCAGCTTTTTACTGAGTTTACCGTAAAATTGAGAAAATCTACAAAGAGGCTTAAAAAAGACAAATATACTTGCTAATGGTGCCTGACGGGATTGCACGGTGATTTTGAGACACGAAAGGAACTAAAGTTTCTCACCTCAGACGAGGTAACAAAGGAGGTGTCATTCAGGAAGCAGCTTTTGGGCAGGGGACTCTTATTGGTGCTCAGGGGGTCTAAGGAATGAGAGCCACAATCACAGGGTGAAAACTACCAGGTTTGCACTGAACACCATTTTCTGTACTATCAAAACTGTTCCTACGGTTAATTAACATCAATAAATCATCCGTGTGAGCGGGTGGGGCTGCAAAGGGAGGATGAAGGAATGCAGCTTAAAAAAAATAAAAGAAGGCGATGGGATTTATGTGCCCTGAAGTTCGCTTATGAAAGTGGACAGAGGAGCTTAATCTGACCTTGGGTGGATGACAGGAAGTTGATCTGGGCGGACGTGTGCATGGAGCCCTGGGTGGAGTGAAGCTGTGGAGGGAAAGGCACGGCCAGCTCCGTGTTGAGCAGCTGCAGTCGCTCCTTCTTGGCCGTCAGGCTGAGGATCTGGTCCTGGAGCCGCTGGTTCTCCTGCTGCAGGGAGTGCAGCGACTGGAGCATCTCCATAACTGAGGGGACAAGAGGACACGCCACACTTCAGTCCAGTGTTTCCCACCATCTTCAAAGAGGCACACACTATTTTAAATTAATTATTAAATAATGGAGCTGGTGATGCTAGTCTGCATTCTGCGCTGCAGCCTCTGTGAGCTCAGTGCAGAATTTGGTTACAGCGGTCTTCCTGCTCAAAGATCTGCACAGTAAAAGAGGGACGACTGCCCTCAACAGGCACATTTTAAACTGAGAGTTTCTGGAGAGGCAGCTGAAACATATCAGACCCTCCCTGGCCTCTGTGATCACCTCCACTGATTCTCTCACTCTGTGGAAGATTTCTCTCTCTGCCATCTGGGGCTCCAGCAGGTGATCGCGCTCTTTTTTCTATTCAGCTATAATGCACCACGTGGGAAACGGCACCACAATACCACAACACCCCAGCAGCACATTTCACTATCAGAGTTCAGTATCGCCTCAATGTATGACTCACAAATGTCGTCAGATTCCCAGAGAGATGGTTGAAATTATCGGTCCGGATGTGAAAAAAATTGATCACAACAAAGAGCAGGGACCAAGGATGCAAAAAAAGTCCCAGCATTTTATTTTATTTTTTTATTTACAACATGGTAACTCAGGCATAATGCAGCACACACTTACGTAGGTCACATTGTGGGCGCTACAAAGGTTCCCCGCGCGAGTCTAAATCAGGCATCGCTCGTTTTCTACAGTCCAGCCTGAGGCTGAGCCTTCAGCTTCCAGGCCCCTCTCCTGAGGAACCAGCTCCCAGTTTGGGCTCTGGAGACACAGACTCCCTCTCAACTTCAAACTTTTAGTTTTGATAGTTAGAGCTGCATCCAGTGAACCTGAACCATCCCTCAGTCGTGCTATTTTAGGCTCAGGCTGCTGGAAGACATCCCATGATGCACTGGGACTCCCACTTCTCTCTTTCGCTCGCTATTGCATGTCAGTGGGTTTTGTGTTCTCTCGCTTCCTGACCCCATTTTGTAAGTATTTCTGGGTTAGGAACTCCAGCTGTCATCATTACTGTAAGCATTATTACTATTACTGCCTGAGAAGTTTTAGGATTGGCTCGGGTTGGTTGTTTTATCATTTTTAGCGGGCGATGGGTGGATCCAGGAATATCAGTTAAAATTGGACCTTTCACATCACAAACACAGATGAACACTGGAGGAGTTCTGCTCTCGGTATTATTATCATAATTATTGTATTTACTGTAACAACCAGCTGGTGGTGCTCAAACAAAAAATAAGTACTAGCATTGGATGTTTCCTGCCTCTCTGCTCTCCTCTCGCCCCAGTCGGTCGGGGCAGATGGCCGCCCACCCAGAGACCGTTTCTGTCAGCAAGCGCTTGATCAGATTAAACTCGCTTTGCTGGAAGAGCTGGCTCAGTACAATCAAAGACACAGAGCAGTTGATGGGCGTACAGTTTTCATGTATTGCGAACAGTTAAACTTGCACGTCGACCCAAAGCAAACCTTCTGTTTTTGTGTAGTTAAACATCAACACGCTGATTTACTGGACGTACTGGGATAAACTAGTCACGGCTAAACGATCGGAGATATGTTTGACAAGAGTGGACCCAGCAACCTGCACTGTGCTTTTTTTTAAAGTCCTGCACTGTCTCACAGGTGTTTCCAATTATTCTGGCAGTTCGGGCCCCCGCTTGGGTTGAAGTCGGGCAGAGTTATGCTGGAAAATATTAGAGGTCACAAAACAAAGGCTGGGTCCTGAAACATGCCACATTTTCAGCCTTGTGCACTCAAGTTAAGTCACTTATTTTTATACAACACTTTGCTGTTTAAGTAGAAATGAGTGTGTTTATTTTGAGAGTATGTCACAAGTTACTAGTTAGGCTCAAAAAAAGAAACGCACACAGAAAAATCTGCAAAATAAATGTTACGCTTTCTCATGCAGATAAATATAATTAAGGTGAGGACTGTGGGGGTATTTCCTTTTAGAGAAATACACCTAGCTGAGCGCGATGAGACCAAAAAGAGAAGAGCAGCAACCATGGAAATAAAAAGCCGTGTGCATGCAAGCGTGAGCCAAAAGCACCGACAGTGCTGGGTGTAGGAAGAAAAAAAAAGAGCAAATAATAGATTTGAAAGCAAGTGTCAGCTGATGATGTCCCTGGAGAAAAAGTGAGTCAGAGCAAAAGGCAGTGAGCAATCTGGTTCAGCGGAGAGACGAGCAGAAATACAACGGCAGAAACAAAGCAGCTGCTGGAGCAGCTTTCAGAACCGAGAGCACATCTGATCTCTTGCTGAGCTTTTTTTTGTCCTCACACAGGTACATTCATCATCTGACGACAGCACGAGGCACACACAGAGGCCGGCAGCGTCTACGTGTAAGGTTCCCAACATTTCTGGCTTAAAATGAAGTGAAAGGTTCAAGCAAAGAGTCCTTTCTGTTTCTCAGATCTGTTTTTGAAGGATTCTGAGAGGCTCAAAGATCTTAGCACTGAGCAAAGTAGTACTAAAACACCCTGCAGTTCCTCTGATGGCCACTTGAGGCTCCTGTGTTAAAATGCCCAGTTTACATCTCACTGCAGGAAATGGTCTGTAGACATGGTCCATAACAGCTTTATGCTGGAAGAAACATTTTCTTAAGTCACCTGGTTTGATTTTTTTTAATTGATAAAGTTGGTGGCGTGGCTACTCTGACTGGCCAACAACCGATTCTTACAAATAATACGACTGGCCATGCGGCTAACTGTACAGCACGCCACACGCCATGTTAACAGACCACACGCCTCACGAGTCTGTGCTCCAGCCTGCTGAGTAAAGTTTGAATATTTTACGCACTCCTGCAGTTTATGAGGCAACTTGTGCATATCACTCTGTTTACGTCCGTCCTTTATGCACAGAATACACTTGCTGGCCACTTCATTAGGTACACCAGTTCAGCAACTCGATGCATTAAGGTCAAGGCGAGCAGCTGAGGTTCAACCTGAGCATCAGCATGGGGAAGAAATGTGATTAAGGTGACTTTGTTGATACCAGGCAGGCTGGCCTGAGTATTTCAGACTGCTGATCTGCTGATCTTCCCTCATAAGCATCTCCAGGGTTCACAAAGACTGATAAAGAAAAGGAAAATATCTGTCCAGCAGCTCCCTGGGAGAAAATGCTTTGTTTACACCAGAGGTCAAAGGAGAACGACCAGACTGCTTTGAGTTGACAGGAAGGCAACAGTAACTCAAATAACTCCTGGTTACAACCAAAGCGTGCAGAAGAGCACCTCGGTTGCTCTTCTGCACCTCAGAAAATTAGAAAAACGATTCCTGCTCTGATGAGTCTCGATATTTGCTGTGAATTCAGACGGTAGTCTCAGACTTTGGCGTGAACAACATGAAAATAGGGATCTATCCATGGTTCAGTAACTGAGAACTGTTCTTGACCGCGTCCATCCTTTTATGAGCACAGCGATCCCGGTACCGGTCCGTGAGTCGTTTGGTACCGCGCCGCGAGAGTTGAGGCTCGGGTGTGAAATTTACGGTTTTCGGGGTTTTTATCGTTAACTTGGTTTCCCCGGGTCTTTTCCCGTGTTGTAGTCGTGTCTTATTTTGAAAGAAATATTTACGCGTTACCATAGCGACCAGAGAGCATTAAGGGGCAGAGAGGAGGATGTTACTCTCAGTGTTGTTGGCGCATTTCAGGAGGACGCTGCTCATAAAGTTACACAGTGAATTCGCGTTTATTATTATCTTTACAAAATTGTTTAGTATTTTTTATTTTGTTGTATTTCTCCGCGACACCTTAAAGGCTGGTGCATGAAAATATTGTTGGACATTAAACCTTTGGGATGTGGTGGAAAGGCTGATTCTCATCATGGATGTGCAGCAACTGCATGAAGTTATCCTGTGTTTGCATGGCACCTCGCTGAATCTTTGCTACGAAACAAGTTCTGAAGGCAAAAAGGGGTCGAACACAGTACCAGCACAGTAACTGCAGGTCCATCAAGTATATTTGCCATTTCATTCATCTTATAAACACTTTTCAATATCTAGTCCCACTGGCCTTACTTACTGTTGACTCCCATCTCTCCGTTGCTGTGTTTCTCCAGCAGCAGATCAATGTGAGAGCTGGCTGGAGGGACGTTCTCAGGACGGGCTCTGACTCCGGCGCCCAGCCCGTCCCTCTGGTCGAACAGAAGAGGAAGACAGCTCATCGGAGACCTGGGCGTGGAAGAGGATAAAGTCAACAGGAAGTCAGAAGCGACACGTCACAGCTTCTGCAGCCAAGCTGGGAAACTACCAATCATCCTCTGTGGCTGTGGTTTGTGTTTTTATCCACATAGACGCTTTGATTGTTAACCAGCTGGTATTTTCCTGTTGCTGGTAATAAAAATGACAAAGGGAAAAATCAACCAAGTGATGATTTGAACAGATGAATGATGCGTCACCAGTGGTTTATGCATCTCTCTACTTGCTGACTCATTTCAGTCAGTAAATCTGAAGTGTAAGAATGATGTATTGTTTTCAGGATTTGACACTAAAAAATAACAATAAAGACAAAAAAGCAAAGACTCACTGCGAGGAAAGACTCTCTCTCGGTGAGTTCCCCTGACATGGGAAGCGACAGTCATCGAGGTCAGACTCTGAGAAAAGGAACAGACATAAATTTCATGTGCGCTCACATTTACTGAAAGGCAGCGCCATCAAAGCGCCGTGTTTACTGCGCAACAACAGCACGTTTAATGTTGGATTTCTGAAAGAGGATTTGAGCCAGAGCAAGGTTTTTTTGTGAAGCTTATCTAAAGCCAACATCCGTTTCTCAAGAAGTGCTTCCTCTCACCTGGCAGTGAGGTCTGGGCTTGGCTCAGTAGTGGCGGCAGTGTCAGGGCTGTGGAGAGACAGCTGGTGAAAGGCTGAGTGGAGGTCAGGCTGTAGGAGGCGCTGGAACCTGGATTCACCTATAAGACAGCGAACGTCAACATCTGGCTGACAAAGAAAGCATGGAGATAATCACGAAAGGATTTTAGTTTAAAAAAAACAACTCAAAACTGATCTTTTTGTGAAGAAAACATCCATCTACTGGAAACGTAACACACATCTATCAAAAATAACTCGAGAATGATTTGTGCTTCCAGATTCTTCATGACTTCCACATCTGTCCGCTCATCATTGTTTATGAACACACTCACTTTCTTTCAGCTTGTCCCAGCCGTCATAGGCTACAGGGTACCTGCACAGGTCAACTAGACACACTCGCATTCACACCTACGTGCACATTAGAACCCAACATGCACGTCTCTGGACGCGAGGTGAAAGTATCCGCACCGCTGTGCATGCTTACGCTGCTGCACTCAGTTTTGGAACAACACTCCACTTCTTTTCTTATGAAGCAGACACACCCTGTTCCACCCTGAACTGTGTGTTTCAGTTCGAGCCAAGACAACTAAAAGAGAGACTCTGATGACAACTAAGGGAGTAAAAGTGAAGATGTGTGGAAGGACTTTGGTGTCTGTCTGCAGCTGCTTTTGTCTCAGGATCATTCGGGGGCTCTTGCGGTCGGCTTTTGGTGGCGGGTGTCAGCTTTGACTCTGCAGCACCACCTCTCTTTACCCCAGTTGCACCCAGTGACTGTAATGAGTCATTGACCTGCACCCACAGAGATGCTGCAGTGGAGGCAGGCTGGCACCAGCTCTACAAGTAAAAACACCTGCTAGTCAGAGGCTAACTCCTCCGTTGCTGCTTACTGTAAATCGTGATTATGAATTTTCCTATAATCCTCAGGCCTGAAACTTCATGTGTCATTTAATTTTGTTGAAATGTTGTTTGCTGACACAGACGCAAACAGCACACGTCCTCTCTTTGTGACGTACCTGTGTGTTTGACACAGCGTTGACTGGTGGAAGAGACAGCGAGGAGTGGGATGGAAGGAGTCCTGAGGAGAGAGGGGTGCTACACATGCCCCCTCCCAGGGACAAGGAGGTGCTACACACCCCTCCACCCAGGGAAAGGGGGGTACTGCAGACACCCCCGCCCAGTGTGAGAGGGTCCTTGAGACTGGAGTAGATGCCTGAGAGACATAAAAGAAAGAAAGGAATAAGGTGTTTGTCGTTTTCATCTTAGAAGTCGTATGACTGCAGAAAGAGGAACACGTGAGCCAATCAAATGGAAAGTAGGGCAGGAAATGCACTACAGACACGTGCGGCGCACACAAAAACACCATGTAGGACAATATCACTGCCTCGCACAGATTACACAAACGTTCTGAAAGAGATTTAACAAATATTTTAAAAGTGGTGCCAAGAAACAGTCGACTTATTCCGTTCATTCTTAATTCCAGGAGATTTTTTTCGCTGCGCTTCTGATACAGAGATAAGCTGCTGCGTGCAATGGAAACGCACCAAAGTGCAAAGAGATAGCACTTCAGTTTTTTTCCTTCACCACACACAGGAAGCTAGAGGGCTACCGCACACGCCCACTCGCTCAGACTCACCAGAGCCGAGCAGCGAGTTGCCGCGGCCTGTAGAAAAACTACCAGTGGAGGACGAGGAGGAGGAGAAAGAAGAGGAAGTGGAAGAGGTGGCGGTGGGAGGCAGCGTCGAGGAGAAGGTGGGGTGGGGGATGGAGGACGGGCTCGGATAGAGCGACGAGGTTAAGGCTAGGGGAGGCGGCGCTGTGTGGTGATGGTGGTGGTGGTGCTCCTCCTCCCCCCTCCTCTCTCGGTTCTTGCTCCCCCGCGGGCGCCCCGGACCGTGGCGGCTCTTCTTGTTGCCACGGTGCCTCCTCTCTCGAGGCAGCGGCGGTGGAAGCGTGACTTTGTCCTCCGGGTCGGCCTCCTCCAGGATGGGCGGCGTGCTCAGCTGGGATGGCTTGCAGAGGGATTTGGAGGGTTTGTAGTCGCTCGACGAGGAGATCTTTCGGATCTTGCTGCTGCTGCCGAGCCCCGACGACGACGTGATGCGCATGATGGACCCGAAGGTGGAGATGGTGACTTTGTTCTCGAAAGGGCTGGAGTTGCCCTCTGGCCTGTCGTGACCTTGCGACCCTGCTAGCGGGCCCTCAGCGGGGGTCAGTGCTGGTGGCTTGTGGTATTTACAGTCCTCCTCCTCCTCTTCCTCCTCCTCGTCTTTTTCCTCTTCCTTTACATCCTCCTCCTCCTCCTCATCCTCCGCCTGGACTGCCGGTCTCCTGTGACGCTCCTTGCGCTCCTCTCCGCTGTGGTCGTCACCTCCTCGGTCATGTTCACGCTCCAGGCGGGAAGAAGATAAGAACTGATGAAACTCCTGAGCAGACGACAGGGAACCACCTGAAGGAGAAAAACAAAGAGTTAAAGTCAGACACAAACGGCCACACGACCTCCCTCCGTCTCCAGGGTTCAACAGAACCCAGTAAGAGAGGAGAAGCTAACTGGTCATGCACAGG
This sequence comes from Simochromis diagramma, assembly GCF_900408965.1. NCBI lineage: Eukaryota > Metazoa > Chordata > Actinopteri > Cichliformes > Cichlidae > Simochromis > Simochromis diagramma. Next base: position 1,453,253 of record NW_024386885.1, read on the forward strand.
GCAATGACGGTGCTTCCACCAATCCCAGTTAGAAGTTTACCTGTGAAACAAACTGGCTTAAGTGAAAGCTTCACTAATGACAGTGTTTTTTAGTACGAGGCCACTGAAAGAAAACCAACTGGTGCAGGACTCTACAGAGCGAGCGTTTCTCTCATATTCGAGACAGAAATGGATCCGTGCTGAACGTAAATTGAATTTAGGGGAACGTGTGTGGATAAAAATCCCAGCGAGCTTCTGTTTTTCTCAACAACACAACAGCAGCCAAGATGATGCAATCACCCCTGTTACATCTTAAAGTGGAGCAGCAGCCTCTCCTCCCACAGAGGCAGCCAGCAGCAGTCCTGCATAACTCCACCTCATCCACAAGTTCCCAGCCGCTCTGTTCGTCCTACAGAACCACAGCACGGCTGGATGAAGATCAAACTAAAACTAAAACTCGATTTGCTTTACGTTTGTTGGTCTGTGTTTGCCGGGGACGATGTAGAGCAGGCAGGAAGACGACGTGGGGCAAACTCAAACTTTTACTACAAATTCTACTGTAATTATAAAATATCATTCGGCTAGTGTATACAAATAATTCAAACTGTGCTGTCGATGTACCGGGCTGCATGGGCATCGATCACATCTGAACTCGAGAAGAAATCGAGCGCCGACCCTTCATGTGGTACCTGTGTTGAATGGACTGGAGGAGCAGGACGATGAGGAGCAGCTCTTGCCGGTGCTTCCGGTCTTCTTGCTCCGATGACTGTGACCGTGCGAGCTCAGCTTCTTGGACTTTCCCTCGCCGTCCTTGCTGCTGTGGTGACTTGAGGAAATCTGTCCCAACACAGACGGGTCAAAACCATTAAAGCACTGACTGAGACATCGCGGCGTCTCTCAATCGCTGTGTGGTGTCCTCGGATACCTTTTCTATGCCGCTGGATGTCACAGCGGAGCTCAGGTTGTCGCTCGACTTTTTGTGGCGCTCCTTTTGCCGAATCTTGTCTTTATGACTCTGAAAAAAGCAACAACACACACATACAAATACACAAGCTTGAGCCTAGAATCAAGGCTGCAGAGTCAACACTGGCACATTACACAAACGCAGCGAGTGGAATATATGCTACAGTCAACCAGCTTCAACAACAATGTCTGCAGGGATACGCTAACAGCACAGTCAAATCCGTTTGTGCATCACTGTAACTGCATTTGATGAAGATTATTCTGAATAAAAGCGTCTGGCTTTCTGTCACAGCAAAAACTACTGATTTATTTTTTTATATCAGAATATCCCAAACAGCCATTTTCATCATATCAGACTAAAATCAATGATTGCAAACGAGCCTGCGATCAGTATGACTCGGTGCCACTAGCTAAATGATAAGAAATACTGGTCTCTTCTATCTGCTACTGGCTTAAAAGCAGGGTGTTAGATTCAGTTTCACAGTGGGTTATACTGAAAATGGCATCATGTAGCGCCAGACGTTGACTGAAAATATATGCTTCACACAGCCGTCTCACACACGCTACTGCGTCAGTCTAAAACCTACAACCGAAAAAGTGCAAACAAGTGTATTTAACATGTAATCCTGCAAAATTCTGTTCACAGCAACAAGACAACCGCACAGCCAACTTTTAACAGCCTGAATCCGACAGCTGCCGCCAGCATCTACGCGACACTAGATCATATATTTAACCGGTCCAAGGTTGCCATAAAACCGAGCCTTCTGCAACAAAACCTGCTTTTACAGCTCAGCTGAGATTTGACTGGAAGAAACACTCTTTTCTTCTTCATCTCTTTTTCAGTTCAACAACTGCGTGAAGCGTCCGCTCCCTGACTGTGGAGCCATATCTCTGCTGGAACATCAAAACGATAACAACGATGACATTCTTTGAAGACCGGAATTGTCTAGTGGCGAAAAAATATGCGGGTCTCTTTTTACACTTGACAAAGAGCTGCTCAGCTGGAACCGTGTGCCGTCAGCACTATCTTTCCTGTCTGCTGAATTCTCTGCTAGCTAGTCTGTTAGCTTGCAGGGGCTTTGAAGGTGCACCTGTCTGCTTAGTTTTGCATGCGTGTGATGGGGTCACGTGCACGTGAGCACCGCACCTTCACAGAGTTAACTCGGCCCATCTGAGAAGTGCACGTTAGGTTAATTGTTTATTCGAGTGCACAGAATAAAGCGCTGCATGAATGTGTGTGGAGGAGGTAAATGTGGCGTGCAGTGTGGAGAGCTTTAAGTGGTCAAAACGACGAGAGAAGTGTTACATGAATGCCGGCCTATTTGATTTCAAGTGTTTGAGGCTGAGAGGATGTAATGGCGCAGAGAGATCATGATGTTATTTCATGATATGTATTTTATAATATGGCTTTTTATGTCTTTATGACCAGAGGCAGGGTACGCCTAAATGCGTTAGCTTTTGTTTAGCCAGGCTGTACCTCCAGGTATCTCTCTGAGCTCATAGTTTGTATTCAGATTAGAGTTTGACGTCAAGGGGTCGAGCTTATCACTGCCTGAAATGATGACACCCGGAAATCGGGAGTGATGACTGAACGTTCCCCAGGAGCCAACAGATGGAAGCTGTGAGGTTGAAAGCGTAGGACAACTGGGTGTGTCTGGTGTATGTCTGCAGGACAGTGAGGCGTGCTTACACAGTGTAGCTCAGCTTGCTCACGCCCATGCAATAAAATCTAAATTAGCTCTCTGCTTATTTGATGATTTTATCAGGAAGAAAATGCATTAAAATTCATCCTTTTCTTCTTTGCCAATTCTGCTGTTATTCAATCGTTTCAAAATAAAAGCGTCTGTGTGCCAAGCTGGTCTGGATCAGACTGGCTGGTCTTATTAATCTGACGATGAATAGACGAAGTCTATTTTTAACTCTTACTTTTGGTTTTGTAGTGTACAGTTATCCACTAATATTAGCAAGCTGCAGACACAAACTGCGCAAATACATCCTGTTAATCCTGTTAATTAGTGCTACAAAATTATTAAATCCTAGCATTTCCCAGTTCCAAACAGTAAAACCTTATTATTTGTCTGATAATTCAATAAAATGCTCCAAAATGATTTCTTTCTAATCACAATCACAACAACATGTCACCTAAAGTCACTTCATATTGTAAAAAGACCCTATAGTAATACAGGGAATACCACAGCAATAGATGACCCCCTATGAGCAAGCACTTGGCAATAGTGGGGAGGAAAAACGCCCTTTCAACAGGAAGGAACATCTGGCTGACGTAAGCTCGGGGAAGGGCAGCCATCGACCAAAAGATGCCAACAGAACAAAAATAGTCAGCAGGTGTCTAGTTAGCGGCTCTAGTTAGCTGAGGTGAGGCCTAGCCCACAGCCAGCGCCTACATCTGACTGAGTCCCTTTTTTAACAGCCTCAAGTGGACATTAGAGGAACTGCAGCTTTTGGTAGTTTTCAGCTCTGGAGACTGCCTTCTGATCTGACCACAGCTGTGCTTACCTTCCTCTGTCTGTGGTGGTGGTGCTGTTTTTCCTGTGACGGAGAGCTGGAGCGCCCCCTGGAATGACTGAAGGAGCTACTTGTATTTTCACTAGAACGCAACTTCTTCTGCTGTAAAGTCCAAAAGAAGGAACAGCAAACAAAAAGTTAACAGCTGCTAATTTCAAAGCAACAGTTTGACATTTAAAGGTTCTCTACAAGCACTTCCAATGACTTAACAGGAGGTTTATCTCCTGAATTATTTATTTTGGTTGGGCGTATTCCAAGAATCATTTAGCTGCCTTGAGCTGAGTTAGAGGAAAAAAACAGCCGGGCACAGAAGCCCTTATCAGTCATGTTAGCTGTTAACTGTGCAGTGCAGTAAGAAAGGCTTTTCTGGGGTACAATGTCATTGTGTTCTTTACCATTTTGTTGTAGTGATGCTTGCAGTAGCCACAATACTTCACGTTATCAGCTTCTGGTCCTTCCTCCTCACACAGCAGACCAGCCATCTGAGCACTACAGCGCAGGGTGTCGGAGGGTCGGAAAGGAGATGAAACACGAGAGCCAAGTTAGCACACGTGCACGGACTGAGACGGCAACACCTGGCCGAGTCACCTGAGAGTTTCAGTCACCGATCGTCGCCAGATTGATCGAATGTCACATTAAAATCTGAGCCTGTCAGTGTCTCGGGATTTACTTCTAAATAAATCATCTTTCTGTTGTAGCAGGAAACAAAATAAAGGCAAAAAGCAAGATGAGCAGCATGAAAGGTAAAAGACTGTAAATGAAGAAAAACCAACTGTAGCCCAGAATGTCTGTGTGAGTAAACTAAGGCTGTAGCCAAATACACATAACATATGAGCACGTATTCAATCTTGGCAATTGGAGACGGAATTTCTTTTCTATTCTTGGCCTTATTTTCAAAAATGATATGACACAGGAAACAAGACAAACGTTAACCTGCTTCGATTAGCACACAAAGTAATCACCATTCATGATATCCAAGTTAGGGTGTGAGGCGGGGTCCCTGCGAACGGGTTGCTAACGCAGACAGACGACCATTCACACTCACGTCATTCCTATGGCCAATTTAGCGTCACCAGCTAATATGCATCTCTCTGGACTGTGGAAAGAAGCTTGAGTGCCCAAAAAGGCTAGGACCTCCTTGGTGTTTGCCAACCATCACAGTCCTGCCACAATATTAATCATATGCTGAGCAAAAAAAAGTGCCACCAGTGGAGATGTGCCCTAAACTTGCATTCTTTCTAACGGCCAGCAGGGGGCGACCCTTCAGCCTGCAAAAAAAGAGTCCAGTGGTGCAAAGTCTATGAAGAGATTACTCGTTGGATCGCCTGATCTGTGACTTCAATAAAGACTTTACTGATGACTTTATGGTCTCACCTGATAGTTTTAGGTCGTATTGAAAATAACACAGTGCTGTTTTTTATGATTTCTTTTTTAAACTTCGTCATAGTTTTTTCAGGTTGTTTCTTTTCCAGGTTTAAACATGGTTAACGGGAACAGTCGGCTAACTAAAAATAATCCTTAATAAACGTTTTTGCCCTTGAACTGCTTCTTATCACACTCGGTCCTCACGCACTGTTCATTCATGTTGATGTCCCCACACTTTCACATAGGCGCACACACACACACACACACACACAATTTAACACTGACCAGGTGACGTGGAACGCTTGTCTGCAGCCCTGTCTGTTGCAGGTCATGCACGCGCCGCAGGCGGCCTTGCTCTCCCTCCCGTGGTCCTCGCAGATATAACAAGTCTGTTGAAAGAGCACAAACGGAGAGTACAGGAGATGCAGGGACTCAAACACATCAGTCATCATTATTATTATCAACAACAGGTGCCGGATTGCTTTTCCATCTGTCGCACGAGCAGAGCAAGCCGTCCCGTCTGACGGCCATTAAAATGAACTATTGTGATTGCGGCGCAGCAGAGATGAAACACTCCTCGACTCGAGTCCAGCTGCAGCTGCAGTGCAGATGATTAGGAAGTTTTTCTTGTCAAGACAACAGATGAGGTTTTCAAACAGAGCACAGTTTCTACAGAGAAACTGTTGACCAGATGTTTGGGGATGTTGTAAAGAAAGTTGACACAGATCGGCCTGCAAACTGCTCTGAATCTGCTTCGAAACAGACGCTACGCTTGGAGTTTTCAGCCTCCCGTTAATCTTTTTCTTTGCACCAAAGTGAGGTGGTTTCTAACGAACTTCAGGGTGCCACGGAGCATACGCTGACGCGACAAAAGACTCATATCAGCCCGTCTCCAAAAGACATGTAAGCATACACACTCGAGCCCCCGAAAGCAAACAATCGCATGCACGAACACACACGCCGCTTTTGTACTTCTTGTTCAGCTTTCCTCAGCGAGCAGGCCCGACTGGTGGGGGGTAGAAGAGGCCTAGCAACAGGTGCGGGACAAAGGAACAGCAGGCTCTTTACCTTTTCACTTCGGCCCTCTCTGTTTCACCTTTTTCTCTCCCTTTCTCCTTCTCTCCATATCCTACTCAGCTCTCTGTTTCCCTTCAGAGGATGTCTGCTGTGCAATGAAAGGCCGGAGACATAACTGCACCGGGCATGTAAAAGGAAGAGTGGCTTCTCGAGTTTTCAGTGTCCATTGTAACGTTGTCTAGGAATGCGGGCAGCAAAGTCTGAATGAATGGCCCTGACGGGGGAAGGCTGCATGCAATTTACTGTAGCTGACACAGTAATATGAAACCGGGCCCTCAAACACTCACACATGTACATTTATATGCAGGCATGCACACACACACACAGAGCATCTAAACGACGCACAATGCAAGATGCTCAGTCCATGAATCAAATATTGATTTCTTCGTAATGTGCTTTGCTTTGAAAGGCTTGCTCTGCTGCACACACTGCAGATGTCTTCTGAACAGTTCTTGTAACTTTGAAAACAACTGCAGTGTTGTGCAATCAAACAACCAAGATGTGATACAAGTTCAGACTTTCATCTTTAATTCAAGGAAGTTAACAAAAGTATTGCATAAGCTCTTGAGGAATTGCATACATTTTTATTGACATTCATCAATTTTCAGAGGATCAAAATTAATTGGACAAATGACAAATTTACAAGTGTTGCAGCTGTTCATTGATCCAGCGAAACGTGGCTGCAAGTAAAGGAGGCCCTGAAAAATAAACCTATCCAAGAGGTAGCAAAAGCTTTAGGAGTGGTCAAAGCAACAATCTGGTGCTTTCTTATTAAAACAGGAATGCAATGGCCAGCTCAGCAACACCAAACAGCCTGAAAGACCACAGAAGACTAAAGTGGACAAGAAAAACTTCAGACCAAGTCGAGAGCAGGAAGGCCAGATTAAATTTCCCAGGAAACATCTGAAAGAGCCGGCACAGTTCTGGAAAAATTCTTTGGACACATGAAACCGAGAAGAACTTGTACCAGAACGAAAGAGAGAAACAGCTCATGATCTGAAGCACATCACATCATCTGTCAAACACGATGGCGGCAGTGTTATGACACTGGCACGTACGGCTGCCAGTGGAACCGGGTCACGGGTGTTTATTAATGACGTGACTGCTGATAGAAGCAGCAGGGTGACTCGTGAAGCGTACAGGGCTGCACTCTCTGCTCAGAAAGCACTTTGCAAAGAAAGCAAAATGCAAAAGCAACTCAAGAAATGGGTCATTCTTTGATGGCCAAGTCAGCCACCTGATCTTAACCCAGCAGAGCAGCTTTCCATTTACTGAAGGTAAAACTGAAGCAGAGAGACCCACAAGCAAGCAGCAAGTGAAGGTGGCTGCAGTAAAGGCCGAGCAGAATACCTCAAGGATGTCCACGGATTACACACTTTCATCCAAGTGTAAAAAATCATGCAAAATATTTGCAACAGCCCTTAATGTGAAGATGAAGGTCTGCACTTTAATCACATACACCACTGTGGTGGTGCACAGGGCCAAAGATCCCTTCACTTTTACTTTTGTCTCAATTTTCTCAATTTTCCATTTGAAAATATAATTTAACTTCAAAGGCAAGTTTATTCTTTTCAATGAATCCACAAAGCCAGTGAGTAACTGGCTTCCTGTAATCCTGTAATATTCCTGTAATCCTCAATACGGACCAAAAGACCCGATTATGGTTTCTGCCAGTATCGGGAAGCCCTAATAAGAGAGTAAAGTTACCAGAGAGCTGATGCATGTTGAAGCTGTACCCGCCTGAAACTAGTCTGTGGTTAAACTGTTTGTGTGCAAAGTAAAAAAAGAAAGAAAAACATCATTAGCAGAAAATTTCAAAAGCTAGCGTGAGTCTATGTGTGACACGTCCTCTTATCTTTGAATCTTAACAGCCGATCTGCAGCATTCATTAATTATACATGAAGAACACAGAAAACAAACCTGAGCCGAGTAAAGAAAAACCACCATCACTCTTTCTGTGGTAAGAGATATTTAACAATATAAAACGATGCAAAAAGAAAACACTTTAAACGTCCATCTTCATTCAACAAAGGATGAAGATGTCAAAAAGCACCACTGACACCAGGCTCCACCCTCCCTGCACTTTCTGTTCCCTTTTAGACTCATCTTCACTACCTTGCAGCTTCAGCGTTACACCCGTCCCCCTCTCAGTCACACACACTATCTTTAATTCCTCTCCTCTCCACTGCACACCTCCAACAGCTCCCTACAGTCATTACAGGTCACAGTGTCATCTGCAAACATTGTAGTTCACAGAGACAACACTCCTACAACAGACGACTGTTTGGGCTATTAATGTATCACTACTGAAACACTGTAACAACTGTGAGGCATGAAACAGTGCAGAGTGACATCAGCACACAATCACAGTTTACATCTTTCACATACCGCAAAGAGCGATTTAACCCATTCATTAACTAATCAGCGGACAAACAGGGACAGATATCAGCTAAACAGGTACAACTACTTTGTATATAAATAAAACTGCTACTTTGTAACAGCCTGATTGTTTCTTTTTTACCTTTTTTAACTTCTAAATACTGAAAACAACTTCTAAGTATGTTTTCAAGCTTTTTTTAATGTGTGAAACAGTCAGCTAATAAGACTGATCAGATAAGAAGCTCCTTTCACGAGCTTGTAATAAGCAGAGGAAACGTTTTGCCTTCAAAAGTATAAGACAAACTTTAATGTTTTCACTTTATATTTACTCTGCTATAATCTTGGAGTACTTAGTTGACTTAGATGCCAAAAGTATGAATGAAATGAAATGAAAATGAGCTGTCAGAATTAAAAATGGTGGCCTCACATTCAAAATGACCTTTCTGTGTGACTCAGCATCCGGCGCTGTCGCTGCTCGTCGTCTCTCAAACCCGGGCTTTAAATTTTAAATCTGTAAATGATTCGACTGCATTCTGTTTGTCTTTGCGTAACAGTTTTGAAAACAGGCGAGCGGCTCGGCAATCTAACACGTTTTTCATTTTCTATTTAAAATTATTAAATGTATTTTTTTTTTAAAATCCTTGAATTAAAGCTTATTGAAGAATATTTTTTAATTATTCAATTTTTTTTAATTGGTAAAAGTTCAAACCATGAGAAGCTTTTCGTGTTCTTTTTCTATCATCGGTCAAAACTCCAAGAGGAATAAATACTTTTTGATGTGAAAACCAGAAAAACTTTACTTTCACAAATCACTTCAGGGTATTTTTGAATCTTTGCACTTATGGTAAATGTGCTTTGCTGTTTACTAAACATGCCACATCTACTACAGCTCGAAATCTCCCACATTTCCCAGAAAGGCTTTCAGCAGCCTCCAGAGAACAGGCGTGACCTTGCCACGCTGAGCTCCGGGTTAGTACAGGACGTGTAGGTGGAGAGAAGAACGGGGATGTGAAGCAAAACTGGTTTTCCCGTTAAGGAGGAAAGCAGTCGTGCAGTCTCCCACGTGTCGTCTGCTGCATTGCATCATGACTCGTCGAACTTGGTGCTGAGGACGGAGATGACACTTTTTCTCTTTTCCCTCTGTGTGACTGCTCATTCTGAAAGTACTCTCTATGTTTTTGATGACTGCTGACACACCGTGTGATACATGTTGCATAACCTGTTTAGCAGCGTTTCATATATGTAAACACGGATGCAGCTTTCTGTGTATTTATACATTTTACTGTTGAGGATTTTCAGTATTACTGATTACTGGTGCTGACTTCTTCTACCTGTTTAAAGTGTTTGTTTATCAAACGCAGGTTTGTGGGGTCACCTTGTGCCAGTTTCAGGGGTGCGGTGCATGTGTGCAGCTTTACACGTTATCATAGGTAAGAGGATGTGTTTACATTTTTCTCTGTGATTGGATGAGAAGCCGGAGACCCTAAATCAAACTGTATCAGAAAACCTTTTAAATCTTATTTTGGGTTATTGACAAACTTTTGTTTGTTTGTTTTAATTAAAATTTGCCTGGTGATACAGGTTTTAGGTCCTGGTAACAATGGAAATTATTAGTTATTCTCTCCATTAATTTAGATTGGAGCTTTGGGGATTACAAAATACTTCATATGCAGAGGTAAAAAAAAACCTCGTTTAAATCTTTAAATCAGCAAACACGTGCTGATGGGGCTCTGGGATTGCTTTGTATTAACCTCCTAAGACCTGAACTCTTTCATGGCATGCATTTTTAATTTCTCTTTGCTATTTGGGCTGATTGGGACCTGATGGATGTAAAAACAAAGAATTATCTTTTTACCTGATTTTGCCCTACAAGGGCCTCATATCCACATATGAGGACATTCGTTTTAAATTTTGTTAGAACAATGGCAGTATAATGTCCTCGTAAGTGGATATCAGGCCTTTGTAGAGCAACATTTAGCATTGTGGTCTGGACAACCCAAAATGTGATGTCCACACACGTGGATGCCAGGTCCTAGGAGGTTAATGTTATGCATTTAACTAAGACGTGTGGCCCTTTAGTCGCTTCCCCCGAGAGAAGCCCACCTTCACTGAGCAGCATCTTTTAGCCCCACTGTCATCTGCAGTCTTATTCACTGCTCATCTCGATCTAATCTGGATTAAAGTGGCTTGGATGTTTAAGTTGGACCCATATTTAAATATGCCTTTCAATCTCAGACTGAACCTGAAGCTGCGCTTGGTAAGACCCCGTTTTACTGGCAGGATCGGAAAGAAATGGGAGTGGCCCCCCCGGATGACCTTTTCTGTGACATCTTCTACACCATTTTGGAAACCTTGGATCTGTCGTCTTCTATCAGGGCTGTTCAGACCCAATACAGAAGCTCCTACAGTTTCTAAGCATTTAGATAGTTTTGAACGCTGGGAAAGCTCATGAAGTGTTATTCTCTGCTGATCAAGAACTTGGCTCAGGAAGGTTTTCCAGATCTCAGGAAGAACATGGGAGATGATTTAAGTCTGACATGAGACAAGAGATTGTTAATATAAATATTATTAGCAAAATGAAAATGATCAAGGGATGGATGATGAGACTTTGTTGTTATTCTTAGCTTCTTAGATATTCTTATTTATACTTGGATAAAAAGAAATACTGAACTGCTGGTGAACTATAAGAAGGAGAAATTCACTCTATGCCTCAAAGTCAGGTAATAAAATTATCGAGTTTTATTACCTGAAGAGTTCTGGACTAGATTATGTGAAATTAAGACATTCTAAGGATTCATAGGCAGTCCAAGACTATTTGTTTTAGGCGATGAGACAGACTTAGTGGGAGATGACAGAGAGATTAAGCATCTGGTCCAGACTAGCATCGTGGAAGTAGTAGAGGTGGCCAGAGCTGAAGCATTGGAAAAGATGTCAGAGAGGACTTAAAGATGAATAATTATTTTAGAAATGGAACGAATATATTGTTTCCTTTGGAGGACGCTTGGTTTGGGGTCGTATGGTGTGAAGAGTTCTTTGTTACCTGTTTAGCTGCAGGTACAAACAACGTAAAAATCCGTGTGATGAATGTGTTCGCAGCCATTTTTGAGTTATGAACAAGGAAACGATTTTACCGAAGGATTGAAATGTCACCACTTTATAAGAGCACAACAACAACAACACACCCTCACAAACAAACTAACAAACAAACAAACAAACAAATAAACTCCAAAGTAAACCATTAGTTCTACTTTCAGATTAGGCTTCAAACTTTCCTGTTTGATGAAGCTTATCTTTGGGGCTGGATCTGATCTCTCTGTGCTCCTCTTTTCTCTCGCGCCTCTAACTTCCTGTAGACTAATCCAACTTTCCCACTCAAACAGCGTGCATCCCTACCTTGTTGTATCTCTCGTGTGGGACATACTGCAGGATGATAGGCTCCATGGTGAGGACGTTGGCGAACTGCACCTCGGGGATGTAGAGTGCGCACACGACGTGGGCCCAGCCTGATTGGAGGAGAGATTGGCAGCGGATCAACGACACGACAAGACTCGGAATGACTCGAGTGGAAATGAGCACTCGGTTATGCCCTCGGGAAGAGTGAGCGGGAACATGATGATATTTACCTCCGCTGTCTGTCCTCTTGAGGGCGCCATCTTTGTGGGGACACAGCTCACACCTCTGAGGAGACACGGGAGAGAGCGGAGCTTGTTGGAGTGGATATCTGTCTGACCATGACTCCAAACGTTAGGGCAGATACAGGAAACAGTGGGTCCGTCTATTCGATGCAGTTCTAAGCTAACATAATATAGAGGAAGTAACAGTTCAGAGGCTTTATTTTACGCCTATGACATCAGCTTTTCTATATATCTCTGCCTCAGTTTATGGCTTTTATTGCGCTTCTTGTAATAAAATGTGTTGTCATCAAGCTTTTTAATTTATAGTTCACTTCATCTGTCGCTACTCAGCTCCACTCTGCAGGCAGCGCATGTGCACGTGAGCTGTAAGCACCTCCACACACAGGAGGAGGACAGCTGATAGGTGGGCTCAAGGCTTTATTGTTGGGTCTTTACCTTTGAGTACTGAGCACCTTGAGGCGACCGCTGTTGTGATTTGCGCCATATAAATAAAACTGAATTGAATTGAAAAATTAAGAGTAACATGTTGTCGTGTCCTATGATTTTGCTCACTTTTTTAACAAGCCCTGCCAGTATTTGGTGTCTATATATATGTAAAGAAGGAATCAAACAGCTGTAAAAAGGAGAATCAGGAGAATCCAGAGTCAGCTGATATTTTTTTGTGACACATCAAAGTTAAAATCCGTTTTAACTCTTGCAGATGCAAAGACAGTTTCTATTTTATCCTCTACGATCTTCTTCTTTCTCCCCTCGCCAGCCCATCTGGTCATGGCAGATGGCCCCGCCCCTCCCTGAGCCTGGTTCTGTTGGAGGTCTGTTCCTGTTAAAAGGGAGTTCTTCCTTCCCACCGTCGCCAAATGCTGCTCGTACGGGATCATCTGTTAGCTGTGGGGTTTTCGCTCTTATATTATACGGTTGTTACCGTGTAGTATAAAGAACCTTGCTGTGGGAAGTGTTGTGAGTTGATGTTATATGAAAAAAAATGAATTGAAATGAATAGACTAAAATCAGACTAGTCCAAAAAAAACCATGAAGGGAGAAAAAGTCCTCACTGAAAGTTATTATTTAATAATAAACACAGTTTCAGTTAATGTGTACATTTCTTTTATGTTAGATTTTACTTAAGAAAGGTAGGAAAGCAATGTTTAAATCTCGCCTGAGGCTGCTTCACACATAAACACAGAGGAATCCAGCTTATTCGTTTAACTCAGCTTTAGGGCATCGGTATGGGACAAGCTGGCTCAGTACACCTGAGGCAGACTGCTTGTAGGTGAAGCTGAAGCAGGAATGGATGAATAAATTGTGTCATTCGTGTTGGCGTACTCACCACACGTGCCGCCCGCTCCTGTGACTCACACTTCCGACAGAACCACGGGCCAGTTGGCACCTGCACGATGCCGTAGCATGCTGCGACAAACACACAAGCACGGGAGTGTCAAACTGGACCGGCACGACCCACGGTAACACACCTGTCTTTTAATGTAAACTACAGGTACAAATGAAAACATGCACATTTAATGAGTCATTCATTCATTCACAGGACAGATGTTGAACATCCTGAGGGTCAATAATTTGTACCTTTAACAGTGTTTAAAAGTTTCACGTTTTCTGGAAATAATATTTTACTTTTTATGATTGAAACGACTTGCCAAGCTCTATAAATACTTTAATAAATACTAGTAAAGCTGGCAGTACCTGTCCAAGAATACTACTCAAGATAATACTGACTTGACACTTGGCAAAGCCATCCTGCTTCAACAGATGAATAGAAAATGATTTCAAACTGATTTTATGTTTTAACTTTTCTCTTTCTAAGTTTAACATCTCTCCCTGTCAGTGGTGAAAGGTGCTGCTGTCATCCTGATCGGATTAACCTTATAATCCTATTTCATTCCACTTTGACATAAAGCTTTAATTTGACTGGGACAGCCCTGAAATCAGCCTCCTGCATCAGCACCTCTCTGGATCAGAATCTTCTTCACTTTTTCAGTTTGGGCACAAATTTCTTTTTGTCTTTTTGGCACATTTGTGCACCAACACCGCCACAGCATCACTGAGATCAGAGGGCTGATCCTCACTCAGAGTAGCCATCCTGCGTGAGGTCCCACTTCAAATCGCTCGAATGCAACAAAGCAAGTGGACACGCGCTGCTGTCCGAACGAACACGGCCTCGCGAACGCGTCGCAGCGTGCCGCACGGTCCGCGACGCACGGACCTCGAGGCGCCATCCGGGCTCGGTGTCACGCCGCTCGGCCCTGCGCGATCAATCAAGTGCGCGGAGAGGAAGCAACAACAGCACGCTTACCTACCCGCCCCTCCCGCACGAACACAGAACACGCACGTAGGCAGGGAGGACCAACGCCTCCGGCCGCAAGCTAGAGCCGCTCCGGCTGCCCGGGAATCACACGCTAACAGCAGCTAATGTTACCTTGGTGAACGGCGACGCTGCAGCCGTGTCCATCACAGTACACCAGCGGGTTCTCAGCCCAGCCTCGCTCGTCGGAACACACGCAGCAACCTCCGACCATTTCCCGCATGCTGCTCCCATATGAAGAAATAGATTTCCCCTCCCGGCAACGGCTCAGACCCAGGCCAGGCCTGTCAGGCGGTCGTCCCGCATCTTAACGCCGCTCTAGGCATGGTCACGGGCCGCCCACGTCGTGCAGTTTTAGTGCAGCGGAGAGCCGAAATCTCTGCGTTTGTGGTGCTTCTAGTAGATTTTCCGTGATGTCCTCCCCGTCCCATACATAAGTGCGCATGCTCAGATCTTCGCCGGAGTAAAAGTCACAGCAAAGGTAGCAAGTTATTGTTGAGCAGGAAGCGCCTTTTCAGCGCGTGTTTTCAGGCAGTGACGACTCGATTTCCACGAACCCGGGGAGCAGACGCCCGCACGGCCTCCCGCCCCGGTCCACTGTGTTCTTTACACGAACCCCGCGCATCACGTCGGCCCAAACCGCTGTATGCGCCCGGCATCAACCGCGTCTCAACAGCGCCATCTGCAGGACATCTTGGGGGTGGCTAACAGCAGGAATTACAAGCTATTTCACCATCCGGCGTCCGGACCTAAAATAAATAATGAAACATTAATAATAAGATAACAAAAGATGCGAGATTCCCGTGTGACAGCGGCCAAAACAGGTCAACACAATATCATAAAATATTAAAAGACAAAAATGGTCATAATGGGAAAAAACACGCAAAAGAAAGGAGCTCAATTAAATATAATAAAATATAAACTTTCATTAAAAAAAGGGAGCTCAATAAGCGCAAACCTACATATAACAAAATAGAAGACCAAGTAAAAAGTCAAGTATAATACAAACAGGAGCTCAGTGAATAAATGTACCATTTGAAATTCATAATGTAATGACAACATTTTATTTTTGCTCATTTGCTTTTTTTTAAAATTATTATTTACTAAAAATGAGTACCAAAATAAATACATAAATAAATAATAACAATAATGGATAATGACAGTAATGACAATTTAATTACTAAATAAACCTGATTACATAGAAATAAAAAAAAAAAGACAGAGAGAGAAACACAAACAACGCTAATCACATCTCAGTTTGTAGCTCATCACAACTGTTACACAAGTTTAACACTTTGACAGATAAGCATCTACTTTCTGTTATCGGTACCGACCCTGCTTTTCATACGTTCTCTCTCTGACTTCAAACAGCTTCTTTCAAATATTTTTCCATTTCTTTGTTCATTATCAGTTTAATGCATCAACTAAATCATAAAGATTTAAAACAGGCAGCATACAAACGGGATTTGCACAAACCTCACCTTCAAACCACCAGTGTGAACCATCAGCGATGTGTGAGGGCTAACACCCTCATTTCCAAGGTTTTACATATCAACACATAAAAAACCCCTCAGCAGCACAGCATATTATTACACGGTGTTATTACACACAGCTCTCTGAATTTTAGTTATAAATTGAATTATGTAGACTGGGAAGACTGGCAGGTGTCATCTGCGAATAATGTTTCTCACTCTAGAACGATAGACTTCAATTTATTTGGAGATGGTCTTCGAACTCTTCCCAGACTGATGGATCATTGCTGATGTCTGTCCTCTTTGGCACTGAATTAACACACGGCTGAATGATCTAAAACATCTGCTTTAACACAGGTGTTCATACAAGCACCTGGGTGCTATTCTTAGTTTCCACAGAAATGTGATGTGTTGTTCTTTATCAGAAGTGATATTTATCTAATTTCTAACTTATCTAACATGCTAAGGATGAGATTAGTTTTATGTCCTGATATGTAGTATTGGAGCTGGAAGAAGAAGAAGAGGAGGTGTATTTGAAACTTTTACAAGCTCTAACTGGGCTGTTTATGAGTGTGACACCCTGGATTCAGAAAAAATAGTTTGAATCACAAAGACATAAAACACTTTTTCCTTCGGCGGAGCTCATTAGAGGTCACCATATATATCATCTATTCCCAGCATCCTCTTCTGTCATACCAACCCTTCACATGTCCTACATACATCTTCTCTGAGGTCTTTTTTCCTCCTGCCTGACAGCTTCTACTTCAACATCCTTCATCCAATATATTCATCTCAGCCTTGCTTCCCTAACTTTATTTTCTATTTAAGAAATCTCTATGTGTTTTCCGGGTTTCCCTTAGAGATCCATCGATATCAGTGAATTGAAAATGGCAGCAGTCTCACCAAAACTGAAGAGCGTTTAGCTGAAATCACATTTTTTTAAAGATTCGTGCGTGTGTGTTTATAATGCTGTTGTGAATGGATGACTCAGGAGACTTTATTCAAAGAAAGAATAAAGACGGGTGGGTTTTTTCCATGCAGGTTGTTATGTAATAGCTTTTGCGGTCTAACCCAGTTGAGATCAAATTGGGCTGTTTTGTGGTCCATGAGCTAAAACGAGACGCATGACGCCCCCGATCTATGGGAGCAAAACTGAAAAGTACTAAACATGTGAAATTTAAATTTGAATCCAGTTTGTCCATCTGAAGCGCCCTGAGGTTTAATGACTCAAACTTTACTGGCTGTCTTTCCACTTACACTAACTCCTGTAATTCAGTCAGCAGATGTCACCAAAAACATCTCATTTTGACTGGTCTTGCGTCATGGATGCTTTATGACTCCTATCTCGTCTGGTTGAGTAATTCTGTCTTTAAGGTGAAAAGGGGACCTCACACACACACACACACACACACACACACACACACACACACACACACACACACACACACACACACACACACACACACACACACACGTAGAAGCTATCTCGACATAAGCCCTATTCCCGTTTTCCCACGTTTCATTTTAGCTCAGACATGATTTTTCAGAAAACATTCATATCTTCCTACATTGCCATAATCTGACATGTCTTTCAGCCACAATCTTACTCAACACCATCAAACAACTCGGGAGACATATGCTGTTAACTCAGTGTCTTATAATAGGAAAAAGAGAACCAGCGCAGTTGTACTTTTGAAATGGATGACTGGGCTTTTTATACTGACATATGGACACAAAGCTGTGATGACAGTTTGTCTCACAAGTGTCATTTCTCTTCAAACCCAAAGAGAGAAAAGGGAACTGGCGCTGATGGAGAGGACAGATAGCGAGGTGGCAGCTGGATGAAGCTAACACCCTCTGCTGATCTGAAGGCAGCAAGGCGTAGCCGAGTTCCTGCAGTAACATGTGGGGGCGAAGTGCATCCACATTTGCGCGCGCGCACACAGACACACACACAGCCCCTCCTGCACTCATATATTAAGTTAGCTAGTCAGAACTCATTTTGTGTGCTCACCAAAACTTCCCCAATACAAACAGGAAAGACAGATTTAGCTGTCAGAGGAGGCTCCTGAAGTTTGTCACAAAGAAATTCCCACAAATTTCACATGCATTTGTTGCACCTTTGAGATCCCATATCAGGGAGCTTTACTGGCACACGTAATTGATTTCTCTCCTTGCTGTGGGTGAAGTGAAATATAAGTGGGAAGTGGGATTTTTTTTTAAATTTGCATATTCTCTCATTCTTTTCTGGCCCAAAAAATTTAAAATTAAACTATTGTTCACTTTGCTTGAAATCCCCTTCACCCTCTGTCCAACAAAACCACTTTCACATAGAAGCTACACGCACAGAAGACCACGTATGACACATTCGCCACATAGACGACACATATGTGAAGAGACATGTGACTCGTTTTTGTATTTTCTCAAGATGGAGTCAGATTAAATCCTGCGATGATCCCGTTACAAACACCACCGTCTCCCCTCCATCCACGGATGGAGGGCCAAAACTGCCAAAATCAAAGATAATTAACAAAATAATTACAAACGGCGTGAAAACTTCAGTTAGAGGAGACGAGCAAAAGGGCGGCTTTGATGCATTTGTAGGTGTTTTTTTTTTTTTAAGCGAACATCTACATTTGCTTAAAAGTCCTGATGTCATGTTTGCTTCTTTACGCTATGTTTTGATCGTGGCTGATTCTGCATCAACGCACCAGAATCTCTTTAATACATTTAGTGAAATGAGCAAAGGGTTTGCTTTCCAAATGATCCTAAACAATACAAGGAGCTGGATTAGCTCAGACCGTCAGTTCTCTAGCTGTTCCTAACTGCAGACTCTGGTGTAGCTCTGGCATCCATCGTGAAAGAAAATATAGAAATAAATGAGGACATAAACAGGAAGGCGAAAGAAAATATACAGAAATACTTTTAGAAATTATATAAAAAAAAACATTCAGAAGCAAATTAAAATAGAAATATTGGGTTGTGCTGTGCAGTCCCCAAAATAAGAAAGGCCTACATTTATTTTCAACACATTCACCACATTAATTGAGCCATTTACTTACATATGTATTTATTTTAACTTTGGCAGCTTCAGCCAGCCATACATTTCATCATTTTCAGAATCTGTCAACACGTACTGCATGGAACAAAGTGATCAGTCTCTTTTTCCCTCCTGATTTAATGGAACCTAGAAGATTTCATCTGCTGCCACACACATTTTGAGGCCTTTAGCTTGACTTTATACTGAATTTTTATCCACCTTGTTCGATCTCCTTTACCTCTGTCCTCCATACATGTAGTGCAGTTTTGTACTTTCAAGGGTTAAATGTAATGATGGAACCTCTGTCTCACTGTACGGCCTTTTCTGCACAGTGTGAAGGGAACCGGTGCTGTATAAATCAAACAGAAGTGAGAAATGTAATTGAACACTGTGTGTTTTGTGTGACTAAAAGTCTTGTGAAAAACTGTGAAGCAACTTGTGGGGAGCGCTAAATGAGTACAATATCTGGAGTGAGAAGCAGAGTGATGTGTCCTTTGAAGCCGTGAACTACACTCAGAAAACCACAGCTGAGAAAAAAAGAGACATGTGACCTTCGAGATAATAGGATTTTTTTTTTTTCTGCAGTCTTGAATTGCCAAGTGTTTGTCAGAGAAGCTAAAAGTCTTTCGGCGTGGTGCAGCTTGTGTGTGACGAAGGAAGAGCTGTCTTTTATTACTTACATCTTTACACTGATAAAAAACAAAAGCATTTACACAATAAATGTAATAAGTGCTCATATTTTTGGAACATTTGAATTAACATATGGAACTGAGGATTAGAATATACACAGCGGCTACGGCAGGGACCATTAAGTACAAATATATGCATGAAAAAGGAGGTAGAAGTGCTCCTGCATTAACATTTTACAGGCCATCTTTTCAGATGACTACAGTATGACTAAAAACACCCTGAAACCCGTTACACTCGTATAACGTCTCCCTCTCTAACACACACACCCACAGAGACACACACACACACACACACACACACACACACACACACACACACACACACACACACACACACACACACACACAGGCAGAGAGTGATAGCTACTTCATGAATTCATTTCTGACACTACTTATATGAGTTAATCTGCTGTTTTTCTCATGCAGTGCTGGTGTTGTGCCTGCAGTCTACTTCAACTCTAGGCGGTGCTCGCCACGGGCTATGTGGGAAGAAAACTCGTAACGGTCCCGACTGCGGTGGCCACACACGTTACACTCGAGCGGATCGCGGAAGCCGTGGCACCCCATGTGGATGGTGAACATGACATAGTCCAGGAAGATCACCCTGCAGTGGCCACAGGGGTACACGGCCCCGGGCACGGTCTCCCCGTCAGCTCGCATCACTCGCAAAGCCTCAAGAGGCGACAGGGGGATGGGCTGGGTGTGTGGGTGAGGCATGCCGTTCTGGGAATTCAGCCCCCCAAGCAGGTGGCCTAAGCTGTACATGACAGGCTGGGATATCTGGGTGTTGTCATTGTGGTAAGAGTCCATGCCAAGGGGAGGCTGGGAGGCGTGAGGGATTCCCAGGAGCGGCATGGCCATCTTGTGGCCATTGGTGAGGCCCATGGGAGTGATGTCGCCACGGGCTAACGCGATGGGGTAGGGCCTGTGGGAAGGCGGTTGGTCACCATTGGGGCCTGGGTGGATCGGTTGTTGCTGGTGATGGGCGTCTGGCCCCGGGGAGTCCGACGGAGGATCCTTGACATCAGTTCGGTGGACCAGATCCCTGTTAAAGCTCAGGTCCAGGCACACGCCGTTGTCGCCTAGACGACAAGAAAGAGCTCAGCACGAGGAGACTTTGCAAACCTCATCCAGCAGCACGGGCAGAGAAACAACACAGGAAGCAAGAAGCAGTTAAAACAGATGGAAAAGATTTAGACCCTTGCCGGGTTTCTCACTCCGCCGTGCAGTCGAGTGCAAAACGTGCGCGCCGAGGGCGGGAAAAAGCAAAAACCTGGAAAGCGCCAGGTCGACGGGACAAAAGCAGCTTTAAAGCCTGGCAGCATCCCGAGGCAGCAGTTAGGGACAGGGAGGAAGCTTACGACGCAGATGAAGGCCTCTGTAGTGCAGCTGGTGTAATGACAGAGAGACACCTGCTCACGTTTCTCGCCTCGCGCCTTGTTTGCTCTCTGTGGTTACTTCTCTTTTTCCTCCTGTGGTTGTCATATTGAAAGATCTCACTTCATTTGTAAACCTGATGGAGATGTAGGAGGGTTTTTTTTTTTAATTGCCAAAACACTCATGCTTTTTGCGAGCAGCTCGAAGCTCGATTGCGAAACTACAACTCAGTGTTAGTCTTAACCAGAAAGGTGAGAGCAAGCTATTGAAAATCATTGTGCATGTGTGTGTATATATACGCCCATAAAGTTTGGGAAATCACTGTGGCAAGTCAGCCATTTACCGAAACTGATACTTCTGATAATTACCAGCTCAAATTATCTCAGATCGAATCAAAACACAAGCAGTTAGTAATGGAACTCAGAGGTTTCATGTGCATGACACTATTTTATTAACCGTGCAATAATTACCAATACCCACCGATGACACAATTCCTGCAGAGAATTTGGGGCAGTGGGGACCACTCTGTGGTGTGTGCAGGTATGAGGCAGGTGGTCTGCCCTGAAACCCCCTTTGGCGACAGATGAAGGCCAGCATAGACAGACAGACAAACAAGTAGCTCAGACAGACAACTTCAAATTCTGTATTGTGCAGCATAAAAGCGCAGCAAAAGGCAAAATGACAAACGATATGTATAAAAGCTGGAGCCACTAAATATTCCTTAAAGATATAAAAGCACATTTTTAAAGAGAAATCTGAGCGCTTCCATCGGCCTGAGGTGTTTATACCCTTACCTGTAAACTTCTGTGGCATTGAACTCTTCCGCTTGGCTACGTTGCTGGCGAGCCTGTCGAGCAGCAGCGCACGCTCAGTACCCATCTGAGTCCTGGATGTGTGACTGTCCTCTGCTTGGCAGCAGAAGAGCACAGAGAGAGAAAGAGAGAGAGATAAGGAAATGAAGACTCTCTTTTTGATCAGGCAGTGTCATGAGTGCACAGCTGTCCATCAGCCTTTGAAGTCACAGAGTTTTTTTTAAAAAAAGGAAGAAACTCAAAAAGCACAGCAGCTGCGCAGAGGCGCAGTTACACCGGGAGGAACGAGATATTAATTTGAGAGCAGACGCTCCTTTGACCTCACTTCCTGGTTGCTTTTTTACTTCACCAGCACAGGAGAGGAGACCACAGGATGAGGATGTACTTCCTCACCACTACGGCACTATCAGGCATAAACTTACGACATTTGGTGACCACAGAAACAGAGCATTGTCTGTGTGTTGCAACCATGCTGTTGTCCTCTGAGTACATAAAGGCTTTTCTGTTTTTTTATTTGGAGGGAAGGGGGAGGTAAGGTGGTGCGCGTTTGTGTTCCTGCTTGTGTCGGGTGGCTGGGCTGAAGCATTTGCCCTACATTATTTAGCTTCCCCTTTGATGGTAGAGAGATGAGAAGCGGTCTTCTGCACGCTGAGCCTGTACGCCACAGCAGCCATAACCCGTTTAGCTGTAAGTGCGGGGTAGTAGCCATAAGCTTGTTATTTTTAATGGGGCTATAAAAACAGGATCTGTTAAGTGTGCACCTGCACGAGCGTGTGCATTTCTGCACGAGCTGCAGAAATGCATGCGTTCTTCATAACTTTAACACCTATATGTGCATGTGTGAACCGAGTGTCCCTCGGAGACATGTTGGAGTCTTCTTACAAGCGTGGTGGTGAGACAGTGTGTGCGCACCGCTGCTCACCTCTCTCGGCGGGACCTTTGCTCTGAATGTACACATGGCACCTCTCTCGGTGCTCCTCCAGCGAGCTGCGCTGCTTGTAGCTGCGACTGCAATGGTTGCACTTGAAGGGCTTCTCTACTGCGAGGCAGAGGTTTCAGTTAAACACTCAAACACATCAACGGCATGAAGCAAGCATTACTTCGTTAAGTACGCGGTTTCGTACAAAACTGATGATGGTGTGCATATTGGAGGCCGTGCAGGAGAAACACGTGAACTGAAAGTGAATGAGTAAGTTTCCAGAGGTGAATGAGTAAGCTAATCATATGTGATGTGTGTAACCATATGAGAATGCATGGCAAGGTGTTACTGGAAAAGCCATGTAGCCTCAGCAGACCTCAGATTCAAAAGGAGTGAGAAACCAACCAGCATGGTACTGTACGCAGGTGCATACAGTATCAGAGCTTATCAGTGTGAGTGTGTGTGTGTGTGTGTGTGTGTGTGTGTGTGGCTGCCTGGTACCAGAGTGGGTGCGCAGGTGCCCGCTCAGAGCGTCACGTCGCCGGCAGGCGTAGCTGCACATCGGGCATTTGAAAGGCTTCTCCCCGGAGTGCAGTTTGATGTGGCGAAGCAGGTTTCCCTTCTGGGTGAAGGAGGCCCCACACTGAGTGCAGTGGAATGGCCTCTCGCCTGAAAAAACACAGCGTTTGAAACAATCCTGCACGTTCTCACACGACACCGGCTTCTTTAATCACACAACTTATTCTGATTTCGACCACCTGCCGTGAGGCTCCTGTAAGCAAAATAAAAAACCCCACTGTGGTATTCTTACGTTCTTGTTGGGTGGAAATTTTGCAATAGCTCAGATATTTGTTGGCTTCCATTTTTTTTTAACTTTAGTTGTTTTCTTGTTCCTACGATGAATTGCAAAAAAACACAGAATCATTCACCATCTTTAAAAGGGGAAGAAAGTAACGTCCAAACCTAGCAAAGACAGTTCTCACGGACAACTCAGACCGCACAATTGCCAAGCAGATTGTGCATGACTTCCCATGTCAGAAACAAAGCCTCACGGGTGCCAAACGAAGACTAGCACTGCTCGGCTCGGCTCTACTCAGTGAAATGCAGCTCTAATGTTTGTATGTTTTACAACAAAAGTCGCGATTAAATGTCACAGAGACACACGAGCCTTTCAAGTAAGCGAGTACTGCATCAGACGGTGGATCATGGTTGTTACAGGGAGTATGGTCGCCTCAGCGTCTTCACTTCTTAACCATCAGATTTCCTCACATGTAGCGGATTTTCCTCAATTTCTCTCCTCAGCTCGCCCACTGAGGTCTAACAACAACTTGAAATTACAGTTTGTTCCACGCCCCCGCCCAAGGACACGAGGTGATCGAGCTTTTCGAGGCCACAGCAGGCGACCTGTGGAACGCTCTGCTTCACCTCTGAGGTTTTCCGATTCTGTCATCTCTTTTAAAAGTCAGCTAAAGTCACTTGAGCATTTAAGCAACGTGCTTGCCCCAGCTAAGGACATTTGTGCCTTTGAATCCGTGTACTGCTCTAGACTCTGTTTTATTGGGGCAGCTGTGTGTGTTCTTAATCTATCTTCTTTTATCTGTGGGTAAAAAGTGCCATATAAATAAGTATAGCTTGCTTTCATGTTTAAGTACCTTATCTACTCCATCATAACCGTAACCCCAACGCTATTTTTTTTTTGCTAGAATATTCTTCTGACTAAGATTTGAGAGTTTCAGAAGCCTAAAATCACATAATCTCACAGCACAGGATTATAATAATTGTCTGCGATGACTTAAAGCTAAACTCTGCTTTGTTAGTCAGACTGATGGAAGACGAGACAAAAATAATCTTCGTGACTCATTTTGAAGACATTTAAAATGTAGCAACATGAGAATTTCTGACCTTCTTTCACGTTTTTGATATTTTTTGTGCGCCGCCGATAACTCGATATATCAGTTCTATGGATAAGCTGACAGAGTAATCCCATGAGTGGGATGAGTATTATTTTCCATACTATAACTCGGCTCTGAGCACGCTGGTTAGGTCATCACTTCAGAAAATCTGTCATTCATTTCAGGATTTTAGGGCAGAACGATAACTGCAGCTGCAGTCTGATGTGCTGACCTATCTGCTGCTGCGATCAAATCACACAGTTAGTGCATGTGTGGAATATATGAACAACAATAGAGGCTATTTCACAATCTGTCAGTTAGCACACGATTGTGTGTTCCTAATCGCTTTGACAGAGTCAATAAAAGGAGACCTCAGGGCCATCAACAGCGCGGCGATTGCACAACTGCGATCTTTGAGGTCAGCGTCCCTCTGCTTACCCGTGTGGCTGCGCTTGTGCACCAGCAGTACGTTAATGCTGATGCAGGACAAGCCGCAGATGTCGCAGCTGAGCTTGCCTGTCGGTTGGATGCGAGGCGGCCCGGCTCCAGGTGCGTAAGCGCCTTCCGCGTTGGCGGCAGACGCCGCTGCGCTGGCGTCGGGGAGGGCCGCGCTGTCGTAACGCGAGTAGTCCACCAGCGACAGGTCCTGCGGCTCACTCAGGCCATCTCCCTCTTCATCCCCTTCCATGTCCCTCTCCTCATCATTCTCTTCCTCTGTCCTCTCCTCATCAAAACCTTCCTCCATCCCGTCCTCACTGCCTCCCTCTGCTTCCTCTTTAGGCACAATCTCTTGGTCTTTTTCAGCCTTGAGAAGCTGCTCGTTATCTTCCATCTCCTCAGCCTCGGACTTTATCACACCTGAGCAAAGTGGAAGCAGGAGACAACCAAAATATGCATTTGGAGAGACATTTCGCAGGAATGTGTAGAGCATTTTCCAACAAAGGAGCTAGATAAGCTGTGAGCAGAATGTGGAACACAGTCACGTCTTTACTTCCACGTTTGTATTTAAGGTCGATAGCAAGATATTAGTACTAGCACATCTCCAAAGTGTGGGTAGCCTAATTTGGGCCGATGCATAGTGTCACAGAGAGATTCAGAAGATGTGTGCTTGAGATAAGGCAAAGGCATTTCCTCTACACAGCGGCTAGAACCAGGGCAGGAGAGAGAGAGAGTGAGTGAGCCGGCGCCTCAGACAGACAACACTAATTCCTCATCTGCCTTTGAAGAGTCATTTCAGACTGACTGTTCATCACGTTGGTCACAAAGGCTTAAAAGCATCCAAATTTAAGGGTTAAAAGGTGTTAAAGTGCACCTAAAGTCCTCTCAGTGTCCCCTCAGCCAGCCAAGCACCAATTACATCACCTATACAAGCAAGATTTTCCCGCTTTTGGTTTTTTTTTCTGGTTTCTAAACCACACGCTCAGCTCAAACTACTTCTCCATGCAGGATTTAGCAATTTCATTTATTAACACCACATCTGCCTACACGCAGAGTCCTAAGGCCCAATGTACAGGACCTCTCACCTAGCCTCTTGCAAGCGTTAACCAGCCCCCCAGCTTATTCAGTTCCATCCAAAAACCACACTGTGGTCTTGGCGGTGACTGATGATGAGCTGAAGAGCAGCGCCTTGTATTGTGGAAAGCGCTCAGAGGTGCTATGGAAACTTTGCACACACAGAGCTCCGAGAGGCCCGATATAGAGTCCAGTGTCTCAAAGCAGTGAACCGCAGGCTGCGCATTAGACGCAGAGCAGGGCTTTAGGAAGTGCACCCAGTGGGGTAGATAGATGGGTGGCAGTCAGAAATAAAGAGGAGAGCTGTCTGTAACACCATGTTCTTTTTTTTTTTAAGTGAGAAATTAGAGAGTTAGGGCTGAATGACAAAGTCAAAACAATTCAACATTAAAAATATCGTGTGAAACAGAGTTGTCACAGTTTCTGCCCGCTTGATGACAAGAAGAGAGCTTTTAAAATGCAGCTTTTATCGCAGAAGCACGAACGTGCAGTGAGAACTAAAACCAGACCATATCTACCACACGCTGGAGACAGCCTCTCATACCTACATACAGTGTGTGTTCAGTCAGTTTTAATCAAAGAGTCTCTACATGAAAGATTAAAACTAAATTTAATTCTGTATTATCTGTCATCGGGCTCCTAGTAGAAATTTACAAGAAGAACAAGTTTTGAGTAATGATGCAGAAACTGAAGGAGCTTTTCTGGTCACTCTGCTGTGACCAGAAAAAAGAAAGAGAGAAGAGACTGCAGAGTGTGGACACGACACTGGCTGAGAAAATGGAGACAGAGTCCCTGCTGGTTCTCATCAGTGTTCCTGTGACCAAAGTTCACCATGTACAAGGAGTTAAAAAGGTCTGATTTTAGACGTCTCAGACTGAGTTTAATGACACCAAATGCTGGAGATGAGGACAGATTTAGGCTTCTGTGAAATGACTTCATCTACTTCCAGACTCAGAGTGCAAACCTTTGGTTTTTGGTGCAGCCCTCAAGTTTTCCTGTAACACTGTGATGCAGCAGGAACAGGACTCGGACCCAGGGACGTTTCTGTGCAGTTTCATCATATATGTTGTAGACATCATCGCAGACTAATAAGTCCTACCATGTCTAACACACTGAGGTGTTGGTCAATATAACCGACTTTGCTGTGAATGTTGTTTTGATGTTACAGCTAAATAGACAAAGCAAAGGCTCGATGCCTCTCTTTCACAGGTGTTCTGCTGAATCTGTTTTTACTTCTTGCATCACTGCTTTCTTTGGGGCCTAAACCTGCCCAATAAAAACAGACCCAGTAGTCTCGTAAGAACAGGTCTGATGGGCCAGGCCAAGCTTTGGGTCAGTTATAACAGGAAGGGTCTCTGGAGGGCTCCTGTCATACTGGGCTGTCTGAACCATCCACACCACAGGCAGATTGAGCTTTTGCTCGAAGGTTTCATCATCTCTTTGTCTCCTTTTCTGCATTCTGACTGCATTTTAGGAAGAATCCAGGATGGATGTTTCCATTTCATCCAATTACTTTTCTGGTTGGTGTCATATTAACTGCTGCCCAATAGGAACAGAAAGACTTCGGACACTCATCAACGCTCATTTATTGACCGGAGCTCTGGGAGAACACGCAAACTCCACATAGCTACGGCCTCACAAGTCTGAACCCACTGTTCTTGTGAGGTGATGGTGCTAACCACTGAGGCATCATGCACCCATATACCATTGGTGTCAAGAAATGTCACCTCACTAACTGGTGAAAAACAACGTTTCCGAACATAAACCACCATCCACTGATCAGATACAGTATGAATGCATATTTGCAGGCCTCGCTCTCTTACTTTCTATATTGGCACGCGGTCAATGAAACTTTAATCAGCTAGATGACCTATCAAATCAATCAAGCACCTCTTCGTCACGTGCAACCTTGATGTAGTTCATGTCAAACCCTGGAAAATGAGAGACATGCAAATACCAGACACAGCTTGTTGCCGAGCTCTTCTCACAATGATTTGGTCCACAGAAAGCCCTCAGCTAGTACACAACAATATTTATTTGGCTTTATAGTATTCAGATAAGCATTTATGCATAAATTTGACAGCTACCGGCACGAACACTAGCTAATTAAACCCAGAAACTTCTGATGTAAAAAGCAAAATAACAAATCTGCTTTTTTTGTGCAAGTTTTTGCAGAGACGAGCGTCACAACTGAAAGGTCGCGTGGGAAGTTTCATTTAAAACACAGTTAAAGATCTTTGCTGTTTCACCTGTTACACACATTCCAGTCACCTGCCACGAAACTGGCTGCGCATAAAAATGAAACTCGTCTTCACGTTTCCATCATTTTACGAGCGGGTTTGATAAAACATTTTGCGCTTGCAGCTGCGCTCCTCTTGTGAGCTCAGCGAAGCAGCAGTTCCCTGTCTTTCACTCCAAATGCCTGCTGGTTTGCTGATTCAAACGACAAAATTAAGCTGCAAATTATGCCGTTTGTTGCTTTCGGCGATAGCTAGCCTGTTAGCTCGCAGGTGCAGTGGAGGTGCATGGCCACAGCTACAAATAGGTGGATAAAAAAATGATCAGGAACATAAAATAAGATACGGCCTGATTAGGATTTGCAAAGGGCCGGATTTAGCTCGATTTGGCCAAATGCTCTGGTTACAGGTGACCTTTCACATTTTAATCCCCCTCCTCTACTTTTTCTGCCACTCTAAATGGTTTCCTGTATTTCCTGTCCTCAACCAGTATAATCTATTTCATTGTATGAAAGTATTGTAGCACCATTCCTCAATTTTTTTCCTGAAACAGGCAAAAAACCCAACAAAAGACGTGTAAAGAACAGCTGTAGCACCAATGCCACACACACACACACACACATACATATATATATATATTTGTGTGTGTCTGTGTGTGTGTTTGAGAGTGTGAGTGTGTGTGTGGGTACACATACGTGGATCTGCGACACCTTCAGCGGACTGAATTCCATTTTCACTAAATGAGCTGTCCTCCTTCTCTTCTTCCTCCTCCTGCGACTTCACATCTGCAACATCTGAGAAAGTAACATGTTGAGTGGATGTGTTAAAACTGAGCGACGCTTTTCTTCTTAATTAAAAAAGTGTTTTCCGTAGCAACAAATGAACATTAAAACTCCTGATTAACAGTAAATATGCAGGAAGTCTCGCTCATGACCCCGACTCTATGACCTGCTTTCAGCTGCAGCGTGCACAAATCCCTCCACGTACGTGGTGGAGTTTTTAGGCACGACTTCAGCCAGGATGGTGGCCGCTGTGGAGGAATGCGTGCATCCTCATCATCGAAACTTTCACATTAAAGACAAGGAATGCCTATACTCACCCATCCCGTCTGCCTCTGAGGATGTGAATTCAGGATGCTTTTCTGTGCTCATGATGAAGGAAAACGTTCTGTGAGGGGGGGGGATTTACAGTATTCGGTTAATGAGTCTAACCAGATTCTCCCCTTTGGCGCTTTAAAACCAGGTCTGCCAATAAAGATAGAGAAAAGGCGGGTTTGTTTCTTACATTCATTGTGTCACATTTTATCTGACCGTTTGTGAGACAATTTTAACTTTTTCAGATGCTCTCGATGCTAATAAAAGAGCCCCCCCAACCTCCCCTTTACTATTTCTACAAGGCCTGTGAAGAAATAGAAGCAAGACTTGCATCTCTTTGTTCCTGTTGGTTGGACAGTGTAAAAAAAAGAAGAGTGGGTAAAAAAGCCCACGGTTGATTGCTCGACCCTGTCTCTACATTTAGCCTTATGAGAAAGAGATGATGTTCACTGCTCATGTATTTCCTGCTGGGTTTGTACACAGGAGCAGGCGTAAAAGAGCACACACAGACACTCCAGCACAGTTTCAAAATTATTTAAGAAAAATCCAGACGTGCACTTTTTAAAGAAGCCCCCTGTCAGTTTCCACCGAGTTAACAAAGTATTTCATTATATTTTATATTGTTTCAACTATTTATTCGCATCAGCTCTAATAAATAATAAAAACCACACCGTTGATAGGGTTTTCATGATTAACTGAAGCTCTTGCGTTAAAATACATCAATAGGAAACTTTCTCACATGGTCAAAATGAAATTGAGAAGCACATGTCTACATTGCTGCTGTTAATTCCAGGAGACGTCTTTGGTTTTGTTTTTTGCTGGAAGTTAACAGTAAGTCTGAGGAGTAATGATGAGAATAAGATCTTACCTGCTTCTTGCTCAGCACCACAGAGGAGAAGTGCACTCACAGGAGGAGATTCCACACTCCGCCGCTGGACTTTCTCTGAATATGGAATATAAGCAACGTCACAGCCGTGAATTCCTTAAAGGAACAGGAACGCATTTTCAGCAAGGTGGAGCAACAAAGACCAGAGCGCGTGAATCCAGCAGAGCAGCACCGACGGCGAGACTCAGAACAAGTCTGATGATGTTTAAATCTTCAAACATTCCTTCTCTGAACCTAAACACGCGCAGCCAACAACATTTATGAGCGAAACAAAGAACCGATTCGGGCTTTGATGTTACTCCAGGGCGTCCACATGGCTCCAGACTTGGCTTTTAAGGAGATCTAACTCCATCTTGTGGCCAGATGTGAAAGCTACTTCAAAGTCCAACTCGTCTGAAGCTGACACTTCATTTACTTTTCTTTCTTTTTGAATTCCCCTCATTTCAGGTGAATAAACAGCTGATATCTGCCCTTTATGGTCCGTACCTGCAGAAGTCAGACACTGGCTGTGGAAAATCTTACATCATGGCTCTGTATCTGTATGCTGCAGCTGCTGAGTGTCCCTCTCTTTATTCCCATCTCTGACGCAGAGTTGGAAGAGAATTAGGAAAAAAGCTTTTAAATACTTGTATCCCAATATTGTCTACAGATGAGCTTTAACAGTCGGGCTTGTTATTATAGGAGAGTTTAAGCAGTCTTCAAAGTGCATATGCAGTATCACTGAAATCAGTACCTATTTTATGATGCAGCATATGATCTGAGCACAGCATTCACTTGTTTACAGTGAGTGAAGTTATATTTGTGTGATTTTTTATGCCTATAGTTGTTAAATCATCTACCATCCCCCTCACGGGAAAAACAAGCGACTCTAACGCGTGTAAATAAAGGCAAATAAAAGCTCATGCTCTCTCCTGCTGATAAAAATAAGTTAAAAAAATCCCTGAACACATGCGCAGCAGATCTCCAGGTGCATGTTTAGTTTGAATGCACTTGTTGCTTGAATGAGCAGCAGTTCTCTAAAACCGCCGTTCGAGTCATACTTAGGTTTTTCTTTAAAGGGGACGAGTGACGCAAACTGAGACAAAAACATGGGGGACAAAAGCGCGTGCGTGTGTGTGCGTGCGCGTGTGTTTATGTGTCAGAGAGGCGGGGGGGATACTGACGTATTTTCAGTGTTACGTCAACATTTTCACCGGATCCAGCTTTGACCACAACCTGTGGAGGTCTTGTGGTGCAGGAGGATGAAGTGACCCTCACATATTTGTATCAGATTAAGTTTTTGGTTTCACCTTTAAAATTTACAAAATTTCAAGTGTGAGGTGAAATTTTAAGGGAGGAACAAATAATTCAGCTGAAACACCTTAAAAGCTGCCAAAAACTATTTAATATAATCAAAACTTTTAAGTCTTGTGACATTTGAATGTTTTATGTTCATCCCTAAGGCGGGTCTGTTACAAAAGATTATCCACTATCTAACTCCACAGACGCCTAATTAGTAACACGCAGTAATGAAGGAGGTTGGAGCGACCGTATGAGCAAAGCTGGTTTTCAGTGACGGGAGGACGTACCAGCATGTCGTGCCTTTAAAGATCCGAACGTAGTCTGAAAACTGAGGCTGAAAGAGGGTCACTGATGAAAATGTTTGTCTTTCACTGCCTTATTTATATACTTCTTATTTATTTAAATGTGATGTTTTTAATGCGTCAGATGTGCCACAATTGTACGTTTTACTATTATCTGTGCATAACGAAGGGTCTCCACACAGTTTTTCCACAGTGTGCTTCAAAATCACAGGACCTATCACAGCCTCGGTGTTCTGGAGAGAGAAAAACATCTTTCTCATTTTAGTGAGGAACAACTGTTTCTGATTTCTCTTAGATCACATATCCTAAAAGCACAGGGTCGGGCTAAGGACTTCTACACTCACAGGTTTAAATATTTGATTGCAAAGAGCTCTGCTGGCAAAGACAGTATGCTTCAAATCAACATTTAAACAGCTTTTAGCTTCCTGTGGTCGTCCCTCCTCTTTGTAAAACTTGTGGACATGACTCAAACCTAAAGCAGTTTAATGTAGGTGAGAGAAAACGCACAGTTCTCCTTCCAGTTCTGCTCGTTTTCAGCTCCTTTCTCTCATTCTCCTTTAATAAGACAGCTTATTGGTTTCATCCTGCACCTTTGTGCAGTAAATATTCACTTCACTGAATCAACTTTGACTGCTTAAGCTTCATATTAGCACCAGACAAACAGAAATACCATATATCCTTATTTCTTTCACTGAAAGCACATAATAAAGGAAAGGTCAGCTTTCTCCTTTTATTTCTCCTTATGTGGCTTTAAAGTTGTGAAGATCTGCCAGGTTGTTCCATTTCGTAATTAAATCTATACCTTTCAGCTTTTATAGCCAATACTTTTGGAATTTGAGTATTGCACGTGGTCTCTTTTTGATATTGAAAATATTCCAGGTGGCAAAGATTCTGCTTTTTTTGGGGGGAAATCTTATGACATATGTTAGAAGCTGTTCATGTGCTTTTCATTTGTGAACTTCAACAGATCACAGCTTATTGTTAGAATAAACAGCAAGATAAAAAAAATGTGATTTCCACGAGGATATAAACTTTAACTTTTTTGTTGGGGGGGGGCTTTGTTGTTCTTCTGCTTTTGTCTGCACCGTTTCTTTCAGGTTGTTTTGTTTTACACTGTTGAAAGATTCCCATCCATCGTTTCCCGTCTACGTCTGCCCTCCTTTTCCTGTCATCTCTGGCAAAATAATATTTGTTTAAAACGAGCCTAAAATACTGGAAGAAGAATTTACATGTTCCGCTTGTCTGCCGGTCTGTTGCACTGCTTTTCAAGTTACAACAAAAACACAGCTCACACACAGCTCATTAGCTCAGCCAGCATCTACAAAATTGTGTCAATAACCACATTTAACCTTTGACTAACCACCCTGCACCCCCCAAAACACAAACACAGTCAAACACCTCATAACTGACACATAATAACGTTCCTATTCTTGCTGTGAGTTCAGAGACTGTTGAGCAATTCCAGAAACTGCAGCTTGATTTTTCCGTCTCTGTAAAAAAACGAACATAAAAGTAAGCGGGTGGCTCGTCTTTTAAATCGAGGCTCAGTAAAAATTTCTAACCTTACCACGGAGCCCTAAAGCAGACTTGTATTGGAGTGTGTTTAAAGTGCTTTGTGGACTTTTCAGATCAGTACCACCGATGTCTCGTAACTAACAACGCTCGCTGTAGCACCCACCTGAGCGGTGCACGGCCTTGAGAGGCTTGGCTGCTGCCCACGGCCTGCCGGTGGCAACCAGCCACCGGCGTGTAGAAAAAAGCTGAAAGAACGCACACTCACAAAGGCGTTACAATGCATGCTGGGTTTCCATGGCAAAATGGAGGCAAAGAAACACAGGGGGAGAAAAAAGAAAAGCAATAAAAGCCATGATTGAAAACCTTTTGGGCTGGGCGGAGGGCACACATGCACAGGCAAACAAGACGCAAGGAGCACGCTGATTTACAGAGTCTGATCAGAAACACACACGTGTGCAATAAACTGCAGCATTGTTGGAACATATCGTGCGATCCCACTGGTGGGAGGCGTTTTTAGGACTGGTGGGGGCAGGGCAGCAGCTGGGAATGGGCAGGGGGGGGGGGGTCTGTGTTTGACTGTCCATTTGCCTTTTTATAGCTGCCCACTCTAGTTAGGAAAAAGGGAGAGAGAGAGATCTAGGAGCAGAGATAATGAGGAGGTGGGTGGGTGGGCGGGGGGGTTGACGGCACAGCCTGGACTGACCACTGGATGCAGGCACAAACACACGGCGAGACCCTGTTGAGGCTGCAGAGGTTGTTTTCTGCTGTGCATTTGGGGTTGATTAAAGCAGAGCAGCATTGCTTCTTTTTTCCTGGATGTAAATGGTTTTATCTTTTTTTAAAAAAAGGAAAAAAATAAATAAATCAATATTTGAGAGTGGCTGAGATAAGGGTGGGCTGCAGGGAGAGAGAACAGAGTGATATTCTCTGTGTGAACAAGTGAAAAGGCGATTGGGCTCTTTTTTCCCTCTCCTCTCAGGGCACTCAGGATTGAGAGAGGACAAGTAAGTGAGGGAGAGTGTATATAAGTTTGTGTGCCTGAGTGCGAGAGGGAGACAGAGGGAGAGAGCTTTAGTCTGGCTTTTCTCTGCTCTGCCTTTCAGCTCCTCTCTCACTGTAGAAAGAGGCGTGTCCACGGGCCAGTATAAAGTCCAAGGAGAGCCACTCGTGTTGAGCCATTCTCAGGAGCGAGTCTTTTGCACTGCACACCAGCAAGAGGAGGAAACTGCAGCTGTTACCAAAAACACGGCCTTTCGCTGACTGGCTTTGCATTTGGACACTTGTAGACCAGATTTTTTGGTGTTTCGGCAGAGCGCGGGCGAGCATCGGGACTCGGACTCGAAGACAGAGCAAGCCTCACCTGAACGCGCCGGCGGATATCCTTCCCGCTCGTTCCACCTTAACAAAAAAGAAACCCCCCCAAAAACCCCAAAACTTGTTCTCATCACCCACGAGCTGAGCGCATCAAGAGCAGGCTCCAATTTCTGCGGTGTGAAATTGAATCAGAGCAACGGAGAAGCAGTACAGCAGAGGCATTGTGTGCCTGCATTTGAAACACTAACCAGCTGAAAATATCAAAGACCTTCCAGGACAAAGCGTTCCTCTCAAACCTCTTCTCAAAGTGATTATAAGCTGCACCACATTCAGAAGAGGAGGCGGCCAAAGTGACCATACACAAGGGCAAAGGATTGCGTGCAGGTGCCGGGACTGCCATGGTGCGTGGAGGTGGCGTGGCAGTAGCTCCGTCCTGCTGGGGCCTGTGGGTGTTTGGCGCCCTGTCGTTGGCGGCACTGTGCTTGTCAGACCAGGCCATTCGCTGCCCCGTTTGCTCAGAGGAGCGCCTGGCCAGCTGCCGTCTGCCTGAAGGCTGCGAGGAAACGGTGCGGGAGCCCGGCTGCGGCTGCTGCCCCACCTGTGCCCTGCCTAAAGGAGCCCACTGTGGCGTTTACTCACCCCGATGTGGCACGGGCCTCCGCTGCTACCCGCCGAGGGGCGTGGAGAGGCCGCTGCACTCACTGATGCATGGCCAGGGGATCTGCACTGATGAGAGGGAGGTGGAGGAGAACTCAGGTGAGAGTGAAACCGGGCTCTTCTTCTTCTTGTTTAGTTACGCTCAAAGCGGCAAAGGTCTTTCTCTCATTTGGTGCCAAAAGTGATCTGTCCCGAGCTGAAGCGGCGTCTCTGCAGACCAGAATGTTTGCTCTCTGTGCTCCCCGGACCTTTTTTACCTGATCCGGGCAGAGTTGGGGGGGTGACAATGTGCTGCTTGTTTACCCTAATCTCAGCTAAGCCCTGAAGCAGAGCATGCACACGCACCAGATCCTGATGGGAGAGCGCACACAGTCCCGCCGCTGTCCTGCGGCCGCTCGCTGTGAAAGGGAGCCCTGCTGAAAGATGCGGAGCACCAGGGTGTGCGTGTGCTGCACGCTGCACAAAGTTTACTGAAGGCATCCTGCAAATTTTCTTCTTGTCAGCAGAACTCGCGTATGCCATGTTTAAGTGAGGTCCTGCAGGTGAAGTGCAGGCAGTGAAATGGACTGTGGTGATGCTGGAAATGTGAGAGTCTCCGTGTGTGTGTGTCCCAGTGAATCTGTGTGTGTTTGTAATGGGAGGAGGTAATAAAAGCTGCTGTATGAAATGACTGTAATGGAGTGTGGCCAGTCTGGAGCTATTAGAGCTCTCTGCAATCAGTAATTTACGTGGTGCTCTTTCATGGATACCCCTGATCCTCCTCCTCCTCCCGCTGCTGCTGCAAATCTCTAACTCTTCTTCTTCTGATGTCTCTATCACACTCTTCTGGCCCAGCTCTCCTTTTCTGTTATTGCATTCCTCTTCCAAAGTCTGTTTCCACTTTCACACAGTGGGATGTCTAATGCTGGATCTGCATATCCAGTTCCAGTTCACTGCACTAACATCAGCTTCTTCCTAACTAGACTCTAACTGCTTGTCTCCACAAAGGGAGTGGTGCTGATTTCCATTAAATCATTTAAACTGTTATAAGGTGGCGGCTCTTTTATTTGTTCCAGATTATCTGCCGCACACATGCTCCCAGACATTTTCTGGTAATAGTAGTAGGATAGTCTTCCATAGACCTGGACGGGCTTTAGTCGGTGTAAAACTCGCAGGACGCTCATTGTCATTGCAGCATCTGTTTCTCCTGGCCCTGGGAGCACCCCACCTCCTCTCTTGCCCGAACGAGCCCTCGAGCGCATCGCCCACCGTGTCCAGCTCCTTCGTGAGGATGAGCTCATCGGCACTGTTGCTGCCAGAGCTGAAATTAGAGCCTTCTGCTCTCTGCGCAGGGCCAGCATAGGTTAGCCCGGCACATAGCGTGACTGAACGGAATCAGAAAGAAGAGGAAAGCTGTGTTGAGCTTGATATAAAAGGAGAGCTGTTTGGGTCCACACCCGTTTATCTTGCAGAATGTTCTCCCTGAATCTCTCCGATGCTGCATTGTCCAGTTAGCTGAGCTGTAGCACACGGAGGGGACTTGGCGGGTTGGAACATTTTGGAAAAGTTTTGTTTTGGGGGTTTTCTGTAATCCGAGCGCTGGATATCGTTTGCCTCGATGCTCTTTCTCACCCCCGAGGTCTGTCATAACAAAGCAGGGAAGCTCTGCCCGATAAATCTCACTGTAAATCAATTCTGCTGGCAGCAGCTCAGATCTACTGTACGAGAATGTTTAATGTAAACCGTGGCAGACGGGAGACGATCAGAGAGGCACCGGGGAGAGGCAAAAAAGCTCTAGATTTCCTTTGTGGTGCATTCACCGTACTTATGCATTATTAAACAAGGGGGTGCATCTCCTGAATACATGTCTGACACTGCCCCACTCCTAGCAACAGTGAACATGCCAGATAAAAATAGAAAGAGGGATTGTAAAAACCTAGAGAATTCGCAATAAAAGGACCCTGGGATGCAGGCACATCCTAACAGCGTACTGAAGTGAATTTAGGGTTTTCACGCTGGTAGTCA
Organism: Simochromis diagramma; assembly: GCF_900408965.1. NCBI lineage: Eukaryota > Metazoa > Chordata > Actinopteri > Cichliformes > Cichlidae > Simochromis > Simochromis diagramma. The sequence continues at coordinate 1,490,491 of NW_024386885.1, forward strand.
CAGCCCTGCAGCTGCTGGCTGGTGCTGCCTCGTGTTTAGGAAAAGTAACATATTAAATCAGGCTGTGAAGAATTATGAGCTATCTGCCCGTTTCTCTCTTCCTGAACTGAATTTCCATAGCAACAACAGGCAGTATCCTGCGCCGCATGTCAAAGTCTAAGGCAGCTTTAGTGCTTCTTAATATTCCTTTCTCAGGATCCGTCTCAATCTTAATACTTAGAATAAATCATCAAGCGTGTGCTGGCATCTGTTCCCGCATTCCTGCTGGGTCTGCCCCGGTGTCGGGTACTCAGACGCTTCCCTCTCGCAGTGAAACGGATATTATTTACAAACTGATACAGATGTCAGATATGAAAAGTCTTACACCTACAGGCACAGAGGGAGTTGCATGAATGAAGCAGTCTGCGGAGCCAGACTCTGTTCGACTATGTCCAATTTATTGTGACGCACGTAGGCCTTTATGAAAGCAGCATGCTAACCTAGATTTTTTTCTCCCAGCACAATTTGGGAGCTCCGAACTGGTTATTAAAGATGTGCTTTCTCAAAGTTGTCTCGGCAGATGTCATTTCATATTTGCTTTCTTTGGGTCGTGCGGTGCATTTGTACAGCTGGGGCTCTTGTGCAGCCGTAAATGCGATTAGCTAATTGCTTCTCTCTGTGGGGCAGGGACCCCCCCTCCAGAGTCGGAGCCGAGAGATACACAAACAACCCAACTCTGTCCCGGCCACGACACATCCTTAATCTGAGGCGAGTGAATCCTCACGGGCTGGGATTTAAGTCTGAGCCAGAAGTTCAGTAAGAAAAATACTTTAGCTCCATCTCCCGAGAACAAATGGACATTTTACCTCCTTCAAGGAGGACATGTGACTGGCTTGGTTTGCCTGTTTGTTAGCAGAACTGCTCGGAGAGTTACGGATGCATCTGCATGAACATTTTTGCCCCAGGTGGGGCTTGGCCCAGGTTAAATGGAGTCCCTGGGAGTCGATCCAGATTTGGATCCAGGAATTTTTGGAAAGATTTTCACCACTTCAAGGTAGAACAAAATTGGACATTTGGTTTTATAGCTTCATGAAAAAAAAAACACATATCAAACTGATACTGGGAATTATTGTCTTAAAGTTCTCAAGACGATATTACACTCTAATCTGGGCCCAGATGTTCTTCGGAATCCAGGAATTCAATAAATACACTAAATAAATCTTTAAATTTTAAATTTCAGTTGGCCTTGCTGTAGGTATGCACCTTTTGACTACATTTTCACCTCTTAACTTCCACTAGGTCACTTAGGAAGCACTGAGTTTAGGATTAGGGGCCCACATCCTGACCTGTAGATGTGAATCAAACTAAACGCCTCACCGGCAACAGTCTTGATATTAAGAGATTATAAAAAAGTGCGATTCCTCAGCTGTAATCACCAATGTTTGATTTCATTTCCTGTCTTCGCACAGGGGAGCGAATCACTCTGAATGTAAGAATATTCAGCTTACAATCAATCTAATGGAGTAACCCAGAATAGTTTGACCTAGTTCACTATAGATGCAGGGTTCCCTCTATTCACCACAAAGCACCATTAATGCATAAACTCAGCAAGGATTACTGCTCTCTGTGACAGAATTTACTCACAAATCTGTAAGCAAATGAATCTGCAACACAAACAGCAACACGATCCGGCTCCAGAGATGTCTTACTGACAGATCCACATCGGCTGAGTTTATATAACAGACATGAATTCAGATTCAGGTTCTGTCTTCATCTCGATTAAAAACAGAATTCCTTCCTGAAAACACGAGAAACTTAGAGGGGGGGGGTGAGCCCCTGTTTCTGAAAAACAAGCTTCATTTTCATCGCCGAACAATGCTTTGATCCAAAAGTTTGACACAGGTTCAAGGATAATGTTTATCCTGATGATGATCCATCTGGAAAAGGTTCAGCCCTATCCTTTACTCATGTTTTTCTCTCTGATCCACACCTTTGTGTGTGTGTGTGTGTGTGTTTGTGTTACATCTGGCTTATAAGAGGTTTAGGCTGTAGAGTATTGGGCTGAAGGGGACCTATTATACTTTTCCTTGTTTTCTGTCATGTCTATATTGTTATAACGGAGGATTCTCACACTAAACACGGTTAAAGTTTCAAATAATGAGGTCAGCGTGTGTAAACGCAAACCATGTGGGTCAAAGCTCAGGCTTCATGCTGCTCTAAACGCTCAGTTGCAGACAGTTTTTCTCGGATCGGTTTGCCGTCAGTGAGAGGGGATATCCTTACAAGGTAATCTCAGACGCAAACCTCTGGCTGTGAGAACAGAAGCTTCACGCCCCGCTGTTCAAATCTGTTGTCTGTGAGGGTCAGCCGATCAAGACATCTGCCATTAGGAGCCTAATCAGTGTGTTTGAGCCAGAAGATGAACTGAGGGCTGCATAAGTATACGATTTTGAATCATGAAAAGCTGCTTTGAACCTGTAAAGGAGCCTTATAGTTATAGTTTCTGAGTTCTGTTTCTAATTATGCACTTTTTTCTGCTAGCTCCTAAAGAGCAGCCAGTATATAATCAAGCAGGCATTTTTAATTTTACAGATTTATTGCTCCTGATTGGTTTCTAGAGACTGGGATGTCTGTTTTGACATCCGCTGAGCAGCAGCAGGCCGTGCAGTAGCAGCAGGTTTCTGCTTTTGTGATTTAGTGTTGATTTAACTTTCTTTCAACCTTTCCTTTGACAAATTACCCTATAGCACCGTCCAACATTTTCATTGGCCCCGACAGCAGCACTGGTGCTGCGTTAGATTCGAGCTGATGATTAACAGATTCAAAGAAATCTTCTGCCTGGAAACCGAGCGTCTGATACTGATACTCTGGCAGTGTCCAGTGTTGACCAAAAAGAGCAGTCAGTTGGTAGTAAGCCTAGATGAGTTCAGTTTGCTGCCAGAATCGCTTGCAGGGAAGGGGGGAAAAAAGCACATAAAAGTGTCACCAAACATTTGGGAAAAGAAGACTCCCCGAAGACCATTTGTTTCAAAAGACATTAGCTGTTGTCAGCGCAATATAAGCTATTCTATCAGGTGTCATTTTAAGTTTTATGTTCAAATCAAACTAATCCTCAATGTTTGGACATAAATAAAACAATGTGTCAGAACAGGAAAGGCCTGAGCCTGATGAGCTGTGGCTCTCGCTGTAACTCAACAGAAGAGAAGAACTTCAAAAAGTTCATTTAAGCTCGGTCATTCAGGAGGGGATCGCTGCTTTTCTGGATCAGAAGAAGCCAGTTGAGCAGGTTCGTGTGCCTCCTGGATGACTCTTAGGTGATTTGGTTTGGGCATGTCCAACTGGGAGGAGGTCCTGGGGCTGACCCAGAACATGTTGGAAAGATGATGTCTCTCAGCTGGCTTGGGAATGCCTCAGTATGACACCCACAAGTCTGCAAGAGCTGTTTGGGAAGAGGATGGTTTGTGCATGTCTGCTTAGACTGCTACTCCCATTAACCAGACTTGCCAGAAAAGTGTCAGAAATGGACAGATGCATTTAAGAGCATTGTTAAATACATTACTAGAATCATGAGAGCCGCTAACATGTCAATGGTGTTTCTGTACCATTCAATATAGAGAGTGATGTAGATCATTTATGGCTAACTTAAGCATTTCTGTGATTAATTTCACATAGTTGAAAAATATATTGTCCAAGTACGGATCCAGTCAAAAGTTTGGACACAATGTTTTTTCCAAGAGCTTATTTTTTTTTTTTTGCAATAATCCAATAAGCCTAAGTAAAAATCCCATTGGCTTTTTGTTTCAGCCACCAGCACAATGTGAACCTCTGGGTTGGCCTACAAAAGAACAGCAACCGTGTGGCACTCTATAAGTAGCAAATACATTTTATAGCTGCTCCTCTTCAGGGTGTGTCCACCAAAACATCTCATTTGTGAATATGCTGTCCTCCAAAGTGATCTCCACGCGCTTTCAGAAAAGTGCTTGATATGATGTTTTCGGCTTTTCAAACCTTTCTAGCTTCACCTTAAACATATTCACAGCATCTGTATCCAGTAGAGCACGAATGAATAATCTGTAAAAGGCTGCATGTCGTGTTTTTGTACAAATGTTTCGTAATGGACGATCTGAGATCTGAGATCCAAGTTAGGAGAAGTATAAACGAGTGGGAAGCACTCTGAGCATAACCAAATATTTATTTGGGGAGAACATTTGTCTTTGGGCTTCACAGCCTCAGCCTTAAAAGCCACTAACAGTGGAATCTGTAATCTGATGACCCCTTCGTGTCACTGTTCTACAGTCTGCAGAGAGAAGGCAAATATATAAACAGACACATGTGGCCTGGACTTGTTATGATGTGGATTAAATAACGTACTGAGACGAACTTGTGTAAAGTGGGGTTTTTCTTTTCAAGCGATGAATGATGCCCCTCGGCACGTCACGCTCACTATGACGAAGACGTTGGCAGCAACGCGAAGACAAATATTTATGTAAAAGCTAGGTTGAGCAAGCAATGCAGTTTATTGTGTAAGAGATTTTGAGTTTGTCTGCTAAATACTCCGAGTCAGAAGCTGCGTCATCGTTCTGCTAACTTATCACAATGACTAGTTGACGATGACTTAAATCTGCTGATTAACAAACAGGTGAGGGTGTCTGTTTGAACTGATTACAGTCTCAGCTTTGGTTAATTAAAATGTACCTGGTCCCTGATTCTGAGTGCGATTGTCTGCTCACTCCAGCACTTCCTTTATCTCTGCTGTGCACCTGTGACTAACAATGCGCCGCAAATGTGTCAGTGCAGGCCTGACAATGCCCTGAAGGAATGATATTTAGATGCCAAGAGCTGGCGATCCAAATCCGATGAAACCGCACAGAGAAGTGGCGACTTCCTCCATGGAAAAACAGAAGTGGTAGCAAACAGGACATGCCACCCCTGACCCACTTTGGCTCGCTCTACGTGGAGTCGGAAAAAGTCTGAACCGGCAAAAGAGGAGAAAGAACAACTAGGAAACAGATGAAACCCCGATGGCTCTTGTGGAAGAAAGTGCTGATGAGCAAGGTTTAACAGCAAAGAGACTAAAAATATAAACAGCTGAGATATACTTCCACCCCAGACAAACAAAGCAACATGACCTTTCGTGAGGTTTAGAGAAACACGGTCACCGATCAAGTTGTAAAACCCTCTAATCATCCCCAGGAAGTGGCCCGGGATCCTTAAAGGGGCATTCCAGGACATGTTTAAGAGTCTGAACTACAAAGGAAAGGTTTCTGTATTTGAGCCTTTATGCACCTGAGAAAAGGCTGCATGTTGCACAAGATTAAGGAGGCTACAAACCCTTGTTTCACTGTCTATGCCAGGAGCAGTTACCTGGATGCCTGCCAGTGATCAGTGATATTAACCAGAGCTCAGATCTGGTTCAGTGATCAGAGAAAGACCAGTTTAAAAATTGTAAAACTACACTTTGAAGTCCTTTGATTCCAGTGCCAATTTGTAAGAAAGCCATGGATTATGAGCACAAAGTCCAAAGCGCTGCCAAGCCTTAAACGCCACAGGTGAAAGGCAAGATGCATGAGAACCGAGACTTCGCATTTTATTCTTTACTTCGCCCTTCTCGTGCCCCCAAAAGCTTGTGACAGTGCAAATACTCTCAAACAACCTCCATCTGGTGCGGACTGCGGTTGTTGTGGAGAGGTGGAGAATGACGAGGCAGGGGGGCATTTCCTCAGGAAGCAGCTGGTTGCCTGCTGGGCTCATACTGCAGGATGATGGAGATGCAAAGGTGGCACAGACTCCCCCCTTCATACAAACAGGCAGGAACAAGGCTGCGTGTCCTTGTAGTTAACCTGGCCTCGTTTTTAGCCTACATTCACCACACTGTTGGCTGTCCGAGGAGGACTATTAGAACAGAACAGTTAGATGCTTCACTTCACACTTTTATCATTTAAATGAGAAATTATTAGCTTTCACAGCCATTCCTGAAGTAAACTTTCACTAAAATACATTTTGGACTGTTGGTAAGACAAAATAAGGTATTTGAAGTCGTCAAGGAACGCACTATTTAACTTTCTGGAGCTCCTTCTGTACAGTTAGGTTCATGCCCCCATAAAGGAACTGCCAGTAAATAAGAAGACTTCTAGAAAAGTATTTTATAAACCTGCTGTGAATAGCATTTTTTTAAAAACACATTTATTTCAAGGATTCATAAACCGCTTGTTTGAATTTGAAGATCTAAAGTTTTACTTCTTGTTGTTTAGCTATGGACAGGCAGGAAGAGATGACTCCCGAACACCCGAACAACAGCAATATCCGGTGCAGTCCACAGGACAAGCGGTGCATACAGAAGACCCTGGCCCGGCACCCTCCAAAATCCACAAACCTGAGAAGCAACAACGCCAGAGAAGACGCCAAAGCGATCCTGGTGAGAGAAATGATCCTCGGGCATTTCTTACGTTTCACAGAAAAAAACAAGAAACCCAGACGATGTCCGCTGCAGCGAAATGCATGAACCCAGCAGGTGTTTTACATTACGGCTTTACAGTCCCAGAGTCACAAGCGTGTAACAGGCAGGTTATAAATTGAACAAATTAGTTATTTACAGGCTGGAACATTTGGTCTTGTGAATGAAAGTACACGTGCATATTTTCATTAGCGTGCCATTAGCTGTTCAAACCTGGATCATAATCCGTCACAGGCACGTTATTCAGCGCATTCATTTCGCACAGACATGTGGAACATCGACGCACAGAAATAACACATTTAGAGCTCGAGTTCACATTTCTCAGGGTCAGATGCTGGGTACAAACACACCGGCTTACTTAAAAGCTGCTTTTTCATAATCAGTGTCTTCTGTGCACTCAGATATAACGCTGTGCGGCTTCAACCGCAAAAAAAAACGACAACATTTTAATCCTATCCCCTTCAAGGGTTTCTCCGTGAACACTTTAATCAGGTACCATCTTTAAATTGCTCCCTGTGAAAGCCTGCTCTGACGACTTCCTGCGCTGGACCCCAGCCATGTTTTCTTAGTTTTCATTTTATTCTGGGAAAAGAGGAGGAAGAGGCAGGGCAGCCAGATCTGTCAGCAGGGTGGGTGGTTAGACTGTGCTGGTGTGGTCATTGCCACAGTTCGGATGAATACTCGGCACTGACAGTCTGACCCTGGGGAACAAACCAATGGTGCTCAACCCTCTGAATATTTAAGAAACACGCAGGCGTGCTCCTGATGGACCACCTTTGTGTTGGGACACCACTATTTGGATAAGTAATAGGTGGAGACCCATGATAATCTTTAACATGGGATTATTGATGCAGAATGGTAAATAGCCTGTATTTGTATAGCGCTTTACTAGTCCCTAAGGACCCCAAAGCGCTTTACACATCCAGTCATCCACCCATTCACCCACACATTCACACACTTGTGATGGCAGCTACATTGTAGCCACAGCCGCCCTGGGGCGCACTGACAGAGGCCGATGTTCTACGAAGAACTCGCAAATGAGCACGTTTAAGAGGTCAGAACGGGACATCCACAGGTCGTTCAAAACGTAGGAGTCGACCTTAACAGGATAGCTGCCAAATCAGGGTTTTAGCTTTTTATGGGTTGAGTCACAAACTGCAGTTTGTGAGTAATCAAAATGTTTTTCACTGTGTTCTGAAATCGTGTTTTTGGCATTACTCATCACTTTTCATTACTGACTACAATGGTAACTTAAGATGGGTGACGCTTTATAAAAGTAAATCTAAACTTGCTCGAGATTTTTCCATGATTTTAATGAGCAAAGAGAATAATTTTCTTCCATTTTTTTAGTGCCTGTTTATATGTGTGGTTGACAGCTGGTCTTTAAACGTCAAATCAAATCTTATTGCTCCTACAGGCCCCGTGTCGTGCCGAGCTCCAGAGAGCGTTGGACAGATTGGCATCGAATACTCGCACACACGATGACCTCTTCACGATCCCCATACCCAACTGTGACAAAAATGGAGATTTCCACCCTAAACAGGTCTGTACTTTCCAGCTTTCACTCAGCAGACCGCAATCTGACCATGTCAACTGGTGAACTGTGAATCTCAATCATGAAGCCGTTACCAATAAAAATGCCTATCTTTATAGTTCAAAGAGTTCCTTTCAAACTACATAAGCAATCTTCTCGCCAAGACACAAAACATGCCTGCAGCTGATGACATACAGTCTAAATCAACACAAAAGTGTCTCCAAGCAGACTGTCACGGTCATGCCAAGATCGTTATTGTTCTAAGCTCACATGGAAAGTGATTTACTCTCAGAAATCAAGACTGTGTGTAAAGCGGTTTCCCCTAAACTGTTGGACAGTAATCACTTTGTTGTTGCGATGGATGCAATTAGTTCTTGGATGAAGTTACCTGCTTTTTTTGGGGGGTTAGTTTATTTTTTTTGCCTTTGAGAGATTGGGCAAGCGTGCAGATAAGAGTGAGGGAGAATGAGAGGAGATAGGGCTGCTCTTGAGCTCTTGATAGAGCTGCACATGCAATCAAAGCAGCAGACGCAGAGTCAGTGATAAAAGGCGAGCTCTGCTAAGGCACCCGTCATCAAAAGTCTGAGCTGTGCAGATTGTGTAACACGGCTAAAGTATCTCTCTCTGCTCAGATTCGCAGGCATCTGTTTACTGTTTAACTAAAACTGCGCTGTGATAAAACGTATTGGGAAGTAAAGCACAGGTCATTGGGGACAACTGGGAATCATTTCATGGCAGGGTTGCTCTGAGATTGTTAACTCGTCTGTGTTGGTGATGGGAAAAAGTACAAACGCACACAATAAATTTAGTATTACAGTAACTGTTGAAAGCTCAAAAAAGGAATGCTTTAGCTAAATAATTCTACTGCTTTAAACACTTCTCACACTCTGTTTGGATCCACTGGGTATAATTTCTGCAATGTGTGATTGTGTTTTTAGCAAAGTAAGCAGCATTATCTCAATCTGGAGCTGCGATATTACATTTCGGTACAGTGGGAATGTCTTTAAATATCACAACGACGGTCATCTTTTCATTGATGAGTCTTGTTACACTCCTAGCAAGACTTGTAGAGTCCAAAAACAAAAATATGCAGGAACAGTTAGTCCAGAAAAACTCACAGTTAGTCTAGAAAAACTGTTACAGAACTAGAATAACGCCTTTGTCTTTGTGCTTGCAGTGCCACCCTGCACGTGACGGCCAGCGGGGAAAATGCTGGTGTGTGGATCAGAAGACGGGCCTGAGGCTGCCGGGGCCGCTGGAACTGCGAGGGGATCTAGACTGCCACCAGTTAATTGCTAGCCTGAGGGACTGAAGACGAGGGGGGAAGCAGTGGGGGTGCAGGACCAGCTGAATTCTACTGGTGCTTATTAGTAGAACTATATGACTAAAGGACTTCATTCTTAAGCCTCACTCTACCTGAGGCCAACGGTACTTGAGCTTGTGCAACAAAAAGGAAACCATTGAATTGAGTTCTTTTGCTATCTTGTTTCTGTGTGTGCGGGTATGTGATACGAGTCTTTTGAGCACTTGTTCTGTTTTCTTTGTATCACGTGAACTTTAGGCCAATAGTCCTCAGACACATGTGCTTTAAAGTACCAGATGGCAGAAGAAAGGCACACATACACTTCCAGATAACAGTTGTGGTTGTGATCTTTGAGAAAGAGAGAATGCAGAGCGTGTCATTTTCTCTGGTTTAGTGTAGCATTCTGGGAAAAAAAGCAGTCACTCCACCCAACAATCAAACCTGAGATTAAACATTTGGTTCATTCTTTCTGGAGCACTTATTCACCTGAATTTCTGGACAATCCGGAAAGATTCTCAAAAGACTGTGCACCAGCTTCTTGTTTTTTAAGTAACTTGTGACTCTTAGTCTGCTATTCTTTCTTTTGTAAACCCCACTCATCTAATAAGCAAGTGAAATCAAACCATAAAATGCGTTTGCTTGCGTTTGATAAACACAAAGTTTACTTCAGCCACGGCATCAGAGTAGCAATAACAGATGGGACGAGAACGAGAGAAAGAAACAGGGAAGAAAAGGAATGCATCAACCCCTGTCTCGAATTACCAAAATGATAAGCCATAGCTTTTCACACCACAAAGACCAAAGTGAAAAGTGAGATTAGTCTGCAAATCTGTATCTCACAGAGCCCAGAATAGTTTTGCTTCATCACCCCGTGGTTAACTCTGCACCCCCTCCCTCTTTGAGCTCTCTCTAGCATAAAGGACTGGCAGCGTAGCTGGGTTAGAAACTCTGTGCACTGCTGATAGGATAATCTTGTTTCTCCAGCTGGTGCTAAGATGCCAGTAGGACTCGTGTTTGTATGAATATGCTCCGATGTAGGGGATTTATCTCCAAACAGACTGCATGGCAGAACTTTCGGTGGTGCTACATATTGATTGTGCCAAAATACAAAAGAAAGAAAAAAAAAAAGGAAAATGTTTCTGCACTTTTTGGGTATTGTTTCAGATTGGAGTGACGAGGGGAGCAATTAGCATCAGCAAATGTGAGGATCACCTTTGTTTGAAAAAGGCTTTTCCTGCAGGTTTTCAGTGTTATTGTCAAATAATAAAAAAAAAGAAAATCCCACGTTAGCTTTGCACTATCACTGCAGCTGCCTGGCTGAATGTTTCATTAGTCAGTTCTGTAAATATAGAAGCAGAGTGTAATAAAGTTTAATGATTAAACTCCTCGCAGCAAAGTAAACTTATAGCCAACATAAAATTGGGCTTGGATGACTGCGGCGAAGCAGTAAAGATAACGCAGCGATGATGTGGAAACAAAAATTCCTCAGCGTATCTGTTATCACGCATCTGTTGAGGATTACAATAATAATTAAAGGAGTTCATTATCGGTGCAAATGTCACGGTTTTCCATCATCGGCTGCACGGGCGACTTTGGTTGTTACTGACTCAAGAAAAGATTGTTGTTGCTGTCGTTGTTGTTGGTGTCCTGGCAGTTTGGGCCCAGGATTCACTAGAAAAGGTTCAAAAACCAAAGAACAGAACAGCATTAACATTAACCTAACAAAGCACTGGTGTGTGGCCTATAATTTTAAGATGTGTCAAAAACAAAAAGACACTTAATACAAAATTTTGGCTTTCTTTTTACTTTCTGTATGTCCACCAACTGATTTTACCTAAACAATATTTAAGTTTTAAATCACGGAGCGGTACGTTCAGCTCCAAACTGAACAATAAACGTGCCATGAAAATTCATTCATTTTTGCTTCTTACCTTTCCCACAGTGCATTGGGTTTTGACTTTATAAAAAGCAGGACAGATAAACAGAGACTGAGAAAAGAAAAATAATCTGAGCTTATCTCTCGTGCTTCCTGGGAAAGGTAGTAAAATATATAACCAGTGACAGCTGCTTTCAGCCCAGGTCTCTGTGGAAAAATGATATTCCCAATGTTAATGTGATCGTTTTCTCTTTATGCAACTCAGTCAAGAAATTGGATTTTATTGGACTTATTATGCTCATTGCCAACTCCATATCTTGATTCTTAGATTCTAGTAGAGCAGCTTCAAAACAGCTAAAATAGCTTAAAAGTAAAGCTCATTTATCTTACACTGGGTCCTGGTGCTGCCTCCCTTTTTAGCTCCCTTTAAGCCAACTGTGCTGTCTGGCAAACAAACAATGAAGGGGTCTTCTGCCATAGACTGTATATTAAAGATGGATGCAATTTCTGAGTTTACGCCCATGTGGAAGAGTGCCTTAAACGTAAAGAACAGGCAGCAGAGGGCAGGCCTCTTAATTGTAAAAAGAAACCCAACTGTTTAAGTCTATGGGAAAATGGCCCTCAGCTCTCTGACTACGTCTGTATACATTATGATTTATATTCCATAAATTAAAGTTGCCATTAGTGTCCAGGATACCTTATGACTGAACCTTGTGACTAAATGAGTAAATGTGCTAGCGTGCACTGTCCAGGTTTTAAATCAGATCTGCTCCCATGTTCATGACATCTGGTTTGAAAACACTAAGACAGCGAGGTGAAGACCCTCATCACGATGGGTGTCCTCATCTTTTATATACAGTCTATACGTATAAAGCCAAGAGGAATAAGAAACAAACAAACAAACAAACAAAAAATCCCAAATAACAGAGCATTTAGAGCACTCTGCACATTGGACAGTGTAGCTGTACACTCACTGATCTTATCTGAAACATTATAACAGACAAATGAAGGAAAAACATATTTTTTCTTTTCTTTCTTTCTTTTTTTTTTCCAAATGGAAAACTGTCAAAAAGGTTTATTATGATTAAACCCTGTAATGTTTAATCATAATAAACAATTCGAGCAACAATGACCAAACTCAGCATCTTTTCTTGTCTCTGTGTTAACCAAGTTTTGCTCTCATATAAAGCATGAGTCAAGTTTCCACACACAGGTTACAGGGTATAAAAGTAACAATAAAAATCCAAATAAATCAAGCTGCGATAATCTAATCACTGAAGCCAACGCTCAGTTTAAACATTTTTAGATACAGCGCATGTCATTGACGTGCAGTTTTAGTTGGTAGTAAAAACAGAAATGCATCCAAAGGTAGTTCAGTAACCACAGATAGATAAGTAGAAGATGGTATGGGTGGAGAATAATTGCTGCGGCTTGAGAAAATCAAACCGAAGACTACGAGCCCGTTAAAATAAAGACGCCAGTTCTCATTCAGTGAACTCACAAAGATTGTTCCAGCAAATCCTATCTTACAATTCATCGACTAATGAAGTGTTACTAAACACGTTTGTCTGTTAAAACAGTCTTAATCCTTGTGAGAGATGGAAAATGGTTTTGGCTTTGACTGTGTAAAGGCCTTCTAACTACATAAATGGTGTATTTAAGCTATAGTAAGTTGCTTGTCCTCTGACTTTGCTGTACTGAACTGTAATTACATTTCTCGACAATAGACTGTTTGCATTTGATATTATCTGTTAATGTGTAGAACATATGAAGTAATGTTTGCATGCATACAAATGGACTGAGGTTGGGAACAGCTGAAGTCTTGTGTATGTTTCCAGAACAGGATTGTTATACTTAAACACTGAAGTGATCAAACAACTGAAATATAGAGTTTCAAATGAAATAATCAGCTACATTTTAAATGTTTTCCTGATGAAAATGTACACATTGTAATACAACGATTAAAATACATAGAAACTACAGTGTAGCTTGGTGTTATTAGTCGCAGCAGTGATATAAACCTGCATTCCTTCTGATGTCCAGCAGGTGGCGAGTCCCTTGGCTGCCAAAAGAAATAAGATTGTATTAACTGAGAATTTAAAAAATAAACCTTCCACTAAATTCTTTTGTGACCTCAATAAACATTGTTTGGTTGATTTCAAGGTCTCAAATGCTAGTTTAACATAGAACAATGTTAACTTTTTAAAGTATTGTCACATTTAGAGTAAAACTGGACAAAAAGAAGGATGTGCTTCATGGTGTGACTATATCCTCTATTGTTTTAGTGAGGTGGTGCAGAGAAAAAATAACATTTGGTGCCCACCCTAATCAGGTTTAATGTAGAGTGAAAGAAAACTAACCTGCATTACATTTGTAACCATTTTTTGTTACCTGGCTTTTCACATATCCAAGCATAAGAGATATTTCTGTTTATTAAATCTGCAGATACAAATAAATGCATAGATTTGTCCTGTAAGGGTAACACAGATTCTTTACCTTACTATTTAGGACTAATTGTGTTTTTGTGTCTAGTCACCCACCAAAAAAACAAAAAAATCTGCAATGGGTGACATCATTTATATACAGTCAATGTTTATAGCAGATATAGTTCCACTGATCATGGAAAACAGTCATCTGGTTGTCATAAAGTAGTGTTTTTGGTTTTTATCCCACTGGGAAACGTGATTTCTTGGAGTCCTCGCTTCCTGAGTACAAATGCAAAAAGTTCACTTGAGCATTTGTGGGATGTGTCTGACGCACAGAGGCCTCACACTTCGACCTTCAGGGCCCGAAGTACCGACTGCCAAATTCCTGGGGTCTGTCTATGCCTTGACAGGTCAGAGTTAAACTGAAGGCACAGTTGGATGTGTACAAAGGTAGCAAAACACTGTAGTATAAAAATGTCAGAGATATATTTTGGAGAATGGTGCATCAAATCTGAAATATGCTCTATTTAGTGTTATTATTATTTATCAATAAAGACTTGGTCTTATAATTTCTTATCAGTGTCCCAGTTTACTACAGTTAATTCTAGTTCTTAGTCTTGAAGCGTTTTTTTCTTTTAAATATCTAAGTTGTTTGTATCCAATCTCAGATCTTTACTGACTCTTCTGTTAAACATGCTCTTGCAGTGAATCGTATGTGAAATATTTCTGTGATTGAATAACTAAATATGAGATCCATTTTTCTAGTGAATATAATTAACTCATGTTTAAATAAATAAATAAATATAGATTCCAGTGTTTGTCTGTCTCTGGCAACCATGTGTGACTATTTCACTGTGCTTACATGGGATTTGTCAGATGTGTCAGATAAGTGAAGGACAGCATTGCCCACCTTTGAGCACCAGATCATCATAAAGTTGTTCGACATACTCAGACTCAACAAACCCAGTGAACTTCTGTCCCGGGGCCAGTAAAAAGTATACTGGGCAGCTGGATGGATAATGAGTTGACGAATGCAATGAACTGAAGTAAACTATTCTTGGCAAGCAGTTTTTCACCACAGTCAGTATTTTTACTTTAACACTGTGAGGTCATCATAGGTGGGATATTTAACCCGATCAAATGTTATATTTCAAAGCTGTTAAGTAAGGATGTAAGGATGACATAGAAGGGTTAAAGAGAGTGTATGAGGCAAGGAAAATACAGACGCTGTGCTTAGAGTCAATGAAAACAGCAGGAGGGCTGCATTGGTGCAGGACTCGGAACAAATCTTTCACTTATATATGCAGTAAAAAGAATGTAGCGAGCAACACATCTGCTAATAAAACGTTTCAGCTCAGGTGGACTCAAACAGAGAGCAGCAGCGATGATGCTCAGGATCGTTTTGCTGTACCATAAAAAATAAAAGCACAATTGCACCTCCACTCACACATGGTGAAGCAGCCTGCAGAAGACGGAGACACTGTGGTCACAAAAGGATGGACACGGTCAGCAACGATACTCGGGCAGGCTCTGCAGGTTAAACAATGCTGAGTTAGTACTAAACAGCCCAAATATCCCTCAGCACCACTACTAGCGTGAACCGCTGATGCAAGCAAAGATGCATCCCCTCCCTCGCTCATGCCAGTTACACCAAATTCTGACCATCCAAATGTCACAGCAGAAATTGAGACCCATCAAACCAGGTAACGCTTCTCCAATCTTCTCCAATTTTGGCGAGCCTGTGTGAACTGTAGCCTAGGTTTCCCGTTCTTAGCTGACAGCAGTGGCACCTGGTGTGGTGTTCTGCTGCTGTAGCCCATCTGCTTCGAGACTAAGGCTACGTTCACACTGCAGGCGACAGCGCATCAAATCCGACTTTTTTGACCCTATGCGACCCATATCCGATCATGGTATGACAGTGTGAACGGCACAAATCCGATATTTCAAATCCTATGTGGTACTGAGCCCGATACATATCTGATGTTTTAGAAAGCGACTGCTGTTTGAACACTCATGCCGCATTAAATCCGTCTTTTACGTCACTGACACAAGACAGACGCCAATTATCAGCGCCGGAGAAGACATCGTGAACGCTTCCTGGCCATCCAGTGTAGATGTCAGTGAAACTGTCGGGAAGACAACGTTGGAGAAACGTGAACATTTTATTTGTACTGTATAATCTGCAGATTCTGACAGAAATCTGCGACTATCCTTTGAAGCACCGCTCCTCTAAAACAGCAATAAGGATCATTATTAGGACATTTGTAAATAACAAAATAACTTTTTAACTTAAAGAAAAATTGGGAAACGTAAAGTCCGAAACAAGTCTTTATATTAAGGCCATCAGTCAAACAATACTGTTTGCTCTGGGTCTAAACAGAGCGCGTTGTGTGCGTTTGCTGTCGCATTTTATTTGTAGTGTGAACAAGCAGACAAAAAAATCGGATGTGATCAAAAAATCAGAATTGAGCTTTAAGACCTGCAGTGCGAACGCAGCCTGGATAGGTTCTGCATATCTTGGTTTGCATGCCTTGAGTTACTGTTGCCTTGCTATCAGGGCGAAGCTGTCTGGCCTTTCTCCTCTGACCTCTGGTATCAATGAGGGATTTTCAACCAGAGAACTGCTGCTGACTGGATATTTTCTCTTTTTTGGACAATTCTCTGCGAACCCTAGAGATGGTTGTGTGGGGAAATCCCAGCAGATCAACAATTTCTGAAGTAATCAGAGCAGCCTGGCACAAACAACCATGGCAGTTTCAAAGCCGTTTAATTACATTTCTTCCCCATTCTCCTGCTCGGTTTTAAATTCAGCTGGTAGCCTTAACCTTGTCCACATGCCTAAATGCACCGAGTTGTTGCTATGTACGTGCCTGATTAGATATTTATCACGATTAGTTATTTATATCACTTTAATGAGCAGCTGAAACAGTGTACTTAACTGAGTGTTACTCTGGGCTATTGTGACCAAACTAAGCAGGGTATAAGCCTCTGAATAAAACGTGACTACATAATGAGCTTTAGTGATCTGGTGAACAAAAATACATTTTTGAGAAAAAAAAAAGTATATCAAGTTGTTGCCTGGAGACCAAATGTAGAAAAGAAAATATTTAGAAGTTACGACAGAAAATATGTACAAGGAGAATTTATGTTCTCACATCTTAATCTGGCACTATATATTTCCCTCAGCCTACAGTGAAAGCTTTTTAAATTGACGCATTAATCATAAAACTCGATGCAGTTATGCAAGGAACCTCTGGAAGGTTACATCATGATAATGTGTGTTTAGCAGCTTCTAAAAATATCTCTGCCATCTAACACCAGAGTAAACTTTCACGTCTGCTTAGTTCCACTGCCTGAGTCTATTTTGGTTTATATGCCTAAGGACTGATTGTGCATTACCAGAGGAGCTTCGTGGACTCATTTAAAGTGTCACATGGGATATTCTGCCTCTGGGCATCCACAATCCCACAGCTATACCTGGGAGGCCCTGCACAAATGTCCATGTAAAGCCTGCATTGTAACTGAACTTGCAGGAAGCATGTGACCTCCACCCTACCTCCAGATGCACTCTGTTGCAGGTGTGCAAGGTTAAACAAGGTCCTTGCCATGCCTCATTTGGAATCTGTTCTCTGTCTCATCTGTTCAGCTTTCTGGCCTTTTGTGACCTGGAGAGTCAAAGGAAGGTGAAGCACCAGATGAGCTCTGAATGCATATTGTGCAGGAGGCAGGTCATGCAGAAGTAAAATAACCTCTCAAGTGTACAGAGTAAACAGAAAGAAAGAGGGTCACAATGACCACAATCAATTAACAAATTCAAAACAAGAACTATTCAGGCTGAATGGGCCAAATCCCACGGGCTTTTCTTTGTTTTTTTTTAGGGAACTCACTATTAGAACTATTGACCTGGGCGGCTCTCAGACAATGTGAACAAGAATGCAAAGTATTTCAGTTCTAACAACATGGGAGCAGTGAATGGGGCAACCTTGAGTTTATCAAAAGCTCACAAGCCTGTGAAGCATCCATAATGCAGCTTATGGTATGGTGACATAAGAAATCATTCCTGATTTTCCCCTATATTGCAAGAAAAACGAGCTTACTGCCTTAAAATGGAAATAATATATGCTTTCCACAGGTGATGGCTGCAGAGCATCTGCACTGACCTGGCTGATTTTTGACATGATGCGTTTTGCAGTCAGGGGTGACAATGCAGGTCAGCTTTTCACAATCCGGGAGCAAACTGCATCATGCTACGACGTTGCACATCTGCAGCTTAAATCTAAAGCCACGCAGGGAAAATGTGAAATCCCACTCAGCAGCTCTGTTGTTGCCATATGGTCTTTTTTCCTTCTGAATGCTGGAGGAGAAACGTCTCTGCTGTCACTGCTGCAGCGGTGACAGCAGAGAGCGATGAGCATCAGCATCGAGCCGAGGCACAGCTGTAATAAGGAGAGGGTGGGGGTGCAGTTCTAGAAGATTCTGCAGGAATCATACGAGTGGACCCCATTTCACTGGTTTATTGTGGGAACTGTATTACTAAGCTAGGTGGCTAGCCTTCCCTGCCAAAGCCACAACCTGCACACAGTGGTGGGGACTAAAGGTTTTGGGGTGAGTTTTTTGCCCTTTAGTATTCATGCTTGCAGATTACGTGGGAATTTCAAATAACTGTAGACATGTCGGCTTTGCCTAACGCTGCATGCTAATAATAATCATAGGTGTCATTCTCATTCCTTTAGCTACCAGCTATTCAGCTAATTAGACGTCAACCGGCTGGTTATTTAGAGCAAACGAACTTATGGGCCAAGCGAACTACAAGAAATGTCAGCTATCACAACGTTAGGAATTTATCAGCCACATTTAAAGTCAGCTCACAACCGTAAATTAAACTTGAGGTTGACTTTTGGCGCAGACAGGCTAACCTAACAGCAAAAGATTTAGCTGGTTAGCGACTTGCTAGTTACGTTATAGGTCGTTTATAAGATGAGCATTGACGAGTCTAACGTCTGCGAACTACGCTCTTCACCCACCATCATCATATTCACACTTTCATAATCACATAGAGCGGTCATTGATGCTATTTACATTGTGACACAGTGAATTTGCCCCGTAGATATTCCGCTTATTAAGTTAGCTTTGAGCTAACGTTGATGCTAGTGGACGTTAGCCTGCCTTGTTGCCTGAATCATCATCAGCATCTCTTTGTTTTACGCTATGTTTGAATCTCCCATTTAATCACTGGGGTATATAATGTTACCCTCCTCATAAATGTGTTTATTGCAGATCCAATGACCGGAACAGACTGATTCATCCTCCTCACTGCAGAAATGTCAAGTAAGACACTGGGAGTGTTTGAAACAGTTAATTATAGTCAGGCTCTTTGTAGGTGATGGTATCTAAATGCATCAGACCTGGTGTTTCAGTTTATCCATGCGAAGTGATATGACAAGAGTTGTGGAAGTTAGATTGGACAGGACTGATTCTCATTTTTTTTTTTTTATTAATTTCTTTCCCGAAACAGAGAGACCATCCTATGCCCCTCCACCTCCCCCTGCCCCTACAACTGTAAGTATTCTCAAGTATACATCCACACCCATGGGTTTTTATTTAAAACCTTTCATTCTGTTTCAGCCCCAACTCCAGCCACCCCTCTGGGTTTTTTATGTCACACAAAATGGAGATTTTTATTTTGTTTTCAGGTACTGGAGGAAATCACAATCATTGATCAGAAATAAATGCAGTTTAAAAAATACTGGGAAAGACTTTCAAGTGGTATGTGGGATTTATAGCAGATTTGCATGTTTTGTCAGGGCCTTGTAGTCGCTCAGGTGCAGTGACAAATATAGAGCATATTTTATTTTTTTTAGACTTGGTCAAAAGAAAGCAATGCACGAAAAGTGGCACTGAAGAGTGAATGAAGAATAACTAAAACTAATAATTAATTAATAAAAAAAATTTAGTATCAGAGTACATCTTAAAGTAAAAGTACTCATTAAGTAGAATCGTATACATGATATTGATTGTATTGGATCATAATGACGGATTCACTGATATTCACACAGCGTCCTACACAAAACGTGTGTGAATCAGAAAGAGATGACCTATGGGTGCATCTCTACTGAAATCCAAGGAGCCAAAGTGCAAATAGAGCTACATGAGTGTACAAACACCATCATGAACGATCATAAAATCTCATTTTAGCTTCGTTCATGCATGTTGCATTCAAATAAAACATGTATTTGGTTTTCACGTGATTGCCGTAGCCTGTGTCGTTTCTGTGTACTTTGTGTGGGAGAACAGGGAAAGGTGGATCTAATGCTGAGAGGTAGTCAGAAATATCAAACTTACTCTTTGCTCCACATTTAGTTAGGATCCAGCTCACACATATGCAATAAAATGATTGCATCCAAAATATAATTGCAGTGAATAAGAAAGCAACATAGAGGAACACAGCATCACCCCCAGACATCAGTTTTAGTTTTAATACCTCATTGAATATGTTTTAAGTTTTGATGAGGAGACACTTAAGCAGGGTCCTGATTGGGTCTTTTCAGTCACACAAATAAAACCAGAATATTAGTGCTAGGCTCATATAGATTTCATGATGACATTTTTTTCCCCAAGATGTCCTCATGTGATACTTTTAGCAACAGTTCTACCAGATAAATGCAATTTAACATTTGCAGCGTTTGGCCTGTTTTATACTAAAAAATAATCTCATATAATAATAATAATAGGCTTACTGGCAAAAACAATCTTAACACAGTTACTTAACTTTAAAAAATGTTTGTTTGTTTTTTTAAACAGATTTAACTCTAAATGAATTTTGCCCAACATGACTCTAATTTATGCTTCAGGAGTAAAAGATTTCTTTTGAGAGGACCTATCAGAGTCTTCTGCTCTGAATCCTTAATTTTTTATATTTTACTAGCCGTAATTTTCAGCCTGTTAGTGCTTGTTGGCAGACTAAAAAGCCACACATAGATCAAGGCAGATATGGAACGGCACCAGGCTCAACAGTGAAAGTCTGTTTCTGATTTTACTGTCGTTTGCACTGCAGATGCTCTCACATAATTTTATTTGAGATGTATCTGTTGTTAAAGTAGCATTAATCACTTTGGGAAGGGGATAAACTTTATTCCTACTAGGAATAAAAATAATTCAGGAGAGGCAAAATTATGGAGACCAGAGGGGAAGAAATCTCCTCCAGCAAATTACACCAAGGATCTTTAGTATAGTTTGTGCTTGATTTTGTTTAGTCACAGAATGATGTGCTGACACACCACTGCTGTATTTTCCTATAGCACCAGCATGAATTCAGGTTTCTTTATTTTTGCATTTTCCCAGCTTCTTTCATTGGTTTCTTTATTATTTTTTTCGTTGTCTTGGGCTTTCCCCTCTTCTTCTTTTAGGTCATTTCTCATTCGTGTTTCTGTCTCATTTGTTTCCATCAGCAAATGCCCAACACCACCGGGTTTGTGGGGTACAACCCATACAGCCATCTGGCCTACAACAACTACAGACTGGGAGGGAGCCAAAGCAGCAACAGTCGGGTAACGGTATGAATATTAACATAGAAGAACAAAACAAATAAATAAAGGCAGTGACTGAAAGTATAAGGCAAACCAGAAAAGCTTGCTCTAGTGAAATGAAGACGCTGCAGATGAGGCCTTTGCAAGCTATAAGACTGACTTTTCTTTGTTTGGAGTAAATCAGATTAGACATAATTTTGCTTTCCTACAGTAGAAACTCATTCCGGTACTGAGACCGAATCAGAAATGATGCATACCATCCCAAACTCCCTCTGCTGCCTCCTTCATACTGCAGACCTGCTAAGAGTCCATCTGTGTCTATTCAAATCCCACCTGCCTTTCAAAGTCTGCATTTCTGACAGCCATGTTAAGTAACCCATGCCATCATGTTGCCATGGCATTAAAGACTTTGCTGCTCGGCATGGCTCTGGCTGCTGAGCAGTAATTTAGTCGCTGCATGCAAGCTGTGGTTGGCTGCCTCTGATAATGGCATTATGTCTCGCACTGAGCAAATCTCAGCTTAAGTGAGATTTTTCTATTTGATTTTTTTCCCCCCACAGTCTGCGTTGTTGCAGTGCACTCTGTGGGCTTTCTTCTTCTTGTTTATACCTCCAAACTGTCATCAATGCAATCGAGTTAAATGATAAGAAGCTCCTTTAATGGATCTTGTGTTTAAACCTGAACATAATCACCTGCTTGTAGCGTCACAAGCTTCAGCCTAGCTTAGCTATAGTGTTTCTGTGGATGCCTCGTCACTGCACAGCAGGCGTATCTCAAGGTGACTCTTTTTCCTTTCTTTACCAGAATTCCTCTGGAATAAATATCCCAAAGCCACCCAAGCCACCCGATAAGCCACTGATGCCATATATGAGATACAGTCGCAAGGTAGGTACAGTGTTTAACTGCTCCCTTTTGCATCATCATGTGCTCAGCTGGAAGAGAGGGATGCTTTGATTTGAACATAGTTTGCATAGTAAGATGTACATTTTGTCTTGGTAGTTGTTTATCGAGGTAGGTGAAGCCAGATTAAGCCAGGAATTACTTAGAACTGTCTACATCACATAGTGGGATTTCTGAGCTTGGAAATGCAGCTTAAAGCACACGGCCTCCTCTGGTTTGTGACCTCTCTGCAAAGAGATAACCACCTATAGCCCCTCCAACCCAACCCAACCCCACACCCATGTCTGGTTCTCATCACCAGGTTTGGGATCAAGTAAAAGCCTCCAATCCTGATCTGAAGCTATGGGAAATTGGGAAGATAATCGGTGGCATGTGGAGGGACCTCACTGATGAGGAGAAACAGGATTATTTGAATGACTACGAAGCAGAGAAGGTTGGTTGTTTTACAAGGGGTGTTTATGGGGTTTTTCCTGATGGGTGACAGTAGATGTGTCCCCGCTAGCTGTGGGTCCCTCCAGTCATCATTCCTTCCTGAATAAACCTCTTTCCTCATCTTGTCCTAGATACAAGGGTCCACATTGTTGTGTCTGCTTGCCTTCTCTGTTTCCTTGTCATTCCTTCATCTTTTCCACTGTAGATTGAGTATAATGAGAGCATGAAGGCCTATCACAACTCGCCAGCCTACCTGGCCTATGTAAATGCAAAAAGCCGGGCCGAGGCAGCTCTGGAAGAGGAGAGTCGCCAGAGGCAGTCCAGGCTGGACAAGGATGAGCCTTACATGAGTATTCAGCCAGCAGAGGATCCAGATGGTAAGGCCCCCTGGGCTCTTTAGAGCACTGCCACAGAGTTGTAATTATTGTAGCACGACCACACAGCGTTGCGAGCGCGCACACCCAGAGAATGTGTTATTCCCCCCCCCCCTCCTCCTATAGCGCTACAACCATTAACATCTTTGGTAATGGTACCTTTGAAACGCCATTTCTGCTTTCAAGCTTCCAGCCTGGGACCAAAATTTGCCTTTGTTTTGCACACGTGTTTACATTTTGTAGGTATTTTTGGCAATGGTTAAGACATAATTGCAAAATTTACATTCTTTGCTCTGTTGTTATAAAGCCTGACTGATGCACGCACACACACACACACACCATGTTAGACAGAAGCCAGAAGAAGACGTTTGAGTTACACCCACCTCAAGGAAATGATGCTTGTCTGGGGTCTGGCTGAGTTACAGTAGACGATAATGATGCACAGGAAAACTACAGATAAAACCGTTGCTATTTAGAAACACCCCAGACCATAAAAATGTCAAAGCTGGTATCCCAGTGGGCTTTGTTCTTAACAAACTGCACGTACAGCGACGATTAAATAAGATTTAGCTCTCCGGGTGGAGAGAACAGAGATCACTCTTTATTAAAGTCTTCGTGCACTTCTACTCTAAACATCAGTTTGTTGCATCGTTTATGAACATTAAAATGGGTATTTTTGAGGTGCTGTGGTTTGACTCTACTAGAAAATAACCTGAAACAGTGTTCGACGTGGAGACCTTACCTTTTGAGAAATATCCCACACATTAGTGAGACGTCATTTGTGATCATAGAGAAGCTTAATGCTCTCACACGGCATTCGGAGTGGTAATGGTTTCCTGTTTTTGTGTCTTGAGCACCTATGTGGCAAACGACATTCATTTCTGCTCTCTGGAAAGTTTCAAAAGGTGCACACAGAGGTGCACAGCACCAGCAACCTCAGGTGATACCCAGTGAGCAAGGGCGAAGCTTGCCACAACAAAGTCAAAGCAAGTCTGCTAAATGGAAAAATGGCGAAAACACAGGTGGATTGTTGTTAACGGGTAAGAGTAAATGGATCTCTTTTTAAACATGTATATGGAGTATAAAAATACACTGTTTCCAGCAGAATTGCACTGTATTTGTTTCTGTAATAAAGTTTAGTCCCTTTAAATAAGAAATTACCACAACCAGTAGGTTCCTCAAACATCCCTGCAATAGTCCCTGCTCTTCTCTGAAGCCTCGGTGAACTCAACAGCACCAGGTCTCCACCTGCTGCAAGGCCTGGTTTGTGGGGCCATTGTTCTCGCAGCGGATTTCCAGAGCAGAACAAGAATGACTGCTTCAAGCTGCAGTTTAAGATGTTGAAGCTGGAGTCTGTCCGACGGCAGGGGGAGGGATTTAAGATGCTTATATTAAGAGCCTTCAATAACCTCCAATGTGTAATCATACATCACGTGAAAACTGTGACTTTATCATTGTCTCACATCGTTGTAGAGCAATTCTGGCAGAGTTTCTTTACAGCTTTGCTTCAGTTCATTCAAGTTTGTGGGCGCTGGTTAATGCACAGGATCATGATCAGGTTGAGGTCTGGACTTAGACTGGGACCACCACCATGCATCTTCATTCTATTTCAGTCATTCTGTCGCAGATTTGCTGCTGGACTAGGGATTTACTTCCTGTTTAGTGGCTGAAATCGGGCCAAGCTTTAGTTTGACTCAAGAATTTTTTGCGGTCTGGTCCCGTGGCTGTAAAAAAAACAAGCCCAAATCATCAGCCCCCTACCATCGTGCTGACAGTATGAGGAGTTGTGGTGGTGCTCTGCAATCTGATCAAACGTCTCCACTTTGGTCTCATTATTATTATTATTATGTCTCGTGGTTTGTTCAGATGCAACTTTAGAAACTTAAGAGAACTCTACCAAACAAGCCATACTTGTTCCGTCTTCTTCTAATTGCACTACGATTATTATGATTAGATTCAAAGATTCAAGATTCAAAGCGTTTATTGTCATACGTACAGAAGACATAGCGTTTCTCTGTGCAGTGAAATTCTTCCTTCTTGCTGTCATAAAGACAAATGAGGATAAAAAAAAATAATGGAAGATAAATAAGTGAAGACAAGTGAGGTTTGCAGATGTCGACGTAGATGGATGTACATGTACGTACGCTGATGATTGTTACTATTATTATTACTACTACACACTTTAAATTTTCTCCTCCGCTCATAGTTCACAAGGTTTGTACCATAAATATGCTACTAAAGCTGGATTAATTATTTATTTTTGCTAATCCGATGGCGTTGGAGCTGTGGTAGCAGATTGGTGGTCTTAACGTTGGCTGCTGAAACTATTTTTCATGCATTAAAAATATAAACATAAAAGTAAGTAAGTAAGTAAAAACATTTTATTTTCTGTGTTGTAGACTTGATGTGGCAGTCATGTGACAACACACTGTGTTTTAAACAGGGGAGTATTAAACATTAACGAGTTAAAAAACAAAGCAAAATAACAGATGTGAGATTATGTCGATTAGAGTTTCTGGATGTCGGTTTTAAATCGTTTTCGATTAATTGGCTAACTCTAGTCTGAACTTGGGGTGAATTTGCTGGGAAGTCGACCCCTGGGAAGATCCTGAACACACCTGAATGCTCCAGACCAGCAAACTTCCAGTGGTGGTTACAGTTGATTACGATCAGTTCATCAGGGCGCATGATTAGCAGAACCTGGCTACCACTTTATGCTCTTACTTTCTGTGGAAGGAGTCGGTGGATTCCATAGAGTCCTGTTAAAACGCTGTTTCACTCGACCAAATTTCAAGTCCTGCTAAATGTATATGTCACTCTGTGCCAGGCTGTGTGACATATTACAGTTGATTGTTAACTACCCATCAATCCATTTTCTTTTCTTGGCTGCTGATCGAACCTACGATCACAGGGGATGAGACTGTTACACCCTGACTGTATTATTAATCCATCAGTGTTAACTATTTAACTTACTTAATAATTAGTTTAACTACTTAATATTTGTGGTGCTGACTAGCAAACCTTGACTGGTCATGCACGTCATCTCAGAACCTTTCTAGGAACAAGTCTTGCCAGTCAACAGACATCATTAATTTTAACGCATTATTCAAAAATTAATTTAATTGTGTTCTTAGTGGGAAACAGTCACATCTGATTAAAAAACACATTTTAAATGTCAGAAAACTTTTCAAAGCGTTTTCCACCTGGAGGTCTATGTACAACTCAACAGTTTGTGGTCTAATATAAATTTCCCCACACAACCACAGTTTGTTAATTGCTGAGCAGTGAATACATAATTTACTTTATCAGTCAGCGTGAGCTTGTGAAAGCTTTGTGACATTTATGGTTAATTTCCACTCATCTGGGCCCATAAATCACTCGCTGTGCTCGTATAGAGGAAATGTTTTGCATACAGTGCAGTCTTGGGATAGGTTTTAATTTCTAATGAAAATCTCTTAGGTGGCTTTAACAAAGCCGTGCACATGCACTGCTGCACTTTGACATCTTAACCTGCACTTAAACATCTTATACACACTATTACACACTCACTACAATTACAGGACTCTACACACTGTCACTTCAACAAATGCCACTTAAATGCTCATTGCACAGTTTTGCACAAACTGTATATACCAGCTTGTCTTAAATTCTCTAAATATTTAATGCATTTTTCTTCATTATTATTATTATTATTGCTATTTTTCTGTTATTTTCTTCTTAATATAACTGCACACTTTCTATATGCTCATGTAAAGCTGAGGAGCACGAGCCAAAGATTTTCATTATGGGTAAATGTTGCTACACTGCTTATCTGTACATGACAATAAAACTTGAAATTGAGCGAATAGAAACGACGGTTCAAGTCAAAGCTGCAATCGGTGTCAAAGATGCTTTCAGGATTTCTGTGCATTTATTGGGAATACATTCCCAAATCAGTGGTAACAGGGTAATTTAGCATGAATATTTTCTTCAGGCTCTGTTTGTAGGTTTTTACCTTAATGCACAGTCGTCCTGTACTTACAAGACAACACAGAGAAACGTTTACTGATGAATGTAAATTGCAGAGTACGGCTTAAAACATCTGTCCACATACTGTGGGTTATAATTGGCTGCCTGTGCCATTCACCTACTTTGCTTAGGGATGTGTTTGGACATAATGGCATATACTTAGCTCGAACTCTGTATAAATATTGAGCCATATCCTCCGTATGTTTACGCCGTCTTCATACATGTTTGCGTGATTCTGTTTGTATTGTTTACGCTGGTTTTTTGCTGAAGCCTCTTTTGCTTTGCTTTCTGAAAGGCCCATAAACGTGTACGGCAACAACTCAGATGAGTTTCTTGTCTTCAGATTACGACGACGGGTTTTCTATAAAGCACTTGGCCGCGGCTCGTTTCCAACGCAACCACCGTCTGATCAGCGAGATCCTCAGCGAGAGCGTCGTCCCCGACGTGCGATCCGTCGTCACGACCGCTCGCATGCAGGTCCTCAAACGGCAGGTCCAGTCCCTGATGGTTCATCAGGTAGGATCAAACTGGGATGTTTAAACGCTCACTGACGGCTCTGTTTTTATCAGCTCGTTAATTCCTAACTGTGGTGCCTGCGTGTCTCGTTTCCCAGAGAAAACTGGAGGCAGAGTTGCTTCAGATTGAAGACCGCCATCAGGACAAGAAGAGAAAATTCATCGACGCCACAGAGTCGTTCACAAACGAGCTCAAAAGGGTACGGCGTCTTTTACATTGAACTCTGTCATTGCCTACTTGCACGCAAGCTTCACTTTGCGTGACGTGTGCAGCTCTGGTTATGGGCCTTTCTCCATCTGCCACGCAGGCCCAAGCTGCAGCTAACTCCATCCACATGTTCTGGCAATCATATAGCTGTCATCATTCACAATTTGTAGCCTCCATTATAACTGTTATTTTGTGCAATGGGCTGCAGTGCCCGGTGTGCACAACAGGTGGCGCCATTTATATTTTACAGAGCTTGTTAAAGACAGAACAAGTCCTTAAGTTGACAGACCTGCTGTAGGTGCTCCCTAGACAGCTGTGACATCACATTCAGCCTGCACAAACATGTTAACACCAGAGTTATACTGGTCATGTTTTCCAGTAACTTTTTGTTTCTGTTTTGTTCTTTCTTAGTGTGTTTAGAGCGAGTGTGTTTAGTTTTCACCAGTTTAAGCTTTACAAGTATTAGAATATAAAGGAGGTATGATAACAGGAATTCAGGATACAGATTACAGTACAAACACAACACTTTGTGAATACAGTCAACATCCTGAGTGTCAAAACATCTGCACCAAAGGCTCTGTGACCTGATCCGTGTACTTTCTAACAAGCTGTAATTTTATTTATCCTGCACAGACTTGTTAAAACCACAACCATCACAGGCTTATATTTTCCAGTGAGAACGAAACAGAAATAAAACCTTTTTTTTTTTTTTTTTTTTTTTAAATTCCACAAGTTATGATTGAAGAAGTTCAAAATAAACAAAACACATTTTGTGTCGGCGGCTGACGTCCTAAAAGACTGAAACCAAGGAAAGTGCCTCAAGATTGTTTTTTTTTTTTTTAGTTTTTAAATACAGTGTTTCAGTTTTTGTCAAAGTTATTATCTTTATTTCATTTTGCTCAAAAGCTTTCAGGTTTAGTTAACTAACCTTTCAACTCCCATTCTGAGTCATATTTAACCTTCCTGCACTATTTACTGAATCAACCAGTCTTTTCACTTGAATTTGAAGCAACTTGTACATCTTATATGATGTTTTTGAAGAAACAAATACAATTGACTAAAGACATTTTGCAAAGTGATGCACAAAGCTAACCACATGAGCCGGACGTTTAACACAATGGTACAGGTGTTATATTTTATGCATGGTAGCGCAAAATTCGGGCGTCGCTAATCATGTTGATGAAGCACGTTCAGGGTGCGCAGGAAGCAATGGATGGAAACCGTCTGAGGGGTAGGGGGTGGGAAGAGGAGAAAGACACAAATCAGTAATTTCAGATGCAGTTTGAATAAAGGTCATAGAGTGTGTTTTTGTGCATGGCATGAAAGAAGTAGTGTTTAATGCGAGCCTTGTATGACTTGTGCTATGATTTATTCATGAAAGCAGCCACTTTTACATTCCTCATTTACTTGAGTCATACTACAGAAACATGTGAAACATGTTTAAAACTACGATTTACTGCATGCACTGTTCTGTTTCTCTGCTGCTTCTCTGCCACACATCATAAGTACATCACGCTGAAAAGAGTGGTGGGTGGAGGACAGCCACATGAGGTTGGAAAGTCCTGATTTAAATACCCCGAAGAGCATCGTAGAGAGTGTGTAATGAATGTCAAGTACTGTTGTTTTGCCTGTGTGTGTGTATGAGAGAGAGAGTTCTGGCAGCGTTGTGTGGTTTATAGAAGAGATAAAACTGTTTTGATGCGTTTGTGGTTTCCAAAAAGAAAATTAGGTTTGTCTTTACAGTTCTGAGAAAACAGTCAGAGGTTTCAAAAATAACTTATTTATTCTACATTTGCTGTTTGTTGTTTTCAGTTGTGCTGCATGAAGGTGGAGGTGGACATGGAGAAGATTTCTGCAGAGATTGCTGCAGCAGAAGAAGCAGCCCGCAAACGGGTGGCAGAACGTGAGAAGGATGCAGGAGATCGAGGTGCAAGAGAGGCCCCGACCTGCGTGCTGGCAGAGGAAGACAAACACATTTGTGCAACACATGGCAACAAGCCCCAGCAAAACTCTCTGAGCGAAGGCAGCAACAAGGAAGGCGAGGAGACCGAATCCAGCACTACAGACGCACCAGGTGAGCAACGCTGGACGCTAGCCATGGCTTGTGTCCAGCGCAACACTCTGAGCAGCTTAATCTGTGGTTTAATAGCCCGGTTTAATAACACGTTTATATTCTGTGTTTCATATATTTAGACTTTTTCAGACTTCTCAATCTAATTGAAAGCTCATCCGTCCATGATGAAAGCAGCCAGTCCCTAAACTCCAGGTTTGACTGCAGCAATCGAGTTGTAGGCAGTCCAACAACCTGAGCTGCGGGACACCATCACCCTGCAACGATGGTTACTCAGTCTATCGCAGTGATATACACATATCTGTTTTTGTCAAAAGTGTACACTGTAAAGCAGGTTGTCGCTTTTGGCTCTTCTAGTAACTGAAGCCTTAAAAGCGGTGATGTAAATGCTGTGAGAGAGGGACAGCGTCCGTCATCATGCTGCAAAGTTTACAAGTGATGTCAGAGGCTTAAAGCAAGGCAAGCATGCACTTTGTGTGTGTTCAGACAGCTGTGCCCTTTGCTCATTCAGCTGCACCGTCTCTGTGTCAAGCAAACAAAAATCTGCTTTAAGGTTGTCAAACAGGTGTTTCACATTGACTTTTTTACCTTCACGAGTTTTTAACAAGCACTGCTGACGTCAGATCTCTCAGTTTCCTTTGGTTCCGCCTGGGTTCACTGTCTTGGTCTATTTTAGTAGCAAACAACAGTGTAACAGTTCCTTGATCAAGTTCTGCACCAACAGCTTCGCCCTTCCTGCTGCACCACTGAAAACTGCTACCT
Source organism: Simochromis diagramma (assembly GCF_900408965.1). Lineage (NCBI taxonomy): Eukaryota > Metazoa > Chordata > Actinopteri > Cichliformes > Cichlidae > Simochromis > Simochromis diagramma. The sequence continues at coordinate 1,520,859 of NW_024386885.1, forward strand.
TCATTCATGAGCCTCCCTTCAATATGAAAATATGTGAACTGTGATTGGAAATGCCATCCCTGCCCCAGAAATGCTGGTTGGAAGATCGACTTAATAACAACAAATACATTTCTTTGATTCAGGGAAGCCAAAGACCTCAGAGGAACCTGAGGCCCACCCCGGCAGCGAAGAGGGGGCGTCAGAGGACAAAGAGAGCGTCCCAGAGGGAGCCATGGAGGAGGGAACCAGCGACAGCAACACGGGTTCAGAAACCACCTCCGCTCAAACGGAAGACGCCACGACTAGCGAGCCAACAGAGGGGCCCAGCAGGGCGCGAGCAGCCCACTGAGTCCGGCAGCGGGCTGCGTGTGAACTGTCAGGCTGTTGGCCGGGCTGCTGCACTCTGACGATTACAGATATTGCACAGTGTCATCTCAGTTGTCAAAGCATATGAAGAGCATTCAGATGGGCTCGATGTTTAACAAGCCTGAGGCCGAGTTCGAACACTAAGGCTCGCAGACACACTCTGAAAAAAAAGAAAAGAAAAAAACAAAACCTGCACTGGAAGCCGACAAAGCAATGATAAAATCAATGGCTGCTAAATGTGCCACAGAAGCCCATGTGAAAGCACTATGTATTCTCTCCACAGACTGCGTTGCCATTTGGAAGAACCCATACACGCCCTCTTCAGCACATACTGAAACATATCTTTAGCACTCTCTATGGCAGAATCCTGACTGTCACAATTCGACCGTCACACGAAACAAACATTGCTCAGTGTTATATTGAACTTTGTGTTGTTGTGTCATTGTTGCTTTTCTTGTTGTTTTTGCATGTTTTTTAAAATGAGTTGTAAAGAGTGGAGCCAAGTGACCATCTCCTCGGCAGGAGAATATTTGTTTACTCTCTGTATCAGTATTACAGTGGCAGTATTGTCTCAGGAGTTCGTAGTCATTTAGTAGTAGCTATTTTTGTTATTTATTATCAGCTTTTTTTTAAATTATATTTGTGTATCGGTTGTCCTGGGGCCGGCCCAGTCCATCCGTGAGTATATCACATGATCATCAATGCTGTACAATGCTCGACTACCAGTGTTCTCAAGTTTGCTTGCTGTCAATCAAATCAAAAGCAGTATGCTTAGAACATTTGTGTGTTAAGATCATTATTGTGGTTTTCAACAGAAAGCCTTTAAATGTACCGTAATTGTGTACACAGTGTAACGAGGTTTGCTTAAACATGGATTTTCATAAAAAGAGCTTGAAGAACATTCATAAACATGCAGTCTTAAAATGAATTTCCTTTTGCATATTTATACCAATAAAACTTTTCTACCCTGAAGGAAACCGCTCGCTTCATTTTTACCCCTCGGCCACAAAAGGTCGTCGAGGCTTTGTCGTCTCCCTGCCGGGCAGGCGCGTCCGCACCCGAGGTTGTCAGGGATACCTCCAGAACGAAGCATAGTAGGACTTTAGATACCATGGGGGTATCTGCTAAAAATCTCAGACAATTTTGAATCTCAATGACCGTGGCCTAAAGGTCAGAGTTCAAGTTTTCTGAAAATCTTGTTAATGCAATGACTTGAGAACAAAGCAACAAAGGTCTTGATGTTGAATCAACTTTTTGGGAAAGCAGCACAGGATTTTGAAATTAATACCGTAGGTATATTTGCTAGAACAGCGGTCCCCAACCAGTCCGTGAGTGGTTTGGTGCCGGGCCGTGAGAATTGAGGCTCGGGTGTGAAATTCATGGTTTTCAGGGTCTTTACCCGTGTTGTAGTTGTTTCTTATTTTGAAAGAAATATTTACGCGTTACCATAGCGACCAGGGAGGAGGATGTTACTCTCAATGTTGTTGGTTGTTTCAGGAGCACGCTGCTAATAAAGTTACACAATTACACAGTGAATTCACGTTTATTATTATATTTACAAAATACCACAGTTTTTGTCTCGGTCGTATCATTTTATTTTGTTGTATTTATCCGCGACACCTTAAAGGCCGGTCCGTGGCGCAAAGAAGACCGCTGTGCTGGAAGGCTGAGGATATCGCTGGCTGCTGCTGGGATTTGTTATTATGCTTCAGTGAGGGTTGCATTGACAATCCAACACAATGGGCAGCACATTGAACACATTTTATAAGTGGTCAGAAACTTGTAAATAACTCATGAAAGAATAAAGTTACGTTGAAACCAAGCACACCATTGTTTTTCTTGTGACATTACCAATAAGTCTGATGTGTCACGTGGCCCTCTTCTTATTGAAAAAACAACAGTTGTATCCAAGATGGCCGACTTCTAAATGGCCACCATGGTCACCACCCATCTTGAGGAGTTTGCCCCCTCACATATACTCATGTGCCACAAACAGGACTTTAATATCACCAACCATTCCCATGTTATTACGCTGTATCCATATAAATGGCCCACCCTGTATATTTGGGCTTCAGCTGTATTGAGCTACTAAAACAGCCCAATTTAAAGCCTTCTCTGCTCATTATTTTTTATTTTCTTTTATACTCTGCTATCTCTTCAAAGTTAACAGTAATCCTTTCTCTTGTACTTAGTCTCTCCAGTATAAACGATTGGTTGACTGATTTAAGTGGCTTAAACCTGCATTCTTTCTGACGACCAGGAGGGGGAGGGGCTGCTGGGACTGTGGTGGCAAAAAAAAAAAAAAAAAAAAGGACATCAGGTTATACAGAAATTTATAGAAAAAGGGAACTTATGTTTAAGAACTTTAGTTTTTTGTATTATTAAAAAGGTAATTCTGTCATTTCCATTTGTAATTAGAGTCAGAAAGGATATGCTCATTAGCTAATGGCTAATGATTTGTCAATCACAAGTAGAGCAGATTGAGTAGAGAGAAAGTGGCAGCTTGTAGTGACAGACTGATTCAGCTCCACAGGTACCAAAAAACATGCAATAAAATCTTTATAACATTATTTAACAGCAGGATTCTCCATATATAAACAAAGTCAATTCTTGTCTTTCATCATGTGCAGCCACTTCTTGTGCATTAATTACCTGTATGAAGGTGTGTGTGTTTGTTTCTGATTATTTTGATGTTTTTGTTTAGCTTAAACAAACACACCAGATATTTTTGAATTCATCTGCACGCTGCTTTTAAATGCCTTACTTAAAAGCTGTACTGTTTGATGACAGTACTGTAAAACATTCATGGTGCAGAAATAAGAGCTTCGCCATGGCTCACTGCACTTGCATATATCATTTTCTCCTTTGCACAGTACAGGTAAGGGAAGTGGGTAACATGTGAAGGAATTGTTCTGATTTCCTCTTCCTGTTTTTCATAGCAGCAGTACCCATCATCCTGTTCATCTCCGATCCTGGCACAGTAGGTGCTTCGAGTAATGCCACAGATCTGGCAGGAGATTTAAATCTTTGTGCAATGATTTGTAAGGTTTCAGCCTCATAAGATTGGAAACTAATCACCATCTGATTGACAGATCTGATGGTTTCAACGTGAAAGATGATACGGTGCATTGTAACATGCCACGTTTGTACTGTGGTTAGTACTGCCTCAAGTGAAAGCAACAAACCACAATACCGCAGAGAGACAGGTGTGCAGAAAGCTAGTGCAGATCTTGAGTTTAAAAAAAGCAGCTCTGTAGGGTTTCACCTCATGTCCAGCATTAGCCCTGAATGTCACAGTAACAGCAGCAAATGTCAATGAAAGCAAAACTATCTTTCAGTATGAACACAAAACATTCAGAGAATTCATCTGTTTCATTCAGCTCTAAGCAAATGCTGATTATTATCAGGTCAAATACGTGTTAGCTCTCAGATTAGTATCTGCCGACTGCAATGTGTAGCTTTTAACTTCAGGCACAGAATCACTCAAGTTCCTCTGAACTAACATTTGAGATTTTCACAGTGCTTTACGCATCGACACCTACGACTTCTCAGTTAGATACAAGGAACAAAGGGCTGTGCAAAGAAATGTCAATGTTGGCTAGTAGTGTTAACAAATAATTCAACGTGATCAAAACCACCAAACCTGTGCTTTCTTTTTATTCTATAGATCATGTGTAGTGTTACATGGTAGAGTGAAGATTTTGAAGAGGTTATAATCTCTTTATAATAATAATAAAGAGTTGTAGTAGGCAGGTAGGGGTGTGTGTGAGTGTGTGTGAGAGAGCGTTAGGGAGAGAGAAACAAAGAACACCAACTGGCACACACCATCGTAGCTTGAACTCCATCTATATTTCATATGATATCACTGTGCCATTAACTGAAGTTAACTTTTGTGACATGTGGTTTCACTTCACATGTGGTGGTTACCACGTGATGTGGTATCAGGGAAAAAAATTCAGAGACCTGTCAGTGAGAATGAAGGGAAAGCACCATCAAATAGACAGATCTGCGTGTGCAGCGGCTTCACCTACAGTGAACTACCGTCAGCCAACATGACTCCTCTCAGAGGTGAGTAGAGCTTAGAAACGTAGTTAAAGGACGTTTGTGTGCGCTGTGATGAATGAATGAATAAATGCAGACAAAAAAAAAAAATATCAAAAAGATTGTGTTTCTTAGTCAAAGGAGCTTGCAAAGAAAAGCGTCTGGACTTCTTAAGAAGAGTCCAGACGCTTTTCTTTGCAAGCTCCTTTGACTACGATGACCTGGATGACTGAGAACCTTCACAGACATTGTGTTTCTTAAATCTCACGTTTTATATTTTAAAACTAATGATAGCTGCTGTGGCCGTTTCATCTACTATTGAACACTTAACATGGACTTGCATTTTTTTAGTGTGTTAAAGCTGCTTTTTTAAATACTAGAGACTTTGATTCAGCAACTTTACAACTACCTGCTTACTGGTGGTAAAATAAAATAATAATAATTGCCTTGCATGGTTTGTTCTAGCATATGTCTGTCGCAAGGTTAGATAAATCACAAGGTTGCATTTGGTGTAATAATCTGGGCAAAGTCGAATGTGGATTCATCCGCTGCGACAGCCCCTTGGGAAATAAAGGAGCAGCTCAAAGTATCATTTTTGAAGAAGCCCAAATTACTAAAAATACACTAGTAGCATTTAAAAGAACTTACATCAACAATTAGGAAATAGAAGCAGATTTTATTGCAGTTGGTAACACTTGTCTTTAGTTTTAAATATTATCAACATATCAGTAATGTCACAATCTATTAAAAGTCTCATTTATCTTAACAGCTTCACTAATCAGATTTGTGAGTACCACAAATAACTTTCATAAGAAAAAAAAGAAGGAACGGAGTTTTCCCCGATGGCCACATGATCAAAAGCCCCGAAAACAGATTAGAAAAGATAAAAGATGTAGACCAGAAGGGGAAAAACTTCTGAAACAGTCTATGATTGTTTGGCAGCAATAAAGAGTCGTTGCAGTCAAACAGTGAAAACAGTTATTGTCAAGTTTTTTACAAGCATAAAATCCCACACATGTAGACAATGTAACAATAATAGAAGAAGAAAAACAAAGAACCAGCTGTTCTCTTATTTACAGTTGGTCACCACAGCAGATGGATCTGCTGTGACAAAAATGTGACAAAGGATTTGTGTTTCTTCCCGAGCTTTCAAATGTTAACCAGTACTATACTAATAATACTTGACAATAAAGCCAAATATCAAATTTCACTCTGGGTTAAAAGCTGACAAATAAACACGAATTTCATGCGTGTTATAAAGGAAATCACCCTAATACCACCAATTAACTAACTTATTTTGGGTTTGATAGCTTGATTAGTTCAAAAGATGTGATCTGTACCACGCACGCATCTGCTGGATTTGTGTAACTCCAATGCAAACTGTTAGTCATGTGCAGAAATACACACACACATGCACATAGTGAAATTGTTAACGAACACATTTCCTTACAGACGGACAAAAATAATACAATCCAGAATAAGTAGACCATTTTTGAGGTGTCCAGGCCCAATACAATATTAAAAACTAATAACACCCTTCTTTGAATTTTGAAGTAGAAATTTAAAGGTCATTCAGCCCTTTATGGCTTGAAGACCAGTTGTATTATCTGCATAGAAATACATGTATATGGGTTTTCTACTAAACCTCCCTTGCACAGAAGCTGAGGAAGTCCAAAACTAACGTTTGAGCATCTTGAAAAGTCATCGTTTATATGAACACTAAGCTTGTCTCCACAGATCCTATTTCTAAAATAAATAAATAAATAATCTACATTTGTTTTTCAGCTCTCCAGAACTTTCTGCCGACTGTGCTGGTATGGTTAATGACCTCTAAGGTAAGAGAAACACCTCACTGAAGCTCTTCTTCCAGCTGTAAATATGTTTGGGATAAATAGTATTTACCGAACCGCAGTCTTCCCCTGTGGTACCAAGTGCTCCCCCTCCCCCCAGGAAGTGGTGGTGTAAAAGTACAATGTACCAAAGGCAGGTGGCAGGTGTAGTTTTGTCTGATCTGCTCTGTTATTTTACTTCTTTCATGTGTTTTTTGCTCTGTTTTTGCAGCCTTGCTTGTCCGACGATGGAAACTACACAACCACTACATTCACAGATTACAGCTTTTCCAGCCAGGATTATAGTGACTTTCCTGAACTCTGTAAGAAGGACTCCAATCGCCAGTTCCGCTTCGTGTTTATGCCCATCCTTTTCTCCATCATCTGCTTCCTGGGGCTGGCAGGAAACATGCTCGTCATCCTCACTTATATCTACTTCAAGCGACTCAAGACCATGACCGATGTGTACCTGCTCAACTTGTCCTTCGCAGACCTGCTCTTCGCCCTGTCCCTCCCCTTTTGGGCAGCCAACTCCATGGTAGAATGGGTGCTGGGTCTAGGGCTGTGCAAAGCCATGTACACCATTTATAAGGTCAGCTTCTACAGCAGCATGTTGCTTCTGTCCCTCATCAGTGTCGACCGCTACTTTGCCATCTCCAAAGCAATCTCTGCTCACCGCCACCGCTCCCAGGCAGTGATTATCAGCAAGTTGTCATCAGCTTTGGTCTGGGTGTTGGCCCTGATCTTCTCTGTGCCAGAAATGGTGTACACCACCATCAATAACAAAACCTGCACCCCTTTCTCCAGCACCACTGACCCACTTCGCATCACCGTCCAGGCAACTCAGATTGCTTTGGGTTTTGTCCTTCCTTTCTTGTTTATGACCTTCTGCTACAGCAGCATCCTCAGGACCCTTTACTATGCTCGTAGCTTTGAACGGAATAAGGCCATCAAGGTGATTCTCGCTGTGGTCGCTGTCTTCTTGGTCTTCCAGACGCCTTATAACGTGGTCCTGTTTTGGAGCACAGTTCTTACAGCACACGGAGTATCGAACGACTGCAAATACGACAACAACCTCCTCTATGCCACTGACACGACCCAGAGTTTGGCCTTCCTGAGGTGCTGCCTGAACCCCTTTGTTTATGCCTTTATCGGTACAAAGTTTCGTTATGACCTCCTGAAACTACTGAAAGAGTTTGGCTGCATGAGCCAGGAGAGGTTCTTTAGGTATACCTGTGGGAGGAGGCGGAGCTCAGTGCCCACTGAAACTGAGACCACCACCACATTTTCTCCTTAAAACAGCGTCCGTGTGGAGGAGTCAGCACCTTCAGCCTAGTGTTACACACCTGCTTACAAAGAGCTATGGACAATATCAAAGCATATGTTTTTATATGTAGATAGCTTAACTGGGACTTTTGTGGAGGACTGCACAAATAAGCTGAACTAAATTTGGCTCAATCTTAATTTTATGTCGCTGCTTGAAAAAAAAAAGAAAGTCTGAATGACACAAATGGATTTCCAGATGTTTTTCTGCTCTCCTTGTTTTTGTATATTTGTTCTAAGGTAGAATATTTCAAGATGTTTGTGATCTTAAAGAAAAATGTCAACAGTATTAAACACCTTACCACACAGTGTTACAAAAAACAGAAAAGTGCATTTTTAGTTAAAAATAGGTTTGATATACACAGAAGTTTGATCTACATAGATTCTTTTTCTTTTTATCACCTGAGTTTATTTCTGTCTGTATCTGTTAAACAACTTTCATGATCATTTTTGCATTTGCTACAATGTATATTATTTCTGTCTGTTTGTGCTTGTTATTCAAAGCAGGGTATATCAAAGCAAACTAAAGCCAGCTGTGTACCTTTTATTTGTACTTTTCTCTGCCATTTGTAAATAGCCCAGATTATCAAAACAAGATTAAATATATTAAAACAAGATTTCAGGTGCACTTATTACATCAAAAATAGCAATGGCATATTCAGAGAAATTACAATTAAAAATGTGCACTTTGTCATACTTCTTAAGCTAGCTGCACAGGATCTGTTGTTCTTTTTTGTCCTGTATATAGTGTTCCAACACTGGAAGCTCACATTAATCATGGTAATCCCTGCGAGCTAAAAGCTCAGGCTTCAGACGTCTCAATCTTTGCACTCACCTGCTCTCCGATATCAGTTTGCAAGGGGCAGCCAATCAGAAAAAAGATGATGTCAAAGCATGATTCAGATAGCGTATGAAGGTCTAGGATAAACACATAATGCATAGAATAAATAAAGATTATTCTGAATTTTGAATCATGTAAAGTTACTCTAGTATCTACAGTCGTAAAATAATAAAAATATTAAGTTGGAGATTAGTTTGACTATTTCTTATGCAGGGCAGATAAAAAGATGAGTTGAGACAAGAGATACTTTATCACAAGAGTTGAGAAATGAATATGTTACATAAGCCAATCAAATTAAAACAAACACACAAAAGTGATGAGATCAATAAATTTAAATATGCCAAAACAAGAAGCTTAAATCCAATCTGACTGAAGGTACTGAGGTGTGAGATGTGCCGTATCTGTCCCTGTAGCACTAGAGCAGCAACTGATTTTGGACTAAAAGTCTAGTAAGTTGTGCAGAAGGTGGCGAGAATCCATTAACTAACCACATCCCTTCGACACAGCCACAATTGCTGCAGCTGCAATGATTTACTGCTTTAATTACAAATACAAAGTATTAAGTGTCACAGTTAGAATGCAAAAATCAGATAAGGGAAGGATTCCTGCTAAATTTGGAAAGGATACAATTCATCACTCGTTTACTCAAAGTTCAGTTGAGGATAGAAAATAAAAAAAAAAAGAAACAAAAGAAAGACAAAACAGATGAGTCGACAAAGAGTAACACGGGGCTATTCATGTACAGAGGGTTGATTAAAAAGATGCACAGCTGAAAGGAAAGAGAGAGAACACTGACATTTAGGACAGCACTCACAACCACAAAGGAAGGAAAAACAAAGTCAAAATAGAGCAAGACAAAACAGAAGACTAACCTTCAAAATAAAACGGGGAAGTAACAAAAAGACCCACACCAGACGTGGTAACAGAGAGAGAGGAGAAGGCACTGACGAGACGAGACAAAGGAGGAACATAGTGGCAATTACTGAGGGAACTAAAACTACTATAACTAATAATAAAAACCAAGACATGAATCAAAACATCACATAACCAAAACTCATCAGCGGAATAACCATGAAGTATAAATTGGAATTAAAGAATCCGTAACGAGACGAAGAAATCGAAATCCACGACACTGAGTGCGATTACAAGGGTTTGTGGTTTACACAGATTTTCATCCGTTAGTGAGGTAGGTGGCTCTAACACAGGGGTGGGCAACTCCAGGCCTCGAGGGCCGGTGTCCTGCAGGTTTTAGATCCCACCTTGGGTCAACACACCTGAATCAAATGATTAGTTCATTACCAGGCCTCTGGAGAACTTCAAGAAATGCTGAGGAGTCATTTAGCCCTTTAAATCAGCTGTGATGGATCATGGACACATCTAAACCTGCAGGACACTGGCACTCGAGGCCTGGAGTTGCCTACCCCTGCTCTAACATGTGTTAGGATGGTTTAGTGCAGGGGTGGGCAACTCCAGGCCTCGAGGGCCGGTGTCCTGCAGGTTTTAGATCTCACCTTGGGTCAACACACCTGAATCACATGATTAGTTCGTTACCAGGCCTCTGGAGAACTTCAGGACACGTTGAGGAGCTAATTTAGCCATTTAAATCAGCTGTGTTGGTTCAAGGACACATCTGAAACATGCAGGGACACCGGCCCTCGAGGCCTGGAGTTGCCCACCCCTGGTTTAGTGCGTGACGCCACCAGGGGTGCCACTGGGGATCTGGGGCCCCATGGAAAAAACATATCACTTTGGGCCCCACCACTTTAACAAAGGAAACCATGGTAACATATAACACATTTTTATTTCAGGGAAGATTGATGAGATATATGCAAGTCATATTTTACATTTTCATATTTTTTATGATAATTGATAAATTAAATTTTACTTTTTCAGTGATTGGTGGCTTAAACCAAATACATATAAAATATATGTAAGTTTTTTGGGATGGAAGTGAATTTCAATTCTCATCTATAAAATTGGGTAAAAGAAATTTTTACTGCTTTAACATAAAACTTAAATAATCCTTCGATTATGAATTTTCAAACAAAATATAGTGAACTAAAATACGTCTCTGTCCTGAGAACTGGTGGAACTCAAATAGGTTTTAATTGGTTTCAGCTTCCTGAAAGCTCTCAGCACCTGCAACAGTCATAAGACAGTGTGGAAAATAAACGCAGAGTAACACACACTTCTCCAAAAACGTTCTATTTAAATAGTGTGTAGAATGCAAATATTATTTCCCAAGAGGCCTCCTGCAGGTGAAAACACTTCTTGATGTGAAATATCTCACCTGTTTCTTCAGATATCAGGGCCGGTTCAGTGTCAGGGGTATAAGGAGTTGGGAGTGGGGCAGCTAAGCCTGAGCCACAGGTTTGATGTGTTTGGCCTGGCAGCAGGTCAGCAGGTAAAGTACAAAGAGTCTGCCTGCGCCGATTATATGTTAGCTAAAAAAAAACAAAAACACATGATTTTCTGTTAGAAATGAAATAAGTTCACTAATCCAAGGAAAGTCGAGCAGGTCGAGCAGGTTGGGGAGGAGAGGATGTTGTCTAAGCTAACATCCATCATGGACAACACCTCCCACCCCCTGCATGAGACTGTACGAGCTCTGAGCAGCTCGTTCAGCAGTGGACTTTTACACCCACAGTGTAGGAAGGAGCGCTACCGCAGCTGTCAGACTCTATAACACAGTTTAACATGGCTTACACATCGCTGGTTTAACTAACATATATGTTTTTTTAATTGCTGCTACTCAATTGCAGCTTGTTTGTACACTGTATACTTCACCAGGACCATTCCCATTCCCCCCCCATTTGTATACATATGTCTGAACATTTTATACATCTGTATACAGTGGGGCAAAAAAGTATTTAGTCAGCCACCGATTGTGCAAGTTCCTCCACTTAAAATGATGACAGAGGTCAGTAATTTGCACCAGAGGTACACTTCAACTGTGAGAGACAGAATGTGAAAAAAAAATCCATGAATTCACATGGTAGGATTTGTAAAGAATTTATTCGTAAATTAGGGTGGAAAATAAGTATTTGGTCACCTCAAACAAGGAAAATCTCTGGCTCTCACAGACCTGTAACGTCTTCTGTAAGACGCTTTTCTGTCCCCCACTCGTTACCTGTATGAATGGCACCTGTTTGAACCCATCATCTGTATAAAAGACACCTGTCCACAGCCTCAAACAGTCAGACTCCAAACTCCGCCATGGCCAAGACCAAAGAGCTTTCGAAGGACACCAGGAAAAGTATTGTAGACCTGCACCAGACTGGGAAGAGTGAATCTACAATAGGCAAGCAGCTTGGTGTGAAAAAATCAACTGTGGGAGCAATCATCAGAAAATGGAAGACATACAAGACCACTGATAATCTCCCTCGATCTGGGGCTCCACGCAAGATCTCATCCCGTGGGGTCAAAATGATCATGAGAACGGTGAGCAAAGATCCCAGAACCACACGGGGGGACCTGGTGAATGACCTGCAGAGAGCTGGGACCAAAGTAACAAAGGTCACCATCAGTAACACACTACAACGGCAGGGAATCAAATCCCGCAGTGCCAGACGTGTTCCGCTGCTGAAGCCAGTGCATGTCCAGGCCCGTCTGAAGTTTGCCAGAGAGCACATGGATGATACAGCAGAGGATTGGGAGAATGTCATGTGGTCAGATGAAACCAAAGTAGAACTTTTTGGTATAAACTCAACTCGTCGTGTTTGGAGGACGAAGAATACTGAGTTGCATCCCAAGAACACCATACCTACTGTGAAGCATGGGGGTGGAAACATCATGCTATGGGGCTGTTTTTCTGCCAAGGGGACAGGACGACTGATCCGTGTTAAGGACAGAATGAATGGGGCCATGTATCGTGAGATTTTGAGCCAAAACCTCCTTCCATCAGTGAGAACTTTGAAGATGAAATGAGGCTGGGTCTTCCAACATGACAATGATCCAAAACACACCGCCCGGGCAACAAAGGAGTGGCTCCGTAAGAAGCATTTGAAAGTCCTGGAGTGGCCTAGCCAGTCTCCAGACCTCAACCCCATAGAAAATCTGTGGCGGGAGTTGAAAGTCTGTGTTGCTCGGCGACAGCCCCAAAACATCACTGCTCTCGAGAAGATCTGCATGGAGGAATGGGCCAAAATACCAGCTACTGTGTGTGCAAACCTGGTAAAGACCTATAGTAAACGTTTGACCTCTGTTATTGCCAACAAAGGTTATGTTACAAAGTATTGAGTTGTATTTTTGTTATTGACCAAATACTTATTTTCCACCCTGATTTACGAATAAATTCTTTACAAATCCTACCATGTGGATTCATGGATTTTTTTTTTCACATTCTGTCTCTCACAGTTGAAGTGTACCTCTGGTGCAAATTACTGACCTCTGTCATCATTTTAAGTGGGGGAACTTGCACAATCGGTGGCTGACTAAATACTTTTTTGCCCCACTGTATACTATTTTCGGTTGCTTATGTTTCTTTTGCTAGAAGAGCTGTCTAACACCCAAATTTCTCATTCGTGGGACAATAAAGCTTTATTCTACTGTATTCTATGAGTTTAATTTCCACCCATCTCACTTTGCTTTTCTGAAAAACATACTTCAGTTTTAACTGAGCCATTGTATCATCTCTAGTGTTCAACATCAGCCACCTGGACCAAACCAAGTCAGGGTTAGAGCTGACTGGAATTCATTCTTTGTTGCCATAAAGAAAAGTAAACTAAAGCTGGGAAACAAATATGTTTCTAAGTACCTTGTGAAGCAAACGTTATTCTGTCAGTCACAGGCCCTTAGAGTCACTTTTCTCCTCCTCACTGCGACCCTGGACATCACAGTGAATTAAACTAGAAAAGCTGTTTGATTACAGCACAAATCACAACTAGGATCGCTTTGTAATGATTAACTAACACAATAATGCAATACTGAAACTGTAACTCCCATCCTGCAACGTCATCCACGCCAAGCTATATGAAGGGGGATGAGTCTTGGTACACCTGGACAGAAGCGGCAGAATGCCAAACAGCCAACTGTCACACATCAGTGAAAGGGGACAAGGTGAGAGACACTGAGTGATCCAGAAACCACACACAGGCGTTAATAATCATTCCTCGGTAGATTTACCTACTGCAAAAACTGAAAGCTCTCTTAGTCATTTGAGCCTTTACAGTGAGTAAAGCTGTGCTTTTAAGACAGTCAAAAGCACCGTGCTGCAAAGGATTTATAACAAGCTATCAAATCCAGAATGATGTGGAGGTAAATATATAAATAATGCTCAACGAGTTTTGGGAACACGAAGATCAAGAAATGAATCAGCATTTTTATAACACTCTTTACAGACAACTTAAAGGCAGGTTAACCCATTAATACACAGAGCACGTCCTTTAATAAGGAATGATGATACTGCAGTGGTTAGGTGTAGTAAGGGTGGGCAGGAGTCAGAGTGCAGGAACATTTTGGAGCGGCCCAGAAGAAATCACCTCCTTCTGAATGTCAGCAAGACAAAAAAGATGCTGGTTGACTTCTGGATGAAAAACACTGCGACTACGCCCATCAGCATCAGGTCGAAACAGCGGACACGCTGGAGGAGCAACAGTGACGCTGTGTACAAAAAGGGTATGAGCAGACTCCACTCTGTAAGGAAGCTCAGATCCTTTAAGGTGTGCAGCGAGATGTTGGAGATCTTCTACTAGTCTGTGGTAACGATAGTGCCAGAAACGCCGGCAGGATCAACAAACTAATCGGTGAGGCTGGAAGCATCACTGGAGACTCCATGGGAGTCAGGCATCACTGAACAAACTGCTCTCCATCACAGTTTTCTATAAAGCTGTATAATAAATCTTCATTCTGTGAGGTGAACACACTCGTCAAGCATCAGATCCCAAAGAGATTTTTGTATTATACCTTCATGCAGCAGTTTTTCTTACATTTATAGTGCACATATTATTTATTAACGCAATTTTAACTTCTTTCAGATAAACAGGTCGATGGATAGATGCACCAAACCAGGAGCCAGGATTTCAGGGCACATCTGTACTCGTTTCTACACCAAATCATCTGTATAGCGTCTGATATGTCATCAGTGCTTCTTCAGATTGTGTTATCACAGAAAAGCACTATAGGCAGCCCATCTGCAGACCACTCATCATATTTGAAATCATTTTTCCAAATGTGTTAGCACTCCACCATCATTAAACTTTCCTCATCTCTTTAAGTGAGCTTTGAGTTTTCATTTAGAAGAAATTATTGGATTTCACGCGCCTTTTTTTTTTTAGCTTGCTAGTTACCAAGTGTGCATGAGCCACATTTGCCTAAAAAAAATAATATACTCATTAATATTTTTTTCTGTAGTTGTACAGTGCAAAAATATATTGTACAGTTGTCGCAAAGCACACCAGTTGGGAACCACTGCCTTAAGCACGCACACAGATGTACCATGGTCGTGTAAAAGTGCTACAGATAGCAAGTTGTAATTGTGCATTGTCAAAAATACTTACATTACTTTTTAACTCCCTCTCACCCCCAGCATCTTCTGGATTAGCTTTTCTTTCTTGTGTCTGCTTCTGCACCCTTGAACTTTACACGTCTGCACCGCATGATCTCACACACACACACACACACACACACACACACACAGCTTCAGCACATCCTCTACAGCCTCACAGCGCATATAATTTAATGTGCACACATACAATCAGACAACACCAAGCACCACTCGGGTCTATGTATCGCGCTCTTATGGAACCACACCTTCTTACATATGATGGATGTGTGATTTTTCTCCTTCGTTTAAGCGTCACACACAGCGTGCAACATCAGCTACACACACACACAACCATGGGTACACTAAGGTGTGCTAGCTCCAAAGAGAAGAGATTACAGTTTTTTACAGCCGCTAGGACACATTTCACAATACTTAGCTCACTTTTGCAAAACTCTTCACACAATCCTCCTAACTGACCGTCAGCTTGGCAAAGCAGTTCATTTCACATTCAAAATGCACTACAACTACCAAAACACTTTATTCAGGTCTCAAATAAACTCATTCTTCCAGAACACTAGCAAAGGTTGACAGCCGACAAACACACTTTGTCACCCACAAAACAATGACCTAAAAAACACTAACAACATGTAGCATTACACAGTGTTTCCTTGTGTAAAACAAGGACACATCTCTGTTTATAATTTCAATATGTGTTACTGGAATGAATCAGACATCATGCAGAATTCGTCAATATTTGTTTATGTATTTTTATTTTTTTGCACTAAGTAATCCCAAAATACAAGAATTTGTATACACACCATCCACTGATACACATACAATAGTAATGCTAATCTACTCAGTCTCCTCCATTTGGCCACAGGTTCTCATCCACATCACATCTTATGTCATCTAGGGCAACACACCTAGGAAAGAATCTTCTGGCTGCCAGAATTGAAGGAGTTGAAAAATTGAAGGAGTAACACCTGTGTAGATGTTCATCTACAATGAGAATAAGCTGTGGCTGGTTAAACTGCATTTTTAGATTTAAAATATGTTTCAATAAAATATTGCTGTTGAATTTTGCTGTCTTTTTAAGTTTTGCATTGTGTTATTGTTTTGGCCAAAAGTGACCTAAGTATTGAGACATGTGTCCTAGCGTCTGTAAAAAACTGTAAGACCTGTCACAGCTATAGATAAACAAGTTTCCTAATGTGTTCTCAGCCTGCTATAACTCTAGCCAAAGAGGAGTGGCAATTTTAATTCATAAAAATGTTCATTTCACAGTACTCAAAGTTATAGATCCAGGGGATAGATTTCTAATAATTTAATGATTTATATGTAACAAAACGTTATGTATTGTCAGCACAAATGTTGATGACCCCTCATTCTTCCACGTTTTTTTTTGTGGTGCACTCTCTGAACACCCTGCTCAGGTTGCTCACTTGTTCTTGGGGGCGACCTCAGCCGTGAACTAAATGAAGAAGTGGACATGCTCAGTACAGGAGGAACTCAGTGCAACTGACAGTCCACAAATGTAATTAATCAGTACATGAGCGATTACGGACTTGGCAGCGCATGGCGTTCCCTTCAGGCCAACCGTAGGGAATAGACTTTCTTCTCACGTCCATCACTTCTATTCTTGTCTGGATTATTTCCTAGTTAGCAGCTCACTGCTGAGTGACATTTGAGACACTTAGATGTAGGGGGTGTCCAAATTCATAGGGTGCATCCTCCTGAGGACCTGGCCTTCACGGTCTACGTGGGCCGGGTAGGCCGGAAGTGTGAGGCTGTGAAATTGCACGGTCTAGCCTTAAGATTTGTGTGACCAGCTTTATATCATATAACCCCCTATGGCGGGGCGTGGTCTGCGGTGCTGCTGCAGGGGAGGCGGACGCAACTAAACAGCATCCGCAATCATGCCTTGCCAGGATAAAACACTGAACTGGGTCCTGAGTTGACGTTGTTGTTGTGGTGTATGTGGTGGGCTGCAGCCAAGCGTGTGAACAGCAACCAGAAGAATAAAATGTGTGAAATCCTCAAAAGCATGAACGTGTGGTCATCGGGTCTGTCGTGGTTTTGCTACACTCGCTTAAAAATATGTTACAGTAGATCGAGAACTCAAGAAAACCATGAATCAACATATGAAGATGCTGCTGACGTGAAGCAGAGCAAAGCTACAGAGGTTTTATTAGAGACTGAGCTAAGCATTTTGCAATTTTTCATAAATTGTAAAAGCTGAAATTTCTTCAGTATTGAACAGCCGAAATTTGACTTTCTTGTCAGAGATTCCCCCCCAAAAAACAGCGGCCGTACACAACGGTAGACTGGTGGGTAATAAGCCAGTGAAAAATGCAGAAAATTTTTTGATGGGAAACTGGTCTTGAAGTACACTGAGAGACAGCACTGTGCAGGAAGTGGGATTTTATTGTGGTGGAAGCTAAACGGCAAAAGTAAGAGAAAAGTCATGACGATGTTTTTCAAATGTGAAGTGTAGGTTCATCTTCTTTTCCTGCTGGCTCAGTGAGTTTTGGTCGGAGTGATGAAACGTGCAGTTTAAGAATCTGTGAGATGTGAACAGCGCTTTGTGTTTCTGTTTGCAGAATCTATTTACCTGCCCTTTAATTGCTCGGTGGTTGTTAAAATAGTTTTGTGAGTTATAAGCTGAGATTCTGGCGTTTCTGGCAAAATACATTTATATTTAAACATCTTTCAGAATTTAATTAATTGATATCGGACTATTCAAATTAAAATCTATTTAAAATCGGGAAATCTATTTTTTAAACCCACGGGATCTAACAGAGGTGGAGGATGGACTCAACCTGGGTGTCTATTGCCTTATGTAGTCTGGGAGTTGACTGAATGTCTGGCGGGTGTAGTTTTCCCTCTGTGGTTGGGTCGGGTGGGCTTTCCTTGGCTTGGCCCCAAGATGCTGCAGCCATGTACCCTGGGCTAGAAGGGCCTGGGGCCCCCTGCCCTTGGTGGATTTTAGGGAACAGGAGTGCCTATTAGGGTCAGTGGGGGGGGGCTGGCTCCAGGAATCAGGACACTTTGCCCTCTGGGCCTTTCCTCCCCATCCCTAATTGCTTCCCGCTCCATCACACCACCAAACATGCAGGGCCTTGGACACTCTCATTACCTACATTGTCATAACACATACACCCCTTCCGGGTGGGCACACTGAATGGCGTCTAGAGGTGGGGTCTGTTCGTTCAGCCTCACCCCACCTGACCCCACTTCTCAATTTTAAATCGCATGTAGACATTGAGGGTTCTGTGGAGGAGTCGTGCTGACACCAGCTGCTATCTGGCAGAGGGTTGTCTGTGCCACGCCCCCCTTTTTAAATGCACTTTAGAACACCATGCACGGACACCACGTATGAACAGGCGGAGTGAAGCATGGGGTCTTTTTACAACCCTGTTCCTTGTTTGCCATCTGGGGCTGGAGGTTGAGAGGACGAACTGGTCGTCCGTTTAGGGTCTGTGATGGTGGACTCCTCTGCTGCGGGGACTGAGCCGGTCGGCCTCCACCCCAGAGTGAAGCGGACCATCTCCTGGGTCTGGGGCCTAAATATAGAGTGTGTATGGGGAGTGTGAGTGTGTTTACAGTGTCCATTTCTGTGTGTCTCCTTGTTTTGTGTGCGTGCGTGTTTATTCTCAGGTTTGCAAAGTTAAAACAGACTGATTCAGTCTTAGAGCAGCTGTGTCTGTTTTATTTCCATCTTGATGCACCTGATTCAGAGGTGTCAGACTTGGTGGTCCCAGCTTTTAAAGTAACCATTTCAAAGTAAGGTGATGAAGTTGATTGTATGGTTGTGATGATTTTGGTTGCGCAGCTTCTCCGACCACAGATGGATATAGACATCTTTTGTTTATGAACTCTTTATAGCTCCCTTTCTTTCAACCAATCAGCATTTTTCACCGACACACTGCACACTGTTGGTGATGTACAGTGGCAGAAATAATTAGTTGAACATCTGCTGAATGAGTAAATTTGCTCACAAAGAAATGGACCATCTCTAATTCTTTTATGTCGCTTTCATTTTAATAGAGAGACACAGAATATCGTCCAAAAATTCAGGAAACACAGTACATACAAGTTATAACTTGATTTGCATGTCGTTGAGTGAAGTAAGTATTTGATCCACCCCAAACAAAACCTGAAATCCTTGCTGTCAAACACAGTGGCAGCAACGGTGAGATCTCGGGAGAGATGTTGGCCCACTCCTCCTTAAAGACATTCTCTAAATCTTTTAGGTTTCTTCACTGTCTGCATGATTTGAGTTTCTGCCCCCAGCACTTTCTCCCAAGGCTTCTCTGTGTCATTTAGATGTTCGCAGACAAACTTAAGACAGGTCTGTACCTGTGCCTTCTTGAGCAGGGGGAATTCAAGATTTTGGTGTTGTCTGGCGTGTTATCAGCGCTGTTCTGGGAAACTATCTTCCCACCTGCCTTCAGATGATTAATAAATTTAGTTTGGGGCTGATCCACCACCTTCCTCAGAATCATCGTCACGCAAAGAGGCGAGATATTGCGTGGGGCTCCAGACGGAGGGTGACTGACGGTAAATGATAAATCGACTGTTCTTATGCAGCACTTTTCTGCTCTACTTGAGCACTCTTTTCTACACATAAGTGCTTTCTATCCATCTACACATTCAGACTCCAATCAGTGCATCAGAGGAACATGGGGTTCAGTATCTTGTCCAAAGACTGAAGCGATGGATCTCCACCTGCTGAGCTACAGCCACCCCACGAGTGGGTGAGGAGGGTCAATTTACATTTCATCCATTTCTAAATAATCACGCACTGCTGTCACCTTCTCTTGACAGCTCTTTGGTTTTGCCCATGGTGGCAGAAAGGTTGAAATGGAGTTGAGATCAGGAGTATCTGTAATTGATTGATGGATTAATTGATTTCTGTGAGCCACATAGACACATGCACACACAATCTGTAGAACCCACACTTCTGGCTGGGTTTTAGGGTATCAAATACTTGTTTCTCTGAATGAAAGTTATTTCTCTATACTTCTATATCTATCTGTATATGTTGTCAGCCAGCAGGCCACACAGCCATGCTCTACCTCAGGTCTTTTTCCTCTGTCAGTCAGCATGTTATCCTCAGTCGCCTTTTTTCCTTTATTGCTTTTATTGACAGCTTTTTGTCTACATCAGGTGCAGGAACAGCCTGCGGAGCAAGAGAAACCACACTTCTTACTCCTCTCAAAGGGAACAAGGTGGGATTTTACATCTTTTAGAAGCTTCTCAAACGTGATCCTGAGCAGAGATCTCATTCCAACTGATTTATTTATTCAATATCACTGGTTTATTTCCCAATTCTCTCACCCCCCCCAAAGAGATTGGGCACTAAGAGAAATCAGTCTGTAATCCTACAAAAAAAAAATCTGTGCAAAGAAAATGTTTTGTTCTTCTGCAGGGATCTTCTTCTGCAGAGATCCCTGATCTCTGATAACAACGAGACGGCCTACCTGAAGGAGATTAGGAATCTGGAGAACTGGTGCCAGAGGAACAACCTCCTTCTAAACGTCAGTAAGACAAAGGAGCTGATAGTGGACTTCAGCACTAAGCAGGAGAGGAACTACCAGACCCCCGTCATCAACGAGTGCCCAGTGGAGAGAGTGGACAGCTTCAAATACCTCGGAGTTCACATCACGCAGGACCTGTCATGGTCCTGTCACATCAACACCGTGGTGAAAAAGGCCCGACAGCGTCTCTACCACCTCAGACGCTTGAGAGACTTCCAACTGCCCTCCAAGGTGCTCAGGAACTTTTACTCGTGCACCATAGAGAGCATCCTGGCGGGAAACATCTTAACCTGGTTCGGGAACAGCACCATGCAGGACAGACGAGCTCTACAGAGGGTTGTGCGGTCAGCTGAGCGCACCATCCGTTCCGAGCTCCCTGACCTGCACTCAATCTACAGCAGGCGGTGCTGGACCAAGGCCAGGAAGATCGTGAAGGACCTCAGCCATCCCAACAACAGACTGTTCTCTCTGTTGAGGTCAGGAAAGCGATTCCGCTCCCTGAAGACCAACACAGAGAGACTGAGGAGGAGCTTCTTCCCGCAGGCGATACGGTCTCTCAATCACACCACCACACAGTACTGACCCACACATATGGTTCTTACACACACACTGGACTTTCTGGACTTTGTTTTTGCACAACACTGGTCACTATATTCTTCATTTCCGGTTAATACTTGTACAGCTGCTGTTATTGTGTATATATTTATTTATATTTAGATTTCTTCATACATTCTTATATAGTTCTATATTGTGTATTGTGTATTTTGTTGTACAGTTATTTTATTTTCAACTTTAATTTATATATTTTATCTTATTCTTCCCAGTTAAATTTACCCTTCATTCTAATTTGTGTTGTACAGTTATTTCATTTTTAACCTTAATTTATATTTTATTCCTTCCTAGTTAAATTTACCCTTTTTAATTTTTCTTTTTAATTTTTCATATTTATTTCCTATCTTATTCATAGCCTTTCCTTTTTTTGTTTTCTTTGGGTCACGAGCAGTTGTCCAAGCATTTCACTGCATATCGTACTGTGTATGACTGTGTACGTGACAAATAAAATTTGAATTTGAATTTGAATTCTTTTATCTGGAAATGTGCAACCTAATCCCAGTCCAGATTGCAAATGCTTAAGTACTCCTTGTGATTTCAAAACTCGAACAGGTCTTGGTATCACTCATTTAAATGTCAGAAGTCTTCTTCCCAAAATTGATTTTGTGAAAATTTGGATGAAAGAGTTAGATACTGATATTCTTATATTATCAGAAACTTGGCTTACTAAATCAATTCAGTTCTTTCCCAACATCAGTCAGGATTCAGAAAACAACACAGCACAATAACTGCTGCTGTTAAAGTGGTTAATGACATCGCTGATTTAATGGACTGCAAAAATACTGTGCTGCTCTTTTTCTTGACTTGTTAGAGGCTTTTGATACAGTTGACCGTGCTATTTTATTACATAGACTAAACAATATTGGTCTATCTGTAAATGCTGTAAGTTGGGTTTCAAATTACTTGTCACCAAGAAAACAGTGTGTCCATGCTGCTGGGTCTTCTTCCTCTTTTCTCCCAGTATCCAAAGGAGTTCCGCAGGGCTCCATATTAGGACCATTGCTATTTTCTCTTTACATAAACAACCTTTGTGATAATTTCTCAAATGCAGCATTCCATCTTTATGCAGATGATACAATTATTTATTGTTCATCCCCTTCAGTAGCACAAACCCTGCAATTTCTGCAGTCTGCCTTTGATGTCGTTCAGTCCCATTTAACTCAACTTAAGTTGGTGTTAAATCCAGAGAAATCCAAGTTCATGTTATTCTCAAATGGCAAAGAGTTGTTAGCTACGTCTCCTAAGATTAAAACAATTCAAGGAACTGAAATTGAAATGGTCACATCTTACAAGTATCTAGGGATCATTATAGATCAGAATTTGTCATTAAACTAAGTTTCTTTTTTAGAAATCAATCCCGTTTCTCCCTCCAAGTGAGAAAACACTTGATTCATGCAACTTTTTTACCTTTATTGGATTATGGTGACCTGCTTTTTATGAATGCACCTGCCCACTACCTAAAGACGTTGGATACTGTGTACCATTGTGCTTTACGTTTTATTACCGGCTATGGAAATCATGTACATCATTGTTCTTTGTATGCTGCTGCTAAATGTCCATCTTTGCATATTCGTTAGACTCTCCCATTGGTTGATCTTTATCTATAAATCTCTCCTTGGGCTGGTTCATCTTATTTATGTGTTTATATGTGTAAAAACCACAACCAATGCAGCCTTCATTCGCACAAAATCATACAATTGATAGTCCCAGAAATCAGAACAGAATTGGGGAAAAAGGCTTTTACATACGCTGCCCCTGCTTCCTGGAATAATCTGCAGGAGGAACTGAAATTATCAGAATTGGGAGAGTTTAAGTCTGTCTTAAAGGAACGAGAGAACAACTCTTTTACTGAGTGTGATTGTTTTTAATGTACTCTTAATTTGATCTGTTATTGTATATTTTTCACATGTTGGTATGGGATATTGTATTTGTTTTAAATGTTATGTACTTATGTGGTACGTGTATTGTGACTTTTGTTACCATGCTGCCAGGTCTCTCTTGGAAATGAGATTTTTAATCTCAATGAGATTTTTTTACCTGGATAAATAAAGGACTAATAAAAAATATATATTTTGTTTTTACACAGGACAGACTGCAACATGTTCACAGCTTTAATTCTACAAATAGAGGTTTAAACACAGGGTTTGTTTTAGTAAAGAAAGAATAAAAGGAACTATGATTGAGCAACATCCAAAGAACACACAAAGAACGGCTTTGTAGTGAACTGAAACTGTGTTAAAAACAATAAAACATGTCCACTCATCGTGCTTCTCTTGATATTTCATGCCCCCCCCCCTCACCACCACCACCACACACACACACTTATTTGCCTTCAGTGAACTCTGCTCTTGTTTCTAAGGCAACTTTTCATCCAGTCAACATTTGACTTACACCCAGAGCGTCTTTGTTCAGGTTTATGAGATTAGCAAACCATTGCATTCTGTTTTCATTTACACACTAATTTTTTATCTTTATCAGTGTGTACTCACAGATAAAGGGGTGTGTTTAATGCAACACACATTCTGACTGTATTCATTTAATAGTTAAAGCAGTCTTGGGTAATAGTGGAGCAATATATTATTAACTATACACCAGCTGTTATAGGGGAAGAGCAGGGCACACCTGGGACAGGTCACCAGTCTGTTGCAGGGCTACATCAAGCCCTCACATGTACAACTTTTGAAATGTCCATAACATCCTTTTGATCTGAACAATTTGTTAAGCTCTATATTAATGCTGGCATCTCCTCACCAAGAGTAACTCTGCATTTTATTGACAAAATTACAAAATTATAAGAAAAAAAAAAAAGACTCACTGAGTTTAACAGGGTGTCTGTTTCAAAGAAACACGAGTGAAAAAAAAATCCATCCATAAAAATTAGTGCTGGTATGACATCATCACCTGGAGCTGCAGGGAGTCGTGATCCTTGCTGCTGATAGGCTCACTGGGAAGAGGGTTGGGATTTGATTAATAAAAGCATCCAACACTTTGAGTGCAACACACTGCAGAGTCAGACGGTAAGCAGCATCACGGCAAGGATACTGATCAGAAGATAGCAAGGTAAGAGGACTTTTTTTGTTACTTGTAACAATAAACAGGATATCATCTGCAGTAAAGGTTTGCAACTAACAGCAGAAGGTCCTCATTTTAAGTTCCTTCCTGTTAATTACAAATGCAGACTTAAGTGTTTATTATAGCGCGACATGGCAGGGACACTAAAAGTTACATGAAAGCAAATAATCGCAATATTATGCTCTTATTTTCTGAGATTAAAAAAACGTATCCAGCTGCTATATGAGCTGTAGTGTATTTCATGCACTGTTTCACAGACTGAGTTGGACCTTTGTGATGCTCAGTGTGTGTTCTTCATGAGCTGAAAATGTTGTTAATAATCTGAATTTCCCTTAAAAAGAAATGGAAATTCTTTCCACAATGCACATCTCACTCCTTACAAGCTTTTCCTGTTTTAGGAAAACATTAGAGTTGCCATGGTAACAGCCACTCACCTGAGTGACTCACTGAGCACCACACCTTGTCTAAAGTTTAAAAGAGGGAGACAGATGAGCCAATCCTCCCACATATTAGTCAGTGCGCCACAGGGCGGATGTGGCTACAATGTAGCTGCCATCACCAGTGTGTGAATGTGTGTGTGAATGGGTGGATGACTGGATGTGTAAAGCGCTTTGGGGTCCTTAGGAACTAATACAAATACAGGCTATTTACAATATTACGCAGCCCTGCGTGAGCAGCTATTCATGCTGATGTCAGCAGTGAAACATGGCATTTACTCAGCTCGAGTCATTATTCACCACGTGCTGTTATAATAACGATTGAGAAACATGTTGCACGGCGCGGTCTGTAAGAAGTACTGACTCATACTGGGTGCTGCACTCTAGGACGCACACTGTTTATTTTTTACAGCAACAACAACTTTTTCAGATTAGCTGTCACTGTAGTCCACGATGATGTGGACACCCCGCCACAGCTGCCCAACAAATGTTCAGGTTTAACTTTCTGCAGAGTTCCTGAAGCTGAAAGCAATTTAGGCTTAGAAGTCATTTTAAAGGAATTTAAGACCACAGCTGAAGATAAAGCAATCACTCCAGGTTATTTAATTTTTCTGGTTCACTGGACCTCTAGCTCTCTGAAAGCCCAACAGTTTCTGAGCATTTTTGCCCTTATTGTAGGTTTATCCTCCTAAAGTGCTGCACCTCTATGGAAATCAAAGTGTCATTACTGGAAACAGAGAAGTGTGGCGTATAGCAGGCTCTTTATTGTTTTTTTCTTAACTTCTGCTAGGCTGGGAGGTCATTTGGCTAGACCCCAAATGACAAAACCATAAAACAAAACATCCCCAACAAACTGTACTAATGTATGCAGGCTAACTTGTTGGTTCTGGATAACATGTAGAAATTTACGAGTCCACCTTGAGTTGAATCCAGATCCAGCTTGAATTCGTGCCAAGTTTACATCACTTTCTGCACAACATGAACTATGCCTGGAACCAGTTTCAGCCATGCCTTGGTTAAATCCATGTTGCTGGTTTTGCACTTCTCCAAGTCATTCCTAGAAATCTCAAAATATGACTGCTGTTGGCTCCATTTTCATTTTCCACTCGTCCAATTCGGGGTCCAAGAGTGCCCGAAGCTCATCTCAGCTGACGTGCGATCAATTATTTCTCAAAGGCTACACATAAGACTTGTTTTTAGAATACTGAATTCAATACTTTAAGACTTTAGGGTCCACGAGAACCCAGGTCTTTTGTTTCATAAATGCCACCGGTATCAATAGCAGGATGGAAATCGTACTCCTCCCTCTGTTCTCAAACTGAGCAGTGTCTGTTGTGTCTGTTCCCACCTATTCTGCCTTTAGCCTTCAAAAGCTTCTGAGTCTGCACCAACACTCCCTTTTCAAAGGCCTTTTCAACTCCAGATGTCCTTATACACATTCACAGGGTCCTTTTTCTCCACCGTTTCCAGTCTTTCTGTATTGCTAATGTCAGCATAGGGCAACAAGTTGCACAGCTTTTGGAATCTTCTGTTAAAAATGCAATTGCAACTTTGCTACTTTCTCCAAAAGCAACACTGAAAAACTCAGGATGGGTACCCATGTGTGGTGCACAGTATCAGGGGGGAAAAACACCTTTTGATGCGTCTGTTATACAAAAACAACAATGGCAGGGCTTTCATTTCATTCATGACAGAATAACCGATCTCTCTCCATTGTCTCTCTCTGGCCTTTGGCAGGCACGCACAGAAGACTCTGAGCTCCCCTAACATGATGCCTACAGTTAAAGGCATGGCACACACGATACCCAGTCATGTTCTCAGAGTGGGCCAAACTATTTGCTTGGAACCGTCACAGGAGACAGTCACCCACCATGATGATCCTGATCTCGACATTTCTCTGGAAAATCTCAACCAGTTAATCTTGGAACTGGATCCCACATTTGAACCCATCGAATGCAGCAAAAGTCCCACATGTCTCAGCCCCCCTACAGGTACAGTAAGACTGTAAACACTTCTCTTGCTCTACCCAATTCAACCTCACATCACTTTATTGCAGATGCATCAAACTCAAACGAGAGACAGTCAAAACTTGCTTGCTGTGTGGGAAACTGAACTTGAAAAATTGTGTGGTTAACGGGTACCATATAGCAACTTTATTGCTCTGAAATCAGTTACATATAAAAGCCTAAAATTGCCAAGTGCAGTTTCACAGAAAATCTACATCTAATTGACCTCAAAGCCACTTCTCCGGTTTTTTCAAGCGATATAATATTCATTTTGAAACCATGCACCAGCAGAAATATAGCAGCACCCTGTGAAGGGTGGAGCTTACTGAGGTCACAAACACTAACCTGACTAGATTAAAACGCCATATTTGATTCAGGCCTTCACGATTCTGACAGTTATATATATATATATGGCAGAATATAAGGACCAGTATGCTAGGTCCTCCTTAAGTTGACAGGGAAGAGATAAAGAGGGTTTAAAGCTATTTCATTAGACCAAACAGTAATAAGACAATTTCAAAGACACTTCAAGCTCAGAGTGCACTTCATGCAGAGTGGTCATAAGCAAGATTAAATATTGCTTTGGTTGCATGTCTCTTAAAATCAGTTCAGCAACTTTTTCAAAGCTATTTTCTCTGCTGCTGTGGATTCAAGCGTGTAACAACATTGCTTGTTGGTAAAGAAGTCATCAGTTTCTCATCTCTCTTAAAATTACTCCCCTTGACCCTGTTGGAACCTGGTTACAGGCAGTGTGCTGGGAAAACTTGTCATCATGTTTCACCCATCATGTTATCACACTTTCAGCAATAAACTAAAGCAACTTAATGTTGCCTACACATTTGGTACCTACATGTTAAATCTGCTTTCTGATCATTTACCTAAATATACTATTGTAGAAAAGTTAAATTTACTTACAATTTAGAGTGATATGTGGACCAGATATAACATGTACAAAGGGCCTGTTTAGCCCTTCTTTATGCTTCAGTCTAACTCTTGAAAGCTCCCAGCTTTCAGAGGTGTGACACAGAGCACAGTAAAACCATAGCCACCCTTGTAAACAAATAGTACAGATAGCCTTGGGCTCTGGAAATTTATCCACCCTTTCTGAGATAGTTTTAATATTTTTAATCATGTTGTAATTGCACCACTTTGTCTGTCCTGGGATTATTGCCCAGACTTGTACCACGCCCTGCATGTGTTACAGCTACAGACTGAAAAGGCTCAGCGAGCAGTCACGCACCGGGGTGGAACAACGGTGCCTCATTCAGTCCTGCTTTCATCAGAAAGTGTGCGCAAGAGTCAAAGCATACATACATATGTGTAAAAATAAATGGGTTTCCTGTTTCTGATCTTTTCTTCAGAGAAGTTTGGTCGTGTGTTTATGAAACTGTCACGTGTTCTGAAAAGGTGAATAAGTTTAAAGGAAATCAAGCAGCAGTGTGGAGAAATATCTTCATATTCTGGCAGATTTCGCTCTTTCTGCATGAACGTTAGTCATAATTATGCAACTCTGGTTGCAGAAGCCGCTCGTCTGGCATATACAGACACCACATGCTATGGCATTTTCTTAAGGGCGTAAATTGTGCCGATCACCACGGTGATCCTGACGAATCAAGAAGTGGCTGAGGCTCCTCTAGGCGATCTAATGTTCTAGCAACAGTACAAATGTGCAACTCAAAGAACAGTGTGTGCAAGCAGGTACCTGCATGACAAAAATACCTGGCAACGGTGTCCTTAGATACACACCAAGCCAGTTCTGCTGATATAAACCAAACCAACACTTTTTTTCCTCACCAGAATAAACTCCCTCCCTGCCAATACTAACGTCTCACCCTTCCACCCACAGATGCCTCTTGCTCAGATGAAGATTTCTCTGAAGTTGTGCTCATTCCTAGAGGCTGTTCAACCATTTCATCACCCACAGTGGTCCCCTCGGTGTCCCCGAGTATACCCATCCCCACACACAGCGGCCTCAGATGCAGTCCCCAAGGGACGCTGGTTTTCTCCAGCTCCCCAACGTCCTCTCTGCCCCCGCTGCCATTTGGCAGCGCACCCAGGCGAAACCCCTCACCGAAGAATGACTTTTGCCAAGGATCATTGCGGCTGTCACACTCCAACAGAAACAGCACCGCCTCACTCCTCTCCACCTCGACCTGCTCGGACACCAGCTACATCCTTGGCAGGTAAAACTCAGTAAGACATCCCATCATGATACAAATGTCTTCCATTCTGTCCATTTCTCTGGTCTTGAAAACTGATCCACTTTAAACATGGTGAGTATTTTGAGGCGACACGAGCAGAGAAGGCCTGATCGATTTGGATGAGCAGTGCTCACATTGTGGCTAAAAGCTGTTCCATTCTGTGTGTAGGCGAGGGTCACACACACACAAACACACACACACAGATATTATTGCTTTCCCAAGCATCTTACTCCAAACTTTAACCATCAGAGCCAAACTCCAACTCCAAGTCTCAAACTTCAAGCAGGCCTGAATGAGTTTTAACACAGTTTCACAGCATTATGCTCGATCCTTTCATAAGTGTTAGGGTTCATTGCTAAACACAAAGTCGAGATTCTCCTTATTTAAAAAAAGGGAGGGGGGGGGGACAGGCAGAAACTAACTGTACTTCCCAGTGAAATACACTAGTTTCACATTTTTACTGAATTTACTATGAAATCAGGACAATTTATGTCCATGTACTCCAAATTTCTGACATGAAACAATTTCTGACATGCATCTCTCCCCTGATCTAAAACAGGTCTTACAACTTATTGTGACTCGTCTTTATTTATTTTTGGTTATTTTTGTCTTTTGATTTCCTGTGAGAAATGACTTCAATCACCCACTTGAGTTCTTATCACGAAACCTGCAACCCGCAGTCTACATTTTGAACAAGCACAATCACATAGTCCTCAAGTTTATCCTTACCGCTGTGCGCTTTTAGAATCAATGAGTGTTATACGTGTACTTCACGAGTGTCTGTTTGTCATGTATTTATAGAGCAACTTAAGACTGTAGCTAGAAAAAATAGGTCAGGTTGCACTAGGCCTAAAATACTGCACAACCTTATGTTCAATTTGTTCTATACCCGCAGCACCAGTTTACATCGCAACAGTCGTCTAAAGGTGCATTATAATTAGAGGTAAAGACTCCACGACAGTCTTCCATGAGGAAGAACTTAGTGACACTTTTAATAGGAAGAGCTAGAAAAGACTCAGTCTCCTGCTTTTATTTAGCAGGGCACTATACATAAGCACAGTCTGCATATATCTAAGGCAAAAGGCATTTAACACACAATTCTTTGCTTTTAGTTTAGTTTTTACCATTTGATAACCAGTTACTCACTGTAATTTCTTTTGTTCTGAAATAGTTTGAAATATTAAAAAAATAACTTAGTCTATCAACAGAAAAGAAGAAAACTGACTTGCATTTCCAAAAACAGCGCTGTACTTTGGTTTAAAACCACTTTGTGCCTTAATGTAGTGCCGTAAAACTTACTCGGATCGACTGGTTTTCCATTACAATTTAGTACCTCCAAATGCGCGTGATCTTTGTCATGCCAACGTGTCCAAGCGTCCCACAACTTAATTAATACGCAGCACGAACACTACAACAAAGGTGGACAAGAATAAACCTGCTGCTCGGTCTGTGGATTTTTGTCAGACTTGGGGATCACTGAGTTGTTTTTTGTTGCCATTTCCCAGTTGTTCCCAGTTGGTTTCAAAATTGCCAGTTTTGATTTCCGTGAACAAAACACTCTCATGACTCGTAGAGTGATGCTACTGACCAGCCAATTGGTGGCATGCAGTCGATGACGTCACATTTTAGTACCTGCTCGGATTGCTTGGAACCCCAGCCAAGCAGGTACTAAAAAAGTACCTGGTAACAGGTGAAAACTGTGCCCTAGTCAAGCCCAGTAGGTAATAATGGAAAAGGGGCTTAAGTGACTAGAACCTCAATTTAACCATGCTAGTCATTAAGAAGACCTTTTCATTCACAAAGTAAGGTAAGCCTCTCGAAGAGGTTTGCTTCTGCACAGGATAATTACAAAAACACTTTTAAATTTCAAAAAACAAACAAACATGTTTTTTATTAAAGTCTTTGTTCCTTTAATTATAGTTATCCTTCTAGAGGGAATTAAAAATGTAAAAAATGTCTCACTGCAAAAGAACCTTGTGTTTCCAACATTATTTTTCCTCCTTTTTCTTTCTTCATAGTAACCTCTCCTTAACCGGTGAAGATGCTGATTTTCCAGAGTCCATGCTACCCGGCTCCTTTAGTGACGATTCCAGGATGAAGCCATGTAATAACAGGCAAAGCCTGGAGAAGCCCTTGATGACAAAGCGAGGACATTTACAGGAAGTGAACAGCAGAAGAGCACAGAACGGCCCAGTCTCAGGGTCACTGACCGATATTCCCATACTGTTAGTCAACGGTGCACCTCAACAGGATCTGCACAGCCCTGAACCACAGATCGAGTTACTCCAGAGGAACCCTGTGTCAAAACCAACATATTCCAGTTCTCAAGCCCATTTTAACGGCAGCCAGCCATCGATGAAATTTGTCATGGATACGTCAAAGTTTTGGTTCCGTCCACACATCAGCAGAGCAGAAGGTGAGACCCAAGCAAGCATCACACGAAGACCTTACAGTAAAAGCACTAAATTCACAGTGGATTCGTTTGAGGAGGTCTCAAAAGTAACAATTTCATTTCACAGTCCTGCTTAAAGTACAAAATGTTGATGCAATTCAGCATGAAAGCATTCACCAAAGTTAAACACATTCGGTGCTTTTCCATCAATGGGAATCTTCTCGAAAGCTTTGTTCAAACTCTGAAACTGTGCCATCAAGCTAAAGTGATCCATAAGTGTTTTTCTTGAGTAATAAAACACACGTTGTTGCATTTTTCTGAGCATTTTTGATGTCTTATTTATTCTAGCTGAAGCTCTGGTAAAAGACAAGGAAGCAGGAACCTTTGTGGTGAGAGACAGCACCTCCTACAGAGGCAGTTTTGGTTTGGCCATGAAGGTAGATCAAACGCCCACCAGCTTTACTGCTGCTGCCTATCCAGGTAAGCTCACTAGTAAGAGCAGTGGCCTGACCTCAGTTTCAAAAGCAGAAATCAGTCAGATCCAGGAAACAGAAGATCTTAAAGCCACAAAAAACACAACTGCACACACAAAGCATGAATACAGCGTAGCGTATTGCTGTTGTTGTTACTCATATAACACAGACGGTGTATAAAGATCTCTAATTTTACATAAATGCTCTGGTCTATACCAGAGCCCTGCAGCGCATGCCTTACCCAACTCTGCTGACGACATCAAGCGATCTGTGGCGTGCTAGCACGCAGTGCTGTCATTTTTTCCTACCACAGTATACCTTGTATAAACACAAAAGTAAACCAGCTGTTTACGGCACTGTAAGCAGTCGATGAGGGAAAAAAAGGACCTCACTCACGAAACAATTTTGAGGCTTGCCTCGTTTGTAGATTTGTACGTTTTCATCCCTTTCAGGAATGCGGGATATGTGAGCGTTGGTCAAGCTCTGAGACCACTTCACTGACAGGCTCCATCCATCGAATTAATCCCTACATCCCGGGCAATCTAGCAACATGTTTTTCCTATTTAGCATGGTTTTCTTTAGCAGAACATTATATAATAATGCCTCTTTTATTTAAACCAGCCACAAAAATGTAAGGCTATAAAATGGAACTAAAAACACTAATTAACTCAGTGAGACCAAACAGTTTGCCTTAGCTAAGCTAAAGTTATAAATCCTTCACATACAGACATGTAAAGGCTGCCTGTTCTGCTCGCTTACAGCACCAATCTATCCTTAACTCTGGTCTCAGTGCAGTCCCTCAGTTTACCCTTTGTCATAAATGAATCATTTTAGCTCCTCT
Source organism: Simochromis diagramma (assembly GCF_900408965.1). Taxonomy (NCBI): domain Eukaryota; kingdom Metazoa; phylum Chordata; class Actinopteri; order Cichliformes; family Cichlidae; genus Simochromis; species Simochromis diagramma. Next base: position 1,553,296 of record NW_024386885.1, read on the forward strand.
CCCTTTAAATGAACTTTCACCTGATTGGTTGCTCCGTACAAACAGCAGGTTCAAACAGCAGGTTCAAACAGCAGGTGGATGAATATCTGCTCTCAATGTGAGCTTTCCGCTCCCATAGATTACCGAACAAAACTTCTGCCAGTTTAAGATGAGCATCCAACACTGTAATAGTATATTTGTCATTCTTTTCTGTTATAATTTCCATGCACATGACTGACAGCGTCATGTGCGTGCTGATAATCACCTAGCCCCCCAAAAAAGTGAGGAACAAAAGAAGAGAGTGCATGCCCTGTAACCTCGCAGCACTGCTCGTGAGAACGGCCAATAAATTAGGCTGTAAAGCTCTGCGACTCTATTTTACCGACAGACCGGCACTAGTCAGTCCTTAGGGGGAAAAACATAGGACAGGACGACAACATCAGATCGTTGATGGCCTCATTTATGTGTTTATGGTGGCCTTGTGAGTCAGAATGAATTTTAAATTAAAGTAAATTAACTCCCTGATCACAGCAAATGACAGGAGACAACTACCTGAAAAACTCTACATTTATTAAATCTAATTTATCTGGGCTGTATGGAGGCAAAACGCACTGAATGAATGGCAGCACTTTACTTATTACAGCAGCAACATAATGTTTTTTGAAAGCTTTATGTACCCTGCGTCTCTCACATTCAGAAATCACTGCCATCCAGCGCCATTAGTAACTAATGCCTCTCTTCCATCATTGTGGTCTCAGTGCTGTGCAGAGGCAGCTCTGCTTCAGCGCCTTTTAAGAACAAGCTCACATTTCTAAAGGTTTGGGAATCCTGTCCAGCAGCGCTACTGAAGCCGGGTGAAAGAATTCGTAGGTTACATTTGCCAATCGCTGATGAACATCTTGCGGTGCCCTGCCACACAGCCACTGACGTCAACACGAGCAATTATGTGGTTCTGTGTCTTCTTTTTTGAAGAAACTGGTGGGAAAGGGTTATTCCAGTGCTTCTTTATCACATTGCCTTCATATATTGTTCATTCTGTGTGCATTTCATTCTCTGACATTTGTCCTTTTGTCAAAACAGGGGAAAGCAGCTCTGATCTTATCAGACACTTCCTCATTGAATCATCCGCCAAAGGCGTGCGCATTAAAGGCTCTTCTCAGGAACCCTACTTTGGTGAGTCGAGTTATCAGTTTCATACCCATCGAGAATTCACTCGTCTGTTTAAAAAGCGAGTGCTGCTCTGACTCAGAGATCTCTCGCCTCCTGGGATGTGGGTGAGCATGAGTGCCATGGATCTTACCCTTGAGCATTAGTACAAAGGGTGTGTATTCTCACACCCAAAGAACCTTTCTTATCAGTAGTGTGGGTCACTGGTTTGTAATCAGACACCCATGGGCATGTACTGATATGTCTGTCGCCACAGATATGTAACATTACAGTAATGTTGTCACTGAAATATGGAAAAACAGTCATCATAGCAGCAGAAGGATTTATACTGTAGTGAGTCTCTGTGTCATAACAAAACTCTGTAGGTTGTCTTCAGACCTGGCAAAGTGTTGAGGATAAAGTTCAAACTTTATTGTTCTTGAAATAGCCAATCAGAAAGTTGCTTATCTGTACTCAGCTGGAGCTGTGATTTGCTTTGTGTCTTTGCAGGTAGTCTCTCTGCCCTGGTGTACCAGCACACCATTTCTGCGTACGCCTTACCCTGCAGATTATGCCTCTACTGCCACGGTAACTGAGCCTTTGTTATTACTGCACACACACACCAGGAGTAGGCAACTCCAGGCCTTGAGGGCCGGTGTCCTGCAGGTTTTAGATGTATCCTTGTTCCAACACAGCTGATTCAAATGACCTCCTCAACATGTCTTGACGTTCTCCAGAGGCCTGGTAACGAACTAATCATTTGATTCAAGTGTGTTGACCCAGGGTGAGATCTAAAACCTGCAGGAGACCAGCACTTAACTTTTTTAGTGCTGAGACTTAATAAAGAATAAATAATAAAAGTAATCTTCATGTTTGAAAACTATCAGATTGCCTTAAACCTGCATCCTTTCCAAGGTTTGCAAACAATATTGGTTCATAAACTTTAAAATAATGGAGTTTGACTTTTTGTTTTAAAGTGTATTTCTAAAGGGGCCTTTAACATATTTCCTTCAATATAATGAATCGACTGTAAAGGACAACTGCTGGGCCCTGCGAGCGACAGATACCTGCTGTGTGCTGCAGAAAGAGACTATGTGAGAGAGACCGAACTATCTGGAGACAAAAGCAGCTGTAGACAACCATTCATACTATATAAAGATATTTTTGAATGACGGCTTAATTTCAGTCATATTAGCTCGAGCTGAACTTAACAGTGATCGAGTCTGAGCTTTTAGGAAAGGGTTAAAAAGAACTGCTGGGAATTAAGCTTTTTAAGCCAAGGCCTGATCGCCTCTGTGCTTTAATCTGGACCTCAGGAAAGCCAGGAGTTTGTTCTGCAGACCTCAGTGACTTTGAAGAAGTGTACTGGTTCAAAAGATCAGAAAAGGTATGAAGGTGCTAATTCCTGCAATGCCTTAAAAGCAAAGAATAAAATTTTAAAGACAATTCAGAAACTGACTTAGTAACTGTGCTGCAGCGTTTTAGACCAGCTGCAGTCGGGCTCAACCTGTAGTTTCAGGTAATACTGAATAAAATATTTAGTTCATTTTGTAAATCATGATCATCATCAGTCACAAAGGAGGGTTCTCCAGGATATACTTATTGGCTAATAACCTGTCAATCACAAGATACAAGTCAATGAGTGAGCAATGTCCTCAATCAGCTCCAAGCCACACTTCTTATGTGGTGCTGACAACCAAAATTACCCTTTCGACCAATCAAAATGATGGACGCAAACCAATGAGTGGCATCACTGAGGTCATGACCATCCTTTAGATATAGTCGATTGTGTTTTTCTGTCTGTGTCAAAGATAACGAGGTAGGAAGGCGTCCTCACTCAGACGCTTGGCCTTTCTCACAGTAGGGCTACTTTCCAAACCAAATTCTAACAACTAAAACTATTTTGGAAAGAAGATAAAAGCCAAACTAAATGAGAATGTTTCTTCAAATTATGGATTGTCGGGTTATCTTTCTCACGTCAGAGACAAAAAGCAGGAACAGATCCTAACTGAGTGCGGCTGCAGCGACCACAAGCTGGCAACTGAAAAAAGGAAGAAACAGTAATGCAGGGAAACCAGGGGTGTTTCCAAGAGTCTGCTAATGTACTGGCAATGAGCAGAAAACTGAAACATGACACTAAAACAGATCTTTACTTGAACAAGTTCTATTGTGCTTTAATGCCACATAAAAAAAATAAATAAAAAAAAGCAGAAATAAAACCCAGCAGAAGAAGAACAGGGACAACTTGCTGCTCAGTATTCACAAACACGCCCCCAACATCAGGGACAGACACCACGAACACTGGAAAAAACATTAATGTTGAATCAACTGAAAGTGTCATTTCTAAGTCATTTGGTGTTACTGTTGTGCCAGTAAAGCCCCTCAAATTCAAATAAAAAACTCAAATCTTATCTGTCTACACAGACCTGAGATCAGCAGAGGAGAGAGCAAAAGAGAGAGCACCTTCAGAGGACGACAACAAAATAGGTGAGTCCATGTAACGCCCCAACAACTGACTCTGTTTGGGCATTTTTAGATAAGTAGTATGGCCTGTACAGGACCTGGCCTGGTCCAGTGTCCAGGATTTGGGGAAGACTTCTTTGCCTTTGCCAAAATAAAGACAAACTGGACATTTTCTGTCAGATCACAATATTAAAGGTATTAAAAAGTGGATCTTTTCTAAGCAGCAAACACTGATGATAAGTTATGATTTAAGATATGATTAAATGCATAATTTTGCACCAACACTCCAAAAACTAGGACAGGGTTAATTTAAAATTAAGCTAATGGAAACACAGGTTAGTGTGACCTAATATAGCGCAGCTGCAGGTTTCCTTCTGTTCGCCACAAAGCTGTACCTGTGCTTCAGCACAGCCAGGGTCAGAGTTAAACTCCAACAAATTAAACTCTAACATAAGCAGTAACAGGAGTCTGACCAACAGAGTTATGATAGAGTTAAGAAGAGTTAAGAAACCAACAACAATTAACCCCCTTGCATTCAACCTTTTCCTGTCCTGCGGTTATAAACACTACTGTTCTGCTCTGCAGCCAAGCAGGAAATGCTGATAGTACCGTGTCCCACCGACTTGTTATCTGAGGTTTGCTCACGAACATCGAAAGCCTGGTTTGAGGGTTTGCACATCGCTTTTATCTGCAGAATATAAAGTGTTGCTTTTACCTGCACCCCTGTTTTCATGTGCATTGACTTCCTGAGCAAACAGCGTGACTGACTGTCAGGCAGCTTGACTTGCCACAGCCGTGAAGCCTCTCACAGGTGGTAATAATACCTCTTCTCGGTAAAGAGCTACGGCGTTAGAGATGCTGCTGATTTCACGCCACAGCCACGTGTTGCTTCATCAGTGAGAGTTCAAAGACCGAACTTTTCTTTTAAAGTCTGAAAAACTCAGGATATTATTAAAAACACTTAGCGTCGTCCTGAAGGCTTTTCCACATTCCTCGAAGTCTCCTTTCACTAAGTGGGAGAAAAATGTTCAGGCTTTGAAACATTCCAGCTGTTTTGGCTCAAGTCCACTCAACCAGGCAGGCAGCCATCTTTGTTTCGACACAGATAAATGGAGGACAAAGTATCCCAAAATTTTATTTACTTCGGTGAAATACTGAGAGATTTCTCAACAGAAAAATAAATAAACGAAGTGAAAATATATAATCCTCCAAAGCAACAAGACAAACTTTATAGTCTCCTTTATTAACACACAAACATGGGGAGTCTGAGGACATTCCTCAGCGCTTCTTACTTTCTGACAACACTCCCTTCTGTACTTAAAGTCTCCCAGTGGCAGAGTCGAAACAACCCCTCATCTCTGTGTTTAACAAGTGTGTTTGTTTGTCTTGTCAACAGCCTCCAACTTTGTCTACCTTAACGCCATCCCCACTGAGATGCTGACGGGCCCCTGTGCAGTGCAAAGGGCGGTGTCCTCAACACTCGAGAAGGCTCCGGGTTCCTTCACACCAACCATAGTCAACATGAAAGTGTCTCTGAAGGGTGTCACTCTCACAGACATCAACAGGAAGTAAGAAAACACATGAAATCAACGTGTTGCTGAGATTTTATGCGCTGCCGTGCTGTTTAGGTGTGGTCTGTGTGTGACACTGGGTCAAGACTCATCGTTTCTTGCAGGCTCTTCTTCAGGCGCCATTACCCTGCGCACATGCTGAGCTACGGTGGTGAAGATCCAGACAATCGAGTGTGAGTATGCACGACATGAGCTGCGAGCGCAGACGTCAGAGATCATCTCCACTGATGGTCATCAACGTGTTTCATTTCTAATCTGAACATTTGTCTGTCTTATACTCACAGGTGGACGAGAGGTTCAAGTTTTGGTGCAAGGTAATCTGAACTTCAAGTCTAAACAGGGGGCCTGTTCTGTTCATTTACACATTTTAGCTGTATTAGTGTAGCTTTGCATCAGCAGCAGCTCAAAATAATCCTTCTTTATCTTACACTGTGTCTTGGTGCAGGAACTCAGTTCATCCTCTTTCTGAAATAAGGTGTTTCAGTCAGCTCCTCCCTTTTAAGCCAGCTTTTTTCTTATTGGCTGCCCCTCATAAATCAATTGTTTGAATAGGATGTGGGTGGGGCTTCTATGAATACTACTGAGAACAATATATTTGACAGTAAATAATGAAAAGCAGAAGAGGTCCCTTTGAAAAATATCTTCTTCTTGGGGTGCAGATTAATCTGACTCATGTTTCTTTGTGCCGACAGGTTGTTTGGCTTTGTGGCAAAGGGCATTGAAGCCGGTATGGAGAATGTTTGTCACGTATTTGCAGAATATGACACCCTGCAGCCCTGCAGCGAAGTCATCAAGGTGATTCAGGCAGCTGTATCCAAGCCATAAACATGCAAACCCAGAGACGGCGTGATACATCTTCAAGACTCCTGCTTACACTTTCTGTTTAACACTGTGCTCTTCTACAAATAACCTGTCCAGTATGGTGGTTACAGGAAGTGTCGCTACTGCTTTGGAGAAAACTGGACAAGTTTGTGCTTCTGCTGAATTGCAAGGAAAACCTGATTTAGGTTCCGGTGTTTGATCAGATGATAAAAATCATATTAAAAGATATATGAGTGATTATGGCAAAAATTAGGATATAGTGGACTGCACCTATAACATATGATTGTAAATGAATGAGGCGCCATAGTTTGAATATCATCCAATCAGCTTGTAAAAGCAGTAAAACAAAGCCAACTATTTCTTTTAAGACTGCTGAGAGAACAGTTGTAGATGTGAGAAAGCGGCACGCTGTGTCTTCATAAGAACAGAAGCCCTTTTCCCAGAGAGGCGAACGTGCATTATCTGATGCGTCGAAATATAGTGATGTGGTAATTAAAAGTTTGAAGGTGAAAAGACTTGAAGAGAAACAAATGAACCCTGGTAGGTCAGTTCATTTCAAATTCTGCAGCTACCCCTGAATGTATTTATTACACTGCAATGCACTGTAAAAACTTTATTCTCTGTATATTCGTGGATTTTTATTTTTGTTCTTCATGATGAAAAATAAACATTTTTAACTATTCATATGTTAATAGTGTGTGTGAAAATAATAAAGAAGAAGAAGCTTTATTTTGGACGTGACAGAAAACACAACAGTCTGCACATATTTCTGTGTTTTATTTGAAATGATAAATCTTTAGATAAAAGCATAATGCTTCATTCTGAGCTCTCAAAATGAAGAGTGTGCTTCCTGAAGCAAAGCAAAACCAAGTACAGAACTGCATAGGTAACTTTTTTAAAATATTCTCAACGTATTTTAAGGGACCCAAATGCAAAGCTCAGCGGTCCGCTTCTTTTATATATATATATATTTATCTTTGGTGCCAACTCAAAAGATAGCATAAAAACTTGAGTCTAAGGTGCAACAGGACGTGTTACAGGACCGAGTGGAGCACTGAGAACACTCTGCAGTGGTAACTATTTACAAACACTGCCCTCCTCTGGTTAAGACGGGGAATCTAAATTCTCACTGCTGTTTAGTTCACAGTGAGTATCACACAATAACGCCATAGCAATATATATTATTGTATTCTTTTTAAATCCCCACACAGAGGATTAACCGCAATGACAAAAGACCCTCAGAGTAAAAGAAACTCTTCTTTCAGTGCTGTGAGTGTCTGCAGTGCAAAGCAGGAAGGGACTGTATGAAAATTAGCGGACACGGAGCAAGGCTTTACTTTAAAAGCAAAGTTTAAGACACTCATCTACACATTTGATGTTATATGTACCTGAAATCGTCAGAGATGGTTATAATGTGGAAATTGAAGTAAGTTGCACTGAAATGTGACCTGTTATTGCGCATGATCTGTAGTTGCGTGAACTTGTTTGAACTATCTGCTGCTGTTTTGAAAAACAGATGTTACTGTCTTTTATTGGGATAAATAAAGGATGTCATTTAAAAATGTATATAGATCTATTAGATTAGTTAGAATGATTTCTCCATCAACCTTTTTTTTCCTTTTTTCTTTTTTTAATTAATTTTTAAAAATGAATCTGTGATCTGTGCAGGACTCCGCCTTTCAGGATGACCTCCTGAATCGTGGCACATTCGTCTATTTGCAAACAAGCTTTTTTAACCCCCCGTCTCAGTGCTGGAATCCCAAACATTCTGTTTCCATCTGTTCTGTTTCTCTTTCACCTCAGAGTCATCCTCACTACAGACTCCTCTCACCTGAAACCCAAAGGTGACCTGGTCTTTCTGTTTTCCCCCCCCCCCACAGTCTGGACCCGTCTGATATGTCCAACAATTGTTAAATCGGTTCTATTTGATGATCTCTTATTATTTTTTAAACTCATTTTTTAAATTCATCATTAGTATTTGTTATTAATTTTGATTTGTGGGTTTTTTATTCTTTTTATATTTTTCCTGTCGCTGTTTTATTCGCTACCTTTTGATTTCTCACCTGATCACCTGCACTTCCTGCTCAGTACTGCCTCTAACGCATCCATTTTTATACACAGAATAACTGAAAAGCACTTTGGGGCTGCCCATAAAGAACTGGGCTGTTCATTTGGTCTTCCTTTGGGTCAACTTCTGTTTTTTTCAAGTGTGCTGCACGGTCAAAGGTTACCTGATGGGACTGGATGTCCATCTACTAACCATCCAGTGTTAACGAATATCGGCTGGTTAATAGACGTAGGTTTAGCTCTCAGATGGCCCTCCTAAAAATCTGATTAGGCCACAGGTTAAACTAACTGGTACCTAATGTAGGAGAAACATTTGAAAGCCATCACAGTGATTCTTTCGTCCATCACGTGACTTTCAGTAGAAGTTTTCCTTCTCAGATTTTTTCTTTTGCACTTTGTAAACTCTATTTTAAAAGTGCTATTTAAATTACACTTTGATTGCATTTTTATTTCAGTCAGAATAATATCAGGCGGCTTCTTTGGTCAGTGTGTAAGGTTTTTTGAAAAAATTTTTGTAACAGATAAAATTTTCTCCCAGTGCAGAAACCTCACGGTGGAAGGATTAAAGACTAACACTGTCTTCTAAATTAAATGTTCACGTGGCGATGCACATATCAAAAGGGAAATGGCAAATTTCCCAAATTCTTCCATCAATTTTCCAATTCTGATCTATTTATTGATGTTTTTACACACGTTTTGCTCTGGAGTGGAACGATTCTGCGACACTGACAAATTTTATATGTCATTCCTACAAAAAAACAAATAAAAAACAAAACTTTGTAATTTTCATACAGCCCCTCACAGAAAATCTACCAAAACATGAAAATCCACTCTTAGGTGGTTCACAGCAGCTCTTAGTGCTGTGTCTCCATCCATCCAAGTCTACCTGTGCTCTCAGCTTCCTGTACCAGGTGCTAATCAGGGTTAAATGCTGTAGTTAAGCAGAGTCATTGTTATGATGTCTTTAATCCAGTGAAACCTAACTGAAACAAAGTGTTCAAAGACAGCTTTTCTTCATCTAAAATGATGACGCAGAAATATGTTTTACATATTAAATACTTATCCTCTGTGAAGTAATGACTGTAAGTCTTTCTGACACTATAAAAATGGTCACCACAAAAGCCTGATGGTTAATGATCGTCCTGTCAAAGATGAGATCTGATGGGAGCTCATCAGCTAAACTTCAGATTAAGCACGATGGTGACGGGTGGTAACGTGCCCACCGTCGCGGCACAAATGTTATTTCTGTTACCGCAAACCGGTGTCAGCTCGGGCCCAACGGTGACCGAGTTACTGCGTGATGGTCGCGATGCTGCGGGATCTCTTCATGATGAGACGCACCTCCACGTCGGGGAGGCTGTCCTGTTTAGTTTGGGCGCACCCCTCGTCCGCCGCGGCCATGTGCAGGTCGAAGCGCAGCGACACGGACTTCTTCCTCAGCTTGGGATTCCCCCTGAAGAAGGAGCCCTCCCACTGCTTTATCACCTTATCAATCTTCTCTGTCCTGGTGAGAGACGTTGGAGATGTTGGTAATAAACGGTGAATATGCAAACTGTAAACAGATTCTGTGAAAAACGTTATCGGGCTCTTTACGTTTCTTTTGTTTGTGCAATGACTCATCTTCTCTTTGAATTTGAAAATCTGCCTTTTCATCTAAGTGTCATTCATTCATTCTCATCCTTGCTGAGACAGATAGAGCCTGCAGGGGGCAGCGACGGAGAGCGCTGATGCTAAAATGTGCTGAGCTTGAATTGCCCTAGATGTGGCCTTTGATAAGACATGATGTGAAACATAAAGAAGATACGCCCTCACTCTGTATTTTAATCATGATATAACACATCATTTTGTATCCTCATCAAACTATTTTTGAAGGCTTTTGATATTCTGGGAGACAGTCAATCAGCTTTCCATTGATTTACAGTGACCCTTCCTTTTAAAGAGACAAGTAGACCCAAGCCGTGTCAGCAAACTGCTCTGAAACTGCACAGCAGAGCCTCTGGATCCTCTCATGCTAAGGGTTATTTGGGGTTTCCTTTAATTTGTCTGCACATTCATAATGATACAACTGTCTGGGAGGGAGGGAGAGAGAGAGAGACCTTGCCTCAGCCCACTACTGCACTTTAAAGTGTGTCACAGCTGAAACAGGGTCAACTAACAGAGTGGTAGAAAACTGAAACACAGAGGTTGCACATTTATGTGTGTTTGTTTTGGTTTGTTTTTGTGTCAGATGGTTTCCAAAGTGGGTTCGATAGTTTCAGTTTCATCTTTAATATTTTAACATGTCAGTTTTATTTAGTTTTGATGGTTTAAGCGTTTCTGTCGTTTTAGCTTATTAAAATATGGGTTTTACGTTCGGGGGTAGACTCAAACAATTCAGAATGCATATTAATGCAAAAGTAAAGGGAAATTATTTGACGTTGGTTTAAAATAATAACAGTTGATTCTGTTCTGGACATGTTGTTTCATCACACATCCAAGTGACTTTTCAGGCTCTGCTGGCTGCAGGTTTCCTTATAAACAGAACATCTGCATAATGACTGAAACCAGCAACACTGTGAGGTCAGTTTCATGATCATTAATATGTAAATTGCCATGACCACTGATCAATGGTCATATGCACCATTCACCATTCACAGCATTGTAAGATGGTGAAAGATGTACCCTTAGGCCTCCTCCTCGATTTCCATGTAAATGTGTTCCTTGACTCCCCAGTCAAACCAGCGTTCCTCCCACTGAAAACGCTACATCCAGATAAACAGATTTTTTTTGGGACCTCCTCACCTGGATGATTGAGCATGCATCAAGACAAGTTTTCACAGGACTGCTTCCAAGTAACAGCCCATTACTGCTAATCAAATCCACTTGATTTAATCATCAGCACCTCTACAAACACAGTTGTGAGTGATGCCGTAAAAGCAGAGGCTTTGACAGTTTGATGGTCTGGAGCAATGATGTGTGTGTTAACATAATGACAAAGGAAGCCCACAATGATCTCAGACAAGCAATCGTTGGTGCCCATCATTCTGGGAAAAGTTATCACACCATTTCCAAACAATGTGAAATCCTTTGCTCTACTTTCACAAGTGGAAAACATTAACGTTGTCTGTTTTCCCAGGAGTGGACGCCGCAGCGAATCCACACCGAGAAAACACAAAAGCTCCAGTTTAGACCCCACAGGCCTCAGTTAGCAACTTGAATGTTAAGGTTCATGAGAGTTCAATTAGAAATAGACAAAACAAGTATGACTTGTTTGGATGGGTTGCCAGGAGAAAGCCTGATCTCTTTTAAAATCTGTAGATGTTCCGGATAAAGTGAAAAACAAATTTAGTGATGAGGGCTCGTCTTGATAAACAAAACAAAAACCAAACAAAAGAAACCAGCACATATAAAAAAAATAATTCACTCCACCTAGATCCCAGATATGCCATGCCGATCATATGTTTTTAATTGCTTCAGCCTGCCCACGGTTGCACTAAAAGGCAGTGTGTAAGCAGGGTGAAAGACAGCAGGTGATAGTTGTCTGTAGATCTTTCACTGTGATTGATTGATTGACTGTTAATCTAAAAATGTCTTGGCAATTGTCTCCTAGTATACTAGTAATTTGAAGTCTGCAGTTACAGACGAAACACCAGTTTGCTCAGTAACTGCAGACAGACGCCTCACTCAGGGAGTAGCTCTGTGCACTGCTTTGAAGTTAAGAGCCGCACACTAGTGGATATTTCAGGCTCTGGTCACCTAGGTTACGCTAATGTATCAACAGCCCGTCATATATCAATCAGTCACTTTTCCTGATGTTGGTAGCTGTCGCCAGTAGTTATCTTACCCTTCATCACTTTCAGTCACTGAATGTCATTGACTTTCTCTGCCGTTGCCACATCACTGCGATCACTTCCTTTGCTCCTGACAACGCTGATTAGTTTAAACAGACAGTTTTATTTAGTTCTTGTTCATTTTTCCATTTTTTTTGTGGGAATGTCTTTCAGCTCTTCATCACACAATGTTTCGAACATTTAACCAGCATGAAACTGGAATGTGACACAACAGTCAGCTGCTGACATCAGCCTAATCTTATTTGCCAATCAAATATGCACACATAAGTCAGCAGGGTGCATTCTTACTTGTTATCTTTAGAGAGGGAAGAAGGGCGAGGTTTAGTCTAATTAAAAAATAACAAGGTCAAACTATGCAAGAGGCCCTCCCAGCAATAGCACAACAAAATAATAAACACGGGTCGTCCATCTTTGATGTGGGCAAGCGCGGTCACCTGCAAAATGTAGAAAATAGCAGGATCTTTGAAGCAAACAGCAGCGCACTCAGGAGAAAGTGTGAGGACATGACTGATAGTTGCTGGGCTGGCAGAGCAACTGCGTCTCTTTACATCTGCGGCTCTCTGAGGACATTATACAAGCATGTATGCGTGGCTGTGTCTCGGTCTGGTAATACCTGAAGCACGAACAAAGATTTCCACCCATGTCTCGTCCAACAATAACAGGTGTCACGCCCTGAAGCATGCATACCGGGCGAGTACCTCCACATCAAACACAGGCCATTAAAGGAGGAGAATTCCCATGCAACCCAGTGAGGAATTACTCATGGGAACTTGTGAGCTAAATGTTTTTGTTTCTCCTAACTCGTTCGATGTGTGAAGGTAATTCTTCTGTTCGCCTAGACGTCGCCGGGGAGTGGAGTATGATGACTGCATGCTTGTGAACTAATATAAAGACTCTAATTGAAATGTGTTAAAGCTTCAGGAGATTACATGAGTAAGATGTTTTTGCAATAGGGATTTATCTGTGTGATGTAATTAGGGGTTACTATTAGAAAATGCCTAGGTTTCAGACTGAAGCAGAAGCACTGACTGCAGGCCAAGTGGGAGCACAGCGATCAATACTTACTCAATGGTGCCGTGACCCTCCGCGCTTTCTTGCACCACATTGCCTTGAAGAATCTCCTGAGTCTTCACAGTGGAGATTGGCAAGTCCTTATCTAGTTCTGGCTCTGCGAGAAGTCGTTAAAGATAAACCATAATAAGAAATGACTGCAACAAGTAGGCGTGTCACTACTTTCCCATCAATAAAGAGGAATGCACCGAAATGATGAGACGTCAGCTTTTTGGCCAAAAAATAAGATTACCGATGCGACCCAAAGACATTTACATATCATTTGTTCCCATGGAAATTACCTGAACCTCTCCTTTGAAGCTGAACATAACACCGGGCTCATGTTACACACTATATTTGCCTGTTCTATATTTATACAGTAATCAAAATGTCCCGCAGCATATTTGCAGAGCTTTTTGTTATTTTTTCCCTGTACATTCAAGTCCATTGTTATCTCTTGTAGTATTCCCCGTCTGCCTGCCTGGTGTCCTGTGTTTAAGTCCTTTTAAGGGTTTTGGCTCAATAAAAAGAAAAATGGAGGAATGGCGGCTACATGGTGGCTATCTTTCTGTCAGTATGATGTGAGATGTCCCACTCAGTGCTGCACAGCTGATTTTTCTGATGAGGCCCATACACTGTATATAAAAGATGGACATAGCCACTGTGACGTTACCTGACGGTTTTGGTGTTAGCATTTAAGCTACTGTGTTGGTTTCTGGAGCCAGAAGTCACCATAATTAAAAAGAAATAGGTTGGAGTGCTAAATTGTAACGCTATCGAGCTCTGTTAGCTTCATCAATATATTTTGCAGACAAAACACTTATTCCCACATAGCAAAATTGGTATGGGCCGGATCTGGCCCACACAATATGCTTACACATTCTTTGCACATACCGCAAAGAATGACGGCCCTTTGGTGGCCCAGATCTGGTTTGCCAGAGGTGGCTCACACATGGGCCAGCACAAGGCCTAATGTGTCACATTGGCTCATTTAATTATGACACACTGTATGAGAGACACCTTAAATCAAAGAGGGACTGGTTTGCTCCGCACAGCGAGGTAAATGTGTGTCTTACCTGTGAGTATCACCAGGCTTCGCTGTCTGTACAGTATGCTTTTCTTCAGCCCATTTTCTGTTGGGAGGAGTGAAGGTATGTCAGGGAGGGGCTCTGACTTGGGTTCGTCGGGAGTAACGGCGAGGTCACTGAAGCCATTTTCAAGTCCATTCTCCTTTGGCTCCACGACTGAAGACCTCCATGGCCGCAGAACCATCGGCTGTGCATTACGACCCATGTATCTGCAGGCACATGAAGACGTAAAGATGTGTAATATATGTACGACTCGGACGGCGGGAGGGATCTGTGGCGGCACTATATCCCTTGAAGTCTGATTGTTTCCATGTTTGACACCAAGTTGTCATATCATGAGTTCACAGTTCTTTACTTTCGCTTCTCTGTAGAATGAAGGATACAGCACCTATGGTTGTAACCAGACTGCTGGTCGTTAGCTCTCCGCTCTGCGTTCATATCCACAGTAATGCAGAAGCCACGACTGCTAATACATGTTTATGCAGGCAGGAGGTCTGTCTCCAATTAAAGCCATTATAACTTCCTGAAGTTACTACTAATTTTCAAGTCGTTTGATACTTCCATACCACCCCAACTGCTTCTTAGTCATCTGCTTTCATCATGTCATTTTAATTCCCAGGAAATTCCCATCCTTTATGCTAATGTGAAACGAAAAGCAGATTAGCTGAAGTCTGTGGGAGGATAAACACAGAAAAGGCAAAAAAAAGTATCAATTTAAACAAGTTTGGCCAACTGGAAACACATGAACAGGTTTAAGAAAAAACAACTGAATGGAATTTTATTCACAACAAGGTGCTTTATACTGTAGAGAAACCCCACCAAACAATCCTCTAAGAGCAAACACGTGGCAAACATAAAACCAGGCCTCAAACCAGCACCTCTGTTAGGGCTGTCAAAAAGGAAATCCTCAGATGTTAATCCGTACTAAAAATTGCTTTTAGATGTTCCAAAAAAGTTGATTCTGTTCATCTGGACGTAGAGTTTTCAGTGGGAGAAACGTTTCGTCACTCATCCAAGTGACTTCTTCAGTCTCAGCCGACTGCAGGTTTCCCCAATCTTACAAATTGGAGGTTCATTTTCAACTATGCACACAATTTGGAAAACATGAAGCTCATGAAGTGTAACAGTAACATCACTCAAACCCCATTTCCCGGTCTCACTCAGATGTCATCGTTCTGCACACTTCGTTCACCTGCAGGAACACCGGACATCAAAGTGTAACATCCTGACTGCCAATTAGCCTCGCTCATGTTGCGCCTGTTTAAACTCCGCTGGAAGAACAATTCAGTGGGTGAAACGAGCACAAATGAAGAACGTAACGTCACACTTGGAAGGCGGATGATGAATATGAGAATCAAAAGAACTGGAAATTATAACAAGTCGTTTAAAAAATATACAGCCATTAAAACACGGTTTGATGTTTTTACCACACGAGCGTTTCTTTGATGTTCTATAAGACATAAGCATAGAACAGCAGTGTGTATTATTTTGGGGGGAGGATTCAGTTTGAGTAGAGAGAGCGTTGTTTTGAGGCCTTTGATGTGTGGAGTTTTGACAAAGCAGTCTGTATTCAGAGTTTGGAGAAACTGAGCCACAGTTTCTAGAAATTTGGGGACTATTATCAGCAGAACTACCTTTTTCTGACATTACTGTTGGTAACGTTGCGCTATCATTTTAAAAGTTTGCTTTGTGTTTTGCGTACTTGTGAAGGTTGGCAGATGTTAGCATGCTAACAGTGAGTTGGACAGACCATCCAAAGTGTGTGCTCAGGTTGTGAGAGCAGTTGGAGCCAAATGATGCAGCACAGTGCAATGTGCCCTACAACCTCACTGACACACGAGCATGACTTCTGTTGTTGTTATTTAACAATTCATCTGCGATATTAACACAGTGTGGTGCAAAAGATAATAGCGACGTATTCTCTGGACTGAACATGACCCTGAATGTTTAAAAGATGATCTAAAAGCATTGTGGCGCGACCTTTCAGAATCATCTTTTGTGCTTTTTATTCGGTAAGTACCCATTTCACAAACCTCAGCGGTTTTATGTGCTGAAGCTTCAGTGAGACTTGTTTTTAATGCATGCGGATGCTCTGCTCTCTCATTTTTTTTCTTGTTTTCTTGTGTTTTATCCCACTCAATGCCGCCCTTCTCAAATATGACTAAACAATAGAAATTTCATATGCGTCCTGCCCGTCCTTGCCTCACCGTCGTTAATCTAAAGAGATGAGACAAATCAAAGGCAGCACTCCACTCTGCCCGTAACCTATGTGGCATAAAGTCAAAGTGATGTCTCGTAGCTATAAAACGTCAGCAGTGCGGTTGATGCAGCAAATGTGTTGAAGCATCTCAGAAGAGTCTAGCATCCAAATGGAAGGAGATAATTAAAGGCCGCGTCAGGTGAGCTGAATATTCCCCTATAAAACAACTTGGCGCTTGCAGAAAAAGCCAGACAAAGACGCCTCTACTGTCTGGATTCTGTCAGCTCATGTAATTAAAGACACAGCTGGATTTTCAGGCTATGAATCGGAGAGTTTGTCATCTTCATTTCAGTTTAACAGAAATGTTTATGTGCCACTATGTTGTGTGGGCGGAGAGCAGGGCCTGAGTACGTCTCAACTTGCAATTATTGTGGATTTTGAATTTGTATTCAGGTAAATTCAACATAATCCAAAAGATAAAAGGTTAAGATTTGAAAGTGTCAACTCATAAAAGCTTGACAGCTCAAGTTAAAGAAAACAAACAAGAAGTAATTTTGTTTACTTTGTGCATTACTTCTGACAATGACGCTTCTAACTTGCTCACGGCACTAAAGCGCGTGCCAAGTTTGTCAGACTCTGCTGCTTGATGCGCGATCTTTTTCTTTTTCTCAAGGAAGACATTTCATTAAACTGTAAAGACAAGGAAGAACTCTAAAACCACAAAATTCCAGCTCAAACAACCCTCCTGTCTTCTTTTAAGATTCCTCGCCCTTTGTCTCGCGCTCACCTTCCCTCCTCGCGCTCCAGCAGACGGCGGTAAGTAGCAATCTCTCTCTCCAGCCTCATCTTAGTGTTGAGAAGCTGATTGTGGCGCTGACGCTGGGTGGCCAACCCGCTCCTCACCTGCTCGAGCTCGCTCTCCAGCCCAGCGATCACCTGGGAAAGATCCTGCAGCTGGCTGGAGTAGAGCCTCTGGGTGTGCTGGAGGGACGTTTCCAGGCCTTTCTCCTAGACGCCAGAGAATAAAGACCTGTTTGGATCATGACTTGATGGTCTTTGTTTTCTTAAAAAGGAATGCAGTGAATACAAAACGATATTAAATAAAACAATTTTACAAATTCACCTAAATATATCAAGACTTTTAAAACTTTAGTGTCAACAATGAAACGAAACGCTTTAGCGCTCAGAGCTCTCCAGATGGAGCGGTTAGACGACGGTAAACTCAGCGTTTTTAAATTTAAGGGGGATTCTGTGCAGCTTTTTAATTTATCATCAACCAGCAAAATTAAAGTCATGACTCTTTTCCCAGTCTTAATAATTAGGTGCTTCTAGAAAGCATTGTACATAGAAGAGGAAATGTTACGCTGCTCTGTGGGCATACGAAAGGTCACTTTGTTAACTAGTGTATCAAACTGACAAGGCTAAAAACCTAGTTAGGGCTGGATCAGGTGACTAGCAGTTTAATGCTTGTTTTATGCTGTTCTTGTCTTTCTATGCTCCTCTTTTCTCTCTTTGCCTCCTCACCTTCAAACTGTTCATAGCAGACTGCTCTTCCTCCCTAAGCCTCGTTCTATTGAAGGTTTCTTCCTGTTAAAAATGAGTTCTTCCTTCCCACCATTGCCAACCCACAGTTCACAGGGGTTTGTCTGATCTTTAGAGGGTTTTTTCTAATTCCGTGGGTTCATTCACATCCATAATGTAAAATTGCATTAAAGCAGCAGTTGGGATTTAAATAAACTGAACTGAAATTAAACTGAATGAGGTTTTTTTTTTATATTCATAACTTTTTCTTCTTTTTATTCCAGTTTTCATTCCTTAGATTTTCCATGAATTGCAGTTATGGAATCAGTTACACAATGTTTATGAAAGCAGCTCTGAAAATGAAGAAATAATAATAAAGTATCGTTGATTGAAAGATAGAAACCTTATGTATATCTTGGCACAGATGTATTAAAACTCCCTTTAGTTGCTAAATTGAACCATTACGGAAAAACAGTATTTTTTCTTGTTATTGTCGTCTTTTCACAGGCAGTCTGCCGTGTGGTGTTGAAGCAGTGTTAACAGTGTGAATCATAACTTCAGATATTTGTTTTTTCTTACCAAAGCATGTAGGGTCTCAATCTCCACTTGCAGCGAGTGCCACTGCTTCCTGGCCTCGGCTAGCTCGGCCCGTGCCTCCCTCAGGGCGGCGCCGCCGAGGCTCACCTGCGCCCACGCTGCCTCCTCCTGCACAACGAGAGGGGAGCCAGATGTTTAAAGAGGTGTGAATCCCAGCACCACCACCCTCTTCGCCAAACACTCACACACCTACCTATTTTTCCCTTATAGAACACACTCAAGTGGTTTCATATTTGTGTTAATGTAAAGTAGCTGATGAGATGCAATTGTTGGGTTTAATATCTGTACTATGTAAACGAAACAGAGGCCTGTTCACACAATGACACACACCTCATGAGTAAATACTTTTTCCCACTGGCACCGTCAGACAACACAGAGGCGAAGCAGTCACAGGTGGTGCCTTTGGTGATGTGTGTTTCAGTGCAAGGTAAACAGACAGCGTGTACACACAGCTGTCCACACACTGCACAGCTGTGAGGCGTTTCACACCCTTCGTCCTCGCCCCGTTAAAACGCAGCAGAGCGGTGAAGCTGTCTCAGCACTTATGACAATATTTTGACAGATAAAACAAAGTTACGCAAGATACTTCCTGTATAATTTGTTACTTCACTGACTCCATTTATCAGTTGCAACAAATTTAAAAAATGATCTTTAATCAAGGAGACATTCATTTAGGGCAATATTAGCTGAAATCAGCAGCTCATTGATGATAACACCGGCAAACAAGACCTGACCTGACAGTGGATTTAAAAGAGACTCCTTACATATGCTTGCATATACATAGATTTTTATTTGAAACTTGAGCATACACTTGAAACGAGCTATATATGACGCCTACATCATACACATATATCAACTATATCCAACAGAAGATAAGCACTAGAAGTAAATCCAAACAAAAACTCTTACATAAGAGGTTGTGTTGGTGTTGTGTTATATTACATAAGAACATATCAGTGAGTTATTAATGGGGCCGTTATATGTGGAGCATGTTGACGCTGAAATCTGTTCTTGGAGTTAAATTATTATGTGTATTATATCACTGGGTTAACATTATTGTTCTGGAACAGCTCATTCATGTGTGTGCTTTATATACTGTTGACATGTGTTTGGGTAAATATTTGCATTTGATCTGCTTTCGTATGCGGTACATTTTTTAAAATTCTACAGTTTTTTGTTCTTATTTCTGTTTTTGCTTTTCTTTTCATCCTGTTATGTTTTTAATTTGTGCATAATGCTGTTCGTTGCCTGGTCAGACTCACGCTTGCATACCGTGAAACATCAGTGCACCACATTCTCCTCACTTATACAGCACTATGGAAAGTCTTTTCATCTTCATTTCCAGTAGCAAGAAAACTGCAGAATATGACATCAAAGCTTGAATTGCATCTGCTGCGATTCCAATCCAGGCTTTTAAAAAATCTAAATATAAACTTTTGTTTGTTCAGAGACAACTCCAATTGGCGCCTTTAAGCTTAAAGAGCTTTACTGTCATTGAACGTGAGTGACAGAAGTCATGCATGGATGGAGGTTTGGATTCTTTAGTCTATTTTGCACTCAGACTTTGACGTTTCATAAGGTAAACATTGTAAATGTTCCCGGGGACAACGAGGCTGCTCTGTATAATCTTACACGGTATCCAGACAGCTCCTCCTAAAATTAAACCTACATATTATTATATTATCTTTCTGTCTTGTGGAGCTCTTTATACTTTGTTTCAGCAACCAGATTACTGTCTCTGAAATAACCTATTACTGCTGCGCTTTTTATGTCATTTTTGGCACTTTGAACACCATAAAGTGATTGTCCAGTGTGCAGAAGCAAATGCTGATGTCTACTCAGCTAAAATCTCCAGAACCAGGCAGTTCACAATGTAGACACAGGGCGCAAACTCTGGTGTGTGCACTTAAGATCTAAAACAGATAATTATTCGGCAGAGCTGCAGAAATTAGGATAGATTATTTGCCAAATACATATTTGGGAAATAATCTATCATAATAATAATCTAATCTATCACTTCCTTTTTTATTTTGATAAGTCATCTGTCCTTGCGCCTTGCATTCACTTTACTTCCCCTCGTCTCATCTTCCCCATTTGTTGTGCTTCCTACAGCTGTGTCCAATTCCCATTATCCCTCAGTGTGTGTACCACAAAGCCCAGTCAGTCCTTTGTCGGTGCATTTGTTATTCCTTCCTGTCCTGTTTCCTGGTTGGTTTGTTTTTTCCTCCTTCTGGATTTAGTTACCTTTTGGACTTTGTTTTCCTTGAACTGTCTACACGTACTCATTAAAGGTATTCTTTGAGTTTTCCACCTGCCCGTGTGTTAGTCTGACTTCTGGAGTCCACATCCACACATAACAGGACAACAAGAAGCAGTTGTCCATGTATTGATAAATCAGTTAAAGTATATTAACTGCTCACGACCCCCACAAAACAATTCATTTTAGCTACGCAAACGTTCCTTGCCTTAATTCCTACAGATTAGAGGAAAAGAAGAACTCCTCTGAAACAAGCCAAACGCAGTCTTTGAATCTAAAATCTTGATTTTTTATTGCCGTGTTGTCAGCTCTTGACTGCTGCATTGTGCTGCTGTTAGTGGGTCTGATGTAAACAGCAGAATTTAATAAAACCTGCCCTGATTTAGTGCCGTGGTCGCTCTCAGCCCTTGGCGAAGGCACTTTATTGTTGCTGTCAGACCAAAGTCATGGTGCTGTGGAATAATAAACAGCTTCTGGACTGTGTTTTTCCCAGAAAAGAGGCCAGCTGAGCTAAAATAAGAGTGGAAACGTCAAAACAAAACAAAGCTGCTATTACTAGACACAGGATGAGGATGCTTAGGTTGTATTTTGGGTTGTAAATATTTAATGAAGGTGAGGGATCATTCACACAGACCACCACTACTGTGTTTAGATGAAGAGAGAAAGGAGACAAACACACAATCTGCACACAAACAGGCCATATAGCAAGGAAGGAGAGGTTTCAAGCTTTTTACCCCAGTCAACAAATACCAGCGGGGCACATGCATCACCCTGCCTGTGGGACAGCCTGGAGTTGGTCCTGAGGGTGTGTCGGACCGGCACAGATCAGGACCGTTGTCCTCAGAAAAGACAAGTGAAGATTGTGTAAGAGTGGATGCGTACCTCGCTGAGGGCTCCTCTGTGTGTTCTGGATGCTGCTGCTGCTCCAGCTCCAGCATGAGGAGGCCCGACCAAGCCGGGGGCTGGATTTGAGATGGCGCCCAGGCCGAGGTGTCTCTCCTCCGCGCTGGGGAGTCTGCTCTGTTCGCACTGCGCTCTGATTCGGTCGAGGAGCTGGGTGAGCTCCATCCCTGTGCCATCCTCCTCCTCCCTTCCTCCTGCTGCTGCTGCTGCTGCTGCCGTGGCCGTCGCTAACAGAGCATCACAGGAGCTGGCCCGCTGCAGCTGCAGAGCCCGGGCTGCCTGCAAAACAGCCAACCAGGGGGAGGGAGAGAGAAAGGGAGCAGAGAGAGAGGGGAGGGTGAAGGATGGTAAAAAACACAGGCGAGACAAAAAGAGAGATGAGAGTTGGATTAAAATAAATTCTGAATGAAAAAGGTGAGTAAAATGCAAAGGAGAAAAAAGTGGGAACACATGTGGAGAGACAAGGAGAGGAAGAGTAAGCAGGGATCAATACCACATTTATGCATATGTGTGTGCACGAAAGGATCCTGAAAGTGAGGGAGGGGAGTATTAGTCAGCAGGAATGAGAAAATGAAGATAAGGAGGGAGGAAAGAAAAGATGGAGGAGGGACGGACGAGGTCACTGTGAAGTGTTTCTCACACAAGGAAAAAAAGTGCTCATGCACACCCCGTCATTACAGGACTATTATGTCGAGGTTGGAACAGATCACTTATAATTTACGTGTTATTATAACAAGTATTCCTATAATTAGAGATCTAAATAGGACTATTACACACATTTTATATATCATAACCACTTAAGGGTCATGTAGCGTTCACGAGAGGAGCACATCTGTGGAGGTCAGAGTGAAGGGACAAACAAAGACTGTGTGGAAATTGTTTTTCATCCTGTTTTTAATGTGAGAGATCGAGACAGCAGATGCAGTTAATAGACAGTCCCTTGAAAATGTGCCTCATCATGTACCTCTTTTCCACAGCCACTGACAATAAAGGCTTCAAAGGCCTTAAGTTTGTTCCATGCCGATGGCAGCTTTTTGGCACCACAATGTTTTTGCAGTGGAAACGTGTGAAAACTGGTTATAGACTTGTAGGGGCTGGTTTCTGCTCTCTTTTCCAGCCACTACAAGATGACAGTTTGAATCCAGCACCAACAAGAAAATGTCAACTCATTCCTCCAAACATGCAGGTACTGGAATTTCCTGCCTCTTCGCTTCTTCTTCCTCTACTCTGTCTCAGAATTACTGAGTTTTGCAGCCTCCAGGGACCCTGAATGTTCACGCTGAAGTTATAGGGGTGAGCTAGTTTCTACTTTGGAACACAGTTACTACTGTGCATGCAGATGGAAAAGCACGGGAGGACAGAAAAGAGAGCAAAGTTAAAAAGACAAATGAATGAGAAGGCAAGACAGAAGAACATTTAATGACCTCAAATTCCCGGTGCATCTCCTGGAGCTCTGTCATGGAGCGGTGAACCTCTGCATGCAGTATCATGCTGCTGTGATCTGCCGTCCTCTTGGTCTCCCTGAGCAGAGCCACCTCTTCCTCCAGACGCCTGGTGTTCCTCTCTTCGGTCTCGCACCTGCGAGGGGATATTGACACATATCGACCTAGTTTTATTATTTAAACAGTAAAATGCATGAACACACCAACCACCCGGCATCCATTCACATTGTTTTCTGGGGGAAAACTTGCATTTTTGAGGCCATTACAAAAATATGAATTCATCCTAATTTCAACCTTAACTAAATATGCCTGCTGAGCAATTTATGATTGATTAGAGGACCAGCTAACATCTAACTGGTGCAAAACCAGTCCAGGGTAGCATCTGCTTTAATCTGGTTCAGTTCAAACTGGAAGTTTAGCAGATCATGTGCAGCCAATGTTTAATAAAATGGAATAAGCTGATAAACACACCAGAATAAGATGAAAGACGCCACATGAATTAAAATTAATTAATAATAATTCAAGTTAAATTCCAGGTTTTTGTTTGATTAGTTGTGATTTTTAGATAATCTTCTAATTTAAAACATTTGAAAGGTACTTTATAGATGACAAAAAGTCAAAAGCTTTTGTGTTTTATTATAAATCACTGCTTGCAGCCTACCTGGAGTACCTTCAGGACTCACCACAGGATCACAGCTCACACTGTGGCAAGCATTTAAATTGAGGTTTGATCGCTACTGTGCATCAAATGTTTGACCTTTGTATTGAAATCTGTGTTGTAAGATTCAACCTTTGCTTTTCCAGTTAACTGCTTCAGAGAAGTGTAAACGGGTTAAAAATGTGTCATTTTTATTTCAACTTGTAAATCTGGTGAAAAACATCTTGATTAATCCTGGATTTGTGAGTGAAATGCTCATATGCACTGTTTGTGACATGCCAGGGTCCAAAGTGGCGCAGTGATAAACAATGCTCCCTCACAAGAGGATGGATCTGGGTTTGAATCTGCCAGTAGTCTGGCAATTTTGCAGCGGAGGTATGTTCAAAGTCATGTTTTATTTATCGCTCCGGCTCGAGACCGAGCTAATTTAGCAACTGAAATGACTGAGTAGGGCAATTTGAAAGTAAACTAAGAAAACACCCCAGAAATTCTTATCATTGGTCCAGACAACATGGAGGAAGATCGCAGAGAAGGTTGATGTGACAGGCTGAGACAGAGACAGATGATCCCTAAAGAGACCAGGCAGGAGGAGGAAGAAGAGGGCGACGATGACAACACGACAAGCACTTTTGAGAAACATGTAAATAAGGTCACCCGATCCCTGGTACTACCACCTGAGGGTCGGTATAATCCACACTGAGTTTTAGCACTCAGTTTTTCCTCTTGGACAGATTATTGTAAAGCTCTTTTACAAGCTATTAATCAAAAATCGATCAATAGACTTCAAATCACTCAAAATGCAGCAGTAAGACTTTTTTCAGGAACTAATGAAAGTGTCTAAAAATATTACACAGATTTTACTGACTCTACACTGGCTGTTCATTAGTTTTACAATTGTTTCCAAGATTTTGCTTCTTCTTACTCTTAAAGCTCTTTGTGGCCTTGTTCCAGAATACACTGGAACCCTGTGCCAACCAGCGCATGGCCCGAGATCCTCAGGCAGGAACCAGTTAACTGCTCCCACCTCACACTTAAAGACAAAAGTAAATTCAATTCAATTTAATTCAACTTTAATTTTATAGCGTGAAATCAAATCTATCGCCACAAGGTGCGTTTGTAAGGTAAGGACCCGATAATAATAAAGAGAAAACCCAAACAATCAGACGACCTCCTGTGGTGACATACTTGGCGACAGTGGGAAGGAAAAACTCCCCTTTAAAAGAAAGAAACCTGTTAAAACCTCTGCCACAATTCATTTCGTTCGACGGAAAGAAAACTGGACAAAAGATGAAAATCAACAGGGAGCTAGTTCCACAGAAGGGCCCTGTGGCCCCTCCCTGAGCCTGGTTCTGTTGGAGGTTTCTTCCTGTTAAAAGGGAGTTTTTCCTTCCCACTGTCGTCAAAGTGCTTGCTCATAGGGGGTCGTATGATTGTTGGATTTTTCTCTGGATGTATTATTGTAGGGGCTACCTTACAATATCAAGCGCCTTGAGGCGACTGTTGTTGTGGTTTGGTGCTGTATAAATAAAATTGAATTGAACTGAACTGAGAAAGGACCCAAGTGCAGGCACTGACAAATGACGTATTGCGAGTGAGCTTTAATTACAGTGGGGAAAACGAAACACAAACAAAAGCTGAACATGGCAGCAACTAAACTGAAACAAAACCTAAACTGGGTGGAACTAAAGTGATACAAAGGAACAAAAACCTGGGACTAGAAACTCGGGACATAAAACATAACAACCTGAGACATGGAACATGGAGCCTGGAGCACAGAGAAATGCAACAGGTAACGTACAGCGAGGAAGACACAGGGCTTAAATACACAGGCAGGACAATGAGAGGATGGTGAACAGGTGGGAACACAGCTGGGACAAATCAGACATAATGAGACAAAGGAAGCAAAGCAGAATACACTAACATAAGACAAGGACTATCAAAGTAAAACAGGAAGCATGAGACATTCGCAGAGACGCAGACTCAGAGATAAGGACTAGACACTGAGACATGACTGACATGATGCACCGTGGAACACAGGGAAGACACAGTGAGCGAAACTAGGAGATAGGACAACAAATATAGTATAAACACAAACCCAGCCATGAATAACAAATAATCGAGGAATATAACTTAATCAAACACAAAACACTGGGTCACAGACTCAGTGCCATGACAAACTGCAGTTGCTTCCTTCAAGCTTTAAAGACTGAGTCACATCCTATCTACAGCTTTCAACTCAAATCAATTTACTTTTATTTATATAGCGCTAAATCACAACAACAGTTGCCTCAAGGTGTTTTATATTTCAAGGTAAAGACCCTGCAATAATACAAAGAAAACAGAGAAAACCCCAAAATTCATGTGACCCCCTATGAGCAAGCGTTTTGGCAGCAGTGGGGAGGAAAAACTCCCTTTTAAGAAACCTCCAGCAGAACTACGCTAAGGGAGGGGAGGGGTGGGTCATCTGCTGCAACCAGTTTTAAGCCTCATCTTAAAAGTAGAGATAGTGTCTCTCTCCTGAATCCAAAGTCTTATACTGTTTTCTTTGCCTTGGACAGATATTCTAAAAATTATTCAAAAAGGGGTTTTAATATGAAATCTTTATGATTTCATGTTAATCTTTATGGATATGAGATCTTTATGCCATAATTCAGAGTTCTTCAGAGTTCACTATCACAGAGACAGTATGTGAGCTATAAACATCCTTCAAAGCATTAAGTTTGCCTGTCTGCTCTGTTATCAAACCACATACTTCAGGATATCTCTGAATCTTGCTCTAGGTCTTATAGCAATGGTTCACTGCACAACATCACAATGTAGTGGTTAAAAGTGGATAATTACAAATAAAATCAGACCACAAAACTTTCCATTACCCTAGCCACATCAAAGATCCAGTTCCTGGAATAAACTACAAAGAGCAGGAGAAAAATTCTCTGTAGGAAACATTTTCATTATTAAAAATATCAGAGCACATACAAACATATGGCTAACCCCACCCAGTCACTCGAAGGTCAAGTATTGACTAATGCAAACAGCAATTCTAAGAATAGCCAGTGAGTGTCTAACCAGGGGCTGGAGTCTCTGGTATCAGCTGGAAGTTTTTATTTCACCCCATGACTGTGAGTCATTGCACTGCAGAAATGATAACTAAAAGAGAAAAGGACATAAAAAGACCTTGGAGTCATCCTAGTGCATCATAAACAGACAGATGGTCAGGAAACTCGTCAGGTGGAGGTATAAAAGGAAGAGACAGGTATTTCAGCCGCTGTCCTTCAGGGGTTAACATCCGACAGCAGGCGGGAGGTGTGTGAGGGAGGTAGAGGTGGTGCTGATGGTATGGTGGTGGTGGTGGTGTGTGTGTGTGGGGGGGGTGTCTGTGTCACTCTGCATCAATACATAAGTGAAAGCGCCGACGCGGCACAAAGTCAGGCCTGGATTTGTATGCAGGTTGGCTCACAGGAGCGGGAACTGGCCTGAGTGCGATAAAAGGGGAGCTGGAAAAGCATTGCAGCAGGATGAAAACAGGAAGTCTTTTATTCTGAACTCAACAGCTTTGCCTCAAACACTGAAACATCTTTATTGGCTGGTGATGATTATCCCATATTAGCGCCTGTCATCTGGTAAAAACTACCAATGGTACACAAACAAAACCATGTCTTTTGCCCACTGTGGCCGATTACTTTGGACATAAAATAGATGCAATAGGTTTATGCAATATGAAATCATACCTAATGCTAATTAATAATCAGAAAATTGTATTGATTGAGGAAGAGGAGCACTGGAGCTTCCAGGAAAATTAAAGCCAAATACAGCTGACCTGGCCTGGATGGCAGCCGCTCTGGACTTCATGCTGTCAGACTCTAAAGCCAGCTGAGCATTCTCCATCAGTAGTTTACCGACCTGACAAAGCAAAAAACAAAAAAACAAATAAGATGTGATTAGATTTGGAGGTCAAGGCAAAATCTAACCGGTGATTCTATACATACAGTTTCCATGTTCTGATGGCATAATCAAAGCTACAGCTCTCTAAGAAACAAATCACGAGATCAAAGTCACAAAACTTGGAAAAAGTGGGAGAGCAAGTCGCGGCAGTGGTTAGCACCGCTGACTTTTAGCAAGAAGGTTCTGGGTTTGAATCTCGTGATCTCTGGACTCTTTTGTGTGGAGTCTGGTTATTTTCCGCATTATAAGGCGCACTTAAAATCCTAATTTTCTCAAAAATCAACAGTGCGCATTATAATCCGGTGTGCCTGATGTATGAATTCTGGTTGTGCTTACTGACCTTTTATGTGGTACACGGCGCTCAAAATCTGTCAACAATGTTTTAGTAGGACTTTTGTGAGCTATGAAGCCGCATTGCTTGATAGATTGTCAGAGCCTCACGGCTACTGTAGTCAGGAGCCTCGCGGAGTAATCTGGGTCCTAAACTCCTTCTACTTCTGTCCCAAGGTCAAACAAACATTGCGGCATCACTGGGAGTTAAAAACTGTCTAAATTCTTTCATCTTTAATAAAATGATCAGCGTTACTGCTTTACTGGATGTAACAATTAAGTTTAACATCCAGGCATCCATGAAAACAGAATTTATTAAATTTAACGGAGTCAGAAGTTAGCAGGAAGTTAGCTCGCTAGTTTCCACCTACAGCTCTTCTATCATTTTCAACATAAATGAAGACAGAAAACTAAACAGCAGTGACTTTTTTAGGGTTGCTGAAGTTGGGCTAGCTGGTATGTAATGATGCGCTACGTGATCGCTAGCTACACAGCTATGTTAGCATAACAAACTGGAGGACGAACGCTAACCTTTTTCCACTCTGTAAAAGTTTACGTGAGGGTTCCCGTTGGTTACGAACAAATGCAGTTGCATGGCAGGATGCTGTAAACGGACCAAACTTCAGGCAGGAGAACAACTGAGATAATCCATCCACAATAAGAGGTTAGTCATTAATATACTGCAACAACATGGGAATAGAGCAGCTGCCAGAGAATTCAACATTAATGAATCAATGGTATGGAAGTACGGAGCCCTGCAAGGGACATGGGAGAGAAAAAAATTACGATGAACTTTTGCGAGATCTCGCAAAACTAACTCGGGATCTCGCAAAAGACAGACATCTCCGTAAATGTCAGAGCACTTTTGCAAATATGTGATGTCTGGAATTCAACTTTTGCGAGATCCCGAGTTACCGAGTTACCTTTGCGAGATCTCGCAAAAGTTCATCTTAATTTTTTTTTCTCCCATGTCCCTTGTGGGGCTCCGTATGGAAGTGGAGGAAGCAAGAAGAATGAGTTGAGTAAAATTTGACTCATCTGACTGTTTTGTTTCGCTTAATGCGCCTTATAATCCGGCCTGCCTGATGGTCCGGTATTCTCCTAAACCCTGTGTGGGCTTACAAGTACTCAGGCTTGGTAAACAGTCCAAAAACATGCATGTTAGGTTAAGAGGTGATTCTAAATTGGTCGTACATAAAGAAGCTAAATGCATAAAATAAAGTGCAATATGACTTTGTGTGAAAATGTAAATGTGGCTTGTAATCTAAAGCACTTTGAGTGGTCAGTGAGATTAAAAAGGAGCTATAAAAATGCCCATCCCATGCCATAGACGCCTCATGCTTGTAATCCATCCTACTTTGCATGCCAAAATCCCCATATTATCAGACGCACACAGACTCTGAAGAGATACTGTTATGAATTAGGCCTATTCAGAAGAAAACAAAGCATTTGTACATCAAAGGTGACGCAATTGACTCGATTCAGCTCACGCCCTTCCTCTTTGTATTTTTTTTTTAACATAAATTACATAATACCTCAAAATATAGCTTGTTGAATATAAACTTGATATATTTAATTTACAGGTAAAGCTAAAATCGATCCTTTGAGTGTTATTGCTCCTCATGTCACTTCTGCACTCAGAAAGCCAATCAGTGGTCCAGTTTGCACATCCTGTTTACATACTGTTCATGGGAGAGTTCATTTAGCATACACCTTCTGCAGGGTTTTATATCAAATCCCACAATTTTTTATAATTTCTAATATTATTTTAATACAGCAAAGTAAAGTATAAAACACTGGATCCTTGTATTATATCAAACACAAATAAAAATCTTAACACGCCCTCATTCTCCTTTGTTTTCTTATGAGTACAAAACTTTTGAAAGAAGACACACCCTTGCTGAAAGAAAGCCAAAGATAACATCGACTATTCCACCATTTTTTTTTTTACCATAAGCACCATTACAAGCTTCACTCATTGTATGGATAGAACATTACAATCCCAGCTTCAGACTCCCGGTGGGGATGTGAGTCAGGAGACTGACAACATCATGGAGTAATGTCTGCCCCGTCTCCTGTGATGTAACTAAATTGAGCACTTCTTAAGAAGATAAATAGAGAACTAATCCCTAACATTTATATGGAAGCACTCCCTGGATCCTCAGACAATGAAGTTGGCTGAGTTTGTCTGTAGTAGTCATGGGAACATGTGAACAACTAATTAGTGTCTGTCAGTGACACCTACTTATGCACGGTGTAAAGAAAGTGACAGTAAATCCAGGGAGCAGCTCAAAACCATCAGTTGAGTCATGGGAGATCACTGCTGTTAGTCGTCGACTCAGCGCTTCCGCATTCTTTCTGTGGCAGCGTAATGATACGGGCACAAGACATATCTTTCTATATCTGTGGCGAGCCCTCTCACAGTACGCAAAACATCTTCGATTAGTCTCGTTGATACCAAGGCTGTTACAATGATAACTAATGTTAAAGGTAAAAAACTTGGGCGTGTGGTTCGACATGGTGCTCTCTTTCAGGTCTCATGTAAGAGAGACAACAAAGACAGCCTTTTATCATTTAAGAAACATAATCAGACAAGTTTTGTCAAGCGACACTGCAGAGGTTCTTGTCCATGCATTTGTGTCTTCGCGTATTTATTATTGTAATGCTCTCCTTTCTGGGCTACCAAAGAAAAGTTTTAGAGGTTTACAGATGGTTCAAAATGCAGCTGCTCGCATTTTAACTAAAACTGGGAAATCTGAGCACATTACCCCTGTACTGAGATCTCTTCATTGGCTACCTTGACAGGTTCAAGCAGATTTTAAGGTCCTGCTGCTCACCTACAAGGCTTCAAATGCACCTTCATACCTCTCTGACCTTGAAGACCCACTTGTTCACCCTATCCTACATGTCAAAATTCCATGCCTTTTAGTTTTTAAATAATAATAATAATAATAATAATAAACTAAGTCTAAAGCATTTTACCTACCTGAAATGATTATTAGCTAAAAAAAAATGTTATGTATTATGTGAGTACAAGAAAATAATTATTAGAATATAATGTGTTAAATTGGCTTAGATGAGAGGGTCCAGCAATAGATCAGAGGAATAGGGAAGCATTTGTTTGTGTGTTTTAGTTTGGTTTAGCTGTAGGCTTGAGAGTGTGTGTAATTGTGTAGAGGGAAAGGAATTCATGGAGACTGGGGGTCTGCCTGTCATAAAAGGAGACAGGAAGCTGCAGTTGGCGGTTGCTGATGCTGATGCTTGTACCTTTAATAAAAACTCATAATTGTTATAACTTAGAAGCAGGTTTGCAAGAGACTCTCCACATGCTTATCTGTAAATGTAAGACAACAAGAGGCCAATGGCCCAGTGGATGCAGAGTCGGGGTCTCAGTGTTTGTAATATGTTAACTCTGTTTTGTATGTTGTGTAGAGGAATTTGGTGTAGCTTGGGTGAGGAGATTACTTTTATGACCGGCAGGAAGTCACGTACACAGAGACACACACACAGTGCTTTGACTGTTATGACGCAACCACACCTACATGCACATTCACTCACGTGCACTCACACATACACACAGGTGCGCACACACACTCACTCACGTGCACGTGCATACACACACAAACACAGAGTTTGCAGCACATCGTGGGGGTTTTATGATGGGGTCACTTCTATAAAGCTGACTGTAACAAACAAAGGAGTGGAAGATTTGCAGAGGGACACCGGCCTTGCGCGTCTCCCCTTCTCTTGCTTAACTGAAGATGAATGAAGATGAATAAAGGTTTTGTGAAAATGACTACTGAGTCCGGTGCCGTCTCTGGATGCCTCGAGGAATAAAAAATATATCATAACAGTTTAAAAACTAATAAACCAGAAGCTTTATATCTACATGACATACATGTCTTTAGTATTTGGCTTTTAGTATTGGACAATTGCAATGATTTGTTTTATTACATAATAAAGCAAAATCACATTCAGGAGGGGCCATAGGGGTCCAATCAATGTGGATTGGGCTCTTGTTGAGGACTGAAACTGGCTTTGGATAGGTGGAACGTCACCTGTCTGGTGGGGAAGGAGTGTGAGGTAGTTCTAGAGGCAGAGGGATACTGGGTATGGCTAAGTATAGTTAGACTCACCTCAGTGCACAACTTGGAACCAGTTAGTTGGAGCGGTTGGACTGACACTGAGAGGTGGCAGGCAGGGGTGGGTATATTTTTATCCCCTCGGTTCAGTGCCTGTAATTTGCAGTGCTTATAAGCTGAACAGCATCTCAATGTACCCAGTAGGGTCCCTGAGTGGAGTCCTGGAAGATGCCCCATCTGCCCTACTCAGGGACCCCTGTGCTCACGAGAGCAATGACATTGTGACCTGGAGGTATGTGACTGGGAGGAACACCACGCTCGCACATAAGGGTGCCCATAAGTGCACAGGGTACCAGGACACCCTAGGCCTCAGGTTGATGATTGGTTTTGTAATCATATCATCAGCTCAGCTGCTTGCTGAGGAGCACTGAAACTGAGAGGAGATCGAACCCCCGCCCTCCAAAAACATGTCGGCTGCAGCCCTGATGCACAACTTTCTCTATTTTGAAGTTAGCGTTACGCTTGTTCAAGTTTTTGTTCCATGCAAACGTCAATAACATTAAGCAACACTAGCTAACCTTGACTTGTGAGCTAGTAACCCCAAAATGCTGTCTCGAGTTGCTCCTGGAAGCCAGTTGACTATATTATATTATAACTACCGGTATATTATAACATTGGACTGAGTTTGGCAGATGAAATAAAAAGTAAAAATCTTGCTGTGTGTTTATGAGCTATTTGAAACTGTTAACTACATTCTATAATAACCAAATCATGTTTTATGTGTCAGTGAAATGAGTGCACACACACAGTGACAGCTAACTTTGAATATAGCAGTGCAACAGCAGCAGCCTTCCTTCTTTGGACATGCCTGTTCTCCAGTGACTTCATGTCATATGCCATGACACGATTAATCGATGAGCAGCATTGTCTAGTCGACTAGCTTTTCACATCTCTAGCCTTTAGTAACTCATCTGATTCCTGTGGTATTTGTGATAAATTAACTTGTAGTTGTCAAATTATTTTATCAGCCGTGAATGAACTGTTGCCACATTCATGCAGCGTAGCAAAGTTACATCTAGCTTTCGCATATTTAATTAAATATGATCAACAACAGATTAAATTTGCGGTCCTTGTATGTAGTCCTAACAGGAACTTCAGAAATAAAAGGCAGTTCATTTTACAAACTGTGTGATGGTCTTAAAAACAGGGTGCCATTAACCACCTATCCTGTCCTTTAACTAAACATGTGTTCGAGGCTGTTCACAGGATGCTGCATCCAGCTGTCATCGACACTACACTACACTAGACAATAGGCTGTGTTTTTACTGCACTCATTGTTTGATTATACACACCAACTCCTCTCCTGTGGCTGCAAGATGGCCTTGAGCTGATTATTATAAAGCCTGAGTAGAAATAATACTGCAGCACCACAATTATGTCAAACAGCTGTGAAATTTACATAACTCTTTATACCATCTGACCTGGGCACGGAGCTCCTTGACGGTCTGTTCCTGTTTGGACCAGTCCTGGGAACGCGCGGTGTTCCTGACCCCCCAGCTGGCTATCTGAGCCTCCAGCCGCTGGTTTTCTTCCTGCAGCCGGTTCACCTGCTCCAAGAAGCTCTTCAAGCGAGCATTCAGGCCCCACATTGTGTGACTGGAGTCCTGCAGCGAGTCCATGGACATCTGAGAGAGAGCGAATGTTTACAGTCACACGCAGTTGCTGAGCCTGTGAAATTTTCATACAGTCAAATGACGCGGCTGGTGGTGCCTGTGTTGGCCAAACCTTTCAGGCAGTACGTGACTGACAGGCGCGTGTTCACAAGAGCTTACAACTTTCTCTGCAGTGTGAAACCCACACGCTGCCAAAGGCGTTTACAAGGTAAATGTTTACCTAGTGATACTCACTTGCAGCAACGTGGCCTTCCCTGAATGAAGCACAGTATATGTAAGTCACTCTGTTTGCCCGGTCACACAGTCCACCACTCCTCACAGCTTAGCTGCATTCCTCCACAGCGAGCTGGAGAGCACTTCCCACTGTGTCCCAGGTCATCGGCAGCAGGCCCCCGAGACAGAGCAGACAGGCTGCCGGTTGGCCTGCCGGTATCAGCGTTCGCTTGTCTTCAGGGTCAGTCACGGCAGGGACGTTCCTCCCTGTCCCACCTCGGCCCCTCCCAGGCAGCATGTGGGGTAAGCGCTGGACACTGGACACAGTGCTTGCATCACCAACGCTCTGGGGTCCCTTTGTACTCTCTGATCCAGGATTACTGATCTGCTTTCAAACAGGCAGCAACACAAGCTGCGGAGGGAATGTTCAGGGAGACACAGTGACAGGACCTGAGTGTGTGTGTGTTTGTGTGAATGGTCCTGTAATGAGAAGTTACATTCACTGTAATGAATGTGAAGCCCGTGTCCCTGAACACTCTCTCACTCTTTGTGCAGACTTGCTCAATGACAGCCTTGGTTGGATGTGTTTGTGCTGTCTGGGCCAAAGGTTTTCTCTTCCAAATATTATTATGTGGTTTTTTTATATTCCCTTGGTTACAAGGACTGCAGATAGGCTTTCTTAACTACTGTTTAAGCAGTTACTTAATGTCACCTGGAGTTTGTAGCTTTCTGTTGCTTTCAGCGGACAGACTCTGCGGCATCATCTTAGACTTCAATAATATCATGGAAATGGCTAATGTGTTATGATAAGAGAGGTATGTTTTTTTAAGGTGGGGTGTGGTTCAAACACTCTCTCCTCTCAATGTTTAAGAGGATAAACCCAGTATAAACAACTGGGTGGGCCACTGTAACAACTAGAAAAGAAAAAAAAAACTAAAAACAAGGCTCGACGGAGGATTCAAAAGTGCATGTTAGAAGTTGATGGTGGGTGTGTCTAATGTCTGTAAGACAAAATCAAAATCAGCTGAACCCACATGAACTCACAAGCAGAATGACAGAGCTTTGTGAGTTTTTGATCAGATTACTCAGGCTTCACTGCCATGAACAGATCCCTAAAGATCAAACTGAGGTGTTTTTTTCCACCCTGTTGCACATGAATTCATAACTGAAACTTGGCTTGTTTACCTGCGAATCTTTGGGTCAGCTCCCTTTAAAGCCACAGCAGCCACCCAGGTTACTGCAGCTTTCAGCACTGCCTTTGGCATCAAAATTCTAAGCATAGTATAAAAGATGAACGTTGCTTTCAGCTCTGAAAAATTAACTTTGAACGTGCATTCTGCATAATATCCACCAGGGGCGGTAGCTGCCATTGCCAAAAGACTTCCTGCCCAAGTCCACGGGAAAATTGGCCTTTGACCTCTCTAAGTCTTTCCTAAAAAATATAAGTCACTTTCTGGGTCATACTGAATAAAACATGGAGTCAGTTTTATAGATTTTGGTTTAAGTTTCAGAGTTTGTGTGTGGTTCAGCAGTTACATCAATAACGCTCATCTCAAGACTTCAGAGCAGGAATTAGAAACCATTCGATGACATCACAGTGGCTACATCCATCTGTCTGTGCTTACAAGGTTGACACCAAGAAAGCTATGTCAGCCTCTAAAAAGACGATAAGTTTAAAAAGTTCTTTGTTTGTTTCAGAACAGTCTACAAATGCACTTTTGTCCTCCAGTAAAAGAGAAATAAAGCTAATAAGTTGTTGAGTTTTGCCATTTTGCTTGTCAGCGATCGATGTGTTTTTTACAACCAAAACAACAACAGTAGATTGATAGTAGATCACTGCTGCACATTATAGCATACATGCCAACTCGCCCATTTTTTCCACGAGAATCCTGAATCTCATTGCCCTCCTGGGAATCTCCCTGAGCCACCATTCTCCTGAGTTTTCAAACCCCCGCTGACTTTTGCTACTCAGGTTAAACATGATATACAAGTCGCTTAGATAACTTAAAAATGTTACTGTTTGACTTGTTCCAGTGTTTTATTTGTTCATGAGTAAATCTGTTTGGCTGAGATCTAAGTTATTAGATTAGATTAAATAAAACTTTATTAATCCCTTGGGAGGATCCTCCGGGGGTTTTCACACCGCTGAATACGCGTCAAACAGAAAAATGATTAAGCAGAAGTGTGAGATGGTCGAGAATTTACGCCAGTGTCCGGTTGAGCAGACGGCAGAGTTTCACTCCGCCGAGAGAGCTCGTGACGTAATTCTGAAGGCTAGACCGTCACAGTCGCCCACTTCCGGCCTACCCGGCTTTCGGAGGACCCACTTAGACCACGAAGGTCGGGTCCTCAGTTGGATGCAGCCTCTGAATTTAGACAGCCCCGGGACAGCAGTAAGGGTGACATTTAACTTACTTTAAATAAATAATTTTAAATAAATAAACACTTGAATGTCTCCCTAATTCTGAGGTCTCAAGGATCGCAAGTTTGCAGAGACAGAGCAGGAGATGTAAGAAAAGTGCATGAAATTAAACGACCTTGTGTTTTATTTCTTGGGCTCTATTTTTGGGACTTTTAGAGAAGAGCAGGATTTTTTCCCTTTTCTGTCACTTACTCGTATCACTTTAAGGTCTGCTACATTAAAAATGGCTCACAAAGATGAATCAATTTTTAAGAAGATGAACGTTTCACTTTACCCGGACGCCTTTTTTTGTTTTCAAAGAGCCTTTTTTGCGGATTTGCAAATACTTGAGTTGTCTGGATTTGCTTGCCAGGCAAAACAAGCATGTTTTGCTAAGAGAAAGGATGTGGGGGTACTATTACACACGTCTGAGCTTCTTTGTGTTGCTGCAACCTAATATTGTCTCTGTCTAGACTTTCATTCTTTATCTCTGACTTTTTCATGTGGCTTCGCTGATGGTTGTGGGTGTTGTGGTTATCTATCAGCGTGGCCAGAAAAGACAGGAAATGGGTTCATGTACAGAGAACAAAAAATCAGATATAAAGAGTGAAAGAGCAAGAGAAGGAGAATAAGTCTGTAACAGGACATGAGCTGTGTAGATTTTAATAATTAAACGCACACACACAAAGCACGCTGTCTAACTAAACAATGCCAGACTTGTATGCCAGGACACTTACTGTCATTGCACTCCCACACCCTGTCAGTAAGATGGATTGGCAGGAGAGCAGCAACGATGATAGTCAGTTGAAATCCGGGAAACAAAAAAGCAAAAAATTTCCATGATTAAAAAAAAACGCTCTTAGGGCGTAGAAGGTGGCTCTGCTTTGGGTGTCTGTGACAGATGATTTTTGCTGCAAGCGTGACGGGGGAATGCCATCGAGCTTGTTTCTGGATGCCGTGTTGCTCCCTCAGACATCCAAGAAGTGTTTTTTTATTGCACTGCATTTAACTGATGGGTTTAAGCAGGTGTCAACTTGTTACACAAATTTAAGGAGAAAAGGTGGAGGCGTTAGAGGTGGACACTGCCCAAAAAGAGAGTGAAAAACAAAACAAATCCACCCTGGATTATGAGTTTACCGCCAAACAGTCTCACGAACATGAACTTTGCCTCTTCGCATTCCTCGACCTCTGTTTCCTTCGAGGGAGGAGGGGCGGCAACAGCTCTTTGATCCTTCTTCATGTGATCCCTCATTTTCATGAGCCTTTTGCTAAACGTGTCTGACAGAAAAAACAGAAGGAACCTGTTATAAACACACAATACCTTTTATCCTTTGTTTCGTAATTACTGCTTAAAACCAACTCAGTGCCAACAGTTTTTGTTCATACACGGTATCACCACAAAAGTCACTTCAGATCTGATTTAGAGACTATTGTGGGCTAAGTCCAAAACTACAGAAAGGATTAACTTCGCATAAACTCCACCAGACTCTGCTGTAGGGGTTATGTTCAGCTAAAGCGTGTGTCATGTGCTTTTACTTGTGGTATAAAGTACACAACAGTTATACTTTAACCTGTGTTGGCTTTTATTTATACCTGTAAACCGCTCGCTCAGGCACCATAAAGTATGTTTCTACTCAAATCACTATTATCAATCATTGTGCTGTTCAAAGTAGGGGTGCTCGATTATGGCAAAAATGATAATCACGATTATTTTCACTGAAATTGAGATCTCGATTATTTGACGATATTTATTTAACCCTTTAAGACCTACTATAGAACCAAGTCTGCCAGAGCTTATATTATTTTTTTACATGCTGTAGTGCCATTTGTGGGAGCATTTCAAGTTGCTATACAACTGTTATAGCCCATATTTTAATAATATGTATGCATTAAGTCCATAGTAACTACATTAATTGCAAAAAAGTGCAATAAACTACAAAAAAAATTGAAAATCGTTTTTGTTTTTTTTACATATATTTCTACTTGGAGAAATTTAAGAGGTTTATCCCTCAAAACTTTAAATACAAAAAAGTTGCAAAAAATAGTTTACAACAGCAGGAAATTTATTTTGAGTGTCTTCATAGTTTTATTTTTGAGATACACCAATTTTTATATACTGCGGGAAAAACGAAAAAACAATCCTATGTTGCAAATTTGCAAAGAAAACAGCAGGTGCATCAAAATAAACTATTTCCAGCAGCGCAATTCGAGTTCTAAGCATCACAGAAACTATTCAGAAAAGTCAAACATGACTTATAAAAACACCAGTATAGGCTTTTAAGGCCTACAAGTAAAAAACTACATTTTCCGCGAAAATGACGTCACTTCCGGTTTCGGGCAGGAAATGGCGGACATGTCTGTTTCACTGTGGGAAGTGTTACGAACAGCTGATCGGATCGGCAAAGCGTGTTTCTGGAATATTATGTTTTTGTTGCTGCAAGTGCTTTTTATGCAATTTTTGCAAAGCTTTATGTTGAAGAAAACCGTGACCGAGGACAAGCTGATGGCATAAGATGTAAGTACAACTCCTCCGGTTTCATATGCAAAAAAAAAAAATTGCGCTAGCTTAGGCGGTTCAGGTTCTACAGGGATTTAAAAATAGTTACACAAAACGGAGCGTGCTGCTCTGACCGGCTTTAAAGGGTTAACAATAACAATGTATTGAATAATGACTTTAAATAATAATAATATAAAATAGTGTGCAACACCACTGAAGTTTTTTTTACCTCTCTTTTCAACCAACGGCAGTCACTCTCCTCTCCAAATAACTTCTGCTTAGCTTTCCGAGCTTCCCTCGGGTCCTCTTAATCAGCGGTCTCCAACCTTTTTTGCGCCACGGACGGTTTATGCCCGACAATATTTTCACGGACCGGCCTTTAAGGTGTCGCGGATAAATACAACAAAATAAAACTAGTACAGGTACCGAAAAAAAGAAGATTTATTCATAACACACGTGAAAAGACCCAGGAAAACCGAGTTAACAATCAAAACGATAACAAAATAACGCTGAAAACCGATAAAAACCCTGAAAACCACACATTTCACATCTGAGCCTCAACTCTCGCGGCCCGGTACCAAACAACTCATGGACCGGTACCGGTCCGAGGCCCAGGGGTTGGGGACCGCTGCTCTTAATTGTTGTGACCCGTGTTCGAAATGCAGAGAGGTGCGCTGGATTTGCCACACGGAGCAGCGCGAGAGTAAAGCATGAGGGAGGGGCTAATAATCGGCTCAGTCATTTTTAATGATCGTTGAAAGCCCAGATCGTAATCGTGATTAAAATTCGATTAATTGAGCAGCCCTAGTTTAAAGCTTCACTAAGAAATGTTTTCATTTCCACAATGCCAAATGACTAATGTAAAGGACAACACAACAGGAGACCAGGTCGTCCTCACCTCTGCAGAAAGTTTAGACATCTTTCAGGTAATTGTGTTTGTATCTTCCCTCTAAGCAGCAGCCAGCACTTTTAGGACACTATTCGAATCCTTTTAACCTCGATGGTGGAGCGCTAGGGATATATTGCTGCATTCAGTTACTGTCCATGGGCATCATACGCACGCACTTAGCTGCTAGTGAGTGCTAATTAACAGACTAATAAAAACTGGAATTTCACTAACTAAAACTGAAGCACAAACATGTTGAACAGACAAACTGTGCTATTCTTCAGATAATTCCACTTAAAACCTCCAAAAGTTGGTTCTGTTCATCTGGACGAAGCGTTTTGCGGGAGAAACGTTTCGTCACTCATCCAGGTGACTTCTTCAGTCCTCAGCTGACTGCAGGTTTCAATCTTATAAACAGTACATTTGCATAATGACTGAAACCAGCCCACTGAAGGAACAATGGGCTGGGAGGTCAGTTCCTTAATCATAATTATGCAAATTCTCATGACGATTGATCAACTACCACTGATCAATGTCCATGAGTCCCATTCACAGAGAGTTGGGGAATGGCTGTAATCACAGCATTGTAAGATGGTGACAGATATACCCTTAGGCCCCCTCCTCAATTCAGAGATGGTCTTTCCCATTTCACGTAAATGCCCTCCTTGACTCCGCCCTCAAACCAGCGTTCCTCCCTGTCCAGGATGTGAACATCCTCATCACTGAAAGAGTGTCCACTGGCCTGTAGGTGTAAATAGACTGCAGAGTCCTGGCCTGACGAGGTGGCTCTTCTGTGTTGTGCCATCCGCTTAGCCAGAGGTTGTTTGGTTTCCCCGATGTATAAATCCTGCCAATCCTCCTGCACTTAACAGCGTACACTATGTTACTCTCTTTGTGTCGGGGGACCGGATACTTGGGGTGGACCAATTTTTGGCGCAGCGTGTTTTGGGTTTTAAAAGCCACAGAGACCCGGTGTTTAGAAAAAATGCGTCTCAACATGCTCCGATACTCCTGACACATACGGGATCACTACAGGTTTTCACTTAGGCAGCGGTTGTCCTTCTCTCCTGGATCGGCTGGAGCTTTCTTTAGGCGCCTTCCCAGCTTTGACAAAAGTCCAGCTGGGATAACCACATTTACTCAGAGCCTTCTTGATGTGCCGTTCTTCTGCCTCCCTGGCAGATGTCCCCCCATTACTGATGGGGGACATCTAGACACAGTGTAAGAAGGCTAACCTGCCACTTTTCATATCCTCCCTGGTGAATTTGACGTGTCAGTCCACCGAATTAATGTGATCTGTGAAATGTGGTACGTCCTGAGATTTGATTTTCACCCAGGTGTCATCCACATACCTGAACCAATGGCTTGGTGGTGTTCCAGGGTAGGATAACAAAGCCCTCTTTTCCACTTCTTCCATGTACAAAATGGCCACGATGGGTGAAACTGGGGAGCCCACGGCACACCCATGTTTCTGCCTGTAGAACTGACCCTTGAAGTAGGTGGAATGAAGACACAGTTCCAAAAGCAAACGCACTTCGATGGTGAGAGTGGTCCTGTTGCTGAGGTTGGGGTCATCCTGTAATCTCTTACATTCAAGTTTGTCCTTTAACCAGTTCACGATGCCCTTGCAATGTGAGCGCTGTCGCTTAAATCAAATGAGCCACACTTCAGTATTTTTCCACCCCCTCATGGAATCTGTGACATCACAAATACCCCTGATTGATCGTTTGCTATGATCGGCCTGGAGCAGCACCATCACTGTGATATAAGCCACATCAGTAATCTTTATGGTTTGGTTCGGCCTTTCAGTTCTACACGAGTAATCTGTAGATATTAAAGCATTGACAGTGGTGCCAGCTTCCTGCTTACAGTTTGGATAAGGAGCCTTCCTGTCTCAGCTTGTCATTTGCACATTGTGAAATTAATGGTTTTTGCCAGTTTGACGTGAAACAATCTGACTCAGATACCTCACGAATTCATGGGAATGCAGACTAAGAGCAGGTTTTTGTTATGTTTGATCCCAGTAATTTACAACTAACACGTTATGAAAAAAGAGCTTTTAATCATCTGTAATTGAGTGGTGTGGTTTCTTCACGCGTTCCAGCACTCACACAGTGTCAGAAGCAGAACGAGCACAAGTTAAGCCCTTCACACCTTAGACATAAACGCGGATCAAACCACTGGAAGCACTGGAAACAATGTGGTAACGACCAGAAATGCATCATGCCATACATTTCACGGCTGCTAAGCCAACAAATGTGACATGCACAAGTTCATAACAGTGAGGATGATTGAAGGGAACAGCTTGATCGTTTTGTCACGCACTGGGCAAGGTGGCTCCTCCCAACAGAGCAGGAAGGTGAGCAGAACATCTTTAATCAGTCGTTTGTCGTTAACATATATTGTCAATGTCACAGCAGTCTCATTCGTACACATTAATGAGACGTGAGGAATCAAGACATGAAACAAGCGTCTCCGAGCACAAGGAATAAATTGAGTGGAAACAACCTGAAGGGACAAAGTATTAAATTCTTTAAATAGTTGTATAATATAGATTTTTAAACGGGCCTGAAAAACAATTATCTTCATCGCACTTTGTTTGACATTCATAAAGCACCCCAGGGTTACAGTGTGTTTGCTTCTCACAAAACAATTAGACTAGGCGTGGCACTGTTGGCTGTCATTTATGGTTGCGTAGAAAAAAAAGGTTGGGCGAATATCTCAAACGTCTCGAACAAGTCAGAGCTGGGAGCTCAAAAGAGTTCCCGGCAGGCTGTGGGGTCAGAGATGCTGGATGGCAGGTACCTGTCGAACTGCAGAGGCTTTCTCACTTCACTCAAGTTCGGCTTTGGCATGTTTATGGATGTGTTTAGTTGAGTGAACGGGGTCTAGCATACTGAGTGTATTTCAGCTGTTTAGCCCAGGACACAGGGGCGCGTTTAAATATATATTTTACTCACATTTAGCCACTTCTTTTCTCCTTGTGATTTGACCACTAGAGGGAAGGATTTGACAAACTGGAAAAAGCACAAAACCACTGACAACAATGATAATGATTTTAATATCATGAGGGGGGAAACTGAATGACTGAGGCCTGAAAAATATATTTTATGTAGTTCCACTTGACTTTATCACCCACTTGAGAGACCAGTGATAAGACTTAGACTACAGTAAGATTAGCTGTAATTTACCATCAACCATTAATTTAATCTCATCTGTTTAATTTCTAACCCTAATGAAAAAACTCTTACATCTACCTTCAGTTTAAGACCTAAATATAGCTAAATCCTTCAATAAATGGTTATTTAGTGACCATTAGGACAGCCAACAAGCTGTAAACACTGCACATATTAGCTTATTATAAAAGCAGCTGTCTCCTATGCGGACAGCAATTAGCTGTGTAAGGGTTCTGGTCTTAGAACCTGCAGTTTTATTTGTCTTTGAAAACGAGGAGTTGTGCTCATTGTATAAAACGTCCATGCTTTTTCATCAGTACTCTGTTCCTCCTGCATTCTGGTTATACCCTCTGTTAATATTTAGTGTGTATTTGTTCCATCAGTGGTCTAAAGAGCTTGGAAATAAAAGCTGGATTTCTTTAAGTTGTTTGAAGATGCTTCACCTCTCATCCAAGAAGCTTCTTTAGTTAAGAACTGATTAATTTCACAATGTGCAAATGACTTGCTGAGACAGGAAGGCTCCTTATCCAAACTGTAAGCAGGAAGTTGGCACCACTATCAATGCTTTAATATCTATAGATTACTCGTGTAGAGCTGAAAGGCCGAACCAAACCATAAAGAATACTGATGTGGCTTATATCACAGTGATGGTGACGCTGCTCCAGGCCCCTCATTGCAACCGATCAAGCGGGGGTATTTGTGATGTCACAGATTCTGTGGAGGTAAAAAAAAAAAAGAGAGAAAATACTGAAGTGTGGCTCATTTGATTTAAGCGGCAGCGCTCACATCGCAGGGGATCAGGGGTCCGTGAACTGGTTAAAGGACAAACTTGAATCTATGAGACTGGGGTTCAAGTCCACCGTGATGCTCTGAGTTCATGCGGACTTAGTTTTATAGTTACTTGATTTGTTTTTTTATTTAATTATGTCCAC
The DNA here is from genome assembly GCF_900408965.1 of Simochromis diagramma. Classification (NCBI taxonomy): domain Eukaryota; kingdom Metazoa; phylum Chordata; class Actinopteri; order Cichliformes; family Cichlidae; genus Simochromis; species Simochromis diagramma. The sequence continues at coordinate 1,597,022 of NW_024386885.1, forward strand.
ACCTTTGTTAGGTTCATGCAAAAAAAAGTTCTTGATTTGAGTAAAAGTCAACAGATGTGCAGTTGCTCTGATGGTCTAATATTGTTCTAATCTTGAGGCTATCTCCTGCACCACCAAGAGCATCCTGACGGGAAACATCTGCACCTGGTATGAAACAGCACCAAGCAGGACAGAGTGGGGCGAACGCATCATTCGCTCTGAGCTTCCTGACCTTCAGCTCTGAACTGAAGAAGCTTCTAGGATGAGAGGTGAAACGTCTTCAAGCAACTTAAGGAAGTCCAGACGCTTTTCTTTCCAAGCTCTTTAGACTACGATGACCTGGATGAGTGAGAACCTTCACAGACTTGTTGCTTCAGTGTTTCCCCGTGTGCTGATTTCTGTTTATTTTGGTAGTCTTATGATAACCCGTGTTTTGCATTTATGTGTGTGTCTTCCCTTTGTCCTTTATCACATCGTCTGTTATCCTTCCTTGCGTGAGTGTTTCTGCCAGAATTCTGTTGGTTGTTTGTTTTGGACTTTTTGTGAAGAAGGTGCCAGATGTTATCATTTCTGTCTATTTTACCCGCCTGAATCTAACCTGCCTAGAGCACCAAGACTGACATTAAAACAGCAAATAATTACATGTCAAATTAACCTCCTAGGACTTGGCGTCCACATATGTGGGCATCAGATTTTGGGTTGTCTAGACCAAAATGCTAAATTTGCTCTACAAGGGTCTGATATCCACTAACAAGGACATTATACTGCCACTGTTCTATCGAAATTTAACATGAATGTCCTCGATCGAATTTTTCTCAGAAACAAAATAAAGGTAAAAAAAACCAAAAACAGGTAATTCTTTGTTTTTACATTCATCAGGCCCTAATCTGCCCAAATAGCAAAGAGAAATTAAAAATGCATGCCATGAAAGAGTTCGGGTCTTAGGAGGTCAAACCAGTGAGCTGAAAACGCACAGAAAAGGGAAGCTAATGCAGAGGTAGCTTAAACCTGCGTTCTTTCTGGTCGTCTGCTCTCGCTGCAAAAACATCTTTGCTCACCTGATCTATGATGTAAACATTTACTAAGGAGGTTGTGCTTTAAGTCACTACTTTAAGTTCTTATTTAACACAACATGATTTACATTTTTATCATTATCCTCCCATTTGCAGTAAATTAGATGATAAAGCAGGGCAAATAAAAGTTTTATGGACAGAGTTAAATCTGACAGTTTAATAAAGTTAGAATAAACATATGTACCGTTTCATGTTCACCTTCTGCTTCAGCAGCATCTGCTGCTTTTCAGTTTTGCTACACGATGACAGACGCCAGGACGCTTAACTCGAGCCTTCAGAGTCACAGCGTTACAGCTTCATCAGAGGTGAACTCCAGATCACAGCGATAACTGTTAAACCTGCATTTTTACAAGCGACCATTTTCACATTACACGCATTCACTCGATTCTTACTTTAAACTCTTGTGTGTCTAACTCCAGTCGTGTTGGTTCAGAGCTAAACTTCCTTGTCATTTTAACCCAACATTTAATCTTGTTTGTTTAGGCATCGAGTAGGAGTGTATACTTGCACGCACTTGCACCTTCTAAAACCTTCTGAGAGAACCATATCTGGATTTCATCTGTGTTTTCTTTTTTCCTTGCAACAAATTTGCCTGCAAGGAATTCTTGTCAGTAATTCATTGAAAACCCGGAATAATGTGAATTATTTCAGAGTGAAATACTTTTCCTGATCACACTGAAAGGTAAGGGACACTGAACAGGACCTACCCCTGCATTTATTAACAGTAAAACATCTGCCAATTGCCTGTAGTTGAAGTAATTAGACATAATTTAAATGAAGCATTGATGTGTTTGGATACATGTCTGTATAAGAACAAACAGGCTTCATGGGAATTGGAGCCTATTCACAAGTTTTAAAAGAAGGCCCTTGGCAACTGCTGTGAAAATGAAAATAAAATGTGTTTATAGTTTCTGTTTATCCAGGAGTTTACCACCATTACTGCCAAGATCAACACCTACCCGTACTGTTCAACATTTTTTGTGCAACAGATAAGCAATGCAATCATATGAATCAGAATGGAACACTCTCAGTTGTTTAAAATCCATGAGGCCACAGACCTGTGCTTCCTTCAGGATAGAAATGTTTCTTCAGATGTTCAGGGTTTTTTTCCTTCAGGCTGCCACACATCATGTCTAATAAAGAAGAAAACATTATTCTAACTTTGCACATTTTATTCTGGTGTTAACAGCTGATCTTGGTAAAAGTATGATTTGTGGACTGTTGGTTTATTAGCACTCAAAGAAAACATGGATCCAGCAGCGAGCTGTAAGTTTACAGCGGACCCAACCTGAAGCTGAACATGATTTTATTTAACTAAGCTTAAGATGATCTTTTGTTTATTGTCCACAGATGCACATTGAACCCAGTCTACAGTCTGTTAGATGATGTCTGCAACACCATCCATGTTAGTGTTTTGGTCGCTGCTGCGTTTGCTTTTCTTTGCCTTTTTCTGGGCAATTCGGAACCACCAGTGAACCTAACTCCACTAACTGCATGTGGCAGGAAGCCAGAGTGCTTAAAGAAAGAGTGGCAACCACTGCAGACACACACATGTCTGCTAATCCGAACTAAAGAACAAATAACTAACTTCTACAAATACTAGAAATCACTCAATGAAATAGAAATCGTGCATCTTTGATAGTTTCTGCAATAGAATACAATAGATAGATGGAATAGCCTTTTATTGTCATTGTGCATGTACAACAGAATTATGGGTGATAATAACATTATGGGTGACAGCAGAAATAAATAAGAAACGGAAGAAATATATACAAAACATGAGAAAGACACACATTAAAGAACAAAGTGCTTGGAAGTAGTGCACAGAAAAGACTTAGATTGGTGGGTGGGTGGACACCGGTGGGGTGTGTCGGTGTTTGTTAACAGTCTGAATGGCCCAGGGGAAGAAGCTGTTTCTGAGTCTGGAAGTGTGGGATGTGATTGACCTGAGGCGCCAGTCAGAAGGCAGCGGGTCAAAGTGCTTGTGGACAGGGTGCGTGCGAGGGGTCACCTGTGATGGCCCAGGTTTTTCTGAGACAGGAGGTTCTGGTGATGGCCTCCAGGGGTGGCAGAGGGCAGCCAGTTATGTTTTGGGTGGTGTTAATTACTATGTGCAGATTCCTGTTCTCAGTCGTGGCCTCTACGTACCAAACATCCAGACAGTAAGAGAGCATGCTCTCCACTGAGGAGCGGTAGAAGGCCAGCAGCAGCTTCTGCACACGGAGGAAATGCAGCCACTGCTGGGCTTTCTTTACCAGGGCGATGGTGTTGTGGGTCCAGGTGAGATCAGCGGCGATGTGGGTGCCCAAAAACCTGAAGGTGGAGACAGATTCACCCTGTTCTAGATTTGTGATGATGAGTGGAGTGGACCTGTCTGTGCCTCTTGAAGTCCATTATGACACAGCACATCAACCATTTGTCAGTTAACTGAATTAAATGTTCATAAATGCACCAACAGCACAAACAGAGTCAACTGTTCCACTTCAGTGACTCCAATTAGCTGTGGTGAGTCCAAGAAGACAGCTAACAACTATAGCTGGAAACAACCTGTCAGTCAAAGCAGGCACTCCCTTCATGGCATTGAAATGGATCACTTATAATAACGGTCACCCAGTATGAAGGACTCAGGAAGGAAGTTTTGCAAACACATGATTCATCTTCTAAATTGTAGGAAAAGTTTCTTCTCTTCTGGTTTGTATGAGCGCTCATATGAACCTAAAAAGCTGCTCATCCAACTTTTAGCAAACGCAACCCAAGTGCTCACCTACAAAAGCTTGTGCAACAGCAGCAGCCCGAGGGAACAACACTCCAGAGAAAATGACTTTTTCAGAACTGGCTACATCTACCAAAGATGTATCATATTTAATTAATTAATTTCTTGGTAACACTGACGTCACGCTGCGTTTGTTGGACGTGTCAGTGTTTTTTGATAGAAAAGGGGAGGTACCAGACCTAACTCCAGTTCTATGAGTGCGTTTAAGGTGCCCCCAAAGAAAGAGTGCCACCAGAGCCGATCTAGGAGAGCCGTTCCACTTCATGGTAACCTCACTGTGCAGAAGACAACTGCAGTTCAGCTGTGTGTGCAGAAGGGGGAGTGTGTAATTAATGAATTAATTAATTAAATTGTAAAATCTTTATCTATATCTGCTTCCAGACAGAAAAAAGCACCCTTTTTTTGCAAGTACAGCACAAAAAATGTCAGAATTTAAATAAAATAACACGAGGATCTCATCTGGACAACCAACTGCTCCAAGTTGGTCAAGAAGGCGCCTCTTCTTCCTGAGGACTCTGAGGAAGAACCACCAGTCCTCAGACATCCTGGTGAACTTCTACCGCTGCACCATCGAGAGCATCCTGAACAACTGTATAACAGTCTGGTACGGGAGCTGCTCTGCCTCGGCCCGAATAAACTGCACTACTGTAAATGTTATATGTTATATAGACAGTCGTTCTGTACTATACAATAATTATAGTTTTACAACTGTTTATAACTTGTATAGTTTCATATTCATATCCTGATCATAGCTTGTACACTCACTACAGCCTGTACATACTTATAGTTATAGCATATTCATAACGTACCTCCATGTACATTGTAACATACCCATAATAGACTCATATTTTGTATTGTATCTATATATCTATATTATTGCTAAAGCACTTTCTGGATGGATGCGAACTGCATTTTGTTGCCTTGTACTTTTGATATGTGCAATGACAATAAAGTTGAATTCTGATTCTGATTCTTTTCTCCATAAAACACAACCTTTGTATGTTGATTGGTTGGTCCAGGATTTATGACAGGACACATTTTATTGTAAGAGATAATTAAATGTTAGACATACAGCACACTGGAGACTTCCACGTGTACATAAGAAACAGCTGGTTGTAGGGAGGGAAAATGATGCAATCCAGTAACTGCTGCTTGTTTCCTGACATCAAAATGGCTCGTGGCGTGGTGACATGCCTGAGACTCACATAAAGACACTTTACTACTACTAAAACATCTATACTGCACCAACCAGGTGTTTTAAAAGTGTGATAAAAAGTAGTAGAAACTTGAGCTTCAGCTCTGTAGGCTAGAGGTGTAAATACTGGCCCAGTATCACTGATACCAAGTACCAGTAGTGATACAACAAACTTAATGAGGTGAATGCATCATTGTTGTGCTATATAAATACATTCATCTTAACAGTTAACACAGAACGGTTATTATCTCCAGACATTTACATTTTTTCACTTCCAATAAAATAATTTAACATGTTTCAAAAGGATGATTACATTATTTCAATCTTTGAATGTACTCTATTGGTAACCAGTCAGCTGAAGTAACAGCTATCGTGACCAAAAACACTTTGAAAATTACTAATGCTGTCGAGCCCACATGAGTCATAACTGAAACATGGCTTTCACCACCATAAACTACCTGGGTTTTCTCTACCAGGAGCCTCGGTGTCTGTGCCGGGGATCTGGGTCTCTTTGAACGTTTTATTTCTATTTCGCAGCTTGTTGTTGCCTTTTTCAGTTTTTCATCCGTTTGTACAAACTGGCAGTTTTGCAACAGCAGAGAATTCCCTTCTTACACACATATTGCAGTTTGCTGTGTGTTCACTGACAGCTGTAAAATGTTCCTGCAGGATGCTCCTCTCTGCAGCCCGCATGTGTCTTTGCACAAGGTGTCACATGACAGAACGAGGGGGAGAATCGTATGTGCATGAGAGGAGCTGTGTTTGCACAGACACGTCTACTTTGTGATGAAAGGGGAGCAACATACTGAACCTAAGGAGTGAAAAACTGAAACTGAAGTATCCCATCCCCATCTATATGATGCCAGTAGCAACGTTGCATTAATACTATCTATGTTTGGATCAGTCCGCCCGCTCTTACCACAGGCCCCCATTCATATGCATTCCCAAGAGAACTGTATCAGAAGTTTTCTGGTTTCACCCTGGTTGCGAGTCTATGGCCACCCCTTGGCTCCGCCTCTGTTCAGAGAATGAAGCCTGTCTGGTCAGGTAACCCTCTTATCCCTGGGTTTTACCACTTCTTATACCTCATATGGAATACAGTTACTTTTTAGATTAATACATATATAATATATCATTTTGAGAGACTCCTTTTATTCTTGTGGTAAGTTTGTAGGTCTGTCACTCTGTAACACCTACTGTAAGAAGCAGTTACTAACTAACAGCCGTACAGGCGATACATTCGAGCCTAATCTTAGCTGCATTTGCATTTATGGCTTAACTACCATACAGTACTGGCGAATGTTTTCAGATGTGTCCGAGCAGAAGCACCATGAGTCACCCTGAGTAAATTCAAAATGCGGCCCACCGCAGATGTGGCATAGACAGATGTGAGCAGACGCTAATGTCTGGTCTCTGTTAGCCACAGGACCACCTTTAAAGGGAAAGAGTCTGCATTTCACCCGACCCATAGAAGGTGGACCTGCGCCTGACTTTGGGCATCCTGTCTTCAGCCTGTGTCAACAGGTCAAAATGCCAACTGTGAGACACATTAGGGTGAAACGTTCATCTCTGTAAGGATATTATTTTTGGTCTTTGTTATGAGCGAATTATTCTATGAAGATCATCCCCACATACTTCTACCAAAAGAGAAATTCATCTTTCATTTCCTCCTCAGATTAAGAGGCTTAATTGAAAATGACGAACGGCACGAACAATGGCCAACACGCCTCTTGAACAAAATATTCAGTGGCGGCCGTTACAGCGAATACCAAAAAGACCCACCACGCCTGGTCACACCTGCAGTGACGAGCAGTATACCTGTTTGGCAGCTCCCTCCTCTCATTGCCCTATAAAACCTTCCTCCGGGCTCCGTCAGCACCACCTCTTGCGTACCACTCGTGGAGACTTAGCGATCGCCGCACCTGAGAACAGAGACCGACTCATCATGACCTCCATCCGCCACGGATTATCCGCTCTTTCCCTCTCCTCCGCGCCCAGCCTGCGAAGCTCTCGGGGCACAATGAGCGTCTATGGCGGGGCAGGTGGTAGAAACGTCCGGGTGTCTTACGCCTCCAACGGCCTCGGCTCCGGCTTTGACTTGTCACAGACGCTCTCAGGTGACAGCGGCAGCTTCTCCGTATCAGGCAACGAGAAGGTGACTATGCAGAACCTCAACGACCGGCTGGCTTCCTACCTGGAAAAGGTGCGCTCTCTGGAGACTTCCAACGCGCAGCTGGAGCGTCAAATCCGCGAGTGGTACGAGAAGCAGACCCCCACTGTCAGGGACTACAGCAAGTATGAGAAAATCATCGAAGACCTGCGCAAAAAGGTGAGCTCTCCCCTTCAGTAAATGTTTAAGTAAAGAAAACAATTTCAAAACTTCAAAAAATGAAGCTGAACTCTTCTTTCCAACCCTTAAACTTTTTTCTTTATCTCCAACATCTGTTGTTGATAAGCTCTGAATGTTGTCGAACTAAGTTCCCTTCGTTTCTTAGTATTTTTTTTAACCCTTTCTACATTAGGTGATGATGGAAATGCCGTTATTTATTTGAAGAAAAACATAAAAATCAAACACAAATTAACGTTTCAACATATGTCGCCTCTTTCTTTTAAACACAATAAGGCTACTCTGCAACATTATCAATAACATATGGCATGCTGACACACCAGCAGAATCATTCAGTTCTGTCCGTGGAATGTGGATCAGATCTAAAAAACTACATGAAATGACAAACTGGACTTTGTTACTCAACAGGATGTAGAAACCCTGCCAAGAGTGATGCTCAGACGCACTTGATGAACAAAATAGTTCTTTGATCCTGTTGAAGCATTTACTCTGGAATGAATAAATAAAGTTATTCTGTGTAATAACCCAACCTTGCCAGCCTACATTCTGGACAATGAGTCACTAACACGCCTTTGTGGTAGTATTATATTCGGATTAGAAACCACTCACGCTATTTCTGCTTTGTTTACTTTTCCTAGATCGGCTTGGCCACACAGGACAACGCCAGGCTGATGCTGCAGATTGATAACGCCAGGCTGGCTGCAGAGGACTTCAGAATCAAGTGAGTGGGAACATTTGCCGATGTCTGTGTGGTGGAAAAATAATTAGCTGACTGGTATTTATTCAGACATGACTTCACCCGTTCTTGCTCTCTCTTGATATTATCACTGACCCGTAACCTTCAACAACAAAAGGAAAAAGTGGTTTAACTGGCCCAGCTGGTTTTTGAGCTAACGCTGCATCGTCTGTATTTGTTTTTGTTTTAACATCAATCGAGCAGCTACAGCAATATAAGCAATATTTTATCCCCAACAGGTTTGAGAATGAGCTGGCGGTGCGCATGTCGGTGGAGTCGGACATCGCCGGGCTGCGAAGGGTTCTGGATGACCTCACCATGAGCCGGTCTGATCTGGAGATGCAGGTGGAGGGTTTGAAGGAGGAGCTGGTCTACCTGAAGAAGAACCACGAGGAGGTGAGCGGCCTGCTGCCACTGACATCAGAGTGGCAGAACAAAAAACAGACATGTGATGCACTTTGAAAGTCTCAGGGCTGCACATCCAGAAAACAGAGTGCAGAACAAAAGCATGAAAGTAGTTTTTGATGAGTCAGTTCACCAGCAATTTGACATCATTTGCCTACTCAAACAGCCGTTAATCCCGAATTTGTTTAGATCATTTTAATGTGACTTCAGAGCCTCAGGCTGATAAAAAAAGATAAGACTTTTCACATGACAGTCCAGGTCTGCTTACGATGACAAAAGTCTCATAAATGTCCACCTGCATAAAAAAACACATTCAAAGAAAAATGCTTTGGCCACACAGAACAACAGTGGGATACAGTGAAAACACAGCGAGTCAGCAGCACACAGAGTCATGAACTGAATCAGTGTGAGGCTACATGAATGCAGTGTTTATAAATTTTGGTACTTTCTGTAACAGTCTGGTTTTAACTGGCTCTTCACCTTAGGACCCAAACTGTTTTTTTCCTCTCTTAGCGTTTCATGCTCTTACCTGTTACTGTTGTCATGGTTTCAGGAGCTCGCAGCCCTGCGTGGACAGGTTTCTGGCAGCTCTGTGAATGTGGAGGTGGACGCCAAGCCTCAGGAAGACCTGAACAAGGTCTTGGATGAGATCAGAGCTCAGTATGAGGGCATCAATGAAAAGAACCGCCGTGAGATGGAGGCCTGGTATAAGGTCAAGGTGAGGAGAAGAGGCTGCACTTTGAACTGAATCATCTCATGACTGCACTAAAATAAACGTGATCACCCGATGGCTTGAATATCTTTGTGACCATTATTGTGTCCATTTTGATACCTTTTAGTTTGATGAGCTGAACAAGCAGGTGGCTTCCAGCACAGAGACCCTCCAGTCCTCAAAGACTGAGATCAACGATCTCAAGAGGACCCTGCAGGCCCTGCAGATCGAGCTACAGTCCCAGATCAGCCTGGTAAGGAAGGCTCTACATAGCAGCAACACATTTGCAGCATTTTCCTGAACACACCACAAACCGCAGTTAGTCAACCTGCCAGTCCCCATTTTTTATGCCTTATGCGACTCAAGTGGAAATACGAGTTTCAAAACAAGCAATTAGCACTCGGCACACACTCATTTATCCTCCTGTGTTTACTCTCCCATGAAGAAATCTGCCTTGGAGGGTCAGCTGTCAGAGACAGAGTCCCGCTACAGCCTGCAGCTTAGCCGGCTCCAGGCTATGGTGGACGGCTTGGAGAAGGAGCTCAGCGAGGTGAGGGTGGACATCGAGAGGCAGTCCATGGAGTACCAGCTGCTGCTGGACATCAAGACCAGGCTGGAGATGGAGATTGCAGAGTACAGAAGGTTGCTGGATGGAGAGGATATACAGTAAGTTACTTATAAATAAACATCTATCACTGTAAATCTAACTACTTTTGCAGTAAAGCAGAGGTTTAAACTTGTGCCAGTGGCTGTATTAATGTGCTAGTGCTCTGGCATCAATGCATTTAAAGTCAGCCAAAGCTGACGAGAGGAGCAGGAGTTGCAGCTAATCCAAAAAAAATTGAATAAAAATTTTGTAATCAGTAAAGACGCGGTTTGGCGACCAGTAGAATAGTTCCTGGGTTTTTCCAATGTTAGCTGCATAGGCGAAGACCACCCTCACTAACCTCTGATGCACTCCCATTCATTTTGTTCTGTAAACAGGCCTGAAATATAATACAAACCGCACAGTTCAAGAGTTACTCCTTGTCAGCTTTCAAAGGTTAAAGGGTTGGATGAAGAAATGGTGGTAAAAACCCTTCCTGCCAGAAGAAGGAAACATGAGTAAAACGAATGTGTCATAATCGTAAAGCTGTGGGCATTAAAAAAAGACCCAACAACATAATTTTGTGTTATAGTTTGTTTTATTAAAGCAAACCAAAGTTTTGGGAATGCCAAGCATCCTTAAAACATTAAAATGTTTCAAAAGCACAAACAGGAAAGGCAGGTTCAGTTCAGTATCCCGAGTATCCTCAGAAAGCAAGAGGATACAGCACTCTGTGGCCAAGTAAAGCAAACTTTAACCCTTAATGACATCAAACCAGCTGAGCTATACAAATTCCCTCTCCATATAGATGTCATAAAAGAGGAAATTGGCTGTAAAGACTTTTATTTTTTATCTTATTTTATTATATACCAGGCTGTAAACATGTTCATTTGTGCTGTAAAGCTGGAAACTTTAACGTGGGAGTTTGTGGACACTGACTCACATTTGGAAAGTTTTAAAAGTTCCTGCACCCAAAAGTTCATCATTTAGTACTTTTTTCCTTAAACTTGTAGCAATCCAAAATTAACTTTTTTGCTTTCATGCAGGAAAACCGTTAAGGTCGTCGAGGTCAAAGAAGAACGTAAGTTTACGTCACTGCTGCTTTTATTTATCTCAGTGTTGTTGCCTGGTAAAATGACACATGCTACAGGTTTAAATTATGTTCCTATTCGCTCCGCAGGTAAACCAGTCAGAACCCAGAGGAAAAAGGTGGTGATTGAGGAGATCGTTGATGGGAGAGTGGTGTCCCGCTCAGAAGATGTAGACACAGAGGTCATCAGCAAGTAGACAGACTCTCAGCAGATCTGTACCAAAAAAACAACCAATAGGTGCCCTTCCTGTCCTCAGATGTCTACTAAAGCTATTCAGGAAGAGAATTTGTAAATATTTCTCTCCTAAATCTTTTTTTTATTTTTTGGGATTGCTATTTGGGTTTTATTTTTCTCAGAAAATATTTATTCTGATTTAATGTTTCAGAAAATAACAAAGCTATTAAAATTGGAATAAAAAGTTTCTAAAAAACCAGCGACACGGAGTCTACTCCTGCAGTGCCTCACTCATACATTAGGTGGCACTGTCAAGCAGATTAGTGAAAAAGCGTTTGTGCAAAGTCAATTTGAATATTAAGGTACATTTTCAATGTTGTATGAATGGAAATGGCATTTTATGTAGCAAATCTTACATTAACAGTGCTGAAGGTGTTACATGATGCTTTTTATAAGGGAGCCAATATCCTTGAAATGCTTAGACCACTGTGCTGTGCTATTCCACAGAATGAGAGCAGACCTCGCTTCCCATAAACATTTGTGTCTCTGAGCTCTTTGTGTCCTTGTTTTCATTTCCTCAAATGAACAACATCTGCCTTCCTTTTCGTGTCATTTTCTAACCTAAACACAAGAAACGCGCACAAAGCTTTCAGCTCTTCCTTTGTGCAAAAAGAACACGCACATGCCTCATAATTAAACTTAATGTGACACACTGCAGTTTTGGTGCTACTTTTAGGGACTGTACAAAAACAACTAGCAGGTGACAATATTTTCTTTGCTTACATAGTATTCTTAGAGCAGGTATATCTTTCATGTAACCAACGCCAGGCTAAGCGATGTAGTTATTAATTATCACACACACACACACACACACTTTGATTATTTGGAGACAAATAATCAAAGTCAAAATTATGGTCTATTCTTAATTATAGACCATAATTAAAATGAAAATTATGTTTTGTGGGCAATTCCTGTCTGTAAGTATTAAATATAAACATATGTCTACAGATTTACGATAAATTAATAACTAACGCCGCTAATCACTCCTACTCCTATCCATGGCATACATCTAATGAGCTACACTGTGCTGCAAACATGGTGAGTATTCAGGATCAGCTCTTAACATTTAACATTCGTACGAGATTGATGTTACTTTAGCTTTATCATATTTATCATACGATTATTAATAATCACTTAATACAGACTATGTAATTACACACAAACATATTTTAAGTTCTAATGTTTTTCTTTGCTTTGTTGTCCATAAACCTGAAATCAGCGCTGAGCTGAGGAAGAGTTCCTTACTCTCACTTTAAGTGACCAGAAACATGGTGACAGTCTGAAGATTGACTGCTGCAACTCTTTTTGTGGTCTTCACCTGTTAGTTTGAGAAACCACTTGTGTGAGAGGTGAAACGGCTTCACAGACTTAAAACAAAAAGTCCAGTTGCCTTTTATTTTCAAGCTCTTACCGTTACCACGACTGATGAAAACCTGCACAGACATAAACATCATGTAGTGACTTATGAAGTGATTCACTCCTCTCTGCTCATGCAGTGTATGTCAGTGTCCACTAGATATCAGTATGCTCACAAAGATCGTCTGTTCCTGTTTCTGCAAAGTCTTTGACAAGTGGAGGTGATGCTGGTTTGTGCCCTCACCATGTGACAGCTGGGACAGGCTTCATACTCGGGTCATGTCTATTTTTAGATTCAATAAAAACAAAAAAAAAAACTAATTTAAAATTAATATTGGCTGACACAAAGATATATTTGAAGACACACAGAAGTAGAATGACTCAGTTTTCAGTGGGAACAGACCAGTAGGGGAGACCGGGGATAGTTGTAACATTTTTGACATTTCTGTCTGTAAATTGGAGCTCTTTTAAGGTAGTGGATTCAAAATGTAATGCAAAGTATTTACATGTCTCTGCTATTAAATAGTTCAGCTATTTTCTCTGCAGCACAATTACCCATTGCATGGTATGGCCTCAAACACAAAGAGTGAAATGTTACAATTAACCCCATAGTCTGGGTTAGTTTGTAACATATCCTGGGGTGAAATCTAACACAATGAAATAAGGGTACTAACAAAACATTAACATGTAATCTTTGTTTATTCAACACATGAATGCACTTACATCCATTTATGTAGCTGTGTGTGTGTGTGTGTGTGTGTGTGTGTGTGTGTGTGTGTGTGTGTGTGTGTGTGTGTGTGTGTGTGTGACAGAATGCAGAAATCTAGCTTTTGAACATATTCCAACCCCCCAAAAAAGACAAGTTATGGAATTTTCTGCAACTGAATATTTCATTCATTTTGGTTGGTCTTCCTTGAGTTTGGCCTCATTGGCTCAGTGGGCATTATAACCTACAACTCTTGCACCAATTTTGAACATAACAATGAAGCTGAACAAATGTAGTTGTTCACCAGCATCGCAATTCCATTACTTTTTATCATGGCTTACCTTGATGTGGTTTGCAAAGTGCTTCAGAAAGATGAGGAAATCTGTTTCTTGCACCCATCCTGATTTATTTCCACTACCAGTACTTCCTACTGGTCCATCTCTGACACAGTGGTCTGACAAAATGTATGTGTGGGAACACAAACAGTGGAGGAATTGTGTTACCAATGGCATTAACCGCATATACAAAAGCGACCAGTGAACCTCTCTCTGCTGATGTCGTTGCCCCAACTTGTTTAATATAAGTTAAAGTAATAGTGTGGTAAGTTGTAACATCTGCATTATTGTTACAACTAACCCAGACTGTTGCTGTTACAACTGACCCAGACTCCTATAGCCATGAACTAACTAACATTACAGCCAACGGCTAAAACATTAGCACTAAAGACCTACACAGAATATATCCCCATAGACATACAAATAACACAATTTAAGTTTGATGAGTTTAACTGCAAAGCAGATAATGCTATTAGAAATTGAAATAAAGTAGAAAAACTTACTTTTTGGCATACAAATTACTTTTTTTGTGTTAAATTGTCTGTGTTTGACAAAATGTGCTGATTTTTCACATGTGATAGCAGAACTGAATTGGGCATGCACAGGATGAGTCACATCATTTGAAACTTAGCCCTGATTGGAGAAATTGGAAGTGTTACAACTGACCCACGTTACAACTATCCCCGGTCTCCCCTACATCTCTTATATGTGTCATGTGAGACTGTTATGAAGAGGGGGGTGGGCTAATTCCATTTAAGCAAAAGTTTTAGCATCAAAATATAGTTAAAGCACCTTACTTTTATCATTAATTCCTTTTTTGTATTTTTAAATTATGAATATGTACTATAGGAAGATATATGTATTAAATGTAGATCACTTTGAGATGGTGTTAACTACTTATATTCTGTTGAGTAGCTTTATCTGCATTAGCACAGTAACATATATTACAGAGTACAAAGGATAGCACTAGTACTAGTATTTTCGTGTCAGATGAAAATACTAGTACTAAGTGCTACATGTTCTCATCCAGTGTGGTTAATCTAGCGCATGTTTTTGGCGAGAGGGCATCACTACACGGCGCCCAGAGGACCCGGTTTTTCCACTTCCTGGTAGAAGCTTCCTGAGTGAAAAGTTTGCGGTGTAGTTTCATCTCCTGTAACATGAGGCTGCAATATGATAAAAACAAACTCCGGATTATGTGTGCATGATGTTATATTTACTCCTGTGTGATTGTCAGAGTTCGTTAAATAAAAACAGTAAAGGTCGCTTAAAGCTCTGCTTCCTCCTGCAGACTTTCACACTCTGCAGCAGACTGTAGCACGACTGTGCCACTCAGGGCTGGGGTCCCTAGTCACGACCTAAATGATGACAAAATCTTGCACCACGGAAAGCTGACGTCACCGCGGTACAGTCACCGCTCCGGTGACGTCACGTGACGGAGGCCGGGCGGCAGCATAAACAAAAGCCGAGAGTTTAATGCCATCTGCTGGACGGACAGAGCCTGTCACCCAGCATCATTACGTCATCCGGGAGAAACCGGTGCCAGCTCCGGATCGATGTAACCTGGGAGCCCGGACCTGAATGCAAAATGAGCCAGGAAGCGAAAGAGCAGGACAGACAGTGAGATTAATAATGGACAGAAGCTGCCAGCATCTCACTCTCTGATATCATACAAACAAAGTTTACACTTAATACCTGGAATCGACAGGTTTTTCTTATTGTGAAAAACACAATGAGACACGAAACCTAAAAATGTTTCTGAAAGACTTTCTAAAAATCTGTGTATTCATTCAAAAAAGAAAAATATTGTACAGATTACTGAGAAAGCCAAATATTCATTATTTTCTGCCTTATTTTGGACCAAACTTCCCTCCAGACTACAATAAATGTCATGTGGTGTCCAGTCGTGTTTCGCTCTCTGTAAAGAACCGTTTAAAATAATATTATTCTCAGAGCAAAACAAGCTGGCTAATTAAACACAGAAGTGGCTGACACAAAAATGAAGTATGATGAGCAAACTTTATGGAAATAGTAAAGTTAGAGTTTTTAATGAGGCACAAAACTCTGATAATCTTGTATTTATTAATTATTAGTTAAATCTGGTAAAACACATATCACATTTTTAATTGCTTTTTTCACTTTTTAAAAGTTATTTAAAACTAGTCCAACTATGAAAATTAAAATGCAAAAGTTTTATTTATTGTAAATAATATTTCTAAACATGAATCTAAGTCAAATTAAACAAAACGTTTAAGGAAAACATGGAAAACATGTTCTGTTTTAATCTTTAGTTGTTTGGTCAAAATATTAAATATAATAAACTTGTATTACCTGTCCTGTATTTGTTCCATAACATCAAATACGCATTTTTGTCAAAGACTCCACATGTAATCATAATAAAAACAAAATAACTAATAAAAACTGATACTATAATACTAATATAAAACTGAAATGAATTCAATTAGAATTTCTATCCTGAAAAGCAAAAAAATATGAAAAAATATTTAAAAACTAAATGAAAATTAATCTTTTGGTCTGGACAGAGTGTTTTATTTTGGAAACTGGCCACGTCCTCTGTGCTGTTCCTGTGTGTGACTTCCAACATGCTCTGTGTAGCCTGATGCAATTCACCCTTGTGGATGTGAGACAGCAAATCCCAGACAAGCCCCTAATTTGTAATTTGCAGAATTTAACTACAACTTTCCCCACTAGGGGGCAGTGTTTTGACAGTGGGATTATTGAATTGTTTTTGGATATGTCCTGCTGTATATTCATTTGCCTTTTTCCAGTTAGCCCATTGCTTTTATTGATTTGGCTGGTTAAATAAAGGTTATTCTGACTCACTGCACCATCTTGTGGTATGAAGCGGTGTTATATGAAGGTATAATCTAGCCGTAGTATGGTGGTTAACACATTTGCATAACAAGCAGAAGATCTCTTTTTTAGTTCTGGGAGAAAACGCAGCTGACTTTGGGGTTGTGCTGGTATGGCATCTGCACCAAAACAAACAAACAAACAAACAAACATGTGGTTCTTGTTTGATTCCTCATCTGACCCTAGTTTGACTTTGGTTATTATCTCTTTAACACAACACTCAGATATTTGAACATGAAGTTGTCCAAAATGTTTTTGTTTTTCTGTACATTCAGTAAATAACTAGATGAGTTTAATTTTTTTTTAAATTATTTTAAGCACACACCTTTAACAAGGAAGGGCGCAACGAAAGAAACTACAATATTAAAACCGACTGAACACCAATCAGCCTGGCAGTTAGTCAACATTTACTTATATATAACGAACAAAGATGGGAAAAAATAAACAAAAGGGAAATAAATGGATGCGTCTAAGGCTAAAATGACCCAGAGAAACCACCTTTCTTTCAAGAATAACACAAAACCATAAGCTACATAATGTTAGAGGAAAGGTGGGTTAAATGGAAATGTCAGAGACCCCTGCCCAGCTTCCATTGCCCTAAAGTAAAGCGCGTCAGTACGGAGGTCAGTCTAAAGTCTGTATCAGGACACACGATTCAAATGACGTCAAAGAATGGTTAGATCAAGTTTTGTGCAGCAGCTGCTTGTGCTCGCTTGTGCTTGGTGCAATCTCAGGTCCGAATACGGGAGAATAAGCTCGTTACCTGCTCTCGTGGTTTGGAGCATTTCAAAAATACAGCATAAACACGACGTGGAGTCGCTCAGGTGTGGAAACTGCTCACAGAGAACTGAGCAGCTGTCCGTGGTGCTGAAAGTGATCGTGCATTAAACCGGCGGTGATTTATTCGAGTTGACGAAATACAAAAGCATTGAAAGGGGACCGGAAGCAGCCGGTAGTGTCAGACACCGACACGCTTTGTGCTCCCTGAACTTTGTGTGGGTTTGAGATGCGCGTGCCCGAACGACGCCTGGGATGGTTAAGGACCCCATTCTCACATGAGTAAGCGCGCCTCTGCAAAAACGGGAGATGACGGTGGGCTGCATTCCCATTGACTGAGAGAGAGAGAGAGAGAGAGAGAGAGAGAGAGAGAGAGAGAGAGAGAGAGAGCACGGACTCCGCCTATACCAACCCCACATCCAGCTCCAGTCCGACGACGGCGGAGGCTCCACAGATCAGCCGAGCGAAGAAGAACCACGGCCCCCTCCTCAGCTCGACTCAATTCCCGGCGTGAAAAAACGGAGATGGGCTCCGTGTGAATCCGGGCGGTGGAGGGGAGAGGAGGGCAGGCGGGGGGTGGGGGGGAACGACGACGAGAGCGTGGTGGGGGCAGAAACACCCATAAAGAGGACAAACAAAAGCACAGCCGAGGGTGCCTCCAACCATGAGCGGCGCGCACTATTCGCCGGAGCTGCGGCTGCCGCTACCGCGTTCACTACGCCCGCCGACCATGTCGTGAGGTGTGGCTCGGGAACACTCCGGGGAACCTGTCAGCCGAAACGACACGCCGAGGAGAAGGAGGAGGAGGTGGTGGTGGGGTGGTGCTGGTCGAAAAGATGTCCGCCTCGGTGGGGCCCCAGGGCGGCCCTCGCCCACCCACCGTGCCGCCGTCCATGCCAGATCTGCCGGACCTTAGCCACCTCACCGAGGAGGAAAGGAAGATAATCATGGCAGTGATGGCTCGGCAAAAGGAGGAAGAGGAGAAAGAACAAGCCATGCTAAAGTAAGGGCAACATTTTCTTCCTCCTCTGTGGAAGTTCTAAGGCACAGAAAGCTGCTCTTGTAGCCGAGCTCTCCATTATAACCATCACATCCAGTAACCACCAGCCTCTGCGATTCCGTCATTTTGCACTTGTGGAGGTGTTGATGTGTTCCCAAACATGCAGCCACCGATATAACAGCACCCAGGGCTCGGGAGGTGTTTCCGAAAAGAATCGTGGTTGCATTAGAAGACCGGATGCTGCTGAAAACAATCGATACATTTAAAACAATTTACGGTCACAGTGAGTGGAGACGGCCCGGGTCAAACAGGTGTAGAAAGGGGCTGTGGTGAGGGTGGGGTGTGACAGTGCTGATGGGGAGAGAGGTAGGGGAGGAGGGGATGAATCATAGCATTATCCAGCCCTCACCCACTCGTTTTCATCAATGGGGACTGCACCCCATCCCTCGGTTTACACATCCAGCGCCGCTCAGATTTCCCTTTTTACGCACGCGTGCAGGCTGGAGTGTGAGCTTTATCGCTGTAGGTTTCTGCGGACAGTGTGTGTGTGTGTGTGTGTGATATCCTTTACAATAACAGCAGCAACAATGACATTATAGCTCACTAGCTCACAGGCCTGGAGCGAACCAAGCCGCTTTCATAAGCCCAGCAGAGGGCCGGTGGTGAGGCGGCGTGTAAGACTGTGCTCCCCTCGGCGGAGAGGAGAAGATGGGGTGTGGTTGGCATTCTTAACAGGCCACAACCAGATAACATACAGATTAGGAAAGACAGAATTGTAACAACATAATAATGATATTGGACGTTTGTAAACCCTCTGCTTGTCGATCGAGCAGGCTGTCAGAGAAAACTGAGAGAAGAATAAGAACAGAGAGTGCTAGTCTGGGGGATGCTTGGCTGTACAGAAGCTTTATGGGAAAATGACAGAAGGGGACCACTTCAAACTGAACAAACCCACTATGAGATGATAGGGAGATGTTATAGAGGGTTGGGTGTACTCCAGCTGCCTTTTACAAAAGCATTGCAGTTTGATGCACCGGGGGGCGGGGGTTAAACACAAGCAATCTTTAAGACACTGTGAGTCAGGGCTGTATGTGATAACTTGCTCCTGAAACATGCGAGGACCCTTATTCTGCTCCTGGCTGCTGTTGCACCATCTTTTAGCTTCTCTGTCCTTCTCTGATTCTAATGACTGTTTTCATTTCCTCACTGAAGGGAAACAGAGTGAGGGCCAGCGTTGGGCCCCTTGAGAGGAAGTGATGTATTTAATGTTCCATGAGGCACAGGCAGCAGGTTCAGTCAATAATGGCTTCATCATCTGGCTAATCATTAACCGGACCAGAACACCATGGCCAAAGGAGTAATGTGATTTTAGAGAAATATGCAGGCATTAGCTACTGAGGCACTCTTTGATATTTACCACTATATGGTGTAAGATTATTATGCACAGTATAGAAGCCAGACACAGGACTGAACTAATATTTTATTGAGCAGAAACGTACTCAAACCGGGTTTCATTTCATCATTAAACCCAGCGGTTCGTTGTCAAAGTCCTTCTAGAAGCACGTTTCGCCACTTGGGGATCTTTGGCCAGGTATTTTGAAGTCCCTGTTTAAATAAACTTTAATTGTTCAGCTCTTTAATTAAACTGTAAATCAATCTTTTGCATACCTGCTGGGGTACGCAAACTGATGGCAGTGTAGTTTGATCATGCTTGAATGGAAGAGCTGTACACATAGAAACAGAAGCTGAATTATATAGAACAGAAGAAATCAGGAAAAATGAAGAGACAAGCATATGTTTTACAAGCAGGACAACAATAAAAACAAGGGACACACAAGTATGTAAGTTTGAGCTTTCCAGCTGAACAGTAGGCGATGACCATCTTCATGCACGCTCACACAAATGGGGTCAAGAGATTTAGGATAGTCACAGCTGAATGAGAATCCAGGATTAAGTCCATACTTCAGTGCAGAGAGTTACTGGACTTGGACTTTTGTTTTAGAGGGAAAAAAAAGTTTTCTTGTCACAATATGTTTTGAATTATGAGTTAACAAGCAAGATGTGCATGCAGCAAATGTTCCCCAACTGTGCTCATCTGCAATCTGAAGCAACCAATTCAATAGCAGTCAGTGCGTTAGGATGAAAATCTAAGGTTAAAAACTATCATCTGGATTACTGGGCAACTTGAATCTTCTCATTTTGAACGTATAATGGCACTACTGGAAGGTAAAGTTCGTTATAGGCAGTGTTGGTCAAGTTACTTGAAAAAAGTAATCAGTAACTAATTACTGATTACTTCCCCCCAAAAAGTAATCCTGTTACTTTACTGATTACTTATTTTCAAAAGTAATTAATTACTTAGTTACTTTTTAAAAACACGATTTACAACCTGAAGAGGTGATAAAGCGATAGATCTTTCAGCCCAATTCTACTTTTTCTACATAATCATCATACAAAATGTAATCAAATGGAAAAGTCTCTTTTTAAAACTTGTTTTATTAGTTTTAATCTTTTAACTTTATGCATCAAGCAAAAATTTAATTATATGCAACATTCTCTGACTGGAAGAAATTTGTTTAATATTTAAACCTATTTTCTACACATTCCAGCACATAAAATAAAATATTTTTTGTGTTTACACTCAGTCTTTCAAATACATGCAAGTAAAACACAGCAGAAAATAAATAAAGTCAAAGACTCAGTGGTCCTGTTGCTCTATTTTCACCTGTAAAGCAGGAGTGGGGTAGGCGGAGGTTTACCCTGGTGCAGGTGTGCTGCAGCGGTCAGTGGAAGAATCCGCGAGTTTCTCTGTGAGTTTCCCATTATGTTGTTGCGCACTCAGTGCTTGTTCAGAGGTTTAGGGGTTTTTTTTCGCTGTAAAAAGAAGTTTTCTTCTCACGCACAGCGGACGCTAATGTTTTTGTCACTTTTTATGGAATCAAACTCAAAGTAAGGTCTATACTTCCACGCTTTAAACGCTGCACGCTCATACTCTCTCCCACAATCAATATATGATCCATTGTTGATCTGCACACAGCTGTTGTCACGAACGTCGCACTCGCTTATGTCACTGTCATGAGACACTCTCGCAAAAGAATCACGGTTTTAGTAACGCAGTAACGCAGCGTTCCTACGGGAAAGTAACGGTAATCTAATTGCAATAGTAATCCCTTACTTTACTCGTTACTTGAAAAAAGTAATCGGATGAAGTTCATGAAGGTATACTTGATTAGGGACGTTTTTTAAAATCAAATCTCAGTCTGTTTCTACATCTAACCAAGGGCCTTTAGCTCTACGCTCGTAGCCGCAAACTAATCAGAATGAAAATGAAAGTAAAACGCTCCCAGCAGGAGGCAAACTGCAGCCTTCTGACTCCAGCCTCCTCACGCAGCCACTGTCGCTCTATATAATGTGACTGTTGTCTCTCAGTGTTCACCGCAGTTATAGCCAGTGTGTCAAGACTGCCGTCCAAGGAGGTTTTGTGTGTAATGGTGAGGAACGGTGTAGCGACATCACCCATTGGTTTCAGGATATTTTGCAGCTTCAATATTAGTGTTTTGGCTACAGAAAATGCTAATGTTGCTAGAAGTGACCATATTTGGATTAGAGGGTGGAGTTTCAAGTTTTCAGCTAACACTAGCAAACTTGGTAACTTGGTAGCAAACGTAGCAAGCTGCACAGGTGCTATTGCACAGAAAGTAACAGAGAAATAAAATACTGCAATTTCACTCTAGTTAGCAGAGGTGACGCCTGGCAGATGCCTGTGTCTGGACACCTGCCAATGAAAGTGGCAAAGCCTCACACTCCAGTATCCAAACAGATGAATTATTGAAAAAATAATTGTCTCTCAGATTCAAGTGGCCATGAGAGGAAGTGCAGCTTTGGCACTTCCGTGTTGGCTTCATTTTTCTACTTGGATGTGACTAGTACCTGATAGAGTGACAGCACGTAACGTCTGGGGATGAAAACATGTTGCTGTCTGTGAATGAAGCAGAAATCAGTGAGTATAAAGGAGACGTAGCTACCCAACAGGGCACTAAAATTGAAAAGTTTTTTGCTTTTTTGTAATTTAAGGATTTAAGACCTTGATAAATCTTTATTTATGTGCTTCCACACTGTCTATTGAACGTGTAGGGTTTATTCCTCATGCATTCATGTCCAGAGATGTTTTCCAACACCAGTGAGAGCCTACAGCCAAAAGGACATTCAGTACCTTAGTACATCAAGACCATTCCACCTGGCCAGCACTGCCTGAGAGCCAAGCAGCTGGCAGCGATAAGGTTATACTGATATGGGACTTTATCTGTCACGAGTTTAACCTCCAGCATGAAAGAAACATCGCAGAGCCAGATCACCTGCTTCTGAGCTCACAGACGGTGAGAAGTCAGCACCTGGGTTTTCCTTCACTAATTCACAGCTACAACAAACGCTTTGTCCTCCTCTAATGCATTGTAGACTTCAGAAACTCCCTCCATTGACTTGGCTAAATCTCCATTGACTTCCTAATCCAGAGGAAGGTTGGTGCAGGGGAGCCGTCGTGCAAACGGGGAAGGATCAAACTGCAGTATGCAGCAGTGACCATAATCTCAGGAACAAATAATTCTAAGCACAACAGGAAATCTTTTTTCTGCTCAATGTTCCATCCACCCCTGGGAGCTTTGAGGTTCCCAAAACGTAAATATAGAAATAATGTTTAAAATATTGATGTGCTCAGAGCAGAGTTTGTAGACAGGGTGGATGCACAGCACAGCGGTGGTAGGCGATGTTAATGGAGGCCTCCGCTTATGTTGATCTTAAGGGAAAGAAGTAAAAGCACCATCAGCAGTCGTACCCATTGAATCAATGAGCATGCACATCTGCGTTGGTTTTGTTTTCAGGACTTTAAACTTTTTTCTGATCCGTACAAGGTGCAGATTGTTCCTTGAAACCAGATGGGCAGCAGAAGGAATAAGGACTTGGGGGACAGAAGGAGGGAGAGGAGGGAGGATTTAGAGGTTTTAAGGATTAGAGTGGTGGAAGAGAAGGAAAGGGCGAGACTGAAAGAATGGGAAGTTTCCCACTCACTCAAACACACACACACACACACACACACACACACACACACACACACACACACACACACACACACACACACACACAGCTAATCTCCCTTTACCAGAGCTCCCCAATGCTGTAAGGCTGCAGGGTGCATGGAGAGGGCAGCGGCGCCCTCCGCCCTGTGTGCCGTCTGATGTGGCTGCTGCTGTCCAAGAGGTCAGCTACAGCTGGGAGACAAGGTCAAAAACAGGCTGGGTCTTTGGTTCTAGCATCTGTTCTAATGTGTGGAGTCTGGTTTCTACTTTATTGAACTGATTGTTTTCCTCTTATTTAATATTTACATAAACAGTGAGAGATAGATTGTGATGTTACAGGGTGAGAGGTCGAGACCAGAGAAGTCCTGCCTGACTCTGTCGTAGTTCTTTCAAAATAGACCACTCCCCTTTCTGCAAGTTCCTGTATGTAAACAATCTGTTACAGGTAACCAGTATTTACACGTAAAAACCTCACAGAGTTACTACAACTATAGAACTTTTAAAATATGAAAAAACAAGCTCCTGGTAAATATTATGATCCAATGCCGTTTACTTTCTGTGACTTAGCTGTCCACCCACTTATCCGGTAGACTGGCGTAACTCAATGTGATGCTGTTTCTGTGTTTAAAAGCTGAAAAAATGAAAAGGACAATTAAAATAAAATGAAGAGAAGAAACTGCGTTTACGCTGAAGTTTGCATGGGGACTGACCAGCACGAGGGACATGAGACAGGCAATCAGGGCAAGGGAGCCAATTACAAAAGGAAGAAGTAACCCTGTTTCAACCTGTGAAAGAAACCCTGCTTTTATTGTAAAATAGGAAATCAACAAAAGACAACTAACAACAGATTCAAGAATCACACTTAGATAACCATGAATACAAGCGCATGGATGAGACAGAGGCAGAAAGAGGGAATCACTGGGGAGACTGTACCACTACATCTACTGCTAAAATGATCACGATGTGAATCAAACACAACATCACAAAAGTGAATTTCATCCTCAGAGAACACTTAACGTAGTAACAACAAACAAAAACTTGACGAATATAACAAGAAAGTAAAAAAAAAACAGTCTACTAGAATATTAAAGAAATCAACAGAAGAAACTAAACGTTCACCAAACAGAAAATCGAATCTTCAAACAGCAAAATGATGATATGAGCCAGACAGAAACTAAAACTCAAATATATGTTAACTAAGAACTCAAAAACCACACAAACCCCGGGGCCGTGACAGCAGCGGCTACAATTATGTCACCTTACCAAATAATGTCTCCAGAGTAAAGAAAAAAACTTGTTGTCTTTCAGCTGAAATTAAAAGCAACATTTTCAGATCAGACTGAAGAGTTTCGAGGTTTCTGGGAGAAAAATGCTAATGCTGAATTATGGATCAGGTCTGGAAATAGCACACACTTGGAAGTGGTTCCTGAAATATTTAAGTATTCAGTTCACTGGCTGCTGTTGATGCTCTGAACCTTTTTTGTTTCTTGTTAACCTGATTCATTTTTGTCCTGAAGTTAAATTGCACTAATTACAGCGTGTAGCGTTTGCACTTTGTCCCGGCGCACAGGCAAACTGAGAGCACGGATACTTGAATGCACACAGGGAAGCATGTGTGCCCATTTTTTCCTATTTTACACTGGTAAACACTCGCACTCATGCAAGATTGTACGCTCAAAATCGGCACCCACCCACCTCCACATGATGCACACGTTCTGACAGCATGTGTACCGCTGTCCTTATAACGAGAAGCGAAACACAAACAGCCACAAACCCAGATGGCTTGCAGAAGGAAAGGACACTCTAGCAAAGACAGCACACGCCTGCGTTACTGTACAGTTTGTCCTGTTGCTTTGCAGCGAGCGTTCGCTCGCTTTCCAGACAGCTGGAGCAAGTGTGAGTCCATGTGCTTCTGTGTGTGTTTGAGTTTCCTGGATTGGATCGTCACACTTTGCTCTTAATTAAAAGAACTTCGAGGCAGTCGGGTGTGTCTGCAACACCTGGAGGGAATAGAAGCCCGGTGTGTTTGTGTGCATGGTTCTGAGCTTCCGTCCGTCATCTTTTTACTTAATTTTCATTTAATTTGCAAGAGAAAAAAAAGAGCGTAGTGCACCTGTGTGTATGCATGTGTGTGTCCAATGCAGTAAATATGGGCCAGAATCTAGGTTTGAAAGCCAGAGAATGTATGTGGACGGGCCTGTTCACACATTTTCTGCATACTATTTCTCGGGCTTTTCTGCAGCATTCATTCAATTGAAAGCTTTCTGTCACCAGAAACAATGCTCACCAAACACAGTGACGGATTCTTACAACTCCCGATGACATTCAGTGACAGTTTTTGTTTAACGCTCACTTCTGCCATGTGCACATTGTTTTCTTTTTCTTTTGCCATTATCAGATATTCTCTGATTATTACTTTCAGGAGAAATAATGTGGTTATGGTTAAAAACAACAACAACTAAAGTTTGGGGAAGGTTGTTTGGTTGTAAAAAGGGTTAAAAACGTTGGAATCTGAACTTCAGCCAGATTTGTTACAGCCTCTTTTCCACCTTTTTAACACTAGTACTGGTTATACTTTAAAATCCGTATTAGTCAAGAATAATCCTAATTTTTGTGATACTGAGTTATTTGAACTGCTGGTTCCCCCATGAAACTATGTGAAGGAGTGTCAGTTTTAAACCCTCTGTGTATGCAGATATTTACATTTCTTTTTTTTCCAAAAATATCCATCCGTCTTAGGGCGACAGGCAGGGTACACCCTGGACAGGTCGCCAGTCTGTCACAGGGCTGACACATAGACAAGGGCAATTTAGAGTCACCAATTAACTTATCCCCACTAACTGCATGTCTTTGGACTGTGAGAGGAAGCTGGAGCACCCGGAGAGAACCCACGCTGTGAGGCAACAGTGCTGAGCACCGTGCCACCATGCCGTCCATGCATTTTGTTAAACAATTAAAACTAAAGACTGTATAATGCAAACACTGATCTTAAAATTGATGGAGTCAACCACTGTCGTGCCGTGCGACAGGTGGCATAAAAGCACCTTTAGGCTCCACCCCCACTGTGTCCCTGAATCAGACATATGGAATCAAACAGATAATTAACAACAAAGTGAAAGTGATGCTTTTTCTACGAGTATAGTATAGTCAGTGACCTAGGTGGTCATGAATTTAAATAATGTAGACTACATAAGCACAAGATGGATGTTACCACTGTGATATCAGCCTTTACTTTGTGAAATCCTGTTATCAATTGTTGTTGTTTTCTTCTTTATGTACTAAAATCTGTAATCACATGATGAGGAAACTACACACTCCCACTGTAGTGAGTTTTCAATCTTAAGGCAAAACTTGAACCTAGTGATTAAGACCATAAAGTCTTCGTTCCTTTTCAGATCTCTTAGTTATGTCCATCTTTTATGTACAGCCTATGGTTTCAGCACAAAAAGCTGAAAACAAATGTTTCATCTAAACAGATGCAGAACAAAGTCAGCCTAAAGTTGGAGTCATGTTTCCATAATTGTGAGTACTCTCAGCATCAACAGTATTTGACTTTACTCTGTTCTGCTCTCAATAATAGAGTGTATGTAAATGATGTGACAACTAAGTTATGAACTAGGCCAAAAAACACAGCATCTGTGGAATGGTTTTCCCAGTTTGGCTTGTAAAAGATTAGATTAGATTTTCTTTCCCCACCTGATCAGTCCAAGCTTTTCTCATCAGTCACAAAGGCTCATGTGGCCTCATAAGAGCAGTGAGGGTTCAAAACCTGCTGGTAATCTTTTTGAGAAGAGCGGAGACATTTACACGGTATCGGTATATTAACAACATTATCGTGCTAATAAATAGTAATGATTAAATAAACACTGCTTAGCTTAGGAGTAAATCTAAAAAGGTTTCTGCCTCACTTGACAATTTTTGTGCACTTTGGGAAACAGCCGCGTGTCTGTGTGTTGATACAGCTGCACACACTTGATATCTGGTTAATCATTAGCTACAGCATCAGAGACGCAGGGAACAAAATGTGGCAGAGAAGGAGGTGCAGCCTTATCAGACTCACAGAGGAAGGGAGGAGGTGGAGGCTCGCGGTGTCTGGCTGAGTGTGCTGAGAGTGAGCGACCTGAGTGAGTAGCCCCCGTTAGTGCTCCCAGACCTCAGCAGCATTAAAGTTTAATGAGAATGCATTCTGCTTGGGCTGACCAGACTCTCTACATTGCTCTCCCTTCATCTCTGTCTGTGTTTGTGGTCAAATGAAGCCAAGGGAGTGTATCCTGAGCGGCCACACACACAGCAGGCTACGGGATCAGCACATAAACGACCTCCGCACGCTGACTTAAACAGCACGCCAAGCAACAGAGCCAACGTCTGCAAACATGCTACATCGCGAACAGCTGACCACACCTGTGAACTTGATGTTCCCCATATTTCCCTAGTGAGGAGCAACTTTGCGTGTTTAGGGCAACCGTGGTTCAGGGGTTGGGAAGCTCGTCTGTAACCGGAAGGTTGCCGGTTCGATCCCCCAGCTCTCTCTGTCCTGGTCGTTGTGTCCTTGGGCAAGACACTTTACCCTACCGCCTACTGGTGCTGGAGGTGCCGATGGCGCGATATGGCAGCCTCGCCTCTGTCAGTCTGCCCCAGGGCAGCTGTGGCTACAACTGTGGTTTGCCTGCACCAGTGTGTGAATGTGAGAGGCCGGTCTGTTCAAATGTTGTCAGCCATAAACTGGTCCGTGGCGCAAAGAAATGCTGGGGACTGCTGATCTAGTGCTTGGAAGGTTTGAATCCTAGCTGCTCCAGTCTGCAGGCCAAAGTATACTTTGAGCATGCTAAAACCCAGGATGTCAACATGGTTATTTCTCCTTTAACACAGGAGTCTAAGGGGATTGCCTCACTTTTGTATCTAGCTTTAAGCAGCTACATGTGGAACTGTATGTTTTACCATTTTGCCTGGACACTTTGCTTCAACGTAGAATGGATAACATCATGGGAGTTTTACAGGCCATGGTTAATGCTGCTGCTTAAGTTGGTTAAGTCCAGGAGTTGTGCAGATGTGTATTATTTTCCATTTGTGGCTCATTGTGTGTGGAGGTTGGGAGAGCAGGATGAATAGAAGAAAATAACAAAGGAGGTGGCGTGCAACGGAGAGGAGACTGCTGGGATACAGTGAGGGGATTAGAGGTCGCCTGTAATTACTCCACAACTACTCCCCCAACTAGAGCTATGGCTTACACATCAACCAGCAGGCTGAGTGAGGTCAGAGGCTTTGTGATTTACATATGTGTGCGTGGCTCAGTATTCAACAAACAGGAGGACAACACAAAGTGAACTGCATATAGACAGCGATGTGGAAGAGACCACTGTGATCGCTTTCAGAGCGGAATCCCATACAGCACAAACGAGATGAGACAGTGAGGTATAGGAGGAAAAGAAATAAAGGAAATGGAGGAAGATGGATGTTAGAGGGATATAAATGGAAAAGAGAAAATATAAATGCATGTAGAGGAGGAAAGAGAGACGCTCAGGAGTCCATGCCAAAAAAGCACTCTCCTCCATAAATATGGCTAAAACACTCACAACATCAATAAAAGAGCTATCAACATCTAAGCACTATCTCTGGGAGGGGCTGCTGTAGTTTGATCCTGAAGGCTGAAGCCAGGCTGAAGCTGTGTAGCAGGAGGCCTGTGTAATTATGGCGCAGTAAGAACAGCAACGTGCTAGTTACACAAGACTGAACCTCCAGCGAACAATACAACATCAGGTCTGTTCTTTTACCCTCTTCACACCCATCAGCGACAGGGCGGTGCTGCTTCTTCAGTGCAGAGCTGTTAGGGCACTTCAGAAGAAGAAGATAAACACGGTTGTGCTTATTGGTTGAAGCAGCGGTGCCCAACCTTTTTTGCGCCACGGACCGGTTTAATGTCCGACAATATTTTTGTCGGACCGGCCTTTAAGGTCGTGGATAAAACTAACAAAACAAAAAATATACAACAACATACAACAAATAATGATACAACCAAGGCAAAAAACTGTGGTATTTTGAAAATAATAAACGCAACAGGATGATTCACTAACTGCCGAGCGTCCATTTTTCATAATTTATCCTAAAAGTAATTCAGTACTAGGTGTCAAATTTAACACTGAAGGAAAAATTCTTGTATATTTAACATTTCTGAATCTTACCTTGTAGTTGTTCTGAGGGAACATGTACACACACACACACACACACACACACACACACACACACACACACACACACACACACATATATATATATATATGGTACTGAAAGGATTGGTGTGGTGAAAAATGAAAGGTTCTCTCCACCCTGAAACTGAGTTTCCTTTTACAGAAGCCAGATTTTGTTTTTTGAACTGCAGCTCTTAAATTGTGTACTAACCCAGCAGGTTGGTGTAAATATAACAGCCTGAGAGGATGTGACTGTATGCATGAAAGCTGGGAATCAAACTCCATCAAGCCAGGCAGGATCAACCAGACTGCTTAAGAAATGTCTGCCCTATAGAGGTACACAGCAGCCATCTGGGTGTTTTTTTCTGCTATGACGTTTGTACTATTTTATAGCCTTTTGAGAGATGATGGAGGCAAGTATGTAAAAGTCGTCATAGAGAACATCATGGCAGGCAAACAAGAAAGCAAAGAAGATGTTTGCATTGGGTTAGCAGCCATCTCTTGCTCTTCTCTTTTGGTTCTTTACTTTTTTTTAGGTTATTTCTAACACATTTTCTATCGGTTATTTCAAGTCAGTAGTAGCAGTAGTAGTAGTATTTGTAAGCAGAGTCTTCTTGCTTTTCATAGATTGCAGTTGCCTGAGAGGATCTGTCTATTCTTTTTCTGTCTCCCCCCTCTTCTTCCTCCCCTTCCTCTTTCCATCATCCTGTCTCCATCCTCTTTCCATCATCTACTCCTCAAGTGGTATTTATAGAGTGGCTCCGGATGCATCAGCTTCTCTCCTTCGCTGGTCTCTGGCCCACGCTTGTTTCTGTCTTGGCTCTTTTTGTTCATCCTTTGCTTTTTCACTTGTTCTCTCTCCCCCTCCTCCTCCTCCTCCTCCTCCTCCACCTCCTCCCTGTAGACAGTTTCTCGATCCATGTCTTTCTGAGATGGGATTCTGTGTGTTACACACTCCTCACCTTTTCTTCCTGCCATCCTGTTTCTTTTCTTTTTATCTCACAGTCTCTTCTCCCTTTCTGGGTCTGCTTGCTTTCATTTACCTCCTCTGATTACTCTGTCGCCATCCCCGAGCTCCCTCCTCTCTTTGCTTCCTCACAGCATGTGTCAACATGTCTGTTGTCTTCCCTGGTCTCCAGCTCCAGCAGCAGAAGAAACATTTTTCGCTTCAACGCCCTCTGTTGTGCTTGGATTATTGATCCAGTGAACTAAAAAAACTGCCATATCTCTGAAAAGTCCCAGTCAGTGTTCAATCCTGTCTGCTTCTTCTGTTGTCCACCTTAGGAATAAGAAAATAAGAAGCCTTCGATAGCTATTGATATTTGAATCACAGTCGATTGGGGAGTGGTGTCTTTTTCAAAGTCCTTCCAAATGCAAGAATGCAAGCGCCATCTTTCCTGTATCTATGCATCTATCTAAAACAGGGGTGGGCAATCTCAGTCCACGAGGGCCGGTGTCCCTGCAGGTTTTAGATGTGTCCTCGAACCAACACAGCTGATTTAAATGGCTAAATTAGCTCCTCAACATGTCCTGAAGTTCTCCAGAGGCCTGGTAACGAACTAATCATGTGATTCAGGTGTGTTGACCCAAGGTGAGATCTAAAACCTGCCGGGACACCGGCCCTCGTGGACTGAGATTGCCCACCCCTGATCTAAAACAATGGCAAGACAATCATAACTTTAATTTATTGCATGCTTAGAATATAAGTAAATTAATAAAACAAAAATAAACAGAAACACTTCCAAGGATGGGCACCGTTGCACTTCGGGTAGAACCATAGATAGTAAAAAGCATGGATGTAGCTCCCCATTGTGAAGCCTTGAGACGAGTGTTTTTCCCATCACTGTGTTGCTGTTTTGAACTCATATATTACAGTTGAGCAGTGGATGACTCTCATTGTCTAACGACTTATCAATCACAAATCTTTAGCTGGCCCATCATGGATGATCCTCTTTTCTACAACTTAGGTTGACTAAAATGTATAAATAGACTTAATGTTTTATTCAGTATGAACTGAAACACGTGATTGAGTCCATAAACTCATGTTGCTTTACAGAGGCTGTTTCAGGGCTGTTTTGTCACAGCAAGAAGGTCCTGGGTTCAAATCCACCTTCTGGCTACTTGCCTGTGTCTGCGTAGATTCTCTCACCCACAGTCCAGGGTCACTGGCGATTCTAAATTGCCCGTAGTTGTGAATATGAATGGTTGTCTGTCTCTCTGTCTTAGTCCTGCCACAGACTGGGGACCTGTCCAGGGTGTACCCAGCCTCTCATCCTGTGTTAGTGGGGATAGGCTCCAGCCCCAGCACGGCCCTGAATTCTATAAGAGAAAGAGGATGGTGGAAGTTTCATAACATCACAGCATCATTAATGGATCAGCTGACTGCTGATGACCTGTTGAAGTGTTTAATCAATATGGACACATTTGCTTTTCATCACTGTATCAGGTTTGTCTGATAATCTCAGACGAATATGAACTTAAAATTGATCTTTGCGTGAATTAGATTCAGCATACAGCAAGCAATGTAATATTCTCCAAGTTTGAACTCTACTTGCATCCAAATAACTTTTGTATGTCTGAATTATTTAAGGTGCTATCAATGATCTGGAAGCTAACTAGCACAACCAGCTTACTGCTAGCTTTCATGTAGTAGGTGAGGGTTTGTAGGATTTTGTCATGTATGTACGTGGTACCTTTAAAAGTTACTTCTAAAGATGTACTAGAAAACCAGAATTCTTAGAAAAGAACAATTCACAGGATTTAGCTTTAGCTTAGCAGCAGTCTTTATGCTGGCTGGTAAAATCCAGGGTATTGAGGACTACACCATGGGTCATGAAAGGGGCGGGGCAAATCAAACCAAACGCTTCCTGCTGACCTTTACTGAGAGTTGAAGCACACATGGCCTTCTTTCCAGTTTCTTGAACGTCCTCCTGCAGAGAGTCTTCTGCAAGGCGTCACTGGAAATCAGCTGATGGGACAGAAATAGAACTGCCCTACACACACAAACACTCGCCAACAGACACATACGCACAAAACAGAGCTTTCCCCTCCCCATCCTTGGGCCATGTATTCATAGCGGCGCTAATTAACAACTCAACACCAGTGACTGGTGAGGAGAGCAGAGACAGAGGAGGGAGAGATGCAGAGGGAACAAGAGGAGGAGGAAGAGGAGGGAGGGAGTTCTTGGACTTGCTGAATAGTTTATGCGAGGCCTGAGGCGAAGGCTAACCCGTGCATGTGTATACGTGGGGTTTCTGTCTGTGTCATTGTTTATATTTGTGCATGTGTGCTCATTTGCACACACGTGTTTTGACAAGGCCACGGCTAACCCGCATCTGGCTCTCTGTCCCTGCCGGCCCCCCGGTGATCACCGAGGGAGACGAGGCAGCCACAGATCAGCTGGTTCACACCACTGTGGCCCCTGTGGTCACTGTCTGCCACGGCCACATGCTACCAGCATGTAAAGGTGACTTTTTTCCATAATGTAATAATTTCATCACCGTATGAAGGCTATGTCATCTCGTAAAACTTTGGTCCTGATCAGACGCATTGTCTCTCTGCACTGAGTGGCTATAAATAGGGCAGCTATAAAAGTGATCCTATTTATAGTCTTAGTGTTGTGGAGTTAGAGAGACCCTGCTGGCAGACACTGAGACATGTGAGATGGGAGATTCTCCATGTAGTTAAAAAAGATTTCCCATGTTTTATATAAGAAATTGATCTTATTCTTTAAGTGATCTGTTCCAGAGGTATACAGCTTCTCACTTCCGAGAGCATCAGTCCAATTATCAGTCGGAGGCCTCGCTTCCATTTCATTGCTTTTGGCGGTGTCTAGTAGGATTTCTGTGATTCTAATAGAATGACTGTGTGCGTGATTAGATTGTGAGAGGTTGCCTAAAAGGCCTTGATGACTCTTAGGCTTCAAAAGTTCTCTTATTTTCACGGGGAGTCTGCAACCGTCTGGCTAGCTACTGCTTCTAGAAATCCCATAAAGTTTGCTGAGAGGAGAAGTTCCACATTTAGCTTTTGATAGATGTTGAATGGCGCTTCCAGATTAACCCACAGTGTCTCACATGACAGGTTTCTTTATGCATTCTGATTGGTGGAGGAGTTGTGAAGCATGTACCAGTTCTCTTCAGGAGATTGAGTCATGGTGAAGGATTTTTCTGAAGGTGATCATTTAGAGATGCTTGTCCTTTGTCTTTGACATGTGTTGAGACCCAGAGCTACTTCAGGTGGTAAACCTATCAATTTTGCAGGCAAAGGTATAGCTAAACTCTTATTTCGAATGTTTTTAGCAGATGGTTTTAGTTGTGTTTTACGGTGACCACTGATAACAATGTTGCCTGGCCTTGTATGGTTATCAGACAAAAGTATCCTGTGAGGGAAGACTAACTTTCTTTATCATTGTTAACAGTTTTTAGTTGCTTGTTTGTCACTTCCCTTTCACATCCCATTGGAGGTGATGCATAGCTGCAGTTCTTAGTACTACTGACACCTGGCCTGTTACAACTGTGGTTTTTCAGGCTTCGGTTACAGCTGGGACATTCATGGAGAGTTTCACCCTTTTTGGAGATGAATGGGTTGAAATGAATATAACTTATACACTGCTTAAAAATGTAGTGTATACAATACACAGTATCTGTTGGTCTTTAGGGATATCGGCCTGCCAAGCCATGATGTATCAATGTGTGAATCAATTGCACCCTGCTTTTGTTGCAAATGAAAGCGACAACAGGTGCACCAAACAGGCAACATTGAGACACCCCCCAAAACAAGGGGATGGTTTTGCAGAAGGTGACCATTGCTCTCTTTATTCCTTCTGACGGATTTTTCTCGAGCGATGATTTCGAGAGCTCCTGTAATTTTTCTGAGGTGGTGTTGCTACATTATTTGTTAAATGCTAAGAAATGTGACCAGCCGTTGGTACTGTTGAAGAGTTCTTATTGAGTCATGGAGCTTTTTTCTCAGTAGCCATGATTTGTCTTATTAGGTGAAAACGTATGTCCTTCATCGAGCCGCGCTGTGCTTATGTCCAAGCAGTCTTGTATTTTTAATATTCGCTCTCCCTTTTACCTCTGCTTTGGTCTCAGTAGTCTCAAAGAGAAAACTTTCTCTTAACAGCTAAGATCAAAGTTAACCCTATAATCGTGTAGTTCTAGTGATAACCACATGACTTAATATCTAACCTTTCTGAAACAGCAGCAGAACACACGGAGTCAAAAACAAAGCTAAAAAGAAGCCAAAAAGAAGTGGTATTGAGACTGGTTCTCTTCTGGTTGATGGTCATTTGGGCCAAAGCTGGACTCACCTACTGCAATGGTAAGTGTTGTGTGGACCAAAGGTAAGCTAAGTTAAGATAGCCACACTTACCGTGAGTCAAGACCAACAATCAAAGCTCAAATTTATCATCATTTTCTCACAAAAAAAGTCTGATATCCCAGAACAACAGTGTGTGATCTTTATTAATATATCGGTTATTGAAAGAGAGTGTGGGTAACTGAAGTTAAGCGTGCAATGATGTCCTACATTCAGCAGCTATTAAAGTTGGTGCAGCAGAGAAATTTAGGAAGAATCCAAATATTACAAATCATTTTTGTTACCAGTGGAAAAGTGACTCTGAAATACTTTAGTTCTCCTTCACAACCTGTGTTCCCAGCCATGGTGGCTGACCCCCGGGGAAGCAGCAGGCTCAGGCATGTAATCAATGAACACACAGCAGAGTGAACACAAAGAGCATGTCCTCACCTGAGAGGACGTCTCTTCCTGTGTCTTTCCGTAGTGATTATGTTTTTATCGGTGTGGTTAGGGTGACTCATGTATCTGAAGCTAAGTCAAGGTTAAGCTTATGCATTGGTGGAAAGTGTGTGAGTCAGGGGAGATGGATCTGGCAACACACACTCACGAACACAGACTGTATATAAAAGATGTCACTATGATGTCACCCATTGGTTAGCGTAGTTCCAAGCCGAGAGTTTTCAGCATCATCCAGTGTGGCTGTTTTTGTTTATTGAGACAAAGAGATGGATCCGACCTTGACCCCAGGCAACAC
The DNA here is from genome assembly GCF_900408965.1 of Simochromis diagramma. Lineage (NCBI taxonomy): Eukaryota > Metazoa > Chordata > Actinopteri > Cichliformes > Cichlidae > Simochromis > Simochromis diagramma. The sequence continues at coordinate 1,632,510 of NW_024386885.1, forward strand.
GTTCTCACTCCCGAGGTGTAATATTTTAAGCTAGGTGACAAATCGTCAACATGTTACGCTTCCGGGCACCCAGCACGTTCCTAAATGACTAGATCGGAAAAATGAGGGAACATGAGAACCGTTTGGAATCAATCCACACATGTTTGTTCATTTTCCTCAAATTGCTTTGGAAAACACTATTTCATGTCATTAAAGTGCTGGTTAAGGTTAGGGATAAGGTTAGGGCTGGAATACATGGCATGGAGGTCACAGAGATGGGATGTCCCTAACATAGTCATCTCAGGCACAAAGAAGCCCCACCCACCTTCCGCTCAAACCTTCTGTTTGTAAGAGGCAGCCAATCAGAAAACATCTGGATTGAAATGAAGGGGCACTTCAACAGCTTGTTCAACCAGATAAACCAAGCCCGAATATAAAATACATAAAGATTATTTCCTTTATAAATCATGCAAAGCTACTTTAATAGAGTCTAAAGGTAAATATAGGGAGCTGAGCAGAGTAGGTCCCCATTCATTAATTCAGATTAAAATCCACAATAGTTGCAGTTTGTTAGCTAATAGTAGCACGTGCAATCAGAAAACGGTCACTGATGTGGATAAACTTGGAGACAAGGGGGACGAGAGCCTCCTCAGCTGAGCTCATGATTTAGGCTGAGAGCACAGATTTATTTATATATCATGAGCCGCGTCGTGCAGCTTTAACGGTGCGCGTCTGCTGAATGTGTGGAAACGATAGAAAAAGGCTGATGAAACTGTATCTCTAAGAACAGAACAGCTGGTGCACCGACACCCGCTGACACCCAGCGCTTGATGCTGCTGCGTTACCATGACAACCTGCTGCGTACCCTCTGTTTCTGACAGCTGTTCCCATTGCGCCCATGCTTTGCTCAGCCCCTGGACTCACGTCGGCAGGATGGATAGCTTCTTGGGGTCAGGGGTCATGTTTATGACGTTGCTACCGTGGAATCGTCATGTTGGTTTTTCATCTGAAATACAGCTTAGGGTTTAATTTTGGAAAATGTCCATTCAACCATAAATTAAAGCTTAAATTGAAGCATTTTTATGTAAAAAAAAAAATACATGAGCATATGAGTATTTTTGCAGACATGCGCAGACACTTTCTATTGGAAGCATGTGATGTTTGTATCGGTCCTCCTCTCATTATCTATTGAACCTTCAAGGCTTCATCCTGTTTTCCTCAGTCACACACAGCCAATAATGGTGATGGATTAAGAGCTCAGGATCATTGTCATCATGCACTCTGAGAAAATAAAGTAACTTATTAAGAGCTGAGCCCTTAACTTAGAGGCTAATTTTATATTCTTTTATAGGATTTATAATTTCAGATTAAACATAACATACCTAAATGATTATCTAACGAATAATTTAACCAATTGATTTGTCATCTAACCTCAACATTAATGAATAAAAGCAGATTTCATTCAGCCCTCCTGTGCCTGTTTCAGCCATTTCTCGTGTGAGCTGATTGGCCGAGATGTGTCCCAGACCGCCGGGCTCCTCCCCGCTCCAACTGTGCATGGTGGCAGTCTGCTGCAGCAGCACTGTGAGCCACAGACAAGCAGAAAGTCTTCAGTGAAGAAAATCACGGCCCCGGCTTTGACAGTTTCTATTCGACATTCTTTTTTTCTTTATTTGAGGACGACTAGAAATTTTTCTGAAATTGTTTACCATTTCATCCGGATATAGTGCCTTTTTCTTAAGACTGACACAGACCTTTTTAGAGAAAGAAGAATCGTGTTGAGGCACAGCAACATTCTTGGACTTTGATTGGGTCATGCTGGAGGATAGTTATCTCTTTGATTATTTGTACCATGAAAAGCTGTTGACAACAGATCAGGTGTTATGTTTTCAACCCGTTTCCTGCCCAGCAGCTGACATACAGAAAGCGATGTCTGCTTACAATAGACCCAGGTAACCAGTCTACACTAAGTGTATTTGAAGCTCTTTTAAATGTATTTATTATTAAGTTATCTCGAGATCTGGGTGCTTGTGATGGGTGCTGTTTCTAAGCTCACAGCTCTGTTACCTCAGCAGTGTTTCCCACACATACTTTGGTTACAGTTGAAGCTTTGGACCACAGGATAAGAAGCTGTCTGGAGACCCAGCTGAATGATATCGAAACCACCACAACAGCAGTTTGCCCTGTGACCCAGCCAATGGGAAAACAGAAGATGAGCAGGGGCGGGGCTACCTGGTTAGGATGGACTAAACTGTCAGATTATTGAAATTATTGATGTTTTTCTCTTAAAGTTGTGGCTGAGTGGGCTGTCCAAGTAATGCCTGTGTGGAAAACACAAATCAGTGTGGAGCGCTCAGCGCCCTGATGACCAGCAGGTTTTCCACTTATCCCGCTTTATTTGTGGGTTTCATTCATCTGTCATTTTCAACTTTGTCAAGTGTGCAGAAGAGTGAATTTCACAGTTTTTGACAAATAGCTCAGCTAAAACGTCGGTGTGTTGCGAGAGCCCTGAATAAAGTTTGTTTGGTTACACAAATTGGCTGCAAATGTGTGAATGAAGCCATCTCCTTCCTGTCTTAAATCTCTTACTAAGCGAGGTAATTAAAGTCCCTGTCTGGGTCCCATATATGCGAGCCATGCTATGCTAATTCAGTATTCCTTTGACACTTCTGTGGAGACAACATTGTGGGTGTTTTCACATGGCCTGATTTGCAATTCACACTCGGGTTATTTCCATCACTGGCATCCTGGGAAGCAGGGAGGGAGGAAGTCTGTGAGCGCAAAACTGAGCTGAAGTTTCACTTAATTGGGTGTATGATTTTTTTTTTTTTCTTAAAGGGACCTTTCAAGTGGAGCTCTAATTGCCACTTATTTTCCTTTAACTGAAACATCACTTTCTTTTTCTGAACGATTTATTTATTCTAAGAATTATTCAGTTATTCAGACATCCTTCAACATCTTCTTCTGGTTTGGTGTATGGATAATTAGACATCGAGATCTCTGTGAAGAGAGCTGGTGAGTTAAGAAGTTTAACAAACTAAAGTTCATGATGTACCACTAATGGGCAATCTTCCACTTCTGTCTTCTCTCCTTTCAGAACACTGCACAAGCAGTTTGAGAGCTACAAACAGGAAGTGCGTCGCATCGGGGCCGAGACGCGGCGCCAGCAGACCCAGCAGAAGGACGACGCGCCCACCTGCGGCATCTGCCGCAAGACTAAGTTTGCAGATGGCTGCGGCCACCTCTGCTCCTACTGCCAGATCAAATTCTGCGCTCGCTGTGGAGGGCGGGTCTCTCTGCGCTCCAACAATGTGAGAAGCCTCTGAATGTTTTCCTTCGTCCTCTCGTACTCACCTCATTCCTGCTGTAGACGATACACGATCGCTCCTTCTGCTTCTGTGTGTTTGTCACGTCTGCTTTTTTTGTTTCCTTGTCACACTTTGGTGAGAACAAAGTGTATTGGAAGAATGGCTTGGCACGAGACATAGGTGCCAAGCCAATCTTCCAAAACAGGAGCCGATGGGAATATTAGGTTTGCAAGTATTGAGTGAAACCAACAGTAAAGCAAAATGTTGGGCACAATCACGCTAAATTCTAGGCTAAAGTATAAATTTTTAAGATAAAATTTAGTCTGTGTAGTCGTGCATGTCAGTACCAAAGATATAAAGATATATATATATCTTTGTGCCCTGGTTCTGATGGTGCCACGTGAAGAGTCAGCTGATAAACAGCTTGTCTGGGTAATATCGTTTGTCTAAAAAAGAAATAAAATGCCAAACTAAAGCCAGCAATGCACTAAATGCACTGACCTGCACCAAGCCTGGGCTACAAGCTGAAAAGCAGCTCATTATAATTAAAGACACAGACTGTATCACCACGTTATCTCCATTCATGGGATTCATGTTGAATCAGTGTGCCTTCCAGCCATAAACTAAGCATGTTTGTGCTATTTTAAGACCCGGCCCCTCTTCCATCCAAGCTTTCTCTGGGCTCTCCTCCAGCCCAAGAGAGAGGCCCACCTTCTGGTTATCTTACCTGACCATGAGCCCTCCACCCTTGGCCTGCTGGTTCCCAATCTGTTCAGTATCCGCCCATCCCAGCTGGGCCTGGACTCCCACTGGCACCACACGTATGTAGAACTCAAAAGGCCAGTCAAAAAAGGGGCTAAAGATAGTATCCCTGCTGGTACAGCCATTAATATTACTCTAACAGCAGGCACACTGCTTCACGGAAGTAAAGAGAGGAGGCTAGCATCATTTATAAATACAACAAATACCAACTTATTTGGACTTCATATAAAACCAGACAATGTGGTCTTCTCGAAGAACTTCGTGGTTATAAATTGAATTTAATAGAAATTTTACAAGTGAAATTTCAAGGTGCAAAATCTTTTAAATATTATTTTAGGTGTAACTTCATGTCTTTGCTGCTTTGATCTTCTTGCTGGAGATTTTCGTTCATTTGTTTGTTTCTGTATTTGTGCTACTTTTACATAATGAATCAATTAATCTATAAACCTGCCTAATTAACTGGGGTTAGAAGACATCAAACACAAAATCTGCTCATTAAATGCTTCATTTGCAGTTCATTAATAGATATTTTTAGAACATAATTTTTCCCCTTTATTTTTCTGGTCCGTCTCTCCTAAAGCTGATACGTCATTTTTCAAGATTCTTTCCAAGATTTGTTTTCTATTTATTTTAAACTAAAAGTTTCTGCATTCACAAGACAATTTCATTAATAAGTCCTTACAAGGAATACGCAACATGCAAGTCGTGCTCCACTTCTTCTCTCTATGTGTGTATGTGCATTAGCGAGCGTGTGTGTGTGTGTTATGTGGGAGTGATGTGTCAGAAGTGACGCTCTCATGGTCTCGGCAGTGCTTGCCTCTGTCCCGGCCCGTTTGTCCAGTCATGCAAAATAACAGCATTAGGAAAGTGTGAGATTTGTTGCATCACATAAAATTTTCTCCTGCCTACAGACTGCTCATTTACTCCACATGAGCAGAACACTTTATTTTCCTCCAGGCAGAAGTTTGTACCTCAAAATTACATTTAGTGCTCTATAAATATACTGTATGCACTTCATCACGTGCATTTTAATGAATGCACTACATACACTTTAAAAGTGAGCTGGCTAGAAACAGGCTTTTTGTCATTAAAAAAATACCACAGTACAAAGACGAGTACTAAATGTAATTTTAGAACATTGCCATAAAAATACTCCATAAACCATTTTAAAGTCAACATGAAGTAAATATCAAAAACCTGTTTTCTGGGGGGTAATTTTAAAACTGTACTACAAAAACTGTCTGGGTAAAATATCACGCTGTACACGACATCAGTATGTTGCACTTTCCTGGACATAATTTCACAGCCTCAAAGCTAGAGACCCTTTTGACAAAAGGACAAAGATCCATTCTCAGCCACACAGGGGCTCTGCAAAACTATAAAAACAAAAATAATTAGGGAGAAATTATCAGGAAACAAACGTTTACTTGTTCATAAGCAGCTTAGTGTAATAATTAATTAATTCTGATTGAAAGAGCTGTGTAGTGCTGCCCTGTGCCCTGCAGAAGGCATCACAGCGACACACAAACCACAAAGCTTAGCCTCTACGTGACGCTGGGCGCTAACTCTATTAGTTTAATGAGCAAAATATTTTGGATTTAAAGGACCTGAGATTGTTTGCAGTGCATAAATCCAGAAAATGGGTTAAAAGGGAAGACGTGTCCAAAAAACCAAAACAGTTCTCTGTGTTGCTTTTAGTGTAGGAGGCATGGCACATCCTGATCCTGTCGCAGGTCACGAGCAAGCACGTTGCATGCCGCCGCAGCCTAACGTGTCAGCAATCACATACATGTGCGTGCTGTTGTCTCCGCTGCCCTCAGACTCTGATTATGAAGTATGTGAAATAACTCTGCAGAATGTAACTAACAGATGTTTGCACCACATCCTCTTTCTCCTTTTTCTCCTCATGCATTTGCCCTTCTCTTCTCACAATCTGTCCGCTCTTCCACGTCACAACTTCACCTCCTCTACTTCTCCGTTCATTTTATCATTTATTTCTCTCCTTTCCTACTCCGACCCACCCCTCCCTCACTTTTCTTGATTCTCCCTGCTACCTGGACTGCATGCCACAAAGGAGGACAAAGTGGTTAGCATCCTTTTTTCTTTTGTTTTTTTTCTGTTTTCTCTATGTGCTGTGAACGTGACGTCTGTACTACTCGAAGGTAAAGGAAGGAAATGCTGGCTGCGTTTAGATCTGGAGCTGATTTCTATCCTGGAAATATGATGCAAAACCAAATAAGTTCAGTTTCTTACACATTGGTGTCATCTGTCATTTAAAAAACAAGAAAACAGCAGTATCAGATGCAAGAGAGCAAGCTATTGGGTTGGAACGTAGCCAGTATTTGCACAAATCCGCTTGTGGATTACTGACTTAACTGAACAAAGGGAGTCTCTGAAAGTTCATATAGTTTGGTTATTTCTCTGAGCCTTTACTGTACCATCCAGGGTGGAGACACCTGGAACTGTTGTCTCCTCAGCGGTTACTCTCTCCGTATAAATCCTGACTAACTCTGTTTCCATTGTCTGTCTCCTCCCCCTGCAAAGTGTCTCATAGTGAAGGACAGGGTAAGACTTGCTGGACAATCCATGGATTTTGCTGCATGGGTCACAACTATTGTCCCCTCCTCCCACACACGGGTCTGTGCTCATTCGCAGTTTCAGAAGAGGATTTCAGACCCGCCATCGGTTTTAAGAGTTCCTAGAGGAGCTGGCTGGTGACCCTGCATTAGCACTCTAATTCTGAGAATGAACGCAGACCCTGAAAAGTAACTGACAGGCAGAGCGAGCATGAGCCATGACATAGGCTGTCTGCAGGGGCGTCTGAGCCATCCTGAGCCATCCTGACCCCTCTTCCTATGGCTGTAGGCATGGCTGTGCTGTGAAGGGGAGGAATAAATATTTAGATAAAACAAAAAGGGGGTCTGGGAGATTGGCATTTCAACTGGCATGCATATAAGAATGCGAGAAAGACCTTTTATCTGCATAATGAATGCACACTCATGCCTGTGCATGCTTTCCCTGCCTGTGTGTTTGAGACCAGACCAGCCTTGCCATGGGGAGACGGGAAGGGCCCAGGTATATTTATATATTTATATATATGTGTATGTTCCAGTTTGTCCTCTTACCACTTCCTGTTAATGCTTGGTCACTGCAAACTGCTGCCAAAGTGTTGTTACTGCCGAGAAATTCAGAAAGTCAAAGCCAGTGAGTTTCAGTTTTTTGATGTTGCACCTTCCTCATATAGAACTGAAGAGGATTCATTGTTTTACAGTTTAAAGCCTGAATAGAAATCAAGAGAGGTGACCCCAACAGCTGCGGAAATAGGACTATAAATCATAAATCTTATGGCGCTTAAAAATGGCCAGTGTTCTCGAGCGCCTCTGGGCTGTAGAAGTGCAGCAGAAACAGCCATCTGTCTGCAGAACATGATACACGATACCTATGATTATTATGTTTGTGATTATAGTCTGAAACTTGAAATAAAAAGGCAGGATGACTTAGTTTTAAACAGTCCCCAGGTTGATACGGAAACCACAGCGAGCTCTGCAGTGTGATAAGAAGCTGGTGTGTGTTTCATGGCCCTCTCTTTGAAGCTGCCCTGCTTTTGCTGGTGCTATAGCTTGTTAATGGCTGAGTGTTTGTTTGTGTGTGTTTAATGTCAGCTCCAGATGGCTTCCAGAAACTGAACTAACTGCTGACAAGCTGTCTGCTTTGTAGAGGCGCACTGCCTCCCAGTGGAGAACAGACAGGCTCCTAACACAGACACCTGACATCTTCCAGTGCCAATGAAAAATGCATTTCGAGCCACGTTAAGGCTTTTCCAAACTATTATATGCACTCTTCATTGTTCGTTTTTCTCTGATCTGGTTGCAGCTGTTGTGTGCGTACATATTTGTAAGCATTCAGTGAGTTCGTGACCTGCGAGCTACTATTAACACATTCAAACTCCTACACACCGATACTACCAGTGCTAAATCTTTGTCTCTCAGTGCGTCGTGCTCACACTGCTTTTTACCAGAAGGGCGGAAGCACTGCATAATCTCCATCATGTTTCTCAGTATAGGCGACTAACCTGCTGCTCTCTCTGCACACTTCCCTCCTCTCTTCTCATACACGACTCAATCTGCAGCCTGTGTAACACGCGCGCTTTCTCCCTGCTTTAATTGTCTCAGCTTATGTCTTTTCTCTTTTCCTGCTGATACACCGACACAAATCTGTACACCCTTTTTTTAGATATAAAACAGTTTATCAGGCAGGAAGGTTTGACAGCACATCCTGGATTTGAAAGCTGATGGCTATGTCCATCATGCACACTGTGCAGCTCTAATGACTTCCTTGACTGGATACGTCAGTATCAACAATCTGAAAACGCGCCTTTTAATGCTTAAAGTGATTTGTTTCAGCTCCTATTATTATCATCCTCGCTGGAAAGTGAAGGCCCACGTAAACAATTCAAAGAGTTTTTTGGACACACTTTGTGTGGCTGCTTCTACTGCTGAGTTCAAAGAGTCCAACTGGGCAAGAGACAAGAGCAATCAGCAAGCAGTCAGATTTTAAACAAACCTCAGGGTTAAAAGAGGACCTCTTGTTCTTTTCCTATTTTCTGCTCCTATTAAACATGGTTGGGTTTCACGCAGTGAGGTCGCTCCTCATAAATCAAGCACAGAGATATAAGATCTTCAACCAACAGAGAAATCGAGTTAACTTTGCTGGACTTTACTGTGAGAAAAATAGCAGATCAAACAGAGTTTAATCAGAAGAATGATGTGAAAATCAGATAAACGACTGACAGGAGCCAGAAAAAAGTAAACATTTTGCTACATTTCATATCCAAAATCTGAAATCCAAATCTCTCTCTCCTCTATGTTTGCTTAATTAAGATCTCAGAATGGCTCCAACATGAAAAAGTTTTTTTCTACTCTTCCGGATGTGTGACATCAGCGATAGCAGGTCTCCTTATATGGTCATCTGAAGGGACCAGTGGGGTTGTGTATTAATGCTGTGCAGAACTTTGTAGATCCATTGTGTACATGTTGTAGTTGTGTTGTTGTTGGACCCCTAACTTAACCTGTGCTGTGGAGAAGACAAAATAAATGCACACAAAGAACTTGTGAAGTGAAGTGAAACCAACTGCCAACTGCAGCCATTACCTGTGCTTCCGGTGGGCTTTTTGGAGGACTTTTGGTCCTTATGTTGTTTTGTTGATTTCCCCCCCTCTCTTACATACGTAGAGCATCATCGCCGTTAATGTCAGGCTCTGTGTTGATGGGGGTTTTTTCAAAGAAGGCACACAAGGACTTCTGTGTTGGCTACATACCCATAATCTTTCCCTTTACTTAAACAAAGTTGTATATAAGCTGATTACAAATGCAGAACATTAGTTCAGCTGTGGCTGTGAGCACAGGAACCCGCTGGTCTTTAGTTTGCAAGATCCAACCAATCAGTAGAAAGTTGCCTTAAACTGGAACTGAAGGGCTGCACCGAGGCCAAGTATGAGACAAACAAGGATTGTTCTTAACTGTAAATCAAGCAAAGCTACTGCGGTAGAAGAATAAACATATGCACTGGAAATGAGGACAACAGGAATGCTTGGTGAGCACATGCAAGGTTTTTTGGTCACTCCAATAACAATGTCAGCCATAGAAAATATTCCCGTTGTTACACTACTGGTTCGCATCACTGTCTTCTCTAATGCAATTAAAAAATGCACTTTGTCCACAGACACTGCTGCGTTTAGTGTTTTGTGCACAAAACACTTTCATCTTTTTCATTTAAAATGTTGTTAAACTGGTGAGAAATGTATGTTGGGTTTTTTTCCCAAACGTGCGTGAGAGGAAACGTGACCACGTTGTGTAATTTTGCTTAATCTTATGTGGTTTTAAAAGCTCTTTTTAGCGTGGTGATGTAGAGCGTGGTGAGAAAGGCATTTCAAGATCGGAAGTGGAAAACTGGTGTGGATTTACAGCCACGCCACCTTTGCTTTTTCCTTCAGTCTTCCTCACCACAGAGTGGGTCTGGCCTGCTTACAGACTTGATCTACAGCCTTATTAGTGGAAATGGAGCATTATGTCTTCGCCGGTCATCGTTCTTCTCACCATTCACGATTTACCATTCCCCGTGAATGATGGCAGTTTACACCGCCTCGTATGTCATCCTGTCGAGGCATGTGTTTGTGTTGAAGGCGGGGTCGCTGCGCACACTGAAAGCCCACTGCGTCTCCCCACTGATCTGCCATCCCCAAGGCTCCCATCTATTCTGCCCATTTAAGGAAAGCTGATGTTCGCGCGGTTCAGGCCTAAATGAATGCTGTTCTCGTCAAATGCTGCTGCCGCCGCCGCCGCCGGCCAAGCTGCTGCAGCGATGCACGCCTTTCCCGTTTTGTCAGCAGATGGGCGTCCCAGACGCCGGGGGTGGGAAAAGAAGAGGGTGGGGGTGGAGAATTAGAGACATAAGAGTGACAGGTGTGCCGTGTCTTCATTTGTCAAGTCAGCCAGGTGTGTCAGCCAGGCGAGAAAGTGAGGAGAGATTAGAAAGAAAAGAAAGAACATGGAAAGAGAAAAGCCAAGAGAAAGGGAAAGAGGGGAAATTAAACCAACAGAAAGGAAAGACGAGAAAGGTGGAGGAGGGAGGAAAGATTTATTGATAAGAAATAAGAAATGGAAATTGGAAAGGAAAAGAAAAATGCAAAAGAAGAGGGGAGAAAGAGGAATGAGGGGAGAAACCAATGAGAGGAGAGAAGGGCTGAGGAATAATAGGAAAGAGGAAACAGAAGTCAAAGCTTTGAGAAGAGAGGGAAGGAAAACAGAGGGCTGGGTGGAGGTATGAAGGGTAAAATACAAAAGACATTTGTAGAAAGAAAATAAGGAAAAAATTGGGATACACATCAAGAAAAGGAAATATGAAAGGGGAGGATAAAAACTAAGAACAGGAACAAGGAAACCAGGAAAAGGGAATAAGAATGGAAATAAAAAGAGCAGAACCAATGAAGCCAAGAAAGGTTAGAATGGGAAAGAGATCAAATTCAATGAATAGCAAGGAAAGAAATAGAAAAAGAGAAACATGAGTGTTGTAAATAAGGAGGCAAAAGAAAGAAAGGATAAAACAAATGCGATGGAAAGCCGAACTAAAGGTTAAAAGAGGAAAGAAACAGAAGAAATGAACAGGAGAGATGAGACCATGTTCACGTTCTTTGAATCCTGCCAAAGCTTCAGTCAGGTTATCTGTCAGGTGACAATTTTATCTTTTTAATTTTTGTTGTTATTGCCTTTTAGCACTAAACACACACACACACACACACACACACACACACACACACACACACACACACACACACACACACACACACACACTGCTTTGTAGCCCTTTCCCTCACTGGCTTGTCTGTGTGATTTGGTTACCATGGAGAAGCACATTTTTAGGCAGAAGGAGGTTGACATTATTACACGACAGAAACAACAACACTGCCTACACACGCACACACACACACCTCGCCTACAGGCAGTCGCCCACGCCACACTCTTCCAGGCATGAAGGTTTGAGAAGCGTCCTACATACAAGTCCTGTAATGCACATCTGCACAGACACGTCCTCACTCCGCGGCATCCAGTCAAGCTGCGACATGAACCCGTGGTGACACCAGAGTGGGCTGCGTATGGACGGAGAGAGCTGATTGGAGGGTCTCACATCATGCTGTGTCTCTCTCACGCACACTCATTATCGGGTGTATGTATATATCTATGCAATGACACACCAGCATATACACACTGACACACTAATTCCCCTTACGACATGCTTCAGGCTATCTAGGAACACAGAGTGCAATCACTCCAGTAAAGGATTAAATGTATTACATCCCCTTTGTGTGTGTTTGTGTGTGTGTTTGTTTGTGCGTGTGTTCCTATAAATTCTTTATTGTTTACTACCCTCCCCCATCCATGGTGCAAGGTTTGAAGCATACACAGAGGTGTGCTTTGATAAATGTCTCTCTCTGGATCCAGAGCACACTGACACACGTCTTCTGTATGATGATCTAATTTCAGGATAAAGCTTGGGGATGAATGTGGCAACAACTTGCAAAGCAACGCACACTGCAGATGGTGCTGAATGAAGCTCAATATAAGTGCTGAAAATGCTCTGTCCTGATTGGGGTTGGGTGGTATCTATTTTTTTTAATGCCTTCATGATTTACTGAAATTTTACTGTGGTATGCATTAGGTTATAAAATAATAATGTGTTTTCAAAAAAGAAAAATGAAATCAAAAATAAAAGCAAGACTGTATACCTCCACTGAGGATAAAAAACCAACTCTCTCCACAACAGGACGAACTGAGTCTCTCGATCCAGGGACATTTATATCTGTGTTTGTCGTTTGTGATGTTAACAGTAACAGTTTTTGCTGTGTCAGACTTTACAATGATGTTTGTGGCTTTTTGCGTTTAGCAGTCATGATGTAGAGTGAATGGAGGAAGAGGAAGGGGCTGAGAACACAGCCGTGTAGTGCATCCATCTCAATGTTAGTCGACTCTTATGAGCTGGAGAAGCCCTAGCCCATTATTGTAAGGGCAGTCCTGGTCTGCATTACTGATGTAGAAGCTCCAACTGTCAAGGGAGACAGAACGATGGAGGCAGGATGTGAGAGCCATGATAGGGGGTCCAATAAAAGTCTATATTCTGTCTTCACCTGTTTGACTGTCTAGCGTGCACGTTGAAGTCTTCAGGTGATCGGATGTCAAGGCTGGGGTCCGTGCACAGAGACCTTGTCATGGATCATCCTGTCAAGGGGGGCCTGAGGCCAGTACATGGGAGTGGACCCAAATGCAGACACCAAACGGAAAAGCCATAAGATATTAGTAAACTTTATTGCGAACACAGGAGATTAGAAATGACACGACGAGGGTACGTAGTGCAGAGTCTCTGACATGGAGGCACTGGGAAAGAGGGCGTCTGTAGTTCTGAGAATGAGGAGTTAATGCAAGGAGGAGAGAGGAATATTGATTCTGCGGGCTTACTTACAGGTGGATGTCGTGAGGCTCTGGGTAAGGCAACCAAGTGAGCGTCCGAGAACTAACTGCCGCAGGAATGAGGACACATCCAATCTCTTATATTTAGTGATGCAACGTGGAGCAAGTTCACGGGAAAGTGATTTCAGAGGAATGTCATAGCGGTGAGCCATACCTTTTGTTTTGGCTCATACCTGGGAGCAGGCATTAGATCTTAATCGTTCCGTGTAGCGGCACTGACAATCCTCCCTGGTCCAAGTCCAGATGCGTTGGACTTGGACCAGATTAAACCGCGAGGTCAGTCTCGACTTATGGGAACAGGAGAGGTCAGTAACCTAGGGAGGCTTCAAAGGGCAAAAGACCAGTTGCAGATGAGGTAAGTGAGTTCTGTGCGTACTCTACTCAAGGAAGATGTGAAGACCAGGTTGCTTGGTTTTGTGTAGTGATGCAGCAGAGAGTTGATTCCAGAGTCTCTCGGTTTGGCCATTGGACTGAGGATGGTACTCAGAAAATGGAGGCTGACCATGGCAGTGCAGAGCAGAAAGCTTTCCAAACCTGTGAATCTTCATAGGAATGCTGTGGAGTCTAAAAAACATGATCAACAGGAAGCTTGGCAGTCTCTTAGGCAAAAGGCAGTTTATCTAGAGCAATCAAATGAGCTGATTTGGAAAATCTGTCTATTATGGAACGAATAACGGTTTTCCCAGGATGATGCAGGTAAACTGGTGACAAAATCTAGTGGAATGGATGACCATGATCTATGAGAGGGTATCAGTGGTTGGAGCAAGCATAACAATCATTGTCTTCATGCATGCTCAATCATCCAGGTAAGGAAATCTCAAAAGGTTGATTCTGTTCATCTGGACGCAGCGTTTTAAGTGGGAGAAACGTTTCGTCACTCATCCAAGTGACTTCTTCAGTCTCAGCTGACTGCAGGTTTCCCCAACAGGGGGGACTGGCAGGACAAGGCATCAGGCTTGATATTCCTGGAACCTGGACAATATGAGACTGAGAAGTTAAAGTGACCAAAGAGCAGAGACTAACGGGCTTGGCAGATGTTAAGTCTTTTAGCAGTTCTGAGATAGGTTACATTTTTGTGGTCTGTCCAAACAGTGAAAGGTTGCTCAGTTCCTTCAAGCAGGTCCCGCCATTCTTCTAGGGCCAATTGACTGCTAACAGCTCCTGGTCACCCACATTATAATTTCACATCGTAGGAGTAAGGCAATGCAAGAAGGCACAGGGTTAGAGCTTACCTTGGGGCCCCGAATGTTGACAGTATGACCCCCAACTTTAGAATCTGATCTACCGCTTTACTGAATGGCTGTGAGGTGTCAGGGTAGACTGAAATGGGTGCAAAGGTGAACAACTGTTTTAGCGTAACAAAAGGTGGAGGTGAGGTGAGTTAGCGGTGCGGCTACCTGGCTGTAATTCAGAATGAAATATTGGTAGAAATTGGGAATACCAAGGAACGAAGGCGGGGTGTGGAGACTCTTCAAGGAGACCAGGGTCCAGGTAATTGAGCTGCAGGAGAGTGAAGCAGGGACTTGACAAGGAAATTGGAGACACAAGGAAATTACAGAGCATGAACACAAAAACAAGAAACAATGAGGCCTGGTTACCACCATGAGGTAGCTGATGAACTGGCCGGAGAATAGATGGCTGCGCTGGTCTTAAATATAGCCTCGCTGGTGAGTAGGGCAGGTGAGGAACCAGGGCTGCGCCCAGACAAACAGGACGGCAATGTGAAAATACCAGATCCACTCATTCGGATCCTGACACATCCATGGCTTTTGGTTTTTATTTTTTTAAGATGGACCAACATCGTTTTTGCATTTTTTGATGAAGTCACTGATGTTTCTATTCAGAGACCTAAACATCTACCAGAACGGTCCTGCAGGTTGGCATCGGATTTTTTAGAAACCATCAGTTGTTTTGTTTAACTTTTGTTCAAAACTTCTAACACAGTGAAATGATCCAGCTCCCCAGACGGGGACGATCTTACCCGGCATGTGCAGAGTAAGTTTAAGCACTTCAGCTCATTTCTGGTTGAAGAAAGTAAAGATTACAGTTGGCGCCTTACCAAAAAAAGCTGGGATGTAGGTGATCTGAAGAAAGGTTGCCACAGTGCCATCACAATTAAAAGTTGGTTTAACATTTGGTATCAAAATAATAAGATTTGGCCATTTGGCAGATGTTTGTTGGGTTAAATGTTACACATCATGCACATTAAGGAGGGGAGGCATGGTGCACTATAGGTTAAAAGCTATGAATTGTGAGCTGGCATTGTCAGCTGATGATGAGTTGTATAAGGGTGATGGGATTACTGGGCACTGCTAATCTGATGCCCCTCCGCTGAGGTGGAGAAAGACACAGAGAGAAAGAGACTGTAGTGTGTTGCTGGGCGGCTGCCCGACAGCTGTGGGCCGTGCGGGCAGCTGATTTACTTTAGATTAGTCTGGACATGCGCCAACTAGGATTCAATCAGGCCATGATGAATGTGCTTTGGCTCACTGAGAGCTAACTGCTAAACTGACTGCTAACAGCACACCTCACTGCCTGTCAAGGAGGGGTAACATTTTGGGGCTTTCCAAAGGTCCCAGAGGTGTTTTGTTTTCACTTTGTGCCAAGGCTCTGCGACGTAATACAAAGGACCACTGTGTTTCCTCTCTGCGGTGGATTTATTCTTCGCAAAATAAACCGGCGGGATTATAAATACGGAGGGAGATAAATCCTGTTTTTTTTCGTGCTGTTGAAGTGAGGTGATATTCTGTAGCCATGGCTACATGTGAGTATTTGATGTTGTCTGTGGGTTTGATTTAGATGATAAAGACTGGGATTTAATCATTTTTATCTTAAATCGGTGTAATCGTCACTCTTAATTTGTAGCTGGTTTTAACAGTTGTAAGAATGATGGCCTCATGGAGCAAAAATGTTTGAACTTTCATGTGACACAGTTAGAAATCACAGTTCTATGTGCTCTGTATCTCTATTATTGTCTGGCCTTATAACTCCTATATTAGATCTTTTGTTATATTATCTTCTTCAATCCAGAAAAATATGCATCTTAATAAAGAAGAACGCTGCAGTACCCATGAAGGTGTAACAGTTCGGTAGATGAGATCATGATGTCCACGTGGAGCCGCTGAAGCCCGCTAGTCTGTTTTTTTTCCCCCTTTCAGTTCTTGCTTTTAAATTAATCAGCAAACTGAGGTATGCCTCTAAATTCAAATCATAAAAATATTATCGATAAAATTAGAGCTGTTTTAGAGGAAAGCATGATCTCTTACGGGACCGTCTGACCACAGCCTCCAACAAGCTGTGTTTACAGAAAATAGATCAAACAGCAGAGTTTATCACATCATGGTGCTCTTTAATATTTTATTTGTTTTTGCAAAGGATGGAAAGAAGCAAGTATGGGACTGGCATTTTTTTATATTAGAGTTGGGTGTTTGTTGATACACAAGCAAGACTCTTAATGTCTATGAAAAACTGATTCTGCTCCAGCAAAGTTAAAAGCACATTAAAGTTCACCTGCATTGTACAGATGTTTTAATGCTGCAGATTTGGCCTCCTGACATCAAGCAGGTCACCCACAACCCATCTGGAGTTAGGGGTAGGGTTTGGATAAAGTTAGAATCCACCTTTTTTTATGGAATTATGGAAAGTTAGATGCTAAGAAAGTTTCTGAAAATGTACCTTTTAAGCATGTTGCCCATCCGTCAAACTAAAAAAAAAATATTTCAGTGCTAAGCCCAGATGTGTTGCTGGTGACCTGGTGGATGTTCAGAGGTGACTTGAAATGAGTTTGCCAAAATCTTCTTCCCTTTCGACCTTTCCAGGTAATGTGGGTATGCAACCAGTGCCGTAAGCAACAGGAGATTCTCACCAAATCAGGAGAATGGTTTTCGGGGTCAGGGGTGCGGCCCGGGAGCCTGGGCACCTCTTTAAACAATCCAGCCACGGGAGGTGAGGCCCAACGGGACAGGAAGCTACTCCGCTCCAGGTCCCAAGCCCCACCGTCCAGCACCAACGCCAACACAGGGCCACCAGACGGGACACATCCGCCCGGCGGTGTCACTGCTCTCAAGGGTGCTGACACCATGCCTGGCTCTCGCTCTCAAAGTGAACCCCCAAGAGAAAAGTGAGATTCCTCTTTATTTACAACCTTTGCCTCTTTTCGTTTTTAACATAGGAATTGGTGAAAGCTAGCAGTACTGCAGGATTCAGTTTTCATGGTATATTAATTTGCTGGAGCCCTTGTTGTGTTTTTTAATCCGCTATGTAGCTCTGAGTCTGCAGTAGCTTAACCAGAGAAGAAGGTAGGTCACAGGCAGGTCTTGAGGGGTCTTTGACTCAATCCCTTTGTTTTAATTCTTTGGGTGTGTTAGGTAAGAATTCATAGCTGTCTCATCCTGGTTAGTAGTTTTTTAATCTGTTGATAGCCCTTCGTGACTGAACTAAGAAGATTTTGAAAATAAAAAAAGGAAGAATATATAAAAAGCACAAAATATTTCTGTCAAAAAGCATGCAAAGAATGCTCCTGTGTTTGTATTTGCTTTTATAAAATAACCTAATTTCTTTTCTCATTTAGGAAAAGGCCAGTTTCTTTCCATGAGCAAAACGGTAAGGGAGGCATGGGACGTGGTTCTGCCCGGAGACCAGCAGACAAGTTGCATTCACAGTCATCTCTGGACGAGCGGGTGGGTCCCGGAGACAGAGGAGAGAGACGGTTAGGAGATGGAAGGCGGCTGGAAAAGATCCACTCTCAGGACTACGAGGACGGGGATGAAAACCTGGGTCGTTCAGAAACACACCGCAGGCGTCCAGAGGATGAGGAGAAGAGGGAACGGCAGCGGCGCGAGGAGGAGTTCCAGAACCGCTATCGCAGTGACCCCAACTTGGCAAGATACCCAGTCAAACCACAGAAGGAGGAGCAGGAGATGCGCATGCACGCCAAGGTGTCGAAGGTGCGGCATGAGCGACGACACAGTGATCTTGCAATAAATGAGGTCGGACTGGGGCCTGGTGAAGGGGGTGGGGGTGGAGGCAGCACAGGAGAGGTGCCGGAAAACCGTCTTGCCAGGAGGGGTGGAGGTGGGGAAGGAGACCGCAAGGCCCTCATGGAGAATCACAGGGCCTACTCCGCAGATAGGACCGTGGGGGTTGTAGGTGGGGCTCCCCCTGCCAGTGGAGGGGGAAGATCAGGGTCCCAACTCGGGGGACCTGTGCCTTCAGACTGGGGTCCAAACAACAGTCGCCTGGAGCATGGACCCCAAGACGGAACGCGGACATCAAGAGAGAAGGGTGGGGTGGATAACCTGCTGAGGAAGGACTCTCAGGGCTCGGACCAGTCGGAGTCTTTGCGGCCACCCCCTCCACAGTCATACAAGGGCAAGCGCGGAGTCAACAAGAGGCAGATGTCCATCAGCAGCTCAGAGGAGGAGGGCGGCTCCACGCCCGAGTACACCAGCTGTGAGGACGTGGACATGGAAAGTGTCAGCGAGAAAGGTCAGTCAGGCAGATGTGCTTACTAAGCTGAACCTCTCCTTACACCGTTAGCCACCATCCATTTCTGTACATTAGAAACTTTTCCTTACTTGTTGAGGCTTCTTTTTCACTCACGAGTCTTCTCATTATATTTTGCTAATGATCTCTGGCTGGTCTTATCTAGACCACACGTTCATACTTTGTTTCCTCATGTAATCCTCATTCTGTGTAAATGAAACACACGGGACTTTAATGTGGTCTCTCCTGTATTGTCATCATTGTCAAGAACCATGCCGACACTGTGCGCCCGGCGTGCTCTGAGCAAGATTAGAGTCACAGCAGATCTGATGACTAATTGAAATCTGATCTGCTGCTAATACTCTGGGGGACACACAGATCAATAGACCAGACAAGAGATCTGCCACAGTTTTTAACCACTGTTGATCAGATATAAGGGAAAATAAAAACATAATCTCACACTTCATAGATATATTTTCCACTGCATTCTGCATTGGTAGTGGAATTACAAACAATGTGAGAAAAGCCAGATATATTTTGACCCCCAAGATTACTCTAAAACCAACACTTTCTAGTTTTGGACTGTGAAACTATATGATAAGCGATAGGATAAAGTGCCCACCCAGCATGCAGTGCATTACTATCCCTGTGTGTCATCTACACCTCTGTGCTGTGGCTAAACCCTGCTGCTCTCAGGACAGCTCTCATTTATTTGGAGAGTCCCTGTGATTTAGGCCAGCAGATTTGTGGAATTAGGTCAGTGGCTCGCTGGCTATGTAATGCTTTGCTAACAGCCAGCTGCAACAGCCAACCATGTCCCACCGACTAAACTCAAGCCTGGTTGCAGTTGCACGCTACACGATTTCTGCTATCTTCTTGGCACTTATGGATTTCCCCGCACTAACAGAAGTCAAGGGCTGTGCTAAAATAACCCACGCAAGAGTGTTTGGGTTCAGGAGGCAGAGTTACTGCATCAGCTTATCTCTCACTGGTCAGTTCCAGAAGGATGGTGTTCCAGATGTTTTAATCCAGCTTACTATAACTCAGGGACTGGTAATGTGTAGATGGTGTGGATTGGGATTATTAGCTGTTTTAAACACTCTTTAGCTAGCTGGGTCTCAAAACAGGATGTATCCTTTTACTCTCACCATCTCTGGCAATAAGAAAAAGTCACAGGATAATATGTAGCATGCGTTGTGCGATGGAAGGCATTGCATTGTCAGATTAATGCTGGTGTCATCTTAAATTAGACATGGCGAGAGATCTTTTTGGTTTAAGAAATTAGGTGTGATTACATGGATCTGAGATGTAACTAAAAAGTTCTACAGACTGCATCAAATCCCACCAATCAGCACTCATCTTGAAGGCTCTTATTGGTCAGCTATTTAGAAGCATTATCACGGAAGCACGAAGGCTCTGCTTCCAAGACATAGATGAACCCCTGTGCGTAAACTTTTTTCAGTGGAGGTCTCCTTTGAATGTTCCTCTAAATCTCACATGACTGGAGTCACCAGTCATTTCGATAAAACCAACACGTTCCCAGTCCAGAGCTCTTGTCTTACTGTGTGTGTGTGTCTCTCTCTCTCTCTCTCTCACTCTCTTTCTATATACATATATATATATATATATATATATTATACGTTTAGTGTAGTCATTTAGGTTGAGCTGAATTGTTTTATTATTATTATTGTATGTCCTTTACCTTACAATATATAGTGGTAACTCTTGTGATCTGGAGATATCTTAAAAAACGGGGTCCATCCATTCATTTTATTCATTGTTCATGCAACACATGGCCACTAATGCAGTCTAACATGCATGTCAAGAGAACTTGAAAGCAAATGATGCAAAAAGGCTGAGCAGCAGGTTTGATTCAAGAGCATTCTTCCAGTTAAGTGACCGTGCTGTAGCACCACTGTGCCACCCTGGCTCTAATATGTTTCTCCTTATTTTCTGTCATATATACACAGTTACTAAGTCATATGGTGTAGTTTAAAGCCGTATTTGAACTTTGCCCTCAAAAGCTCAGGTGACATTCTGTTATTTTACTTATGCAAAAATATAATGAATGAAACATTTGTTAAATTTTTGCAAAAAGTGATAAAAAAAGATAAGATGGGTTTGTGTATCACCATTAGGATCCACGTATAAATATGATGATAATAAAATTCAATTCAACTCTGATGTTGAAGCACTCTATTAACAAATTACCACAGCATTGCTGGTATTAAACCTTTTATGTGTGGTCAAGCCCTATGAGCCAAACGCTCAGGTTTCAGAGAGTTATATCAGTTATTGGCTGTATGATGATCCTTAATATGCTCGTCTCAGCCACACAGCTCCGTCTGTGAGTATAGACGTGACACCCGGGCATAAAGCTGCCTCAAAGACAGAAGAGCTAAAAGCTTTTTTCAGACAGTGGCTGCATGAAGGCCCAGTAAAGTATAGGATGCTGTGGCTTTGAGGCTGATATGTTTTCTCTAACTGGCTCAGAGAAAATGACAATGTGAAAGTCCACACAACAGGAAACTAAAACAGACAAATACCAAAGAACGCTGATGTGGATTGGAAGGACTAGGGAGAGAGCTGCTGAAGAAGGCTCAGGTGATAGCGTGGATGCTCACGTGCTCCTCTTAAACAGATGATTTTTCCATATCAGTCAGTTACCAATGAGAGTAAGCCAGGACTGCCTTCAGGACAGTAAGAGGGACTTGGTCAATCTTCAGTTAAGTGGAGCCTCTTTCACTTACATGCTGCGTTTGTCTTAAACAATGATACCTACAAAGAGCTGTTAATAAAGAGCTATCTGCCCAGCTTGCTCATCCACTAAACGGTGGCATCAGCATTTATCCTCTCGAGTGTTCCAGTTAGCATCACTAAAGTTGCTCAAGTCATTCAAACTTTTTTTTCCTGATTTCTCCATCAACCATGATTGTATAGGCTTCATTTGGTTTCTACTCTTTCCACCAAAAAGTTCTTTTCTCTCCCCCCTGCAGGCATTTTGCAAAGAAACATCACGTGAATTATTCTGCCTGCCCACGTACCTCAAACTGAAGTTACTCAAAGGATTTTAAAATCGCCATCAGATGTTTTCTTGCTGTTGTTTTACTCCTGCTTTGAAACAATGACTGCAAATCTCCCAGGCTCCTCTGTCTTGATGTAGAGCCAGTTAGCTTTCCATCTGTCAGTGTTAATGAGCGCTGGGATACACGGACACGCTCTCGTTTCTCTGTTCAACTTAGCCAGTCTTGGACAGGCCAAGTTGGAGAGTAATGATAATAGTTTGATTATGAATGTTTTTAGCCGTTACTGCTGAATGACATTACTTTAATCCTTCATGTAAGTTAAAGGACACACACTAAACTGTGCTGCCCATTTCCAGCTCCATATTTGTATTCTTAAAATCTAGAGTAGCTTTGCATTATTCATGGTTCAGAATAATCCTCATCTATCTTATACTGGGGTGTGGTGCAGCTACTTAGGTCATCCTCTGTTGGAACACAGGGTTTTAGCTCCTCCCTTTTTAAATCGACAACCACAGTAGACAACATCTGAGCACAGTTTAGTCACAGCTAGCAGGTCCCAAGGACCCAAACACAGATCCAGAAGACAGGCTGTTGTAGCTGTTTGCAAAGTCCAACAAACACATGGGAGCGTAAAGCAAAACTAAATCCACATGGACTCAAAGGGAGGACGCACACAAGGAATGATCACAGGCTAAATAATTTTGATGTTTCATCTGATGCTTAAGCTCCGAGGCCTGTGTCAAGGAAAGGGGGCGTGCCCAAATAAAGCCCATCCCAACACCTGTATTGTTTTCTTCAGAAACCACATGACCAAAGATAAACGAGGAACCCTTTCTCTGAAATGACGTGACTGCTTCATGTCATTTGAACCGGATTTGAGCGGTTGAAAAGATGCGGGAATTTTTTTGTGGTCTGAGGTGATTCTGATGATCATCAGCAGTCTGCAACGAGATTATGGAGCCAACAAAGAGGCGGAAAATATCAGCAGTTAGAGAGCATTTTGATCTGACATCTCCCACTGATAGCACACGTCTTCTCAAAACAGTCTCAGAGAGGATGGTTAGGTGGAGGTGTATACGTGTATTTTGCACAGGACATCAAGCGGGCATTCTACAGTTGATACATCATTACGTTTACAGATCCACTGGTGTGTAGCCCACATGTATTATCACAGCAGGGCTGCTGCACATCGAATGACCAGCAGATGTCACTAGTTCAAAATGAGCTGTTAAACAGGGTTTTGTGTGATCTGCCTTCTGGTGAAGCAATTGGCTGGAAAGATCCGACACGTTCACAGGCCTTCATCACACCATCACTACGGCGTTAAGAGACGCTAAGAAAAGGGAAAACAGCACTATTTAAAGTCATGAGGGTAATTATTAAGGAAGTTGACACAGCAGGACGATGAGACACAGCTGAAGACAATCAAGACAATGCCTGAGGAAGTAAACTAATCACAAGACGCCAGAGACAGATGACTGTTAAAATAAAACAGGAAGCAACTCAGCAGATAATCACCGAAATCACAGAAACACTTGACAAGATACAGGATGACATAGAGAAGGCAAGCCTAATAAATCAAAATGTAATAAAAATTCAATAAAAAATATAACTAACAGAAACTAAATACTAAAATATAAGAGCTTTGGAGCTTCAACAGGGAGTCTAAAGTATTTTTAAGTAAGAGATTTCAGATCATTTTGGTAAATTAAGTTACATTTTTATAGATGGCGAAATGGAATTTTTAGCTTTTTAAAATTAAACCTACCTCAAAGAAAGCCTTTGGCAGGCCCTGGCATATAAAACAGAAATGGGATGATAAACCCATCAGTTATGTTGTTTGAATTAAAGCAGATCCCAGTCTTTAATGGCATCACTGAGTCATCTTTCTAAGAGTTTTTTGTAGCTTGGAAGCAACCTGCACAATTACAATTACCATCATTTAGACAAATGACTAATTCCTCCTTCTCGAACTCTTTCTCCCTGCAGGTGACTGGGACTGTCATCCTCTAGATCCTGCAGTTTGGCATGTAAGTTTCACCAGTCAGGTTGTTCCTGAAGCTCTGCCCTGATCCCTTTCCTCACATTTAGCTGCACTTATATTAAGTCTAATGTTGCATGGGACCCATAACCAAATTACCAGTATTTACAGTTGATAATGTGCTTTGTAAACATCCTCATGTCTTTGTTCCTTTAGCATCCAGTTTCGTGGCAGCCATCCAAAGAGGGTGACCACCTGATTGGGCGGATCACTCTGAGCAAGAGGTCAGCCATGCCCCGTGAGGCAGGCTCTCTCCTGGGACTAAAAGTAAGCAGGGATTCATTCACATTAAGATCTGTCCTCACTGAGACAACAGGCAGTGTTGGAGAGGACGGAGTGACATCTGATCTTATCGTACGTCCGTCTCATCTTTGTGTGCAGGTGGTAGGAGGGAAGATGACGGAGACAGGGAGACTTGGGGCCTTCATCACCAAAGTTAAAAAAGGGAGTCTGGCAGATGTCGTGGGACACCTACGTGCAGGTACAAAAAATAGAACATGTTGTTCCTTTGCAGGAGCTGCAGAACTGCAGACAGTAATGCTTTCATCTAGGAATGCATGTGAGATCAACCTTTGCAGAGACATCAGTATGTACCTGTCATCTTTGCAGGCATGAGTAGTGTGCTTGTCATTTAAATTGTTAAATGCTAAAATGCTAAACATTTGTAGCAGCTTGTGGTGGCCTACAGAATAGTAATAATACTGGTGTTTTTATTGGTGTAATGTCTGTGGGAGCTGCCACTTGAACTCAAGCAATCAACCAGCCTGCTTGTGCTGCATTCACATTATACCAGACCTTTACTGGAGTGCTATTTTGAGGAGTTTGGTTTTGCCAGTTTTACACTGATAAATAACTTTCGAAGCATTTTAAAAAAGAAAAAAAAAGGAATGTGGGCAAAAGTAAGCAACCGCAGTCAGCTGTTGGGATTAAAGTGATATTAGAGCATATATAAGGAAGCACAGAATGTATAAACAGGCAATGTGTACAGTTCTGCAGTAAAGCAGTCATCATTCATGCTACATTTTGCTTATCTGACCACACTGTGTCATGATTTGAATAATAATGGAGTAATGTATGGAGTGCTGAGGTCACGGGACTACTTCTGGCTGTAAATTTTGACTGTACAGCGACTCGGCTGCTGCTGAAAGTATTAACCCAGGGCCTTATTTATGCTTGAACATAGTGTTAAAATCACTCCTGAGGGTGAAAAAACATTTGAGGAGGTTCTGAGAGCTCCGTTTTCAATTTACAGGTCGGAAATCATCGTAACTCACCTAAAATGCTTTGTCACTGTGGGTTTAGTCAGGAAAAAAAGGAGGAGCCAACAAGAAAACCCAGGCAGCAGTGACCTTTATGGTGGGCTAAATAGTGGGTTGGCATACCAAACCGAACATGTAAAAATGGGCAGATAAAAAGACAGAAATGTGTCTCATCAAGTGCAAAAAAGTCCTTCCAGTCTCTGAAAACTCTCAGAAGTGTTTTTTTTGTCTAATTTGACAACTTGGATCTTTTCATGATAATTCATGAAAGATGCAAGCGGCAATAAGTCACATTAATGTGCTGGACAGCCACTTATTTTAAGTCTGGAGATTGAAGAGATAAAATTGTTTCCACACTAAAGTCACATTAAATTAAATTATTTTCTCCATTAAAGTCAGAAACGAGGATGAAACAGGGTGTGGTTAATCGTGTGATTGACAAGTTTTAAGTGTCCACCCCTCGGTCATCCAGCGTCAAACAAGCTTGAAGTTTCACAAAAGGACTTTTCTTACCAAAGGGTGATGTTATGGTGACAATGTCCATTTTCTGAATACAGCCTTTGACCGATCATCGTCGGGTTTTTGTGTGGAGCACCCAGCAGAAAAGTTGCGCTGCACTTAACTGCACACTGAGGACATTTGATTTTTCAGTTTGACTTTAAGAAGCATTAATCTTGTTTTCAGGTGATGAGGTGTTGCAGTGGAACGGGAAGTCGTTGCCAGGAGCAACCAAGAAAGAAGTGTACAACATCATTCTCGAATCCAAGGCTGAGCCTCAAGTGGAGATTGTTGTTTCGAGACCTATAGGGTGAGTTTGCTGGTACTAATGTGTACCGGTCATTGTTAAAGTACCACGGCTTTGATTTTCCTTCTGACGGACTTTTGATGTGTCTCCTTTATCTAAAAGCTCTGTGAACCGAATTATGTCCAAACACCTCTTGAGAAAAGTGTGTAGAGCACATCAGTAAGTAGAGTTGCTGAAATGGGTGGAGCCCCTTCCCAATGTATCTTCCCTGAAATCCTTCAGATCCAAGAAAGACATCCCCTTTTTTCCACCTGTTCTTCAGTCCTTGGCCACCTGCTGTTTTTCCCACACTGTTAATATGACTGACTGGTTTTTTTCTTCTTCTACTGTCTTAGAAACTGTTGTTGTTTAGAGATATATGCCAGCTGAATGACACATAGTAAGGGAAGATTTGTATACACTCTGTGACTCTTCTGCTTTTTACAGAGACATCCCAAGAATCCCAGAGTCCTCCCACCCTCCTCTAGAATCTAGTAAGTTTTTATATCACCAGCTTAACAGGCTTTATATTTTAAAATGTGCTTTCAGTTAATGTTTTTTCCTATTATTCATTCTGTTGATCCCTCAGCAGGCTCCAGCTCCTTTGAGTCCCAGAAGATGGACCGTCCATCTATATCCGTGATGTCCCCTACTAGTCCCAGCACTCTCAGAGACCTTCCTCTGGTTCTGCCTGGACAGCTCTCTGTGAGTATCAGGAACAAACACAATGAGGTTCATCTGACTGGATATAGATTCGAAAGGATGCTAACTGCCTTTATGCATTGTTACAGGTGAAGCTGTGGTACGACAAAGTGGGCCATCAGCTGATTGTCAACGTCCTTCAAGCCATAGACCTGCCACCCCGACCAGACGGACGACCTCGAAACCCCTACGTCAAGATGTACTTCCTGCCTGATAGGAGGTCAGCTCATTGTGTTCATTTTTACTTATTGAGCATCTCACGGGTATTTCTTCATCTATAGTTTTTATTTTGAACAATAAAAAAAACCATACTGTTCTCCTTCTTGCACACTGAATGAATCCATGATTTCTTCTCTCTTCCAGTGATAAGAGTAAACGACGGACTAAAACGGTGAAAAAGAGCGCTGAGCCCAAGTGGAACCAGACCTTTATTTATTCCCACGTTCATCGGCGAGACTTCAGAGAGCGCATGCTGGAGATCACAGTGTGGGACCAGCCTCGAGTCCAGGAGGAGGAGAGTGAATTCCTGGGCGAGGTGCGTGACAGCCACTGTCCAATCAAAGCCATTTTATTGGTTGAACTGTAAAACTTGTAATAGACACATCAAATTCCCTAAATCCACATTTTAACCTTAGTAGAAGAAACATACGTAGATGGTAAATGGCCTGTGTTTGCATAGCGTATTTTTTACATTTTCAAAATTAAAAAAATAAGGTGGAGATCAACTGAGAAAACCAGTTGCTAGATTTTCTGGACTTTAGGAAGAGGGATGTTGTCCCATTATTGTCCGATAGAAGACTCCAGCTGCTTAACAGTCCTGGTTCTTCTTTGTGGAACCTTTGGTTTCATGATGCTCCAGATGTTTTTAGTTAGTCTGAACCTCAGGTAGGCCTAATCACTACACAAACTCTTCTACTACATCTATCTGCGGTATCTATGCTGTTGGAATCGATACAGTTTGGCATCATCTAGATGCAAAATGGAAGGTCTTCCCTGAATGTCAATGTAGATGTCATATAGAGGAAAGCATGCATTGCTCTAAAACGTGTAGATACTGTTGAGCATTGACAGTGTTTGAACTCTTCTTTAGTCCAGAGGATGTGGTGCACGTGTTTTAAATCCTGTCCTGTCTGGCAGCTTTTGGAATCAGAATGCAGAAGGACACGATGAACCTCTGTGCTTCTATAAGATGCACGTTTATACCCAGTCATGTTACTGAGCTGTTACCATTTAACCTAATTAGTTGCAAACTGTTCCTGCCCTCACATTTCTAGCCTTTTGTTCCCTCATCCCAACTTTTGTCTTGCTGCCATCAAATTCAAAATGAGCTAATATGCTATCAAATTGTTATTTATCTTGTAATGCCTCCCGGTCCAGCTCTTCAGGTCGAAGCAATGTTTTAGCTCCTCCCCTCTTAAGCTCCTCCTCTCTTGGCTCTTAAGTAGACTTTCTTCTCATTGGCTGCCTCTCATAAATAGATGGTCGAAACAGCAGGCCAGAGCTGTTTTGGAGAAGAAATGAGAGATATCTGGTCTTACTGACTTCATTCAGACAAGTATTGATCATTTACATCAATAGTTCCAGATAATATAATTACATAAATAATTCTGCCAGCTCCCAAATGTTTCCCAATATCCCATAACTGGAAATCTTGGGATTTTTACTATGTTTTAAATTAAAGACACTTCTGATTACAGATGAAGATGATAGCAAGCAACCATAATTTATCCATAAAGGATTTTTTACTTACAGGAGTCACAAAACAGCAATACAAACTTAAAGAAAACAGTAGATAAAAGAATATAAACTTCAAAAGAACTGTTACTCTAAAAGCAATAAGAAAGTGAAAACAGTTTTTATAGTTTTTAAATGGTTTTTAAAAATTAAATGGTGCAAACATGTTTCTCAAATACCGGTCTGCGGAGAGAATAACAGGGGGAACTGTGAGAAACACCCATCACCCAAAATTTGCTAAGTCTGCCTAACATATGATTTAATTTGTTGTATATTTACTGAATATGATTGCCTAAAGTTTCATTCTCTGAGTGGATGAAACTGATTTTCTTTTAAATGACTTCACACGTGTGAAGATTTCTACTTTCCATTTTTCTCATGTGCCACCCTCCCTTTCTGTCCCCCTCAGATCCTCATAGAGTTGGAGACGGCCTTGCTAGACGACATTCCTCACTGGTATAAGCTCCAGACACATGACGTGTCCTCTATACCTCTGCCACAGCCCTCTCCATACCTCCCACGGAGACACGTCCATGGAGACAGCCCCAGCAAGAAACTACAGAGTATGTGTGTTCATTTATTTGCAGGCTGTGTGTCCTTTAACCAACAGTGTTTGAGCGTGGTGGCTAACATTTCCTGTTCTGAGCCTTCTCCAGTGTCCCTCTCAGCGTGGGAGAATCTCTCAACCTTACCCTGTCTTGTGTGTGGGTGTTTTGCGTGTGCGTTTGTATGTGTGCAGGGTCTCATCGCATCATTGATACAGAGTTTGATGATGGTTTGATAGTAGTGACTAAAGGTGGGTGGGGGTCATGGTTATTGAGCGTTTCCTCGTAGTAGCCTGTAGGTGCCCAGCACTGCGTGAGAGAGCATCCTTGTGCATCCTCCCTTCATGTCCTGTGGAAACCTTTTGGGTCTGCTTCTATAAATTTCTAAAAATTTAACCTAAATTAAAATAATTAATTCAAGCCGAATCAGCAAAAACACCCGAAAGTATTTTGCAAATCATCACATTTCTTACTGGGGTGCAGATTCTGAATTTTTGCGTGAGGCTGCATGAGCATTTTCTCCTCTTTTGCTGGGTCTTAGAAACACCGACGCACTGAGTGCATGCTGCACTGCAGAGCTGCAGTAGTTCACTGCCATTCCACTACGTCTCCTGCAATCCTGCATGCTTCTATTCCTGCTCCTTACTTCACTGAAAGCACACTGAACACAGACAATAGAAGACATTTTAGCTACAGCTGCTTTGCTGCCTGTTTCTGCCCTCGCTTCAGTTCCAGTGTGCATTGATTTAGACATTAATGCAATTTTATTTAATTTTTTTGGTAGCCTTTAAAATGCCACAAGCATGATCAGGATACTATTTGAACATTACTATGATTTTCTTTTATTTTCCTTGTCATTTTGTTTTGCCTCAAATAACAGAGCTCTGTACTACAATACCCATAATTCTTAGCCACAGCTTAAATCGTGCACCACAGGTGATGAATTCATTCACTCAACTATTCATTCATTGGCCAAAAAAAGTGTTAATTTTAGTTGCAGTGCAAGTGTATACCTAACTGCATCTTGAGAGTCCGTTTTTATACATAGGTTGTTGTTTTTTTGTACTTATCCAACCAGCGATGCTTCCTGAGTATTCTTAGAAGCTCCCCAACTGGCTGCTACCTTTAATGATCCATACAAGACATGATTGAGACCTTCGCCTCACTTCACTTTGCACAGTTCTGTTTCACATCCTGTCGTTCATATTTAAAGCTAGAGTTGGCAGACGTCTAGAAAGACCAAACCCCGCCCCCAAAAAACACCGAGCCAATGTCTCGGTGTCTCTGCAGAACACAAGTGGGTGTTCATCAACCATCAGAGCAGGACGAGCAAAGTGACCACTGGCCTCTGCGCTCTACACTCCTGTCCCAGAATCTTGTCAGATTGCTGTAGACCATTTCCAGTAATTCCCACGTGCGGTTAAATCAAAGTAAAGTTTGCAGTTGTACATCTTTGCATTGGTGGCCAAGAGTATTTTCTGTATCGTTAACCATTAATGAAACTTTTAAATCGTAGCATGTCACATGTTCCCAAATGTGAAGAGGTCATAAGCCATACACCCCCCTCCTTTCACCCTATGTCTTGGCACGCCACTCAACCATTCCATATAAAGTTAGGTTAGGGTTAGAAGCAACGTCAAGGATTTCTGCCAGCCTAGTTAATGGTTCAGGGATGGCGTCACTGTTTTTTGACTCCTTAATGAAATGTCCTGCAGCCCCCTCTCTCCTATAACTGTCCTAACTCCACCCCATCAGACATATATAGGCTATACATCAGCTCCAGCAGCCAGAAGGCCATCAACCAACTACATCAAGACCATCACAGAAAATTTAACTTAGCATCTTACCAATCCAGGGAGCAATGAGAGGTGCTGAATATAGTTTGTCATTCGCTCCTGAGATGAGATGTGTTTTAGTGCATTAAATGTCCCTTTTTTGGGCTGCTTTGCAATGTACGTAGTTGCTGTCGGTGGAATAGCCACTTTTAATTCAGGAATATCTGCCACTTAGTAAAGGGAAGTTCCCATGAATTTGTAGAAGGGCCAATTAGAGTAGCTTCTCTTTGACCTGTGATTGGCCAGCGTCTCCCATCACAAAGCCAGGAGGAGGTGGAGAAGTGTAGGTTTCTCTCACACAACAGGAGATGTTTTTTTCCTGTAAGACTCAAACATTACTGCCGATCTCAGCTTTAAATGAGGCTAATGCTCTGTTATTGCATTTTTTTCTGTATCATGTGACTTACTATAGCTTTGTAGGCTTGTAACTGTAAATGTCTGATCTGTCATCTCATCAGCCACTTCATGGGATTAAAACAAGCTGAGCTCAGGTCTGACAGACACATTTGCAGAAACAGTCACATGACCAGCTACACTGCGTTTGCAAGCTGCTTATTTGCCTGTAAAACATCCAGATGTGATGTTTTACAGTCTGTAGGTGAATGGCACCTGTAACGGTAGCGAGTAGTATTGACTCATTACAACTGGTGCACCCTTACCTAAGGACACAACTAATGCCTGGATGTGTGTGAGTGTTTGTAACCCTCCTGTGTGTATGTTATATCTGTGTGAATCTTGAAACATGTATTTTGCTTGTTTTGCACGTGTTTGTGTGTCCACACTGGATCTGTGTGCGGGTGCAGGCGCAGAGCGTAACTCCAGGGAGAGAGAGCGGGGCAGCACGTTGGCTGTGCCCGAGCAGCAGCGACCCGTCCAGCACCGCTCGCGCTCGGTGTCGCCTCACAGAGAGGACACGTGCAGGGCTCGGTCTCGGCCTGCACACGTGCCCATGCAAAGGTGAGTTACACCGGGGAGTTTTACCTGCTGAACTCTGAGTGATGATTTGGCAGGTGGGGGAACCCTAAAGAAAAGCTTGACGTTGCTTGTTAATTTGTGGACTGCAGCTGCGAGGATTACTGCTCGACAAGTCCGCTGCTGCATTGTTCTGGTCACGGCAGATGGCTGCCCTCTTTTGAGCCTCTTTCTGTTGGTTTCTTCCTGTTAAAAGGGAGTTTTTCCTTCCTACTGTCGCTGCTCACAGGGTGTCGTCTGATTGTTGGTGCTTTCTCTCTGTTATTGTAGGGTCTCTATCTTATTCTCTAAAGCACTTTTAGCCAACTGTTTGTGTTATTTGGTGCGGATAACTACAAAATAAAACCAGTACCGGTACCAAATAAAAGAAGATTTATTCATAATACACAGGAAAAAGCCCTGGGAAAGTGTTAATGATAAAAGTTAATGAGTTAATGATAAAAACGATTTAAAAAAATAATGATAAAAACCCTGAAAACCATAAATTTCACACACGAGCCTTAACTCTCACGGCCCGGTACCGGGATGGGGGACCGCTGCACTAAACCATCTGAGATGTGACGTTACCAGATTCCCTGCTGGTTCTTTTAATCAACATAAAATAAAATAATAAAATATAAAATGCTTATTTAGTATTTTATTGTCACTATTTGCTTTTGAATTTAAGCAGAAATTAAGAAAAAAAATTGATTTAAAAAAACCAAAATGAAGCTCAGGGCTCAGCCTGAGCATGGCTGCTGTGTGTAACAAATGATTTAACAGTAAAACTGTAAACAGTACAGCTGTGTAACGCAGGCAGGACAGGGCCCAAAATGCAGACTCACGGAGACGGGACCTCCAAACTACAGCTTTATTTACTGGGAGAAAAAGCGACACAAAACTAAAAAGTGAAAGCTAAACACACGGGGAACACAGCTGACACGAATTAACGTGACGCCACAGGGGAAGCAGAACTAGACACACCGAACATGGAAGCCCGAGACCTTCACAATAAAACAGGAAACGGAGGAACATGACACAGAAATGGAGGAAAGGCAAAGAGGGAGACAAGAGAGACGTGGCAGACTGGGGAAACATGGATAAACATGGGCAGGGGGGACATAGAATGAAACAAGGGAAACAAGACGCAAGAACTCACACAACATATGTACACACAGACACACAGAGAGAGACACAGAGGGCAAAACAGAGATGCTAAACAGAACAACCTAGGCACCGCAGATTAAACTCAAGACTACCAACGTGGACTTAACCATGAACCATAATAGAAAATGACATGAAAATACAAGAACACAACACACTGGGTCAAATGACCCAGGCACACAACAGACTCTGTGTGTCACAGCTGGCCAGATGTAAAGAGTAGATCGTATTCACCATTCTGACAGATCCCATCCCAGTTTGGGGAATATTTAATGAATTTACTTCTTTGGAGACCCACATATGGATGCTTTTGATGATGCTGTCTATATATTTCAATAATTGGAACAGCTGGAAGAGACAAACCACCTCAGCTCTTGTTAACATTTCATTAACCCAGGGAGAAGCTGGCAGTGCAGCAGAAGTTCAAATCTAAAATGTTTGATTGAGTGCCGGGTCTCCACAACATGGGTCACATTTCATGGGTGGTTGACCTGGAGAGTTTTTCTGCTTTTAAAAAGCATAAAACAATAATCAACAAAAATAATAAAAAATGTAAAACTACAAAACCCCAAAACATGCCAAACTCAAAACTCTGGGTCCAAGACTCAGGGACCTTAACTGATACGCTAAACAAATCTGTAAACCAGAAAACACCACGACAGAGCACAGCTGACAGAAAATCATTAGCTGTGTAAATTCCTGAGTTAATGTATTTATTTCCCTTTGCACGCTCAGGCTGCAGCTCATCTCAAATGTCAAATCGACATCTTAGAGCTCTGAAACTTCAAACTTTTAGCTATTCGGTGCGCTCAGCTCTGATACTGTCCCGAAGCCAAACCAAGAGTGACAAATCACTTGTGTGTGAAAGGATCTTTACTCATTGAATTTTTGGTGATAAATAACCAACAAATGGACTGATTGACTTTGTAATGTGCCCTAGTCGCTCTTCTAGCTTGTGTTCAGCACAGCAGTTGCCATGGTGATCTAGCCAGGTTAAAAGGCATCCACCTTCCTGGTACTGAAAACTCTGACTTTAGGCTCAACATGCCCGAACAACACATTAATCTTGCTCTGCGGTGCAGGCAGCATTTACCTAGAACGTTTCAATCTCAGTTCTTACCCCTGCTCATCGTGTCTCTACATCAGATCTTCAGTCAGATCTCAGTAAAGTGAGAATAAACATGATAAAGTCACAACTTTATAGTTTTTTCATTTTATCGTATTTTCTTTCTTTTAATGACTGCACTCATTTTCACATTACATATAGAAATGACATGTTTTCTCATCATCAGGAGTTTGGATGAGATCCACCAGAACCGCCACCACTCCCACTCCCCCTCCCATTACCACGAGCCCCACTTGGAGCACCAACGCTCAGGTGACTCGGACTACGAGTACTCTGAGGACAGGTAACCTGCTGTTGGAATCTCCTGGGATCTTCAGGATGAGGGGCGGGGCAGTGAAAATCTCTTCTAGTTGACTTTTTTACTTGTAAAAAAAGAAAGATTGACATGTGTCAGATCAATGGTTGATTCTCTAACAGCGAAACTGGCCATCATCAAACATGACCTTCTGGGGCTTTGACACAATTATATATATTTCTCAAAGGCTGAATATTGTTTTTGTTTATGTGTGTGTAATGTGATCTTGCCAAACTATTTTCTACTAATACTACTAACAGAGTGAAACTACCCATATGGAAAAGAAATAGAAAAAGAACTTGTGGTAAATGTTGAAGTTTTATGTGTATTTTAAAGTTTCGGGTTCCTTCACACAGAACATGTGCTGCACTTGCATCTGTAAGAATACTGGACCTCTGTTCTTCTTTGCATTAATTAAAAATATTTGTTAGATATGTAGAGCAACAGAAAGGAACACTTAGGAAGTCTAAGCTGTGTTTACACATGTTGTACGTCCACTCGACTGTTAAAACACACCCGTGCACTGCTGGTGCCGTGGTTCTGGGTTAGAGTTATGTACAAATAATTTCTTTATTTTCTCAGTTTTTACACTGATTCAAGTTTTACTTCCTGCTGTATCGCACGCACAGCACTGGTATTTTACTTCTGAGTCGCCAGATTATGTCTTTGATGGTCAGATGGTCTTTTTGCTGTGAAGCAGTTTCTGGGAATCCTCGTGTGCATCTTGGGTTTCCTTGCATGTGGAGGTGTTTATGAACGACTTGGGTTTTTGGAGAGTTTCTTTTTTTTCCTTCCTCTTCTTAGAATTTTTTGCCCCACATGATGCAAATTTAGGATTAAGGATTTGGATTTGGGCAGATTCCACCACTTTGCTCTGTGTATAATTGAGTGAATTAGATGCTGGATGCTTTAGTTTCAGATTGCAGCAGTGCAGTTATTGTCTCCTTTATATCTTTAAATCTGTTTACTCATAAAAGTGGCCTTTTTTGCAGTTTCTTCATGCAATATAATTGTAGGAAATTAAATCAAGTGCACATTAAATGTGTGCGAGTGTGGATGTTTACGTAGACACTTATTTACACCGAATAGTCTCACGCTGATCGCGGCAAATTGTGAAAATACAACAACAACAAACGTTGTTGAGCCTTTTACGACACGTAAAACTAAACTCTTCTAAGCTAAAGAGAATTTAACAGAACACGTGACAGCCCTGCTTGATAAGAACATGCCGCTGTTTCTCCCGCTGTGCTGACGATGTATTCAAACCACGCAGAGCATGAGCAGAGCAATGCTGTGCAAAAAGTTGCTGCAGTTCAGGAAAGAACCTCAGTGAACAGGAATCAAGCTTATTCAAGCAAAGACACAGATTATTTTAGTTTCCACAAATACATCAACAGTGTCAACAGTGCATCTGAAAGGAAATGGCACACTGTCACGTGTGGAGAGGAAGCAGCTGGTCGCTGTGCTTCGTGCCTCGTCACAATGGCGGCTGCCATACTATGTGCTGCTGCTGTTGATGATAATGACTCACAGAAACGTATTTTACTACAGTCCAAACACATAAAATGTAAAACTGCATTTATGTTTGCACAACCTTGCACCAAAAACATGATGGAAATTTCCATTTCGGAGCTGCAGACTCCAGATTCATTCTGAACGATCTCACCAGCGCCCGTGTGAAACCTGCCCACAGAGTGGGAGTTGGTCAGTGTTTTATTCTTCCTACTGCAGCCACTGAATGTGGACGGTGTAGAGCTTTTCTACTGTTAAGCCATCATAGACAGTGCACAGCCCCCTTTGGACTCAAAATAGAAAGTGCACACTGTAGTGGCGTTGCATGCCACTTTCTTAGGAGGTGTATGTAAAACATGAACATTTACTACAGGAGTGTATGCACAGGTTTATTCTAAGTCTTTTCCATATGGGATTCTCTGCTGTTGAACGGAGACTTGATTGAAATCTCAGAATTATGATTTCCTGGTTTCTGTCATTCATAACTTCACTTTACCTGTCTGAGTTGCCATCCTCTTCTTTTGTGTTGTTTTTCATTTGTTCACCCATCGTCATGCCAATGACAGTGAGGTCCTGGAGATGCACAGGTCTGTCCGGGGCGGGAGTGCCGAGTGCCTGCACACAAACAGGTAAAAAGAAAAAGAGTAGCTGTCATCGTTTCCATTTTCACTATACTTTAACAACTCCATCTTAACTCTTAAAGTTGGCCTTTTTAATGCGAAAGGAACATGCTGGTTATGGTTGTGTCTGTTATTTCTGCTTTTCTGCACATGCATGAACACAAAAGTGTCACGAGTAGTTGTAGCACACATAAATTCAACTGTCTCATAACAGTGTATGCGGGGATTTGAGCCCCGCTCGGCACCTGACCTCAAAGAAGGCAAAGCTTTGTGAATAATTTCTTTTATTTCGTTTTTTTTTTTTGCCGTGGATGTCTTCTCTACATAACAGCAGTTATGGATTGTCTTTCCACTTTTTTCTTGTCTTCCTTTACGTGCATGACCTCCGCTCATACAACCAGGAGCATAGGTAGATACAGCAACACCCTCCCCCCCAAAATGCCCCTGTTAGTAAACGGTATCCATAAAGACATTTACAGGTAAGCTTTTAGCATTAAAGGCAGTCCTGCAAACCCTTCTCTGTGCCTGTCCAGCTTTCCCAGACTCATTTGTGGAGTTGGTGGGCCATTTATTCGTGGCAGTGATCTCTCAATGCAATAAATGCCCATATGTCTCCCAGGCCGCTGTGCTGATTGTGCGTGCTGTGGTCGGAGTGTGTGCCAAGTTGCTTTGTCATGGTGCCGCTTCAGTGAGATGTGTTGCTTTCCCATCTGCATTACACAATCTTTTACATGAGCACACTGCTAATCTTACACGTGTAGCCCATCAACTACAAATCATAAAAGAAACACAATTGGAGTAGTTGCAGTTTCTAGTAACGCTGCGTGTGAGGGTCTAGCAGAGCTCACCTACTCTGCACACTTTGCACGAGCAGTTCACCTGAACCAAACAGTGAGTCTGGAGATATTCATGTGTGAAAACAGCTTGGGCTGACCAACGGGTGACCAAAACTTTTAGGGCCAAGGATCCATTTAGGGACACAAAAGCATGATTGTAACACCAGTTTAGCTATTTGCGACTTCCCCTTACTTGATGGTTTGGACGGTCTGCAGAAACAAACTGAACTTGCTAAACTTTTAATTACTGTTGTTACTTTTATTTAACCAAGAAAGGAAACTCTCGAGATTAACACTCTTTTGCTAGAGTGTCCTAGACCAAGACAGGCAGCATTAATCCGTCTACTTTTTGGATGGATGGAGAAACTGAAGCTCCCAAAGAAAACCCACTTAAATTCTACACAGAAAGTCCCGTCCTGGGTTCGACCCCTTTTACTGTGAGGTAACAGTGCAGACCACTGAACATTTAAATAGCATTTTAACTCGATTTCTGTCTTCCTCCGTGCTAATTAGAGCGCTGGCATGCTGTTGACATTGTAAGCACTGGCATTAGCATTTAGTTTAAAAGTGCTGTGGCTAAATGAAGCCGAGATGGGCTGTTAGCCTGTCTGTAGACCCTTAGGAGGCTTACAAACAAAAGAAAGTAGAAATGTGGAGAATGGAGATTGCTTAATGTTAAGAACTTTCACAACTTGTAGTAATCTTATGCAAAACCATTGTTTGCCTCACAAAGTGTCCGCTTACCAGGTTAAACTTGGGGGCAGTGCCATTTAAGTGCGTACTAGCAAGGGCTTGTTGCCTGTTGTGTATTAGTATGAAGGGTTGCTCATAATGTCCAACAACTTTAACTAAAGAGCAGAACAAGTGGTTTTAGTCTTATTTAAAGGAACCTGATGTTTGTCTCCATCGAGTCTCATGAAAAAACCTGAATGATGTGAACAGCTGTAGCTTGGCTTGGGTTGAAGTTGCCAGAGTACCCTGATGATGACTGCTGGTTAAATGAAACCTGAGGATGCTTTGCAGCTGATGGGCTAAAACACACGAAGTAACATCATTTTTCAGATGCTGATGATGGAATCAGAGAGTGTATGTATGTAGTATCTGCTTACTTTCCCTTTTTCCTGCTTCTGACTGCTTTCACAGAACAGTAAACGCTCATATATTTTTTGAAATATGCTATTTCAGTTTCTTTCCAACATTTAAAAGCTAAAATGTATTCCACTCTGTATAACTTGGTGTAGCTTAGCCCCAAAAGTTTGAAAAACAGGGGGGAAGCATTCAAAAATCCTCACTTACAATCTGACTGCAGCAAAGATGGTAGTAACGGTATAGCTCTTTAAGCAGATTCATTGCAGTTGATTGGGGACATGCCCAGGTAACCAGTGCGGGGGAAATAGTGAGACTTGCTTCATGAAGGTCTTTGGGGGACACGATGGGTTTTATGTGGACATTTCATGTAGGAGCAGTTCCCTCCATTTTTCTCTGTTCTGCTCTGATAACAGCGCGTACATCCTATAGATCTGCTGCAGCTCGGTTTCCTCGCCACGTGTCGCCTCTGCAGCTTTAGATTGTGTTACGTAATTGGTGTTACATGTAATCTTCCTGTACGTATGTGTGCGGGGCCAATCCACCAGAGAACAATCTCTACGCTCGGCTCTCTGAAGTCACAGACTGCATGTAGCTCATCTCGTGGGCACGATGCTGCAGGAAGCCTTGTAATCGAGCTGTTACATAAGCTGTGGACAGGATGCATTAAAGCTACCCTGCTTTATGTTGCCATGTAAATGTTCTACTTCATTTGTTAATTTCATGTTGTTTCCCCTTCCTGCACTTATTTGGCTTGTTTCTCTCAGTTGTGTGTGTCATTTTTGTTTTCCTTTGTCTCTCTTTGCATGCGGGTCTTTCCCCACCCACTGTGGGCGGGGTTTCTGGCACACAGCTCCACCCTCCCCGCATGCCTAAAGAGCAAGCCGCCCCACAGGCAGGAGGGGGGCAGCGCCTTGCCTCGTAGCATCCTCACACACCGTGTGCTCAGGTTCACTGATGAGGTCACGGTTAGGTAAGAACACACCCACTTCACATGTCCTCCCACCATTGGTCCTCTTGCCACCCAGAACTGCTTCTTTTCCCCTTTGGAGCGTGTGCTGGTAAAAGCAGGGTGTTACTCTTAAGCTCTTGTTGCCGCCCGTGTCAGGCGTTTGGCCTCAAAGCGTCGTGTGCGACGTCATGCGATGGCAACGAGCCGGCCATCTGTTGATAGTAGCTGTTGTCAGCAGCATGATGTGACACAGCACAGACATGCAGCGGAGCTCTGCTCTCCTCGCTCACTCCCAGACACACGAACCGTCCCTTCTCCCATGTAGACCTGGTTCCCATGACAACCTCCCATCTGAGTGGTCTCACTCTGCGAGGCCGCGAGGAGTGACTGGCGGTGATAAATGGAAACACAGCATCAGAGCCATTACCGTTTTAATGCGCTGTCTCATGGCCTCCCTTCTTCTCTCTTTGTCTCTCACTTCTTGTTACCTTTCTTCTGATTTTCTCTGGATTTTCTTTGTCCCTCTTTCTCTTATCAACCCTCCCTTTTTTTACTTGCTCGCCTCATCCTTTCTCCTTCTCCCTCTGTGGTGGTCTCCCATCTTCACTCTTTGCCTTATTTTGTTATCTTTCTTTTGACTATTTCTGCTGTATCTCTTGTTCCCCTTCCCACTCATCATCCTTCTGTTGTCAACATCTTCATCACCTCGCCTCCTCCTCGCATCCTCTGTCCCTGTGCATCTCTGTTTCTCTCTCTGCTGCCCTGTTGTGGCGGTGCAGTGACCTGCAGCCGTCGTTGGACAGAGTGAGGAGCGCCAGCACCACGTGTCTGAGACCAGACTTTCACTCTACTGACAGAGACAGGTATCAGAAGAACATGCACACCATCACCTCTATCTGCACTCTTTTTCTGATGGAGTCATTCAACTTTTTGGGTGTTAGGATGCTGCATGTCTCCACTTCCCTTCACATCATGTGCCCCTTTCATACATGAGTAAATTTGCCATTATACACCCTCATTTAAAAAAAATAACCCAACTCAAACTATCTAGTTGTTTGCATATCTCAGTTCATTTAACCTCCAAGACAGATGAAGGAGTTAAACAGGAACAGATAAGATTATAAACCACAAAGGTCCCAGCAAGCATAACCGAGTGCAGCTTCTCTCAGATATTATTTGCAGATATGCTTATTCAGTTTCTTCCCAAGAGTCATATACAAGATTGATTCCACCCTGCAGTCAGTAAACAGAAAAAATGGCAACATGGATACTGTGCATTTATTATTTATTTATTTGCAAATAATAAGGTGAGGATAAGGAGAGAGATCGGCCAGTAAATCAACAGCTTCACCTTCACACTCATCCCTTTCTGTACGTCTCTACCTGAGCCAGTAATCCACCGTTTCCCATTGGAGAATCCTGGCCTCAGACTTGGCGATGCTATTTCTTATCCCAGCTTCTTCAAACACAGCTGCAAACTGCCCCATTGTAAGCTGGAAATCCATTGAGCAGGTCCACATAGCCGCAAAAAGCAGAATCACAAAAAGCTGACAATCGCTGTCATCTTCACTGCAGATAGAAATTCTGTCCGTACCGATTATCATGAGCCCTGGTGGAGTCTGATTGCTGGTATAACTGCTGACCGAGCTCTTGTTAGGAACATATAGGGATGTAACAGCTGGTGACACCATGTCTGATCCTCTGTAGTCTGTGAGGAAGGTTTAATTTTACAGATGCAACAAAAACTGTGTTGTTATAATTCTAGTTCTTCTGGTATTTTTACCACCGTGTCAGTTTGTTTGCTCACAGAAACGTGTCTCTGTGGAGCTTTCACCTGATGTTGTGCCATGAAGTTGAAAGCAGCCTTCACTGTCCCTTTCCTCACTAACAACCTCTCTCCCACTGGGATGCTCCTCCTCCCTCCCACCTTCCCACCCCTCCAGGTGTTCCAACTCTTTGCCCCGAACGACTCCCCCAAGCCCCAGGATCTTAGTAGAACATGTGGCCCCTGAGGAAGACAGGTACACCGGGTCCACCCCCCTGTGCCGACCCCTGACACGCTGCGGTTCTGCTTGCCTGCTCATACGTCCCTGAACTCTCACTTGAAAGCCTATCCTGTAGCCTGAAGCTTGTCCTGTAGTGATATGTACATCGTAGATCTTGTGATCAGCACCGCTTCCAACCCTTTCCTGTAAATATTTGTTGTCTAAGGCTGTATAATCTCTCCTTTGTTGTGCTGCACCTGCTTCTCTCTTCTGAATTTCTTCACTTCTCTGGCTTGAAAGCACTTTTGCAGCTATGCAGCTTCCATAAACCAATAGAAAGACTGAGTTTGAACCTTTTGTAGTATTTCTTGCCCAGAGCTCAGTTGGGCCATTCTCTGCATCGCCATTTTCCACATCGTGTTTGTTTTTCTTCCTCTCTCTCTGTGGCCGCTGTGTGCCAACACAGGCAGTCTAACAGTTCTCCAGGTCCAAACTGTCCAAAGGGCAGCAGAAAAAGCCTGGAGGGGGACAGGTAAGCTCATTCATTCATTCATTTACCTGTGTTTCCACCTCATTACCCTAATCCCTTCCTTTTTCTCCAGAGGGATCATATTTAACCATCTGTTCCTTTTGGTCATGTGTGGAATTTGTTTTTCTTGTTCAAATCTAAGAAATCCTCAGAAAGACCTTAGATACAAACACATTGATCCATATTTGTGATTCGTTTTGTACAGTAAATGGAGCTTCGCTGACAAAAACTGGGTTTCTGTGTTTTATATGTTTGGAATTAAGCAAGAAAAAAAGCCTTTTTTTAATAATCGAGAAGCCAAACTGACTTTTTATTCTCTGTGCAAAGTTATGTTTGTCCAATCTTCCCTTCAGTGTTGTGTACTTGCGCACCTCTGGATTGCTTCAGGCA
This sequence comes from Simochromis diagramma, assembly GCF_900408965.1. Classification (NCBI taxonomy): domain Eukaryota; kingdom Metazoa; phylum Chordata; class Actinopteri; order Cichliformes; family Cichlidae; genus Simochromis; species Simochromis diagramma. The sequence goes on from NW_024386885.1 coordinate 1,674,435, forward strand.
CACATCACAAAAAAAGAGCCAAACTTTTCTCTCAAAGACCTTGCACAATGCACAAGTCAGGAAAATTCAAAAAACAGTGAACATGGTTCTGGCTCGGACCCTGCTGACTTCTCTGCTGAAGATAGAAGGCTATTTGGCAGGGCGTAGTTTGTTTGTTTTTTAATCATCTTAAACATTAAAGTACAGTCAGTTTGACCCAGAAGATGATGCTCTCCATCTAAACTCTACAGTGAAATTAGAGATCAGTGATCTGAAAATAGAGCTGAAGATAGAGGCAGTGCTGAAAGCGGTTCAGAGGTGCATGATGACACGGCTTTGAAGAACAAAACAGATAAATTTGACTCGGGTCAAGTTTTTGATTGTTTTCTTGTATTATATTAGGATTTTCTTTACATTTCATAATTGTAATATGTTAAGCCCCGCCTTCTGTAAGCTGACTTTTTCTGATTGGCTGCCCCTTTAGATTAAAAACAAAAACAAACTGCAGGTGGGCCGATTAGACCATGATTAATATGACCATCCACCACTGAAACAGACTGTTTGTGTTGTTTTGAGTTGCTATCTTTCTGTTTTTATTCCTTTTTATTTGCTGATGGCAGTCGCATCCAGCCCACCTCTATCCTGAGGGGCAGTAGAGGGAGAGGAGGCCCTCTGAGGCCCTTTGGCCAGACAGTCCTGTCAGGGTCTTGTCCTAACTCACCACGGCTGGACAGGTGCATGCTGTTGCCAGAGCCCCGCCTCCCCTCACCTGGTTTCCTCTCTGTTACACTGAGTGCACAGATACTACCTATATCAGCCATATCCCAGTATGATCTTTATGATATGTTGCTCACAAGTGATGTGATATTTTTATAAATTGTCTGTACATAAAGTATTTGAAGTATTTTGGGGATCTGTAGAAATACTCAGACACACTCGGTGAATCTTCCTTTGCTTCTCCTGCAGCTTCACTGATGATTCTGATCAGTTTCTCTCCTATCTTGACCTTTGACCTTTACCACTGACCCCAGTTTGTTGCTTCTGTGACTGAGTGTTGGGTCTCACTTGAATGAGAGATTAATCTCTTTATCATTATATGTATGTATAACTAATTTTCGCACCTCCTTGTGTGTTCATGTCCTGCAGAGCACACCCTTATGGCAGCCCGACTTCCCCAGCGGGGACTCCCTCATCAGGTCGCAGGGGCAGGCAGCTCCCTCAGCTCCCCGCTAAAAGCAGCAGTATAGAGCAAGGTGTGTTGTGTGTGGAGAAAAATTCATAAGAAAGAACATGTATCGCAAAAGTTTGATAGTTGTAATCATTCGCATCAAACTGTTGTCAAAGTGAATAACTAAAAGGATTTTTAAATGCATCAGGTTTGTCCCATTACTGGACCAGTGACATCAGAACAACAGCCCTGCGCCGTCACCTCAGTGTGTATTATAGTGGCGTTTGTCAGATGTCTGCTTCACACCCTGAAATTTAGGAAAACACGCCCCTTCACAACAGTAACCGAGCTTATTGACAAATGAAAAGTGCATGAAGGCCAAAGCACACCTTGTATTGTTCTTTGACTGACAGCAGTTTTGATGAGTAGCACTTATTAACACCCTATGATTAGAACGGGCTAAAATTAGAGAGCCTTATAATAATGAGTAACTGTAGTGACTGAACCTGTTTTAAAATTCTGGATTGCAGCTCTACCAGCTTCAATGCTGCACCCTTAAAAGTTAAACCCTCTAATTATGGTCACATATTGTGTTTTATAGCCAGGTACTGGGACCTCCAGGTTGAAAAGGGTTAACAGCCTTTAAATTGTCAGTGCAGAGGAGTGCTGAGTAGATAAAACTCATATGCACTTATGTAGGCTGCGCTCATGTTTGACTCTATGCCCACAGCTTCAGTGCCTTTAAGGTTTTTTTGCCCTGAATTTTGTCTTTCATCTGTCGGATTACAAAGACGTTTAGCGTACAATAAATCTCTGTGTCCTTCTCACCAGGAGTGAGATTTGAAAATTACATGATGCCATTTGAAGGACTGTAAAAATGATCAACTGCAGTGTTGGGTCACTTCAAACAGCAGAACTGAAGCATGACAAATGGTCACTCTTTAACCCCTCAAGCCCGGCGCTATTAAATTTCACCTGAAAGACAATATCTCCAATTTCTGTCACCAACAGCAGCACAACAGTGAAGGATTAGGATGTGGAAATGCATATAATGAGTCTCCACATCACAATCACCAGGCTGGAGTGAAACGTTCAGCCACATTCATGTTGTTCAGGGACAACACTGCACCGTTAATGAAACCGATTTAGCCTATTACATGTAAGAGAGTTCATAAAAACAGACTGAATGTGAAACTTTTATTTGCATTAACTGCTGAAGAAAAAATGTCTTTTTATGTCTGTTTGATATAATAATCAGATAGTGATTGTATAATTCAGTCAGTCTTATTTTAGTATTTTTGATCCACTTTCACTTGTTTTATTAACGTTACTGCATTTCACTATTTATACAAACTCAACATTTCCTGGTGGTTTAAAATTAAAACCTTCACAGGGTTTCACTGGACTAAACATTACATGTCTCAAAAAGACTTTTATTTTGAAACATTTGTGGAAAACTCATACATTCAACTCATACCTTATTTCCTAAAAGGTAAAGATGTATTTAAAAATGATAAATTCTGTTATTTAACTAGAGAAAAGGTGGTTGCGAAAAAGTGAGTTGCGGACTTAAATGCAGTATCAAACAATCAGCCTTTAGTGGCGTCGATGCAGGAAATAGCAAAGTCTAAAATAATCCAGAGCATATGCCAAACAGAGCTACTGCAGGGAATAAGTTACCAGAAAACTCTAGAACGTCCTCAAGGACACAGAACGAGGATACAAACAGCAAAAAGGGACAACTGAACAAAGGACAAGGGGAGAGTGAGACAATATATTCATAGAAGGGTGAGTGAGAGTGGAGACACCTGGGAGACGCAGCTAAACCAAACAAGTTAAAACCTACGAGTAATGTCAGGGACTAGAAAGAGAGAGCATATTTCCCTACATGTTGTCTTCACTTCTTTGGCTTCCTGTTAAATCCAGAATCAAATTTAAAAGGTCCCGTCTTATCTTAATGACCTTGTAGTACCATATCACCCTATTAGAGCACTTCGCTCTCGCTCTGCAGGCCTACTTGTTGTTCCTAGAGTATTTAAAAGTAGAATGGGAGGCAGAGCCTTCAGTTTTCAGGCCCCTCTTCTGTGGAACCAGCTTCCAGTTTGGATTCAGGAGACAGACACTATCTCTACTTTTCCTTCTTTGATAAAGTATATAGATAAGGCTAAATCAGGTGACCCTGACTCCTCCTTTATGTGCACTGCAATAAGTGTAGGCATGGGGGATTCCCATGATGCACTGAGTGTTTCTTTTTCACTCACTGTGTTTTTATACACCTCTCTGCATTTAATTATGAATTATTATTAATCTCTGGCTCTCTTCCACAGCATGTCTTTATCCTGACCCACGACCATGACAGTATTATTCTTAAGTTTAATTTCTGCTGCATGAAATTAGCTAGATTTTAAGACTTTAACAGACTTTAAAACATCAGTCACTGTCTGGTAGATTTCTCAGCACTCACTTGCCTGCTGATGGCGCCAAGAGTCTTAGTATATTTCCAAATTCTCTCAAGTGGCGCTTTTTCCAAAGAGCTCCGGGTTGTTGGTGTTCTCACAGTTGTGGAGTTTAGGAATATGCGCTCAGGTGGGAATTTATTTTTTGTGCAACTCTAAAATGTAAAATAAGTTTAACAGCTGTTTGATTGAAAGCATTAACTTCAGGGAATTTGGTTTTAGTCCCTCTAAAACTTTAGCCTATGTCAGTTTTCCTCACTTTCCAGTGCTATTACAGTATATGTGTGTCCTTCTGGTTCACATTCACTGGTTTTCTCTGCAAAGATAAATCTTTAAACACTAAAGTAGGATTTCACCTAACCATAAATCCAAATCCGGCATTCCCAGAAGACCTGGATTGGAATTTGAAATTTAAACTTTTTCAGTGCAGATCTAAAGTGTCTTTGAGTCTTCCTGATGGAGTTTCCAGTGCACATAATGCTCCACCTAGTGTCAGAACCCATGTCCTGCATCCACAGGAAACACCATCCAATTAAAACACGTGTATTTTATTTTTCTTCATGGGTTTTGCTTTTTTCTCAGTGTCATGCTTTTATCCATATCCTTTGTCTTTTTAAAAATGTTGTGCCTCAGCCCTCGCAGTGGAGGAGCGAGCCCGACAGCTGCAGATGAAAGTACATTCCTACCGGCCTTCAGCCTCCCATGACCCTGAGACAAACCTCAAGACCAAACGGGAGGTGAGTGTTTGTATTCGCTGCTCACCTCTTCCTTCTGGACTTTATAAACAATGTATTTGTTATTTATTCGTCCTCAGTTTGAACAAACGTACTGAGCTTCCCACCCTCCTTCTCTTTACCTCCATCTTTAGATGTATGCAGAACAGAGGCGCAGCAGCGACAACATGTCGGCCAGGTCTTCAGACAGCGATATGAGCGACGTGTCGGCGATCTCCCGTGCCAGCAGTGCCTCCCGCCTCAGTAGCACCAGCTACATGTCTATCCAATCAGAACGGCCCGGGGGACGACTCAGGTCAGTTGTGACTGTAAAGGCTGCTTTTTAACACCACAGCCATCATTTTTAATACTCTAATTAAACCCAGATGTCGGAGAAGTGCATGCTGATCACAGTCTGTCTTTCCTTTTCTTGCACGCCACTTGCCGTTGCATGTTTGTGTCCTTCTGCATGCTCTGATTCTTCCACCCACACGCACGCAAACACATGAACGCACAAACACACATAACTCAGATCCAAGTCATTAGAGGAGGACAAGAAGGACAGGAGGATCTCGTGGGGGGTGGATGGAGAGGAGGAGGAGGAGAACGAAGGTGGAAAGAGGCAGTTCTCCGAGGAGCTGAAGCACAGGAGACACACTGTGGCAGGAGACACGAGAGAGTCCAGGTAAAGAGTTCTCACACGGTGAAGCCACCGATGATGGCAAACGGGCCATCTGCTCACTGCACAACTAGGTCCACATAGACCTCTCAAGTCCAAAGAAAGGCCGTCAGAAGCTATTAAAGGTGGAAACATAAGCAGTTTATATAGAGGTGGTTTACTATAGTTTATTGTAGATGTAGATGTGGAACCTTTCTTTCTGGAGAAAGAAATCTCCAGTGAAATCTCCATATTTATGGGTAACTCCTGTTACCCATCTGCAGTGGCTCGCAGTGGCTTTAACAACAAATTAGGAGAACTAGATCACAGATGTCAAACATAAGGCCCGGGGTCCAGGATCACTCCGGCAAAGACTCCACCCACTCGGTGGCTTTGAAAAAAGTGAAGGAACGTTTTTGGATCACCAAAACATTTTCTATAATTTTACACATTTATAAGAGTTCATTTATTACAACAGCATTTCTCTATCATGTTTGTTTATCACTGAGACACAATGAGCACTTTGGCACTTATTTTTCTAGGATATCTGTAGATCTAAACATCTATCTGTAGATGTCTCAAAATATCTCAAGATTAAAAGTGTAGATAAAGCTCTTAATGCTGTCAGAAAGGTCAGAGTTCAAAGTTTTAGACATCCCTGAACTAGATTTCACGTTGCTGTAAGTGATTTTTTACATTCTCCAGTTGTAAAAATGTGCAGCCTGAACACTGAATTTTATACCCCGTGTCTGTCAACTTATCCACTTCATGTTGCTGAACGTCAGAAGCGGCGGTGGGCATGGATGTAAACACCTGAAAGTCCAAGTCGAGAACAGAAAATTTAACAGTGTGTGAGCAGATTTGTTTGCTTTAACCATCAACCCGGCGGGCTTATGTTTGATCTGAGCCTGGACTTAAAATTAAACTCAGACTCTCTTTTTTTAAACTGTTACTGTTCAAGCTATTAGCCTGCTAAATCAAATAGTATACTTTTGATTCATTTCCATAAAAACAGGTAAACACTCCCAAGTCAGCCTCAACATGTTAAGATATTTTTCTCTACCTAAAAGTTTTTTCTCTGTTATTAAGATTAAGATAACCTTAGGGTGCTGCAAACACACATTTAAAAAATGTCCTTTTGTGTTACACAGCTTGACGACTTTTAATCACGTTAACAGCATTAGTCCCATCTGTGGTGCTAATCATTCTTCCTCCCTGAGCCATAGGTGGATTCAAAAGTCAGCACCAAGACGAGTTCCACATAAATCGCTAACACAAACACGAGTTGCATAATTCAAAATTAAGCACCAGCTGAACTAACACTACACATTTGGGAAAATAAGAAGCTGAGCCAAAAGGATCAACATCAGTTGACCTGAGACGGCTAAAAATAGAGGGGAAAAACAACCGATTAAAAAAAAGTGAAAGGAACCTTTTTTTAGGAAGAGGGTACTAGGAGGGAAAGAGTCTGTCAGATCTCACTTTAATATTTATTTTGAAAGTAGATATTTAAAACGTTTCTTACTTTCTGTCAGTTACATTCTGTTAAAAACGGCGGCCAATGTTTCAAGTGATGAGGTCACTGTGTAAGTAATTCCTGTCAGCCAAAAGTTCAGACTCAAGGCTGCTTTAAAGCTCAATTACAGGCTGTTTTTTCTACCCTTGGATTTGTATGATGTCACAGAGAGCAGATAACCTAATATGGTCATCTTAATCACAAAGCTCGGTGTGTGAACAGAGACGTCCCACCAAGCTGCTGTTGAATTCTGCAGCCGATTGGAAGAAAGTTTTCTAAAACAGAGGAAAAGGGAGCTTAAATGGGATGTTTCAGACAGGGGATGAACTGAGGGAGGGGTCCAGCAGAGGACGAAGGAGGTGCTGTGAGTCATACAGAGCTACTCTAGTTGAATCCAAGAGCAAAAATACGCTGGAAGTAAGTGAAATAGAACCTCTTTCAAAAGAGACTTTTTTAGTCTCCTTATATACAGCTACACACACACACTTACTTCAGCAGCTGACCAGTAACAGACTGCTGACAAGGACAAATGAGCCCATCTCACTGCTCCACAGTGAGCCAGGTGATGATGTAGTGCAGCTTATTAGCTGGCTAATGTATTGAGGTGTGAGAGAAAAGAGAAAAAAGGACGGGCGTTCTTTACACAGATCAATCCAAACCAGGTTTTTTAAAAGCAGCTCGGACTCGGATGTCAGAGGCTTGTATGTTAGGAATAGATTATTTTCTTTATTTAGTTTATCACCAGTAAAACAAAAGCAACCACAGTCACATGCACAGAGCCAAAAGTATGTGGACAGTCACATTAGCTCCGTCAGCAGGCATTAATCAGATTCTCTGAGCCTTCACTCTTCTGGGAAGACTTGTTTGTGGGGATTTTTCCCATTCAGACACATTAGTGAGGAAGGTCGAGCCTCGCTCTCCATCAGTGCTTCTGTTCATCCCAAAGGCTCTTTACTCCTCTACCTACAATCATTTTGTTATGGACCCATTTGTCCAACACCAAACTCGCTTTATCGTTGCAGTTTTTAACCTTAAGATTTATCTTAGGAGGTGCTAGCTTGAAACGAGCCCTGTAAGTATAAGAATCTCAACTTGAAAACAAACTAATTCAACCTTTAATAGTTTCAGGGCCAAAATGAACAAACTGGGATCTATGAGTCAGAGAGAGAAAATTCTGATGTACAGCATCCCCACCACACTGATGTGTGAAAAACTCAACACACATCGACACGTCTGCCTAATCAAACTGGAATATTAAAGTAAATAACAGCCTTTAACAGTGAGTCAGTGACACTGATGTCACTGACTCACTGTTAAGAGCATTACCTGAAAAAAAGAAGTTACTGTGTAGCACAGAAGCACACTAATTTTAATCCTTCAAAAAAATGAGGTTTGCATATTAATTTAAGACACAGGGGTCCGCTTATTTTTCCCATGGGCTGCACATTCAAACTCAAAATTACAGAGAGGAAAATTAGATGTGCAAAAGAAGAAAAGAATGTATTAATGAAAGATAAAAACCACCTGGTGTGGTGGTGGTGGTGCATTTTGCAGTTAAATTCCTGTCCTGCAGCAACTCCGTCAGTATTTGTGGAGGTATTTCCAAATTTCAGTTTCACACCTTCGAGGTTCTGGCTTACATGCAACCACTTGATGTGAATTTCTGCTCTGTTGCCATCTAGATAACAACAGATTTGCAGCTTTTGCTGATTTATCACAGTTAATTTCCGTATCACAAGCAGATTCCATGTAATTGCAAACTTGACCCCATTCAACTGTAAACTGGTAGCAGACTGACTCCATCTAATTGCAGAGACCACAAGTTCTTTGCACACAGTCGCACATTTCAACAGTCCGTGGGGAGCGACTCACTTTCAAATCAGGCCTTGTGTGGCTGTTAAAGGAACTCCAGTTTTTGGCTTAATTGTGGTAATGCTGCACAGTCGGTGTACTGGTTATGCATTACCGGGTAATGCAGGAGCCATTTTGACATTGTTTAGCCTTCCGTTGGGAGTCCCTCAGTGTTCGAAAACAAGAGAGGTCTAGTATTACAGTGAGGCTTTCAGATTTTCATGTCCCGTTGTTTGCATGCTGGAAACAAAGAACGCGTGTAATGGACTGAGCAGCATTTTATTCAGTTCAAACACAGAGTTGGATTTTAAAAGCAGACAGTGGAGTCAGACTACATTTATAAAAGCTGGTCAGTGTCAGAAAGCCTGTAATGTGTTTTTAGGCAGAGGGTGGGCAGGAATTAGTAACGAGTTGATGCACATCGACTGCAGGCCGCGGGTCAGTTTTCACTCAGAGCTGGATATTAATGCAAGCATTCAGTGGATATTTTCACGTCTCCTCCAGGCCGCTTTGATGATGGCTTGTGGAAGTGACTGAGTGCATACAGAGGAGATTAGACAGTCTTTACATCTTTTTCTGTTACAGCTGTCCTTTAACCTATCCTTCCTCTTTAATTCCCCCACATGTTTGATGTAGTTCTCCTTCCTAATTCCTAATAATTGATGAGCTGCTGCTCATTTAAGCTTTTGTGAGTCCTGCCTTCTACTGCATTTGTTTGCATAGACGTTTGTGGTCAGACACGCTGACATTTCAGAATAAAACCACACAAACAGACAAATGCATAAATTTTCCTGCTGACATTTTAAAAATGAGCTGGAAAACACACACACACACACACACACAAATCACAAGCCTTTTAGCCAAAAACAGCAAATGTGATTAGACTGATTTTTTTCCCCTGTGCCTGTTTATATGTGTTTGTGTTTGTGTAATCCTCCTCGCATGTCTCAGATCCCTCCTTGCATGCATCCTGTGCTGTGACTGCCTGGACCCCCTCCACCCTCAAGACCTGGATCCTCCCCTTCCACCCTACCCCTGTTCTACACGCCCTTCTCTAACTCCCCTGCAGGGAGAGGTGGAGAGGCCTCAAACCACCCTCCCGCTTTCTCCTCTTGGTCACTGGGCTGTAGCTGTCAGGGACCCACAGGGAGCGGAGAGTTTGGGTGATAGGGGCAGCGTAGCTGGACTCTCTTGCAGTACTTGGGCCCCCTCTGAGCTGATGGACATGCGACAGCTCCTCCGAATCCCTAGGAGACAGCATCGATTGCTGGACACGTTCTGTCCGTGTGTAGTGGCTTGTTTAAGAAGACTGAACTTAAATAGATAATATGCTCAGCTTTAAACTGCTGGAACATTCTACTTCATTCTTATTCTCTTTTTTTGAGGGTTTCACAGCACAGCTCTGTTACCAACCACTTATGATTTGGCTTCGATTATTTCAGAAGTGTCTAAACAGGGAAGAAAACATAAAGGGCCAAACATATAGTTCCTTTATATGAGTCAAATGATTAGGAATGTAGATGTCACTTAAAAGCCTATTATAGTTAACTTACAAGGAAAAATGTGACAAATAAAAACTAGACAGGAGAAAAAAACAATTAACTGAAACTATAATTGGAAATTAAGTTTTAGTCTTAAAACTTAATTTTAATGTGCTCAGATTGATCAACAGAGCAGACATGAGGCTAAACGACATGTTTCATGACATTAAAACTGTAAGATGTCAAGTCTGGCTTGTAAAGTTTGAGTTTTGACTCATGTGACACGTTTGGATGATTATACTGCATTTCTTTTCTTTGGGACTCCAGACTTTTATTTGATGCTCTTTTATTAAACACGCTCCCTCAGCAATGTTCGTCATCCCCACCTCCCATCAGTCATGCTGTTTTTGTTGTTGTGCCACAGTAAAGGTACAGTACACTCGAAGTAAAAGAGAGCTTAATAACAACATCTATCAAACACACCAGGTCACAAAGTCACGCTTCGGCTTCTCTCTCCAGTCGGCAGATGCGAGCATCCATGGGCCGCAGCATGCTGAAGAGTTCCAGCGTGAGCGGAGAGATCTACACCCAGGAGCGCACAGACGGCAGCCAATCAGACACGGCGCTGGGCACGGTGGGCAGCGGCAGCAAGAAGAGACGCTCCAGCCTCAGCGCGCGGGTGGTGGCCATCGTTGGCAACCGCCGCAGCCGCAGCACGTCGCAGATCAGCGGCCCCGGTGAGTCGGCGGTTTCGGGGATTTGCTGGAATTTCATAGGACTGTATTTAAAGCCCGTTTGCCACTCTGTGATTTTGGACCATGTTAGTTTTTTGGAAGCAGACATGACAATATTTTAAAAAAAGAGGGTGGAGATACCTAACATCCATAACATCCATCTGCTGTATGTCACTTTCCAAAAGCTTTCTCTAATCTGATTCCATCCTCTGCGAACCTGCATTCTTTTTTCCATTAAAGGTACAATATGTAAAGTTTAATTAAATGCATGATGTAATATGCAAGATCTGACTTCTTGAGGAATGTTAATGAGCGAGGAAGTCTCTCACGCCTCAGAATGATATTTTAATAATGCAAGAAGTCCCAACCTGATTGAAGAGGGTTAATATGAGGAAGCCCGCTGGCTCTGTGGACACACACTGCATTACTGTGCTAATCAGCTCACTGAGATCCTTTCTGCACTTTCTCAGAGGTGTGCAGAGGGTGGCAACATATCCAGTATATGGAAAACATCAACCGTAATACCTGTTCCAAAATCAGAAGTAACCAGCTGCACTTACATCCTTTGTCATGAAAATCTTTGAAAACATGACGTGTGCTTAATTGGTGATAAACTAGATTCACTGCGGTTTGCTTGTCTAGTGGGCAAAGCTCTTCATTGTAGACAGCGCATATAAGAATCTTGAAAACCAAAATCTTACATGGGAGGTTTATTTGCAGATTTTTCTTCCACGTTCAATGAGATGCAGTCCCGACATTACCCGATCACATTTATTGTTGCTTTTCATTTTTTTAACTGACAGAGTTCAGTGGGCTTTTGGAAATGCCTGCATGCCCAATCCTATTATCTCAAACTCTGGCTCCCCACAAGGCTAAGTCGTTCTCCTCTGCTTTTTATCATGTGCACAGACAGCTGCACGAATTCTCAGTGGGGCAGATTTCTGGTCAAGTTTTCTGATGACACTGGGCTGAAAGTCAGAGCACATTGGTGCTTTGCCTGCATTTGTCAAGTGACAAACTTCTTGCCTTTAATTTGACTTAAACTAAGGAATTAGTGAATTTGATGCAAGCAATCAAAAAGCGTGGAGACAAAACCCAAACGCAGACAGACTCAAAGAAACCGAAAAGACGCCTTTAATTTTATAGGTGTAGAGTACCAAAAGAGTAAATACTCACTCCAGAGGTAACCAAGCAAACTGGACAGAGCTGAAAGTAATTAAAACAACAAGGCAAGTAAAATTAAATACAAAACACAAGTAACAACCAGCTACCAAAATAAAACAGGAAATGGAGACTTAAGATGCCAAAGGACACCGGGGTGGTTAGACCAACTTTAGCACAAACGTTAAGAACAGAAACAATTCAAACACTAACAGAAACCACATTACAGAGGTAATAAGAGCTCAAAAACCTGAAAGCAATACACCAATAATTCTAAACAATAAAAGTCACAACTGAAACCAAAACAGAGGATTTTTAGTGATTCTAAAACACAAAACTCCAGGACAGTGACACAAACACACAGTCAGTGGTTCAACGAGGACAACAAAGAATCGACTTGTTGCAGAAGCTGAAGTCTTTCAGTGTTTCCTTTAATATTTTCCTTCTTGTGCTGGTTCAGTGGGTTGTATATGAAGGACAGACACAAACTTTGCAACATTAAAATCTTTGTCAAGATTATTTGAGTCCAGTTAAAAAACCCGTGCTCACCTTGGAAGAATCACACAGTTCATTATTCTCAAGTGAATTTATTTTAATGTCCTCAGGTCGGCACTGTCATGCTTTTCATGCATAATAGATGCATGAGAAACAAACTACTCAGATTCCTTCATACCTTCTTTCTTTGAGCTGCTAAATGCTAAATGTAAAGAAAAGTAGTTTCCATCCATCCATCTTCATCCGCTTTGTCCGAGGCCGGGTCGCGGGGGCAGCAGCCTAAGCAAAGAGGCCCAGACCTCCCTCTCCCCAGCCACCTCCTCCAGCTTATCCGGGGGAACACCAAGGCGTTCCCAGGCCAGCCGAGAGATATAATCTCTCCAGCGTGTCCTGGGTCTGCCCCGGGGCCTCCTCCCGGTGGGACATGCCTGGAACACCTCACCCAGGAGGCATCCTTGTCAGATGCCCGAACCACCTCAGCTGGCTCCTTTCGATGTGGAGCAGCAGCGGCTCTACTCTGAGCCCCTCCCGGATGGCCGAACTTCTCACCCTATCTCTAAGGGAGAGGCCAGCCACCCTTCGGAGGAAGCTCATTTCCGCCGCTTGTATCCGCGATCTCGTTCTTTCGGTCACTACCCACAGCTCGTGGCCATAGGTGAGGGTAGGGACGTAGATCGACCGGTAAATTGAGAGCTTCGCTTTTACACTCAGCTCCCTCTTCACCACGACGGACCGGTGCAGCGTCCGCATTACTGCAGCCGCAGCACCAATCCGTCTGTCGATCTCCGGCTCCCTTCTCCCATCACTCGCGAACAAGACCCCGAGATACTTGAACTCCTCCACTTGGGGCAGGAACTCATCCCCGACCCGGAGTGGGCACTCCACCCTTTTCCGGCTGAGAACCATGGCCTCAGATTTGGAGGTGCTGATCCTCATTCCCGCTGCTTCACACTCGGCTGCGAACCGTTCCAGTGCGAGCTGGAGGCCATCACCCGATGAAGCCAACAGAACCACATCATCTGCAAAAATCAGAGATGAGATTCTGAGGCCACCAAAGCGAAAGCCCTCCGCCACTTGGCTGCGCCTAGAAATCCTGTACATAAAAATTATGAACAGAACCGGAGACAAAGGGCAGCCCTGGCGGAGCAGAAAGTAGTTTGTTCTTCTAAATACAAGTCCCTGTGGGGGCAGTTATGCTGTGAGATTTTAACGTTGAGCTGCTCACTGACAAACTGAATGCTGTGCATGCTGGATTGTGACTTCTATGTCATTATTTATTGGGCTCTTCCCAAAAGAGCTACACAGGCCCGCTCTCTTGTGGGCCTGCTGCCTGCAGGAGGGGCCACAGGGCTTCGGTGCTGTGTGGATTCTCTTAGTGGGTGGAAACGCCTCGGTGTCCTTCCAAAAGAGCTGGAGGGGGGGCAGGGAGGCAGAGGTCTGGGCATCCCCAAATGTTTTAGTCATATGACTCTATACTTTTCCAGATTCTTCATTTTTGCCTACAAAAGGACATGCAAAGTGCAAACCTTGATTACATTATCTAATTTAACCAAACCCAGGAGTCTAGGTGATTTCTCTTGTTGGTTTTCTCTAAAGAAAATATGGTTAAAACAGCAGCTGCACCGTTAAACTACTGTGTGCGATCACTTCGACTTAGAGAACGCAGGTTTGAACCCTTAAGCTACAGCTAAGCTAATAGCAACCACATCCATACAGAAATATTCATTGCATTTTGTCCCGAGGTACAGACTGTACCCAAGCACCGCAAATTGAAAGTGTCCTTTTGTTCTGTAAAAGACAAACTTCTGCTGCTGTCGCTGGCCCAGCACTCGTCATAAAGACAAACAACCACGGCTCGGCTCGCGGTCACACAACAGAGTGTGGCTCGTCCGAGCCCAGCATCCACTTCCACCACCGGGGCATGTACGATGAAAGCCAAATGCTGTACTTCTCTTCTCTGTAGCGGGCATAAAAAGCTATTAGAGAATATTAGGCCTTCAGGGGGTCACTCACCCACTGCCACTAATGTAGAGAGGGGAGAGAGGAAGTAGAGAAAGGACGAACATCAGCCTAATGTAAAAAAGTCTCTCTTGGTCATGATGGATGACGCCGAATGCAGGTAAGAGAGGCTCACTTGTATTTTCTAAACTATTTACTGTGAGGTTTTAGACACGGGATAAAGGGAGGCTCAGAAATGTTGTTTTCCAACATCATGAGTCAGAAGGCAGACGCGCCCCTGTCCGAGATGCCACACAGTGGGGGTTTTTTTGGCTGTTTTTCTGCCCAACAATTTCCTGTTTACTGCTGGTGAACAGATTCTACAGAACATGGGCGCAACTTTGACCGTGGTTCAGACAGCGAGATCAAACAGTCCTGAACTGGATCTGTGGGCTATCTTGTGATATTCAGCTTTGTCTAACATATGAATGGTTTACTGTTTGGGCCACTGAGTGAACTCTGTCCTCTGAAAATGCAGAAACATTATTCTAAGTTAGACCACAACAGCAAAATCTTTGTGTGAATCCTGATACTCTGGGATTTTCCACCTTCTAGATGAATCACTTTGTGGGGTCATTTGAGTAATCACTCATGATACGGGACTACCAAGAATAATAATATCTTTATTTAAAAACAGTAGCACCTTTCAAGAACAAGTTACAGTTTTCTTTACAAAGGCAAGAGCAGTGCACGACTGCACATCTCCTTCAAGGCTTAAAATGTTCGTGTAAAGCGTCTGAGTCTCCGGATATTTGAATGCGATCTATACTTAAAAGCATTAAGATAATGTCTCCAAACTTTTCTCACGTCATTTTGATGTGCATTTGTTGTGTTTTGTTGTGTTGTGTTTTTAAGGAGCACTATAATTAAACCATTACCTAAAAAGCTCTTATTTGATCCATCTGTCTCCATCTGGCTAATTATAGGCCAATTTCTAACCTTCTTTTTATTTCAAAGATTCTCCAAAGAGTAGTTGTCAAGCAGCTGGATGATGATCTAGAGGAGCATTAAAACAGCTATAGTGAAGGTTACAAATCATCGTTTTATGGCCGTTGACAGTGGACTCCTCTCTGTGCTTGCCCTGCTCGTCCTCAGTACAGCACACACAACTGATCCGAAATTACAAACTCAGACGCACCACTGGTGTTTTTGTTTGAATCCTACATATCTCATGAATTTAGTTTTGTGGGTTTAAACGAGGAGCGTTCCACAGATCTCAATGTTTGGACCACTATTTTTACATTATACATGTTTCCCCTCAATAATAGTGTTACAGAGCACTGGATACATTTTCATTGCTATGCAGATGATACCTAAAGCCAAATGACACAAATCCATCCATCCTAACCATCTGCTTCTTAATTCAGTTTTATTTATATATATATTGTAGGTCAAAGACACTGCAATATTAGTTATAGAAACAAATATGATCAAATGTCCCCATATGAGCAACACGTGGCAACAGCGGGAAGGAAGAACTCCCTTTTAACAGGAAGAGACCTCCAACAGAACCAAGCTCAGAGAGGGGCGGGGCCATCTGCAAACGCAAACCATGAACAATAGAAAACGTGCAGTGGTGCCATATAAATAAAAATATCCTCTGCTTTGTTCATGTTTTAATCGTGGGAGGGGAATGTATCACTCCTAATTGTTGTAAGTATCTATAGCTTCAGCCTAACAACTTTCCTGTGGTATCGGTTTTAAAGAAAAGAGCCCCATTCCTTCACTGGAGTCTGTTATCAAAATATTGTCTGCTTGATGATTCTTCCTCTCGCTCTCGTTTACCTCCAGAGGGGAAGAGTAAGAAGGAGAAAGGAGCGTCCATCCAGAGGAGCACGGAGACCGGCATGGCCGTGGAGCTGACGAGGAACATGAGCCGGCAGCCCAGCAGAGAGTCCAACAACGGCAGCATGAACAGCTGCAACTCTGAGGGGAAGTCAGTAAACCCGTCCTTCTGCTACTCGTCATCTGCACTCTCTGTGTCACAAAGACGTCCTGAATGAAATGAGTTAGAGTGACAGTAATGACTGCATGTCAGCATGTTCTGAGGGACACATCCATTCCCGCCTGCGGGTATTTCTGTATGTGTTGGCCGACTGAGAGTAAACACAGTCTAATATAACGAGCACGCAGTTTAAAAATGAGTCAGCGTGGAGAGTGTGAGGCGACGATAAAACCAAAACTCAGACAGAGTCAAATTAAGACCGGGTGTTTTCTGTCGCTTGGACAATCACGTAGATATTTTTTCTTGTTATAAATAATGAGTGCAAGTGAAATTCTCCTGGAGGCAGCAAAGTGAATCCACCACATGTGCTGACTGAGTGGGGCCATCAGCAAGACTGATGACACATTTGTATATAGGTTGGTGATTTTTAGAGTTAATAATGGGCTGTTTTGTGTTTTCTGTGGTAGCTTGATCTTTTCTGGAGTGAATCTAGGTGCCAGCAGTCAATTCAGTGACTTCCTGGATGGACTCGGACCAGCTCAGTTAGTGGGAAGACAAACACTGGCTACTCCTGCCATCGGTACAAAACCTCTTCTCTCTTCTTTTGAATTATTTGGGGTATTTTTTAAAGCTTTATTTGTGCATGCATGGATAGATGTTGTAAAGGTTTTTTTGCCTTTAACAATGAATCAGAAAATGCCAGAAAAAGTCAGAAATCATTAGTATTGTAATGTTTTTGCTACTTTACTTTGTATTTTTGTGTGTCTTGAGTTTTTCTAGCATGAATTTCTCTGAGATATTTTGGATATTTCTGGTATTTTATTTTAAATGTTGATTGTGCCATTCATCCTCTTCTCTTGGTCGTGAGGCATCAATCTAAGCAGAGAATCCCAGTCTTCCATCTTCCCAGCCTCTCCTCCACTTCTTCAGGTGGGAAGATGTTCCCGAGTCAGCCAAGAAATGTGATCTTTCCAGCATGTCGTGGTTCATTTCATACTGGGCCACAGACTGCCCCAGTGCAAGTTGGAGGTCACTGCTTGATAAAGCCAGCGGAGCTACATCATCTACGAAAATCAAGCACGAGATCCTCAGGCCACATAGCCTTGAGAAATTCAGGGAAAATCTCATTCGCCCCATTCACTGTGTCCACTGCAGAAGGTCTGTCAGTGGGGCTGAGAAGATCCTTGATGTATTCCTCACACCACCAAACTATGTCCTGAGTTGAGGTCAGCAGCGTTGCATCCCTGCTATAAAAAGTGTTTGCAGGGAGCTGTCCACGCCACTCGAGTCACCTGACGATTTACCAGACTTGCTTCAAGGTCGACTAAAAGTCCTGCTCAATGGCCTCGCTGAGCTCCTCCCATACCTGAGTTTTTTGGTACTGCAAGAGCTGCAATCCACTTGGCCTGTTGGTACCTGTCAGCTGCCTATGCTGTCCCACAAGCTCACCATGCTTGATAGAATCCCTCCCACTGCTTGATGGCTCCTTTAACCTCTGCTGTTCATCTGATTCAGGGATTACCGCCACACTAGGGTCCGCTTTCCACAGAATGCTGTTAAAGTTTTGCTCAAAGTGAGAGCTGAAGAGCTTGACACTCTGGCCTTTGCCAAGTTCACCCTCACTGTCCAACATCTTCCATTGCCACCTGATGCAACTCACCAACAGGTGGTGAAGTGCAAAAATGAATCACTGACCTGCGACGCAGGGTGTCCTGGTGCCACGTGGACTTTTGGACACCCTCATGTTTGAACATCGTGTTCAATTTGGAGAAACTGCGGTGCAGCCAGTCCCTCCCATTCACACCCTTCTAGATCATTCTGTCATTGCCCATGTGAGCATTTAAGTCCTCCAGTAGGACAATGCAGCAATGTTCAGCACATGAGTGCACACGACAATCAGGACATAGGGAGGGAGAAAGACAAGACTGTTTTCATGTTCTTATAACTATTAATTTTATATTTTTATTCTTTCTTATGATTATTTTTACTTAATCTTGTTCTTTTTTATTGTTATTGTTGATGATGATCGATTTAATTGTGCCAGGCTCAGAGTGTTACCTATGCATTAAGTCTGCGCTCCTGTCGGTAGTAGATGTTGGTGTTGAGCTCTTTGTTTTCTTATTTTTTGTGCTGTGTTTTTTAGGTGATATCCAGATCGGTATGATGGAGAAAAAGGGTCAGCTGGAGGTGGAGGTGATCAGAGCACGAGGACTTGTACAGAAGCCAGGATCCAAATCTCTCCCTGGTAAGAGCCCAACCTGACTGAAGCCGCCACAGACCAACTAATCCCTCCATCACTCACACACATGTTATTATAATCCAGTATATACACTCGACTCAAGCTCACCTGTTCTTTGCGTTCGTACAACCAGCCCTGAGAGCCGATAGTGTTCCCACTAATGGCTTTTTTTATTGCTCTGTTTCTGCCGTCAGCTCCATATGTCAAAGTCTATCTGCTGAATAATGGAGCGTACGTAGCCAAAAAGAAAACCAAGATTGCACGGAAAACACTTGACCCACTGTACCAGCAAGCACTGCTATTTGAGGAGAGCCCGCAGGGGAAAGTGTTACAGGTGAGCAGGAGATTTATTTCCCTTCATCACAAAGTTAAATGCTTCCCCCCCCTCCTACTTCATGCTGACGGAAATCGAGCAGAGCAACATGACAACGTGAAATTATTTTTTCCTTCAGGTGATTGTATGGGGAGACTATGGCCGCATGGACCATAAAAGCTTCATGGGAGTTGCACAAATCTTATTGGAGGAGCTGGACTTATCAAGCACAGTCATCGGTTGGTACAAGCTGTTCCCACCATCCTCTCTGGTGGATCCGACACTCGCCTCCCTGACGCGACGAGCTTCTCAGTCGTCTCTCGACAGCTCGTCCGGACCGCCCGGGGTCCGATCTTAGTGGACAAACAGCTCTACACCACCGAGAAAAAACTAAAACTAAAACTCGGAGAGAAATGAAATACTAACGGCAGAAATGTAGAACAACAACAATCAGAAACACCAGAAAGCTTTGTTGAAATCTGACAATCACTCCTGCCGCGGTTAATTTTGTCTGTCGTAGGGAGCGTCGCATTTCAGTGTTTCATGTCCATTCGAGGAAAAGTCTCTGTGTTTTCTCTGTGTGTGCTGAAGAAGCCGTGCAGCAGCTGTCCAGACAGTACCAGAGAATCCAAACGAAGCAGGGTGGCTTTTAACCGAATCAACAATAGCAAAGAAATGTATGTAAAGCATCGGAATGTATGGACTCGAGACAAGAGGTAATCACCCTCCGCTCCTGCAGGCGGCGCTGCGCTCCCTGCAGTGGCCTCCTCCAGAACCCCAACAGACTGCTGGCATTCCCGTCCCCGCCGTGCGTGGGGGACGGGGTGCTCAGTCTGGAAGCACAGGGCCTTCTTCTGGTGCCTAGACCTCGGAGCCGCATTACTGGTCCCCCCCCTTCTCTGTGGAAAGATCCTCTTTTCAATATGTTTACCATGGCTGCTCTGAAGCCGCACCGTTTCAGCGTGTTTGCTTTGTTGTTCATTTCTTTCCCTTCGTTACTACTGGCACAAGATGTTTTTAAAAATGCTCATGATAATGTTGTCAGTCTGGTGTGTGCATGGAGAGTAAAAATAAAATACAAGAGATTTAAAAAAAAAAAAAGAAGCTATTAAATGTCTGCAAGTGTTATGCAGGAAGAGGGCGGGGAACAGGTTAGATTTTTACATGTGAGATTAGCGTTGTTTTGCTGGCAAGCGTGCAGGCCAGTCGTCTTTGTATAGTTGTATATTAGGCCTCCCAGGAGGTTGACCAATAAGTAAAATTTATGTCACTTTGAAATATCACAAGGGTACAATGTCAATGTAAAAAAAAAGAAAACGTAAATCTTTGTTCACCTATGTGAGAGCGAGACAGGGGCGTCTAATTTTTCACATTTTTTGGGAGGCACATTCCCTCCCTCCCGGCATGTTAAAGGTTTTTATCCAATCTTTAGTTCAACATTTTTTTCTTTTTAAATTTAAACACAAGCACAAGAGCTTGATTTTTTTACGACAAAAAGTTTAACGTTTTGAAGAAAAAAAAATAATACATAGCTAAAAAAATCAAAAACAAAAAAAAGGACAAAAAGCAGCAATCCTCCCGTCACCGGTTCTCTTCATCGTTTCGTCTCGACGTTCGGAGGCAAACAGAACAACAAATATTGTCACAGTTTTTTCCTCGTGCATCTCGGTGAATGTGGGCCAATCAGATCGATCCGTCGGGACGCCAACGCTCATCCTCCGTCCGGCCTGCAGGCTCCTCCCACCCGGAGGGGGGAGGGGCAGCATGACTTTGGAACCCGTTCCAAGCTGCATGCACATTTTTGTAAACAAACAAACAAAAAAAAATCTAGATACGCGTGTTAGCTCCACATACTGTAGGGCCGCTTGTATGTTGCATGCAGTTGTACAGTTTGCTCGTACTTGAATATTAAAGAGATAAAACCAAGAAACTGAAGCCATTCCCATTACGCAAAGACATCTAAATCCACTGCAGTCCAGTCCACGTCCTTCAGTCCGGTGCTGAATGTCTCTCAAACCGAATCCCAAGATTACATTGATGTCTCTGGAAGATGTACTGTACTGTACTGAGCAGACCTCGCAGCCCCTCTTACTGTTATTCCACATCATAGTATACCTCCGAGGGGCTGGGACGATGTATGAATAAATATGTACAAATCAGATCTATGAAAATATGAATTATGTTTCAACATAATGATTTCAGACGACACGGAGAATAAACTCAGATGCACAGAAAGTCGCACCCTGTAAATACTCAGCACTATTCCCGGGGTTTTCATTTGGTTCACTGAGAAAAGGGGCCAAGTCTTATAATAAGGAGCGATTAGTACTTTAGGTGACGAGGGGACCGTGCTGTGGGACGGCGATGGGTCTGAAAGTCCTCGTCTGAACACTTCTCTGTGCTTCGAACTCGGCGTCTGTGCCCGGCCCGCCATGCTCAGTCCCGCCTCACTCCAGATTTCTTTTCATTGTCCAGTGAAGCTGTTTTTTTCCTTATTTATTTAGGGTTTTTTTCCTTGTCAGTATTAACAGGAGAAAAAATTGCTGATTGTTTACAACTTCTGTGTTCCACTGAAACAAGAAAATCAGAAAAAAGTAAAGCATTCACTGCAACATTTCTTGTTTGTATAACAGATGTGGCTCAAATGATGTGTATGTTTTATATATAAAAAAATTTCATTTTTATGATTTACAAATAAAAAAGAATGTGTGGAAAAAATACCAATGTTTTCCTTGAGTCTTTCTCATGCTTATTTTTTAATTTTCTGATTTGACATGATGTCAAAAGGCCAGGGTGCCTTGTTTGTGGGAAAGCTAATATTTATTCTCAGTCTGTGCATCTCTGAGCAGAGCAGCATTATTTTAGAGAGAGAGGGCCATCACTGTTCCCACCGTAGTAAATTTATTACAGTTCATAAAAACATATTTCAAGTGTTTTCATCAGTTCTAGATACAATATAAAAGAACAACATGTGCTTTCCCCCTCTTTTATTCAGTTGAGAAGGTGATGAGCTATCTGCTAACGCTAGCTAGTTTGGTTAGCAAATGCTAACCAACTCTATGGGTCTATTGCTGGACATACCCGCTAATTAGTGCTATGTACAGTAGCATGCACAACAAAATTCTAGACTTTTATGCGCCGTGGCCATCGTATTAACTTGTCTGTGCAGATAACAGCTTAGGAATCTAAACAGTAGTCAGACCATACTAGTAGCTCTTACAGCAATCAACATGGCCTACATGTCCAGTTCGGTGAGCTCAGTTAGCTGAGGTTAATCCTAGCAGACAGTTAGTGTCCTATCTGTTACTCAGACAAACACGTGGCTAATAAAGTTTAAACAGGTGAGTAATAGTAATATTACTTAATAATTATTAATATAGTAATATTTATACCTAAAGAGTTCTCATTAAGGAATAAATTGATCAAGGAGTGGAAAATAATTTGTGTAGCAAGCAGTAAGCATGATAATTTTTGCTCTAAAGTTGACCTATTTCAACAAGGGAGTCTATGGAGAGTGACTCACTTTAGAAGTCAGTCTTGAGTGGCCACAAGAGAAACTGCAGTTTTTATCAATATGTGTTGCACTGATTATGTCGTCCTTATTTCCTTTTTTTTGTTATTTCATGCTTTTGTTTGGGTCAAGAAGGGCATCCAATATAAAGTCTGCCAAATCAAACATGCGCTGGTAACCAGTGTGATGACGCCTTCTGGAAAGGGAGCAGCAACTATTTATAAAGCACTATAACCTCAAACGACCAAGATATTTTAGCAAATAAAATACAGTTTGTGACCACATGATATACCAGAAAGATTTTCTAAAAGGTTCTTATGTAATGAGTTTTCGGTCTTTTTTTAATGCAAAAATCCCTAAAGTTGTGATGTTATTTAACCAGGTACTTGGTCTGGATGGCTTTACCTTGGCCTCGAGTGATCCTGTGAGGAACACCGGCGTAATTTCAGACCAAGATATGTTCTTCAGCACACACAGTATAGACATACATGTAAGGCTGCTTTCCTTCACCTAAGTGGTGTTTTTCTAATTCAATACACCATTTCAATTCAATTCAGTTTTATTTATACAGCACCAAATCACAACAACAGTCGCCTCAAGGCGCTTTATATTGTAAGATAGACCCTAAAATAATACATACAGAGAAAAACCCAACAATCCTATGACCTTCTATGAGCAAACACCTTGGCAACAGTGGGAAGGAAAAACTCCCTTTGAACAGGAAGAAACCTCCGGTAGAACCAGGCTCAGGGAGGGGCGGGGCCATCTGCCGTGACCGGTTGGGTTGAGAGAAGGAAGGCGGGACAAAAGACATGCTGTGAATAAAATTTTAACAATGAAATGTTGTTGTTGTTTTTTTAAAGTGGAACCTGTAAACAGACGGCTTCTGCAAAGTAAAGTCTCATAGACCAGAGATGAGAGAACGGAGGACAATTTTAGGTTCTTAAGTGCTCTGTTTGTGAATAAAGTCACATGACAACCATGTGGTACTACATACAACACCATCACAGTCTTGCCACTGCGATCCATCTAACCAAAAAGGATCTGCTGTTTCTTATACAACACAGAGCTTGGGAGATTTATGCTCCACTTGTTGTTAAGTAACCACAGGATCCCCCAAAAACAACATCTGCAGGCAATCTACACTGACCCGCCCACCACCCTCGCCCTGGCAGCCGGGCCCCCAGGCTCCCTCTGTGCTGCAGCATCAGGGGTCATAACCTGCCTGTATAAAACATGGACACAGACCATCGTGGAAAAGACACATGTAGATCACACATGTCAGAGGCCACTATAAAATTTCCATGCTGCTCCCAGGAATAAGATTAATCTATCTAATAAAGTCAAAGGTCATGCATTGGTGGAAAAGAAACCATGAGTTCATGTGGAATACAAACATTTCAAAGTTAACTTTTAATATCATCCATGAAGACGGGCTTCCCAAGTAAAATATTAAACAAACAAAACCTTTGGGAAAAGAAAGGCTCATGTGAGCCGAGCGATGCCGGGAAAAACAGTCTGAGAGTCTGTCGGCATGAGGTTCAGGACCCAGAAACCATCTCACATGATGAGATGACGTGAGACCAGTGATAGTTTAGGTTGTAAGTTTACCACTGCTTTCCCTCCAGCAAAACATGTTACAACTTATTTCTTCTCAAGTGGGATTAAAAAGGGTGCAGATTTTTATAAAAGAGAACACCAGCATAAAAGGATTATCCATTTCCAGCCTCGTATTTTTATTCTTGGACTCTATCAGAGTAGCTGTGTATGACCCACAGTTCAAAACAATGCTAATTTATCTCATTCTGGGTCTTGTTTCAGTGCCACACTTCATCCTCTGTCTGAAACAAGTTGTTAAAAGCCATCTTTCACTGCGCCTCCTAAAAGGAATTACAGCAGGGGGGTGGGGCTTTTGTGCTCACAGCAGAGTACTTTTACAATAACGTACTTCCTCTGAAATAGTGCATAAATAAATAAATTTTGATGGAAGGGTTGAGACAATTGTTTTTTTATTGTCCAAAAATACCTTTCTGAGAGTTTTAGGGACATCATACCACCATAAAGCAATTTGTAGCTTCTGCCATTTTTATTTGAGGCATGAAGCGAGCAGCAGCTGAAATTTTGTAGCTGCAGCGTTTTCAGTCACCACAGTCGCCTGCTCCTCTGCATGCATGGAGATACAGAAACACACATTAGCAGAATGCTAGTGTCTAATAAACTGTGGGATTTCTTTTTGTCCTGTTCAACACTCAGCTAGAGCGGAAGTTAGTTCCTATACAACGGGGTTAACAGGAAGTAGATTGGCTCTCCTCACAGCCAGAGATTTCCTAGAGCCAGAGATCAGTAATGACCAGATGAGGCACATTCACTCTCCAAATGTTTAGAGCAGTCTGAAGAATGCGCGGTGTTGCTCAAACCTACAACTTAAATATAGACTGACCTCGTTATTTCAATTCAATTCAGTTTTATTTATACATCACCAACATCACAACAACACCTCAAGGCACTTTATATTGTAAGGTAGACCCTACAATAATACACAAAGAGAAAAACCTAACAATCATATGACTCCTTATCTGCAAGAACTTTGGTGACAACGGGAAGGAAAAACGACCTTTTAACAGGAAGAAACCTCCGGCAAAACCAGGCTTAGGGAGGGGCGGGGCCGACAGGATATTTGGAACTTTGGATCTGTTTAATATAATCATCCACTATCATAATATATATGACAGGGAAAAAAAGGAAACATCACCTTTAAAAATAACTATTAAAGTGAAATCTAATGGAAATACTCTGTTGCTGCTTGTATGGCTGGTTTGACCTCCTGGTTCAGGAGCCAATGAGCAGACAATGGAAGGACATCAGGAAACAGTACACACCTGAGTAATTTGGGCTTCTCTCTTTTTAAGTGGCTTCACTGGAAACAATAGTTTTGCATTTACTTGTGATTGCGTGGGTTTTTAGGCTGTGTGCTCTCATACTGATCTTTTAAGGTGACGTGTTTCTGGTTTTGAGCCTACAAACATGCATTTTCTCATCTTTAATCTTAGATTATGACCCTCCTAACACTAGTCCTTTCCTCTCTAAACTTTCTAGGTGCTTTCTTACTGCACAGTCTGACCATGTTAGGGTTTTGTCTGTTTCCAGCACTTCATTTTAGAGTTCACACGGCTATAATCAGGGTTTTGGAGTCATGTGAAATTGTCATACAATCTTTCCTTTGAGGGGTAGTTTGAGCCAGCCTGTTACACTGAGGTGTAACTGAACATGGTTACACAGGTGTTACATTTGGCTTAAGTTATATTTCTGTTAACAAAATGGGAAAAAGTAAATCTGAAATGTACTCTTTTTTTTAAAATTTATTTACAGTAGAGCATTTTTATTGCTTTGTTCAAACTGTGGCTGATGTAATACTCATACTTCTATCCAATCATGGGTCCAAAATATGCTGCAATATTCTTTGGATTTTGGCTTTGAAGTTGGAATTTAAAAATAAATAAATAAATAATTGTGGAGGAGGACTCTACTCATGTTTCCTATCACTGGTGGTCGGTACATTTCAGATCAACACATTTCATACAGAAACTGAGCTGCTATTAGGAAGCTCTGGAAATGAGTCACATAAACATAGTAATCAAGACATAGGATGAGTAATGAAAAAAGCTAAATGATGATGGGTTTTCATTATGACTGTGGTCAAAACCAGTAAAAGGCTCAAAACAAAGGTCTTTATTCTACTTTTTAATGCAACATTTAATTAAAAAAAAAATCACCTATCAGTTAAAACTAAACATTTCAGGCTTTAAAAACATTGAGCCCTTAATTAAATTGGTTGTTCTAATTTAAACCAGTTTATATATCCCCACCCTTTGGGTTTTTGTGCCAGGTAACATGAAGATGGGAACGGTAAGCTGAAACTCATCTGAGCAAACAGCTTCATGCGAAATTTATTTTTAAATGTCAAACTGAATGAGAACCAGAATCATTTGCAGCTCAAAATGAAGCCGTTTTCAGTGCCGCTTGTTTCATAATGCTTCATAATCATCATTCCCAGGACTGCACTCTTCTGATGTTGTGTCTGGAATCTGCTGGTGCCACTCTTCCATCACTGAGAAAGACTGCCCGATGCACCAGTAGATGGAGTAGTTTTGTAGGAATACAGAGCAGAGTTGAGCTCTGAGGGTGATAAAGCAGCTCCTGCAGAATCAATGGATCAAAAACAGCAGAAGATGCACTTTGGTGCTACCTGACCTTCTTAAATTGTGATGGGACTGACGCCTACCACTGGCACTCACACCTCATTCATATTCAGAAATTTAATTCAATTAAATTTTATTGACACAGCACCAAATCACAACAACACTCGCCTCAAGGCGCTTTATATGGTAGGGTAGACCTTAGAATAATACATACAGAGAGAAACCCAACAATCATATGACCCCCATGAGCAAGAACTTTGGCGACAGTGGGAGGAAAAATGACCTTTTAACAGGAAGAAACCTCCAGCAGAACCAGGCTCAGGGAGAGAACAACGTGGGAGACGGTCGCATCTGCTGCAACCGGTTGGGGTGACAGAGGAAGACAGAACAAAAGACATGCTGTGGAAGAGAGTCAGAGATTAACAACATTAACAACTAATGATTCAATGCAGAGAGGTGTAAAGAAGAATTACTGTTTGCATCGTGGGAATCCCCCGGCAGCCTACAGCTATTGCAGCATAACTAAGGGGGGATTTGGGAGTCACCTGATTCAGCCCTAACTATATACTTTAGCAAAAAAGAAAGTTTTAAGCCTAATCTTATTATTAGAGATAGTGTCTGTCTTCCAAATCCGAACTGGAAGCTGGTTCCACAGAAGAGGGGCCTGAAAACTGAAGGCTCTGCCTCCCATTCTACTTTTAAATACTCTAGGAACAACAAGTAGGCCTGCAGTGCCAGAGCGAAGTGCTCTAATGGGGTGATACAGTAAGATGGGGCTTGATTATTCTTGAGGAGCAAGATTTTGAATTCAAGTCTGGATTTAACAGGGAGCCAATAAATGGAAACCAGTATAGGAGAAATATGCTCCCCCTTTCTATTCCCCGTTTCTCTCCTCTGTTTCCCGAGGGGGGGCCTCTTCTTGGACTCACGGTGGGGCCAGCTTATAAGAATATTCAGCCTGTGTGACTGTGAACAGAAGAGGAAGTTCACACACGAGGCGTAACTGACGTGACATTTTCTAACCAAAGCAGTGTTCAGCGTGGCTGCAGTGACACAAAGGAAACAACAGGCCGGGTTGATTCCATTCAGCCTCAGGACCCCCGCAGTTTAGAATCGTCTCTGAGTTTATGTCGGGCTGTTATGTCAGTGCAGCACCGAGACAGATACACAACAGACGGCGTGACAGGTTCAAAATGCACTTCGGCCGAGAAATTATGCGTCTCTGGTGCCACGTGGTTGCGGTGACAGCAGGACAGCAGATGACAGAGCAGCTTTGAAAAGAAAAGGGTGACACTCAAAGGCTTTTACTGTGCCAGTGTGATCAGAGTGATCAGACAAACCATAAAAACGTGTAATAAAGAATAAAGAATCGTAATACTTTCTGCAGATGTTCACTGCGCCTTCCTCTGCGGTTACTTTTCCAGCACAGAAAGTGGAAAATTCTGCAGAACCCGTGTTACCTGATAGACTTAAAAAACCAACAACCGGGTGTAATTTTGAACTTCTTCAGGAAATCGAATTACACGAGGAGCGACGGTTCCTCATTTGCATGTCTGCTGTCCTGGCCCGCGAAGACAAAACAACTCAGAGTGGACGCTTCTTTCTTTAAACAGCGTGTAAAAGTGAGACACAATCGCCACAGCGACGACAAAGTGTGATAAAGATAAAGCCGTCGCGCGAGGGCAGCTCTGATGCGCCTGTGCACGTGGACGCAGAGGCGTGCGTGGAAGCAACAGGCGGTGAAGCGAGAGACGTCTCTCCTCGTGACATCTGTAACTTGTGATTTTGGTGCGAGCCAGCACAGGACACGCGGCGTGGATACCTTCACGCGCGGGAGCCGTTGTGTAAACGCGGAGCGAGAAAGAGGGCGGTCAGAGGAGTGACGGCACACGGTGCGCCGCGCGCTGCTCTCACTCCCAGCTCGGCTTCTGGTGGGGTGCCCGTCGCACGTGCAGTTTGTTGTTCGTGCACGGCGGGACTACCGGCGTCGGGAGACGCATGCTTGAAAAGACCTGCGCTCACTTGACGCCCGCTTTGGTGATGCCATGCCCCGGAACCACAGCGGAGACGAAGGCGGCACCGGGCTCTGGATGAGGACCTCACCGGGGCACCGTACCGAAGGCTACGGCTTGAAGGATGTGGAGTCCGGCGGAAAGATGATGAACAACGCAGGAGACGGCTTGCTGTCGGCCCCCGGCGCCGCAGGTGCTGCCGGGTCCGACAACGCGAGGGGGAAGCAGGGAGCCCGGCTCAGCCTGCTGGGGAAGCCACTCTTATACAGCACCCAGAGCGGCCGGAGAAACGTGCGCTACCGGCGGCTTCAGAACTACCTGTACAACGTGCTGGAAAGACCGAGAGCCTGGGCGTTCATCTACCACGCGTTTGTGTAAGTTCACGTTATGATATGCGTGCGGAGTTGTGTGATGCGAGGATGCACACCTGTTGATGGTCCCTGCGGGAGGGTTTGCAGTTAGAAAGCTTGATTCAGTTTGGGGCACTTTTGATATGTGATGGCTGACATGCGCCAGATTCACAGCTTTTGCACATGAAGCAGCTTCAGTGTGAGACTAACAGGTCACTTTTGCGTTTATGAGTTTCATGTGTGCTGTTAAACCCGGATCTCAGGGTCCCGGCGGTTAGGACATCTTCAGCCGTGCTGTGCGCCTTTCTTCGCTTCTCAGCCAGCTGTATTTAATTTCCCGCGTGCGATTGTTTGTTGTTGTGGCGTGATAACTGTTCCTGAGAGGGAGGAAGGAAGTCGAGACACATGCTGACTGCAAAGCACCATTTTTTTTCTTTGGTGTGTGTGTTGTGTGTACACTAAGGGGAGGGGTTGCAAAGGGAGGACAGAAGCTGTTTACACACAACGCAAACAGCTCAAGTGTTCACTTTTCTTTCTGAGTCATCATTAAAGCTACTCTTTCAAACTGCATTCTTCATGAGCACATAGGATTTTTCCCTTGGTGTCGTGTGTAGGCTGTGGTCTGCGGTGGCACCTTTCATGTCGCATTCTTTTAAAAGAAATTACACTCGCTGACTGAAAACGGTTTTAAAATTTCCTAGACAGTGAAATCGAAATTTCATGTGTCGTGCGCGGTGATGGAAGGCAGAAATGGAAATCGGATCCTTTTCTCGTTGCAGAGTTGGTCCTGTTAATAAATACTGTTCAGTTACAATACAGCAGCATGTTGGTTAAAGAGGACGCATTCTGCTCATTTCCAGCATCATGTTCTTGTTCCGAGGCTCAACTGGAGCTTCACATGATTCCCAGTTCAAAAAAACCCAACTTATCTTTTGTTTAACTTTGCTTTTTCAGCTCCTCTCTGTTCAGCATATGCTGATCTATTGATGTGAAACTTTGGCCATATTTAATATGAGCATCCAGCACTGTAACTGTATACATGTGACAAAAAACAAGAAAAGAAAAGAGGGAAATGACATCAGGAAAGACGTTTTAAGTGGCGTATAGAGATGAAGCACCACTGAAAATTTAAACCAAAAAAACAGATTTCCCATAATATTTATTAAGACAGGTCTGACACGTCTGTAACTAAATGAGTTACAGATGTGCCTGAATGACATTTTTGGGTTTGATATATTTAAGTGTGTCTCTATCTTTTCATTTGATGTGCTGCCTCCTTTCACAGTGCTGCATGAATTAGCTGCCATTGTACTGGAGGAGCAAACAAAGAAGCTGTTGGCCTTGGACTCGTATGATCGACTGCGTGTGATGTTTATAACCACCTAACTAGTTGTAGAAAACATTCGGATATACGTTTTTAAAACCTCTGATTAGTCCAGTTCAGTTTTACTTAGAGCTGGTTCACAAAACCAGTCATCTCAAGGTGCTTTACTCTGTAAGGTAAAGCTCTTAATACCTAATACTAGAGAAAACCACAATGATCAGATAAGGAGATGAGCAGCGCTTGGAGGCTGTGGGGAAGAAGATCTCCATTTTAACAGGAAGATGCTTCCAGCAGAACCAGGGTTAGGGAGGAGCAGCCATCTTCTCCATTTGATTGGCTTTTCTTTGTGTAGCTTTTTGGCGGTGCAGAGGTTAGAAGGATATGAGATTTGAACCACTGAGGCTATGGAGATGGACATGTGCACAGTCCAACAAAGACATTGCATCCGTCTTATCCACACGTCGAATACTGACTGGCTGAAGAGTTGGTTTGAACAGAAAAGGTAAAGACGACTGAGCCCACCACCAGGAGGCAGAACTGTGGAAAAAATGTCAGTGGTCAGAAAAAAGTACAATTTAAAGCACAAACTGTGATTTCAACAGACAGTTGTAAATGTTTTTGGCTTAAGAAGAAGACGTTCTTTGTATATTATGATCTGTTATCTCTCAGGCATGGGGCTCAGGTAAATGACCAGGAACAGCATTAAATTAACAAGAATGCTTATATTACAAGCTGTTCCACACATTTTTGACACTGCACCCTGGTGACTGTATGCAGATACAATATGGGTTATTTGGCCTGCAAAGATCTGCCTTCTGACATGGAGTCGGCTGCACGTAAAAAAATAACATTACCAAAACTTTAAGATTGAGCCCGCAGAAGCATGTTGCTGTAACTGCATGTCTGTCTTTAGTTCACAGTGAACAGAAGCTCAGTTCCCTGGAAAAGCCTCCATATCTCTGCTGGCAACAATGCAAGTTATGCTCTTTTAACACAGGAATTGTCTTGTGGAAATAAAGCTACAGAGGTCTCTGTTTCCACCCAGTAAAGTTGTCTCAGCATCACCTTTTCATTTTGATGCAAATCGAGCTAGCTGCAAGTTGAGCAGTTTTTCAGCTGTCCATTTAGTGCAGCTCGCACACGGTGAAAGAATCACTCTGCAGACCACAGCTACAACTAGGGCCAAATTTAATTAAAAACCAAAATTGGTCAAAATTTGCAAAGGGCTGGATTTGGTGTGAACCTTGATTTTTGACACGGGGTTTGAATTATCATGCTTGTTAGCTGGCTAACTAATGGGACAATAAGTTTTCTCAGTTTCTACAAAAGCTGTTTCTGAGCCACTGGCTCGTCTCACTCCGTACAAGCCTTGCTTCTTTTCCGTGGAGCAGCATCTGCTCCCTGCAGTGTTGGGTTAAAATTGGATAGTACAATCATCAACCAAAAGCTACAATAGCAGCTCTGTGTTACCTCAAAGATAAGCACTGTTAAGGAAGTTTGATGTTTACTAAAGTAGAATTCGACATAGCGACATGGATGGATTTACTAACCCCCTGCAAGTGATTCAAGCTGATTTTCAACACTATATTTCTAAGCTTTAAATGTTTCTGTGACCTTTACTCCAACAATCCCTCCCATTCAGATTTGTTTGTATATTAACTAAAAGGCCTAAATTCAATGATTTGCTACAACCAAAATAGAGAATCTAGTGTTTGTGACCAGTCAGGGGTGTGGGTTCGTTTTACACCCTTTCATGTAAACTGCGTCATGGGCAACATTTTTTTTTTTTTTTCCGGGAACCAGAATTTAGATTTTTTTTTCTAAAATCCAGATTTGAAACTTTTGAATTACACTTGCTCTATATTTATTTTTAGCATGAACGTGCCATCGCTTCAGCCCCAGTACTTTGAGCCATCCAGCTTTACGCTGACCTGCCATATTCCCCTTTATTGGAGCCATAGCTTAGACGTACACCAGTCGATATGCTTTAGTTTGCTGTTTTTGTTAAAAGCTTGACTGAAAACTGCTAATTTACATATTTTATGAAAGTGAGTTAGTCACACACGCCCACAGGGATCTTCAGACTCCTCACATCGGCGCTCTAGAACATTAGGAACGCATGGTCGGGTGGCCTGGAAGTTACTGAATGCTTTTCTTTCATTCCTGCGGCAGCAAGCTTGAACTGGAGATGTGGGAGGAGGAGTGAACTCTCACTCGGCCCTTTGCTGTCTCTCCTGTACTGTGATGAATGGAGCTGTGATGGTTAGTGGCCTTGAAGTTATACTGGTCTGCTTATAGGACAGTTGTTGAAGCCGAGTGTGTCACCGTCACAGTTGTTATCTTTGAAATAAGATGACATCCATGTCCATCTGATGTCAGACCTAACTGTGGTTCACCATTAAAAGCACTGCAAGCGTATTAATCAATCTTTCTTTAAATCACAGCTCAGTAATCGGAGCACTCACTGGCTGGTGTGTAGGGGAGAGTTGGCTCAATGGACAGGAAAACCTGAAATTAACTGAAATTGAAAGAAGCAGCAAGGTGATATTTTGCTTTGGGGTCCATTTCACATTCTCATAATCCAATTATTCGGTGAAACCGGTGGTTTAAATGTGTTTTAGTAACCTAATAAGTACCTAATTTGCAAAGAAAAGCCTTGCATGTTGGGCACCCTCAGAAGAAGGTGGTTAGTTTAAATGCAGGTTTTGCACACGGTGTACCCGATACACAAATGGTAGCACTGTGGGTTAGCTTGGTAATATTGTAAGAGTTTGATAATAAAGAGGTGATTTCTATCATGTAAGCAACAACCAGGTAATGGTCACGAGTATTATCTGAGTATTGTGTACTTGGGGCTGAACAGTTGGAAAACATTTAATGTGCCTTCTGCTCATTTACCCCCATATTCCTTCTTCAACTCTGCTAGAATAGATTTGCATGGTTCACATTTCAAAGTCCTCACCTGCCTTAAAGTGGGCCTTGCTGCTGCCTTTAGTTCATCCCCTGTCTGAACTAAACCATTTAAGCTCCTCCCCTTTGAAAGGAAGGGTCCGTTTTAGCAGGCATTCATCTGACTGGCTGCCGTTCATACACACGAGATTAGAATGAAAGGTGGGTGTGGCTTCTGTGCTCACATGCTTGCCATGATCATTAAGGGATATCCCCCTCTCTCTGACGTCAGAGTCAAGAATAGAAACAAAACTGTCTGAAACTGAGCATTTTGGGGCAGGAGAAAAAAAGTTATAGTACAATGTTAGGAATGAAAGTCCCAGTATGCTGTTAATAATGTGAAAGCAATGAGGTACTATCGATAATTGTATTATAGGTTATCGTTAGACTAACATCATCAGAAACATGAAATAAAGTGATAACATAATCTAATCTTGGAATAAGTTCCAAGTATTATCCATTCATGGTTATTCTGAAATATAACCATGGCTGAAAAATTCTATCTGTTTCTATTAAAATTCATTCCGGTCGTAGATTAAACCAAACGTTTGTGTGGAAACCCTTTGGTTGGGTTTCTGCGAACTAATCACCAGACATGCAGACATGTTCACATGATACTCGACACCAGAATGGTCCCTGAGGCAAGCAGCAAATTTGCATAATCTCAGTTAAGAACAGGGTGTTTTTCCCGCCTGCTGTGCTGCTTTGTGATGTGAAATAAAAAGACAACCAAGACAGATATATATATTGTTAAACTCCAGTACAAGCTTATTTTTAAAGGTGTCTGGTTTTTAATTTTCTTATGCAAGAATCATAATTATTGTAATCATGAATGAAAGGCTCTCGGTAAGAAGGACTCAGTGCAGTTCGAAGGGTCACGTGATATCTGAATATGAAAAACTTTTTATTGTTAAAAATGTTATGTAACATTATTGAGGACTTTAAGGACATTATCTTGTCTGCTGCTTCGCTAAATATTTTTGTAGCTTTGCATTGCTGACGTCACAGCTGAGATGTGCTTGCTCTCCACGAACCACCTGCAAAACACTCCTATAGCTTTTATCACTGGGGAGCAGGAGAGCTATGATCACGGAGGTTGGCAGAATGCTGCGATATGGAGGGAAAAGCTGAATTTATGTTGTGTTACAGAGTGAAAACAAACACAAAAAGATAATAGATAATGTCTGTTTTTAAAGGTTCTCTGTGAGACTGTAATGTGGACATGTGCTTCAGTAATAGACTGTATGTAAAAGACGGACCCTACTGCATTTTGAAGCCTTGTTGGAGTGTTTTTGTAGCCAGAGGGGTCATATTTGGATGTGACAGTGATGTGCTATGTAGCCAGCTAACTCTGGAAAGCCTTGTTGAAACCTGCAATAACTGTAAGAGTGAAACACACAGTCAGATACTTGCTAATTAGTGTAACTACTTAATTAGTTGGTGTAACTAAGTAACATCCATTTTCTTGACAGTTAACCCTCTGTACTCCACAATGGCTTCTGATGGGTTCTACTATTATTGGAAAAAAAACAAAAACCCATTTCTGTACACTGGATATTTTAAAGTATTCTATTAACATCAACACTTCAGGAATTAAAAAAAACTATAAGTTTCAGTTAAATATTTTTGCAATATCTTACATTTTTGCTCCTGAGTCACCTCAACGCTCTGGCCGTTCGTCTGTAGTAAGTCTAGGATGTCAGTCTGTTTACCTCAGCTGTCAAAATGCCGGATGTGAGGCATCCGTGCGTGTTTACTCTGGAGGGTGTAAAACTAGTGAAAGGAGTCTGATACGAGTCAATAATTCAGCGAAGCACATCGGACATTCAGGCCTAACATTAGCTGGCATAGCGTTAGCTCGCGACTAGCTGCTGCTGTTGCTATAGCCAGCTTGTCTTGAGCTGTACTCAGATAGGACGGCTGCATGTTGTAATTTTAGAGCCTGAACTTGATTTCAGGAGATGAGGCTTCAGGTGAGGAGGAAGAGATCTGCGTTTGTCTCCTCACCTCTCACTCACTCTTCCTGTTGCCTGCTAATAGTCTCCTAATAGGAAGCATGCATGTCTGATTGTTGCATCAGACATACTCGCTCCTCTCTCTTTACATTATAATAGGAAACACCTTGAGATGACTGTTGTGAATTTTTGCTATTTGAATAAAATTTTAACGAGTTAATTTGAGCATTTACAGTTCTGACTCTCACTGGTCTTCACTGTTTTAGCATCTGTTTTGTTTGTTTCGTTAGCATCAAATTTTTGCAAAAACACTATGAAGGTTAGGTCAAAGTTCTCATCTCAAAAATGGCTCCCTTATGTCGCAGGTATAGTTCGTTAGTTCGTGTTCGTTAGCATCACTTCCTTATTACCAACTGATTAAAATCAAAAGGGGGCGGACTTACAATAACACTGTAAGCGATGGAGAGAAGAAACTGATCCTGACTGTCATGAGCTCTGATCCATTCAGCCAAATAAGCTAATTCTGCACAGTTTAAATAGGGTCTTGCTATAGCTTTAAATGATGGCTGTAATCTATATGTAAACCATTTCATGCCCAGATTTTCATACAAAATATGTACTGAATAGATGGGTTTGAGTCTTTTTTTAAAGGCTTATGTAAGCAGAGCGTGCCTTTAGAGAGCCTCGTATTCACGATTGGTTTCACATAACACATTGTTTCGGTGTAAAAATAGGTTCTCTTTATTTTATTTCTGAACTCTGCAGAACATCCTCTTTTAAACATCATAATTTTTTATTGACTGCATCTTAGTTAAATTGAGTTGGTCTGTGTCTGGACAGCAACGTGGTTGATACGTGATTGATTACTCTATGAAAACAGCATCAAGCTCAGCTTCGTCACGTATTCTAGAATGAAATTGTTAGATAAACTTAACGAGTCAATATTTTAAATTGCTGTGTGATTGGACTTTTTGTGGAAGTTGCTAAAAATATGTAAAATAGTTTTAATTGTTAGGTTGCATTGTAGGTGATTATTACAACTGTAAGCTGAACATTATATAGCTATTACAGCTAATCTTTTTATGATAGCTTAAAACTATTGCTATTATAAAATCACAGTGCATCTTTTTTCGCTAACCTTTTTCCTTTTAAATGGGAGTTTCCTTCCCACTGTCGCCAGGTACTCGCTGTTTAATAGAGTAGCAGGTAGAATAAATGAATGACTGACGTGTAGATCTGGATCATAGTTGTCCAGATCTGGTATAAAACCAGTTTAAACGAGTACAGTAGAGCATCGGAGGCATGGATGATGAAGCTGACTGTGGAGGTACATTAGATGAAAAGGTCGGGAACCACAGCTGGATGTCTGCTGGATACATTTTTGCGACAGCTGCAGCACTGAGCCCGCCTTTGTGCTGTACCGAGCCGGTCGCGGGGCCTCGCCGGCCCTCTCTCCTGTCCGTGCACACGCGTACACAGTGCCGCCATTCATCTCACCTCTGCATTAACGAGCTCTTATCCTTCCAAGTATGTTCAGCGGCAGGAAAACACGCAGGGGAAATGGCGTTTCTCCGCCTCAGGTTTCTGAGCTGGCACCCCGGCACGCCGAACAGCCGCGGTGCACAGAGTGGCGATATGGACTCACTGCTCTCACTTGTTAAATATCTATCAGTCGGTTTGTTGTTAGAAATACTTTTTTATAGACTGCAGTAAAGGATGCTGGCTCATCCTGAAAGCTGTGTTTGATAAGCTTAGGTTATTGGGCCTGTGAAGCCAACAGACAATAAAATGTTTAGTAGACATCTAAATGACTAATCAGAGGCTGCTCTAAATCCCACTGCTGTTGTGTATTATATTTTGAGTTGTCATTTGTTACCCACCCTTTTAAATTCTCACTTAGAAATATCTCTGTTCCCTCTAAGCCCCCTTTTTGTTATCATTTCGAGAGGTTTGCACTCTGCTGTGTATGTTATACATTTGCTTAACCTTCACAGCATATTGGGGTATTTTGCACACTTTAAGGCAATCTGTCACCTTTTCAGTAACTCAATGGAAAGAAACTTCCAGCATAAAGCACTAGTAAGCACAGCTGACCTGTATGTGAAGAGGAGCCGGCCGGCATGATCTGTGTGGTGACAAACCAGAGGTGTGATTCTTTACTCAGATGGTGGCTGCCTCACACTGACACTGTGAAAGTGAGAAGCAGACGCCGTGTCAAGAAGGTTTATGATGTGAATTTATCTTTAGATGCTTTGACGAGAAAGAGGCGAGTTCATGAGTGGAAACGGGGGCTAAACAGTTTCTGTGATGGTTTGTTTGACGCAGTAGCTTTTGCATGATGTTTTAGGCATGCTTCATCTAAACGTGTGCGACATCAAGGCTGTTTCTCGAGCACCGTTTGATACGGATCAACCACAGCCCAACTTACTATCACAACCTGCACATCTTTGAGCTGGTTCGTGTTTGTCAGTCGTCATAAATATTTTGTTTCACTTTTAAAAAGGGCCCCTGATTACTTTAAAAGGAAGACGCAGTGACTATTTACAGCACGGCATATAAAGTAACCTACACCTCCTGTGTTCATGCTGTCGAAGAAACTGATTGAAGACTCCAACAGTGTGTCAAATGTGATTTTTAAACTTATATTTCCGATGAATAAAGAGCTCTGAGGCCAGGAATAGATTAGTTGACCACGAGATTAAAACCACCCGTCTAATAGCACATAGGCTGCCTTTATACAGGCAGAATAGGTCCAAGCAGTCAGGTCACAAGTCCTGATCAGTTTAATACAGTCCTACTGGATTGTATTGATTGTATTGATGATGGTTTAACTATTAAGAATAATTCTTTGCGAGTTGCCGCTATGTAACATTCACGAGGTTTAGTTTCTTTGCGTTAACCGGTGAAGCTTTGATCAAATTGTGTTTGAATTTGAGAAGCATGTTGGGATCTTTTTTTTTTTTCTTGAGCTGTTCCCAAACATTTTTGCCACAGTGGCGGGGTGTCTTATCCTCAGAAGACATAATGCGCGCGTTTTTCAGGGCGTGCTGTTGCTGTAGGCGCTTGTCATTGGTCTATAACAGTGCAAAAGTTGATTGTGTGTGTCAAAGTAACACCACACGAGTGCCAGAACCTGAGCTTTTCATCCAAACGTTGGATCATAATGAGATGATTAATTGCTTGGCGCTCCTCATCGCTGTGACATATTCACTGTTTTATTTTCCTAGATAATGGATTAGCAGTAGTTTTTAACTTTTAGGGTGTACGCTTATTTCTTCAACTGTAGAGTTTTCTTATGAAGGCTAAACAGAATTGTTGCATTTTATATATATATATGTTGTAATTTCCTACTCTCATGTCCTTTCACCAGATTCACCGAGACTGCCCTCATGTCCTCTCAGTCCTGTGTGAGTTATCATATAGAGCTTGATTTTGAGTCTGACAGAACTTTATTATTCTCCGTTATTAATGACGTTGTATTTTATTGTTCTAATCTATATAAAGAAGTCCTCTCAATAGTTTCGTTTTTTTTACCCAGTTGTATCATAAATGGTACTTTAGTATTTTTGCATTATGTCTTAGTTGGAAATCCTGGTATCGTGTTCTTGTTGCTCCAACACAAAAACCTCCAGCCTGCCGATGTTGACTTTTTCACCATTTAAAACTGGATTCACTTTGTGTACATGGACTCAGCACAAACGACATGACACATTAGATATCATGACTGTTTCATGAGCTGCCCTCAGACTGTGTTGTTGTATAGTACCTATATGTAAATCACTGTGCCCGTTTGATGCCAATCACAGGATGGTCGCGGCTGATGGAAATTGCCTGCTGCAGGTTTCATGTTTCTAACCTCAGTTTACTCAGAGGGAGTTCCCCTCTCTCTATTGTCGGGGGCTGCCTTTCTAAACACAAAGACAGGCCTTGTCACAGGACACGCCTGCACACATGCGTTGTGGGTATTGTACCTTGGTGAAGAGAAACATCATTTAGGTAAACGGCACCTGTTTGCTTCCTTTGAACGCCGCCTCGCTCCAACGCCTCCCAGAGCCTACGGTCGAGATGTCGGGAGTTTCATTCCGGTGACATCTTGAAAGTCTCGCAAACCAAACAACTAGTAGACACCATTACCGTCTGGCTTCCCCTCTCTGAAAAATGTCAGATTGTACTTTCACGTTTGACAGAAACCCCAGCCCACTGCCGCGAAGTGAGCCTGCCATCGTGGGTTAGGGTGTTTTCCACCTGATTGCCCCTTGTGTCTCACTCCCTGATAAGGTGTTTTTGTGGTTGTTTGTCCCAACCAGTCATTTCACAGGTTCCAATCTGTGTGAATGAGTCACTTTTAGTGTAGAGAAGCTCTCTTTTTTTTCATACAGCTCTCTGTGTTAGCTCCCCTTTTCTTACTGCATTACTTCCAGTGTTTTCCAGCTGTTTCCTCCTGCTCTTATGTGACCTCACCCCCATTGTCAGCGTGACAATGGGAGGGACGTCAAACTTCGCTCTCTTCCAAGAAGAACTCACAGTTCTATCAGAATGACTGGTGAGTGGGGTACCAGCGCTGGATAGACATCACTTCAGTCTTCATCTCTCTCCCCTGACAGTGCTATTTGTTTGCCTTTCTGTCATCAGAGGGCTTTTGTTGGCCCGTGAGAGACTGGTCTTTAACACAAACAAAGAGAGGAGCGAGTATCATGATCTTTTATGGCCCCGCCCTCCCTTTTAGCCTATTTTTATTGCAGTTTTAGTCCTCCCTGATCTCTAACTGTTAATCAGAAATGTGCTGGCAGATGCTTGCCTGGAGGGGTACGGAGGTGGCACGCCAGTTGACTAATTTCTTTGTGTAGCAGTTCATCTGATGTGGAGTGTGACACAAGCGGACTCAGGCCTAATAACTGGGTTTATCTGCTGACAGCCGATGTGCTTCAGAATAGGCCTCATACGAAACGCACGCACAAACACGCGTCCGGCCTCCTAATATGTTTTTAGATAATCAAAAACACCAGCCAGCTGTCAAAGTGTCAGAGAAATCCCAGAGTGAAAGGGGCAATTGTGGGCACTTATGTGTTGCCATAGAAACTGATGCTGTCTTCTTGAGCTTGTTCAAGAGTGATTTTATAAAGAAATGGATGGATGAAAGATGAAAGGATGTGCTGGGTGGGTTCCAACGGGCGAAAACAAAGAGCACATTCTCTTACCTGTGTTCGTACGATGGCTGTGGCGGCCCACGCTGCGCCGCCGCCGCCCACCGTGTTATATTGAGTCGTGTATCAGCTACTTTTAGTGTTTGTTATGTACCTGTAGGAACCTTTAACACAGCCAATTCTCTAGCCAGCGCTAGATATTTGAATTCGTCAGCTGTTCTGGTCACTGCTACAGTTGTGCTGATGGAGGATGGCCTCAGGTATCGGTGATGGTCAGATGCATTGACTGCGATGCGTTGTAAAAAGATCCAGGCACGTGTTATGAGTGGATTCTGTTTTTTGCCTCTTCAGCTTATACGATAAACTCATGGTCACCAATTACAGCAGGCTAAATCATTCATCGCTGTATGTGAACGAGGCTCTCCTGCTGGTGTGATTCTGCATTCGTTCTCTTCATGCTGGAAGTAGGAAATAAGCTCCCTGATGTTTGTGTACCATAAGCATATCTTTGTGTTTGGCTGCACAGTATGCATTATAGGGGCACAAGTGCACTTTCACCCCTTCCCTCTGTCCCACGTCCTAGTATCTGTCATGAGTTTAGTTTTTCCTTTGTTGTTATTCTAGCTTTTGTTCCCTTGTTTCCCTTTGTCTTTACTTTTGTCTTTCATTTACTTCCTGTTTTATTTTGAAGGGTTCTTTTATTTTTCTTCGTGACTTGCTGTGTTTTTACTTCCTGACTTGAGTTTCTTTGTTCAGAGTTCATCTAAGTTTCCTCCGCGCTTCTTTCTTTCCTGATGAGTTTCTGTGTGGTTCGCCTGAGGCGCATGGACACTGTAATTTCAGCAGTTTTATCAGTTAACTGCAGTCTTAACTGTGTATCAGGCAAAGGTTACACACAGGTCAGGCGTCAAGTTTGATGCATGTAGTCTGCACGTTTTTCCTGTGCCTGCACAATGGTGATACCTGCTGAATCATGGCCTAAGACTGATGACATGTCCTTCTTAGCTTAGTTGTGATAACAGCTGTGTGTGATGCATATCAAAGATGTCAGCTTCCACATCTCATCCCGCCCTGTGCTGGTATCTCATTGCTGTTTGTTGGTTTGTAGACAGGTCAGTGCAGCAGAGATGGATGGATTTATGCATTTCAGCTGCCTGCGTTCTCACTTAAAATAAAGAGCAGAATTTGAATCCTGGAAGTGGCCTTTTCACATTTTTATACCTTAATTTGCGAAAGATAAAAGTCATTCACGCATAGGTCACTTTATTATATTAGAGACTGCGCAACTTTAACTGATGTTGCTGCAAATGTCAAAAAAGGCCCACAGACTGATATGCCTTAGGAAAGACACGTGGTTAAATATAGCACCCGAGTTCGAGTGACGTAGGTGGCTTCAACAGTCAAACCAGGGCGAGCGTAGAAGCTGAAGATTGGTCCCAGTGGGTGAATGGCAGCACGTCAGCGTGGCCCGCCCCCGGCTCTGTGCTTGGCACGAACCTGGTAGTGCTGCATGTGGGTAACAGGCCAGAGACCTTCCTGCCTTACCCAGAGGGTCAACACTGCAGCTGGGTAGCAAGTCTGTGCCTCATTTGCCCCCTCCATCACCACAGAGTGTAGAGGGAAGAGGTCAAAGAGAAGCAGAGAATTAACAACAGAGGGAAAAGACATTTTGGTGACTGTGTGGTGGTGATTCCATTACTTCCCACTGCTGTAATTCTTCTACAAGAATCTTTTGTGTTGCACAAAAAGTGAAATGTGCTGCAGATTTAAACTTTCCTCGATTGCATGACAACAAAATGACCTGTTTGTGTGTGTTCATGCTTCCCTTTCCGTTCATTTTTTTGTGTAATGCACCAGATTTCCTCATCTTATCTATTCTTACACAAAAAATGCTGCACCAAAAATCTTAAAGATTTCCAGCTGTATAGTTTTAGAAAGCATGAATAAATAATTCACTAGTGTTTAGTGTTTAAGCTGCAGCTTTTATCCTCAAGTGTATGAAAGCATTTACAGCTGCACACTTGAGAAATTAAAAAAGTGTTTAAAGATAAAGAAAAACACTTCTGACTCTAATAATGGAGGCAGATGACCATCAGAGTGATGTTGCGATGACTAGATATTTTTTTACATACAGTCTGTGGCTCTGATCACTTCTGTTATACAGTTTATCAGAAGTTTGTAATTGTATTTTAAATGCAATCTTCTTCCGTTTCTCCTTCCAAGTCACAAGTTTCAGACGTTTTTTCAACATGTTTTCTGGTCAACCTCAATTTTTCTCATCATTATGCCCCTCCCACAAAGTCTTTTTAAACCAATGAGAGCGCCCCGAACTTATCTGTGGCTCACAAGCCCACGCAGCCACGGCTTGTCCGATGTCATCTTCTGTTTGTCCTCACAAAAGCAGACAGAGTGAGCCAGGTTAGAGCGCTGAGGTTAAAGTGCTGAGGTATGAATGAGAGCCGGGCTGGTTTTAACCATTACATTGCTCTGTTAGCACTTTCTTGGAGCTGATTGTCAGAACACATTAGTGATGAGTTTGCTGCAGAGGTCACCTCAGGGGAAGTCCTCTGTCATGTAGATAGAGCACAGTGTGAGTGTTAGATGGGGGTTGGGGGCTAAAAAAGGAAGCGATTGCATACATGCCTCTGACATAAAAAAAAAAGTCTTCTTCATCTAATCCCTCTTTTTCTTCCTCAAGGCTTCTGGTGGTGTGCGTTCAGCGTTTGCAGCGTCTGTGCCGAGTGTTACATCAGCTCCTACAGCTGCAGCAAACCAGGCCTTCATAATGCAATTGCATGTACAGTATATTTAAAATGTATTGTGCTTTCATCACAATGAGGAACAAATAAAGAGCTCCAACGCGGCCCTAATTGCAGGTGAATTAGAAAAAGCAAAATGACTTATAATGTCAGAGAAAAGATGGCACTCGAATAATTATGCCTATTATTCCAAACACTGGCGAACTGCGGTGCCAAAAAGGAAACGCTGATGAAGTGGAACAATGACGGACATGAACGTGATGCTTTTAAAAGGAAAAAGGAGCAAATCCGCACACAATATGCAGCAGTCGCATAAATACTCGGGAGAGGCAGTGAACTCCAATTCAATTTAGTTATATTTCAATACACAAACATGCAAACATGTTTTATTAGCTGTAAACTAAGCGATAACAATATATATTGTGATAAAATACACTAATGCTTGTGTCGACAGAGACGTTTCTAGGAAATTTTATAAGATTTGGCATTTTATGGGTTCAGAATGGCAGAACGCATCCTCAAAGCTCAAGAGACGGGCACATCCGGAAAACATGAAGCTTCATTCATTCATTGGGATTCAAGGTTTTCAGCCTGTTATATTTTTTTTATTTACTGGGGGCGGGGCTTGCTCTGTTTGCCATTTATTGACAGTGACACTTTAAATTCAAACACAGTCAAATGGTACTAAATGGCTTCTCGCCTGAGAAGAATTTCTTTGCGTTTAGCTTCCCAGAGTAGGTGCAGAAATGCATGATTACTGAATGTCAGTGAGGCATTCATTCAATCATCCATTCATTCAAAGTACAATGAAATGACCTTGATGGTGCTACAATGAAAGGAGGGTAAAAAAAGAGAAGCAGATCAGTCGCTGTCAGAGGTGAACAAAATCACTAATGGTACAGATAATAGATTCGATAATTTTCATGCATCACACAAAATAGTTACTGCGTAAAATGATCGTGTTTGCTTCGTTTAAACTAAATCTAAACACCCACTGATGCAGTTTCTTGAAACAGGAAAACTGCAGCAAACCTTCAGGAAAAACTCTTCCTGTGTGAAATATTAATAACCTCAGATTGTTGTGTCGACGCAGAGAAAAGCAGTTTGTGACGTCGGCTGGCCAACAGGACTCTGGGATATGTTGTTGCTTGCTGCTTCGACGTGCTCTTGTTCTTCTTCTCTTCTTTTATTCTGACGAGCTTGTGTCAATGGGATATTTTTTGTATGAAACACAGAAACTCCTCCACATGAATGAACCGCTGGAGCTAATCGCCGCTGGCTGCTGCTTCATATTTATCGTGTGGACATTAGTGCCTTGGCGTCCGTCTTCTCATCCAGCTCTTGGCAGGAAGGAGAATAGTCATATTTCCCAAACTATTTTTTCACCTTTGCCCTGTAACTGAACCCCTTAAAATGCTTCTAATCATTTGCACATTTGTTATAATCCTCATGCACCACCAAGACAGATTTTTCCATGTTTATTGAGCTGCATGAGTAAAGTGATACTTGTTGTTGTTCTCACCTCTTCATCAAAGCTGAAGGTTGGCCTCTCTCTTAAACCGTGCCGTGTTTACTCTGGCCCGGTTCCTTCTCTCTTTATGAGCTCTGACAGAAGCTGTAGACAAGGAGATACGATCACATAGGTAGCTAAAACTGGACTGTGTGTGTGTGTGAGCTACTAGTAGGCCCACTTTGAAGGGTACGAAGGGAACGAGTGAGTGTGTGACAGAGTCGGAGCAATGATAATCTCCCCGTGTGCGAGTGCGGTGACCAGCTGGTGTGCCATTCTCAATCCGGGTTTCACACAATAAGGGAGGATGAGGCCACACGGGTTCAAAGTTTCTACGTACTACGTAACGCTCTGAAAAGCAGGGTCA
Organism: Simochromis diagramma; assembly: GCF_900408965.1. Lineage (NCBI taxonomy): Eukaryota > Metazoa > Chordata > Actinopteri > Cichliformes > Cichlidae > Simochromis > Simochromis diagramma. The sequence continues at coordinate 1,719,222 of NW_024386885.1, forward strand.
AATGGTTCCCGCATCAAATCAAGAATAAGGCTGGGCTAGCACAGGAAACCTCGTATCGAGCGCCTTGATCGCAACCAATCCCAGAGGGCAGCGTAAATGTCACTTACAATCCCAACACGAGTCTGTTAAACTGGCTCTGAGCTACTGCCGCTCGCTTTTGTTTGCCAAATCATGTCTGCCTGTCGCTCGACAGATCAGCTCCTAAGTGTTTGTCTTTACAAAATAAGCCGACCCCGCAGCATGCCAGCTCATGGGGCTGTGGGGAAGAGGTGGGAAGAGGGGGCTTCGGATTTGGGGAATCAAGCTGAGGAGGAACATACAACAGCTGCCTGCTGGAATAACAAGAGTGACTGAAATGACTGCTCCACGTGGGTCATGTTACCAAGCCGGGCTTTTAATAGGACGACTTGACTGCAGAGAGGAAAGATTAGTACAGAGTACGGTCGTCTGATCGCATATCATATATGAAAAGAGGTGTCGACAGAAGGCTGTATCACCTGTGCTTTATGCGTTGTAAGCTGCAAGGCTTGCACTGCAGAGTTCACCCCAAAGAGGTCTGAGAGATCACTGTATATTCTTAGTCCATCCAAGTCCTCTGGGTTTCAGCTCCCTGTTGGAATCGCCATCAGCGATTAAGTCATGCTCCTGCCCTGCCACCGGAGCTCAGTTCTACATATGGCTACTGAGGTTTTTGGAAAAATATTTGTCAAAGTAATTTATGTTTTAGCCTGGCTGCGGTGGTGAGGATTGTGAAATAGAATTATTGCTCTTGGCAGTTTGCAGGGAGACGGAAAACCAAGCGTCGTTATTGGTTTTATAGGAGAATTAAATATATTTTAATGAGAGATTTTATTCATAACTTATATTTAGATCTAGTCCTCAAACTATGAGCTCTGCATATTTGAGCTCCCATGCGCTCTCGGTGGCTTTACTCGCTTTCTCTTTTGCGGGAACTTGAAATGAAAGACTCCGTCGTTTGTGCAACACTCTCGACTCTTAGCAGTTTCCTGTTTTGATTAAGGAGAAGTGTACTTGGTCAACTGCTTCAAAACCGCCTGGATGACAAAAGCTAAGCAAGGCGTTTCCTATAAACTTTAAAGGCTTGAAGTGCAGTTTTTGTGAAAGTGCTGAATGTTTACATCGTTAATGTGTGTTTGTCGTGGTGGTGATAAACTCACCTCTCCCTTTAGCTTCAGATGGAGCGAGTGTTTTCACAAAGCTGCAACTTTTGTTTCCACACAAACTTCTTTTTTTCTTCTTGGTTTCATTTAAATAGGACTTTTATTTAAACCATGGTTGCTACTTTTCACTAACACAACAGACACACTTTTATTATGTTTTTATTACATATTTTACTACGGATGGGACCATCATTTCCAAAATATTCATAACACCTTATTCAATAAGACCTGAAACTGATCAGACTTTTCACAGACTTCTGTATAATCAGACCTGTTTTTGCAACACCAGCAGTCGCCCCCTGCTGGCCGTTAGAAAGAATCAGCTTCCCTTTTCAGACCAGGACAGATTTGTTCTGAAAATCAATCAACACACAAATATGTGTTCTTGGCATATAATACAGGCACATTTGAATATTATTTTTGCAAACCTACTTTTTTGCACGTATGCTCTTAAACCATTAAGAAACTCCCACAGGAAAAGCACACCCCAGTCTATAAGGTGAAAATAAGTTTTGGGCTCTTTGGATCAGAGAAAGTTGATTCTCTGTCTCCATCATCAGGGACGTTGCTGTTTCTGACTCTGTTGTAAATCTCTCAAAAATAACTTGCATCACATCTGATGCAACAAAAGTGAAGCAAGAAATGTTGCACTCATATTTGGTAATAGTACACCTTTAATATGGGCTGTGAGGGAGTTGAATCGTGTGTGTGTTCACATATGTGCCGGGCAGGAGGCGGGGCCTCGATTGCATCATACATTATCACCAATGCAAGATGGCAGTGCCCATTTCTGCTATATTTGAGCTCTGCTTTTTTTTGACATGTCATCCTCAGTTATATACAGTCTGAAGTTAAAGCCAACAGAGCGTGACTAAAAATATTTGTAGAGATGTCGTTGGTTAATAAAATCAAGGTTTAGAGTAAAGTCAAACTGCAGGTCGAGCCTTGAGTTAATTTAAGGGCTGCATTCAACAGCCAGATTTTACACACTTTACCTTTAAACTTGCACTCTTGAATCTGTTACAGCCTCTCGTTGCTAAAAGCATCAGTCCTCCGTCATGCTGGAGGGCAGCAGGTGCCCACATGGAAAAAGAAAAAGCTCAGAGCCAGAAATGTATTTATCCCCACATTTTTCTCATTTTCCTCAGACTAGTATATTTAAACAGTGCAACACACATTTCAGTGTGCAATGTATATCTCAATAACATGCAGTATTTCCCCATACCACAGTCATTGACATGTAGTTTATTAACTTCTGTTCTATACTTGATAATTACTTGATAAGAGACGAGTTCCTGTGCACCCAGTCCTGCTGTATGTGTACAAGATTTTATTTTTATCTTCAGCTTATAGACTCCGTGGAGTGTCTCCATGAATGCGAAAAAACAAATCTGACAAATTAAAGGGTAATATGATTGCTTTGGTCATCCTGCCTGTAGGAATCAGCTCGTGTGTCTTTGTTGAGCCACAAAATAAGGTCAGCATGTCCTTTATGTAACCTCGAGGACGGCGACAGGTTTGCTGTCAGATGTGACGTATCATAGTCTTTACTGAACCCAAAACATCGCGTCTTCACACGTCTATTCTGGTTTCAGGATGGCTGTTTGCCCTTTGAAAAACAACCATTGAGCCAAATGAAACCTTCGCACAGTGGAAAATAGGAAAAGTTCCCTCCCAGCTGGCATGAATTAAAATCCCACATTGTCCCAGTTCTTTCTCTTGAAACTCTTTTTTTTGTGTGTTGCTTGTGTTACTAATTGAATTTAATTTTTTCCCCTAGCCTTGTTTTGACGTGCGATTACAGAGAACTTCTTAAGATGTTTTGACCAGTTCTGTTCCTTTGTGACTGTGGCAAGCGTGTTTGCCAGAGTCTGGCTTAACTTGTTTTTATGCTTCTGTCCTGCAGAACATGCCATTCACAAAAAGCTTCCAGTTCTGACTGCAGCCAGTATCGTGTTCTGGTGAACACTGGTGTTAATGTTTTTCTGTTCGCTGCAGAAAAGCTGTTTGTACGTTCATTGCTAACATCTAATTTAGAGAAACATAATGGATTGAGGTCATAGGCTCCCAAGTCTCTGTCAATATCTACACAATACTGTAAGTGCAGCTGCTACCTGCTTAGCAGGATTCGATCAGTCGATCAACAGATTTCGTTAAAAGATTCAATTCAACCAGTTTTATTTATATAGCTCTAAACCACAACAACAGTCGCCTCAGTGTGCTTTATAGTGTAAAATAAAGCCTAGTAATCCAGAGAAAATCCCAACACTCAAACAACCTCCTATGAACAAGCACCTTGGCGACAGTGGGGGAAAAAAAACTCCTGTTTAGCTGGAAGAAACCTCCGGGAGAACCAGGCTCAGGGAGGGGCGGGGCCATCTGCTGCGAGCTGTTGAGGTGAGAATATTAAATCCAATCAGAGTGATCAGTAATGAGTTCTACGTCTAAATTTTTTAAAAAGGAAGGAATTTGAATGTTCTTCTAATAAATTAACTAAGATTATTGTTGTGTTCCATTTGTCTCAGAACTCGGATGCTGGAACAGAGAGTGACGTCACTCCTGTGTTGAGAACATTCCTGTAGCAAAGTTGGAAAAGCTTGGGAATGCATCCTTGATATCAAATCATTTAAGCTAAGCTACAGCTAGCATAGCTTATCACAGAAAACACACATTCAGTCTCGATTGGCCCTGAATTGAAAAAAGCACCTAAAAAGATTCATTTATCCTTAAACCTGCACTCCACTGCATTTCATCGGAAATCTAACATTTTCATGCCACTGCAGTAATGTAACCCTTTTAATAACTAGTGCAATTCTTGCATGCAAAATACAGTATATAAACAAAAGTACTGTGCCTCATTATACCGACACCAGCTGCTCGACTGTGGACACCCACGCTATGAAGCTCCTGGTGCACAGTTTTTATTCTGATGTTAATGCCAGAGGAGGTTTGGAGCTCTGCAGCTACAGAGTCAGCTGACTGTTGTGACTTCTGTGCACGATGTGCCTCACAAGTCGGCGACCCCGCTCTCTAAATTTACATTGTCTCGCACTCTGTGGTTGAGTGTCTTTTTTTCTTTAACCCTCCCACTGTGCAATAGTCTTGCACTTACAGCTAATGCAGCTGTATCTGATTATAGAACATCTAGGAGGGAAAAAGTGTCACTTGTTGAAATGGAATCATCCTAAATTTCAGTCGGTTCTTTAGGAGGACATGTTCCTTCACAAGTGTTTGTACAAGCATTGCATTTGCATCTAGAAGCACAGCTGGAACACATAGATATGATACAGTTTTATACGGTTTGGGTTATTGTTTGGACAAATAAGCAGTGTGATTTTAAAAAAAAAAAAAATCACTTGTTTTTTACTTTTTCTAAAATGACATTTGGCTAAAAGCTAATCGAAAAAGCTCTGGCTCTTTTGATCATGAAAGCGCTCTTCCTGCATGTAAAGCTGTCGGTATCCTCACCCGAGCAGCCATACCGTCTCTGTCACAATGAATATATTCTTCTAACCTGAGAGAGTCTGTAATCCTGTATCTCAGCTCCTGCCTACTCATGAATAGAAGAATATAATGACTTCTGAACAGACTGCACTGCTTATGCATACATTGAGTGCCTGAGCAGAAGAAATGAAAGGCGTCACTCTTGCCTCTTTTCTCTGTCTGTGCACCTGGATGACTGTTAATGCATGGCAAGCAGCTTCCTCATCAACCATCTGCTGCTTCGTCCTTAGAGGCATCTGATCCTGGGCCTCTTGCTCCGTCTGCTTGAACCACCAACCTGCCCGACTTCCCTCCGGGACCTCCGTCAGAGACCTTTTCTTTGGGCTGCAACGTGAGCGTGTGTGGGAACTTTAGGGCACAGTTCAGCCTTTCTATCATCAGATGAAGCTCAAAATCCCTGCAGAACTGCAGAGATCTGAGAGCTTTGATCAGACCCGCAGACCTGTCGGATGAACTCAAGTTCTCCTTCATCAGCGCTTTCCTTTTATGTCGAAATCAGTTGAAACTGGATGATTTTTTTAGAATTTTAAAAAAATAATTTGGCAACAAATAAAAGATGGATGTTGTTATAGAGTTAAAAGGTTTATTCTTTTAGGTTTAAAAAGTAAATGCTTCGACCATTACTAAATCCATCCATCCGTTTCTGCTTCAAATGTGAGTCTGTGCAGGTTCAGCACAAATGCCAGGCCCTGTCTCTCTCTCTCTGCAGGGGGGGAGGGGGGGAGTCCTAGAGAGACGCCAGAACCACTTCAGCTGGTTCCTTTCAGTGTGGAGGCTCTACTCTGAGCCCCTCCTAAATTAGTCCCTCAGTGGTTCCTGATGCTGTAGGTGTTGACTCCACCAGGGCTGGATCAAAATTAATAATCACAACCAAGGAGCAAGCTGATCTCAGGATCTCGTCTCCATAATAAACTAATTTAGCTCTAAGATCTGAAGTTTATCTGTGGCTCTTTTCACACAATGTTAAGTGACTGCTGGTAAAAAGTTTTTAAAGCACTATATGAATCAATGTGAGTGTAAAAGAGTACCATTTACCAAAAAAGCACTATTTAAAATTGCAAGTCCAGCTCATTAGAAGTGGAAAATGACAATAAAATAAAAAAAAGTATAATGTTAAAAATGACATGCACATCTTTCACACAGCTCTCCATCATTCTCACTACAGCCACAGCCCAGAGACGGTTTTATTTATTTATTTTAAAAATGGCGCCACAGCCGCTCACTCTCTGGGCCGTACGTGGAATAATAGAATTGTATTTTTATTCTTTGTCCTTTTCTTAGTAATAAATATCAGCTAAAAATGTTCTTTTCCTTACTCAGAAACAGTGTAAATGTATTCAGATGACATATATTTAAACCTTTTTAAACCTCTTTCTTTAATGCACAAAACAAAGTCATAGTCAGATTAGTCTTTCATACCAACATGTTTTATATTATCATATATAGATTATTTTATTATCACTTTGACCTTCAGATGTAATTCTTCCTACGGTGCTTGCTGTATGTTGATAACACACACCACACTTAAGAATAATGGTCATGATGCTTTTTGTCAATGTTTGACCAATAAATCATTAAGTTGACATTGATTTTAACACCACCCCACTTTGCATCCACACCATACCATCATTTATTTATATAGCACTTTAAAAAAAGCAACACATGGCTGACCAAAGTGCTGTACAGCAGAAATATAAAAAATACAACAAGAATAATAAATAAAATAAATAGATAACAAAAAAATAACAGTGTCAGTTACCCACTGAGACAAAGGGAATAAAAATGAGCTTTTAATCTGGATTTAAAAACCACCCCTGATGTAGATAATGTGAAGAGGGAGATCATTCCAATAGCGAACGCTCCGACCCCACCCAACAAAGTTTTATCAGGATTCGTTCCAAACCTTTAAGCTGTTTGCAGAGACAACGACACCTGTCGACTCACCTGCAGCGGGCAGTGTTCAGATTGACAGCGAACGTTTTATAGTTTTATTTATTTTTTTATCAAATAAAAATACCTGCTGTAGTAACTCATGCTGTGGTTGCTAAATCACTCAATGATGGAATCTGGTCGTGAGCTCAGTCGTGGAGTTGCGCTCATCTTTCTGCCCGTGAATCAGCTGTTTCCTGCTCTGAGCTGCAGCCTCTGGTTTCCCAGTGTGGACAGAGTTATGACCTTCCCTGGCGGAACAACTTTCACTCCAGCGAACAGCTGCTGTTTACCCCTCCTAATCACAGGCAGCTGAACATCCATCAGACCACTAATGAATAAAATTGCATCATATCACGCCCTCCCCTCTGTAACTTAATGACGCTCCCGCTGTAGCTGTTCCAGCTCGGCCCACCCGCTGCTCTTACAGACGTTTACAAGGACTGGAGCGACGCGCCTTTGCGGGCAAGTGTCTCGAAGACACATGGGCGAATCGAGCTGTAAAACTACCGCTGTGAACTGTTAAACGCACTGTTTTACGCACTGTTGCATGTATTCAAGACCTGAAACTAGCTTCTTGTAGTTACCTAATTTGCTGTTATAAACTTTTAAGTTGTTGTGAAGCTGTAAGCAAGGCTCATCAGAACTGCAGAAAAAGCTGCTTTATCTTTACCAGTGTTGTAAACGCAGTGTGAAGTTGTGTCCTTGTGGGCTTCTCTGTAATTAAACCGGGAGACAGAGGACTAGTTAAAATCAGCCCTCGTGTGTAATCCCAGTTTTGTTCCGCAGACAAACATCCCAAGGAGAAGGCATGTTCCCAACAGAACAAAACAGTCGCCCAGAATCAAACATGAGTCAGATAACGCACGTCTTCATTTATTACACGTTCTATGTCCTCAGTGTTCTCTCTATGGTTTCTTTAATCCAGAGGTGTTAGACTCACTTTAGGTTGTGGACCAAAAACAACCCAGTTTGGTCTTAGGTTTAGCTGGACAGGTAAACCTATCGCATACCACGAATGTGAAACTCAGAGCTGCAAATTGTTTCTCTTTAATTTAATGCAAAGTACATTCAGAAAACCTTCATCTTCATAAAACTGATGAACAGCCTGAGATGTTCCTTTCAGCAATACATCCCACATTTTCCACATTCAGGTGGTTTGTGTCATTTAAAAAATACCCAACCTTAGTTTTGGTGAAGTATGGAAGGCCATTAGTGATGTCAGGTCTTCAGAACTGGTGGATTATAACCTGGACAGCCTCAGGTTATAATCCGTTCTTAGTGACCTGCAGCGCAAACCTTCCTGCTGTAAAACAGGATGAAAAGGCCTCAGTGTTTGCAGTTTTTGTAACTAGCAGACCATTTACTGGGCCCCTTTTGGATTGTGGGCCAGGTGTTGGATGTCCCTGCTACGATAGTGGGCATTGCAGACGGGTGTGGACCGAAACATTAATTCAAGCTGGAAATTTGACTCCATCAAAGGCCGGATAGTCTAACCCTAAGTGGCATTTAGGGCTGTTGCATATTAGATTTTCTCCACATGATTAAAATAATTCACTTCAATGATATTATTGGATGTCTATATTAGAAATAATGAAGTGCTATCAGTAAGTCAGTGTTTGTATTTAGTAAAATCAGAACGAGTGGAGGGAAGTGGTGAGCGAATCCATAACGGTACCACAGATGCTCAAAAAAAGGACTGAACATTATATGTTTTCATTAACATAATATTTCATTTTTAAATATCTGTAGGTATTTTAAGTATGCAGAGACTCGCCTAAGGCTGAATTTCTCCACTACATTTATCTGTGTATAAAGTTTCCCAGACAAAGTTTTCAAGGTAAGGTTTGCTGGTTCATTAGGAGCGATCAGACCAATCAGAGCAAACACTACTTTACAGAGTTCAACAGTAAGATACAAAACAGGAAAAGGTAAAAAAACAGACACTCAGTAACAGTTAAATACAGAATACAGCACAGCGAGGCTCAAGGCTCAAAAACCAAATGCACGGATCGTACACAGGAATTTGAAATTTGCTCCCACGGCCCTCGGTTTATACTAAACAAACATAAACATCTTATATTCTAAAATGATTTAATGGATGATTTAATCTTCCTCTTTGTTTCAATCAAGACACAATCTCACACCATATTTAACTTTACTTGAATAAATATTATGTGCCATTTCTAAATTAATCGATGTCATCTTTGATTTTAATGAAAGGGAGGATTTCTGAACATTTTCAAAACTTACCAAACATTCAGAAACATCACATATCTGCATTTTTAAAAAAAGATTTTTTTATGAATCATATCCAGCTCAGACAGGCTGACTGAAAATGAGGACTGGTCTAAAATGAAAGAGTAATGACTCAAGGCCATGTCCCAGAAATGAAGGTTTAATCCAAACCCTGGATTTTAAAGAATGGTTACACCTCCAATGGGTTGTCAAACCTGCTTTAAAGAAACTTTAAGCTGTGATAGCTTCATGATGGACTGGAAACAAGAGTTGTAGTAATGTAAACCAGAATTATGTTCTTCTTGTTCTTCTGTTTTGCAGTTTTAATACAAACACTATATGCAGCTAATCTTTAAGAAGCCACGGCGATCCATGAGATGGACGCATTTTTCTCGGTGTAGATGGATCATGTTAAGAGTGATTTCTGTGATTTGAGTGTGAACGGCAGCTGCCTGGATTGGCAGGCCACTTGGCCTTCATCTCTTCTCCCACACACTCACTGTCACGCTTTAAATTTGAACCTATCAGCTGTTTCACACACACTGAACTGCATTAAGATGAACACACAGGCACACACACACTTAAATGGACCATATAAACAAAACAAAGGTACTCGGCGAACACTCGTGCCCATCAGGAACATGCATAAACACTCACACACACTTAAAGCCCACACATCTAATCTATATGCCCATCCATCTGTCCACACGCCACATGACCACTTATACACATGCATTCACTGTGATTCACCTGCTTGACTTCCATAGGACCGGCTCTGGCTTTTGCTTTCTGGTCTGTGGGCGTTACTGGCTGCAGAAGGTGACTGGGATATATATATATCCATAAGACGGATGGACAACCCCCACCTACCACATACCTCAGCCCTGATTATCCCCCTAGCCTCGACGATTTCGAGATGCAGGACAGCAGGTGGAGTGGCGGGAAAAAAAGTCGAGCAAAACATTCATGTTTTCATCTGCTAGTTCGAGCTATTGCCGCCTTTTTATTTACACTAATGGGAAGTGTGAGAGTGCAGCGTGAAAACAAACAGCAGCCTCTTCACCTTTCTGCTGATGTATTATTGAAATATTCACACTACTGCGGTGTTTTCATGTGGTATACTGGAACATGCTATTTGGATGTAGCTGTGCTGTTTTTGGTACCCTGAGGTCAAAGTGCAGGGTCATCCGCTGAGCAGGAGTTAGCAGGAGTATAGCGTCTTGTTCAAGGACATGTCAGCAGTAGCTAGTGCAGGATCAGGAGCCCGCTGGGTCAACCAGTTTAAGAAGAGTCTTTCTGCTCTTTGCAGTCATGTATGGGAAACATGCAGCTATTTACACTCTCTCATCTGCTGTGGGCTGTCATTTCCTGTACGTGCACCATTGTACACAATTAGAAACATACAGCAAATGCTTCATATGCATGTTGTAGTATGAGTAGATACTTTGAACAGTAGTTTGTATGCAGGTAAAAAAAACAAGTGACATTTTGAGATATTGATGCAGTTTGTAACATTGTAATGGTGTGCCTCTTTGAAAAAGACATTTTAATCTCAAGGGGCTTTCTGGCCTTTAAGGAAGGACGGAGGCACTGCGCTGCTCCAGCAGTGACTCCAGTGACCGTTAGCCGGTGGTATTTTCTCAGTGTCTGATCTATGTAGCAAACTGGCTCCAAAATAAAAGTCATGCCAATACTGGGACATAGTTTCACTGCTGGATCAGTGTGCCAGGACGTCCTTGTTAGACTAACACAGGGGTGGGGAACTCCAGGCCCCAATGGCCGGTGTCCTGCACGTTTTCGACATCATTCTGGGTCAACACACCTGAATCAAATGATTACCAGGCCTCTGGAGAACAAGACATGTTGAGGAGGTAATTTGGCCATTTAAATAAGCTGTGTTGGATCAAGGACACATCTGAAACTTGCAGGACACCGGCCCTTTGGGCCTGGAGTTCCCCACACCTGGTTTAACAAGATGGTTTAATGGTTTAATTATTTATATGGCACATTTAATTACAACAGGAGCGTTGACCAAAGTGCTGTACAAGAATACAACATACATAATAAAATAACTTGGAGTATTAAAAGCAAACACCAAATATGAATTAACAAACAACTCTCATGCTGTATTAAAAGCCAGTAAATAAAAATGCGTTTTAAGATAAGATTTAAAAAGACTGACAGTATGGGCCTGTCTGATGTGTAGGGGTAAATTATTCCACAGCTTAGGCGCTACGACTGCAAATGCTCGATCGCCTCTATGAACCAGCCTCGACCTTGGTACAGCTAAAAGCAAAAGATCACTTGATCTAAGAGATCTAAGGGGGGTATAAGTCTGCAAGAGGTCAGACAAATACCCGGGAGCCTGTCCATTCAGGGCTTTGTAAGTTAACAATAAAATTTTAAAGTTAATTCTGAAGCGGACAGGGAGCCAATGAAGAGAGGCGAGCACCGGGGAAATGTGTTCACATCTTTTAGTACGTGTCAGAAGACGAGCTGCAGCATTCTGGACCAACTGCAGCCTTGCCGGGCAGGTCTGGCTATATAAGGAGTTACAATAGTCCAGCTGGGATGTAATAAAATCATGAATCGCCCGTTCAAAGTTTTTAAAAGATAAAAATGATCTCACCTTAGATAAAAGCCTCAGTTTGAAGAAGGACCGCTGTACGACTGAGCTAATTTGTTTTTCAAAGGTGAAATTGCTGTCAAATATAACCCCCAAACTTCTGGCATGCGATTTGACAAAAGGCTCAAGACTGTGCAGGTTAACATTAGAGGTGCTGGGATAGCCGCTTGGTCCAGAAATTATCACTTCGGTTTTGTTCTCATTGAAGTTGAGGAAGTTAGAGGCCATCCAAGATTTAACTTCACCGAGACACTGAAGTAAGGGTTCTAGTGATAAAAGATAAATTGTGTGTTCAAGAATCTGTTTGCAAACACCAACAAAAGAAACACCACATAGATGACACTCTACTGAGCTCTAACAGGAAGCTAAACTTCTCATATCACAGGTCTCACATCTTGCTGGTGATGGTTGTGAAAGTCCAGAAAACAGTCATCGTGAAACCAATGAGACAGAATTTACATAAAGATGAACACAGTTGGCTTTGTATGTAAGAAAACGGGAATTGAGAATGGAGAACGGAGTAATGGCATTAGTTCTCAATTTAAATGTTGGATTAAAAAACAAAGACGCATGAATTGATTCCTTTATTTATATTCTGACTTTTTTTTGTCTGATTGGATCTCAATCAACGTTTTTTTGTCCACGGTTCAGTTTTTTTGCCACAATATCATGACCGGGAGACAATGTTGCTGACAGAGTTATTTAATGAATGAAAACAACGAAGAAATCACTCTCTCACTGCTGAAAGAAAAGTTGCTGATCTCCTTTCTGTAACTTTTGCAATTCACCATCACAGATGGTATAAAAGATGGAGGTAGCCATCTGAATATGACCTGAAATGAGTGCCTGAGCCCATAAACGTCTCAGGGAAGAGTTTATTGAGGTCGAGTTAGAACGATGTTTTCATATGGAATCCTACAGTGCAGGAAGTCCTTTCATGGGTAGCTCCCTCTTATGGTCTATAAAATGAATGCAGGTGAGACACTTAAACATCTGGCTTACTTCTCTTTTAAGCTACGTCTGTGTTACGTAAAGTCTGTGGTTCTGATCCAAACTAAAACCAATAAAACACCAAAGCCAGATAATAACACAAACTAACAAACTGAAATGGGCAGCAGCAGATGAACAACAGCCCCTGTTTTGTCAGGCAAAATTACTGTTTTTGTCAGTGAAGTCTGCTTGAGTGTAATGGCTTCATTTCCTTGTCAGAACAAACTCTCTGATAGAAGATAAAATGTTCTAAATACAGCAGATTGTTCAAAGTGTCCATCCTAGACCAGCTTCACCCAATAACCCCCTGTCACTAACTCCTTTCCACAACATCACAGTAAAACAAAACCTTTGTTCTACTGTTGTGGAATAGTTCTTGTCAGAGAATTTTGCATCACAGAGACTTTTTTGATAACTTTGTATAGATAACTTTCTTGAAGATGGGAACCACCACCCCGGTCTGCCAATCCAGAGGTACCGCCTCTGATCTCCACGCAAAATGGTAGAGGCGTGTCAGTCAAGTCAGCATCCATAGCCTTCAGGAACTCAGAGAGAACTTCATCCACACGAGGAGCCCTGCCACCAGGGAGTTGTTTAGCTGCCTCAGTGGCCTTACCTCTAGTGAAGGATGAGTCGCTCCCCTTATTCCCAGACTCTGCTTCCTCTGCGGAACACGTACCGGTGGTTGGGAGTTGAGGATCTCGCAGACAGCTCACCACCAGATGGTGATCAGTTGACAGCTCAACTCTTCTCTTCACCCAAGTGTCCAGAACATACGCCTGGAGATCCCGCACAAGACTGGTTCCAGAGCCCAAGCTGTGCGTTGAGGTAAACCCAACTGTACCTGGCTGGTGCCTTCCCCACCTCACGCACTCAGTAAGGCAGCTTCCCCACCAGAGAGGTGACGTTCCATGTTCCAATGGCTAGTCTTGGTCGTTCAGGATTGGTTTGATTGGTCGCTGCCCAGCACACATTTCACACGATCCCTACAGCGCCTCCTGCAAGGAGGGTAGGCCCACGTCCCTTTTTCGGGCTGTGCCCAGCCAGGCCACCAGGCACTCACCCTCGAGCACCCTCCCTGGGCCTGGCTCCTCCCTGGTAACCCTATCCCAGGCTGGGTGAACTGTCCCGTAGGTCTTTCACACATAGAGGTTTTTGAATTGCTCTTTGTCTGGTCCCTCACCCAGGACCAATTTGCCATGGGAGACCCTACCAGGGAGCAAAAAGCCCCCCCAACAACATAGCCCCTGGGATCCCTGGGACACACAAACCTCTCCGTCACGATAAGGTAGCGATTCACGGGGGGGAGAAAAGGTTAGTCTATAAACTTCTCGCTGAGGTTTTGTGATTTAAAAAAATTAAAAGGCTGACATCTTAAAACTTTAAAACTCTAATTGAAACTATTTGCACTGTCAGGTTGGATTTGGGGTATATGTGATTCTTCTTTAAGCTCTTTAAAGCTGAGGCAGGATGTGGTGCACATAACACTGAAGGAGTGGTTTTTGAAATATTTTAGACCAGAAAGTCCAGACTTCCCTTTCTGGACAGTTTTGACAGTAAGATTGTATACGGGGGAAAAAAAAGTTCCCATGAAAAATGTTCACTAAAGGTTGTGGCAGATGTATTTTGCAATTCTGTGGCCTCCACAAACAGAAATTTCTGCTGGGGTTTAGTGGTTTGAAAGGTTCTCATCAAAAACCTTAGACACATTAAGACTGAAAATGCAGATCAGCTGATTTGAGTCAGCTTGCAAAAACCAGTGGCTCAGCTTATAACCCTCTACATCAGTTAAGCTGCTTCAGCTGGTGTCTTTGCAAGCAGCTTTGCAACTCAGCTAGTGCATTTCAAACGCTGCACTGACTGGGTTGCATCAGTGCATCAGTGCCGTGTCCAGTGTCTTTGATGCTTGTTCTCTTTTGCTGATCCTCTCCAGACTTGGATTTTGCACATACAGTTTGTATGTCAATCATAATGTGATTGATATTTAGACTTTCACCTCACAGTCATGTAGACTTTGGGGGTCTACATGACTGTGAGATCGCTGCCTTCATACACTGTTGTGTTTGGGTTCTGATCTTCAAAAATCTTGTCCTGAGAAAAATATTCTCCATATTATAATAAAAACTGAAATAAACAAAGAAACAAACAAAAACTAGACATTTTAAAACATTTTTAAACAGTTGAATTCACTCAGGAATCTGACTGCGTCCACATAAAGTAAGTAATAAGAAATTCCTGATAAAATGAAGCTGCAATATGCATCTCAGAACACCTGCGACACACCGAGAGCATTTAGCAGCATCAAAGTCTGCGGCGGAGGTATTTTGGAGGTATAACTGGGAACCGAGAAGGTTGACTCAGGCATGGGGGCCCGCCTCAGCAGCCTCTGCAGCTGTTATGTTTTTGGTCCCCTGGCAGGTCACATGGTGCAGATGAAAAGTGTGGCGGCGGCGGTGCTGGGGGAGTTAGAGGGCGGGGAACTATTTTTGAGCACTGCCATTCTGAAGCATGAACCCCCGCCACCACCACCTCCTCGCCATCTTTCCTCTCTCTGCCTCTTCCATCCCTCCTTCTTTTCTCCCCTGGCTTTCCATTTCCCTGTGTAATTAGGCTTCTAATTAAGGCTGTGGATGTTGAGAGGATGAATGCCCACTCTGTCTATCTCTCTCTCGCTCACGGCATGGAGCCTTCAAGCTGCACCACAAAGTGTGCAACAGAAAGACCCAGTGCTGGCTTCTCTGACAAATTCTGTTTTTGTGCATTGAACATTGAGCTGTGGCTTGCTATGAAATTAGCATAATGTCATAGAATGCAAATATGCGCTTTGTGCATGAAAAAAAGGAGAGAAATACAGTAGACTTCCCCACCAGCAAAGGATTACAAAGAACAGGCAGAGCCAGAAACGGACTGGATTGGTGCTGAAAGTGCAAAAAAAAAAAAAAAGTATGCAGAGTGCAGCAGCCTCCACTTACAGTCCCAAATCACTCTGTTGTTCTTTCTAAGGAAACGTCTGCTTGATATGGATCTTACTAGCAAACCCAACCTTCAGTTACTAATTATTATCATCTAAGAAAAGCGTCAAGGCTACAGCTCCTGGGCTAGTCTGCATACACAAATATCTGCATATGAAAATCCAGATGGATTGAGACAACATTTCCAGCGCTGGAAACTTTCTAATTTTAAATGTATTAGTGGAACATGAAGCCATGAAGGCACAGTTGGACTATGTGTTTGAAACAGGAAACAGATAATCCCCTCAGTTGAAGTGTTTTGTTGACACATCCATCAACATCCACCATGATCTCACTGCACAGACTTTCTGGCTGTAACGTCTCCTGTTGTAGCTGTTGTAGCTCAGAGTGGGAGATTGTCAGCATGATCGTTCTTTATACAGTAAAGGCGGAGAGTTCACGTTACCGTATGTGACTGAAAGGTTTGGATTTTTATGCTACATTTAGGAAAAAAAACAAAACAAGAGATGACAACAGAGCAGAAAGTTAATGATTTAGTGAGTTTAATCGTTTTTTTCTTACAATATATGTTAATAATAATAATAATGATGATGATGATGATGATGCTTTTATTTTCTCACACTCCGTTTTAAACCCGCCGTTCTGTCGCCCAACTCTTGTCACAAAGCAGCCGTCTCTTAATTATTAACACAGACGTTAATGGAAGCTTCGAGCCTCGACTCCCTGACGTGTCATCGTTGTTGCTATATGAAGCTCCACATGTGACTCTCTCGTGAGGCTCCCAGATAGTTGGACTCTCTTTGAATCGCTCCCAAAATGAAACAAAATCTACACGGAGCACAAACAGCCTAATCAACTACTTACAAGCTGCAGTTTAATAAAGTTTTAGGCTTGGGTAGGTTAGATCTGATGTGTCCTACATCAACGTAACAAGCTTATGTTTTACACATTTTTCCACAATATATGCATGTGCAACACACAGTGTGTTAAAGAGTATGCCTCTTATGTTCCTAACAAATAAAACAACAACATATGAACACGACTGAATAAGGCTGTGTGATCATGTGGTACAGCTAAATTAAAACACTGAGTAAATTCAAGCTTTAACAACTCACCTCTGAGGGTGAACTGGGGTCCTGCAGATGAGCCAGTTTAAAGTAAATTAAGATATTTTTCGAGTCATGCAAAGCTGCTCCAGAGCCCAAGAATGAAATCTGTGGAGGTGGAAGTACCCCCCCCCCCCCCCCCCCGGCCACCTTTGCAAAAACGCTAGATTTAATAAAAGCTTTAATCTTGAGGCTGTCATTCTAGAGGCACGATGACTGAATCTTTCTTTCTTCCAAATTTTTCTGGAAAAGTGATTCCCACAGATAATCACTGTCTTTCCTCCTTTTTTCTTTCCTTTTTTTAAATTAGCAGGACATCCATGAAATCTGGCGAGACATTAGGAGCCAAAGGAAAAACAAATTTGTCAAGCAGATATTGCCGCCACCAATTATATATTAAAAAAACACACATTTGGCTGGTAACCAGTGATGTAAGAACACTATCGATTGGGTTCCAACATGCTGTCCGTTAGTTCCAGGAGAAGTTGCTCGACGAGGGCAAACGCCAAAAAAGTTCTGCTCTTCCTGGTTGGATTCCAGCTACTGATACCCACTCCACATGCGCGTGATTTCTCTCTTGGTTGGCAGTCCACAGCAAAAAATAGCTTCTAATAAATCTCTCAGTCTCATTTCAGAGAGTAACAGTGAGTATCCAATTGGAGACGTCCTGTCAAGAGTTTCAGCTTTCAGAGGCTACCTCATGGTATGGATGGGTGACGCAGCGAAGGGATCCAGTAGCTTTGTTAGGCTGTCAAGTTTATTTTGTTGGTTTAGTCCATTTGTACCCTCAGAAGTAAGGTTTGCTGCAAATTCATACAAAGCTGCCCTGAGTGATGCAGTTATCCTTCATCCATGTAGCTACTTTGAAGAGCTGTTTGTGATTAAACAATGCTCCTCACCTGTTGGCTTGTTTGCTGTAACCTCTCCCGTTGGTGGAGTTTACCAACTCTGTGAGCAGGACCTTGACTTTGAGTTTCTTACATTAAAATGTCTCCGTTAAATGTTCTTTGGCTCACTGCAAAGTTTAGCTCCAGCTGGTTTGTGACTGTTCATTTTGTTTTCTTTTTACTGATGTCCATATTTTTTGGAACATACTTATAAAGATGGTAAAAAAATTCAAATGAAACTAATGAGAAAAAGAGCTTGAACGTGCACATGGTGACAAAAACTACATCTAAAATGGCAGAAAACTTCTTTAAGCAAAATGTATCTAAGGTGCAGTTTTCGTAGTTTAGTCGGAGTCTTGTTGCGTTAAGATTAACGAGGGTTTTGCCCAAAACTAGCAGTCAGTCAAGATATTATTAAGCCACCACCATCTTCACTAATCCCACCACTATGTTAACTGTCCTACTTAATAATATAGAAATAAGCATGTTGTTACACCCTGGTACAAAAATATTTTTAGCTTCTTTGGATAGTTCCCCGTCTCATCCATCTGTCCAGCATGTAGCTGAGTGCAGTTTTTTTAACTTCCTGTGTGGTATTTGTGTGAAACTTGTGTTTCAGACCGATTCACTGAGCCTGATTCTGCTCAAAGTTTCTTCTTATTAAAAGGCAGTTTTTCCTTCCCACTGTCGCCAAGTGCTTGCTCAAAAGAGGCTGTCTAATTGAATTGAATTTTATTTAATGCCACTGTAACTTTAGATGCCGATAAAACGCTGTCTGTAATTAAAATAAGACATTCAGAGGCTCGTGCAGGTGCACGCTTCCAGCTTCGGAGCTGATACTGATGCAGCGCTTATTGTTGTTCAGTCTCACCATTAAAGCTTTATGAGGACAAATGAGTGCAGCCGAAGACACAAATAGAGTGTGAACTCACGGGAAAGGCGGCAGCGCCTCTGGGTTCCAGCAGTGATGATGTCACCGTCTGCCGTGAATGTGGCGACACCCTTTGACAAAATGGTGCCACCCCACAGGTTTACAGACATACCTCCAGCTGTTTGTTAGTAAAGTGTACTCAATCATATGCATCGATACCTCGTGCTGATTTTGCGACCGACCGGAGAAGCACGGTAGCTTTTAAATTATTTGAGGAAGAAAAACATAGAAGCATGCTGCAATTTGTCTTTTCATCCTCCTCACCGCAACTGTTCTTCTCTCCCTGCTCTCCTTCCACTGCTCAGTAATTATGTTATTCAAGAAGACGAGTGCACAAAATAGAAGATGTCAGCGAACATGCGACCGCAAGCAAAATAAATGCATCGTGTGTACCACTCAGCGTACATGTAGATTTGCTTTAAGTGCAGCCTCTGCGGCCTTTCAGCCTGCTTGATTGGACCTGAGAGGAGCGCTATTGAATAGCTATTGAAATAAAGATAAATGCAGCTGTCTGTCTGTCACACAACATCAGAGGTGTTTAAAAAAGGGGGCTTTCACTCCGCCTGTGGAGCTGTTAGACCTCAGGCTGGTTTTCTGCAGGTAGCGGCTTCACATGAAAACAGAAGTGAAAAATGATTCACAGAAAGATGCGGCTGTGACATTTCAACCTCTGAATGTGTGCGGCATGAAAAAAAGATTATTGAAGAGTGGGTGAAAGAAGAAACTGTTTAATGTTTAAAATGTTCGGTGTTGATGGAACATAATCAAGATGCCTACAAAGGCCACTTTAAGTTTATTGCAGGGTTGTGTCAAAAATGATGGAGAATCTCTTGTTTCTTCCATTTCCTCCTCGAGTGCTTATCTGGAAAAGAAAATAACAAGAACTCCTTGACTTTTTTTTTTCTCCCTTGTAATTTGTTAACAATGACGCATGATTCAGTTATTTAAGTCTGATCTTTTTAAAGGTTAAAGGTTTTTCTTTTTCATTTTCATTGTAAAAATTACTTCAATCTTTGGAGACTTTTACACATTCTTCAATTCATAAAACTGTTTTTCTTTCCTTTTTCTTTCCTTTAAGGACCACTGTCATTAACTTTGTCTTACATTGTTGCAACCCTCTCAACAGACAACCATAAAACCTGTTAAAATTATGCGTATTAAATGTATCTGCTGAGACCAGATGTACAGGAGTGATACAGAAAGGAGGAGAAAAAACATCTAAAATGAACCTACACTGTTTTATTAAAAACGAGGATCCAAACCGAGGCTAGCTGAAACCCTGAGACATCCAGTTTGCTCTGCATCCTTTAACAACAAGCCTTTGACCTGTTCATGTCAGCTTGAAAAAATAGCATCACAACCAGCTGTACATTAAAGCAAACTTTGTGCAAGTTTGTGGTCTGTTTTCCACTCCACATCGTGTCACATTCTCATAACTCCCACCCCCCTGCACCTCCATGAATGACTACGGTTTCCTAACAAAGAACTGAGAGAAGGAAATTGAATAAATTAACCATCCAGCAACCAGCGACCCGTCCGGGGTCAGGTTTAGGTTTCGCTTTGGCTACGTGGTTAAAAAAAACACTTTTCTGGTCTTACTGAAACCTCAAGGCACTTTAGACTACAAGCTAGACTTAACCATACCTTCTTAAGGCACTTTATACTTTAGGCACTTTATCTACCTCCCATCTTGGCTCATTTTGGAAGCACTAATTAACCTTACATGCATGTCTTCAGAGTGTAGGAGGAAGACCACGCAGGCACAGCGAGAACCTGCAATCTCTCGTCTGGGAGACTCGTGAGACGTGATATCCTGCGCACCCCCCCATGACTGAATATAACAGCCAGTCCAAGCAAAGACCACAGCTATCATTGCTGCTTCTAACGGAACCGTGGCATTGTATGGCAATGTGGATCATGCATATTTCTGAGTGTCTTCCTGTAGAAACATATATTTCTTATAAAAATGTGTACAGCAGGAGATGCTTTTATGCTAGAGAGTCAGAAATGTTCATGTGTGTCTGGCTAATAAAGCCCAGTGTGTAAATCTGTGGCTGTGTGTGGAGATGCCCTTATAAAGAGTCCTCACTGGTACAGCACTGCCTTGTGGGGCCAAACTAATTGGAGCATAGTTCAACAAACAGAAAGACAGAGGAGGGAATGAGAGAAGGAGCCGGGAAGGACAAATGGATGATGTGACAGTCGTGCAAACAAAAGGGAGAGAGCCCGCATCAGAGAACAGCGCATCTTCAGAAAGAGATGCTGAAGCAGTGAAATCGAGTGTGAGGAAGCAGGAACGTGAATGAAGCAGAAAGCCGGGTTCAGATCTCTCAATTACAACTGAAATAAATCTACAGCCAAGCTCTTCCTGCACCCGCTGCACTTACCTCGTAGCGCTCACTCTCCAAAGACTTCAGCTACCGCACACTTCATTATTTCTTCATCGTAGCACGACTCCTGTGATTGTAATACAGCGCCAGCCTTTGTTTGACTGAGCATTTGGGTTGTTTCTAACACTCAGCCCACACGGACAGACCTCGGTAACCCTCCACTGGGGCTGCTCAGCTTCTGTGTACACTATCAACACTGCTGCTGTAAATCCACACTCGCAGCCAAGCAGCTTGTCGAGGTTGAGCTCTGGTCATACTGGACGCATTTGACTGTTGGTGCTTGAATCATTAGCTGCAATAGTGACTGGCGCTGAGGGATTTAGCTCCACTTTGTTTAGACTGGTTTAAGAATCTGCTCATGAATTGGCCTTCATTGATGTCTGTGGTGTGCTGGCTATTTTTGAATTTCTTTATAGTAACGTGTTTGGTTCTGTGTTGGCCTGCAGTTGACTGGATGCTGTTAAACTTCTAATTAAAAGTATTTCTATAGTGAATATGAAGATGCTTCTTTGGAAAATGCTTCACTCTGTAATTATTTTCCATTGTTGACTTTAGTTCCTGATGACTCATTACTTTCCGCAGTGCCAGAGCAATTAGCTGGCTAGCTGTAACTTGGCTATATAGCCTGTATCTGGAAACGTAGCTTCATCAACTCCAAGTCAATTCTCTCAGCACAGTACTCAGGTATACAGTAATTCAGCTGGTGTGCAAGATGCATGTAGTACAGTACTTGCACGAGACAAGTTTTTAAAGATGCTAGATTGAAAATGGTCTTTCAGAACCAAAGTTACCAAAGCTAACTTAATGGGTGCAGGCTTAATTAATAAAAATACACCTGCCGCAGGCTCATGTTAGCAGCATGAGAGTAGGACAAATATAAAAAATTGTGTTTATTGCATTTATTGCAGATGTGACAGAAATTGCAAAACACAACCTTTCTGTGATTGGAGGACATGGCACAGGAAATGAGGCGTTATCAGACTCAACCCAGGACGTCACAGTGACTGAAGGTCTAATAAATGATGTGATCAGACCACTGAAGGCCACAGACTGGTGCCTGCTGAGCTAACATATACATGGGATACAGCGCTGTGCCGTGTGGGCCCCTCTTCTTTCCTGCTACACACTCAGCAGCATTGTTCGTGTTTCCGAGGCGTCTTTTCTTCTCAGTAAACGAGCTTTTGCTGCGATTTCTCTGCATGTATCTTTTCTTTCCCCCTCTTTGTCCTGAGCCCTCTTCAGCCGAACCGCCTCTCAGCACGTTCACACTCTTCTCTTATTGCGTTTCTTTGTGTTTGCAATAAAGGACACCTCTACTGGTATCTCCTGGTGTTCTACAGGCTTGCCTTCTCTTTTCTTCCTCTCCTGGTTTAACTTGAAAAGTGAGCTTTGTTCACCACTGTATCTCATTTCATCCCTGCCTGTTTCCCCTCTCTCTCGCTCTGTTCTCAGCCTGAGCGTAGGCGTACAGTACAACGACTGATGAATGCAAAAGACTCTTTTCTTCGGCCAGAGTGCGGTGACTCACCGAAAGGCCCGCGAGCAAGAGAGATGTGCGTGACCCTTCACTCTGTGAGATTTGATGTTAGTAGGAATGTGAGGTGGGAGAGGAGGCCTCTGAGTGACAGGGTTGTGAAGACTTTGATGCAAATGTACACATGCTAAATAACCCCACAGACACACACTCATACACACAGAAACCACAGTACATAACAAGTGTCCCAGGGTGCAGCTGAAGCAGCGGCTGTTGCCTCTTTAATGGTCTTCATCCTGAAATTCACCACGTCTGAGTCAGACGAACAGGTTATCCTGATCACATCAGGTGGTGTGTGTATGTGTGTGGGGGTGGGGGGTGCTTTGTGCGTCTGTGAAAGTCACGATTTCCCCCGACATTTGTCACAACTTTATCAACCTTCCTGCCACATGTTCAGAAACAGATGTGTCAGCATTGCTTCATGTGCAGTGCCTGCACCGACAAATAGGAAACATCAACAGCTTGCACTCTGCGAGGCCCCAGTTGTACCCATTTCTTGCACTTGTGGTTGCACCTGTCTGGGTAACGCTTGATCCCAGCTGTGAATGAGCTGTTGGCATCAGATTATGTTTTTATGAATAATGAATGCAGTCATGGTGAAATGCTGAAAGTGTTCAGTTCTATAGGGTACAGTGGGATCACTACAGCAGGTTGGTTTTGTTGAATAAACATAAATATATTAGGAATAATGCAGAAATAAGTGCTACAAAATTAATTCTGCAGAATTGCATAGTCTGCAGGTGTTTTTAGCACACAAAGCAGTAAAATAAACACATTTGAGCTCCAAATCTTCAGACTGCATCCATCTAAACATTAAAGCTGTCGCAGCCTGATAGGGGGCCGTGGAAATAGTTTCTCTTTATTTGATTGAGTGGACAGGTCTTCTTTGTGTGTGTGTTCAACAGCTGCAATTCCAGCAGTGTTAAAGAAACTCGGTTGCAGATTAGAATCAAGAATTCCAAAATTTAATACATTTTCTAAATCGCTTCTAATACGCTCACATTCCTGTGACGATATAATGAATGTTTCTGATTCATTTTGATGGTTTTAGTCAGATAAAACTTAACAAGCTGCACATAAACAGATTTGAATCTATATTGCTCTTAAAACAAGCTGTGAATAAATGAATCGGCGAACACGCGGCGATTCTAAAGATTTTTAAACCAAAGCTCAGAACCTAACCTACGCACCACAGTTCTTACTCTCTCAGCTGCAGACTTGGTGCTGTTTAACAGTTTGAATGTAAAGATTAAATCTATTTATCGCTGATGCTCATCAGGAAACCACAAAGGCGTCTATTCTTTCAACAGAGGCCTAACAGATCTTCCAGGAATGGCGAGGCTATTTTCTGGAGAGCTGATTGGTCAGTAGGTGCTGATTTCATACCCCTTGATGTGTAATCTGGAACCAAGGTTTATTGAAGTCAGTCTGGTAGTACTGACCCCAGAATACGTTTCAGCATATGAAGGTCTCCCTTTTATCTGTGTTTTCGTACCAGGGCCATCTTCTAGCTGTGATTTCCTTGTGGATCAAAAAGCTTTTACAAAATAGTTACAAATGTAGCTCAAACATCCTGCTTTCTTTACTTTACAGTAATGTCTCCACAGTGATCTTTATCTTAGGCGTGGCACGTTCCACCTTCAGCTCGGCTAAACAGGATCAGTACGCTGAAGGAAGTCTGAGATAGAGATAAGCATGCGATTAAGATTGTGTGACTGCATTGCTGTACATCTCTGTTCTATCTCTGTTATGCTAAAAAGTCCCTGCATGAAGTTGTTTAGCTGATTTCTTAAAATATGTAAAGGTGAAGTTGTTTTTTTTTCTTCAACTTCCACCTTAATGCTTGTCTTTTTTTCTTCTTTGTAAAGTTCAGACCTAAGCAGTTGCGTAAAGCTCCGTCGTGCTGAGCAGAATTCAGAAAGACTTGCTCAGCAGACATATTGGATTTTGCCTGCGGCTTAAAATGCCAACAGGCTGACTTCAGGTTTTTTTTTCCTCCCCCCTCTAAGGGAGCGGGGAGGATATCCCACTTTAATTTTGGTCTTGGTATCTCAGCAAGTCATTCAGGCTGGTGCGTAACACGATTTCAACGAGGCTTTGGGGAGAATCCTGCTCGCTTCTGTAGCTTTCCAATAATCTCTCCAACACAAATTGAACATCTCATTTGAATATTCATGACCGGGGAGCGGAGAGGCCTTTGGTCTCAGTAGCATCTCGGTGCAATATATCAGGTTAAATACTTGGCAGAAGTGCATCGATGCGAGGACGTAATTTGTTTTCATCTGCGTTGTATCTGAGAGTTTCAGCACTGCAGCTTGAGGACATTAAACACGTTCAGATGTAGCAGGAAGCAAACTAAGCTCTGGGTTTGTTGTAGAGAGTGTGCACTGGCCTGGGCGTCACTCGTGTTTGTGTTTACTCATTTCACCCTCTGTCTGTTCTTATCTTTGGGTCTCCTCCCTAATACCGACGGCCTGATCTCTATCAGGAACCTGATTTCTTGTTTTCTAGTATTCTGTAATGTGAAATGAACGACTTTTAAAACTGGTCAACTCAAAGATGAAATTTTATTACATTTCTTTTTTTTTAAAGAAAAATTAAATTTCAACTCCTGGGTCTTTATTTATTAAGAGAAATTAGTTTTCATGAGTATATTAGACACAAAAACAAGAGAAACATGTTATTTTTTTTAATATAGGAAACAATCTTCAATGTTGCGTCTTATCTGAATCCTGGAGCCTGCTGTAGATTGCTTTCACTTTTTTTCTGTAAGACCTTTCATTCAGTGAAAAGCCCTTTTCACATTTGCATCCCTGCACACTCTGGTCTCTGGTCTCCGTCCCAACATGTGAAACGTGACCGTTGGTCCAGCCTCGTTTGTCTTTATCTGTTTTTAATATATGAAAACATCCTGAATGTTACATTTGAGGAAGCTCGCTCTCTGACACCAGAAGCACTATACCTGAGGACTGCAGCTGTGGCGCACAGCTGTTCCAGCTCTGCCCCACAGTAGGTGGGTGGATGTGGGTGGATGATGACCCGCTGACCCCACAGCAGTGCTGCGTTTAACAGCTTTTCTTTTTAAAATCCATGTTTGTGGATTATGTGCAGTTTGGCAGTGAGGTGGCCACAGTAGTGCTATTTCTTCAACCAAATATCTTTTTTGCTTTTTTTAAACCAAACTTTAAGTGAAAACAGAGTCTGCATGTCCTTCATCGCTCGCCAAGCACAAACTCCTGCTCGCCTGACCGACGCTTTTTGCTCTCGCTGCCCAGATTTACACGTTATTCCTGCATGATGCTCAGTTTTAGCACCCTCACGAAATGTTAGGGAAATGTCCCATCACATACAATATAAAAATGATTAATCGTACAACTTTGATATACTATTACTGTACTATTACACAGACTACCACAATAAAATGGCGGCCCCCAGGCCAGGGGCCTTTACCGGTCCGTGAGTCGGTTGTTACCGGGCCATGAGAGTTGAGACTCTAAATTTATGGTTTTCAGGGTTTTTATCATTAACTCGGTTTCCATCGGTCTTTTCCCCTGTTGTTATTGTGTCTTATTTTGAAAGAAGTATTTACGCGATACCATAGCGACCAGAGAGCATTAAGGGGCAGTTAGGAGGACGTTACTCTCAGTGTTGTTGGCGCATTTCAGGACGACGCTGCTAATAAAGTTACGCTGCAATAAAAGACACTGCTTCTCTTTTATTGACTACTGTTATCAACATGATGATGATGTCCGACATTTCAATAAAAACAACCTCTGTGTGTGCAGCACGTCCCTCAGAGAGAATCAACGTTTCATTGAAAAATCTATTTAGAGACGTGAAACAGCTGAATAACATCGATGACCTCTACGACAGCAGCCTGACTGCAGTTAACCGGTTATCAGCAGGTGAACTTTCAAAATAAGAGCGAGGAGAAACACTGGAAGGATTCCAGCTGAGTTTTAGCTGATCTGTTTGCAGCTGAGCTGAACTTCACTGTATCCTCGATTTCACGGCCCATTTTCCAGCAGTAGCAACTGGTTGTCTCCAGCCTATTAATTACAGTATTTACACATGTTAATTCAACTTTTTTACTCTTCCATAGATAATTCTCTTTCCTGTAAAGCATTTGCAGCTGTACTTCCAATTAAATCCACGGAACAATCCTGAAAAATCGACACGGCGTTTCATACGAAGCTGCGTCCAGATGAGCTCCATATAAGCTCTTAAGTACTAAAGAGCAGCGTGAGTTTTGGCCCGAACCCCTGGCCCTGAACCTCAGCCCCATCTCTCTTTGTCTCTGTTTCAGTACCCCCCCCCCCCCCCCCGTGTTATACTGTGAGGCCCAGTAGTCACAGCCAGCTGTTCCACTTCAGAGACAATTAAAACAAGCTGTTCTCTGCTACCGCTGCTGCTGTTATTTCAGTACCATATCTGTTTTAATTTGAAGCACCCAACTAAAACAGCCCAGTGATCCCTTTCCTGGACTATTTAATCACTCACATTCTGCACATTGCATTTTAAGACTAAATTAACCCAGCTTTATCTTTAACCTGACCCAAACTAATCCGATTCTCCATTTAAGGTAATTCTTTCAGCTTCCATCTGCTTTGTTTTCTGTTTTTTTCCCCCCACTTAATTTCTACCATTCACCAGTATGTTTTCTTTCCCCTTTTTTTCATCCCCTGCCTTTTCAGCTTTGGTGCAGATGGCCCGACACCATTTAAGCCCAGAAGGTCACCAAACGATCGCAGCGTGACACAAGCAAACACTGAATCACCAGCTTAAGTGTAAAAATGCTATAAGTGGTACAGCAGCAGCCTGATTTAAATGTCATCGGCCGTCTGTGGTCAGCGTGGGTGCAGGAGACGACCTTTTCAAAAAGCTCATATTGGGATTATAGGAGTTATTCTGCAGGCGGCGTTTCAAACATACCTGCGGGATTACCTGTTGTACAATGTTCAAGAGCTGAATAACAGCAGGGAAACAAGAAGATGAGTCTTAAATGCACAGGCATGAACAAACACAGGCTGT
Organism: Simochromis diagramma; assembly: GCF_900408965.1. Classification (NCBI taxonomy): domain Eukaryota; kingdom Metazoa; phylum Chordata; class Actinopteri; order Cichliformes; family Cichlidae; genus Simochromis; species Simochromis diagramma. The sequence goes on from NW_024386885.1 coordinate 1,746,541, forward strand.
TCTTTACAATTCTGTCATTTTAAAATGTCTTTGTGGATAAGGGACCTCAGAAATACAAAAAGTCCTTTTCTCCCGATTACAGCGAAGTAACAGGAAAACTAAAAATAAGTAAAGCACAAAAAAAGTTTGCGGTGTCTCTGTTTCACACCCGACTCGTTAAATCTGCTTTTAACACAGCATGATGGCGGTGAAAGTGCTCCGCTTAATATTGCGTCTACATCCATCTCTTGCTTACAGTCTTGTGTTTTTTCTTTATGTGCATGATTAATGTTGTAAATACACTTATTTGAAGTCAGTATTTCAAAGTAGACGTGGCCAGATGACACCAAGCGGCGCAGTCGGTTCATTTCAGCCGATGAAGTCAGATGACATAAAACGTGTTGCGCTGCTGTGGAATGCCTTCCTAGCAGCTCTTTGAAAACACCAACAGGCTGTAGTCGTTTATCTTTTTCCTTAATTTGCATCCACTGCTGACTTTCTTTTTCCTGTTGCATCACTCTCTCCATCTGAAGACATAACAGATGTTTACATAAAGTATAAAGATCATCTGGGGAGCAGCACCGATGCATGATGAACGCAGCTCAGCGCGTCTCGTGCAGGGGCCACAGCGCTAACCACCTATTGCCACACCTTTCCTCTTTCTCACTTCAGTCTTCTTGATGTGTACTAATGATCTGAACTCTAGCTTTGCTTGTACCTTTGCGGGTTCTCTTTTGGTGCTCCAGCATCTTATATTAACGGGCGATTCCAGCCCGTTCTTATCCCCGAGGCATCGATCGCTGCCGATTTATCAGAGCTGCTGGCGTGCTTGATTTGAACACAAGCTGTCCTCTGGCAGCGGCTCATGCTGCACTGAGTTATGCTTGCTGTTGCTCTTGTGAGCAGCATCAAGTGCCAAAAGTGACATTACAACTGCCGGCAGCCGAGTTGCAGACACAAGTGTATGGATCGGTCTTTTCTTTGAGTACAGGAGCACCGATATTCCCAGATTATAGAGAAGAAGAAGCTGAAGACATTCTGGAGAAGAAAACCTCCTCAGTGACTTTGTGTCCTGGTTTGAGTCCTTCTGCTCCCGTACCAGTACTGATGCCAGCTGCCAGTATGAATGTTTGGAGGCTGTGGTGACCTCCCAGTCAATGCCATAAATCAGTCTGTATGATTCCAAATCTTTTATTGTCATTATGGCAAAAGTACAAGACAATCCTACACTGTGACAGGCGTGTGTTACTCATTTATCTTTTTAAGTGAAATTTAAAAATTGTACATTTTTTGCAGCGTCTCAGTTTTGGACCAGTGTTAGATGATTATTGTTGATTATTACTTATTTAACCCAGAAGTTTGAAATCCCACAAATCTGAAGTGTCACAACTCGACTCGTCACGGGAGAGCTGGACTGGTCACACAGCAGCTACTGTAACAGGTAACTTATTCAGCATCTAAGTGCTCTCTCAGCACACGTGGATTTGGACTGCGTGTGTCCAGATTGTATTGACAGACGGGTTGAAAATGTGTTAATTTGTTTAATGTGCATATAGACTTGTTTCATAGACACTTGGCATGTATTCCGGTTATTCCTTAGAAAGTTGGAGCGTCAAAATTCAGGAGTTTCCTGGGAGAAACGGCAAAACAGGAGGCCGTTGGCTTTAAAGTGCAAGAGTGAGCCTGGAATAAGACCAGCGACAAAGCTGCATCTGTCCACAGCGACACAGTGACAGTACGCTTTGTGCTTGATACACTGAGAGGTGGTTTTGTGGTGCTTCAGACCGTTCATGTATTAGACACTAGGCCGAATAAACTGATAAGAACATGAATGAACCGATTGATGTCTAATAAACAAAAAGAATGTTGTTTGAAAAGTTACCAAATATGTGAAGACAGCATCCCACAAGTAACGTTTAAATCTGGCAGGATTTTGAATCTCTAACGCAGAGTTACAGACGTCCTCGTTACCTTTCTAACCCTCGGTTAGCGCCTTTCTACTTGTTGTAAATATTTTATTCACTGTGGTTGATTTTGGGTGCACTTGTTGTTTTCCACTATAAAAACAGCAAAAATGTTATAAGACTCAGATTCTTATTTTCCACTCTGTAAGAGTGTTGGCTAAAAAGTCACACGCCAAATATAATGCACAGATGTGACTGTCAGATCCGCCGCTGCGCTCTGGTCCAAAGTGATGTCACAGAAAATATCTCCCGACTCTTTTCACACTTTGTGTTTAATTGTTGGTTTTATTAAACTAATATAACACATGATTAACCGTTCGTCGTCAGAGAATTTCTCGTGATGGGAGTGAAGACCGTAACGAGCTAAATTTGGAAACCGGATAGTGTTTCCAGATGCTTGAAGCTGTGGCTGTCGAACAGAAGGTGTGGAAATGTGTGCTCTGACCTGGCATCGGCCTCCCTCCTTCCCAAAATCCAAAACATAACTATTAATGGAGACACAGCAAAAGCTGGCTCAGAGCTGATGGCAACTTTTACACACTTTTTTCCATCATAAGTCAGACGCCTGTGTGTCGTTTCCTCCACGCTGGTTTAAGGTGTCTCTTTGAATAACTCGCACCTTTACAGGGGGAAAAAATAAAACAGGCTTCACAATTTATTGCTTTGTCTGGCAGTTACTGGATTCCAGAGGGAAAAAGTCATGAAACTTGGTGCTGCACTTATAGCAAATATACAAATACAGGAAATACATTTGTGTGTGTGTGTGTGTGTGTGTGTGTGTGTGTGTGTGTGTGTGTGTGTGTGTGTGTGTGTGTGTGTGTTAGACACTGCAAGAGCTCTACAAAGTTACACTACACCAAAGTGCTTTCCAGTAAAATCCTGATACAGATAAAAATCACAATATAAAATATAAATTACAGATATAAATAAAATAAATAAAATATAAAATAATTACATAATCTAAATGCAAAGCCAGATGTAAATTACCCTAATTAGCCTTGAATGCCAGGTTAAACAAATATGTTTTTAGACATGATATAAAAGACTGAATGGAATCTGATGCGCGCACATGAAGAGGAAGAGTATTCCATAACCTGGGCAAAGGCACGGTCTCCTCTGGTCTTCAGCCGAGACCTGGTTGCACTAAGAGCAGTTGGCCCGATGATCTCAGTGCTCTCTGAGGGCTATACAGACAGAGGAGATCAGCTAGGTAGTCAGGTGCCATATTGTTTAGGATTTTATAAGTAAACAATAAAATTTTAAAATCAATTCGATATTTAATAGGAAGCCAATGTAAGTTGGCCAGAGCAGGGGTGATAGAATCATAAGGATGCAAGGATGTTTTTGGCGACCGGTTTGGGAATATGTATTTTTTCCCAGCAATGAAAAATCAGCATCACTAGGTTTGCGTGACTGGGCCTTTAGCAGGTATTTCCCAGCTCCTGCCATCATCCTCCAGCAAGCAGTTGGGGAATTACTATTTCTCTCACGACAGGTGGTTCCCAGATTGTAACCACGCAGGTCCCTAAGCCTGCGTGACTTGGGTCTTATTCACCCAATCTACATTGTCACCATGATTGTCACTTGGCCAACAAGTTAATGATATTTGGTTTTGATTACATGTCTGCAAAACTTCAGAAAAAGTACGGGGGAAATAGTCCTCTGCCCTGACCTCTGGAAACACTTTGCTGATGACTTTGGTCAAGAGGATTATATAGGATATTCCCATTGGCTAATGACTTTTCAACCACAAGTGTTCTGTTTTGTGTGAAAGCGCTCAACTCGAGGGTCCATAACAAAGCACTAGGTAACCACAGCTATGTCCTTCTTTTATAATATTTGAGTGTCACACTCTTCATTTTTTCTGGTTTTCCTACACAGAAGTCAGTTTTCAGGCTGAGCGTCCTGAAGCAGCTGTTGAAGGTCTATATATTTACTTTTTTCAAGTCAGACATTGGCAACTTGTATTTAAAGATGTGTGCACTTAAAAAAAAAAAAAACCTAAAAAGAGTGTGCTTGTTTCTTCATTGAGAAACGTTAACTCTGCAAAGGAGGGGAAGTGAGAGCTCTGCTTTCCTAAACTGATCGCGGTGAGAAACTGTCAATGGACAAATGGCCAAAGTGGATGAAAGACAGACAGGAAGTGAAACTGAGAGGGCGACCAGTGAGAACCTGTAGTCAGACACACAAACAGACCAAGTGGAAACACGCCGGTGGTCTCAGCCAGTGCCGCCAAATGACCGTGTAACTCGGATGGAAAATAAGGAGGGGGAGGTGAAAGAGAAACATTGCCACAGTCGTCCACAAACTCTTACGCCCCCTCACTCTTTCTTGGCCTCATCTCAGTTACCCTCTGCTTTACCTTCTCTTCTAAAATGCTCTCTGTTTAGGATTTGAGCCCCATTTGTCTCACTTCGCCTCGTCTCTTGCCACCTACTCATTGCTGTGACCTCCACAGCCTTAATATGTACCCATCCAACTCTCTTTCTCTTATACCTTCTCCTCTCTGTGCTATTGCTGCGCTCTCTCTCTCTCTCTGTCCATCTGAGTGTTTTCCTTCTCATTTTCCCTCCCACCTGTCTGGACTGGACTTGGTCCTGTCTGGATGAAGCAGACAGAGCCTGCTTCGTAGCTAGTGAGGCATGATTGTGTGATAATGAGACCCGGCGAACATGAGGAGGATTTAGGCGAGGCCACGGTCCATATATTCTTACAGCTGATGACACTCAGGGCTATGATGAATCCTTACCACCCTGCCAGGGTATTTTTGGCCTCTGTAATTCTTTCTCATTAGCGCCGCTATTAGTGTAGGTAATAAAAACCAGAGCGTGATGATGGGCCTGAGGCACAGTTTTTGTTTTGCTGTCGTGATACAGCATGCTCTTACCTGATTACCGGTGCACCCCTGCACCCCTCCACTCTGACCACATTGTGCCAAAAAGCCACTGAGGTGCGAAGTAAGGTTGCGGATGCGCTCGTTATCGGCGGGTGCCAGCCGTGCAGATATGAAATAAAGACATCAGAGCTGACTGACACAAAATGACCCTTCCCAACTATAATTTTGAGCCCAGGCAGAGCTATTATTAGTGTTTGATTGACCGCGGTATGCGCATGAATCCGTAGCAGCTTGGACTCTGCAGCTGAATATGTCAAGTGCTGGTTTTTGAATTGCAGTGCTGCACTGAGGCTTGCTGCCTCTGTGCCCTAGCATTATGGCACACTTGTTGAGGTGGGAAATTGAATGATGTGCCTGTGTGCAGTCAAAGAGGCAGCTCTTACAAACTAGATGGCCTCACATGTGGACACACACACCAATTTCCCGCCAAATGGAGTGGTTTGGATGACATGCAAATCACGCCATAACTTCTCCCTTGTGGAAAAAGAGTGCTGCTCTTGCTGGCAGACACTAGCCTGCTCTCTGTGCAGGACAGAAATTCTTAAACTTCCAGTCTGCCCCTGCACACTTTGTGCTTGCAGCTCAGGCCTGCTCCTTTTTTTACTGCCGCTGGAAGCACAGCGAGCCTCCCTCAGAGGCCCCAGTCTGGTCAAAGCATCCTCTCTTCCTGCACGCTCGAGCATTTCACTTCCAGTGTGTAGTTTGTCCTCTTTTTCCGCTTTAGGTCATCACAGACAACATGGTTTGTTTATGCCTTTTAAATATAAAAAGGGACCAGGAGCTTGATGAGGCTACTCAGAAACGGGCAGACGCGTAGGAAGTGCAAAAAGGACTGGATGATAAGAGGAAGACACCCAGACAGAATTGCAGAGGTCCTGGAGCGCAGCCTTGGGGGACACCTGGCAGGAAATGGGTGGGTCACTGCCACTATGCTGTACTCTAATGACTTTTCTTATTATAACTTGTTTGGTCGCTAATGGTAATGGGAGCCCCATGGGGAAATTGACCTCATTTCCTTGGCTCCTTCCTCTTCCATCACTTTCAGCGGGGTGTGATACTGCGCAGTGCTATTTGAAGTATCTTCTTTAGACGAAGCATCTGGGAAAGAGAGGAATGGCCATAATAATCTGCCACAAAATGGACTGAAAGTGAATAATGAGGTCATTACAGTGAAGTTGTTTGCTTTTAAAAGTAGAACTAGCTAATTTTCTAAGTGGCTGTACAGGGCTTCCCCCAAAAACACTGTGATGAAGGAGTTTAGAGGGTGGGTAGCACTGCATTAATCATGTTGCACGCAGTTAATGTAGCTGTAGCTTTAGTGCCATGACGCTAATCGCTAATTGTGTGAAATGCGAGTGCAGGAGGAAAAAGGAGGGAGATGGAGAATACCACCGGGGAGTTTATTTCCCACTTCATGCATGGATAGAAAGCAACGCTGGAGCAATGAATCGTATTTAACCTTGTTTACATACAGCATGAGTTAGCCTACGTTTCTATGTTGGGATTAGAATGTGTAAAAACTCTGAACAGCAGGGTCGTAGATTGGCTTTAAAGCAAAAATCCAAATATCTGGTCACAGGTCCTGCAGTTGGTTCTTTTAGATAGTTGGGCTTAAGTGTCGTTCTTAGTTGCTGACTTGTCTGATTAACAATTGTCAGCCAATTAGCTGGAAAACCCTCATTTCTGAAATTTATAAAGGTTAAAATTACTATTATGGACTTTATTATAGTAATTTTAAACTCATCAGTGAAGTATTTGCAGAGGTCAGACCCAAGGGCTGTTTTCCCAGAGACTTCTATTAGACCAGAAATCTTCTCTGCACTCACAGGGATCAATCCCTGCAGGTGAATAAAAAGAATTTCTTCTAGGCCTGCCTTTTTCAGGCCTAGAAGTCCTCGTTCTACACTGTCTATAGTTTGTTGCATCATATGTGTCAGTAGAAAAGAACACCAGTTAGCAGCTACCATCTGCAGGATCTGATGCTTCAGTATCCTGCCTCGGTGTAGCATGAGTCTCACACTTGCTGTGTGCTAGCTCCAAACAGTGCACAGCAGAGAAATCCCCCTTATGCTCCTAAACACTTTACATGATTGAGCCTTCTGCTCACAGAAGCCAGGCAAACATGCCATCAGCATCAGGGATGGCTTTGCACTCTGCAATCTTTGAAACTGTTGAAAATGGACAGACAAGACAGATGGCATGTTTTGTTTCCCGTCTGCTCCTGACTCACCTGCCATGTGAAGGTGTGGCCTGGGATTTGAAACACGGCGTCGAACCTTTTCCGGCTGAGCTTTGAGTAAACAACCTCTTTTAACTGTTTTCTGATCTGCACAGCCTTGGAGGGTTCCATCAGACAACAGTGAGAGTGAACTGGATCAACAAGATGCTCTTATGTAAGAGTGGAGATGCCACGCCACGTAAAGATACTGCAGCGTCTGTCCCGGCTTCATGCAGTCTGTCTATAACGTACTCCGATGTGTTCTTAAAATAACTCGTGTCTGAAACTTTCAGGTGGAGTAGGCTAACCAGCAGATTTGTGCTGGTCTGTTTTCTAATGTGTGCTCCGGTAGATTTCAGGGCAGAAGATGAGTTAAATTAGGCCCCCACTATGCTGACCCTCGATCCCAGTATAATCAGGAGGTGAATCCAATCACTGCAGAGAGAAAGTGCAATTGCTCTGTTAGATTTCTTGCTAAAGTTCTTGTGGTTGTTTGATTAAAAAAATGGAAGCTTACTAGCTGTTTAAAACCATCGTTCTGTATTCTGTGCTCACAGTCAGAACTGCTAATGTGATAATATTAGGAAAAAAAACCCTCTATGACATCATAGAGATCCAAGAGTAGAAAAAAATGTCTAAAACCAGAACCAGAATACTTTAATAATCCCTAAGACCTGCCGGAGGTTTCTTCCCGTTAAAAGTGAGTTTTACGATACGAGCCTTTCTCGTATGGTTTCTCTCTCTGAAGTTTACGTGTTTCCATGTTTCTCACAAACGGGTAGAAAATCAGAGGCTGAAAACCAGAAGGGCCGGCTGTGAGCACTAATACATGACCTGAGACGTATTCACCACAGATATCAGCCTTCAATTAAACGCCCCAGCAGCTAACGGGTACAAGACGGTCTTCCAGTGATAGGCCATCTTTAAGCTGAAGCTGGGATGAATATGCTGTAACTAAAAGAACACACAGCCTCAGTTTGACACGAACACTGGAACACTGACGGGAACACCACAGTGTCTTTACAGACTTAAATGCAGATATAACTGTGCCCTCTGAAGCAACCAGGTGTCCTCGTCAGCAAGATATCTACCGTGAAAATGCACCGATAAATGCCATGTCTTTGTTCCATCTGGAGTAACGGCCAACGCCTCCGGTGTTTGGGTGCCTGAACATACTGTTAATTTGCATATTGGTTTCTGATTTGCAGTGTAGGCTTTGAGAACATGCGGTCATAAATATCCCATCCCTTCAGATATGCACATACACCATGACTCATATCATGTAGGACAGAATGAAGCTCTCAGAAACCGTCAAATGCATCACATTGTGTCGTGCATTGCTTTCATGCAGTATTAAAGTCAGATTGGTTTTAAGTGCAATAAAAATACACGCAGAGTGCACTTGTGTGACAGTGCAGTTTCTGTTATGCAATTACAGTGTCATTATGTGATTCCTATTTTACTGTGTTATCCCTGCAGCACACTCTCATTGCACTGATGCAGGGATTAGAGGAACATGCAGGCTTTATGAGAGTTTGGGCTGACAGCAGTGTCATTTCATATACAGTAAAGATTCTGAACATCTGAGTAATTGTGTAGTTAGCCTGTCACTTTTTATCTGAAATTCACTTTATAAATGATCTGTTCATAGTGTATAGGAGTAATTATAGGCTGTGCCTTGTATTACGGCCCTCGGGGTGCTTCCAGATTAGATGTAATTGATCTGTATCATGCACGATTATGACTGCCTGCCCTCCCAGATTATACCGAGTCGTACTTGTGCTGCTGCTGCTGCTTATTTTGGACGAACAAACAAGGACACGGACATTTTTTTTTTAAGGTTTCAAAGCTGTTTTCAGTCATGGGATGTGTAACATTGCTGGCTTCATTAATAAGCATTCTTTCCTTAGACATTTTCACGTTAATGCCCCTCATAGTTTCTTTCAGACATAACCACAACTGTGACACAGAGCCCCACAGTACCACACTGTTTTTCCATTCCTACAAAGCAACGTGACAATGATCCGTTTGTGTGTGTAACTCCATTGTGGAGGTCATGAATGTTCATTCTCTCTACATGCTTTTATCGCCTGTGTGTTCTGCTAGACATCAAACGGGAGACATAGAAATGATCTGTTTGCAAAAGAACAAATCTTTTCTTGTACTTGTGTATAAAGCTACACTCATGTGTGAACTTTTAGCCCCAAACTCACAGAAAAACGTGAAGCAGAAAAACAAATCGACTGTGTTTGTGTTCATGGAGCCAAATTGTCACTTTTTTTGGTGACACGATGTTTATAAATGATATTTACTGTAGGAGGGATATCTTTATGTGCAACACATATTTTGTCCAGACTAAATGGGGACACATCATCATCGTCATCATCATCATCAGCTTAGACCCAGGTCTAAGTCATTGCAGGAGATAACCTCAACCTAACCATGTTTTTTGGAGAGAAGTCGAGTTTTTCTTGTTTCAAATAGAAAAAAGTGAATCTTTTGATGAGTCAGAGTGATTGTTTTCTTCGTTCACTGATTGCCCAAACTTGGGGGAACAATTTAAAAACAAGAAAAATTACATTTCAAAAATGAGATATTCTGATTGACTTGGTTAGAGTTAAGGCTGAGGTCGTCACTGATGACAACATAGAAACTTGGACCTCAGAGGGTTAAAAGAAGCAATAAATGTTGTATTTTAACCTGAATGGTCATATTTGCAGCTAGGCGTTATGTATTGTAAGTACTTTTACTTACATATTCAAATGTCACATGAACATTTGAGATGTGTATGACTTGTGTGAGCAGCTAATTGCTGATGAATTGGTATCCATAAGACTGAACAAAGTTGTGTTTTAATACTAAAACATGGAAACTTTAGATTACATTTCCAAAAACTGCTGCTGAGCCTGTGTTTGGTCTTCACCTGTGCAGTGAGTGTCTCCTTGTGACATTCTGTGAAGTTGTACAATTTTTTGTTCTCCAATTTGTAAATTTTTTGCTTACACACTATTTGGTCCTGCATGTGAGCCCAGGTGTTGCGATGCAGTTAAAGCTGCAATCTTGTCGAGTGTCGCCAACCCTTTTAAACCTTGAATTCTTTGCAAAGATCCCACAAGATTTCTCTGTAGGCTTTTTTTATGGCTGCTTTGGGGTAAATGTACATTTGTCACACTGTGCTCCTTTTATTTAGCAAGCTTATGCCACTGTTACGATGCAGCTGGTTAAAAGTCACGGTGGTGTCGCTGTAACATCAGTACTGGTGGGTTCCTGTGTTTGACTTAATGACATCGAACATTCTTGACATCTGTAGAACTGATGTTGGAAAACGTGAGTGTGACGAAGCCCGTTTAAAAGTAGAGGACGTTAACTTTGAAGCAAAAGAGCTAGAAGTGCAAAAAAATGCTAATTTCAGTCCGTTTCTTGTGCTTGTTTTCCATTAAAGTGTTAGAAAATGTTTTTCTTATGATTAGATGCTTCTGTTCCTTTGCAGACAAAGAAAGTTTGGTCTGGAGACGCGTCACCATTAAAGTTTTCTGTGAAAACACTCAATAAAGGGAGAATCTGCAAGGATATGTCACATTACACCCAGGGAGGGAGAAACATGAGCTGCGGAGAGTTTACTCCAGTAGTACGCAAGTGTGTGTGTGTGTGTGTGTGTGATAGTAAATCACAACATTTTTAATGATGATTGCTGAACTAAGATAATGGATGTCATGGTGTGGTATGAATTAGACACTGTAAGTTAACCTTTAATTGACTGTGGGCATGCATGAAGGGAAAGCTTGTTGCTCACAGGAGAGCGTGTAGTTGGGCTCTGCTGCTGCTGTTTGGGTTTAATCCCTGGGATCAGAAATCGGTGAAGAGCGCTAATCGGCGGCCCAAACAGCCAGGCTGTGATTAGCTGCCCACTATCCCTCACGCTGGAGCCACAGTTCCACATCTGTGCCATGACAGGATTTGGAGTAGGTGCCAGAGCTGGCGGCGTTCACAATGGGCCAAACTCCGTGAGATTTAATGAGATTTACTCCCAGAGACGGGAGGATCACTGGGTCTGTGATGAGCAAAGGCCACCGGACCTGGCAGAGTCATAGCACCATAGCATTGTTTTGGTAGGCAATATGTTAATCCCAATTAGAGGTGCTGTGCAGCAAGAAACCTCACATACCACTGCGCTCTATTCACATGGGAGACAGCATGCACAGGACGTACACAAAACAAGCTGATCATCATACTTTTCATTTTACTATAAAGTATAAAAAGACGGTTGCCCTGACGACAAACACTCACATAAAACATGAGTTTAAATGTGACGTGCGTTGCCCGTGCTCAGTCACCACCACGACAGGTTTAAAATGATTACATTTTTTTGCGTGTTCTTCCAAGTGTTGCATATAATAAGTAAAACAAGATAAAAATTTCAGTGTAAAGCTGATCTAATAGATAAAAAGATGGGAAATATACCCTGGAAACTCGCAAAGTGAGTTTCTGTAAATAAATCCACTTTTTTTTAACTGGTGCATGTATGTAGTGGAAATTAAGTGACAGCAAGTAGGAGCAGACAATAAAGTGACGCCTTAAGAATAAACCTTAAAAGGAGATTTTGCTGTGCTATTTCTATGCTGCACAGTCAGGCCTCGGCCTTTTCTCTGCTTTGCAGGTCAAAAAGTATTTTTGGTCGTGCAGTCTTCTTTTTTTGCAGACATAAATACTTGTTATATTACACACCATTTTAGTCGTGCTGTCTTTTAAGCCGTTGTAATAAACAGCACAAATGTAGCGACCCGACTACCACAGGGTGAAGGTCTCCAATCGCAGAGTAAACACAGGGTCCCTCCCACCAGGTAAAGTCTAACCTCAGGAGTATGTTGGGTTCAGCTGTGTCACAAAAAAACCATCAAGCTGCACAGACGACGAGAGCAGGAAGGAAGAGCCGGAGAATCCAGTCAAAATCAAAGCTGCTGAGGGAGTCTAACAATCATTCCTGAGGTAGCACAAGGAAGACACAAATGGAATAAAATGGTATTAAATATTTACTGTTGCTTCCCCTACACACCGAGAGGTAAATGGCACCTTTACATGTTTCCGATTGACAGTCGGTTGGTCAGTTTTTACGCCTGGTTAAACTCTCTCACAGGAACCGTTATAAAAGCTCTTTACATAATTGAAAACAGCGAAAAATTAAAGTTAATTATTGTTTGGAGGGCAGCGAGGCGCAACGAATACAAAAGAGAGCGAGCCTCTGGTCCGTCCCTTTTTTAAATGCGCAGCTGAGACTGCTTAGCTTTTTCCGAGATCATCATAACAATAGTGTGAGAGCCATAAAACGGAATTTTACTCGGAACCACAAGAATAAATGTAATTATGTTGCAAAATACTTAGAAATATATAAATGCCACTTAAAATTTAGGACCTTGAATCAAAGCTTTCGGGCGGTTTAATCAGATTTTAACGTTCCCTGTGGAGCTCTCTGCCTCAGCTTGGCTCTTGAATAAACTTGATTTAATTCCTCTTGTTCAGAAATGGACAGCTCACTTAGCTCATCCATGCTCCGCCGCAGACACCATAAGTTATAGCTTCGCTGCATCGGGTGCCTCTGTGTGTCGAGCACAGTGTGTGGCGTGCTCGGCCATCACAAACTGGCCTGTATGTGGGAATGTTTGCCTGCTGTGATTTTTTTTTCTTAATCTCTATTTTCATGCGATTTCCCTTCTGTAACGTTGTGTAATGCAATGCAATGCAACCACCTTCTGGCAATGTATCTGTAATGTGCCAGAAATAAATGAGTTAAGGGAAGAGGAGGGACCTTACAGGCAAAGCTATTGTGCAAAGTGATGAACAAACTAATTAACAAGGTGATTAATTGGCTCTATCCAGAGGTAATGAGTGGCTTTACACTTGAGGTTCAGTGCAGGCACAGACGAAGGAAAACGATGGATGCTTACGCAGATTCTCCTGACGTTTACCCAGGACGAAGAGGAAGTTCATCTTTTTAGTATTAGTGTGATTGATCTGGTTTGTAAGGGATCAGGGGGAAAGGATTGCTCCTGTTTGCTTGATGAAATTACATTTCTTTTTCTTTTTTTTTTTGTACATTAACTTCAAAGTTGATCCTTTTATCTTTAGAGCGCGCAGCAGGAGGTGGCGTGTTGTTGAGAGGGCCCTTAACTACTGAATGAAAAACCACCTCAAAGACCTGAAGATTAGAACGGGGAATTGAATTTCCTCCTTCAATCCAGCTCACCAATCTTTCTTCAGCAAATATGAAAACCAAATAAGCCGCAGTGTGGTATAATACTGTACATCATTGCGTTTAAAAACTAAAACAAAACCATGGGTATTTTGGAGTGAGATTAAAGACGCATTTTTGAAATTATAGTCATGTTTTTTTTCCTTTTTTAAAAGTGAAGGGAGGCGGAAATTTCCATCAATAGATGGCTCTTGGTAATATACAAAGTAATGAAGACCTTTCCATGTCGTAAAAGCCTCTCATTTCAAACCACTTCACTTGGAAGGCGCACTCAGCAAATCCCGTCTTTATGTCTAGTTAATGTCAATAGGAAAAACAAAAGGAGGCTGAGGAGAGTGGCAGCAGCAGGAAACATATGGCTAAACCCTCACTCTGCCAATCACTGTAACATGGATTTAAAAAAAACGCAGACACCAGGCAGCAGCCTGATTTATTTCCCCCCCCTTCGACTCCAATTCCAGGAATTTTATGAATGGAAAATGTCAGGGGATAGGTTTTCCATAGCCGCTATGGCCTTGTCTCATGAGCTTACCATGCTGCTCTGGTGAGTTCATGCTGTCTGGAGCAGCGATGCGAAGGGGCAGGACCCCTGCAACCCCCCACTTCCACTTTACATCCTGCTGTTTGGCTTAATGGACAAAAATATCCAAGTCGGCAAAGCTGAAACTTCAGAAATCATAGCAGAGTTGGTTGGTGGTCCTTTTTTGCTTTTTTTTTTTTTTTAAAGGAGAACAATATTTTTGTAATTTTTAGATTGTTAGTTTAAGGCGGCAGAGCCTGGAAAAAGCATGAGTGAAGAGATCGGTAATGAAAGACGTGGAGCAGATCTGTTCTCGGTGGTCTGAACGGGCCCTCGGGCTGCTCCTTTAACCATCTGCTTGTTTCTCAGCGTTAAAGTTCAGTGTTTGGTTTCTCGTTCTATGCAAACATTTGACTGCAGAGTTTGCCTTTTGTTCTCCTTTAAACAATGTTGTTCTTTATCAAAAGCCCGGTACACAGAGTGGAGTCTTTTTCCAGCGAGAATAATCTTACAGCAGAAAGCACTTTGGCCAATCAGCCTGATCCGCTGTCATCCCAGCTCTTTATTTCTAGACACTTCAGCAGGAAAAACATTGGTACTTTTCCCCTTTCTACACCCGTGGCCTGGTAGGAATCAGCCAGCTTCTGTCTTACGTGATCATTGTGAAGGACGTTCATTAAAGATTTAAATCTCATACCTTTTAAAAAAAGCCCGTTCCTGTCTCTCGGCTGCACATAAGCACTTTGCAAAAACAGACTTTGGTGTTGCTTTGTAGAAAAAGAGCAGCAGTTGAATGTTATCGAGCATTTCAGCTGCTCCTGAATAATTGAACATGTTTGCTCTGAAAGGGCACAATCTGTCACCCCGGGGCATGTTGGTTCGTAGGGCTGTATGGCGCAGGGATGCCTACTGGAGAAGGCAGGGCAGAGCTTGTGGGAGTCATAAAGCGGGTAATACTGTTCATAAAAACAATAAAACCTGCTACTGGGCCTGTACTTTTATGTGCTTGGTAGACTATCTGAGGCTTTTGCCACTATGGGACCAATTTGATTTTTGCGCATTTTCTAAGCATCTCTATGTTTCATAAGCAATGACTGCATATCCCTTTTTACAGTCTTACTCTAGTCCTGTATGGACTATATGTATGTGGAAAGGCCTTACACCTCAAGTTTCAGCTCTTATTTAATGCAACTTAATTTTGTGAATTAAGGTTCCCTTTTGAGTAAACCCGTCACTCACACAGGCCTAGAGACTGGTCTGCAACCCTCCTGGCAACCTTGCTATATTCCCCTACCGGCTGTTGAGACGTTGCTGGCTGTTGGTGGGTGAAATCAGTCATAAAGACGGTGCCGCACCAAAATGACTCAAGCAATTCTGATTGCTTTCGTTTCTAGCTTTTTGCATGGAGCATCTGCAAACACTTGAAAAAGTTCTACGTGACTCCCCTGAAACGATGTGTTTCAAAAGGTGTGTCGTTCACGCTGAAGGCGAACCGCCTCCGGTTTTGGTTTCTCTTGCACTTTTCATTCTGCGAGGTGGTGTTTGGTACAGCAGCAAATACCTCTTTGTGACTGATTTCATGCAGCAACCTCCAGGAATTACTCACAACCTGTTGAGGAATACACTTTTTTCCCTTGTTGACTTGGGTCTGCACAACAGGACCAATGAACACTGTCCAGTATGTGATTACAGATAGAGAGAGACTGGGTTTGAGTCTGTAGGACCAAGAATACTATCTAAACAGAAGACTACAAGGAAAAATGGAGTAACAGATATGAGTAAACTGGGTGTCAGTCACAAATAAAAAAAACCCAAAAGGGTAATAAAGAAAAGGGGTAATGAAAGTCTGGTCAGGTCGCAGATTCAGACCTACAGGAAGTGGGAGCTTCCTGCCTACATCTACTGCTTGCATTAAAAAAATTCATATGAGCTTTAACACAATGGAAGCCTGTCTGTCTCATTAATCTTTGAGTGGTCACGAGTTCTGTTTAAAAGAAGTTAATTTCTAAGCATGTTCATCAAAGTTTATTGTAACTTAATTTCCTCAGAAATAAATAGGTTGCGCTAAATCTAAGAGTATTAAATCCACGTGGATAAATCTGACTGAATTATGACTTATGGGGAGAAGTTGTAGTGCGATTTTCAGGGATCACTGGATATTCAATCTGCTCAAGTAAGGCTGCCTCTGACTGCCCTCGCACCTCCTCCAGGGCTGTAAATAAGCCAGAGATTGCTGGGGGGATCAGTTAGATCCAGGTTGTTGAGTCCAGGTGTCAAAGCAGGAGCAGAACCACCACAGGCCTCGTCTGGACGGCGAGCTGAGGCCCCTCTCAGATTACCTCTGTGCTACAACTCCTGCTCTACCGCTGCAGGCAGCAGCCAGAGAAAACTAAGACTGAAAATGAGAGAGAAAAGACAGAGACAAAGCGATGCTGAGAAAAGCGGAGGGCGTGCTGAACCGGCTGATACAGAAGAGCTGATGAAGTGGAGACAAAAAGAGGAGAGGAGACATCCTGCTGTCAGCGAGTAGTGTAATCAGGACCAGATGTCTTTCTGCGCTCTCTTGACCGGGGGCGGATTTTCACTCCGATTCATTTCCAGTGTTTGTTGAGGGATTTAGACACGGGATTTCACCCTCTCGTCTGTGTTGTTTTGTTTCGGGTCCATTTTGAAGCCTCGCATTGAGTTTGTGCAGAGATCTGTGTCTCTAATGGCTCTGAGTTCTCAGACATTCATTCAGCTACTTGTATGTCTGACCTGTGTGTTACACAATCCCGTCTGCTCAATGGGCAGAGTGTTTTCCATGCTGATGGTGAAGACCCCCCTCTGCATGTGCTTGCCCTGAGGATTTGAACTCTGCAGTGACGTTCTGCGTTATCCAAGCTGAACCCTTTAATGGCCCTTTAAAATGTTGCACCAGCGACCTTTCGTGGGGCTTTACTTGGTTTATTCTACTGCACTGCAGAACAGCGCTGGTCAGCATGGCTACCATCTACTCATCTACTATCATACTTTCCAACTCTGCTTGGTTAATGCTTCCATTTGCAGAGACAGCGGGGCACAGTTGTCTGTCAGGCCCACGTAGTGTCCGCTGGTGTCACAACCTCTCTGAACTGCTAACTGCAACTGCAACGATTTGAGTAGGGCTTCCACGATTAGTCGATTAGTCACGACTACGTTGACTATCAAAATTGTCGACGAATTTAATAGTCTGCGCTTTGTAAGGTCCTGAAAGACTGGTACCATAGCTGTGTCCAAATTCAGGGGTTGCATCCTTCGGAGGCCGCATTTCTAGGCCGATTACATTACAGCGACGCGACGAAGGCTTACTCTTTCTGGGTCACAAAATAAACTGTTAAGATATTTTCAGGCGAGAATGTAGCTTCTAAACTTCAAATATCTGCTCGATTTATCAAGACATCACATATTTGCAAGAGTGCTCTGACTTTTTCGGAGACGTCTGTTACCCACCAGCTCGAAGCTGAAGACTGAGTTTATTAAACTCCACCGAGACAATCTGCAGATTTTATTAAAGTTTAATAAACTATCATCTTGTCTTTATTTTTAGTTAGGACATACCTTAAAAAAAAAAACACTTAAAGCTATAAGCTAATGATAGTTACATAAGAGCAGATGCATGCTTGTGCAATAAGCTCTACGTTTTACGTCCAGTGGATGCATGATCTGATTAGCTGACTAATCGCAAAATTAAACCTAATCGTGCACGTCCCTGCTGATAGCCACATCCATTTTTTTTATATGCTGTGTGGCTATCAGTTTAAGCATGTTTACATTTTAATATCGGGGTCTATGGAGAGCGACTCACTGTGCAGCCAGCCAGCTTCAGCTTCGTCTTTCGAGCCGAGGAGGTTGCTGCTCGTTAATGACCTGTGTCGGGAGTCACGAGGTTACTGCTGCAGGCTTTCTGCTTTGATCACCTTTGTTTGTTCAGGACAGTTGTGCCTTTAGATGTGGTTGAACCACAGCTCAAACAGAACAATTCCAATTCAAAATGAACCTTAATCCTCTTCTTACATCTCACAGGTTTTACACAAAACAAGTCAAAGTTTCCATGGAAACTGCGCTGGATGAGGGAACAAATGTTATTATGGTACTTGATTATCAGACCAACATAAAAGAACAGCATGCGGCTTCATAATAAAACACACACTCGACACTTTTTAGTCTGGAAGTCATGAGCTGACACTCGCTGTATCATTTCCTCCGTGTCAACAGTCTCTACGGGAGAGGAGCGATCACTCGCCCACATCCAAACTGCCATGTCAGTGAATTACCGTGAGCTCCCCTGCCTTCGCCCACAGTCTCCGAACGCTATAGCTTGCCGTTTGTCAATTTTTTAATGGCACCATTGTTAGTCTGACAGGGGAGCGGAGAGATTTGACAGTGCTATATGAAGGACACAAACACTGCATAGCCACAGGGAGGGTTTGGCTGACTTCGACAGCCAGCCCTTTCGAATACAGCCAGAAGCAAAAGACATCAGGAGAGCGAGACTGCACTCCTGCAGCTTCAGCGAGAGATGATCGAGTGCAGTAAGAGAAGAGGAACATCTCAGAAAAAGACTGCTGACATAAAAGCAGAGCAAAAAACCACTTTGGAAGAAATTTCAAAAATGTTTTAAAGTCTGCGCTGTGTTGGAAATGAACCAGAGCAGCGTTTGATTTGGTTGTTGCGCCGCTCTAAAGGGTCGAGGTTAAAGAGGTGTTCATAATCAAATTCAACAGTTATACTCATGTTAGCAAAGCATAAAAAGTGTTCAGTGACAGTTAAAGCAGTGACCTGGCTCGTTTTGCTGAATCAGTGTTTTGACTGCATATGGAAAGTACTCTGTAACTGTGAAGAGCCCAAATCCTGTCTGACATTGTAGTCCAGAGTAATGCGGCCAGCTTCTCACTTTCCAGTGCACACCGGCAGCTTGCTAGCAGGCTAACAGCAGCGTGTTTGCAGCCTGGTAATTTGATAATGAGATTGTGAGGCAATGGTTTCCAGATGCAAAGTCTGCAGCGCTTGTACTGTAGTGTGAAGCAGCTGAGGTGCCAGAGGCTTGAGCCAAGGAGGTATAGGTGCTTCAACACCTGCTGCAGGAATAGGTCAAAGGTCACAGAAGAGACACAGGTGATGAGAGGACTAAGTCAACAGCAGAACAGTGGATTATTTTAAAGTGCAAATGAATGAATCTGACCTGACATGTGAACCCTAATGACTCTCTGCACTCAACGTGTTTTCTCGTAGTTGCACCCACATTCATCCACAGATAACCAGCGAACATGCAGCTCCCGCGCCTGACAGGGCATAACAGCCAATCAGTGGGAGTAATTAAGCATAATAAGCGGCCTTCAGGGGAATCGAAATCTTTGCTGGTGTGATTTAGCATTTTAAACGGCAGCATGGAAGCAACAGAAAGAAGGAGAGAAGAGCAAAGTGACACTCTGCCTCCAAACATGAAGCAGGCCAGCCATGTCAGCCGAGGTAACTTTCTCACGTGTGTGAGCACTGTTTGTTCTCCTCACGCCGTTATTATAGAAGCCTGCTTTGCATCTGCCAGCTAAAAGCAGTTGCTGCTAATTGTTTTTCTTTTAAGGGAGGACAAACAAGAAATGTCCACTTGTTTGCATAACTACGCATGGAGGTGGATGAAAAAGGCTTATTATTATTATTATTATTATTATTATTATTATTATTATATTAGTAGCTTTGCTGAAAATTCAGCTGAGCCTTTTTTTCCCCTTTTGCGATTATTGGTTTGAAAAGCAGCTACACTAGTCAACCTGTCTCACAGTGTTACTTATTCTTTCTTCTTTTTCAGTTTAATTTGAACTACTTGGAGGACATGGTATGGCTTTGCTTTATATCTAAAGCAAAGCCATACCTCCCTTTGAAGGACCTTGAAAAGCTCATTCACGCTCTTATCACATCCAGATTAGACTACTGTAATTCCCTCTACTCGGGCCTCCCATCTTCCTCTGTTCACCGGCTCCAGTTAGTTCAAAGCTGCGCGTCTCTTAACTGGTACTAGAAACGATGCCCACATCACACCAGTTTTAGCCAACCTACACTGGCTCCCTGTTGAATATTGTATCAATTTAAAAATTCACTTGCTTACCTTTAAAATTTTAAACAATTTGGCTCCCAGCTATCTATGCGAACTCCTTCATTTGTATATCCCTAATAAGGCACTTAGATCCTCCAATCAAATGCTCCTGACGCAACCGAGGTCTCGCCTGAAGTCCAGAGGTGATCAGGCCTTTGCTGTCGTAGCTCCCAGACTCTGGAATAACCTCCCTCCTTATATTCATTCCTCCGAGTCCATCCAGTCTTATAAATTGCGTCTTAAAACGTATTATTTTAGTCTGACTTTGATTCAAACTAGTATGCTATTTCGTGGCTTGTTATGTGTTTTGTTTTTTAAATGTATTTATTTTTTACCCATATTGTTCATATTGTTTCCTGCCCTCCTTTTAACTCTTTTATTCTGTCTTGTGCTATTGCTCTGACCGACTGTGGAGCACTTTGGTCACCTTTGATGTATTATGATGTGCTACAGAAATAAATTTTGATTTGATTTGGTTTTGCTTTGATGGTTTTGTGAGACAAAGCAGTCAGTGGGGAAAAATAGACCGAGCTAATCTAACCGAAACAAAGACAGCGCAGGCTGAAAGAGCCTGAGTAATGGCAGAAAAGAAAGGGCAAAAGTAATTGTTTAACCTATGGAAGGGTGTTTGGGTTGGATGCTAGCAGTGTTTGGTGTGTGGCTGCACATCTCTGCAGCAGTTAGATCAGCTGAGCTCTCAAAAATCCATTCGGGAGGTTTCTCCCAATGTCGACACCAGAACGTGCTCCAGAAGCTCAAAATCGATGTGTTTATGTTCAAGAGGACGACAACAAAGACGACGTGGTGTCAGATACCAGGGGGCCGGTGTCCTGCAGCTTTTAGATGTGACCTTGCTCTAACACAGCTGATTTAAATGGCTAAATGATCTCCTCAGCATATCTTGAGGTTCTCCAGAGGCCTGGTAATCATTTGATTCAAGTGTGTTGACCCAGGGTGAGATCTAAAACCTGCAGGACACCGGCCCTCGAGGCCTGGAGTTCGAGACCCCTGCATTAAGCAATGAAACAAGCTCAGCAGCAGACTTTTATATATTTCATAGAACTCTAAGAAAGCAGCTATATCAACATTAATTAAATTATTATTTTTAGTTTTTGCATTTGTTGCCTGAATGTATCCAGTTTTTACAGTATGTATGTGAGTGCTGGTGGGAGCAGGCCTGGGTGTAGCATTCGGTACCTTTTATCTTGCATCTGTGTTTATAATTTTTTGTGTTGAATCTCAAATTTGAGATCAACTTGTTTAGTTTTCTTGAAAGCACAGCGAGGTGTTACCTGTGGCTGCTAAAAGACCTCCAGACTTACAGTTTGTGGGAACTGACTCTGTCATGATCTTTCCTGATCATGCTGAATAAAAAATGAAAATCGTTTTATAAATTTTTATCATTCTAAGAATTGGGAGAACCAGCTCATTGGTTAATGCCTTGTAATTGACAAGATGTTAGCCAATAAGCGTACAGCCATATCCACCACTCATGCTTCACAATCTTTGTTCACAGTGGGTACCTCCATGCTTTTGACCCATGGTAAGACTACATAAAGGCCCACATGTTCAGACAGATTCATAATAATCTCATAATACGCTGTGCAACCACCAGAATCCGAAAACCCGAAAAAACTAGAGTAGTTCTGCTCAAGCTGCAGCCCACAGTGTGCCCGCTCTGCGCAGGAACAATCACACGCTTTGCCTGAATGCGATGCGTTCAGGGAACATCTGACATCTCCCTGAACTTGCTGCACAAGTTTATTTAACTGCAGAAGAAGACTGGTGCCTTTTTAATAATGTTAATCTCAGCCGCGTCCCCGATGATCCGCCGCAGCCAGCTGAGTGTTTTTCTTTGTTACTGAAGGGCTTAGTGACCTTTTCAAACTAAGCTGTTGTTGCAGATCGTTTCCGTGATTAATGTTAATGCTTGAAAGTGTTCTTTGCGAATTTAAATGTCGAGTACGCATCTTTGCCCATCGTGTCAGCACGTTCTCTGTTTCTCGTCTGAGCTGCGACATCCACGCCGCGCATTATTCATTTTACTTCATTTTCTTTGGCTGTTAAGAACATTTTTACTGAGAGGCCAACATCTGCCATAATGGAAATGGTTTACTGAGCTGCATCAGCTGTGTTCATTCATGTCATTGTAGACGATGATATGCAGCTCCCAGCTGAGCGTGTGCGTACGTGCGTGCGACTCAATAACTTTTCTCTTCTGACGTGAAGCATCCAGCCAGAGCTCGCTCGATTATGATGCGATTAGTTAATTGGGTGAAGATGTGGAAAGTGAATTATGCGCGTATCTCATGCTACGCCACTAATGGATGGAAAATACCTCCATCTCCGACCTCATCCTCCCCACACCCTTTAACCAGAAAACGTCTCATAATTTCCAACTCGTGCATTCTAAAGCGAATAGATTTAGCGTCTCAGATTTATATCATCTTTCCATTTTGGCTTTCTCTGGCTGTCTCGGTCGTAATTTACTGTGAGGTTGCTATCGTTACTGTAACAAAAACAGCCAACCAGCTCCTGTATTTATGTGTTTTATCTTCCTGATCCTGTCAATGCCCCTCGTTTGAAAAACGGTTATTAAAAACCAATCTTGCTGTGTAACCTTTCACCAGAACATTTTTCTGTCAATCTGAAATATTGGAAGAGGCTTTTATGTGCTTCTCGATTTCTGACGTCTGTGTCGCTGTACGGTGGCTTAGAGTTCAAATTACCTTGAACAGAAAAGTCAACAGTTTTTCCAGAAAACTGCGAGCGTGATTATCTGGCACCTCCGTGATTGTTTCCACAAAAACCGAGCGGCTCTCTGAGTCGCACGCATCGGCCTGAAGCTTACCCACACTGTAAAAACGGCATAACAAATCCCTTTAACAGAGACACTGAGGGCCAGCCAAAGAATGTGGTGTTCACCACTCTGCGACTGAACAGGAAGTGTACTGCTTTTCCACAGGACTCCGCAGAAAATTGTTTTCCCATGAGCGGTGGCATGCGATCAGGTGCATGTGTTTTCTTGGCCCTGTCAGGGGAGCCAAGGAGATCAATGGCGAAGCATCCGGGAGGAGTCAGAGCTCCATCAATCATGCTCATCCTCTCTCTTTATCCCAGTGGTGCAGCAGCCAGAGAGGTGCTGAAAACCCCTGCGAGTGCGTTTTTAGCCGAATTAGCGGGGAAATAGTCGAGCTCCCCTTTTAACGACGGCTGCCCCTCCGCGTTTTCGCTGTGCCGAGGCTGAGGTTGCCGATGGCGCAGTGGTATCCGTCCGCCGCTGAGAATACACCTTTCCTCTTTGTCTCGTCCGCCTATTTAGACTTTGTTTTTTAGCGTAATTGCTTTCCCTCGGCTGAATTCATTTTCACGAACCGAGAGCAACGGGATGAACCGGTCTCCGCTCGTCATATTGTGACTCAACAATGCAAATTTCTCCAGCCTGATGTTGGAAAGCTATTGTGGAAATTTCGCTCTTTTTCTATAGCCAATGATAAAAAGGCCCCCACACAATGTAATGACATGAGCAGCGGTGTACAGGAAATTCTCCTTCATTGTGAGGTTCGTGCAGTAATTGTCTTTTATCATCTCTGCACGCATGGAGAAATAAATATTTGTGGTCATATTGGGCTCAGTGTGCTGATTTGTATTTTCCAACCACCCATTTAATGAACAGTGCATGCTGCTGCGGACCATCCGGTGTGTTTTTCTACTGTATATTGGCACAGGGAGAAAAGGGAAGAGAAAGATGAAGCTCTGCCATTTTTATCTTCTGCCGGCTGCTGTTTGTGTCTCGTGAGCTGACAGCTTCAGCTCATCTGACTCTTTCATCTCTTTTCTCTCAGCACAGCCTGCAAGTTTGCAAGAAGCACACCAACCTGTCAGCAAGCTTCTGTAGCACAAAACACTTCTTCAACAGGATGCTTGTTATCTGCACTACGATGTGGTTGAATTATTTCTTATCATCTTTAGCGTATTTCCATCCATTTGCTGCTGTGTTGATCCAAAATCCTCAAGGGAGCAGTTAAAGCCTCTTCCTTTTTTCAAAGCTGGGCTTGTGATATGAGCACTTACTTATGTTGTAAAAGCACAAATTTTGTGTGCTTAATGTTGTTATAAAATCAACATTTAAAACAACCCCATTTCCAGCTCCATAATTTTGTTCTTGCATTCAGATTTCCTGTCTTCTATTCTTTAGTTTCTCAGTATAAGCCAAAAATAAATAGCCCCTCTGTCCTCTTTCTTTTGATTGGCTGGCCAGTGTGAGGCTTCTAAACCAAACTAAATATACGAATAAAGGTTTGTGAACGTGAAATTGTCATGGTGGCTGTAAAAACTGTAACAGAAGTCACAGCAGCTCTATTTTAGCTCAGACTGTGACCCTTTTGTAAACCAGACTACTTAAGTACTTTTTAAATTATTAATGCATGCAAATTAATAAATAGAAATTAAATCTGCCATGTGTATGGATTGAACCTGGGTTACTACCCCTCCAACCTGCAGAAGAAGAATTATACACTCTATAAAAGCATCCATCCTCTTTTGCTTATCCACTTCAGGCTTGCAGGGGGCGGAGACCATCCTAGCTGCCACAGGCCGAGTGCTGGCATGCACCCTGGACTCTCTGTCCTGTCAGTTGCAGGACTCCATAAATGTATTTATTAAATATTTATTGAAGTGACATCAGGAGGCAAAAAAAAAACCTGAATATGTTGCTGAGAAGAGGAAAACATCAAATATTTGTTCATGTGAACAAAGTCTTTATTGTGTTCCAACTTTCTTTAACCTGGATAACATGACTCTCGAGATGCTGCTTTAGCATAAGCACCCTGGCTGAGGCAGACAGCAGCACAATCAGCAAGAGCTGCACAGGCTACTAACACATGTGAATACACACAGCAAAAATACACAAAAGTATACAATGTAAGTCAATTCTAAATTTAAAAACACAGGTTAAAGTTACTTTTTTTTTAAAACCAATTGCTTAATGTGAGGAAGAAGACGGTCATCTGTTACCAATCTTAATCACGTCTATTGTGTCCAGAGTCAGAGCCTGTAGAGAATTAAAGTTTGCTCTAGTGCTATTATGACCAAGATTGCCTATCTGTAAAATAAATAACAGTGGTCCAGGAACTGAACCCTGCGGGATGCCATTAGTTACATAAAGCAAGCTTTCTTTCAACCTGCACATCCTGATAATTTTTCTGACAACCCTGAACTAATAAATCTTTGCTTTAAGACTGCATCATACAGTCTTACAGCAATATAATAAAAAGGGTGCAGCCGTACTGCCCTGTACGAGATGATTGATGATCTCTCGTGTTGAAGAAATCTGAGCTGCTGTGAGGAGATGCTGACAGTCAGTTTTTCCTGTTCCCATCAGATATCTGCTGAGAGTCGTTAAGGCCTCACCGCCTAGTCTTCCTGTATATTTTTATGATTTTTATCATGTCATTGCTAAGAGAAATATTTAGTGCTCCCTTGTAGATCATTTTTCACGTCATCCAGAAGTCATTCATCACAGCATTATCACATTTTCAATGACAGCACTCCCAGTGTACTAGTAAAGAGCTGAAAGGCAGACGCAGTGGCTGATGGGGCTTTAGTGTTCTTCAGCGTGGGTTTAGCAGCTGAAAAATGGTGCATTCATGACAAGGTTATGAGACTTTTTATCATGAAACACACGAAGGACAGATTTGTCTCTTGATAGAAATGATTTTTACAGGAGTGGAACATTTTAATGTATCGCCTTAATATCAGAGGTACGTTTTAAGCATTAAACGTGATGGATGCATCCGTCTGTTCTTTCTCGCTGCCATGCCTGTTAACCATCTCTCTGCCATGCACATTTGTGGCCTCGCTGTAGGCTTCCTGGTCCTCTGGGAACCGCCGGTGTGTTTATGTACCATAGTCACCTGCTCAGGGTCTTTTTTCATTACTGATATGATTTGCATTTGTGTTGTGAATACAGCAGCAAGGCGATGTGCATGTAGTACGTGGATGTAGTTTTATGCTCGGTCTTGTAAAATTTGAGCTCAGGCATCTCTGAATCCTGCATCTACACAGAGAAACCAAACAGATAAAATGTGCCATTTTTTTATGGATTTTGATGTGTTGAATCCAAAGACGTCTACAGTTTCCTATATGCAGTTTTAGTTTTAACCATAAATTTTAAGCTTATGTCTTGTGTATGGTTACTCCTTATATATATTTATATTATATATAAACAGTGAAATCACAATAGAAGATGACGAGGTGCAGGAGCGAAGCAGACCGAGGATCTCGGGCGATCTCGGGAGAAAGGGAAACAGCAGTTAGTCACTGACAAGTGCTTAATTAGAAAACCCTCTGGTTAATAAGTGAGAGAATTTAACGGCGTGTGGAGCTTACTTGTCACACTTCTACAAAAGGCTCGGGTGGAGCTTGAGGACAGGAGGCTGAGGCAGAGATATGCGCAGGTGGGAGGTGTGGAGGTGTCCAGGTAAGCGGCGCAGGGTGCAGTGAAAGTCCTTCTGGAAAGTCCTGGGCAAGCTGGTGGATGAAGGATTGGTGAGAAGCAAATGAAGAGAGTGCAGACTGGAACCATGTCAGAGTTTAAACGAAACAAAGAAACTGCTGGTTACCATTAGAGCAGGGGGCAACGATCAGGTGACGAATCGCTGCTCCTTTAATGCGCCTGCCCGATTGACCCAAACAGGCCTCAGGTGTACCGGGTAAACCCTGCGCGCCACAGCCACGCCCAGCTCAGCCGCACAGAAAACCTAAGCCAGCTCAACCCTGACACATTTCAAATGGGCCCAAATTGGGCCACTGCTGCCAGAGTTCAGTCATTTTTGGCTTCAGTTCCAAACTCTTGGTCTTCGAACCGACTTCACAACACATCATAAAAACTAAAAACAACAATGAGTTTGATAACGTGTATTTTGGAAGTGTTTCGGCTGCAGCCCAGTGAACTTGGCAGTGAAGTCTCCTGAAATAAAGTATAAAATCCCAAACAAATGAAAAACATTTTCTTACATCGCACTGAATGTTTTTTCCCTCTTTTTTCAAGGATGGCATCTTTTTCTAAGTATCACTTTAATAGGTTTGTACTCAGCGACTGCATTTTATTTTAGCAAGGTTGAGGTTAGAGAAAAATCATGGTTTTATTTTCCTTTTTATGCCAGTGAAGAGCACAGTACTTCCATTGGTGGATTGCATTCAGACAGTTCTTTTATCTGACGCACTGCTGTCCATCCAGTGATGATTCAGGCTCATGTTGAAGGACATTTTAATGGACGGAAGGAGTCGGGGTCATTTTAAGGTTTGCAATTATTGATCCTGAAGTGAAAAGGACTCGGGACAAAGATGAGCCAAAAGACACCAAAGCTATGACGAACTTTTACTGAACACACATACAGAGATTTATTTTTGGTGCTTTAAAGGTTAACGTAAAAAGAATATCTGCCTTTGAGCTGTCAGTTACTGCTGACAGAGTGTGCCCAGAAGTTTTTATTTTTGTGGCATTTTCTTTATACGGAGACAAAATGAATGACGTCTGAATGCGCTGAAGAAAATAAACCAATCAGAGGACGAAGAAGATTGAAAAAGAAAATTGCCTGCCGGTCAGAAAGCTGCCATTGCCACGTATATCTGTGTTTGATTAATAATTCAGCTCTGGCACAGCAGCGCGGCCCATTTTAATGTTCTCAGCCATCAGCCTCACCCTTCGTTATCACCCAAATTTAGACTGCATGGAGATGGATGCTGGGCGTCAGCCCATCGACCGGCCCACTCCACCGCTGCTGATTTATGGGTTCCTTGCTATTTTGAGGTCGCAGGGGTTCGCCTGAGCAGATATCACAGTGAATGAGTTTGCTGGTTGTCTTCTACTCCTAGATGAATGTGTAGCGTCCCGAGCCCGCCAATTTTTCAGGGAGAGTGGTTTTTGATTTAAAGCTCTAAAGTTTGAGGCAAAGAAAAGCCAGCCTTCATTTGAGGACCTGATCTGTTGAAGCTTTGAGATGAGCCTAACAACACCTTAAATGGCTCTAAAATGACTGTAAACCTCCCGATACTTATCGCTTTAATCGAAACTCTCCAGACCCCTGACAATGTTGTGCTCTGCTGCTGCTAAATTGAAGCCACCAGCTTTGTTTTTCATCACTCTGCTGATTTATCCTCCAAACATACAGTCGCTCTATTTATCTGTGAGCTTAACCTTTTGCCCATGTGACTGTGCACACCAAAGAGCGTTCCACTGGTTGTCCAGAACACCATCTGGACAGGTGGTACATTTATTCAAGACAGAGAGGTATTAGTTGTCCCAGAGTCAGTGGGGTTAGTCCGGGACGCCAGGTCTGTCTCTCATTACGGCGTGACAGTGAGAGTTCTGCGTGTCCACGCCACTCTCTGACCTCAGTGAGTCTATGTCTGGGTGCCTCATTATCCTCTCACCTGGCATCATTAATACTTGTTTGCCTGGAAGGAGATGGGTGGTGGAAGTGGGTCGGAGCCCTACGGTTCAAGTATTGATGATCACTGGCTGGAGAAATTAGACAAATGCGCTTGATCGATGGAGAGAGAGGCCAAAAAGTGGCTGGAGATATTTTCAGCGGTGGTATACGATCAATAGGTTTGCAAATGACACCGAGTCCTCGACAGTGATTGCTTTAGATAATATCCTCTTCTAACACGGGGATAATGGGAAGGAAAAACTCAGTCGTGAGGATGAATCGTTGTGTCAGTTTTGTCTTAAAGGACTCATTTTCATTTGTCACATCAGCCTCGA
This sequence comes from Simochromis diagramma, assembly GCF_900408965.1. Lineage (NCBI taxonomy): Eukaryota > Metazoa > Chordata > Actinopteri > Cichliformes > Cichlidae > Simochromis > Simochromis diagramma. The sequence continues at coordinate 1,775,247 of NW_024386885.1, forward strand.
TTGGCAGCACATGCTCTCTTTGTGATTCATGGTGATGAAAGAAAGTTATTTTTTAGGCCTGAAAACAGACTGGACCACAGATACACCACTCGCTCTCTGCAGAATAGTTATTTTCACAAATGTTTCTGCAGTTTTGACATCTTATGGTTAGCTTATGGTTATGAAGATAAGATAATCGGGGTTATTAAGCCAAGTGCACCCCGTTCCTTTACAGCAGAGCACTGTTTCCCGTCTATAACAGCTCTAGTGGAGCGCCATCCAAAATGACTGAAACGCATCAGTCCAGAGCAGCAGTCTGCTGCCTTTATGATCAAAGGGCAACTGCTGATAAAAAAACACACACACACACAAAAAAATGTATGGAGCCCAGTTGAGATTTTAGCCTCTGATTGTGTAGAAAAACATCCATCGATCACCTTATGTTAACCACAGTTAACCTCCCCTCACACCCATTGTGTTGTGGCAGATGTCCGGACGTTTCTTCCTGTTATAAGGGAGTTTTTCCTTCCCACTGTCGCCATGTGCTTTGTCATTGGGGGTAATGTGATTGTTGGGGTTTTCTCTGTATTGTTGTGGGGTCTTTACCTTACAATACAAAGCACCTTGAAGCGACTGCTGTTGTGATGTGGTGCTATGTAAATAAAGTTGTGTTGAATTGTTGGACATCCAACAGCTTTCAAGGCATGATGTTAGCATTAGCCTACATCTTCTGAAAGATGATGCCTGTGGGTTGAGGACTGTTGAGGTACGCCATTTAACAGCATCCTTTGCTCCCATTGGTAGTTGTTTCAGTCGTTCACCTCAGTGCTGAGATTAATTAGGCTCAGGATGCGCCCACATCATGTCGCTAGCGGTTGCTTCATTTGTTGTCGAATTTCATTGACATGTGATGGTCTCTGGTTGCAGCATTGCTGCTGTCTCTTTCTGTAATGATGCAAAGTTAATAAAAATGTTTTAAAGCTTCAAACGCATTTCCTAACCAAAAGCCTGCGATATTGTCATTAGTCAGTAGTACCTGGCTATAAAAATAGAAACCAGAAAGCTTCTGGCACCAAAGGGCTCGTCTCGTGTCTATCGAGATTCACAGAGGAAAAGGTGAAACTGAAGCTTGCTAAAAAGTCATCCCATTTTTAGAAACACTTTTGTATACGTCTATAACAGCAGCTATTCTCATTTTTAAAAATCACACACGTGCTGCCTTGATGTGAAATGAAGTCTTTCAGCCCCAGGTGTGCTCTTACCAACGTACGGTAATTACGGTAAATGTGAGACGAACACTTCACAACACAGCAGAGCTTCATAAACAGTGGGAAACTTCACAATCAGGGTCTGGCTCATTTATGAAGTCTGAATTGTTCAGTTCCTCCCCTTTGCTTTCCATTACAAGTCCTCCTGCAGCTCTGCTGATGGACTTTTAATTTGTGGAGGCTCTTTACGTGCCTCAACACAAGAGAACAGACACAATAAACTACAGTCAGGCTGCTTTACGACTTTGCACACTTGTGGTTTTATGCAGTTGTTTCTCTTTCTCTTCAAACATTTTAAAGGTCCTTAACGTTTCAGTTTTCTGCTGAATTTTGGTTGTGGTCTCTTAATAAGGACGTCTGTGAAATAGCTGCACTCTGTGGGTGGCCTTCGCATTTTGCTTTTGTAATAGAGCACCGTTTCACAGCACACGGGATTATGTGCATGCCCTTACTCAGGCTCCTCGTGCTTTTCTCTTGTTTCTTTTTTTGGACTCGAGCTGCGATAGCTGCTGTATAAGGGGAAGCATTACAGGGTGATGCATGCTGTCCATCTGCTTTTTGCACTAATTACCTTTTTGGGGCACAATTAGAAATGATATGTAACACCAGCTACGGATGGAAAGAGTCAGGCTTTTAATAAGGCTGCAAAAATGGCTAAATAAACTGCAGCCAAATTGGATGGAACCACTAAGCTGAAAGATAAAGTTTATAGGGACGCAGTGAGCTCTTTCTACATTTTCCATTCATCAGCAGGTGAAGCTATATGATTCTATAATGTTTATATATCCAGGCTTTGCTTCTCTCGTCAGTGAAAGTATGGTTAAAATGTTAAAGTTCTTGGTTCACAGACTTTAATTATACTGCAAACTGAACCGTGTCAGAAGGAAAACTAGTAACAATATTGTTTGTAGTCCAGATGCACTGGCTAGACCTGTTTTAATGGGATAGGTGGCCTGCTGCTGATCCACCGTGCCCTACTAAAATCTCAGGTTTTAGTTTTAAAGAGTGGATTAATAAGTCGTTGATAATAATAGGGGAATACAGACTTATTTGTAGTACAGTTTAAAACAATGCAATTTAGCTACAATGCAACCTCCAGTGCAGAAAAACAAAGCCATCCCCAAGTGCCAAAAACTGCAGTCCTCTAATGACCACTTGAGTCTGGCTCCGAAAGGGAGTCAGACGCCACAGACTCACATCTGATGGATGAAGATGGATGAAGCCATCGTAACATCACTTATGTTACAATACAATGCACAAACACCGGTATTAGCTGATTATTGCTAAATAACAGACGTGCCTTTTGCACATTTCTATTGCACTGTTGTGTCTGTATCGTTCTGTTATGTCTGGGGTTGCACTGTGTTTGTTTTATTTTTTGCAATTTTTGCACACTTGCACTTTATGTGGTCCTGTGTTGATTGTCTGTCGTATGTCATATGTAGCACCACGGTCTTGGAGGAACATTGTCTCGTTTCACTGCGTATTGTACCACAGCACATGGTTGGAGTGACAATAAAGCCACTTGACTTGACTTGACTAAAATAGTCTAAAAGGCACCAACAGCATGAACGTGGTCATCAGCGTGAGGTCGATGGGCTCCACCCGCCTGTGTCCAGACACCTTTTAACCAGCGTGGCCACGCCTCTACCTGCTCCCAGTGGATGAAGTATAACCAAACTACTCCACTCAGAGCTTTTATGATTGGGGAAACTATCAACAGAGGCCAAAATATTTTTGTAGTCCAGAATCTAGCCGATGACTTCAGCGGTGCATCATCACACATGTATATGGCCATGTGTGTGCTGGTGCTGCAGGTCTGCAGCACGCAGTAGCCCACAGATTGGCATTCTATGTGAAAAAAGAGTCAAGATTAATGTATGTCAACACGACCTGACTGTAAATTGAGTCATTTTCACATCATTATCCACTTTGCCGAAATAAAAAACAGATGGTGCAGTTTAATGCTTAAAAAAATCATCTTTCCAGTTTGGACTTGGTGTTTGACTTTCAGATGATGTATTCATGTTCCCTTCAAAGTTCACTCAAGAGACGATGATTTTTTTTGTGTGTATTTTCTGTGAAGAGACAGTAAGTTTAGCATAAAGTATATTGATTGGATACATTTTTTGAGTTAACATCACTGTCTTATCACATGATCATTATGACTGAATGTTAGTTTGATACTCAGAAACATTAGTAATTGTATTTGAGGTATTTTTAAGTATAGGCATATCCAGCTAGACATATCGTACTTTCTGTCAAATTCTCCTTGTATTCGTGAGTCTGTTGTTTATTCAGCTGCAATAAGAAGTTGATTTATTTCCTTCAGCAAGTAATGGATAATGGTGAGTCGTCTGAGGCGATCGTGGCTCAAGAGTTGGGAGTTCGTCTTGTAATCGGAAGGTTGCCGGTTCGAGCCCCGGCTTGGATAGTCTCGGTTGTTGTGTCCTTGGGCGAGACACTTCACCCGTTGCCTACTGGTGGTGGTCAGAGGGCCCGGTGGCGCCAGTGTCCGGCAGCCTCGCCTCTGTCAGTGCGCCCCAGGGTGGCTGTGGCTACAATGTAGCTGCCATCACCAGTGTGTGAATGTGTGGATGACTGGATATGTAAAGTGCTTTGGGGTCCTTAGGGCAGGATCCAGTACAGTGCACCGTATCTATGACTGTTTTGCCAATCTAATAAAATCTGTTAGTCCTTTTTATTGTTTATTATCATAATATTGCATAACTGTAGATGTTAGCAGCTCAATTCGCCAGCAGCTGTTTCAGGACTTATTATATTATAAAGAATTTTTAATTTGGAGAGTGTGAACGACCTCCACTGCGTGTACAGTTTGGAGTCGGTGCCTTCGAACTGTTTCTACTTGGCAAATATCAAACAATGTAGTGACTGTCTTAAGAGGTTTTAAGAGCTTGGCTTCATAACTGTTGGCATGCAGCATACAAGATTTTTAGAAACTTAAAGTCATTGCTTTATAAGTGTGTAGGATATAAGTGTTAAAAGATGGACATTTGTTAGTGAAGCCTTTCACCATCAGTGTTTTAAGCTGGATCTAAGTGGGGTGTGGGTCTGACTGTGAAATACACTCATCAGCTAACAACTCCATGACTCCTGGCTACAAGTAACGGTTCGAACGTAGCGCGACAGATAAATCGAAATTTCGCCTTCTTAAGGGTTTTTGGAATGTTCAGGATCTTTGATCTGTGAGTTTTTGGTCTTCACATTCAGCTAGTCTACATGTCGCACTGCCCTGTGGGTTGTATTCCTGCCTCGGGTCATCCAATAGCTCAGAAACAGTGTTAGTCCTCAGATTACTTCAACCCCATGCTGAAACTCCAGGCTACTGGATTATAGTTTCTCTCTGAATAGTCCTTCCCAGGTGATTCCATCCTGTTCATGAGTTTAATCTGTCTGGATGTTGTATCTGGGTGTTTTCCCATAGCCTTTGGCTTCCCTGAGGCCTTCAAAAGGCAGTGACATCAGCCCGTGACCACTCACTGGGGGGGCTTATTCTCTGCCAAGACCCTGAGGTTCTGGGGACACAAGGTATCCAGTGTATCCACCTTGTAGAGGGTGCCTCATATGATGCCATTAGTCCTGATTTGGAAGGCTTCGGTGCTTGCGGTGAGGCCACAGTTGGAGTGCACAAGCACACTGTACGCATCGCATCACAGTCTTCCTGTTGATCACTCTGTGAGTACATTAACAGAACAGAACTTCAGAGATCTCATTTTGCCTACACATTCAAACCTGGAGCTTTTCCCATATCTGAAATATTATTTTTCAGTTTTATAATGAGAATTGATATTAAACGTGTTTTCTGGAGTTAATCTTTCACACAACTTAATGCAGTGATATGACTCCCACGCAAGCAGTCGGTGCTGGTGACTGCTTGAAACCTCATTTTGAAATAATCTATTAAACTGTTTATGTAGTCCTCTCCTCTCAAACACATAAAGCAGGAGACGCCTCAGGAGAGGAGCAAATGAAAGCTGTCACAGCCAAACGCTGCCTGCAGCTACATGACGTCGAAGAACGTCTCTTGGCTGTGCGATTTTAAGGATGCAATGGAAATAATCGTCTCGTACCTAATGACTCGGCCGTGGTTCGTTGGTTCGGCGTGTGTGCAGACGCGAAAGCCAGACTTAAATGAAATGACGTAAAAAGGAAGTTCTCTGGCTGCAGAAATATTGTAAACTGAAAGTTTTTGCCAAGAAGCAACATTCCTGTCATCTGTTGACTCCGAAGCCTGCCACTGTGGTGGATGAGCTTCCTCTCCTTTAACTCAAACATAAACACCACCGCTGCCCTCACCACAATGCAGGACGTCACTGAAAATATGAAACATTATAGCTACAGTGTGTGTTTTGTTATTCTTAATGTGGCCACCACGGTTTGAAAATCCCTGCGCTGTAGTTTCTGTTCTTTGCTCGCCGTGCATCGTTTTCAGTGCGTGCGTTATCGGTATTCTGAAGACTGCTCGCGGCAAACAGCCCTCTGTCACGGGGCTCCTCCCAGACGCCTCGCTGTATCAATAGTCAGACGTCACAAAAATCCTCACGCTCGCTTCCTCATTGAGCCGACTTTGCAAGTTCATTTGCACTCATTTAATCTCCCAAACGCATTCAGCTTGTTCTGCTCTAACTCGTGCTTCTTGCAGCCTGAGATGCATAACATCAGCATTATGGGGAATGAGAGACACTCCCCACCCCTCTTTGCTACTGCTTGACAAAATACAGAGCGCATCCCTGGCTCAGGCTTTCAGAGAGCCCAGGTGAATTATGGAAATGTGCTCTGTCATCTTCTGAGCTTCAGTCACACTAATGTCTGCAGCTCACTGTCAGCACTGTGGCTTTTAACACGTAGCAGCTAACAGCTTATATTCATACGTACAGCCCTGCAGATATGTTACATGCATGTGTGACTGAGCAGGAAGAGTGTAGCATGACCTGTTCCTGCCTTATCAGAGCTCCAAGTTGATAAATGTGCAGACTTAAGGACTGACCATAAATTGTCAATCTGATTAAGAGTTGGGGAGTTTCCTGGCCATGGATCTGAAATGTTCACTTGATGCCACTTTGTTATCACTTTTGCTTTGTGACATGATGCTCCGTCATTTGAGCAAATGCACAGATTGTCACCAGATTGCACGTGGATCTTCGAAGAAGTCGGTGTTTATGGTAGGATGAGTCCTTAAAGTGAGCAGACACACCGAGCAATTGATCGGCACATCCTTTACGTATGGTGGTAACAGTAATGTCGAGTACTCAATCTCATCACGGTTGACAGCAAATAACTGACAGAAAATAAAAAGACCCATAAATGGTCGTCTCTGAACAAGTGATAAGGTTTTCCTCCTCCTCTGGTGAGTCTCTGAAATGTGCTGAGTGCACAGAGGAGGCCCGTCGCTGTTGGAATAAACCAACACTGTCAGGACGAATGCCAGGAATGCTTTGAGATGTCAGATGCATGACTGACTGAGTGCGTGAAGGAATGTCAACCTCGCAGGGAAGGTCAAAGGTCTTGAGGTCAAATTTCTGGGTCACGGTTAGACGACTGTGGTTAATTATGTTGTTGATGGTTGTGCTTTAGGCAGCTTTTTGAATCAGAAGATAACTTCTCACTGCTGCGTCCCGGGAACCCAAACCTGAAACAGCTATTTTTTTAAAGAGCTGCTCCACAATCTGATCACACCGGCCACCCGCACAACATAAATGTGCAACACCCAGCACGACACGCAGTCCTCTGAAAAGTCGACTTTTCTGAGCTCGTGTGGCTCTTTTATGGAGGTTTAGGTTTTGCTTTTCCTTGTCAACTCATAAAGTTCCCGAGGACAGCACACAGTGGACGTTAAGGTGACACACACTTCCCCTGCTCCGCAGTTCACCATAATAAGTGAAAAGGTTTCAGTTTTCATAGTGTCGGCAACACGTGCTCTGACATTTGGGAACACTATCTTCTGCCAAAGCATGCGAGGACGCCGTCTCCCCTCCAGGTCATGAGCTCGAGAAACACAGTCAGTAGAGATTGTGAGTGTAACTGGATTTTAGATACGCGAAGAAGCAGCTGATGTGGGGAATCCTACTTCTTCTTTCACTTTTTGAAGTTTTTATGAAACAAAATAATCAAACTACGTTGAATTTTGATTCAGCGGTTCCATAAAGTTGCAGCACTGAGACGTCCTAATGTTTTGTCCCAAAAAACGGGAATGCAGCCTGAGACAGTTGATGGTTTCAGATTTAAATTTAAAGATCACAGAATGTACGTTGGATTGCTCTGTTTACTAAACAGTTGCAAAGCTTCCACTATAGCATCATGTGTAAAGTGGTGATGCATTCTTTAAAGTAGAATAATTGTTGATTGTGCACCAGCTGATCTCTGTTCAATGAAAAGGCAGATCGGCAGGTGGGATCACTGAAGACAAATCAAGTTCGATCGTGTGACATCTGCTCTGAAACTAAAATCTAAGGGCAGGAGCAGGATTTGGTTTCAGGACCATGGACAGCATCAGATAATATATCTGTGTCATGTGTCTCAAAACAGCTTATGACATCATCTGGCATAAACCCAGTCACATGTGATCATTACGACATCATTAATCAGTCTATTAGTGTGCTGTGGTCCAATTAACACACGACAGAACTAATCAGGAAGGTGCTTTTAAGTGGGAGTAGAGCTTCTTTATGCAGATTTGACACATAAAGTGGGAAATATGTTCAGTTTTTGTCCTGCACAGTTCATCTAATTACACCACATGTAGATGTGAATGAGTCGCCATGCTGCTTGTTCTGCATACGCTCTGTGTATACAGTGACACGTGGACTGAGCACGCTCACATGACCCTACAGTGTAAAAACCAGGTTAAATGGGGCAATCAATCAGTTAGACTTTAGTTTATAGCTCCTTTTGTGCTGAGTGATGAACACACAATACACAGGAACTGCAAAGCTGATAACAAGACGTAATAAAGCAAAAATAATATCCAACAATAAGAAATCTTAAAAGAAAAAGAAAAAACAAAAAGGAAAATATTGAAATGGTCGATAAGAAAATTAAGAAAAATCAGGATCAAAGGTGAAGCCACGCTAAAGTAAAAATGTTGAAACTGAATAAGGGAAAAAAAAAAGGTTACATAAAATACAATAAAGGCAAATACATAATAAAAGTACAACTATGGCTCAAGCTAAACTTGAACTGGTTTGCAGTCAGATAAAATCAAATCAAAACGATGACCTCTGCAGGGCTCCAGGCTGCACGTTTTCCTCGGCTACGCAGATTATTCGGGTGTGTGAGTGATGAAAACATTCGGGCAGCAGATTCTCACTTGTAGAAAAACCTGTTTGTGTCTCACCTGCGAACTGCTGCGAAAACCGGCTCCTAACAAACGGACAACTGAAAGGAACACGTTTAAGACGGCAAAGCCAGATTTTGGTGTCTTTTATTGGGCAGAGACCTTTCATTAATAGCACACAGACGTCCTCATCTTAGATTTATTTTTCCAGGTTTATTTAAATTTTATGTTTTTTGCACTGAACCAAACATTGAGGTGAAAAATTCTTCTTCTTTGTTATCAGTGGACAGAGAGTGTTCAGCCAGGCGTATTAAAGAGGCTCTTTTCTGCTAATTTTCAGCTTTCTTATTTTCTTTGATGGACATTCTTTGCAGCTTTACATAATTCAAAGCTCAAATTAATTCTTATGTATCTTATAATGGCCCCTCTGTCTCCCATTTGCTTTTCTCACTCTGATCTTTTTTGCACATCTCCGTGGTCATTTTCAGCCTCGCACTGGTGATTTTGCATGTTTTTGTGATTATTTTGTGTCTCGCTGTCTGTTTGTGGCATTTTGCATTGCATCAAAGTCATTTTTTTGACTTTCTGGCAAAAAACATTCAGGAGCGCCCTGCAGCTCACCTGGTGAAAGCTGTGTCCTCACTGCAGAGGCATGGCTTTAATTCCACTCCAGGCCATTTACTGCCCCGCTCTCCTTACCCTCCTATCATCCAAGATGACAGATAAAAAGGAGACTGTGGAGAAATGTCTGCCAATCAAATTCAGAGTGATAATGAGCTGTAATATACCATTGCAGTTTGCGGATATCATTAGTTTTGGAGCTCATTTTGCAGACAAATCAATTAAATTATGCTAATCAGAGCAGCACTCACCACTTGTTCCGTGATGCTGGGCCTCCGTGTGAGCGCAGGGGAGGTGGAGGGTGAGTAGGTGGAAGGACGTACCTCTCCTTCTTTGTGTTCGCCAGTTTAATTTTCAGTCAGTGTTGTTTGGAAGGTTAAGAGCGATCACTCTGCTGGGAGCACTGAACGAGATGCTCCAGATGAATCCTTCAGCTCTGAGTGCAGGGCATCACGACACACGGGGGCCGTGGCCGTCCGAGAGCCTCACCTTGTGGGATTAATTAATGAACCTCATTGAGAACTTAATGATGCTGTCACAGGGCTTTTCACTTCACCCCCCCCCCCCCCCTCTTTTTAAAGTAAATATATTCAAACTGGAAACATGAGTTAGGCTACGGATGAAGGGAGTTGATTGTCACTCTATAATTTTCGGTCTGACAACCTTGTAAGTGCGAGAGGCGTAGGTGTGCCACTGACAAGGAGCTCGTGCTTCAGCTGACAGCACCACAATGCTTGTCACTAGATGTTTTCCTCCAATCAAAAGCACATTATTCAAATCTTTGGAAATGTCAACAGTGCAAACCTCAAACTTTCGATACTTTATGCTTTTCGTTTCATTCGGAACCTCCAGCAGCTCTGCGAGGCCTGTCGCAGAGCAGGAGGAGAACTCACGGGTCGAGAAATGATGACATAACCATCCCCGAGGCTGTGGAAAATCCTGACCTTCATTTTGGCTCTCTGCATGTCGGCGAGGGCCCAAGTGGGGTCAGAACAGCACAGTCCTGTACTGTTCTGTGGGGTATGGGAGTGTGACCTGCTCTGCACACCCACTATTTTCACACAGGCACCATTTAAACACTGGAAGTAGTCCTGATGGGCCCGGCAGACAAGCTTGAAAGACTTCCCTGCAACTCTGTGATAATCTGGGGTCAGTTTGGCACGAGGGGCCCATAGGAAGGAGTCCCCAGTCTCCACTTCGGTACAGCTGTGCACAGGGACAAACTGCATTGTGGGTAGGGCCAAGGTCAGATTGCCAGAAATGATATTTTTCCTAGAGGAAATGATTGTAATGTGAAAAACCTTTTTCAAATTCCAGTAGCATGCAAAGCTGTTTTAAAAGTCAGTCCGCTGCCAGCTAGGAGTCTTTATCGGCTTATCCAGTGGTGACTGTTCTGTGGCCTGAGAATGGAAGTGGAAATGGATTGTGAGTTTCCAGGTTAAAATAACACCAAAGTGCCTCGTTTCTATGCTGGAGATGTAGAGATGCACCGATCTGATATCTGGTCCCATCCTGACTGAAAAAGCTGACTCTGGTATTTTGACAAAGGGCTGAAATGACTTGTTGAAGTCTGCGAAGCATCTAACCAGGATCCCTCGTAGACACTACGCATGAGTTTTGAGTACATGCGGATGCAGGGAGGCAGACCCGTGGGAGTTGCTGGTTGAGGCTGAATAGTTCAAAAGATTCTCTCCCGTGTGTTTTCCTTGACTCTGAGGTAAAACATCAAGACAGGAAGGAAAGATGTGAAGGAGAATTCATGAGAGGAAGCCTTTCTTTTTGAAGTTTGTGTTTGATTGGTGATTGTAATTTGGCTGCAGGCGAGGATGGATGGCTCTGTGATAGACTGGAGACCTGAGTCCCTCAGTGACAGCTGGGATAGACTCCAACATCCCAACAGCTCTGAGCTGGATAAACAGTTATGAAAATGAATGGATGGATCTTTACCTGATGTGCAATGACTGATGGCAGCTAAACTACAGCCGTCACTTCACTTTATCATTGTTTAAAGTTCAAACACCCACATATTAGAAGGCAAATGCAGATTATAATTAAACTACAGTCGACTTCATTTGGTACTCACGCTGATATACTTTTTTTCCTGAACCACTCAATCATGTATCTCATTTCCCTTCATGAAGGATGATCCACTGTGTCCTTTGCGAAAGCAGGTAATAAAGGAAGCGTCTTTCCTTGGTATTATTCCAACTATTCGACCACAACCTTCATCTCTCAGCTGCTTAGGCTTTCAAACAGGTCTTGCACACTGTAATCCATCTTTATTGCTTAAATGTCATTCCTGGTACTCTGACTTTGGTCCTGCCTGTAATATATACAGTTTGTAATATATACAATAAACACAGTTATTTCAATAAAGACGTTTATTCTGTATCAAGCAGTAAACGGGAACTGTGGATACTTTTCATAGATGCAACCCGGTTTTATTGTGGACAGCAGAAGGTGCCTCTGCTTTCAGTTCTGTAACAGGTGGGGGGGGGTTTGCTTGGATTTCAACAGGAGTGTAAATAATCACCTGAAATTCTGTAATTAAAGGTGTGTTTATGATTTGAAGCGAACTTCAGAGGCCTAAAAACAAGACCTCATTATGACTGGGTAACATGAAGTGGGCTGTGTTGCTGTCATTGCACAATAGTTAAGAGAAAACACACACACACACTGCGTGTCAGACGGGCCTGTGCAGCAGACTGAGATGATAAAACACAGATGTGCTCTCACCATTTAACATCAGGAGCCACTGTAGCTCTAAAGGCTGCACTCATATTTCTCATTTTGGAAGCTTTGTGTGATGGAAAAACAAAACACAACAATGAAGATGGAAAGCTACGGTTTCCTGGCGGAGGGAGCGACAGTCGGGAGTGTGGAAGTGGTCGGATGTTGCTTGTTTTCCAAGAGCCGCAGTTTCACTGCTTGTTTCTTGCAAACCATGTTGCACAAACAAGCATGATTAACTTGATATCTCAGGAAATTGAATAATGGTCGGGCTCACTGTTCACTGCAGACAGGAAATAATTGTGCGATTGCGCTGCCAGGTCGTTGGTGTGCTGCTCTTCCTTCACTGCCAGAATGGGTTCAAGAGTTTGTCACAGAGGAACAATTCCACTTCAGTGCACAGCCTGTTTGGGACCAGTGGAAATGAGGGTTTGGTCAGTGTGGTGGATGAGGTCAGCCCATTGATGTCATCCTGTTTGACTCCAGTTTTGTGTTTTTGTTCAGGTTCGTCTTGGTCTTCAGCTGCCTGGTCCTCTCTGTGTTCTCCACCATCCCGGCTCATCAGGAGTTCTCCTCCTACTGCCTGCTCATTCTGGTAAGCACCTGGAAAAACGTTCTTCTGCCAGTAACTCTGAGCAATCAGCTCTTTAACTCATTGACATCTACAATATACCCAAGCATACGTGTAGTACATACAGTAAGACCATCCATGAGGCTGCTCCACCACCTTAGAGGGGATTTGTCTTTCCTTGCACGATCAGCTTTCTCCTCTAAACCAGTCAAAGATTGGAATATGCTCCCAAAGAATTTAAAAACGTTTGCAGAGTTTCATTCATTATTCTCATTAGAACTGCTTCTTGTTTGTGTATAAATTTATATGTATATGATGAATTTTGATATTTGATGTTTTGACATTTGTTATTGTCTGCGTGCGTGTGTGTGTGTGTCAGTAGTGTGCGTGTTGTGTGGTCTGCAGGAAAACTAAGAAACATCTTTCCTGGCCTGAATAACACAGACAGTCCCAGCTTATCAGATAACAGCATATCTAAGCTGATAAAAACAAAAAGAGCTGACAGGAGATTCTCTTCAAGCTCTTTTTCATACATGTTTGAACACTTCAATATAAATTTCAACTTCTGGTGGATCATCGTCCTCGGCTCGCTCTCGTATTGAGGATATTTGAGGGTGTGGGAGTTTGTAGAGCCAGTCTGTGTGTGTTTTCTGTGGACTTGGTGAAAGCAGTCGGTCACGGACTGTGAGCTCGTCGGTGCCTGTACGACTGTAGTCTTTATGCTGGCATTGAGTCAGACAGCACGAGGTGATCTCAGGCAGTTTGCTGCAGTTTGGCTCTTTTAGGTATCTTCTTCCTGTCGTATGATGGTGGTCGTCTCTCCACGATCAGGCTCTTTATTGATTGACCTTCCTTGACTGCTTTAAGCTCCACATCAGAAATATTCAAATCCATACAAAGTTTTCCATCATAGTATGTCAGTTAGCCCTCCTTCACTAACTCTCCAAAAGTTACTGATATTGACTTTTATTCCTTATGTTCAAGGTTACAGCTGAGTTGGACCACTGTTACAAACAAATAGAAAATATAAAAATTATGTTTGAAATTCAGTGTCTAACACTGTTTATTAGGGACACTTTTATCATCGCGTGGCAGATTGATGTGTTTCCCTTACAGAAAAAAAAATTCCACTCTAAATTTAACCTGAAAAGATGCATGAAAAGTCACCAGAAGGAAATGACATTTTAAATTTCCTGCGAGTGGATCACCAGAGTCTCGACCTCCTGCGACCTCCCAAATTTTAATTAAATCCTTGAAGCCTCAGTTCTTCTCCTCCTTATCTTCCTCCTCCTCAGATTCAGCATCCAGGTGTGTGACTTCCACCTGCCTGACTGGAGAGTTTCAGACTTCTGAGATGTGAGACTCTCATCCCACAAACTGAGTTTCTCTAGCTCTTTGGTGTCTCTGACATTGGAGGGTTTTTGTAAGAGCAACATAATACCTCAGGAGAGAACAAATATGTGACAGACTTATTCATTCACTTTGCACACGGCATTTGTGTGCTTATTTTATCACGTCACCCGCTGACCCCAGATTTTCATCCAGAGTAACTGAGCTATCAGTGACCACAGTATTCTGCTAGCAATCAAAACAATCGTAGGGAGATGTTTTTTATTTCAGTGCCGTATTCAGAAACAGGTAAACATTTTTTTTTTTTACTGACCGGTGGTCGGCTCTCTAGATGTGTGTGGCTGGGGCTGAACATGGAATGTAATCTGGTATTTTCCATTTTACTCATGCACTTAGCTGCATGAGTAAAATTATATATTAATTACAAAATATCAGTGATCCTGTAAATTAGCTAAGATGTGCAGTGAAAGAGGAAAAATGGGGCAGTCTGCAGAAAATACCCAGTAATTTGTGTAATTTGTGCTAATTGTGATCGCTGACAAACTGTGCGGAGGAGTGGGAGATAAATAAGGAATATGATGAGCAGTTAACAACGTTGCCTTTCCTTTGAATGTCTTCTTTAAAGAAGTTCTGAACAGAAACCAAAGTATGAATTGGTGAAAGGAGAATTTGCCATTATGAATAAGCCATACGGCCATCGGGAAAACTCTCGGGGTCGACCTCGGGATAACAGAATAAATGGCAGATTTAAGTGCCTGCCCTCAAACTGAGAACTCCACTTTCTTTAAGTACTAACAAATTGAGTTCAAAGATGTCTTGAGAAGAAAGCGAGGAACGGTGGGCACGGGAGCAGAAATGCCTTTTTAACAGACTCTTCAAGTTTTTCTTTTCTCTTTTTTAATAAAAAAAAGCTTTTGCAGAAGAAGAGGTCACTTTTTTTGCACGGGCAGCATTTACTGCGCATGATTGCCCCTGCAGCTGGAGCTGCCATTTCACAAATTGCACCACGCTAATTGCATCAGCGTTTCCATCTAATGGAAGGTAAAGTCGTGCGTGTGCATTAACAGATGACCCGTCTCAGTCATTTTAACACACAATACTTTTGTCAACCCGGCATCCATTTAAATGACACAAACACTGCATTAATGACGTATAATGACATGTGATCAATGCAGCAAATAATGACTAATGTAAATTTACACTGATGTGCCAAAATAATAAGACCAGCCCAACATAATGTGCTGCTGGTCTTTGCATCTGAAACATAGACGGGCTATCATGACATCATCCAGGGGTTAGTGAGGTCTCGTTATAAAGCCTCAAGTTTTAAAACCAGATGTGATGAGTGAGAGGTGGATCCGACTGTCAAACTGATCGCGCCTGGAGCTGGAGCATGCTCATTGGTCATTAACTTGTGGTCAAGGTCAAGTTCAAGTTTATTTATATAGCACATTTCCAACAGTCCACACCGCACAAAGTGCTTAACAATGTAAAACCACTAAAATCAATAAAATGCACAACAGTGATGCAGTAAAATATAGAAGACAATAAAACAACTAAAACAACAACTTATGATTGACAAGTAACTGGCCAGTGATTAAATAACCAAATTTTAAAGAGTTTAATAAATAGTTTAGGTTGGAGGAGATGCTGTGGCAGACCCAGGGCATGCTAAAGAGATTACATCTCTCCACTGGCCTAGGAACACCTCACAGGAGGCGGCCGGTGAGAGGGAGAGCACCTTCACTGCTTAGGCTGCTTTCCCTGCCACCCAGCCCCGGATAACCGGAAGAAAACAGATAATTAATCATTTCTAAAATGAGTGACTGAGCTCATAAAATCAGCAGGAAAGCATTCACAGAGTCCGTGTGAAGGACTGTTTCCTGTTTACTTTTCAGGACCAGGTGTCTTTGCCTCCTGGTGGCCATTAAAAAGAATGCAGCGTGTATCTTTTATAACGTCTGTAGACAGAACTCAAGCTTCTTAACCTCTGAGCTAATGCTAGCTGGCTTGGTTAGCAGGTTATATCTATACACTGTACAGTCTACTGGAGCACATATCTGCTAATTAGTGTTAAGTTAAGTCACCACAGTGGGTTTGATTTGGCAGATCTTCCTGAAACACATCCAAAGGGTCTAGCATTGTGGCTAGCATCAGTGCTAAGTAATGAAATAATATTAGAACTGAAGTGAAGTGAAGGAGACTTCTCGGACAGTCGCTTCGTACCATTAAAAGCACAACAGGTCAAGTAAGTGCATTAAAAAGCTCCAAAAAGCACTAACAGCAGAGTCCAGAGGTCCAGTTCACTGGTTCATTTAGCAAAGGTAAAGCCCAGCATACCAGTAACAGCCAAGATAGGACCTACCACACCCCCAACAGTGCCTAACACTGGGGGTGTGGTAGACACAACGAAGACAAAAAAATAGATTCAGTTGTTATGAAGGGAGAAATCAGCTGTAGAGATCAAAGCTCTGTTTGTATACCAGGCTGTAAACATGTTTACTTCTGCTGTAAAATTGGACTTTTTAACATGGAAGTCTACGGTGATTGACTCACTTCAGGAGACGGCCTCAAGTGGACATTACAGGAACTGCACTTTGTGGCATTTTTACACTGGCTTGACTTTTGAGTCTCTGTGGAGACCGGTTGCTCAGTTCCCAGAGCCTGATGATAAAATACTGAGCCAAAAGTATGCTGTGTCTTTCTTTTATACACATCAGCCGCGCTCCACCAACAACCTGTAAGTTCATCTCTCCTCAGTCCAACCATGACCCGGACTGTCAGGCACATTTGTTCTGGTCCTTACATCTGCTTCTCTCTTTGCCAGTGTATTTGGTGCATAACTGTTTACTTCCTGTCTAATATATCCACTGGCTTAACTGTGTTTGATTTAATCCCTGGAAAACCAGATTAATGCTCTCTGTTGCCGTCATCAACACGCTTCCATAACAACTGTTGTTTCTATGCTTCCAACAGGAGTTTGTGATGATTGTGGTGTTCGGGTTGGAATTCATCATCCGTATCTGGTCAGCGGGATGCTGCTGTCGCTACAGAGGATGGCAGGGTCGGCTGCGCTTTGCCAGGAAGCCCTTTTGTGTCATCGGTGAGTCTTTGGGCCACGCCTTTCTTTTTTTTCTTTTTTTTGGGTGATTAATTCGCTGCTTAAAGGTTTTGTTTTCCAGCTACAAAGCCATTCCCTTCTCATTGTTTCACCCTACAGTTGCCCTCTAGCGGACCGCTCTGCGTCCTCTCTGTGAATGCAGCCCATGGCACGCTATTGACCAAAGTCTGCTGGTGTCATTTTCAGCTGTGGTCAGGCCTCATAAGAGCAGAGAGCATTTACGTAATGAGGTTGCATTAACTGCCTTTTATTCTTTCCACTGTTTAGACAAGGATCGCTCTGCTGCTTCTTTCAAAGTACAGTAGGGCGCTCGCGGGGAGGGAGAGCAGGGCTCCGAGGTCAGCGAGTGCGTCGCAAGCTCCCATCGTCACACTGTTCAGCACTGACGGGGGAGCGAGCAAAAGAAGAGTGAAATATAAGTAAGAGATAAGGAGAAATGGAGAAGACGACGGCGTGTGATGGCGAGCGTGAAAAAAATAATAAAGTGAGAAAGTAAAAGAAAGGATTTGAAGGATAAATGGAGCTGAATCATAACGCACATCCCTACAGAGAGAAACCCTGTGACCGTGCTGCAGTATAAAATGACTCTGCATGCTCTCACATCTGAAGGAGATGCTGTGTCTGTGTGTAGTTTTGGTCGTATTACAACTTTTATTATACTAATTTTAGTTTCTGTGCACAGACATCGACTTTAACTCCAGAGCATGACGGCAATTATTCTCCATCGTTTGCAGAAAAACGTTTGGATTTTAAGATTTCAGAGTGATAGTGGGTGATTTCTTTGTGTTAGTGTGACTGAATCTGAAATGTTGTTAGCTCTTCCCACTAAACCAGTGCAGAACCAGCTCTGGTTTAGTCCTCCATTGAACCAGCTCCCACTGTGGCCGGTTTGGAGACTGAACGCTGGGTAGCAGAAGCTGATGTAACTGTCATGGCAGTAAAATACTTGTGGGATAAATGTATGAAATAATGTGAATCTCTCACCTAATGTCAGTGACTAATTATCACTTTTTGCTTGTAGCATGGTATAAAATGTCACAAGACAAGCTGGAAAATGCACAGATTGTTACCAGATTACTCCTGGATCTTTGAAGCAGCTGGTCTTTGAGGATGTTTTTAGTGTGGAGCTCTGATAAGGCAGGAATGAAGCAGATATCCAGCCTGCTACAGAGAACTGCAGGAAAACCAGATTCATAGATTAATGCTGTTCAAGGATTTATGAAACACAGAATTTGTGCTACTGGCAAAACTTTTTTGTTGTTGTTGTTGATTTTTTTCTGCCATGACTGCAGTTATTTCTCTACATGAAGATTTCTAAATGAGCAAACTCCTGGTTTATGCCAAGTTTAGCCCCTGGCAGGTTAAATGAAGTGAAACTGGTTGTGTAGCTCAGTCTTTCCTCAGTCTGGGCATTGCTGTATCGCCAGGATTATTGTTAGGATTATCATGAATTAATTTGACTTCAGAGATGCTGAAAGCCTTGAGAATGGCAAGACTTAAAGTGGATCATGTCTTTAGTGGGAAGAGAAAAATGTGAGTAGCTTTGAGTGCCGTTTTATGCAACATCTCCTTGAGTATGATATGTAGGGTCAGTGACCTTTAATTGATCATAGCGATGGTTCAGGTAGGCCATGAAGTCAGCCTACAGCTACCAAATCTCAGGTAGGTTGCACCGTATATGCTACTTTAGCCTTCACACAGGTGCTGCACACCTGCAAGCCACTTTGCAACCAGCCTCCATCCAATTATCTCCGTTTCTGACTCGGTGTCCTATCAGTGATGTCAGCTCGGTTATGTGCTGATGATCTTCTAGAGCCATGTCAAACATAAGTGGTTGTAGATGGAAACAGGGGGGCTTGTTTTTACTTCAGTGATTCTAAACAAACTCTGTGTATATTTGTGTGATAGTTTGAAAGTGCCTAAAGGTGCAGAAAGTGAGCTCATCCAGACAGCGGTGAATCTTACGAATGATTTATTTGTATCCAACCTTGAAGAACACAAATGTATTTTCCCTTTTCTTTAATCCTGGATTTAGAAAACTCTGTAAAAGCTACAGGACAGATTAGCTTTTATAGAGACAGGAAAAATCTGTATGCTGTATTAACCACTGATATTTGCGCAGATAGTTAAAACATTTACAGAGTTCAACACACATTTAGAGAAGAACACTTGTGTGATGGTACTGTCATGCTAACATTTGCACAACCTGGGGAAAGTAAACCTGTCTGACTCCTGAAAATCATTCAGGAGTCAGTTTAGGTATTTATACTTGAGTATTTCCATTTTAAGCTGCTCTGTAAGTGTAATAAAAATATTAATCTTGTAAACATGAGTGCTTTTAGTTTTTATACTTTTGTTGATAGTACTTTTTAAACTCGAGCAACATTTACTTTAATGGATGCACGGGATCTGACTGATCTGTCTTACATTAAAATGCTTTAATAATGCTAGAATAATAAGATATCCTGGTCTGAATATCTAAAAAATAATACAGCCTCCAGCTGAACTCGTTTAAAATGTTCTTCCTTTTGCTGTTACTTTTGGCCCAGAAGTTAAATCATTTTTTCTTCTTCTGTGGAGTCCTTTAAGCAGTTCTTTTTTTCTTTTCACTTTGGCTGCTGCATCGTGCCCAGTGGAAATTCTGTTAACCAGTTTATTTGTGGCAGCAGGGCTCCCTAATTACTCGCGATCAAGCAGCTTCACTGGAGCCGTACGGCGGCATGTTGATGCCAAAACAGCCGAACGCCAAAGGAAGTTTCTGTGCTCAGAATAAGCACCGCGTGCAGAATCTTAATGTTGATATGACGTTTTAACCAGCGTGATCTAAAGATGTGTTAGTCTGTGACTTCAGAGCGACCAACATTAACTCGCAAATGAAGCGGGAATGAAAACTAGCATCGTTTTAACTGGTGTGAACAGGTGATTTGTCCCTGTGAGTCATTTAAAAGACCAAAGACTCCCCGGGGGTTAGAGGAAGCATGAACGCTGACAGCCTGAGTAAATGACTCCATGGTGGCTGTGATGCACATGGATCGGACCTTATGGAGATGCATCTGAATGATGCGCCTGAGGATGGACTGTCATAATATGCAGCTTTCTTGTGTTTGTCTGGTTTCACGCTCACATTCTTTCGTGTGAAGTTTTGCCTGAAGCTCAGAACACTGTGTTTCAAATGAAGACCTTCAAATTGTGATCATTCATCACTGAGAGGAAAGTTCCATAGAAAAGAAATGAGCATAAACGTGTGTGATACTCTGAACATATATGAAAATCATGGAGTCACCATCAACTCTGCAGGTTTGCATTCGGATCTGTTCTGGAAACTGAATATGTTCTGCATATGTGCACTTGCTGTTGCTGGTCTTGCTTGCCCTTACATGCTATCAATGTCTAAAGTTCTTAAAAATCTGCAGAAAGTGCAGCTTTGCGGTGGAGGTGTTTAAAAATGGGAGGCCGCCCACCGGTCTGTGTAGTTTCATTGAGAAGCTGAGCTCTTTGCCGTCTTTAAGTTCTAAACTGGGAAGAAGTTGGTTTGTGAAAAACTCAGACTGAAATATGCAATTTCTATCCTGGTTGTGGAACACCGGACCTGGAATGATATTTAAGGATAAGTGAAGATAGGAGTTTGTCCAACCAGTCTACATGTGTTTTGCGGACTTCATTCACCTGCATCCTTTGGTTTAACCTGTAGGGAAGTGCTTCAGTAGTACAGTGTATCTGGCCTGATGTTACAGGCCATTTAGTCCATGTACAAGTGTGTTTTGGGCGGGCGGTTTGGGCAGCTCCTCAGAAACCCAGATCTGGACAAGCGGATTGATGAATGGATGTGTGATGGGTGAAAATGTTCCTACATTTTAGAACTTCACTGTTGGGGAGCTATCGTGAGATGTGCTGTCTGTAGGGCTGAATGCCTGTGTAGAGTCAGCTGGACTGATTTAAATCTTTGGATTCTTTGTGGTTGTTTTTTTTTTCTTTCCTCTGAGCACCTTCAAAGTCGGCGAGCTCTGCTGGTGCCCCTTTAATGTATTTGTAATGCCGCTGCTGCTCATGACCTTTCCCCTTTCTCTTCCTCTCCCCACTGTGGGTCAACTGATCTGTTTATTTATACGACCATCAGCTTCACCTCAACAAACATTCTCTCTTTTAAAACATGGGTTCGACTGAAGGACAGAAGGGAAATCCTCTCGTACACAGTGAAGTAAAATAGCACGGCCCGGGTGTAGAGTTTAACGCGGAGTATCGCTGAGATGGAAGAGACGGGGAGATTTGGGGTTTTTTTTGAGTTGGACGAGGTCTTATTTGTCTGTGCTCTTTGTGGGTTTGGTGTTATTCATGTGCTCGCTGTGCTTTGTGTGAACTTCCTCTGCACAGAGTCAGATCTGTGTGCGTCTGCCTCTCTGTGCCCATGTTTACGTCTGTCACAGTTTTTATGCTCTTATGGGAAATTAAAAGGAAACAAAGCAGAAGTGTGAGCTCTGCTTTCAGATATACAGCAGAGCACTGTTTTAGCCAATTACCTCTCCCTCTGCTGTGTTTGTGTAAACAGCAGATCGATGCAGTAGCCAGGCAACTTAAATCAGCATATACTCTGTATAGGAAGAGGCCATAGGCTGCTATTGTGCCGTTGATGCCTGTGGCAGATTATGTCATCTCCAGTAATATGGAGCCTTTGTTGGGCTGATTTACTGCAGTGAGCAGCGTGAGATGACAACGCTGACTTACTGTTATTGCTGCTGCATGATAGACGTCGAACCGTCTAACTGGCGTTCAGATGAGAATGAATTTTGATAGGATGGTTTCACGTTAAGATCAATAACAACAAGATATACTTGCTTCTGTTTTCTTTTCTGCTAGCAGGAGTGAGCAGTCTTTTCTTTTTTTGGAGCTGTCAATGAGATGAGGGAAATAGTCGTGTTTTTTTCTGAGAGCCAGTTTTCTTATTTTTTTGAGTGCACACAGAACGTACACATAAATCATTACACATAATCGCTAGGGGTGCAACGATACTCGTATTGATATTGAACTGTTCGATACAGTGCTTTCGGTTCGGTACGCATATGTATCGAACAATACAAAATTTGTAATTTATTTTATCAACTTTCCTTCTGACGATGCTGTCTGTGTTGAGCGCTCAGTGAATCTGCGTTCGACTACTTCGCCTAGGCTGCACTGTCGAGCGCAGATCCACTGAGCGCTCAACACAGACAGCATCGTCAGAAGGAAGAGCGCAGGGCAAGCTAGCAAGACAGAAGTTAAGCCCTCCTTGCAACATGGCAAATTGAACCTCCCCCACCCTCATTCAGATCTGGCGTTTGGAATTATTTTGGTTTTCATGTGACGTATGACCCTGAAGGTAAGCGCGTCATGGACTAAAGTAAAACAGTATGTTGGATGTGCCACGCAATGCTCAATTACATGGGTGGGAACTAGTGTGTTAGCGCAGTTAGCTCGTTAATGTGTTGGCCGTCTAGCCCCACGCAGGGGTAGCTCGTTAACGGAGATTTGCCGTGTTGTGGCGTTAACGTCATTTCAACGAGATTAACGCTGACAGCACTAGTGGGAACACAACGAATATGACTGCACATTTACGCCGACATCATCCTAGTGCAAAGACAAGTGGAAGCAGACAAAAACAACAAACACGCATGCTACAAACTTTACCCGAGTCATTTAGACAGCCGTTAGCACAGGATTCTCCTTATGGGGACCTGATATGTTTAATATTGTGGCGAGCTCAGACAAGGAGGAGACGGAGGTATCGTTTGGTCTTGCTTCCCGTGAGCTAGCCAGGGAGCACAGCCGTTTATTGACATCTGCAGAAGAACACTGCCGCTAGCTAACTGCTCAGCGTGGCAACAGCACAGCGACAACAACAACAACACACAGAGCGCCCTCTGACCCCGGAAGGACACACCGTCGCAGCGAGAAGGCGTCACCCGTCACTATGGCAACATAAACAAAACATAACTGTACAAACAGAACCCCGAACAGCCCTGACCCGCTACATAGCCCCCACCTAAGGGGTCAGTCGTCCCCGACGACCCCATTACCCCACACAAAGTCCTGCAAATGTCCAGGTGCCTTCTTTTGGCGCACCCGGCCGGTCACGACCGGCGGGGGAAAAGTCACTTGGGTCAGAACATGGGGTGCCACCATCATCCCACTTCTGACACCAGTGTGGCGAGCTCAGACAACGAGGAGACGGAGGTGAGCTAGCCAGGGAGCACAGCCGTTTATTGACATCTGCAGAAGAACACTGCCGCTAGCTAACTGCTCAGCGCAGCAACCGCACAGCAACAACAACAACAACAACACACAGAGCGCCCTCTGACCCCGGAAGGACACACCGTCGCAGCGAGAGGGCGTCACCCGTCACTATGGCAACATAAACAAAACATAACTGTACAAACAGAACCCCGAACAGCCCTGACCCGCTACAATATGCTGCTGAGAATATAGCCCAGAAGAAGCGTATAGTATAGCTTTTATTTTGGAAAGAGCCATTTCTCTGTAATAAACTCTCTTTTCCAAAGATGAGTGATTCCTCAATCAGATACAGGTGTTACCGCGCCAGATCCGCGGCCCCGAACCGTAGTAAGGAAACCTCTGGCAGTTACTTGAAGGTTCCGTAACTGACTCGTAGCCGGCAACAGCTTACTATACAGGTCAACTCCGCTAGCAAAAAGATCGAAGGAGGCGTAGGAAACTGCTTCACCGAACTTTATTTCTTCTCTAAGGCACGAACACCGCGTACAGTGGGCTGAAACAGTTTACTCACAGCGAGCATCGCCGACACAACTCTGGCTGTCGAGGGAGTTATTATATTCCTTTTATTTATTTTCTTTTCGTCTCTTCTGTAGCTAACCGTTACTTTTTCCCCTTCTCCGCTCTCTCTCTTCACACACACACCAGGCAGTCCCGCTACACACATCCCGAATACATTTCCCATCAGGCTTCATCCTTAAAGGGCCATGCCTGTAACACAGGGCTCGCAAAATCGCTAGCCCGACGTCCTGGGGCTAGCGATTTTTCCAGTCGGGCTACCAAAATCTATCTCTGCCCTGCCCGTTGGACTATTGTAGGAAGGAAAAATATATGTCAATGCTTTTGCATTCTTTCGGAAATGTAGCTGGGTAATTATGTCATTGGCATCGGTGAGCCACTGTCAATATGTGACATATTGAAATCGCGTTTGAATTTGCGCTTGTTTTTTGCTTTCACTTTGCAATCGCGCGAACTGTGTATAGAGAGCGACAGCACTGATTGGTGAGTGATGATAATTTGCGCACCAATTCCTCTGACATCGTCTTATCAATTGTTAGCTTACTATGCAAACATGACAAGTGAAATCTCCCGCAGCAAGCTTAAACATATGAGAGGTTGATCGCGCAGAGAATCGCTGACCGTTATGTGTGTGTGTGTAAAAGCAGCAGCATATATATTTTAGTTCTGCTGAGCCAAATAAGACAGGTCAGGGTGAAGAAGTGACAGCCAAAGAAAAGCTTACCGCAAAACGGAAAAGTTATGACAAATCAGACTATAAGGCAAAAAGAAAGTGCAGCTTTATGGTTTCATGGACAAAAGAATTTCTGTGGCTGCGATATGACGAGCTATATAACCGGGGCTGCACATAAGTGGTCCGCAGGTGCGCATTCGCTGTCAAAAAAAAAATAAAAATAAAAATAAAAAAACGCGCACAAGATATGAAGTTGCAACGCGTGTTTGCGTACATAAGATTTTCTGGAGGAGGACAGACATTTGTTTAAAACTCTTAAAGATGTCGAAGAAGCTCCTTTAAGCAATTACTTTGGTGTTCCTCCACCTCCAAAGAAATGTCAGAAGGAGTCCGAACCACAAAAGAAGCGCGTATTCTCGGAAAAGTGGTTGCAGGAGGTGAGCTGGCTTCAAACAAATGATGAACGCACAGAGATGTGGTGCGGAATGTGCCGTGAAAATCCCACTCTAGCGGACAAAAACAGTGCTTTTTATATGGACGCAAACGCGCGTTGCAACTTCTTATCTGGTGCGCGTCTTTTATTTTGACAGCGAATGCGCACATGCGGACCACTTATGTGCACCCGTGTAAATAACATAATGTTCTGCCGGGTGTGTTGTTGGTTTTCTCTCGATTTCTGAGTCGACAAGCGCCTTTGTTACTGGGACCAGTCATTTTAAGAAAGGCCCCCATTAGAACCCATGAGAAATGCAAGAAATGCATTATTGCTCAGTCTGCAATATCTTTCCCAGAACAAACACCAATTGCAAATAACATACTAAAAATAAACCTGAAAAATCTGTTTAGAACAGCTACTATGTTGCAAAGAGTGAACTACCACTGGCACAATTTAGCAGTCTTTGCAAACTTCAAAAAGCAAATGGCCTCGATCTTGGTTCCACTTGTCTCTTACCCGTGACTTCAGTGGAAATTTCAAATTCAGGATCTGACACAGACTGATTCATGTCCTACACAGTTCTTACAAGTTCATAGAAATTTCTGTTCAATTAGAACCAAGTATTTGAGTTGATGATTGTAATTTTTATACAATGTTGTAATTTGTTTTTCAACAATTTTTTGATTTATGTTTTGTTTCCTTTACAATTTTATACTTTAATGTATAATATTGTAAAGGAAACAAAACATCAATCAAAAAATTGCTCTCTTTTTTATTCGGGCTACTTACATTTATTTTGGGCTACCAAAAACTGAAGAGTCCCTGCCCGAAGGGCTACCAGGGATTTTGAAATTTTGCGAGCCCTGAGATTTATTTTTTTAATTACTTTTGTTTCAGCAACATTAAATTTAAAAACTGTACTTTTGAGTTAAAATATATATTTATAATTTTAATAAATGACAAATTAAAAAGGCATGAACATTTTTTTGTATCGAAAAAATATCGAACCGTGACACCAAAGTATCGAACCGAACCGAACCGTGAATTTTGTGTATCGTTGCACCCCTAATAATCGCACAGCGTCTCATACTGTTTGTCAGATGGTAAATTAATGATAAATCTTTTATCCCATTTCTTTTTTTGTATTAGCTTTTGTGGGGTTTGTCTGAGTCTCTGTTGTGCAGCGAGCTGAGTGTTGAAATTAGTGATTAAAAAACTCAATTTCTGAGCTCTTGTTTCATGTTTACGTAGCTGACCGTTTATGGAAGGAAGGCAGTGAAGCAAGGCACCCCGAAGCAAGTAAGATTCACTCCACAGGCCGTTAGAGGCATGTGGCGTGTATATTCGAGTCCATTCAGATATTAGTAATATTGAATATTTAATCACTTTTAAATGAGTATTACAGTAATATATATCTCCAGTAAATAGATCTGACAGCAGGTCAACGTATGCCAGGCTGGTCTCCAGGGTTATAATGCACAGTCGGGAAGCCTTTCTGGGATCATAAAGTTCTCTGGCACCACCCATAAATACCAAAAACTACACTTCCAGGTGGTCTCTGTGTGTCCACTTTCAGCACTGCTGATGTTTTATTATCACTCTGTGGAAGTCCGGTTCTGCCAACTTTCCCTCGGTTTAAATTTTTTCTTTAGATATAGACTCTGTGCACAAGTGTTGGTGCACACCTCTGAGCCTTTGAATTCAAGTGTTTCAGTCACAGGTGTATAAAATCAAGCACAGAGAAGGTAAAGTGCATAAACATGAATAATGCTCTGTTGACTCAGTAACTGCAGAGGTCCAAACTTCAGCTAGCATTAGCATCGAAATCAGTTTTCATAATCCACCATAATAAAAAACTGTATTTCAAGTTTTCTGACCTTTTTGTGGTCGTCTTCCTCTGGCATGCCAGGAGCATCGTGTGTTGGTGACCCAGCAGATTTGTCTGTATAGTGTAGCTTTGTATAGATTATTTCTGTTTGAAAACACATATTTATCAGTGCAGATCATTTTAAAGGCAGCTTCATAAAGAATTGTATCCTCTTCTGCTGGTAAGCCGTCGTTTTGTGTTTTCATTCCAGACATCATAGTGCTGATAGCGTCAGTGGCGGTGGTGTCAGCAGGTAGCCAGGGCAACATCTTTGCCACGTCAGTCCTGCGAAGCCTGCGTTTCCTGCAGATCCTACGAATGGTGCGAATGGACCGAAGGGGAGGCACCTGGAAGCTGCTGGGCTCTGTAGTCTACGCACACAGCAAGGTAGGCGAGGAGGGCATCTGCAGATCAAGCTTCTGATCAAGCTTCAGGGAATCTCAAGATGTTTCTGTAACGCTATGTTTATACGATTAAAACAATTAAAGGTGTTAAAGATGAAATGTTATGCAGTATTTATTTATTTTTAAGCTAGTAGACTAATCTTGCATGATAGTTTGATTGCTCTTCCTTGCTATTTTGAGGTCACAGAGGGTTTCATGAGCATTCATCACCTACCTAAATGTTCCTGATAAAGTGCACACCAGCACAGCTGTGTTCCTACAGCGTTGTTCGAGCAGAGCAATGAGTCAGATTAGCTGCAGTCCCTGATTTGCAGGTAACACTGGGCACATTCAGAGGTCTTGTAGAGTTCAGAGCAGGCAGCTCAGCAGCTGTTTTAGCAGCACATCAGGAAGTTGGTCGCAGTGTTTTATCATATTTATGTCTAAACCAATAAGGGACTGCATCAGAGGAAGGTTCTGTAAAGGGTCGTGACCTATCACGTCATTATTTTATTTCTGTTTCTGACCTCAGTGTTCAGAGAAAAGTGGTTTTAGGTCGATGTGCATTAAATAAATGCTCCTTTTTCCACCATTAAACTCTGAATGACCTCTTTGACTTCTGCAGGAACTGGTAACCGCCTGGTACATCGGCTTCTTGGTCCTCATCTTCTCTTCGTTCCTTGTCTACCTTGTGGAGAATAAGTTCAACAATGAGTTTGCTACGTATGCGGATGCCTTGTGGTGGGGCACGGTGAGTTTGGAGGAATTTCTGTACTTTAGTAAAAAGCCCTGATAGAAATGATTTTTTTAGCAGCTGTCAGCCAATCTCTGCAGCCACCTGACCCTCCTGAGTTAGACTTTCTTGGACATCAGCAGAGTACAGGTTTTACTCTGAGTATTTTCAGATGAGTGTGTCGTGCTCTGGATGCAGAAAAGCAGAATCCTTGCCGTTATTATCTCCTGTTCAGCTCTGCCTCTGAGCACCAACAGCCGTCCATAAACATTAGTCCTGCACGGCTCCGTTAAACACCATTATTAATCCAGCTCAGAAATTCATAATGGTGTAAAATGGCCTTTGTCATGAATGGTAATCAGAGCCTGAATGAAAAATGTTCAGGCTTCCAAATCAAAGAGGTAGATGGATGGATATCTGTACAGATGGGCAGATAAAACCGGCACAGTAATAAAGCCAAGTAAGGTTTTTCTGCCAGTTTCAGTCCACGGCCAGATACATCTGCCCCTGTCATTAAATGGTGAATACACTTCATTAAGTGCTCCTTTTCAGGCTTTTGTTGAATACATGAGAATGCTTTTATCCAGCAGTCATATTTTGATGCACTAAGTACCATCAATTTAAATCATTACTGCAATTAACTCTTTTAATTCTATTAAAACTTCACTTGCTGACATCGAGATGTTTGAGTCCCATTTTCATTGAATCTGAGGTTTCATATTGTCAAAACGCCCTCTCCGTGTATATCTGCACAACATCATCAGATGCTCGGTAGGTCTTTGCACATAAAGGACAAGAGGAGTGCACATTCGGTGCCTTAGAAAACTTTATTTTTTCAGATAAGGCAGAATAAACATTTGAGCCGCCGGCTTTCAGCAGCGTTCTTGGAACCAAGGCCGCACAGACTGACGCCCGTTAAAGCCTCTGCGCAGGTTTAATCATTCAGATGTGATTGCAGTGCTTGAAGGCATCATTTAAAATCATGTCTCTGTATGGAGAAAATCAGGCTGTATGCAAAAGGGAAAAAGATGCAAATACAATGGAGCGATGCGTACCAGAAGACATTTAACACTGAGCAGTCTGACAGAAATAAAAGCAGTCTTAATAGATTAGTGTAAGTAAAGCAGAGGATGCATTTTCAAGTCTACTAACAAAATAACCCCTTTTTAATATCACTTAAAGGACCATTTCACCAAAACTGCAAAAGCTGCCTGAGTCACAAACAAAAAGATGAAACCAGTTTCTGTCCTACAACCTTTAAAAGATGCCTTTAAAAACAGGTCTCATATAGGTAGATATAGGCATAGGTATTCCACACGACTTTATAATTTCCAACTAATGACGTCTTACTGTTAAATAAAAAAACTACTAATAGCTTGTAGATGTTTAGATAAGTCATAGACAACGTCGGCGTTACCAGGTCACTTGCGAGTTCTGATACAGCACAAGTTTTAATTTTAAATATAACATTTGTTTAAAAGTTCCCTGTTTAAACAGCCAGGGGCTGCATATGAGCATCCATCAGGCCCTGATAATAATCATTGTTTTCACAGATCACCCTGACAACCATCGGCTACGGAGACAAGACGCCAAAGACGTGGACGGGGCGGATGCTGTCCGCGGGGTTCGCCCTCCTCGGCATCTCCTTCTTTGCCTTGCCAGCTGTAAGTTATTCTTTTTTTTATGAATCAGTTTTCTGTAACAGGTTTTCATTTTTTTTCTCTCGTAAAGTTTCCTTTTTTATGAAATTTGCTTCTTTTTTAATGTAAATTTACAACCTTATTATTGTAGTTTATAATAATAATTATTGTTGTATTGTTGTAATAGAACATTCAGTTAATTTCCAGTCACAGTAATTCAGTCATTAAATTGAATTATGTTCCTACTTGAGGACATAAAAGTTCTCTGAAACAAGCTGTTTTAGCGCTTGCCCGCTCTCTTCTTATTGGCTGACTTCTGGAAGCCTGCACAGGAGCACTAGGATACTCTCTTTAAGTCACTGCTACCAGTGCACGAAACCACATCATGGTGTATTTGTGGTGTGTGTATTTATTGCTGTTTATATCATTTCAGGGTATTCTGGGTTCAGGCTTTGCCCTGAAGGTCCAGGAGCAGCACAGACAGAAGCACTTTGAGAAGAGAAGAAACCCAGCGGCCTACCTCATCCAGGTAAAACAGACACCCTGTTATTCTTTTGTCTCTGACACATATCTCTGCTTTGGGCTGGACGATGAAGACGTTAACGTTGACGATTCAATCCACTGTAGTGTTGTTAAAATCTATAAGCGACTGTCATTCTCCACTTTGTCCTTTTCCTTCGTGGACTCGACGAAACCCAGTGAAAAGCAGATATCGTCACCCTGTGCAGCCCACTTCTCTCCTCATCTTCTCAAAGCTCAATCATCTCTTTCACCTCCTACTAGTATAGCCATAGACTGTATATAAAAGATGGTCACGGCTACCATGAGATCACCATTTGGATTGCAGATTCCTGTTTTTCTTCTTTTCTTGCCGTTTTGAAAGCAGGCGTTACAAGCACAGGTGGAACCGAGGGATGTTCCACGGCTAACACATAGACAACCATCCGCACTCACATTCACACCTATAGGTGTGACAGACCCCGGCATGATGGTGGAATTGAACTCAGGACCTTTTTGCTGTGAGGCAGCTGCGCTAACCACCACTGCCCAAGGAAGATTCATGATAAGGAGAAAAAAACTGTGTGACTTTATTTATGCTTTGAAATGTCTGTTCAGCTCATCTAATCTAGATGATCTCTTGACGTTCCAAAGGCTTCTTCAGTTTTTAAAGCTGATGAGGAGTCAGTGTTGTAGGTGGCTGAAAGCATCTCTGTCCACTGAACTGAAGTGGTGTCCGACAACTCCAACTATCTGCCACCTATGATTCGGTCCTGAGGTCCCTTTCCGGACGATCTAACAACATTCAGTCCTCGTCCTATATGACCTTAACAAACGACATGATGATAGGGTGGGACAACAACTCGCAAACAAGGCCAACATGTCCGGAACGAACTCCAACGTGACAATCCTGGGTTAAATACCTGGGACTCGTCATCAGCTTTCAGATGAAATCCAGTTTGGATTAAAGCAGCTGTTTAAATGTGTCAAAAACATTTCCTTCCTACTGAGCTTATTGTCTGAAACAATCCGAAAGCCTGGCAGGGTTATTTGGGGGGATGGTTGTTTTGTTTTTGTTTATTTTTTGGGGTCTGAGGAACCACGGCGATGTTAAATCAAGAGCTGAGTTACAGAGAAAACTCCTCCCACTGTATGTCTGTCGTTTATATACAGTCTATGGTATAAAGCACAGAAACACCAACGATCCCCTCCGTCCTGCTACCTGATCTTCACTCACCTTTAGTTTCATCCTGACTTTCACTGGTGCTGACCTCACATTGACCTCCTCGTATATTTCCCCACATGCTTCCTTTTCCTTTTGTCCATCATATGTTCCCATCTCCTCCTCCTCCTCCTCTTCATCCTGTGCATCCCCATGTTGTACCAGGCTGCGTGGCGTTATTACTCCACCGACAGCACCAGGCCCTACCTGGACGCCACGTGGCGGCACTATGAGAGCCTCCTGCCTATCCACAGGCATGTATCCATGCCTGACCGCCGGCCGACCCCAGACGTGTGACACATCCGTGTTTTAGTTTTCACTAATCAGCTCTTTTTTTACTTTCTTTTCTTTTCTCCTCTTCTCCTGACTCCCTCTGGGGCCTTGTTTTTCTTTTGTTTTTTTTTTACCTTTTTTCTGTCTGTTTATCGTTTTTTTTCTGGGAGGGGGGTCTTTTAATTTTTCCCTTCCACCTATTTTTTTGTGTATTCTGCATGCAGTGTGTTTGGCGTAGTTATGCGGCTGATGAGAACTCGGTTTCCATTGCTACCTGGAAGCCTCACTTGAAGGCGTTGCATACCTGCAGCCCTACAAAGTAGGTACAACTATGGCAGCTGGTGTCTGTATTTGGTGTCTGTGCCACATTCCTTTCCTGCACTTCAACTTTGCAAATTTAAAGTTCATTTAGATCCTCTTTGGATTATTCACTTTTCCTGCTCTGTCCTGTCGTTTTACGTATCTGCTTTTTTTCTCTTTATTGAAAATTTATAGAAGAAGTGATTTTAGAATTTTAATTTATAAATGACAGACAATTTCCAGGCTCCATTAATGTAAAAAAAGCTGACTCCTTCATCAGCTTCTCTATAAATGTCTCCGTCTGTGCGCTGAGTGCTCAACGGGCCAGGAACTTTCGCTGCTTTGAGGGACCAAGGCAGCAATTTTAGCCGTCACCCTTTCATAGCACGTCTATTTATGACTCCAATTGTGGCTTCAATGAGCCAATCGGGCTTTTTGAACTCAAAGCCCTCATCTTCTCAAAAGCCCAGGGCCCAGAGTGATTTAGAGGGACGCACCTATTTCAGTCTGTCAGTGTGTCAAGCTTTAGCTGTAGTGCAGCTTTTTTACAGAAAATGATGAGGGATGCGGAAAGAGTTGAGAAATTTCCCCCAGTGCCGTCAAACCGTCAACTTCCATCAAGTGGTTCTTCATATTACTGTCAATGACAGGAAAGTTGGTATTTATAATAAAACCATACGTAATTTTACCTTCATAGTGCGAATCTTTTCAAATTTTACAGCCCTCAAAGTACAAAAGGGATGATTTTAAATTAAAGGCTTTTTAAGTGTCAGTATTTATTATATCCACATGAAACCTTCAGGACTGAAAATCACATTTAATCTCTTTTAAAAACTGCAACCAAATCACCACGAGTGTCACAATCAAGGTTTTATTTAAGTAAGATTTGTTTTTCTCTACAACAACAGGGGTGGGGAACTCCAGGCCTCGAGGGCCGGTGTCCTGCAGTTTTTAGATGTGTCCTTGATCCAACACAGCTGATTTAAATGGATAAATTACCTCCTAAAAAGCTCTCCAGAGGCCTGGTAATGAACTAATCATTTGATTCAGGTCTGCTGACCCAGGGACACCGACCCTTGAGGCCTGGAGTTTGATACCGCTGCTCTATAACCATCTCTGAGCTTCAGTATCTCGTGATACATCCTAGCGTTTCAGATCGTATTCAGTAACACAACTTTAATGTCTGCAGTGTAGAGGAACAGACGCCCCAGAGAATTCACTTCAAAAAGTGCATTCTGGGTAAACTTTAAATGCTCATATCACCATGTGAGATGCGCGTCTGCTCAAAACAAGTCATGACATGAAAGTTCTCCTTTCATCTACCTGACTTTGTGTGAGCGGTGTCAGAACAAGTTTCTAAAAAGCCCAATCCGAATCATCCTTGGTGTTCACGTGTTCTTTATAACCGTTTGGACCGCGTCACCAAAGTTGACATGTTTTTGTCTGAGTCGTAGGAGTGTTGCCTGGCTGCAGGTGCTTCTCAGCATTCAGAAACCGCTTGAAGGCCAATTCACAGGTTCCATGTTTGCGCCTCACCTGGTTTCTGTCTTAAGGTGTCACACTTTAAATGGGACCACACATTATTTTTATTCGCGTCCCCACATATTGAGGCACTGTCCAAATTTTTATTGGCTCCAGTTCACAAACGTAAACACACCTCACCAACAGATGTGCTGACTCAAGGATGCTGGAACTCAAAGATAATTTCCAGGCACGGCAGCAGCTGACATACCTGTCGCATAACAGCATAAAAACAAACTTTAGCTTCTACTTCTGCTTATAAAAGTTGGGAAAATGGAATTAAGTTAAAAAAAACTGCAAGCTGTGTTCCTTTTCTTAAATTGTCTCAATGTCAAAAAAAATTCAATCTGCATTTTAGCATTAATCTCATCACCCATGTTGTCCCACACAAACATCATGGACTTCATGTTTAGTTTGTTGGGACTAGATCAGAATTTGAACATGTGCTGGAAAAGAAGCTCCTGAAGTTTTGTTTCATACCCTGTGAGGTAAAAGATTTAACTATGCAGTTCCTGAATAATTTTTATGACTAAGAAAGTTTCAGAAACATCCCTGCCTCTGATTTATTATTTCATAAATCATACCGTGTCTACTCCAGCCAGCAAATTCTATTCTTTAAAATGACCTAAGACGAGCACTTTATCCATGAAGCTGCCCAGTCTGTACCAAAACCTGCTTTGCTCTATGTATATCTAAAAAGAGCTTCTTCCTGTTCCTTTCAGAATAAAAGACCTCAACATACGCTGCATGACTGCTATAATCCCACGTACTGTTACTACACATTTTAGAAAAGATCATAAATCTCTAGAACCCACATGGGTTCAATTGGCACAATAATGTTTTTATTTAAATGAAAGTCAAAATGACAGGTCATCACAGTGTGATGGCACGTGCTGTGGGAAATGACTGGTATCGTCCCAGCACATGATAAAAGCAGAAAAGCTGCCCTTAAAAGCTCGCCTCCCTTCATGTTTTAGTATTGGCATATCTGTTTAAAATTATCCACAGTTCTGTGATATAATCCAGGCATCTAACCAAGCTGCTAAACGTTAATACTCGAGCTAGTTATGCACCTTGAATTATAGAAATGGGGAGCTTTTCTTCTTTGGTTAAAGAACATTTTTAAAATTTTATGATTTGTGCATTTTTTGGTATCCATCCTAAACACCCTGCAAACACCCAGTGATTGGGGTTTGTTTTCCACCCCTCCTATGTGCTTTTGAAAGCCATCTGTGGAGCCTGGAAATATTGGGACAGCTATCTGCAATGTATACAATAAATGCATTGCAGATGGTTACGTATAATGTACAGTTATAGCTTTATGATTACTTTATTTAAAGGAGTAATGTGTGAAACATGCAGTCCTTAAGTCACTTTCTTCTCTCGCTGCTGCTGCTTTAGTGTGCATGAACCTGCATGTTTGTAGTGAGTCTGCTGTTTGTTAAGGCTTCCACCATCAGGCCTCTTATTGATCGATGTGTTGCGGCCTTCAAATCCTCTGCACTTGTGAAAGAAACAGCTGCTGGCAAAGCTTGTGATGCAGAAATCTCCCTATCATGCTGAACACATTGGTGCGTTTGCAGGTTTTAGCTCCTCGGTTATAAATCATGTATAACTTGTATTTTAATGAATTCTTAAAGCTCACATCATCACGACTTCAACTGGAGAGTAAAGGAGTTTTTAAACATGCTGAGTGTGTCATTCATCACTGTGGACATATACTTTGCATTTATGATGTTGCCGTTAAAGAAGAATTCGCATTTGCCGTTAACACTACTGCTGAGGCCGCGCTAACTTTACACGCTGAAAAGGTTTGCAAAGCAAAGCAAAAGTAAACATAGAAATCAGCTGCCTGGAAAAGCCTCGGTGCTAAGTATATGAGGCACAACCTGCATTACCCAACATGAAGAGCATCCAGCAGGTTCACTGTCCAGTACACGTCAGGGTGGGCTTTATAAACTGGTTTGTTGGTTTTCATTAAGCCAAACGAGTTCATGTTATTATGTGGAATAATGCATCCACTTCACAAAAACTTTGACACTTGTCTGCTCCAGGATCTCCTGCTAGTTGGACTAACCTCATCCTCACCTAGGAGGTGCCAGGATATGTCCTGGTTAGATACCTGAACCACTCTAGCTGGCTCCTGTTCATGTGATGGAGAAGCAGCTCTAAGCAGAGTCCTTCCTGACTTACTGAGCTCCTCATGCTCCATCCAGAGTTTTGCCACTCTTCGAAGGAACCTCATCTGAACTCTAAACCCTGCCCCCTTGGCTTTGCCTAGAAATTCTAGAAGGTTATGACCAGTATTAATGACCAAGGGCAACCTGGCAGAGGGCAGCTTCCACTGTGCCCGGGTCCAAATTATTTCCGGTAGTGTGAACCAGGCTCTCACTGCGGTTGTGCAGAAAATGAACGTCCTGTAATAATGGGTTAGATACCCAATATTCCTTGGTCTTGGAATAGACCAAGCTGCAAAATAAAAAATGATGCACTGTATTACCTTGCAATAACATTGTAACTTTGACCAAATAAGACTGTTCACTGTGGTAGATTACATAACTTACCATACAAAAATTGATGCAAGACAAAGTGGAAAATATTAGTTAAACTCTCTTTAATACAACATATGAGATTTCTAATAAATGGGCTAAAACTTGCAAAAGCACCAGTATTTTGATATAAGCACTGTACTATTACTGAAGTTTTATGAAAAGATGTGTTCTCAAATATCTTTCCTTTTCTGATCTGTCTGCTGCAGGAAGGAGCAGGGAGAGTCGACCACAAGGTTTGTGACTGTTTGACCTTCGCTGTGTTACGTAGTGTTGTAAGTCCATGACTTGGAAATAGGGCTGGGCGTCAAATCAGAGAATGTATCAACAAAGCTGATACGGCGCAGTACTTTTTTTTTCAACCTTCATCTGCACTTTGCAGCTCACTCATTAGTGATTCCCCATGGCCACGCCCATATTTACTTTCTATTCTAATGACGTCGCGAAACCAAAGGTGTCATCGCCTTTAGGACAACTTAGCTACACCGGATGTATCTGATGTTGCATGACATCAAAAATGTGGTGCAGCTTTTATTTTTATCACTCACTTAAATTCAGTAGAAGGTACAAAGCATTTCCTGCAATGCTCTAATGCAAACGAATGAGCGCTGGGAAAATCAGCAACAAAGCTGAAGAAGTTCTGTTAATACACTCGTGATCTGCATCGTTATGTTCAAACAATGGCCGGCCGTCTTTGAGGGCTCTTTCCGCCACACTTCTGTGCGACCTGCATGGTCACCCAGACAGAACAGGTGCCCTAACAGGAGCTGAAGGCCATAAGGGTGATGATGTGTTGCCTGGAAAAGCAGCCACTTTTACACAAGCACTCTGTATGACTCACTGTTTTGACTTTCTGTTTGGTGCTGTTTTTTCTTTTTATTGCTTTTTCTCTCCAAAAGAGAAAAAATAAAATCATTTACACACCACGTTCACTACACACACAGGCAAAAACACACACACACACCATTTTTCTCATGCTTTAAACCATCCTCTTGCCTGAGGTATCTATTACACACTTATTACAAATGTTATTCTGTGTGATTATGTCCTAATATTGCTTAATTTTGCTTAATCAGTGCTCCTGATGTTTCTCTTTGAGCCAATGCATTTATAGACTCATTTGGGGAGGGCAGTGTGCAGGGCAGTGGAGGCTGTGTGATGTAATATGTTGTGTTTGCAGTTATGAAACACTGAGTAAATGTTTGTCTGCAAACCACCGCTGCGAACTGAAGGCAGGCGTGCTTTCTTTTTTTTTACATTACTCTTTCCCTTTGAACCCGGTTTATGAAATACACCACAATGTAGAAAAGGTGATGGAGGTTCTGCAAAACCCCCAACTCTATTTATGTCTCTACTGCAGAGCTAGAGAGGAGGGATTAAACGCCACACTGTGCAGTCAGTGCAGAGCTGCCTTGCTTTATTAACAGAATCAGTATATATGAGAAAAGGCAGTGAGGAAACCAAAACATTACATGGGAAACAAAAATGGATTTGCATGTTTATACCTTCAGTAAACCCACACGACTGTGTAAAGCTCCCTGTCCGCTCACTGGTGATTCAGGCACTTGTTGCCATGGCCCAGCTGAATTCACATAGTTAAATGAGGGATATCGGCATGAACTGTGTGACTCACCAAATTGCAGCCTTTTTCAAACAGTCCTGTAGATGTTCATTTTCTCTACTAAGCTCAATTTGCCTCCGTTCTGCTGCTTCTAAATGTCAGTGGTCGACAAATTGAAACTCCAGCGGTAAACGTATTACTTTGTACTTCCTAGACTTCATGCATACAGTCCTGCAAAGGTTCATCACTCAGTTATTCTGCAGAGCTTACACTAAGAAAGTGGTGTTTAGATGCACGAGGGTTTAAGACAGAAAGATTTTCTCTCATCTGTTTCTGCTTCATGTAACACATCACCGTGTGTCTATCTCCCCTTGGTTTTTAGTAAAAATCATAGTAATAAACAGAAGCTACTGAGGAGGTGTACTGCTCGGAAACATAGGTACACAGCATCTCTGCTCCCTGTGACATGAAGTTTTTCTTTGGGAATGCTGACTAATTCTTGGTGCATGGGTATCTGTAGGAGGCTGTGCAGCCTCAGAGAGAGCAGAGCCAGAAAACCCTGCAGGGAGACATCAGTCGCCTTCATAGTAACACACTATCTGCCTTTTGTTTGATATTTGCCTGAGCAATGCGCTATTTGTGCCTGTTGTGATTTTGGTTTTTAACTGTCAGATCATTAGTCTGTGCCAGGTTTCGTTCTCAGCAGCAGCTCCTCTGAAATAACTAATTAGCTTTTTCTCTGGATGTAGTGAGATTGAAATTACCGTGTGTGTGTGTGTGTGTGTGTGTGTGTGTGTGTGTGTGTGTGTGTGTGTGTGTGTGATGCACCGTCAACATTTTCTTCTTCACTCACCTCCTTGTATTCCACCTAAACGATAAACCGCGCTTCACTCACCAGAACCCACACAGACATCTCAGGTACCATCCCCTCCACCGGTGAGAAGCATTGCTTCTTATTGCTAGCCACCTAACAGCTATGAGACTCTCAGTTACTTCTTACATCATGCGCTCTGATTTCTAACGAGGGATACGAGTCAGAGTCGGTACAAAGTCTCGAGGGCCTCACTGCCACTCGGCACAGTCAGCAGTGAGCAACACTAGCTAACGTTAGCTTAGAATCAGAACCTAGCATGCAACATTTTCCTGATGACTTCACGGGCTCAGTCATTAGTGTCAAGTCACGTTGAGACTAACAAGTGAGATCATGACGTTATTAGAAAGGAGGATTATGCAGATGCACTCGTTGGCTGATAACGTCTTAATGAAATCATTAGCCATCCTGTTGACTTTCTCAGACTATTGAGTTTAAGAGTAAGAATTTACTGAGACGAATCAACACATTCATGACCAAAATCCACTGATTTGGTGACAATAAGAAGAACACAGACTTCTGTTTAATCCTCTGCAGCGTGTAAATGATGCACGGCTGACGCCTGCGAACGGCTTTGCATGCTGTCATTCTGCATAAACACAGGATCTGTCACTTGCTAATTATCTCCACACCTCATGGTCCTGCCTGTTCACACTCTGCAGGTAATTCTTATGAATTTTCATCCATAAACTCACACTTTTATATAAAAACATGCGATACATTTAATATAACTGTGCGACACCCGCTGGCTCTTTTAATGATGTGTAAACTAATTGGTCACACAAGACGGCATACTGTGCACACTTGCAGGAACAAACCACCAGCATCATCACACAGCTGAAGCTTCATATCTAACCAAAGCTTGCATTTTGTCTAAAGCATCTGCTGCAATGCATGCTGGTCTGTCTCCATCCTGTCCTGCAGCCCTTATACTAAATGGATGGCTGCCATGTTCAGCAGTTTATGAAGGAACACTTTTCCAGGATAACTTTTTGCTATCATGAAAATCATTTATCGCTCAAACATGTTGACCTCTTTGTCATTTCCACCCCACTTCACTTCCTTCTTCTTTCCCCTTCTCGCTCCAATCTCCCTCTGTACTACTCTTCATCACTAATTTCAGCCAGAAGTTGAGTTTTAAGGAGCGGGTGAGGATGGCGAGCCCCCGAGGTCAGAGCATCAAGAATAGGCAGA
Source organism: Simochromis diagramma (assembly GCF_900408965.1). Lineage (NCBI taxonomy): Eukaryota > Metazoa > Chordata > Actinopteri > Cichliformes > Cichlidae > Simochromis > Simochromis diagramma. Next base: position 1,814,685 of record NW_024386885.1, read on the forward strand.
CGTCATCAGTGAATGACAGGCGCTCTCCGGTGGCTGACGCTGGCACAGAGGGCACCAGTCCCGCCAAGGTTCAGAAGAGCTGGAGCTTCAACGACCGCACGCGGTTCAGACCGTCGCTCCGCCTCAAGAGTCAGTCCCGCTCCACCACTGATGGTGCGTGTGCCATTCTGCTTTCACTGCCGGTATTTTATATCAGTGTGGATTATTAACAAAGCAAAATCACCTGTTTTAGAGTCTGGCTTCTGGCCTCCACCATGCTGGCTTTTTAGTGGTGGCTTATAAATGCTAAGTAACATATTACCGTACCAAAACTGAAGACGGCCTTCTTGGTTTCATCATCTTCTCTCTATTATCATGGAGTCTTTAACTTGAGGTGCCCGTTGTTGTGTTTTTGCGTTATATAAATAGTACTGGACAAAACTGCTTTTCCTGTGAGGGGAAAAAAAAAAGATGTTAGAATTTTTTCCATTTAAATTTTGAAATGTCTCAATGTCATTTTTTGTTCAGAGCAGGTCTAATAACTTATTTTAGCCATTAGGCTACATTCACTGCTGCTCATTGTGTGCTGTCAAAGTCAAAATCGGCCAGTTTCAGTCATGCGGGATTAACAGGAAGTGAGTAACCTCTCCAAACAGCTGCTCTTGCTCTTCCTTGAGTGCCACATTTAAAGAAAGGTGTTCCTGAGATATAAAAATAAGCACAACTGCCCCAACCTCACTGCTCGTATTTAACCGACTCTCGATCCAGCTCATCAGAACTGGTTTGGCTCACTAATGGCGCAGCGGAGTGGAGGAATGCTGATGGCTGCTGTGCTCACTTTCTTTGGCCTAGCAGTGCCGGCCTGGCGAGTCCTCCTGGGTAACGGCCAGTTGGTGGTTGTGGGCGGACTGATGGATAGATGGAAGGTGGGGGTGGTGAGCTCCAGGAGCCATATGGGGTGCCAGAGCCGTCCAGCTGGCTGAGGCCTGCTGGTGGAGAGGAATCATTAGCCAAGCTAGCCAAAACCAAACTGGTTGGCTGGTTAGCCACGCTGCGTCTGATCGCTGACATGTTGGCTAAGTGAGACATTAGAGGATGGGAAACATCTCCCTTCCATTCTGGGTTAATTAGAAATGAAACCAGGAATTATTTTAGTGGAAAGTTTTTAATGGAGCAAATCATTAATCAGCACTGTTTTTCATCAGCAGCAGGTCTGACAAAACCCACATACTGTGGAGTAATCGATCCTTTCCTGAGGTCATCTACAGTGTTTAGTTCAACAGAACACATCAACGGCATTAACCCTGTGCTTACCTCCTCAGGGTGCTCAGGGTTCCTGCTCCATTTGGAAAATCAAAATGAAGTCTTTCTAAACCTTTAATGCTTTATTACCCCATGACACTAAGGTGAATCTCTGGATTTTGGACAGCTTTGATCTGTGCTTTAAACTATTTAGACTCCAGATTTTCCACCAGCTCACAGAGATCCCCACGGCCCAGCAGAGGCGTGTAACTACAAAGTGAAGGTCAATGGATTAGTAAGCTGTGTTGAGCTTAAAGTCCGAGTTTAGTCTCTTATGAGTCTTGAGTCACTTTTTACCTGTTAAATCGAGGTGGTAACTTATTCTGAAACTAAACAGTGACCTGGTGATGAGCAGGTTTTGTTTAGAGTTTCTGTCTAAAAACAGCTGGAATTGTCCAAAACTACAAAAACTACCAGGGTCAAAAGTATTCGTCAGATGTTCTTCAGCAGGAGTGATGCAAATTTGAAGTTGTTGTCATATTGGAAGACAAAGCTATTACCCAAACCTGGTTTTGCCTGCTGACTGCTTGATGTTTTCTTCTTCACATATCCTTCTTTCGTCTAGTGGTGCAACGGATCACAGTTGATCCGTAATCCAAACTGATCCCACTCCACAGTGCGCATGGTGGGTCTGTCAAGCGATAGTTATGGCCAGCGCTAGCGGTCCAAGTGGAGGAGCAGAGGAGTTTGCGGTATTTAAGCAGCCCTTTCATGCCCAGTCCGACCGGGATAAAGCTAATTACAAAAGCTATTGGAGTGTTTCGCTGCAGACGGGAGGTCGTATTCCGTTGTGCAAAACAAGGGGTTTAAACTATGATGCACGTGCTTGAGCCACGCTATGATATCCCGTTGCGCGTCCACTTTAGTGACAAGATCGTACCCAGGCATGTATGAGCAGGAAAAGATTTAAGTTATGGCTGAACTGTCCCAGGCATCTTCTGTTGCCCAACTACAAATGGGTGGAGCTCCAGGGCAACGGAAAGCTACGTGACCGTGACAGCTCGTTATATCACAGCGGAGTGCGATATAATGAGCGGTATGTATTATTGTAGGGTCTACCTTACAATATAAAGCGCCTTGAGGCGACTGTTGTTGTGATATGGCGCTTTATAAATAAAATTGAATTGAGTGGTAGATACAAAGACCTATACTGCCCTATATTGTACCATTTTTTTATTTTAAATAATTGCGTAGAATGAGTCTAGAGTTGAATGTTTTTAACATGTAAAAAATACTTCCATAAGTAAATGTTCAATTTTTGTCTTTTTTATTTTTTTGCTGATCCGAAAATTGATCCTATCCGTGACTTAAAACCGTGATCCGATCCGAATCGTGAGATTTTTGATCCGTTGCACCACTACTTTCGTCACAATACCTTCAACCTTGATGAGATTCCGAGTTCCAGATGCACTAAAGCATGCTCCCATCATCGTGTTTCCCTGTGCAGATGGTGTTCTTTGGGTCGTCTGCTTCTCCCTTCTTTCTCCGAACATAAGCAGCGTTTCTGTGGCCAAAGAGCTCTAGTTTTGTCTCATATGAACAAAGGACGCACTTTCAGAATGCATAACCTTTCTCCAGATTGTCCTTGGCATTCTTCAGTCTGGCTTGAAAGTGTCTGTTACGAAGAAGTGGAGTTTTTCTTGGTCTGCAACCTCACAGTCAGTTTGATTTTTGGAGGTTAATTCATTTTACAACTGCATTAGTTTGTTAACCTAACAGCACCATCAATCTACATAACCACAATCTAAAATCATGAGGTAGCCACGATAAGACAGACCGCATGATCTTCACATTTCAAATATGTATTTGTACCTGTCAATCAAACATGAACCGCCCCAATTTTAGGCTCCACCAATGTGCAAATGGATGCATCATAAAAAAGTGTGCCCATTGTATAGTTATGTATTCATGGGAGTCTAGAGGGACTGACTCGCTTTTTGAGCCAACCTCAAGTGGCCATTAGAGGAACTGCAGTTGGTGGAACATTTTTTTTTCAGACCCATCTTGACTGTGATTTGTAAAGCAAACCATGACTTGAAGTTTCTGCGACTGCATGTTAGTGTGTTTGAGCAGTAAGACTAACACGGCTCACTGCAATCTGTTGTTTGTGTGGATGCAAAATGTTCTCATTGGCATAAAGTGACTTCATCGCTATCACAGAAATAAATAATCCTCCTTTTCTGCGCCTCTCTTCCAAACAGCAGACTCCAACATTACAGCGGAGGACGGTTTTGATGAGAAGGGCTGTCACTGCGACATCTCGGTGGAGGACTTGCAGCCCTCGGTCAAGTCTGTCATCCGAGCTGTCAGGTGAGACAGAGGAAATGAGACTTCCTCTTTCAGTCCAACTTCTGCTGCAGTTTTCCGTGACCCAGGCTGCAGGCAAACTAACCCTGATTGCGGCCAACCCCCCGCCGTCTTCTGATTGAGCTCAGGGGATTAAAGTGACCGGATGGTTGTTATTTCTGTTAGTTTATTTTTGGATCATCAGGAAATATGGTTAGTGGGAGGATTAAAAGCTGTGTAAGGTGATCGTGTCACAAGGAAACAAGAGTAGACACGTCTTCATGTCCTTCGTGTCCTGAAAGAACTAAAGAGCCTGTTAGATGCAAGGTCATCATACGTTCCCGACCAGCAGGAGTTGAATAAAAGTTAAAAGCAGCTCAGTGTTTGAATTATTAAATATATAATAACTAAGACTATAATGCTGAAGCTTCTGTGGCTCCATGTGGTGAACGAGCTCCTTAACAAGACACCTCATGTTGGTTTTTCTTTTAGTTTTTACTTTATGAGCATCGACAGACTTTCAGTTTTTATCAAAAAACAATAATAAACACCAGTGGTTCACCTCATCCCTTTATCCAGCTTCCACATATAAAGTGAACTGGCTGTCACGCATCACTTTGTGGACACAGACAGGTGTGAAAATAGTGACACAGCCACATCAGTCACGATAGCCTTCACTAAAGGCTACAACTTTAACGTAGGTACCTGCTGTATTTACAAAATTATGTAGGATCAAAAATGCTGGAAATACAGCAAATAAACATCAGTGCGCTTCAAAGGCTTGTATTCTGAAAATATTTGCTTCATTAAATATGCTTCAGTTATTGTGCAAAGAAAAGTGGAAATTCACTAATCAAATGTCCTACGTGCCAAACTCGAGGCCACTGAGGGGCCAAGAAGCTAAACAGACGTGCTCACTTCCATGGCACCTGCAAGCTAACGAGCTTCCTTACGCAGAACGCACCCAAAGGAAAACTAATGTTCAAGCCCATAGTAGAGTTTTGTGTATGCACTCACTCACAACAGTCTCACATTCTGAGGTACATTCTGAAACCACATGACAGCACAGAGATGCGAAGGTAAGTCGGGGGTACGGCAAATTCAGGAAGTCACTAAATGATATTTGCAGCTGCAGCAAAAATGTTCTTTGAGTCAATCTGACAATAGCAGAAGCCAGGTATGCCATTCACCTCATAACTTGTCACATGTACATTTTTATATGCATCACATTTCGTGTCAGAAGGCTCAGTGGTATGTACATGTAAACCACATCATCAGGACCCCCTGTTTTGCTCTATGAAATGATGCTGGCTGAGCATCTTATTAAATATTTTCGATATTTTGAAGCATTCACATGGACCAAAACTGTATATCAGAAGGCTGTAACAATATAATCCAGCATGTTTTCATTGTTTCCGACCCCTTTGACTCTCCACTTTCAGCCACGTTCCCTTGAATTCAGCCTCAGTGCTCCACAGGTGTTTCCATCCACATACGCATGCAGCTAAAATCTGCCTTTTTTCTGAGAAAGTGATTGTTCTGAGCGTTTGAAATGCTGTGAACAAACAGGTCGACACATTAAAAGCACCATTAAGCACTATCAAAATAAGTGCAGGCTTTAATTTGTTTACATTAGCTCAGGCTGGCAGTGTCACGGCTGGACCACAGCTCCCCCTTCTGGTGAATTTATGAACTTCTGTGCTGTTCATGCAGGATCATGAAGTTTCATGTAGCCAAGAAGAAGTTTAAGGAGACGCTGCGTCCGTATGATGTGAAGGACGTGATCGAACAGTACTCTGCCGGTCACCTGGACATGCTGTGCCGCATCAAGAGCCTGCAGACCAGGTAGGACGGACATTGTACTGCAAAAGATCTGCATGTGTGTATGCATTCCTTATACATGCATGGGTTTATCTCATGTTGTTTTTTTCTTTTTGCAGTTTGTGTTTTTGCATGTTTGTACCTGTGTTTGCTTCTCTCCAGGCTGGACATGATAGTAGGCCCACAGCCCCTGAGCAGCCGAGCCAAGGCCTTTTCCTCCCCCTCCCTGTCTGTCTATTACAGCCAGGGGAGGAAGAACTCCACCCAGGGGTCAGAATTCCCCCGACTTACTCAATCTACCCACCTACTCTGTCATTCACATGTCACATGGGTTCAGTTCACTCCTCAGTCGCATAATTCAGGAGCTGGTTTGTTCTCAGAAACGTGAAGGAAAACATAAAGTGCGGCCTCATTTATCAACCATTCGTTAGTCCAGCATACCTGACCGCCCCTTCATGGAGAAGTGATGGCAATGAGGTTTACAAAACATGCACTCGGGACAATTAGTATAACTGCTGAGTTCATTTTTTGCTAGAAAGAGAGAGCATATTTGCCCCCATATTGGCTTCCCTTCATTGGCTTCCTGTTAAATCCAGAATCAAATTTAAAAGGCCCCATCTTATTTTAATGACCTTATAGTACCATATAAACCCATTAGAGCACTTCCCTCTCAGACTGTGGGCTGACTTGTGGTTCCTAGAGTATTTAAAAGTAGAATGGGAGGTAGACCCTTCAGCTTTCAGGCCCCTCTTCTGTGGAAACTCCCAGTTTGGATTCCACTTTTAAGATTAGGCTTAAAAGTTTCCCTTTGACAAAGCATATAGTTAGGTCTGGATCAACTGATCCATAGAAACCGGCAGTTGCTGAGCCTGGCTCACCAGAGATGAAATAGAGAAATGGATGGTGTGCAGCGTGCATGTCTAAGGACTGCGGGGACCTCCTTTGTAGATGGTGTTGAGTGGCTGACGAGTACATAATACTATACTTCAGCTGTGCCAACATCTCACTTCTGATTTTGGACAGGCAAAGTCCCTCTTGATCCAAAATTCACTTAGTAGCACTGCTTGGAAACTTTTCTGAATGAACCTTGTTTTCACTGCTCACCAGGACATTAAACTATTTTTATGTGTACAGTTTTCACATTGAAGAGCAATTACAAACACAGCTCTATAAATCCCAAACTCAAAGGATTTCAGCTTACCATTTAACAATGACGTAAGCCCCTGAAGCATGCTGTGTGTCCTAAGAGACTGGCAGGTTTGTCAGGAAGGGGACAGATGAAGCCTAAATCAGCTTGAGTTGACACATAGTGCAGTGCAGTACTACTCCTTCCAGTCCTCCATAAAACTGATAGATTTGCTTGTCTTTGTTATTCAGGACCTTTACATTGCTGCCAGTGTTGTTTTGTTGCCTTTACCTTCACTTCTTGTTCCACATGTGCCACCCGAGGCTTTTAAGGGGTTGAAAGTTCAGGATTTGTCACCACAGCTGTGCACAGCTGTGCCTTTATATGCATGATAAATCCAAGTTGTCTGCAGGTTTTAAAAACGTGTAAGTTTGGAGCTTTTTTCCTCTGATGATTTGATAAATGAGGCCCCTGGTTGACGAGCTAAAGCCTGAATTAACTGAGCTTCGAGCCACACTCTGCTCCCACACACAAACACGTCCTGGGTATATCTGCTACTAACCAGCCACTAACAGATCTCTTAAGTAAATTGACTTCTGTTCTGGGAAAGGAGTTTGCAATGTGATGCTAACATGTTTTAGACACACTCCAATCACACACCAGAAGGTTTCACCTGTCATTGCTGTTGCAACACTGCCCCCTGCTGATGCTGTGTGCACTCTGTTGCTGCAGATGAGCCAATCAGACTTGCAAAGGGTGGAGGGCCTGTCAACATGCTTCTTTTTTTTTTTTTTTTAACCACATCTCGTAGTCACGAGTAGAGTCTAACACAGGTCAGCAAGCTCCAGCCACAAATAACTTCAACCTGCCATGACCTCACTGTAATATATGAAAAACATCTGTAATATTAGAATAGAGAAAGCTGTAACAGTCCTTAAATTTACGCAAAATGTTGTTGTTTTCTTTTAGTAAAATGTTTAAAATGTTACATGGAGGCTGGTCTTGTCTATATTTGGATCCAGTCCACAATTACAATCCCCAGATCGTCTACATTTGATCTGCATGTTTCATATTCAAGAGGAGCGTGAATCATTTGGTTCCTGCCCATCTTATCCTGAATTACATTTCTTATTTGAAATTGGACTGATTTACAATGAACGAGTGTCGTAACTCTTCTCGCTTCCTCCTGTAAAAATACAGTTTTAGAATCCAGATCTAACTTCCCTGTGTAGTTCTCGATCCCCTTTTCTTCTAGCATGATTTAGTGGTGACATACAGGGTGTCCACACCTGACTTTTTCTTCTTCCTTTTGGTGAACTCGTGATTGCATGATCTTGGCTCAGTTTTTCTGTGCTCTCTGTCAGCTTTAACACAAACAGACTTTATTAACCAGATCCCACAGAGCCTGACTGGATTTAGCATTTAGACATAAATATAATCATGTGTAAACCAAAATATAAGACTCTAATGTTTAGAGTCTGAAATAAAAAGTTGTATTGTTAATTGGTAAAATGTAATCTGGTTGGTAATGTTTGGAAGTGTGAAGTCCAGTGAGGAAGAATAATCTCTCGTGTTTGGATTTGTTTTATTCGGGGAAAGGTTTACTTTAGATAAACGGTTCTAATTTTCCTTCCTTTTGTAGTCCTCCTTTGTACATTTTAAAATTAATATCTTATTGTGTTTGCTTGTATTTCTGTGCATTTCAGGGTGGACCAAATCCTTGGGAAGGGCCAAATTCCTCTGGATAAGAAGATTCGAGACAAGCTGCTCTCTGATGGCGATATACTGGAGGACATGAGCATGCTGGGTCGCGTCTGTAAGGTGGAGCGACAGGTCCGTCATCTGGGTTTTGTTCTTAAAATTTCAGGAGGTTGAGAGGATCAGGGTTTTTGCTAATTGGAGCTTCAGTGTTTGGATCCTTGCTGCCTCCGGTCCTCATTACGTACCCCAAAATGCCCCCAGTGTTTCTGGTCAATAAGACTAGAACAGCGCTACGTAAGTGCCAGTCCATCGACAGCAAACCAGCTAAATACAGTAAAATGTGATCCATCTCGACTGCGTTTAAGTTTCCTAAAGTTACAGGAAATGAACTTGTTGGTATTCCGGCTCTGTCCCGCTTCCAGTTTTTACGCAACATTAGACTAACTCAGCTAATCACATTCATCTCCAAACTGCTTATAAGACTAAAACATCTTACTGATCATTTTATTTTGGTATTTGTCACAATGGGTAGAATTCAAAACCTTATTAAGACGGCCCTGAATCACATTTTACTCTTTACAGCAAATTGATTTTTTTCAGGTGCACACGTTGAAAGTGGCAAATGCATATGAATCCTAAAACTTAAAACAAACATCTGGTAGAAAGCAAGATGCTGTTGAGGTAGCTATGAGCCCCCAGACCTGATTCTTAAGCATTCAAATCAACACTTAGAGCATCTGTACATTCTGCCAGATGTGGCGGTAGATCACTCCTTTATTCCTCTTCTCTGCTCACAGGTCCAGTCGATTGAGTCGAAGTTGGACTCCCTGCTCGACATTTATCGTCAGGTTCTGCGTAAAGGCTCGTCTTCGGCCCTCACGCTTTCCTCTCTTCCCCTCTTCGAGCTGGAACAGACTTCAGACTACCACTCCTCTGTCTTCAGCAAGGACATGTCCTGCTCCACCCAGGTCAGCAGCAGTGGAGCGCCGCCCACCAGCGGCTTCGTCACTCGCTCCTCCACCAGTTCTCATCTCTCGCAGGGAGGACTCCATCTCATCCTGGGGCCCCCCAACGAGCTCAACCTCAATCTCAATGCCCCCTCTTCCACGCCTCCCTCTGGCCTCGCATCATCCTCTTTCAGCCCATCGCCCCTGCCACATCATCATCACCATCGCCACCACCACCATCCCCAGGCTCAGGCCACCACACCTGAAAGTGGCACTGATGAGGCTATGGGTAGTTCTCCACCCATCCTCACCCCGAACAGTGTCAGCAGTTCAGGGGACAGAGGAGTAAGAGATGGTGGGTTTCCTCTTCTGGCGAGGCTTCCACCTCCACCCCCTCCTAGCCGAAGTCACGGCCCTGGCACTTTAGTGCGAACAGCCTCCATAGAGGTATCCCCTGACATAGAAGACTTTTGTGGAGGTCTTGGGACACAGATGGAGGACAGTGTTGTCAGGAAGGACCTTGGCCTTGGGTTGGGGCTCAACAGATTGGGGCAGCAGCTCCAAGGGAACAGCAACAGCAGGCTTAGCACAAAGGAGGAGGGATCTTGGAGGAGACAAATGAGCTTGGAGCTGGAGCCCCTGGTGCCACCAGCGCTGGGCTGCTGCTCTGGGTCCAACGAGATGGACCGAGGATTGGGCAAGTCCATGTCAGTGCAGGATCTGAAGCAAGTAGCCCCCACCCATCACGGCCACAGCCTGTCATCTCCAAGCCCCAGTACAAGCAGTGACTCCCCCATTGGCTTCCATAGCTGTAGCCAAGATCCAGGGGGAGGAGGGGGCGGTACAGGCAGGAGGAGTGGAGGTGGGTGGGGTGAGGAGGACCTCTTTATCAGTGATAGAGACATTGAGACGCAGGGACTTGACTTCTTGTCACAGGGGTCTGCAGAGACTCCGACTTACTCCTCAGAACTCCTGAGGACAGGCGGCAGAGCCGGAGCAGGGACCCAGGGCTCAAACCGCAGTCTGGCCAGCGGTCACGCATCCTTGCCCGCTACTGGCAGCAACGAGTTGCTGAACATGCCACACGTACGGCTAAAATAGACCCAGCTACATGTCGGGAAGGCACACCAATCTCACCTCAAAAAGACGGTTTTTATCCTTTTTGGAGGGAAGTGGGTGGGTGGGAATATTACATGGGGTCTTCTTCTGTTTATATTCATGTTGATCCATTTGATAAGAATCACAGTATTTTCATACAGGCTGACCATATGACATATCATTGCATGAGTTTTGTTTTAAAGTGTGATTGACAAATCTGAGATAAGAGCCTGAGAAACGACAACAGAGACACCCAAAAATCTCCGCTGTTAAACTTGGGTTGATATGAGACCTTGACATACAGCATGAAGTGCATGCTTATTGTAAAGAGGTACAGAGATTTGAAAGGTACAGTTTGCAGTCGAGGCCATGGGCTCCTAACACTTATTGAAACCCTCTCTGAGAATGGCCATGTTCAGTGTATAAAAGCCACATTTTGTGTGTCTCCCATCAAACAAGACGTTTCCACACTGAAATGATGTTACATCACTACTGCCAGATGCATTCTTTCTTTCCCATCTTTAACCTCTTAAGATTCACAAGGTCATTGATGACATATCTTAGGTTTCGGTTTCTTAGCATCCAACCCATTTTTGAACATTTTCACCTGTTTGGAAAATGGAAAATCTTTTTATAGAAAAACTGTAATGCGCAAATGAACAAGACTTAATTCTGAGATGTAACGTCGTCTTTGTTTCTGGAAATTTGGCCTTGTGGCTAAAATAAGACCCAACTTTAACCATAATCTGTACAGGTAATCTGAAGTTAAGAGGGTAAATTTTATGAAACTAAAGCAATACATTCAAAGGACAGAATTTAAATCATTTTAGTTTCAATCAAACCTTTAAAAAGAACTCTATTAAAAAGGAATATACCAGTGTAATGTGAATACAGGCAATACGATTTATGTTTTCATGCATGTTTTTTTTTTTCCGTCTTTACAGCAAGAACAACAAATGTCTTGTGGTTTTAGGTTGTTGTCCTCCACACAATTTTGGAACTCTGTTTTACAAGGTGCAAGAACACACAGGGAAGGTAGGGGAGGGGCCAGTTGCATTCAGAGATTTGATTGGGCAACCAAGTGTCAGTAATTAAAATGAACAAATGGGCTCCTGTTAGTGCTTGTAGGGCCCCCCCAAAAAAGAAAAAATATATACACTGATGTATTGGAGCATAATGATGTTATCAAGTATTGTTATGTTAGTATAAGTACAGTTAGATTCTCTGAGCACCATGGTTCTTTATCTCTTATGTTTTCCATCAAGGTAAAATGATATTTTTGGACTGTTCAACCACAATCACTGACTGTATATAAGAGATGGACGTAGCTTCTAGATCTGAAAAGTGAAGTCAATGCAGAAGTGCCTTAAACCTGCATTCTTTCTGATGGCCAGCAGGGGGACACTCCCTTGGTTCAAAAAGAAAGCCCTGTTGTATAAACTGAGAAAGAAATGTCCCTGCTGCTCACTTCCTCGATGGGTTCATAGTTAACATCACTAGTTTCAAGTAAAATATTGTTCATTTTGTGAATCGTTATCCCTATTACTGTGCAGGACATAAAGCAGGTTTACAGGGTGAACATATGGGCATTAAGTGTCCCTCAGTTTCACCATCAGCTCCACCTCTGCTTTCAAAACACCAAGATGGGAACCCCAAAAATGCTTCATAGCAGGAAATGAGTAACCGATAGGTGAAAGCAGAGTGGCTACCTCCATCTTATATAGTCTTTGTTCACTTAAACTCAGATTCTTTTGGTGTCTTCTTTTGAAACTTATAAAACCATAAGCTGCTACTCAGAGGCTCAGCGGGAAGAAAAGATATGCTTTATCACAAAGCCCAACTTTTGTGTACTTTGGGCTTTTTCCAAACACAACAGGTACATTTAAGTGTGGATTTTATCTTAAGTTGGGGAGTGGAACCACTCCTCACAACACCCTCTTCAAGCCGTTGGTCTACAAATGTTTCCTGCCCTACATATTTGTATATTCTTGTTTCCATGCCCCGCCCTCTCTCCTTGCTGTTTGTGGGATCAGCCCGGGAGCTGGCGTTACAACAACAAAGTGATAGTCTGCCAAAAAGTGATTCCTGATGTTTCAGTGTGTGTTTTATTTGTAATGTCTTTATTTATATTGATTAATAGACTTGAACAGGATTTTAAAAAGGAGTTTTACATAAAATAACAAAATGACCAGTTTTGCAAGTGTCTTTGTGACCATGTTGGTCTCTTAAAACGTCGCATAAGTCGTATTTGTTTCAACTACTGCTGCGCTCTTGACCAGATCACTCTTAAAGACATTTTTGATATCAATGAGATTTGTTAACTGGATAAATAAAGGATATATATGCATCTATTCTCTTCCACTTATCCTTACCAGGGTTACGGGTGGGACTCTAGCCTGTGTCATCTACCATAGGCGAGAGGCAGGATATGCCCTGGACAGGTCGCCAGTCTGTCGCAGGGCTAACGTGTAGGGACAGACAACCATTCCCACCTATGGGCAATTTCGAATGACCAATTAACCTAACCCCACAAACTGCATGTCTGTGGAGTGTGGGAGGAAGCTTGAGAACCCACACAAACACAGGGAGAAAATGCAAACGCCACACAGAAGGGTCCTGGCCAGATTGTGGAGTTGAGCTGTCTGAGGCAACGGTGCTAACCAGCACGGCACCGTGCGGCCCTACATATATAAACGCCAAAAACTCTGCAGCTTCTACCTTGTGGCAGGAATGCTGTTGTAGCTCAAGATGACTTGATATCATTCATGAGGGATACATTTTTATATATTATAGGCTAACAAGTGATTTACAGTAGTTTAAATGCAGGCAATCTTTTTTGGCAGACGATCACTTTTTTGTCAACACCACCACCAATCCTCAGCCCGAGGTCATAGGTCACCATCTATTTGTTACCTTCTTTCAAATGCCCAGTTGTGTTTGAGGTTGAGTTCCCTGCTATTGGCTCAGGGAGTTATTTTTCTGGTCAGAATGAGTCTTTGGGGTTGACCAAGCATGAAGAGCCAACACAAATTGTTATTTCTGGCCATTTCCTTGGATAAATTAAACCCCATGTTAAAAAATGTTGGTCTCTTTGATGGGTGGCCGGAAAACCCCTGAACTCTTAAAATCATGTTTCAAAGGCATGCATGCAAGTTTGCTGTATGCACACGTGTACAGAGAGGAATGCCCATTCCCACCAGCAGCCAGTGAGGACGTCAACAGAGGTTACAAGCAGCGGCTGTTAACTTCACATCAATTATGCACCGACCGGTTGGTTTCCCTGCCGATCGCAGCCATGGATTGAAGAACATCTCAAATGTCATTACCTGGTTTAAGAGAATTGCTTAATGTCAGAACAGGTGTGTGACCTGGCAAAGCACTTTGTTTTGGTTCAGAAACACTGAAGGAAACTTTTAGACGTACGAGTTTTTCTTGTATCTGGCTTTTCTCCCGGCCTGTTCTTACATGAGGGAAGATTTTTAAACTCCTATTTAAAATCATGGTCAATGTTTGCTTTTTTTCTATACTCTGTGATGTGGGGATTATTTTTGCTTCCTGGCTACAGAATGTATAGTCGCTGAGTATTGACATTAAAACAAGAAAAGCAATGTCAAACCTCCTTGTTGCATGTTAGAGAATTAGATGCATTTGATACGGTTAAGTAGGTTTTTCTGGTACTTGGGAAAACTATTACAGCACAGCTAGATGCAGATCAGTTTTGGTGATTGGTCCACCTCTGGCTATCACAGGTAAAAACTGCCCATCTGGTCGATCTACATTTCTACCCTCACCTACGATTGTGGATCTGAGTGTCCCTGCCCGTGTGACACAGACAGGCTAAATAGCAGGGTAGAACGTGGACTGATCTATAGATGCATGACATAAAGCACCTGAATAGATTCTGCAGATACCCCTTACCAAAAACCAGAAAAGTTTGAGGAAGTTTAGTTTGCTTTGAAGAATGGATTTTAATCTCCTTTGCATGAAGAGGCTGCCATATCCAAACCTATCTAGAAGTGATAATGAATGCTATGCCATCACTTGAGTTTAAAATCAAGGAGCCCAGCTCTGATATGAAGTCTACAAAATGTGCAGTACATCCAGTATACCGGTGCCTTGCTTGTATGGTACATATTGAGCTTTGAGTTAATTTAGTTTCTGAAAGGTGCATTAGGTTCCTCCACAGAGATGATTGCACTGTCTTTATTTCCTCTCATTAGGTCCTTACTTGAGGCATTTTAGTTTTTATATTCAGAGATTTTGCTATTGAGCTAAAAATGGACCTTTGACATGTTACCATTCTGTCTGTGTGTCATTTTAATTTATTTAAATTATGTTCACATATTTACACACTAGTAATAATCTCAGATTTATGAAGCCTGTAATGTAAATGCAAGCAAACTTTTATTCTCATTCATCAATAAAGGAAATTCTACAGATGTTTTTTGGTGGTTTTGATTTGAATGAAATGAGGAGCAGAGAGATAATGTTTAAACACCTTTACTTGTATGAACGTAGAATCACAAATAACAGCGGTTAAGGTGAACTTAACAGTAACATTTATCAGAGCTACTTGGAGGGAGTTTAAGTTGAGCAAAGTGCGAGGCACGGAGAGTTTCTCTAAGGTGCAAACATGCAAGAAGCTGATCTACCTCAGGCTAACAAGTTTATCTTTTTGTTAAAGCTACAACACAGAGCTTACATGAACGAAGAGCTGACAAAAGAACGCGTCCGCCTCGTCACTACGATTGTCGTCTAGATCCACGAGAAGCTGAATCATTAACTTCAACAGGCAGAGAACTGTAACGCAAACCTATTGTGTTCTGCTGCAATAAAACCTACATAAGACGAGCACTAACAGCGTTTTGGTTAGTTTTTTTCCTTCGTCTGCTTTTGCGATGCATTGTGATAATAGACCAGACGCTGACTATGGAGTGCAGAAGGGGCGGGGTGTGTCTTCGGCCATGGTGAGCGTTTGGGGCAGCAGCCCAGCACAACGTTCATTTGGCCTTCTGCGCCTTCTGTGCCGATTTGGTGATCTTACCACTCGTGGCGGCTTTCTTTTCCACGCCTTTGATGACGCCCACTGCCACCGTCTGACGCATGTCACGGACAGCAAAGCGCCCTGAGGAGGAATTATTGGTAAAAAATGTGCATTAACATACAGAGAGGAGGTGACCCAAGTATATTAACAGGAATTAGCATTTTTTTTACATTGTTTTATTCGTCTGATAGAAAAATGTCACGCATGACAGACGATCCTCTGATTCAGAAGTTGTGTTCTCCCTAACGGGCAAATTTTATGATTTTAAAATTGTTTAACTTCAGCTACCCATAACTGTCCATTTATGTTCACTGATTAAATAAAGCAGTGAAGGCAGACTAGAAGGTGGAGAGAGAGAAGATACAGCACTTCGACCATGTGGTATATGGTCACCTGTGCCCCCACCCTTTCTTTCTGTGCTGCTGGATAGACAGGAAGCTATCGAGAGTGCTGCTTTTCTCCAAAAAATAATTTAAAAAAATAATTTTTTAATATTTTTTTTTAATATTCACCTATATGATCAAGTTTAGAATATCCATTGAATTTATGCAAATAATAAATTTGGCATTTTAAGATATATTTCTGTCCTTTTCACCTTTATTAGACAGTGACAGATAACTGTGGGGTGAATAGAGAGATTATTTGAGCTGGAATCGAACCCAGGCATCTGCAGTGGGGACAAAGCCTTCAGTACATGTTGTTCTACAGGCATCGCCAATAATCTGGTTTTAGTTTGAATTGAAAACTAATTTCTTACTGTCAGTGAGAGTAAAGTTTGGATAATTCAGTCAAATAAAGCTAAAATTTAGATCCACAAAATCCAGTTTCAGGATAAAAAAAAACAACCTACCGAGCGGCGGGTACTCAGAGAAGCTCTCCACACACATGGGCTTCCCGGGGATCATATCAACGATGGCGGCATCTCCAGACTTCAGGGACTTGGGGTTGTCCTCGAGCTTCTTACCAGAGCGACGGTCAATCTTTTCCTTCAGCTCAGCAAACTTGCACGCAATGTGTGCAGTGTGGCAGTCCAGCACGGGGGCATATCCAGCACTGATCTGACCCTGGGTGGTTCAGGATAATCACCTGCAGGGCAGCAGACACAGGTATTATTTGTAAACCTGGAGAGGAACAGAAGGAAGGATGTGCATTTCACACTACTGACAGCACACCTGAGAAGTGAAGCCAGCTGCCTCCTGTGGCGGGTCGTTCCTGCTGTCTCCAGCCACGTTGCCACGGCGAATATCCTTCACAGACACGTTCTTGACATTGAAGCCCACGTTGTCACCGGGCAGTGCCTCAGTTAGGGCCTCGTGGTGCATCTCCACAGATTTCACCTCAGTGGTCACATTGACGGGGGCAAAGGTCACCACCATGCCAGGTTTTAGGATGCCGGTCTCCACTCGACCCACGGGTACAGTACCGATGCCTGGAGGAGAGGCAGGTTAACAACTTTACAGCTGTGTGGAAGACCTGCATGGATTAAAGTCGTATACTTCTAAGCCTCAGCATTTAGGACAGAATGAACCAAAGGGAATTTCTTCAGACCTCATTCAGCTCAGCTGTTTTTATCACAAGGTGATCTCATTCCTATTTTCATACATATTCTGGAACAACCAACACTGCAGCCAAACTTCACAACACATTTCATCCTTACAGCCTCACCTCCAATCTTGTACACGTCCTGCAGAGGCAGGCGGAGGGGCTTATCGGTCGGACGCGTCGGAGGTTGGATGGCGTCCAGAGCCTCGAGCAGTGTGGTGCCTGAGGCGCTTCCATCTTTACGGTTGATCTTCCAGCCCTTGAACCAGGTCATCTGTGAAGGGAGAGAAGCCCACATGTCTGCAGCTTAGCAAGAAGGAGTGATAAGATGTGAATGTTAACACCAGATAAATTCTGAGCTAGAATTTTACACCCAGAAACCATTTGCCAAAGCTGAAGAAGGAATGAGGCGCTAACTAGCAGGCATTAGACCTGTAAGCATGTTGGAGTATTTTTACCCAAAAGCTCATTCTTTAATAGTTATAAAACCTTATATTATTATAGATGTGTAACTCCCTGCTAGTCTCAGACAAATAAAAGAGTCATAGCTGGTCTCATGGCAGACTCACGTTAGGGCTGGGCTCCAGCATGTTGTCCCCATTCCAGCCAGAAATGGGCACAAAAGCCACGGTGTCAGGGTTGTAGCCAATCTTCTTGATGTAAGTGCTGACTTCCTTCACAATCTCCTCATAGCGCTTCTGGCTGTAGTTGGGCTCAGTGGAATCCATCTTGTTGATGCCCACAATGAGCTGTTTTACTCCCAGGGTGTAGGCGAGGAGGGCGTGCTCACGTGTCTGCCCGTTCTTTGAGATGCCAGCTTCAAATTCACCCACGCCCGCCGCCACAATCAACACAGCACAGTCAGCCTGAGGGGAGGGAGACAGATGTGAAAACATCTTTCCACCTTAAGTTTCTCCATCAACCATTTCTCTCATGTTATACTCTTCTACTTATTCTAATGCTACTAACTACAGTCTTTCCCACGTTTTTGAATCCTTCTGAGATTCCATTCGCCTTTGGGTTAATGGAGAAACACCTCACTCAGTTCAATTACCCTTCTTGTACCTGCGATTCTAGAGAGGATCTCGTCCCATGCTTGGGAGTAGTCCATTCCAAGCATTTAGGACAGAAGCTGATGATGGTGGTCATCGTCTCAATCTGCACAGTTGTATGTGTAGGGTAAAGGACTACACAAACAGTATAATCGTATCTCTGACTGACCCTGCACTAAACTCAGGTGTTATTCAAAGTTATGGAACAGTTGTTGTTTTAGTTTCTATATAATTGTGTGACACTGTGGAATTTGTTTTAAATTTTCTACTGTTTTTTTTTTTGCATCTATTTTATTTGCTATGGACCCGTGTGTGTCTTAAATAAAGTGAAACTAAACTATGATCTCTCTGTGAGCTCAAGAACAAGGAATTTCATCACCAGCTGAGATCAAAGATGTTGGAGTTTTTCTCACTGAAAGATCTGCAGAGGAAAAACTTATAAATGGCATTTAACACGAGCACTTAAGAAGTCCACTGAACTGTACCTGTGAGGTCCCAGTGATCATGTTCTTGATAAAGTCCCTGTGCCCTGGAGCATCAATGATGGTGACGTAGTACTTGCTGGTCTCGAACTTCCAAAGAGAAATGTCGATGGTGATGCCACGTTCACGCTCAGCTTTCAGCTTGTCCAGCACCCAGGCATATTTGAAGGAACCCTTTCCCATCTACAAGGTGTAAAAGGTAAATCAATAAGACTGATGGCCGAATATTTTTTGTGGACTTGTAATAAAAAGATGAGAATATTATCCAGAGTAGGAGACAAGTAGACCGGAAACAGGAGTTAAATAGCAGAAAATTTTCAAAATGATCTTTTTTTGAAGTAAGAACAACATGAGTCATACCTCTGCAGCTTCCTTCTCAAACTTTTCAATTGTCCTCTTGTCAATGCCACCACACTTATAGATCAGGTGGCCGGTGGTGGTGGACTTGCCTGAGTCAACATGTCCAATTACCACAATGTTGATGTGGAGCTTCTCCTTCCCCATCGCTGCTCACTCTGACAACAAGACAAGAAACGGATACAGACTTGGGTCATCTCCATAAAGGGAACAGCAAAAGTAATGCAAAGACACAATAATAATTTTTATCTTGATTTCTTTGTTTTAACTCTGGAAGCCAAACACTTAACTGAAATTAAAATCTGAAAAATTAAACAGCCTGAAAATTGTCTCTCATTTAAGCCATGTGTCAGAAAAATGAATTTATCAGCAGAGCTTTAAAACATATTTGAGCCTCATAAAGGAGGTGACAGATCCCATTAAAATGAAATTGGCCAATCAACATTGTTGACAATTGATATGGCCACTCCTAAAGTCCCTTCTCTCTGATAGGTTTATTTTCTGAGTCAGACATATACTGAGTTGGCCACACAACCTAAACATGGCTGCATTAAACCGCTTGAATCAAAGTTCAAAATCTCCACTTCAGTCACATCTTGATTGCTTGATATACCCTGAACTGATATTTGGATCCAAATGGCTTTGTAATATAATGTGTTGTCCTCAGCTTGATTAAATAATCTTTCACTTCAGCTCTTTGGACAGCTTCACACAAGGGCTGTGCGATATGACCAAAATCTCATATCCCAATATAAGACATTTATCGTCCCGACAACGTTATATATCACAAAATTTTTACATTTTCTGTAAATTCTGTGAATCTCGGGCAGCTCGATTTGCGTGAAGTTTTTTTTTTTTTATCTGGTCGTGTACCTGGAGTCAAGTGTTTAGACCGATGCATGAAACTATACATTTTTAGACATTTTCTTTGTGACTATTTATTACACGGCGTGCTGCGGGGAAAAGCCTGTTCTGACGTTTGATTCTAAGGTTTATTTTTTAGCACCTGACGGCTCTTTTTTGCTTCTCATCCGTAAACACTCTGCGTACTCCTTCATGTGATTCAGTTTATTTTGAAAAAATCTCAACAGGATCTTCAGCTTTATTGTGAAAGGTTTATGTAGAAAATAAACAAGAGGACGACGGAGCCACGCAATGGTTTTACGGTCGTTGTTGCTAACGTCAACGCATAAAAACAGTCGCTTCTCCGTCCGTAGTGTGGTTATATTAAATATAGGAAAAAGAGAGAACTTTAAGAAATTCTACAGCGACCATCAAAACAATGAAAAAATATTGCCATAAACAGTTTATTTTGCAACACCAAGAAACAAACGAAAGCGTAATATATGCAACGATTGACATTTTCATATCATCATCTGATATATATCGCTATATCAAACAGCCCTACTTCACACATAATGTGTGTGTGAGGAGAAAAAAGGAGATACCAATGTGACTGTACCTGACATCATCCTGCAGCAGCCTAATGACTCACTGTAACCAAAATAAGTCTAATGCAAATAAGTTGGCTGAATAACTAATTAATAACTAATAAACACATTATTTATATTTGATGGTGTTCATACCGAGCTTGTTATCATTTATTACTTTGCTAATAAATTCAACAAATGTATATTCTTGGATCCATTAACTTTTTACTTTTAATTTACAGAGTTATGGAAGCTGTTTATATCAAGCCTGATTTTATCTCACATATAAACAAATGAGTCCTCACAGGGAGGATTACAGATTATTAATGCAAAACAGGTATTGGATTAAGCAGATACCTTGGCTGTGGGCATCTGTATCGGAACTGGAAAAAGCCAGATCAGTGCACTGCGTTGATGTATGGAGGGCAAATTATAAAACTGTGCCACTGTTCAAATACTTGTGGATTTTATTGTATATAAACAAGAACTGCTTCTCAAATGTAGGTTTACCCCCCTCCGACAAGCCTTTCTGCTTTAATCTGTCCTTACTCTGGTGCTATGAAGGCATGTCCAGGAAATGCTCTCATAATTATTCCTTATTAATTTAACTAAGAAGATGCACCTCACCTGCTCTCCTATGACCACAAATACTGTACTGTAGTCTAACTTCAAATATACACCATTCTTTGCACAGTAGGAGTATTTCAAAAGTGAAGCATTTGGGTCAATTCAATTTCAATTCAGTTTTATTTATATAGCAACAAAACAACAAAAGTAGCCTCAAGGCGCTTCATATTGTGAGGAAAAGGCCCTACAGTAATACAGAGAAAACCCCAAAAATCACCAACAGTGGAAATGTGCACAGTCCTTTATTTTTAAAATAGACTAGACTCTCTAACCTATTTGTGTGTTTGTCATTCTTTTCCTCCCCATTTCTTCTGTGTAGCAAGAAGAAAATATAACCTGGCACTATTTTTAACAAAACATCCACTAAAACAAGGCAAAGTAATTGACTCATTCATTAACTATTTAATGAATTAATTCTGGTAAAAACAAAATTGCAGTTTAAGTGAACTGTTAAAGTACAAATTGTCGGGTATTTTTTTCAGTTCAGATTTCTTTTCAACAATTATACTTTTTTGGCAATATTCTCAATTCATTTACATTTTCTCCTGTCACGTGACCTTATGGGTCCCTTTTTCGTACCAAGTGGTTTAAACTACTATTATGGCTGTTACAGTTCTTGAATATTAAATATTAGTGTGATATTAATGTATAATAACAACGGATCTAACATTAATATCACATTTAATGGTGGCCTATAAAATACTGGTGCGCCCCACTAAATGGCTAAGAGGGATTTTATATACTTTTTACACTGTACTTAATAAATATGGGACACTAAATAATTAATTTAGTGTACCTGTTAAACTTGAAAACATTTTCTTTCCAAGCCTTTATTTATGTATTAAAACCCTAGTTTATTTACAGCATAGCACATTAGGTTTTATATTAAAAAAACAAAACACATTTGTACTATTTCACACCAAGGCTCAGACTGGCTTATAAATATAGAATGCACGAGTTAATTACATAATAAAATAAGTTAATTTAATAATAACAAGCTGGCTAAAAGTAAAGCTCATATTAGTTTGCTTGTATTATGACAAAATTTCCCGCCCTACGAGCTAACAATAAGCTAACGGGATTCCCGCTGGTATTTTGAAAGTTTACATTGAAATTTAAACAAAGACATATTCAAATTAACAATTAGAAATATATACATACCACAAAATAATACACTAGCTCCAACCATCACCTTACCTTTTGTTTTCTGAGGCCAAACAAAATTTAGTTAGCTAACAGTAAGTCTGATTAGCAACACCTGCACTACTCCCTCACAAGCTAAGGAAGTGTCTTGCGCATGGGCAATTCAGCAGATTAGAAGCTTGCAGACTAAACCAAGGTTATTATAGTCAAATAGACAACAAATGAACTACCAAAAAACTTTTATTTTACTGCATAAACCGGTGGTTATTTAAATATATAAGTGTCTGGGAGGGGTAAGGGGGTAAATACTGCATTTACTGTTCTGTTCGTTTAACAGGCTATGAAAGGAAAATGTTGGTATTTGCCAAAATACACAGTAAACAGAGCTAACATCAGAGCACAGCAGCCCATCCACTCAAGACTCGTGCACTTCAAAATCAAGCCCCCCAATCTAACAAATCTCATCCAGCTCATCAGATCGGACGTAAAAACGTGTCATTGCAGGACATTTCTGTGCGACACTGCCGCAACGACCAGGCGGTGGTCATGACGCTGCAGACCTGCACTACAGACGCCCGCATGTCCCAGGAGTCACACAGTTATTACACAGCACTATTTAGCTGTGGCAGCGCGATGTTGCTGATGAAGATGATAGTGTGGCCGTTGGGGAGCAATGTCTGTGCGCTGAAACTGCGCCATCCGGGCCTACCCAGCCCCCCCACGCCCCTCTGTACTTTTTGGTACCTCTCTCCTTTATCAAATTACCGTGACATGGAAGCCAAACAACATTCAAGCCTCACTGTCAGTGTGATGCAATTACATAACAACCATCACACACAGAACACACATGAAATCCCCATCCATCTGCGGAGGATTAGTGAAGGATGCAGGAAAAGAGCGCAGCTTTTTGCGCTGGAAAACACCCTGAAAAACATCCCAAAGCCTACCCTACCTTCAGCCGCGGGGCGCGCTCACTGGACTGCGGTGAAACTGGAGATGCTGCCCGGTGTGATGCACCGACACCGACACAAACACAGAGCTGCTGTGTCAGGTGGCGTCACACGCGTCACTCTGTGAAACAATGAGCCGCTAGATGGCGCTCTGCTGCAACAGAACAAATGAACCAGCACTGCTTGGTTCAAAAATAGAGGCATTTATTGTGTGCGGTTTACAGAGATGAGGTCAGTTCTGCTGATGCATCACATTCAAGAGGAATGACACAAATAAAACTGCATGGATATGTAAACAGTGAGTGTGACTGGGTGACCAGGACACCGTGCTGGTTGAGAAAATGCTCCACATTAATAGGCATCCAAAATCTGTTTTTGAACAGCTGTGAAAAAAGGCAGTGAAAGCTGTCCCATGGCTCTCCTCTAGGTAAACATATTACACCCAAGGTGGAAAATTAAAAGTGACCAGCTACAGTTTGAGCAGAATATGATAGAAACTCTCATAAATAACTGATTAAAGCGATGGAAGATGATTCTCAGAGTGTTTTGTGACAACTTTTAATGTCACCCAAGTGTTTTATTATCACTCTGTTTAGCTTTAATTTAATCCATTTCTCTCATTTTACCACATTTTGTAATGTGTCAGTGTTTATAACTTATGTGAAGTATCTTGTAACGCTGTTTGCACCAGCTGACAGAACGAACAGTTCAACAATTTCAATATTACAGTGAAAAAAAACGAGAATGTAGTAAATTATGAACAATATCGTATATAAAAATGTTAGCTTGTTTTTACACTTATTGTTTTTACTTGGCTACAAATGTCACATTCACGTGAAATAACTTTGTCCTTCACATACCACATGCCTCTCGGCATTAGCAACGTTTCATTTGTTGGAATATGGCCACCGTAACCAAGACGTGGGGCAATTCTTCTATGGCCCAGAAATAAAGTACTTGGTTAAAAAAACATTATATACAAAGAGGTAATAATGGAAAATTAAACATTTAGTCTTTTAAAGCACATTTGGTATTTTTACACTATTTCTAAGTCAGAAACTCAAACTGAACAGAATTATGTGGTAGCCATCCAGTTTCTGCGCAAATAAGGAGACAGAGCCATTTGTGTCACTTCTTCTTCAGTCCACTGAGACGCTGGAAGATAAGATAACAAAAAAAGGCACATGAATGCTTGAAATAAAGGGAGTGAAATTTGTTATGAATAGTGAAAAGATAAGGATAGAAATATACTGAAGGACAGTTGTGGGTCTTATTTTCCTATTTTGGGGGTGACGAATAACAGGAAACATTTAGTCATCACAATGTAACCCAAAGTGAGTTAAACTTCAGGGACATCAGTCAGTCCAGCTGGGAAGCAGAAACCGCTGGTGCCCTGTTCTCTTCACAGATTCAGATTCACCCTGAACACCTGACAGATGTGAAAGACTCTGGGATCTGTCGCATGTGCTCAGTGTAATCCACCATATTCAAGAAAATCAGTGTTGAAGCCGTGAATGTGAGTACTACCTAATGTTTACACTGCTTTAATGCAATCATGTGATACCTCAGAGAGAGACTTATAATTGGAGCCCATCAGTGGGGAAAATAACAACAACTTTAATGTGGAGCGTTGCTTTAAGCCATTACACTCCCACTGTTTCAGGGCTGTTGGTTAAATTGCAGCATTCTTGCTCAACGTTGAATGAAAACAAACATTTCTGTGTTTTTTTAATAACAGACCCAAAGAGATGGAACAATAGTGCCCAGGTTTTAAAAATCTCACAATTTTTCTTTTGCACAGTACCATCTGAGGTCTCACAGTTTTACAACTAAATAGAAGTAAAAACTATCAGTGTTACGATACTTATATATTATCCGTTTTTCTTGGTTGTGAATGACCATCCAACAAGGCAAAAGAAGAAACCCACCTGCTCTTATCTGAGCATTTTTCACATCTTTGGTACTCACTCTATTGTCCTGAGTGCGTATTTGTGGTTCTTCGTTAGCTCCACGAGTGCTCTGATTTCAGAGTTCTCGAGCCTGTTGCCCACCAGATGCAGCTCTGTCAGATAGAACGGGTTTAACTTCAGGGCTGAGGTCAGGAACTGAACACTCCTCGAGGTCAGGCCACAGGTCCTCAGTCTGAACAGAAACAGAAATACAGAACAGCTCAGTCTACCCCGACAGTGTGGGTCTGCAAACAAACATGCACATGCATTTACCCGAGCTCGAGGTGCATCATTTGGTTATTAACAAATAACTTGGGCGAGTATTTTGTGTTCAAACATTAACAGGACATGTTTGTTATCACTTCTGTCATTTGAGCAATAACTGCATAAATTCAAGGGCAAATCAAAAAATTTGTTACTCTTTATCTCATGGAGACGGTGACACACAGTCTCTCCAGTGCACGTCTTTTGAATTAAGAGGAGCTGCAAATTCTATTTGACTTATATTTCAACTTGTCACCATGTTTTGTTATAAATACAGATCTGAACATCTGGGTGCATTACTGGGCTCACAGTCGACTGTGCTACAAAAACACTAACTTAGCAGCACATATGTGTGGAAGTATTTAAGGTCTCTTTGTGGAGAGTGGAGTGGGCTAATATCATCTGAAGGTTAAAGCCACAAAGAGACGAAAAAAAATCATTTGAGGAAAAAAAGTACAAATTTATAAAAGAACTATGCAAAATTTCAAGAGGGAAACTTTCATTAGTCGACACATGGGTCAACACACCTGACTCAAATGACTACCAGGCCTCCGGAGAACTTCAAGACAGGTTGAGGAGGTAATTTAGCCATTTAAATCAGCTGTGTTGGACACATCTAAAACCTGCAGGACACCGGCCCTCGAGGCCTGGAGTTCCCCCACCCCTGCAATAAGTGAATCTTTTACCCATTTAACCATGTAAAGCAGGGGTGGTTGAACTCCAGGCCTCGAGGGCCGGTGCGGATGTGAATTCTTTCCAACTTTATCCTGAAGTGTGACAATGAAAAACTGTTCAACTATTTTTTTCCATCATAAATGTTCGTGTTTTTTTATTTTATTTTTGTAACATATTTGTGAGGATTTTTTAACATATATTTGTAAATTTTAATTTTGTAGTCTTTTCACATAAACTGAGAACCTGAATTTTACTTCACTGGTTCTAAGCCAGTCTTTCTCAAACTGTGGGATGCGTACCACTCGTGGTACTTGGGCTCTCTCTGGTGGTACGCGGGAAAACTCCTTTTTTTTTTAAAGATTAAATAATATACAATTGTGGAGCTATGCAAAGACAACACAAGAGTTCCCGAGGCTCTTCTGGGAGCTGGGGTCAGCCAGAAAACGTCTCCCTGAGCTTGAGTCCTCTATGAAGAGCAGCCTTTCCTTATCGCCAGCGTCACGGCCACTAGAGAGTGCTGGTGGGCTCATTTCCCTGGGCCTTAAAACTGCAAAGGCGGCACTGCGTTGTCACAATGACGGTAAAAAACACAGGCCTTTTCGGCACTGCTGCCGTGCCGCGATCCCAGCCACCATCGATGTGTCGGAGGCCCCCGGGAGAATCGGTGGGGGCGCTGGAGATGTCGTGGGTGAGTCGGAAACTATCGCCTGGATGCCGAAGCTCCTTGTAGGGTCGTGAACCCAAAACTCCGGCAGCTTAACCGCCTCAGCAAAAATTCAAACGTACAGCTCTGTTATCACTTCCAACATAAATGAAGACAGAAAACTAATATATAGTATTTGTATTTGTATTCTATTTTTATCTTATTGTATATTTATTTTATTTTATTCTACTGTATATAGTATTTTATTCTATTCTGTACAGTTGTGTACTGTATTTATTCTTATTGTATTCTAATTTTTGCCTCATAACTTTTGCACTGTCCACTTCCTGCTGTGACAAAACAAATTTCCCACGTGTGGGACTAATAAAGGTTATCTTATCTTATCTTATCTTAAACAGCAGTGACGTTTGTAGGGTTACTGAAGTCGGGCTAGTCGGGTATATAATGACGTGCTGCGTTGTGGTTAGCTACACAGCTATGGTTAGCACAATATAAACACAGTGAAGCTGGAGCATGAACGCTAACTTTTTTCCACTCGATAAAAGTTAACGTGAGGGATCCCGATGGTTAGAGACAAATGCAATCACAGGATGCTGTAAACAGACCAAACTTCAGTCAGGAGAACAACTGAGATAATCGTAAGGGTTTAAAAACTGAGCTTTAAAATGAAGAGTGGTAATAAAAACTGAGAGAGGCCGACAGTGATCACTGAGTGTTTTTAGGGGCTTGTTGAGATTAAATATAACAAGATACAAAGCATTAAAACATGTTAAATACACAACAGCCTTAATAAATGCAGAGTAGTTTGGACCTGGAAGCAGGATTCATCAGGTCATCACTTAAAGACCGGATATCCCACCTGCTCTGAATGTTTTATTGCAGTACAGTTGTTGTTATTATTATCATCACTTGTCACATCCTGTTTATGACAGTTAAATAAATAGCATTCATAAGAAATAAAACTGTCCCGTGTAAACTGTATTAAATGTGTTAAATAGGCCTATACTACTGTACTTTAATGTCCGTCATAAGGGTGGCACTTCAACAGCCATATATTTTATGAGGTGGTACTCATTGTGAAAAGTTTGAGAAGCACTGATCTAATGTGCCACTGCAGATACAGCCCATGTGTTGACTCGTTTAACTTTATTAGAAAGAGGGTTTTTTGTTGTTGTTTTTTTAAACATAGTATAAAAGTTTAATAACTTACGACAGCTTCTCAAGTTTGCAATGCGGGCTTTGGAGTCCGATGTAGAGTTTCTTCACTCCCTTATCTTGAAGGTTGTTGTGAGACAGGTCGAGCTCGCTGAGAATGTTCGCCTTTGACATCAGTCCAGAGGCGAGCTCTGCACAGCAGCTGTCAGTCAGACTGCAGTAACTCAGGCTGAAAGGAAGCAAAAAGCTATGTTACAGCAAGCTTTTCTTTCAATCAAACTGAGCCCACGCTGTCATTATGAAGTCTGGTTAAAAAAAAAAAAAAGATTCACTTCAGAGTTTTCAGGTGGCTCAAAGGATTCATTAGGCCGGGTGAAATTTCTTTCACTCCTTTGTCTCCGATGTGGTTCATGCTGAGGTCCAGGTCTATCAGCTCCACCGCCTGCCACTCGCCAACTCCCATCCAGCCATCGGTGAGCTGCGAGATTGAACAGAGGACCTTTGCCAGGTAGCAACAACCCGCACCAGTGATTCCACATCGTGAAACACTGAGGAGAAACACCACAAACATGAATAATGTGTTAGGCCAAATATTCATCGATAATAAATGGATTAAAAATAAATCTTTGCCAGGATTTTTAACGTCTCTTTGTTTCAGTCAGTGTGTAATCAGGTCATGCTTACTTGAGTTTTTGGAGACTACACCACGCGTACATGCCTTCGCAGATGATTTTAAACCCAGCATCTTTCAAGCTGTTGTTGCTCAAATTGAGTTCTAACAGAGTGCTCGTTTCACTCTTCAGAGCTTCCCCAATACTTTCACAGCTCAGCACGGTGAGGCCGCAGCAGTACAACCTGCCAAAGACACGAAAGACCATATGAGTGAAATCTATCAATTTATGTTGATAAGCAGCAGTTATCCATACATCTGTGGTGACAGACATCTTTTTTTTTAAATTGGCTTTCTTGCAAAGTATAATGAAGTTACAGTCATAAATATGGGCTAAACATGCAGAGTTTTTGCTTTAATTATTGGCTGTAAATAAAAGATGGAAGCAGAAATGGCAGCCTCATTAGCTACATTATGGCACCATGATATTTTTGGAAGTGACCGTATTTGGAGAGGGTGACATGCTAAGTTAGCGGCTAAAGCTTTGTTAACAAAGTGGAATAATAAACCGTATGAGCACAATATATACACTAGTTCCTGCCATATTATTTGTCAGATAATTGTATTAAAAGCTCATAAAAGTCACCAAAACACTGGAGAAATCCAGTTCAGTGACTGCAGTTAGTAGCTACAGTTACATCTGTCAAAGTAGCCACTAAACCTTAGCGGCATAAATTCCTCCAAACTCCAACTGTCCACAGAAGCCAAAAGATATTTTTGTTAGAAGGTTGTAAACATGGTTGTTTCTGCTTTAAAGCGGTTCTTTTTAACATGGTAGTCTATGGGGGCTGACTAGGCGTAAACGATCCGCTTTGGTGCACAAAAAAAAGACACAAAAAAAGAGGGGACTGTGTATAAAAATGGCTTAAATGTTACTGGAAAAAGGACTTTCTGTAGATTAAGCCATACTTACTCCAACTTTTTTAGATACGATATGTCAAAATTGTTAAATATCTCATTGGCCCCCTCGTCTCCAATCCAATTGATGCTTAGATCCAACACACTGAGAAAAGGAGGGTTTATCAGCAGAGCTGAGCCCAGATCATAGCAGCCAGCCTCTTTAATGTCACACTGTGACAACCTATGAGTAAGAAATACAGACGATAAATACACAACATAATTTCATCTGTGAGGAATGGTTTTATCAGTGTCATTTTAATATTGTATGTGCACAGCTGTGAGTAAAAGGTGCAGCATTTACACTATCACTCCTTAAAGTATTCGAACTGCTTGATTTCTTTTGGGGTTTTTTTCCTCAGTAATATATTATTAATGTTTTAAAAATGTTAATATCAAGATAAACATACAACATAAATACACAGGTATCCAGATCCATACAACCCTTTTAATTTATTTACATTTTTATTTTATTTAAAGATGCCACAAATTTAGCTTTACAATAATACAAATCGGTCTTTTACACCCAACAACTGAAACTAAAAGTAAAAACACTGATTTGGAATTTTTTGTCTCACTGGGCGTGCATGTTTGTCAGCGAGACCTATGACCTGCACTATGAAGCAAATTCAACGTATCCTGGATAGCTTCCATTATCTGGCTTCACTTATCCTAACATCATAAATCAGGCTAAGCAAATACATGAAGGTGGTTATCAGCTCACTTAGGCAACTCAGGGTTATCAGTGCAGGTAAGGTCATGTTCACATGAAAGAGACAAAGATCTGGTAGCATCAATGGTGTTAATGGACAGGTAAATCAGCTGCCAGGCAGAAACAGTAAGACAGGTAGTGTCGTTCTTTCAGCTGCAGTCCTGGTGGCATTTAACAGCCTGAGACATGGTAAAGAATAAATAGAAAAAACCCAGAAATAAAACGGTAAGTCTTCTTCGCCTCCATGCAAACTGTACCAATGCTCATCAGGGAGAGAAAAACACTTTAGATCCTATTAATCTTTGAGTTGATTGCTCAGTAGGTGGTGATCTCTTATGTGGAACATAACCCATTATACCATAGCTTCTCTCCCCCCACAATTCCTTTTTCACTGTGGAGTATTTGCGATTTTTCCTGACTTATAACTGGTCTGTGGGGACAGAGTAACTATCAGCTTTATGAATGATGAAGTATTTGAGGGTTTACTTTATGCAAAAGAAAAACAACTTGTTTTTGAGAATGTCATTGGGGTTTAAAATTAATCAACAAAATTAAGTCAGAAAAGCGTTAGGGGGTCTTGATAGAGAAACAACGCTTTACCACCTGAACACTTACTTTAATGTCTGCAGCCGGCAACTAGAACTTCCCAAACCATGCGACAGCAGCTTCAGCCCCCGATCTCCTATTCCATTGCTGCTAAGATCCAGCTCTTGCAGTATTTGGTGTTGCATCAGGCATTGGCTCAAATACTGACAGGTCTCTGCGGTCAGTCCACAGCCTTGCAGCCGAAGTATTTTCAGCCTGCATGTCACACTGTTCAGGCCCTCTGCAAGTTCCTGGACTCCACTGGTGCTGAAGCTGTTGTACCCCAGATCCAGCTCCCTCAGGAATGACTCCTTTGAGCTTAAGACTGCTGCCAACGCTGGGCAGCTCTTGTCAGTCAGGTTGGAGAATTTCAGCCTGCAAACAGGTAGAAGTTAATGACATCTGGCAAAGAGGGAAATATTGTATGTCCAGGCAAATGTTTAAGTATGTAGACAATGAAATAATTTTGCAGTTACAGCTCTGTGCACAATCACAGTGGGTTTTAAATCAAACCCCTGACACACTGACTTACAGCTTTAATTCAAGGGGTTTAACAAAAGTCCTGCATTACCTGAAGGAACACAGTTTTGTCATATGATGTGAGATAAAACATTTCAGTTCATTTAAATGTACGAATATGTGTGTAGCATCTGTACATACTGCCCTGTGATTGTGAACACCGCCTCTCGCCCTATAACAGCTTGGATCCAACATGGCCTGGATAAGTAGTTAAGAAAATAGGCGTATGGATAAAATTCAGTGAATGCAGTAAGTACAAACTTACATGGCTTTCCTGGATTTGAAAATAGCTGGAATATTCTTGATGAGTTTGTCATCACATCTCACTGACACCTCCATCTCAAAAGTCTCTCGAATCCCTTCAAAAGCTCTGATCCTCTGCATCAAGTCTCTCCAGTGCATCAGTGAGAACCCTGGGATCTGAGAAACGCCATACCTCTGAAAGAACCTAACCTCCTCCTGCAACGCCTGACTGTCGTACTCCCGCAGGCAGTGAAACAGGATGACGGTGCTGTAGGACGATATCTTGCTCAGGATCTTCTTCTTGACATAGCCAAAGAGCAAATCTTTGGGTGGCAACAGCATGCGCTCCTTAATGAGGCCAAACATGAAACGAAGTAGGAGATCAGAGACTCCCTCATTATTCTCCAGCACTTCATCCACTTGATGCTGAATACAGGAGCTTAAATTCATTTTTTGAGCTTTGATGTCCTCCAGTTTGTAAGACGCAGCCAGGAACTCTTGAACACTCAAGTGGCCAAAGCGAAACACAGTGGTACCGTTCAGTCCCGTCTCCGTTCTCAAAACAAGCGGGAATGTTTCTGCGAAAGCTAAAGCTTCCTCGACACTTATCCCGTTTCCTGAAAGGTCATCCTCATACATGACGTTCTGCACTCCCATCCGAAGCAGCGCCACCTTCTTCAGCTTGGTAAAGATAGGCAAGTGTTTAGCTTCCAGCGCACCGAAACCCAGATTGTAAATCTCAGTTAGACTCAAGGGATGCAATTTAAAACCCTTTTGCCCTTTTACGTGATCCTTTAAAGCACTTGCCATAATGGTGCAGATCGGAGGTATCTGACACAGGGAGTCCAGGCTCCTCAATATTTTCACGTGATTGATGGCTTTGTTGGCAAGATCATCATCACCGATGACCATTCGGAAGTGCTGCTCCTTCTCTTCATCGCTGAATCCCCGCAGCTCCGTTTTTTTCAGCAAATAAAAGGGAGGTATTTGATATTCGTCTGAAATTCGAGACGTTACCCATATATGAGCTCTTGGGAGTAAATTTCCCCTGATTAGGTTAGTGACAAGACTGTCTACAGTTGATGCTTCAGAAACATCACTCACAGCTGGACAGCCAAAGTTGAGCTGGATTTGAAACTCGTCTAGTCCATCGAGAATGAACCACACCCCGTCTTCATTTAGGACAGATGCATCAAGCTCCTTCAGTTCAGGGTAAAATGTCTGGAGAAGCTCAATCAGGCTCAGTCTATCTTTCAGCAGATTCAATTCCCAGAAGGTGAGAGGAAACAGGAAGCTGATGCTGTGGTACCCCTTGTCCTTGGCCCAATCAAGAGCACAGCTCTGCACCATTGTGGTTTTTCCGACTCCGCTCACTCCTATAGTGATGACTGTTCTATTTCCGTTCTTATGTTGACATTTGCACGATAAAATGTCTGCAAGTGGAGCGTCTGGAAAAAAGAAGCTCCTATCCAGGCGTCTGTACTCATGCTGGAAGAATTCAGGCTCTGTGTAGTTGTACCTGATGTCCTGATAGCAGAGCCTCGAAGGAAGTATTGAGCTTTTGGAAAAGGCTTCATCCAGGCTCTCATATTTGCTCCTCAGCGCAGCTTTGAGACAGGTTTGGAGAGCCATAACAATGGCAGATGCTCCTGAAAAGATGAAAAGTCAGTGAGAAACATTTTACTGCAAAGTCAGTCCACAAAAACTCAGTCAGTGTCTCCCACCTGAAGGTTAAAAACACAGAAGGTTAAAAACACATTTAGGCCATAAAAACCCAACCAAATCAATTTTACACTCAATGCAAGTGCCACAATCACATTTTTGATCAGAATGCTTTCTTATTACCAGCCTGAGCATCAACAAGTGGGATACGTCATGCTTTCAATAACAAAACAGGCCCAGTTTAATGTTTGTAACAAAGACTAACCAAGAGGAACAATCATTGTGACCCTGGTCTTTAGAAATTGAATGATCCAATGTTGAGGACACAGACAGCTGGAGACATGGCGCAGAGCAGTCATTCCTGTTTCACTCTGAAGTCGCTGCCTGGAGCACGTGCACAGCTTCTACACACAAGGCTGCACAGTCACACAACATTTGCAGGCATGTGGATGTCTGTGAAGAACCTTGTGCACGCTGTCTAATGACAAAGTTTACTTCATTTGGACAGTCATATTCATCTCTCCAGATTGAGATGAAGGAAGCTAAACTTTATTTTTTAATTTAACACCACATGAGACTAAAACTCTTGGACTGCCATTCAGCTTTTAGTATTGAGGAATCTCTTTGGATGGCAATCAGCTGATTGACATTCACCTCAAGCACTAAAGACAGTTCACGTAGTCAAAACCTTTGGTACCCTGAATGTTTGATGTGTGCTCTGATAATTGACCTGATACATTTTTAAACAGAACATTTTGGGTAAACTTTCAGGAGTCATATCACCATGTGGGACAGGTGGCTCCAAACAAGGTAGATCATACTAAAGGTCTCCTCTCTACCTGGATTTTCATACCAGACTTATCTTCTAGCCTCTAGCCTTCTTCAGTGCCAATGAAATTTTTCTACTATGACTATATTTTTACATTATGTAGCTTTAAAATCGAGAACCAATTAGGTGTTCAGATGTTCTCTACAACAGTTTAATATATCCCCTTAGACTTAGTGTTGGTTTTATAAATAATTGTAGAGAGCAAAAACTGTTACATTTAGAGTTTTTGTTGTTGACAAAGATTAAATGTATTTTTCAGGCCTTGATATGTGCATTTCCCTGTACTTATGAAGTCACAGGGACTGAAAAAGGCAGGTAAGTGACCAGTTTCAACTCCTATCAACTTTAGAGCTTGTAAAATATTGATAGGTAGAATGCAAAATGTTCACCTAAAAAATTTGTCCCCTTTATGTGGAAACAAATGGTTTAATAAGATGCTAAGATTTACACTTAATACACCAGAGGGACAGCTCAGAGAGGATTCTTGTGAGGAAGGACATACAGGAGGTTGGTGAGACAAAGAAAGAAGCTAGGCATGAGGTGATGGGGGCAGATAATCCCCTGTGGCGACCTCTAAAGGGAGCAGTAAAAGAAGAAGAAAGAAAAATATCATAATTTAAGCATCGGAGATGCTGTTTCACAGAGCACTATTTGGAGCTTAGTGTGATAACTGCAGGCTTAACTGCATATCAACACTCATGTGAAAAACACGGAAAAACAAGCTGAAGTGAAATCATATAAACATTTCAAAGTAAAAACAGTAACGGGGCCAATACATCGTTAAAATCGTTGTTTCAGATGAAGATATGTTGTATGGCTCGCACTTTCTCGTGTTTTTTTTGTTGCATTTTGTTCTGCTTGCTAAAAATAAATTCATTTTTTAGAAGTTAATCTCACTCAGCAGCAAATCAAACGCTTATTTTACCTGTTGCCTGATAATTATTTACTGTATTATTGATCTGCATATCAACAGTCACTGTAAATACCCGTGTAGCATTGCGCATGCTCAGTGATATAAGTTCTTGTTTCGGAAGTGCCCTCAATGTAGCGCGAATAGCTGAAAAGGTAAAAAAACAAAACAAAACAAAAACAATAAGGAAACCTAACCATCGTTTGAACACATAGAAATGAACTTTAACTAAAATCGACCCCCTAGGAAAAAAAAAAACACCATCAGCTGCTTTAACCCAGAATGAGAAATCGAAAGTAAAAACACCGGTGTTTGGCAAAAACCTCATCCAGCTGAACTGCAAGACGGGACTGTTGACTCAGCTTCATCTTGCATTATACTGACTCGTTCGTTTACGTATTAATTTACGTATTAACAAGCGAGCCAAACTCACCGAAGAAGCTACAGCACCTTTCTTTTCCACGAAGAGGAGATTGCGGCGTTCACGGCAGCATTGTGCGCAGAAGAAAACGACAAGAAAAAAAATACTTTCACTTTCTTAGGACCCGCCACAGCTGAGGAGCACGAATGGGCGTGAACCACAAAGCTGATATAATCTGAGAACGACCGCTCTCGGGACTCTTGGGTTTTTAGGGGGCGCTAGCTAGCTACTCCAACGCTTTTGCTCAAAACAACATACATCTCCCGAGTTAAAGATCTTTATTCTGGTTTTCATTTCACACAGAAGTGGCCATAACATTATACACAACTCCACTTTTACATCTTTATCGATTTTAACTACCTCAAAATACCCTTCTGTGAGTGTTCTGTGCAAGCTGAGCAACTTTCCCAGCATCCGCCATTTTGACTCCTGGCATGAAGCCAGCAGCAACGGGGACTTTAAATCAAGCGGTCTGCTGATGGACTCGCCTTCAACCACCACAACCAGCTCTTCTACAAACTTGCACCCTACTGTTGTTGTTTAATAACCTTTCTAACAGCTGCCTGGCGTTTGTAAACGTATGCCCCGACGTAAAGCCTTAACAGCCAGGGTTAGGGTCAACCCTAACAACCCTAACCCGGAATACTAGTGTTTTATGGGGAAAAACAAGAAGGGAAATAAATAAGGAAATAAATGCATTTTTTTAATTCGTTAAAATGATCGCTGCTGTATTCCGGAAACTACTTCCGCCTTTTTTATTTCAATGTTTATTTATTTTTATTCTTTGTACAATCACATCCACATGCTCTCCCACACTGGCTCTGACATCTACCAACCCTCAGAGATACAGGACCTCTCTTACATTTCGTCGTGGATTCCAGACACCTGTGCTCCATCACCTATCCACACACCTGCAGTATATAAACACGGGTTGACTCCTCCTCTCTAGGCCTTCATCTCTCTGGAAGAAAGTAAGGGCTGCGATTTTAGTCACCTTTGTTGGTTCCAGTTCTGGTTTAAACCTTAACACCTGTCCTGACTTACTTACCTCACCTCAACTGGTTGTGGCAGATGCCCTGTGTCCGCCCCTCCCTCAGTCTGGTTCTGTTGGAGGTTTCCTCCTGTTAAAAGGGAGTTTTTCCTTCCCACTGTTGCCAAAGTACGGAGCAAGGTAATGGATATTGGGGGAAAACAAGACGTACTTTTTTTTTCAATTTTCTTTCCTCCAATGTCCCTTGTCGGGCTCCCTACTAAAGTGCTTGCTCACAGGGCGTCATCTAATTGTCGGGGCTTTCTCTGTTTTCTTTGTATTATTGTAGGATCTTTACAATATAAAGTGTCTTGGAGCATCTGTTGTTGTGACTTAAGGCTATATAATGAAAACTGGATTCCATCTTCTTTGGGTATAAAAATCGTAGGGGGGAAGGTTTTATTTAGGGATAATCTAAACCAAATTTTGAAGGCTACCTGGAGGCGCCTGTATTGCCCTGTAAGTGCCACAGAGGGGCAGTCTCTGCTGACACAAACATAGAGCTAAGTTGGGATTTCCTGATGTGTGTGTGTGCTCTCTCTGAAAGGTAGGTAGTGCATGAGGCGGGCTTCTTACAGTGTCCTTTAAGAGCAATAAGCATGCTACATACAGGGACTTCATTATATTAATTACAGCCTTGTAAGACTTTGTTTTCTGGTATGGCACAAAACCATACACTTTAATCTTCTGGCCTCAACATAAACCTGACACCTTCACTTGTACCTAAACTGCTTGTTTGGAGTCAGTATTGGTCTAAACACATACCGTCTTTAATCTTTGCTAAATAGCTTTGAACTACACATAGCAGTCAACTCACCTAACCTTTATTTGATCCCTTCTCCTGATCAAATAGACAAAACCCACAATCTGTCTTTGTTTCTAGTCCCGTTTTTTTTTTTTTTTTTTTTGCCTCACCCTCCAAATCCACCTTTGCGTTCCTGTATTTATTGCAAAGGCCACACTTGTGGCTTTGAAGATCTTTAGTTGAACCCATGTTCCAAAGAGACAGGCAGGAGTCACAATGAACCGGGGACAAAGACCGGAGAACAACTCCATTAGCTTGAAGCCTAATGTCTCACTATCAGTTCCAGGAAGCTTTTCACTTTGTTACAGTACATTATGTACCACACTTTGGCATACACTATTGTGAGTACATTAACTTTGTTGTTCAGGCGTGGTTCAAATGGCAAACACAGAGGTCAGGGGGTCAGCGTGGAGCCTGACGCTGCTAACAAAACAACCCAACAGAAAATCGAATGAAAGGAAGATTCATAACAGTCCACTTCAGGCTTGAAAGGTGACAGAATCCTGATATTTTTCCAAATAAAAGAAATACTTTTGAACTCTTTATTTTCTTGCTTCATAACAACTGTAGTGGGGTGGATTTAGAATAGAATAATCCTTTCATTGTCCCACATGGGGAAAGTTGGAAGTTTATTTTTAACTGATGCCATGATGATGCTTAAATTTAGGGGTGTAACCACGCTGACTGTCCCAGCACACAGAGGCATGGCTGAGTGCTGCAAACCTTCACCTTGTTTTTGTTTTAGGAACCTGTTTATTCTATTTTATTTGAGAGTAAACTTGGTGTGGAAATTAAACTTGGTGGATTACTTGCTGTGCAGTCCTTTGATTGGCTGCTGTGTTTAAATGCGCTGCATAAATTAACAGATTTGGCTGAATTTGTGAATGATGTAGACTCATTCAAAAGGTGGTTGTTTTGCATAAGTTTCACTGTGTGGTCAGAGTCCACCAATGTATCGCTGTATAAGTTGTAAAAAAAAAAAAATATATATATATATATATATATATATATATATTTATATAATTTTTTTTTTTTTTTTTTTTAAATACAGACTCATGTTTTCTGAGTTTGAGAAATTTACCAGATTAATGGTTTTTGAAATGGTTTGGCATAATGCACCATGTTTTACTTCAGCTGTCCAATATGTGAGGCTTTGTGTAACTCATCTCAGACACGTTGAGTGTAGAAAATAAAGCTGCTCACCGCTGCATCAACACTCATGTTTAAACCCTCAGGAGGTGACTAATGGTGCATTTTGCAGGTGTGTGATTTTGTCTCATAAATGCAGCAAAATCATCCATTGTTCTCTTCCTGTTGCCGTGCTACTGAATTGTGACTTTTCAGAAAAACATACATAAATACAGGAGTCAGCAAGTGGCCTCGTTTAAAGTGTATTTTATAAATTTACATATTCAGCTTTTTTTTTTTAATAACATACAATAGAAACAGTGCTGATTTAAGTCGACTTTGGAGAAATATCTGGCATAAATAAAGTCCAGTATTGAGTCCAGTACAGAAACAGTAATTCAGAATACAAATCTTTGTCACTTAAGGGATAAAAAATATTTGGATATAAAAATATTTCTACACACAAATACCAACTGCAGTTGTCCAGCAACTGCAGAACAATAAAAACAGAACAATCATACACTTTACAAAAGCTCATTTCTCTTTTTAAATTAATGTTTAGAGTGGAGTTTTAATCTGGGTTGAATGCTGTCAGTGGCAAACAGTATAATCAATTCCTTTTAAAGGCACCGAGGGAGCAGTAGTTAAGGCAAAAGTTAGTCATTTATTTGAGGATGGTATACGTGTCCATCATGGCCAAACATTTCATTTCCACCCACGTAACACATGCTAAACTCCTTTATAACCAAAGCAGATACAGGCTGCTGAATTTCCCCTTCTTTGTCTTTTTCCAGAGTTCAACCTAATTAAAAAAAAAATCATTTGCTAATCAAAGACATCCTTATTTCATATCTGCATCAACTTGCCAACGTGCAACTTCAACCCTCTCCTTTCTCCTGACTTCAAACCTCTCCACAAAACATCAACAAGCACCAGAGGCGGAGCTTGTCTCCCTCTGCTATTCAACCTGAGGACAGTTTCCATTTTGCACGACGCCGGGGACGCAGAGGTTCAGGTTGTGCACCCTCCTGTAGACGAAGTGGAAGACCTGAGCGCGCGGCCGGCTGTGGAGCTCAGCTTTGATTCGCTGAGGGTGAGTGTCTGGGGTGAGCTGCTGGCTGGTTTCCTCGTTGACCAGAAACAGAGCGTAGTTCTCAGGGTCGGAGAGCCTGAACTTCTGGGCGCACAGCGAGCAGACCTCTTCTGTGGTGGTGTACGGGTGGACGACCAGCGTTTTGGCCGTGCAGCCCACCCCCGGCTCTTGCAGCGCGACTCGGAGATAGTTCTAGAGAAAAAAAGAGTTCAATTTTAGAAAACTGTAAAATGAACGAAAGGGGCATTTCTGAGGAGGTGAGCAGGCAGGAAACCCACATGCAGTGACAAAGATTTTACATGCAGTAATGTTATCAGGAGCAACATGCTGTGATGTTAGTACAGATGAGACACAGCACCTTCCATGCCTCTGTCCAAAGCTGGATTTACTCTTACTGGTACAAGTTTGACTCACTGCCTGGATGGTCAAGGTCGGCTCAGGTCAGGTGATACCTGAAAGTCGTCCACACACGGTACTGAACGCTGGGCGGTCCGCCGGCGGTGCCACTGGTGCAGCGTGTTCCTGGCCTCGGAGCTCAGCACCCGGGCCGCCTGCTCCTCCTGGAAGTTTTTGATGAGGGACATGGCTCCGTAGGCGCTGGTCAGGTAGTAACCGCCTGGGGTAAAAATTAAATACAAAAAGAAATGAAACCAACCAAAGTTAAAAAATAATTAAGAAAAATGAAGACAGTTGCGCCTTTCTGGCGGAAATGAATCAGATTTGGTGCTTAAGGGTCAAAGATATTTACCTACACAGCCGATTATTAAACATTTTCAGTTTACGTGCCAGACAGCTTGGCGCTGATGGGAAAATATTTCACTCTTGGTACATTAAACCTTCTTATTTTTTCCTTTTGAACTGGTTCCAGCCCATTAAAAATCAAAACACTGACTGGAATTTCCTTGCTGTGAGGACTTTTCCTTCCTATGCAAGCATTTATCAAGTTTTCTCAAAGAACCTTCAATAAAAACTGGAGCTGAGAGTCACTGTAAAACACCTCAGTGATACCGTACACCTTCTACTGAAGGCAAAACAAAGCTTTCAAAAGAAGAAACAAATATGTTAAATGACTTTAGACAGAAACTGTTGGGACACTTTGCAGTTCAGTCTTTATTTATTTTAGTATTTATCATCATCCTGCGAGTGAACTTTGTGTCTTTAGTTTCCATTAAATACCAAGCTTCATAATAAAGACATTAATGCTAAAATAAGGAAAACCTCACATTTGTTTTTTTTTAAATCAAACTTTAAAAGGAACTACTTCTGTAGATTTCTGGCCACTAGGGGGCAGCACAGCAGGACAAGTCAATTTCTCCATAAGCGCATTTTAAAGACAACAGGTGAGCAGAGTGCTGTACAGCTAAAAGAACCAATTAAAATAAATTAAAGTCATTAAAAACAAAACATCTGTAACTAACTCATCAAGTAGTGATGATTTTGGTGATGATTAAACCTCTGCCCTCATAGACACACGTGTCCCGCATCACTTCCAACCAGCAGCAACGTGTAGATATTCACGACTCTTTCACTCCCGCGAACAGTAACTAACACTAGTGTTACACAACAGACCGTGACATGGTTTTAGTTATAAAACATAACTCATTTGTTTCTCTTTCAGCTGCGTCACGGGTCCGAAGGGTTAATGACTCATTGTTAGCAGAAGGTGTACTGCTCTATAATTTACCAGCTTTTAAAACATCGCACTGGGCCAGTGATGGAGAGGAAAATATTTCAGTGAATCTTTAAATTCTTTAGTTTCTCAGCTCAGCGTCATGGTTGTACAGTACAGCTGTTACCAGCTGAATGTGGGAGTGTTTTTATGTTTATTTTATTTTTTTTATTTAAAAAGGAAAGAGCTTTTCCCCCGATAAGTGCCAGACCGGCACCTTCCAAAGATATTTTAGCCAGAGCCAAAGGAAAATCCCTAGCTCTGGAAAACCCTGATAAAAATCTGTATCTTGTAAGTTCCCCTCACTCAAACCTCTAACACAAAGACACTAATGATGAGTAACTACAGGAATACACCAGGCGAGGCTGTGCATGTTAAAGCTCTGGGCTTTTTCCTTGCACTTGAATCAGTTCTTGAGATTCTACCAGACGCACTGCAGCATCTTTCAGAAGCCTCCTAAACATTCATCAAGAAAGCGTCACTAAAAGTGCCACCAGGCGGATTTTTGTTTAAATTAAACAGGAGGCACATGAAGCTGCACAGAACAGGCGACCCGGCAAAGGCTTGGAGACCCTGAGCAGACTGAACTCCACTCCTGAACGCTCCCGGCGTGAATGAAAGACGTGACGGTGTAGTGATACACGCCTGGTTTATTCTCTGTGGTTTCGTTTACTCTGACATGATGCACATTTTTGAAAAAAAAAAAAAGATTTTTAGGGTGATTCATCTCATTTTCAGATATGTTTTATTTTAAATGTCACCAAGCTAAAAGTACACATGGCCCCGACAGCCACACACTCACATATACAGGCAATTATTCATTATTTAGACAAACAATGAGTAACATCTTACAGCTGAGAGCTCGTCATCTACTGTCATTAACATCGCTGATAAAACGTTTCACCCACCGCAAAAAACCCGAGTGATCTGACAGCTAATATGGAGTCTGACGCTTCCTCGTTGCCGTTTCTCTGACTTATTACCTACTAAATTATTCATGAGCAGTATTTCTGTAGGATGTTTTTTTTCAAAAGAAAACGGCTCCAAGTTTGTTGCTGCTGGTAATAAAACTGATAAGAGCAGCGATACTGAATCAAAACATCAAAGCTGTAAAACCATAACAATGAGTAATAAGATGCTGTAAAAGCTGCACAGTTATTAAAGGAAAGAGTTTGGAGATAAAACTCGGCAGGTTCATCGCTACATGCAGCAGCGGCAGATTGTGCAAAATATTCCTTTCCACAATCAGTCCTGATACAACATCCTAATACTGTCACCCGGACTGTGGCAGGAAACCACTCCTCTCACAGTCTGAACTTCCACTACGTGACTTCCACCTATAATCTTGGGTATGTACATCCATTAAACTGGAAGCTTCCTGTTCTCACACAGTCAAAAAGGCAAGACCTTCCTCTGACCAGGTTACAAAACGGGGTGGACCTCTTTAGCCTCACAGCACACTGGTGCGCCCAACCTGGAGAATGAAGCATCTAAACTTTAAGACGAGGTGATGTTTTCAGTGAGCAGACCTCAGAGTCTCTCTCTGCTTTATTTAAAGTCCTGCTTTAACAATGTTACACGTCAGTAGGAAAGGCTCTGTTATGACCCAATGATCTTTTCCTAGCAAACTAATGTGTTGTAGACATTGATCTTTTAAAGTATAAGGCATACTGTTGTTCTAACTATTTTCACATGCAGCTAAACTGAATCATGATTAGATATCGTGAAGTTATTTTTCTAAACCATGAAAAGAATTCTGCGAATATTGAGCGAACATTTCTCAGATGGTAACTGTGTCTGTAACCGATGCACAAGTGCTGCTGTAATGTGTATGTCCTGTGTAACCGACAGGACCTACCCTCTCCTTGAAGCAGGGATGGATCCAGCAGCTCCATCATGTACTGGATCTCCGTGTCCAGCTGTGGCATGTCGCACTGAGCCACCACATAAGTGAGCATGGGCAGGAAGTCATCGGCACCGTACATCCTCCCTGGAAGGAAACAGATGGAGAGCAGAGGGGGATGTAGGTGTGGCAGGTTTGTATTTTCAAATTATTTTTCACTTTTATATCGTTTTCAGTTCGTTTCCGGAGTTCGTTAGATCGTTCTCAGTTCTGCTTTCGTTTGAAAATGTTAAAATGTTTCATTTTATTTTCGTTTTTATTCATTTTGACGTTAGGTTTAGTCATTTTTAATTGGAATTGTATGGAGGGCGTATGTCAAGAGGCGTGATTTAGGAAAATCAGAACAGGTGTTACTTTTTGAAAACTCCTTTTGGAAGCAGTTGACTCACAGTCTAGACATCCAGACTCTCAACAAACACGCCCATCAAAGCCTCATCAGCCAAGTTGTGATAACTACTATCACAAATGAATGAATTCTAAAACTACAAAATCATTTCTGTTAGTTTGAATTTTTTCCAAGAGTCTGGTTTTTCATTTTTATTTTAGAATAAAACAATGTTTTTTATATCTAATTTTAGTTTTTGGTTTCATTTCAGTTAACTACAATAACCTTGATGGTAGTCGCACAGGTCAGGCAGAGGAAGGAAAAGGAAAAAAAAAAATCACAGCTGTAAACAATCAGAGGAAACTGACAAACTGGGAACAAACGGACTTTTCCATACCTGAGTTATCCTGCATGATGGTGTAAATGAGCTTACACACTCGCAGCAGCAGTGACACCTTCTTCTCGGGGGAATACATCTTCCTCATGTTCAGGAACTTCTGCCGGATTTTCTCAATAGCCACGGCGTCAGGGGGCACGGCACCATCCACCCCGAGCTCCTGGGGCTTTTTGGTCTTAGCCAGCGCCAAGTTCTCCCTCAGCTGCTGCAAAGCTCCACTGCTCACCTGCAGCGAACAGAGACAATGCATCACTGATATCAGGGCTTCATCTTTAGCATTGCTTATCTCCTCATTTATCAAGACACTTTTCTAAGATCTTCACCTGGAAGTCATGCAAAGCCGTCTCGATGACGCTGTTCAGAGGTTTTAAGACACATTTGTGCATGGCCTTCTCCAGCACCTGGTCTGTGGAAGAGGACACACCCACACACAGACAACCGGTTAAGCACCAGACGTAATGTAATGATCATTTCTTTGAGTAATCAAATAATAAAGTGTGTCACTGTGTGTTGTGCAATGACAAGTTAAATAAAACTGAAACTGTACATTTGCTGTAACTCTTATGTACACTGCAGTTCCTGGGAACGAATGAGGTGATTTACTGGTTAACCCGAAACCATCGTCACATGCTTATGGCAGTCAGCACGCTGAAGTCATGTTCATCAACCCTGAAACTTGCACAGACGTTTCTCACATTTAACGCTGCACAGTCCTGGACTCCGTCCT
This sequence comes from Simochromis diagramma, assembly GCF_900408965.1. Lineage (NCBI taxonomy): Eukaryota > Metazoa > Chordata > Actinopteri > Cichliformes > Cichlidae > Simochromis > Simochromis diagramma. The sequence continues at coordinate 1,858,804 of NW_024386885.1, forward strand.
CACATATGGCTTAAAGTCAGGCTAAGATTAAGTTATCAGGCTTAAATTATCCACCCTAATATCAGAGTGCATCATCTTTAAAGATTTAATGCTTTTAATCAGTAATTAAACCCAGATGACATGTGAGAGATCACTGACAATAAGCTCAACGTGAGCATTCAGTCGGCAAACCGACTTTTTGTTTTCTTTATTTGCCAAAATTGATCATACCTGAATGTATTTCTTTCTTTTTATTTTTATTATTTCTTTTTTAATGTATTTTTTGGAAATATGGCCAGTGCACTATAAATGCATTTCAAGAAATCACATGGAAAATAAAATATCTGCATTTTTAAAATCATTTCTACTACATGTTATTTGCATGTCAAAACGGAGACCATACCAAGAAATTCACCTCAGTCAGCTCAACGCTTCAGATGTTGTTTTCTTTATTAGAAAATAACAACAACACCTCCTACTTCACCAAAAGTTGATTCTGTTCATCTGGACGTAGCAGTTTGTGGGAGAAACGTTTCGTCGCTCATCCAACTGACTTCTTCAGTCTCAGCTGACTGCAGGTTTCCCCAGTCTTATAAACAGTACATACTCCTACCTCAGATATTACCAGCTGCATCTCTGTGGGGCTCACATAACCACTTTATGGTTAGGAGACACTTTTGAATTCCAGTCTGTTTGCTCTCATCAGCAAAACAAATCGAAATCAGAGACCAAGTAGACTGACCTCCCCCCACTTCATGCATGTCTTTGGGACTGTGAGAGGAGAAGCCACGGAGACACGGGGAAAACACAGGGATGGTTTGGCAACAGCGCAAACCACCGCGCCATCATGCTGCCAGAAGGCCGTTTAAGACAATGAACAGGAAGTAATTTGAGTATAAGGATGCACAATGTCTGGCAGCAGAGAACGCCCTCAGGCACATGATGCCCTTTACCATCCATCCTGTGATGAAATCATTTACGAGGACGTCAAGCTATCGCCGATATGTCTCCCTAATGCCAAGGCTCCTCTCACAAAGTTGCCTCCTAAACAGCAGCAGGAGAACAAATCAGATTTAAGCGTGATTATCTCCACTAATCACAGCAGCATGATTTACTTTGATTAGTGGACATAACAAAAAAGCTCAAGCTGGTTGAATAATCTCTTTATTTGCTACAGTATAGTGTTTTTTGGCTCTTTAGCCCACATATGAACATGTGGGCTAATGGGAAACATTTGCTATCTTAACACTAAAAAGCAGAAAAAGGTAAATAATTGGAAGAAGGATCAACGCATGCCTTTCAAAGCTGAAGCCGCAAAATGAGTAAATAAACTAAACTTTAGAGTTTGACATTCAAACACTTGAAATCAGGTTGTGTCAGATAGATTGCATGTTTATGGCTCTGATAAGGTTAAAGAGTGACTGACCTCGAGTGTGAGCTTTAAGCATTCCGGTCATATACCAACCTGGAAGCAGATTCTACGTGAGTGTAAATACAACGGCTCCGTCTGTACCTCTGACCCACGTACCCAGGCTTCAAACCATTTCCTCAACTATGCCCAGCATGCTGCATTTCACACAATCGCGTGTTATTGTTCACTGACAGCGAGTATTCATGCAGCACAGGCAACCCCAGCCTCCGGGCGCTGTTTATGCCAGACTTATGCAATGATTTACGCAGAACAAAGTACAGTGCATGCACGCACAGGAATCCTACTCTTATGAAGAATTGGTATTCTGTTTTGCTTTCTTTGTGAGCCACAGAAGTACAGGATGACTACCTCCCAATTATCCCGCTCACTCTGTACGAGAGCCAAGTGCTGTGGCTCACCTGAGACAAGGGCTTGGCGAGTCCTTTATTGCAAAATGCTTACAGATATAAATCCAGAGCCATAAAAAGGAAGCCTTGGACGACTCTGTTAGATCCTCACGTGCACACAAGGACGTGATCGGAGCCTCCTCAGGATCGACCGTTACATTTTCTGACTTTCTGATTTGTTGTTAGGTTTTATCTCAAAAGCAATTAAATCGGGAGGCAAACACGTACTCCTACATCTGAAGGAACACCAGAAGCGCATAATAAATATCTCATTTACTGATTTACACCCCGCCTTTCTTCGTCATTCACATTCTCTGTTTACTTATGAATTGGGGTGTGTGCTGCCAGTCAAAAGCCTCCCTATAAGCTAACCATTCTGCTTCTCCCGCTCACAATACTTCAAGTGTTGCACTCTCTAAAATCACTCCAAATTTTGCACTTCAAGCCCTCCTTTTCATTATAAACACAACAGAACATTTTGTTCTGCTGCAACATAACTGCACTCCCCAGTATTTCTGTAAACACGCCCGAGAGGCTCGAAGGGTCACCTTAGCTCCACTTCTCCTTTTTCACAGTTATGTGTGAGTGTAACATGACATCAGGCGGACTGTCGGCTCTCAGCTCGGACTTTTTATTCTGACAGCTGACAAACGAGGGCTTAATCTGAGCCACTTTATGCTCATTTATGTTTCAGTTCTGGTGCTCACAAATGTTCCAGCAGGCTGGATGTGGCTCAGACGTCCTGAGCTGGGTTACGGCAAGTATTATGGGTGTTAGACTTGGCCAAAACCCACAACACACCTCATTTGGCTCATGTAAGGTGGATGTGGGGCTAAGTTTAGGCAGCCAGACTCATCCTGATACATCAGCGTCACTCAAGGCCAAACGTGGCTCACAGGAAACTGAAGATGTGGGCCACATTTGGGCCAATGACTAGTAAAGTAGATTTCCATTTTGCAAACTATTGAATCAAAGTCTGCCTGCTTATTAAACATGTTTACATTAGTTCTCCTCTCCAAAGGGAACCTTTGTGAGCGCGAGATTGTTTATGTGCGGTCTGTTAGGACAATCAGAAAGGATCATTTCTCTCTCCCTGAACAAGGCTTTGCTGTTATTGTTTACAATGAACAAGGGGATGTGAGATGTGTGCAAAGACATGCTCACATATTCTGCAAAGCAAGTGCACAATAATCTGATCAGAATGAAGCGTCCCTTTCAGACAGTTTTCCATATGTGCAAACTATTTTTTCAAATGTTCTGACATCACTGAGAAACAACACTTTAAAAAACATATCCAGCAGGACCTGATGGATCCTAACACGAGCAGCAGTATAATGATAATAATGAATGAAATGAAGGCATACGAAGGTACTTTTTGACACAGTTCTGTAGCCTTGAGTCCTGACATTTAATAACAGCCCCACCAAGTTAAATATACACTTAAAAGCAACACCTGCCCTTCAAAGTCAAACTCAACTACAGTGTGAGATTATGCCGACAAACACAGGCCAGGAATAACTCACTAGGGCACAGCACGCTGGCATGTCTGTAATTCAACACGGCTAATGAGGCGTGCTAATATGGAAAGTTCAACGACACAATGCAAGGCTTCAGCACTGTCGATGAATGTAGTGATTTTGAAACCCTCTGAATCACTAATGGCCCAACATATCTGGAATGTGAACATGTAGAGATCTGAAAGCTGTCAGATATATAACAAAAACATGACACACGCCCACAAAGTCAGGATGAGCTCATACTACAAATCTCAAAGTCACATTTCACTTTAAACACTTACCAATCTGGTCCTCGGGTATGAGGGACTCAATAGGAGGGTCGAGCTCAGAGCTCTGGCGCAGGTAAGCCTTCATCTGTGTCATAAACTGCCTGAGAGTCTGCAGAAAATCCATCCCTGATGTGTGACAGCTTCGATTCTCCTGAACGAAGCCGATGTAGTCCTGAACCAGGGAACCAAAGTACGAGCTTTTGTCCCTGGACAGCTCAGCGATCCTTTTCACCGTCCGCCTCTCCGGGGTCATGAGGGAGCTGAGCATGCCGCTGACCTTACTGAAGCGCCCCTTCAAGGCCCTGGGAAGGATGAAGGAACTACCGCTTATATTCACGCCGACCTTTCGGCTCCGGGCTCTGAAGGATGGACGGAGGCGCATTTCTAAGTCTGTCTCCATGCCAACTCCGTAGTCCTCCTCCTCTTCTTCCCCATCGTCATCGTCCTCACTGCTGTCCTCCACCGGGTCTTGGTGATTTAGGTGTAATGATGGGGTAGGGGTCAGGCCCAGAGAGAATCCAGGAGACTGGGAGTATTCCAGTGAGTCGGAGGAAGAAGTAGACATGCTCATGTCGCTGAGTCGCTGGTGTCCCCTCTCATTAGGACCGGACGGACTCTCCAGATCCGCAGGGGTGGCAGATTGAGGCTGGCAGGATGGCAGTTTGGCACGAGACAGGGCCTTGGCGATGGTCTCATCATCCAGGGCAATGTGGCAGCGGTGAGACTCCAAATCCGGCTTCTTTGGCCTCGGAGGCGGTGGGTTTGAAGTCACGGGGATTGGTGAGCTGGCACTTTTGGATGATCCGCTGTGCTTGATGCCCATCGAAGGTCGAGCGGGTGCCGGGCGTTTATTTGAGGATTGGTGCTGCCTTGTAATTACAGCCTCTGGCATGCTCTTCGGTCTGGCAGTAGCTGCTGGAGGTCCAGGTGGAGGTGGGGCAGGACGCCGGCGTGGCATCGAGCGCGGCGGCGGGGGGCGAGGGGGCCGCGATTTGCTGTTGGGTTTGATTTTGTCCACGTGTGGATCACTGCTTTGGCTGCCAGTTAAAGGCTTTGATTCCTCTGCATTCTCCAGGGTGGACTCGACAGCCTTTGAGGGCGGCTCCTCCTCAGAGCTGCTACGGCGGTGCGGATGGGTTTGGAGAAAGAGCGGGTTAACAAAGCACAGAGGACCGCTGGAATGTCTTCTCTCTAGGTGGAAGTTAGGTGGAGGTGCATGGGATTGTAAGGTTGCCGGTGCGCTGTCACAGTGAGCCCTGGTGTGTCTCTGCTGTGACCCCTCGACCTCGCTGTTCCTGTTGGTCCGCTGGGGGCTGAGGGTCCGGCTCAGAGGGCGACAGGGACGGGGGGAGGTGTGCCGCTGACTGCACAGGGCAGAGTCCCAGAAACCTGTAACACACAGACGTAAAGAAACCGTCAGAGGCAAACATTGACCAGCGTCTCCTGAGACAAGTCAAAACTCCCACAGAGAATAAATCCTCAGAGCAGCTGCTGTGTTCAAATTAAAGCAGCAGCAGAGTTTTCAGCAGGTTCTCACCACTAACTTTGTTGGCTCCCTTTAAGTTTTCAAAGTTTTGTCCGTCTTTCCTGCTCGTTTGTCGTCTAGAAGTGTTCCATACTCAGCCCGTGCCTCTCTGCTCTGACTCACTGGATGCCGACACACACCCAGAGAGAGGGAGCCACACATGCTAATCACACAGTGGGAGGGCACTAAAAACTCCACATAGCGCACAGTCCCTCCACCCCTTTCTTCCTGCTCTGCATTTCCTTGTAGCTCTGAGTAGATTCAGTATCAGTCTTCTTTCTTTCTAATATCTAGTGTTAAATTTAAAGTCTGTGAATCTCATTTGAACAACTTTCTTCTTCTGTTTCTTTCTTACACTGACAGTGCATAAACATGAAAGGGGAGTGGAGGAAATGCTCTCTCACTCCACTGAATCATCCCATTGTTTTCAGCTGCTTGGCAAGACAGACCTCATTCTAACACAGCTGCTGCGAGAACAACTACAAAATAAAGCATCTGTGGAATCCCATCATAAACGCACGGCTACAGCATAAAGATTTAACCACCCTTTAAGAGAACAGACAACAAATAATCCACACTCAGCATACATCTACACAGTTGTTGCCACTTAGAAATGGAGACAAACTCGGGGGAAATGAAGAAGCAGCTCCAGCTGCTAGGTCAGTTTCATATGTCCTGTAATCCTTTGGTGTCTGGGGACTGAAAGCTGCCTGTGGGATTCTTGCTGGTCCATGTGAGCAACGAGCACCTGACACTGTGGTGTGTGTCTGCAGAGCAACCCAACAGCAAGCAACCCAACCTGAATAAACACCACACGTAAAACTGACTGACCGCAGAGTGGGCTGAGCGCAGTTCCCCTTTATCCAAGTAAAGACGTGCACTTTAAAGTGCCTCAAACACACTTTCACTTAGCTTAAATACTACAAACAAGACATTTGTTTACACTGAGTGAAGCTCACCACATTAAAACCACAGGTTTTGTTTTTTTTTTAGATATAAATAAATGTATTAATTCAATGCAGAAGTTACTGACAATAATAACCTCATCACTTCCTGCATGTGCTGCAAACTAAAACAAGGAAAGCGAGGAATCTTCCACCAGAGATTCCTTAAGGTTTTTATTGTGAAATATCCATGCAGGAAGTCTTTAGAGTCTTTCGTCTGCCCATAGACTGTATATAAATGATGGATGAAGTGACAGTGATGTAACCTATGCTGCTGCCACGTTTTTTTTAGAGTAGTAAATACCATGTTCAGGTGAGAGGGTGTTAAATTATCAGCTACATAAACGATCTACCTACAATGCACAATGCTAATGTGCGCTATGCAACAAAGTAATACAACATGAATTTCTAACAACTACTGATTTCACTAACCAAACTGTAGCACAAACACTTTGGATGGTCTTGCCTCACAGCATAATATTTGTCAGATTAAGTTATTACGAAGGGAAAAACTCACCATAAAGACCAAAACTGTTTTTGCAGCACGCTGTAAACATGGTGATTTCTGCTGTGAAGCCAGACATGCAAGATTTAACATGTGTATGGGGATTTACTTGCTTAAACAATGTTTGCGTGCCTTAATAAGTGGATACAGCTTAATTTAAGTCGCCACATTTGCATAATTTCCCAAACCCATAAGTCCCCACTTGGTCTGCAACAATTTTTAGGTAGGTTTTAAAAAGTGACCCTTGTGTCTGTCTGCGGTTTTAATGATGATGTCAGCAATGCTAACATGCATTTGTTAGAGTGGTATCTCACTTTGCAATGAGCAGCAGTAATCTGTAGTATTTTGCCTTCTAAATGGAAAGTTAATGTCTAAGCTGAGATGACCAAACTCACAGCACTGCTAACAAAAGTCATGCCGATAGGGAGGATAAGAGTTCAGCCTCATGAGAGATAAACTAACTGATTCACGGGAGGCGCAAGATAAGTTTTGTTTCTTTGTTTTTTCCCTTACATGTGCGTGGCCAGAGTCCACAACGGTCTGCTGTTTGTCTTTAAATAGAAGCAGTCCAATGACGAAGGGGAGTTTCCCTCAATGACAGGATAATCTTGCAAATCCGGCATTAAAGAAACTGGCTAATACTTAAAGGATGTTTCGGCCACTGTGCTTCATCACAAAGTAACTCTGCACGCTTCCACCCACATCCATTCATAGAAGACTGTGCAAAAACAATGATAGCGTTTCATCTCGGTAATGCTGCACGTATTATGTTAGCACACATGCTTGCAAGCCTTTTGTGTTTTTATACAGGTCTGAATGCAGTGCAATGGCATGTGTGTGCTCAGACAGCAGTTGGCCGTCTGTAGCTTTCCACTCGCCACTCCCTTCTCTCCCTCATCAGGGGTGAGTTATGTCGTAGGCTTCTGCTGACTCACCCGCAGTTTCACAGGAGCTGAGCTTAGAGTAACTCGGAGCGATGTGAGCAAATCTGCTATGAAACCCGACCAGGATAGGCAGTGTGAGGGAAAACAAACAGAGCACCTGCAGCACGAACACTGACCTTTTTATCTTTGCTTTGTTTGCCTGCCTGCACTTTACAGATCAGTAACCAGGTAATATTACAATTTCCAGTAGATACATCGAGCAAAAACTCAAACTGGAAAGCAAATTAAAAAGATTTGGAAACCAAATGAACAGTCTGAGTTCAACGCACTAAGATTGAAAAGCAGCCTTTACTTACTTACTCCTCTAGTTTACATTAAGTGAAAATAATAGCACTAAAGAAACTATGTACCTATATTAAAGTACCTATGCAGTGATTTCTACTCTGTTTGAGCACTTGAGCAATAGTTTCTTCCTGTCAGGACAAAGCTGAAGGAAACTGATTAGCCAAGCAAGAGAGAAGAAATCATAACAATTAGATTTTTTTTTTTGCCTAGCACCTTTAATATAAGGGATAGAAAATACTAAATTAGCCTGAGCCTTAGGTCCTAAAGACACTATCAAACTGGGTGTGAAAAGTGAAGCCAATGCACAAAAGACAAGGTAATCCCATCTAATGGGGTTGACTTGAAAAAAGTCCTTAAAAACACTTCATTGCTAAAGGTTTTCACTCATCTATCCAAACACAGCTGTATGAAAATCAAGCACCGACAGAAAGGGTCGCTCTCAGGAGCTCGGTGAATTCCCGCATGGTGCTGTGATACTCTTTAAACACTTTCTCTAAGACTTTATGGGTTCAGTCACTCATTTGAGGTCATATTGAAAAAAACATTAGGTCCCATTTGTAAATTTTGATCATTTTAAGTTTCAGAAAAGAAGATTATGACAGCACCGAGCTGCTCCTTCAGTGTCCGGCTGCAGCACCTGCGGTGTGAGATGGACAGATTTCACAGGTCTTTCCTCCCTTCTGCTGTGAAACTCCACAACATGGTCTCTGCAGATGACCACACATGTGCAGACACACACACATCCAATACACAACGATAACTTTCGCCCCATCTCCCTGATGTGCAATAGTACCAACTGCAATTTCCCAGTTTGGCAGTTTTTTATTCTGTTTGGTATAGTATGTTATTCTGTCATATCTTATTCTATTGTTTTGTTTGTTTTTCATTTTTCTTAATTTTTACTGTTCTTAACTTACTTTCTGCTGTGACCAAAACATTTCCCACATGTGGGACTAATAAAGGTTTATCTTATCTTATCATCCACATTATAGACTTAAAGGCTCATTTCGAGGCTTCATAACAGAACTTCAATAATCAGCAGCTGATGTCACGATAGCTACATCCTTCTTTTATGCCATTTATGGTGGAGGTGCAATAACCACATTATCAAGACATACCAGGTAGAATTTACCATGAATTAAGTGCAGACAACTTGGAGATATACTTGTGAGAAATCCAACATGTTCATTCAGGGTGTGAGTTTACAAAGCAGCAAGGCTACCTGCTCCAAGCTGAGCCACCTCCTCCAGCTCTTTCTGGGTCTTGGCTGAAGCTATGGCCTCTGGGAGTTTGAGTGTGAATGGCAGGATATCTCTAAAGAGACAAAAACAAATTAAAATGTGTTAAGAAAGCAGAAGAAGGGATAAACATAGGAGCTGAAGTAGCTGTCGAATTAAAGGTCAGTCGTGAAAGAAACGTGCATGTGTGACAGATTTATGTTTATCCATCGTCCTCGTTTGACATAAAATCCTGGAACAAAAGTGATGACGCCTCAAGTCTGGTTGGCAAAACACGACCCAAACACAGTCATACAGATAAGTGCCTTCACAACACACCCTTGGTTTTCCACTGCACTACATTAACGCCACTTTAATACAGCGCTACAGATACACACACACCCCGTGCTCAGACTTTACAAAGCGAACACGCAGCTGAAGACAATATCTAAAGACAATTTTGTGTCCATTTAATTGTCTGCTTTGTTGTGTCTGGCATTTCTTTCAGCTCAACTATTTCCTGTGTCTGTCTGCGTTGCCCCAGCTGGCACGATATAAAACAAGAAGCGAAAGCCGTGAGCGCTGAGAGCGGACTGCTTACTCGACATTATCCTCATCCATGCTTGAATCATCACAAAGCAACAGCAAAGAGAACCAAACAAAGAAGCTGCCTTAGGTGGGGTATTTACCTGCTGATACAGTAAAAGGCCACGAGCCGGAACAGGTCTGCAAAGCTGATCCCAGATCCATCGAGAGAAAAGGCTGTAGGCAGATGAAATTTACAAAGATCTCATCAGATTTCACACACAGGAAGTTAATGACATGCAGTGCAAGAGTTCACTGAGGGATTTCTCGCCTAATCAGCATTTTTTCAGGCTTGTTTATACTGATGAGATGGTACTTGTGTCAGAAGAATTAAATAAACGAGCCCAACAATTCAACTCAAAGAAGAAAAAGGTTCTCAAAGGATAAATTAAAACGATGTGACTGCAACATTTCCAGACGACCTTCGTCAGTTACCCAGGGTTTCTCCTCTTCACTGACTCCAGGTACAAACTGCACATGCCCACTTCTCCGTCGCTTCTGGAAGAACAGGTCAATAATCCAGAAGCGCAACAAGTTTTACAAGTTCTCTTATCTCCTCTGGTTACTTTCCCTCTTTTGAACTGGCAGTTATAACACCAGGTCAGGGTGTCGAGTTCCCTCACTGTCCTCACGCCACATAACAAATATGAGGATATAAACATGTCATCTTGTGTTCTGATTGCTGAAGGCAAAGAGACTCTTGCATGAATCTGTGGTGAGAAATAATAAAAGTGGACGTGCCAATAACTGACTGGTCTTGGCGTACTTAGAAAGCTGGTGCGTTCGGTTTTTGGTGCAACGTTTTCGTCATAGATGTACATAAAAAATCGATTACATCAGCCACTGCTTTGTGACGTCTCTTTGTGAAACCTTCATCATGAGTGCAGGGCAGATGGGACACATTTATGATGTTAGCAAGCTAGATTTGTTCATAAAAGGATACAGATCAACAGTCTTTCCTGAGTTTCAAGTTTTATTGAATACAATATGATATTCACGCTGTAAATGAAGGTGACCGAGTTCAAAGGTACACCTGCTGTGAGCACACTTCTGTCTCACAGTGAGATCTGCACCATGTCTGGCTACACAACGTTAAGGTGGCCGTGGCCAAAAAGCTCGAGGCGTCAAGAATGAGACTATAAAACAGCAGGCGATGTCACGATGACTACCTCAGATCATGAGTTCTGATGAGTTTGATCATTTTCTCATTTATTATTTTTTATTTCTAGTATTTAGATCTCTAGTATCTGAAATTAGACCACGAAATAACTCAACATCTACATAAACTGACAAAATCTGGGACAGTGGATCCTTCCAGGTTTCAAGTTGAGATATCCTCAACAACTGTTGAATGGATGTCATAGACCTAAGAGTTCAAATCTCTCTTAGGTGATTTTCACCTCATTTGAGACTTCTTGGCTCTCTGATACACATTTAGAGAAGTGGCTTTGAGCTTTTAGTTTCCATACAGTCACATACAAAGACAGAAGTTACTCTTCTCATTATGTGCACAGGCAGAGTTTCACAAAGGAAACTTTTCTAAAGTTGTATTTATATATATACATAATTAAAAGCTTTTAAGTTCACTTCAAACACTGTGTGCAGGGTTTGACGAGGCACGCCAACTATAGAGCAGCTAGAAGAAAAAGCAGGCCTAAGGCACAATCCCATCTGTGCTGTCATTTCAGCAGGGAAAATCCACAGCTGGTATGTCGTCACTTCTTGGCAGTGTTGCAGCTCAATGACTAATGATTACCATACATGCAACTGATTTACTTTAATATCTCAGACATTAATGTTACAATTAAAAATGACTGTTTAACGGTTCAATAAAGCTTCCACAAAGCATAAGGAAGAACCACAACAAGCAGGCACAACTGCAAAGAGCTTTAGATGAAAGAGGTCAGCGCAGGTATGCTGCACAAGCACAAAGGTGATGAAAATCGTGGCTGCTGTGCATCTTTGCTGAAGATAAGTACTATAATTGCTCTTACTTAAACAGAAGCCTGCGTATGTTATGTGTTTTCACATGGCAAACCCTCAGGACAAAAGTTAAATCTAGACGAAAGGTTCATTTCAGCAGTCATTTGTTTGTAAAACCCACATTTCCAGTATCACCAGTCAAGCCTTATAGGGCTGGCTCTTTCAGCAGCTGTAGTTTGGACACTGTCTACGAGCAAAAACAAGATGAGGTCAGGATGAGTTTGGAGATCTAAGATGAAGCACCGTCAGAGGAAATGTGTTAAAATAGTAAAAATACAATAGAAAATGTTGGATTTGTTTTTAATGTAACAACATTTTGGCTTCATTATCTTAACTGGATGCTCTGCTTATTTCCTAGTCTGCTCCCATCTCACTTCCTGAGCTGCGTTCACCAAAAATCACAGGAAGTTATAGTTTTTGGTTTATTCTGTGTATTCTGTCTGGGTTTACAGCTCCTGCCTGGAATCAGCTGCACAGCTCTTCTGCTTCTGACCGAACTGCCTTAAACTGGACACTGCAGGGAAGTTTTCTTTTAACTTCAGGCGTCTTCTGTTCTCGTGCAACATTTAATGGCTTTGGCTCTTTGTTTATTCTTTGATTTATCCGGATGACCAAATTCTAACTATAGGTTTTAAAATCCTCGTACAAGCAAGTCTTGTAACTTGGGAAGTTGGCATGAATGCAGGAGGTTATTTTTAAGCCCCAAACTAAATGAAGGGAGAGAGTCACAGCTTTCATTTCATTGGTCAGTGGGACATAAAACTGGCCTGACTCACCATCAGTGTTGGTCAAGTTACTTGAAAAAAGTATTCAGTAACTAATTACTGATTACTTCCCCCCAAAAAGTAATCCCGTTACTTTACTGATTACTTATTTTCAAAAGTAATTAATTACTTAGTTACTTTTTAAAAACACGATTTACAACCTGAATAGGTGATAAAGTGATAGATCTTTCAGCCCAATTCTACTTTTTCTGCATAATCCATCATACAAAATGTAATCAAATGGAAAAGTCTCTTTTTATAACTTGTTTTATTAGTTTTAATCTTTTAACTTTATGCATCAAGCAAAAATTTAATTATATGCAACATTATCTGACTGGAAGAAATTAGTTTAACATTTAAACCTATTTTCTGCACATTCCAGCACATAAAATAAAATATTTTTTTGTGTTTACACTCAGTCTTTCAAATAGATGCAAGTAAAACACAGCAGAAAATAAATAAAGTCAAAGACTCAGCGGTCCTGTTGCTCTATTTTCACCTGTAAAGCAGGAGTGGGGTAGGCGGAGGTTTACCCTGGTGCAGGTGTGCTGCGGTCAGTGGAAGAATCCGCGGGTTTCTCTGTGAGTTTCCCATTACGTCGTAGCTACTCGGTGCTTGTTTGGAAGTTTAGGGGTTTTTTCGCTGTAAAAAGAAGTTTTCTTCCCACGCACAGCGGACACTAATGTTTTTGTCACTTTTTATGGAATCAAACTCAAAGTAAGGTCAGTACTTCCACCTTTAAACGCTGCACGCTCATACTCTCTCCCGCACTCGATATGTGATCCATTGTTGATCTGCACACAGCTGTTGTCACCAACGGCGCACTCGCTTACGTCACTGTCATGAGACATTCTCGCAAAAAAAATCACAGTTTTAGTAACGCAGTAACGCAGCGTTCCTACAGGAAAGTAACGGTATTCTAATTACCTTTTTTGCAATAGTAATCCCTTACTTTACTCGTTACTTGAAAAAAGTAATTGGATTACAGTAACGTGTTACTGCCCATCTCTGCTCACCAGACAAGTCCAATTAAAAAAATAAGTAATCAAAACAAAGAAACAAAACCTGCTTTCACCCAAAATAAGGTTTAAAACAGTCGTCCAGCTTTATGCAACGATATGATTGGCTCCTGAGTCTTCCAAGTGTCTAGCTTTGTTGAAAGCCTCTTTGGGGCAGGGACGGGACAACTGCCAATTTTGTCATTAAAGAATTCTCAAAAATATTTACTCCTGATTGTTTGCGCCGTCTCTCCCTGCTGGGCGCCACTTTAGTGAGCAGTGGGCGAGCGGCCTGGTTCGAGCCCGACCTGCGGGCCATTTCTGTGCATCTTGCTCCTCACTTTCCCGTCTGTCTTCACTGCTTCACTAAAGGCAAAAGCGATGGTGTAATAATGTCGTTCCGGCAATTTTCTTGATCAGTTACATTTAAAAAGAAAACAAAACTACAGTAGTACACAATGTAACATACACATGTGGGGCAAACCGCCTCAGTCATAATCTGATTCTTGTTTCGGTGTTGGTTTATTTCTGGGCATCATTTGCAGAGGTGGACAGGAAATGGCGTATTTAAGTCTTTGACCCAGAGGACAGCGTGTCTGCAGAGGCGGCTGTGGTCGAACGAGATGTATTCTAAGGACCAAAGGAAACTGAAAGCCTCGTTTTAGCCGTCTGACTCATCTCTGCCATCACAGCTTTTTGAGAAGTGCTTTAAGAGAATGCAAATAATGACTCTGACGTCTAGCAGAAAGTACTTTTTAGTTAAAGGTAGTCAAACATGTCACTTACTGTACTGACTCTCTCTGACAGGGAAGTGGCTGATGGGAGTTCCCGATTCCTGATCCTCCTGCAGACGCACGGAGAGGACCTTTCTTTGCAGAGCGACAGACTTCCTCACCAAAAACACCTGCACCGCGAAATTAAATGTTTGGAAAGACATTCAAAGGAGACATGTTAACATCTGCATCCCAGGACGCGACCTCCTCACCCCTGGTGGCTGTTTGAGCAGTATGCGATTGGCCTCCTCTTCGCTGACCCCCAGCAGCAGCCACGCCGGGTGGGTTTGAGTCAGCCGGTCCCACACGCTCATCCTCCTCCGCAAGGAGTCGTACCCAGAATCCCTTTCACCCACCAGCCCACCGCAGTGGCGAGCCTGCAGGTACACACCGCTCTCCAGCCTGCCACAGAGAGTAAAAGTTAAACACTTTTGCCACCTGCTGGTTGTTTGTATGTTTTTTATATGTTTCCTCCTAACCAAAAAATAACTTAGAATTAATAAAATAAGTCAATGCCGAGATTGTCTCCTAGTATATAAAAAGAAAATAAACATTTTCAGACTGTTTAAGTCCTCCAGACCAAACCGTCTAATTACAAATTTATAATAAACTCCAAATGGATAGAATAAGCACATGAAAACAGAAAGATCTGTGTCATGAAGTCTGGAATAAAATACTTGATAGCACATAGAAAACAGTCTCACCCTTGCAGCTCCACAGGATCCTTGTCCACAGCATGAGAGACCTGAACCATCTCCTTCTTCAGCTCTCCGATCTCCAACGCAAATGTGTCAATCAGCTGGAAAGAGACAGAGTGAGAGGCTGTGACTCTGGAGGGAGCGTGAAAAGGAGAAGAGGACGGACGAGATGTAAATGAAACATAAATTATGAAACTTAAAACTGAGCCTGAGCCTGAGCTAGACTGGACTGGAGAAACTGTTACTCATTTTCCGGTGTAGACCTCATTTCCTGTTGGAAGGAAACAGACACAAAGCACAGAGTGAAAAAAAAAAAGAGGGAAAATTTCTCCTAATCCTCCTGCAGATAACAAACTGCTGCCCAAACTGAAAATGCTGTTTCTAATTCAGACAGGAAGCCTTCAAAGAGTCATCTGTGACAGGCAGTGTTGTTTTCAGGTCGGCACAGGTAAGGCTTATCACAACTGTCATTCAAATCTAGGTCCGCGTTTAGTTTGGAATATTTTAGGATTCGAGCAGTGATGACATGGATGATACAAACCTGGAAAAAAGAACAAAGAAAACAAAAACCTGCTCGGTTTATGAAATGATTGGAGACATGTAGATTTTGGTGTCCCCAACTGTAATCCCCCCAAAACATTAAAGCAGCCATGGTAACAAGTACCAGCAAAGCTAATTTGAAGCTCCAGTCTAAATGAATGGGCTTGAATGAGAAAGCCATAACTTTAACAACAAGAGAAAAACTCTAAGTTTGCAACTTTGGCTTCTCCTCGCTTTCATTTTAGTTATACTTCTTAGTTATAATACAGTTATTACAGTTACATCACTTTGATGGTATTCTCCTGCAGATTATGCTGCCATGTTTTGTAACATGTAATTTTCATGTAATCAAATTACTTAAAGTCAGGATTTGGTTGCTTTGTAAATGTAAAATGTTCAGTTTAATGGAATAAGGTCAAATGCAAGTGACTGAACAAACCTCTCGTTTTAAATATTTCAGCTGTATTTTGCTCTTAATGTTACGAGGGTCCAGAGTCACTTCTTTGGGTGTGTGTGGGTTTCTGTGACGTGGTGTCTTAAGTGTGTTTCTGTTCCTTTCCTTAAACTCCTGAAACGAAACTGCGAGAGCTTTTGGCAGAGTCTCTGTGTCGGACTTCCTGCTTTCCTCAAAAAACAAACAAACAAACAAAAACAAAAAAAAAAATGAGAACCCAGCGCAGACTGGAAACTTGCTTCTGTGACACCTTTAAAAAAGGTGAGTGGACTCGCAGACATCGCCTCGGGTGGGCGCAGTGAGTGTTTGGTGTTTACTGTACAGGTGAGCAGTGTCTGATCAGCCCTTTTTCATTACACGTGGCTTCAAAGATGGTAACAGTAACAGAATCCTCACCTCCAGGCTTCAAAAATAAAACTTTGGATCATCTGGATCAAATATGATCCATACTGGCTCCAAAAACTCAACAGTGTCAACAAGTCGGCTGAATTTTCAAAAATGTGAATACTTCCATCTTTTAGTCTTTGAGGTCTGCTCAGATTTCCGGATGTTTATTTATGATCAATATCGAGGAAAACAGCCCAAACTGAATCAATAATGTTTCATTTGCGTACATTTAGATTTCAACTTGTTCCGCTGTATTTCACCCATAGTTCATGTACGTTTTTCTCTCCAAGCTCTGACTCACTTTCACAGTAAGCTGGTAAAATCAGAGGAACCAGCAACAAAAACTGTTGCAACTTCCTTTTATTTTAAAGCAAACGTGTGCCCCTTTCACCCCACACATTATCTCTGAGTCGTCTGCATTCAGTTAAAATGCATAAACACACATTCTGGCAAAATTAATTCCTGTATCGGAACAACTGTGTGCAATTAACTCCAAAATGTACTGGAGCTGAAAACTGTTTGGCTGCATAAAAATGTAACTGATTTCATGTTGTCTTTTTTCACTGCAATTTCCACATTCCCTCACTGCACATTTTAGAGAACTCCCAGGGGTTCAGAGCCTCCTCGTCGTATCAGAGCAGATGTTGAAATCTGGATGCTTTTCACTGATTATCTGGGTCAAACAGTGCAAACAGGGCTGCTCCTGAAAGCCTACAGCATTTATCTTTCTGATATTCTACATTAAAATGCAACATTTAGGGAAAATATGCCAGAAGGATGTGTATCATCACAGAAACGGCACATTTGTAAAGATTTTATGAACTAGCGTGCCCATTATACATTATAACCAGCAGGAGGCATCCTTCTCCAAACATTCTTCCCTAAACTGGGCTCCAGGCCAGACCACAGCCACCACAGGACCTTCAACCCCCCCTCACAGGACTAAGTGGAGCCAGCTCTGTAAAAGCCACAGACTCCCACAGCTTTGCATCAGGTCAAAACTCTGTTACACAACACGAGCCGATCCCCAGTGATACTGCAACACCAAACAACTAATATCTCAAACCCAGAGAAGGAGCTCTCAGCCGGAGCCTGGTTGAAGACAGAGGCTGACCAAAGCTGGAGAAACAGCCAAAGATTTCATGCTTCAAAGCATCAATTTTCAATCAAGAAATGTAAGAAATGTAGAAGTAGAAGCTAGAAAATAGCAAAGTGGAAGTTTGAACAGCATGAACCTTTAATTAGCACAGGGTAATCCCAGAAAGGAAAACATTTGCTCTCATGTTTCATCCTTCTAAAGAACTAACGAGCGCTCTCCCATGCTGCTGACAAAGATTACACCACTTCAGACCACATTGTTTACAGTGTTCCTGATGACAGATCCAGTTGAAATTCAAGCCACTAAACCAACTCGGAGACAAAAACAAAGCTGGCAGCTCCCTCTGCCAGAGCGCCAGCGTCACATGGATGAGCGTTAAGTTGTTTCAGGTGTGTAGTGTTACCTGACATCAAATACAGCTGCAGGAAAATATAATGTATAATTATCTGAGTTTGTATTAGCCAAAAGATAACATGGGAGGGAGTAAAATACGCCATATGTTTGTTGTTGGAAACAGTTTCCAGTTATTATGCACAAAATGTTTTAAGGCTAGTGGGAATCACACAATAAAGTTGGAATTTGTCAGGCTGGTGTTGGACAGTACCAGGTTAAAAGTTTCCCCTTCGTCTTTGTAGTTAAAGCCAGAGTCCAGTCAAGTCTTAGAGCATACGTGAGCGTGGCATCAGTCTGCTTATCCTAATGTCACCTTCTAGCCTTTAAAACGGTTTCCATGTTACAGAATCATACATGAACTTTTTTTCTCTGCAGAGCCTCATATCCTGAGTTTATCCAGTGACGGAAAGAAGGAGAAACATTAGTTATTACATATTGTTGAGACGGGCACTGAATTATATGAATGCGAAAGTAGAAAGTGAGCCAGAAGAGCAGACATGGGAAATTCCTGACCGATAAAACGAAGGTCAGTGAGCACGAGCGCTGCTGAGTGACTGGATCTGGGCAGAGAACTCTAACGATGATACCCACACAGGCCTTATGTCACACTGATGACCTTTAGAGAAAAATCACCCACATCCATAAAAAAGCACTCACTGATTTATACAGAGCTTTATAAACAGGGTTTATTTTCATTCATTATAGTTTATTCTTAACAGCACAGGTATGCAGAGCAAAGGCAGACTGAAGCGCTCAAACACAGCTCCTTCAGCAATGCACGTGTGTGTGTGTGTGTGTGTGTGTGTGTGTGTGTGTGTGTGTGTGTGCGTGCGTGCGTAGACGTAATTGATTCACTGCATGAGCTGCTGTTGAAGCCATGGATGGAGTCAACGGGAAACTATGTGTTTGGTTTTGACACACAGACGCGTACAGAGCGCTTTCACAGGGTTATTAAAGATGGAAAAAGCTGCAAAGGAAATTAAAAGTGTGACTTTGTTTCTGATTTTCTGGTCTGGTCTAAAGACGTCTCTTTTACTTTCAAAGGGGTTTTACTCATTCCTCTGTGCAGGGCACTGACATATCATACAGATAAACTGAGCTGATGCAATCACTTCAGGGCTACTGGGCATAATACACATAACAAGGATTTGTTACATCACTAACAAATCTTTGTTTTCTTTTTTTAAAAGCCCACATTTTACAAAGCCAGAAAAGAAGAACTTTTTAGGCTTTCTTTTATGTATGTCCTGTCATTTATACACATATATATACTTTAAGTTGTTTGTATCTCAACTCTTTCCCCTGATAAAGACGACATCTGACGACCTCCTTTGTCCCCTATAGGCAAGAAATGACACTTCAGTATGTTTCAGGAAAGTTGTGGTTTGACATCCATGAGAATAGTTTCCAGGTTTTCCAAGGGTAGCTGCATATGCAGAGACCATCCTCACTGCCCTCTGGGAGAAACTGCCCTGAACAGAAAAGAGCTTTAAGTGTTATTCTTAGTAGGCTGTCAGGGGTGCAGAATTAAAGTATAAGCACCATAATGCCAGAGAAATGTGAAATGTGTGAAGAAAAAAACAAAATCTAATAAAAAGTTTGCACATATAAGGCAGCTTCAGAATCAAACCATAGTGGAGAGATGACCCCGTGCATGTAAAAGATTTTACATGAAAAATCAATTTTTCATTAAAAGACTGTATCATCAAAAATCTCATTGATACATAGAGGGTACACACACACACACACACACACACACACACACACACACACACACACACACACGTGGTGCTGGGAGCCTGTTGTGGTGGTGCAGAGGAGCATCACTATATCATCAGCATAGAAATGAAGGTTTGCTGCAGTGACATTTGGACCAACATTATAAAATGAATAACAGCTGTCTGAGAACACAACCCTGGTTCATGAAGCAAGGTACAAATGAGTCCATCTACCTGTACGCACGTGCTCATGTCCCAGTCATACAGGCCTAGAGACTGCTCATTGACAACCACTGGTCACCAGGGAAAAGTGTGATGCTAGAACAGCATTCCCCAACATTTTGGAACCACGGCACATATTTCACATTAGAGGAATCACACGGCACACCACAAAACTAAAATGTCACAACAAGCATATTGATCATTTTTCTCCGTGCATCAGGTACAGAGGAATTGCTTTCTTCTGACCACTGCTCATGCTTCATCTGGATCGGAACTTTCTCCAGGACCCAGCTCAGACCGACTACCTTTTCTTTTCAAATATTTCTTTGAAAATTTTGCTATTGCTATTACCACTGTGGTCTCAAAGCTCGGCTATTATGTCATTTCTTCTTCCTCTTCTTCTGTTTTACTGGCAGTTGAGAAGCCATTTAAATAGAGCAGGTAGTTTTACTGCCCTCTAGTGGAGGAGAATGTAACTGTTCTGCCTGTTATGCTGATCACTTAGAGTACTAATCAGTACTAATCAGTACTACTCAGGTGGAACCAGATCATCTTCCACGGCACACCTATGTGCCGCAGCACAGTGGTTGGGAAACACTGCGCTAGAAGATCCTGTGGTTTCCAGTAGCTGGAAGCAAGGAAGACGTCCAGTTGTCTGCAAACGCTTGCCTAATATTCTCCAAGCTGTTGTGAAACTGTGAAAGCTGTGGCATGGATCGGCTTCAAAGTAAAAGTAAAACCTTGCCATAGCAGAGATACTCAAAAAGGAACATCTTTTACTGTGAAGGTGAATGTTTCTCATTTCAGGTCTTCACTTTTTCAAGCTTTGCCACAGTTTGCAGAGTAAATGTTACAATCTTCCGTGCAAACGGACGGTTGGGGCAATCTGCTAGCCCCGAAGCAATCATAGGCTGGTTTTTAATACTGCACCATTTTTGCAACCAATTTCACCCAGCAACAGGCAGCAACCACTCATCACCAGTTGGGAAATACACGTTTTCCCTTAACACCCCATGTTTGCCAGGGAGAAGACGCTTAATAGTATCTAGGCCTGTGTGGCTCAGGCATTAGATGGAGTTAAAGGTCAGCCTCAGAGTTAAATCAGGGTTTTATACCATAAGGTTAGGACAATCCGTTTAACACTGACCAAGGCTCACACACAAAATAAAATGTTTAGGGCACTGAAAGATGAGGAAAGACTGAGGAAATCAGAAGCAGCGAGGAAACAGATTTACTGTCATGTGTTAACTCTCGAGAAATAGATCAGGTCTTTTCATAACACAAGACTACAACGGTACATACAGGCACTGCATGAAAAGGTTTTCACATCTGAGTGACACTTGGAGCAAAAATATGCAACTGATTGCAGAAGAGAAAGAAAACAGAAGAAATTAGGAGAAGATGAAGATGAAAGGGAGAGAGAGGAGTGGACAGAGAGAGGTTTTTATGAGTCCTGTGAGTGTGTTTGTCAGGCTGCCAGGAAGAGCAGCTGGTTTTGTTCATTTCCAGAACTTCTTGGA